>NC_030808.1:91965093-93215093 GCF_001704415.2 Capra hircus
CAGAGAATGGTTCATGGGGTTTAAGGAGAGAAGCTATCTTTATAACATAAAAGTGCAAGGTGAAACAGCAAGTGGTAATGTAGAAGCTATAGCAAGTTATCCAGAGGAAGACAGAGGATGAGATAGTTGGATGGCCTCACCAACTCAATGGACATGAATTTGAACAAGCTCCAGGAGATGGTAAAAGACAGGGAAGCCTGGTGTGCTGCAATCCATGGAGTTGCAAAGAGTTGGACACAACTGAGCAACTGAACGGCAAAAGATAACTAATGAAGGTGACTACACTAAATAACTGGTTTTCAAAGTAGAAAAAAAGATCCCATCCAGGGTTTTCATAGCTAGAGAGGAGGTCAATGCCTCGCTTCAAAACTTTAAAAGACAGACTGACTCTCTTGCTAGTGACTAATGCTTCTGGTGACTTTAAGGTGAAGCCAATGTTCATTCACTATTCCAAAAATCCTAGAGCCCTTAAGAATTATGCTAAATCAACTCTGTCTGTGCTCTGTAAATGGAAGAACAAAGTGTGGATGACAGCACATATGTCATTTGTACAACATGGTTTACTGAAAAATTTTAAATCCACTTTTGAATCTACTACTCAAATAAAAAGATCCCTTTCAAAATATAACTGCTCATTGACAATGCACCTGGTTACCCAAGATGGAGATGCATATGGGATTAATATTGTTTCCAAGCCTGCTAACACAACATATTCTGAAGCCCTTGGATCAAAGAGTAAATTTAAATTTTAAGTTTTATTACTTAATAAATATATTTTGTAAGGTTAAATCTACTATAAGTAGTTATTTCTTTGCTGGATGTGGGATCTGGGCAAAGAAAACGGAAAATGTTTTGAAAAGGATTCTCCATTATAGATGCTATTAAGAACAGGCATGATTCACAGGAAGAAGACAAAATATCAACTTTAACATGGAAGAAGCTGATTCCAATCCTCATGGATGAGGGGTTCAACACTTTAGTGGAGGAAATAACTGCAGATGTGGTAAAAATTGCAAAAGAACCATAAATAGAAGTGGAGCCTGAAGGTGAAACTGAATTGCTGAATTCTCATGACAAAATGCTAATAAATAAGAAGTTTTTTCTTACAGATGAGCAAAGAAAGTAGTCTCTTGAAATGGAATCTACTGCTAATGAACATACAGTGAAAATTATTGAAATAACAACAAATAATTTAAAATATTACACAAGTTTAGTTCTTTTATAAAGCAGTGGCAGGGTGTGAGAAACTTGATTCCTATTTAGGAAGAAGTTCTACTATACATAAAATGTTATCGACAGCATTTCATGCTATAGAGAAATGTTTTTGAAAGGAAGAGTCAACGGATAAGGAAATTTTATTGCTGTCTGATTTTAAAAAGAGCTCTCCCAGCTTTCAGCAATAACTATGTGATCAGTCAGTAGCCACCAACATCAAATCAACATAAACTGTATTTCTTCCATCAAGCCAGAATAAAAATAGCAACTCAATGAAGGCTCAGATGATGGTTAGTACTTTTTAATTAAGGTATATATACATATTTATATATAATGTTGTTGCACAATTAATAGACTACAGCAGAGTATAAACTTTTATATGCACTGTGAAACCAAACATCATGCCACTTGCTTTATTGGGATATTTTCATTATTGTAGTGAGATTGATTATATTCTTTGCAGCCAAAGATGGAGAAGCTCCATACAGTCAGCAAAAACAAGACTGGGAGCTGACTGTGGCTCAGATCATGAACTCCTATTGCCAAATTCAGACTTAAATTGAAGAGTGTAGGGAAAACCACTAGACCATTCAGGTATGACTGAAATCAAACCCCTTATGATTATACATTGAAAGTGACAAATAGATTCAAGGGATCAGATCTGATAGACAGGAAGCCTGAAAAACTATGGATAGAGGTTCATAATATTGTACAAGAGGGAGTGATCAAGACCATCCAAAAGAAAAAGAAATGCAAAAAGATCAAAGGGTTGTCTGAGGAGGCCTTACAAAAGTTGAGAAAAGGGGAGAAGGGAAAGGCAATGGAGAAAAGGAAAGATATACCCATTTTAATGCAGCGTTCCAAATAATAGCAAGGAGAGATAAGAAAGCCTTCCTCAGTGATCAGTGCAAAGAAACAGAGGAAAAGGATACAATGGGAAAGACGAGATCTCTTCAAGAAAATTAGAGATACCAAGGGAACATTTCATGCAAAGATGGGCTCAATAAAGGACAGAAATGGTATGGACCTAACAGAAGCAGAAGATATTAAGAAGAGGTGGCAAGAATACACAGAAGAACTGTACAAAAAAGATCCAGATAATTATAATGGTGTGATCACTCACCTAGAGTCAGACATCCTGGAATGTGAAATCAAGTGGGCCTTAGGAAGCATCACTACAAACAAAGCTAGTGGAGGTGATGGGATTCCACTTGAGCTATTTCAAATCCTAAAAGATGATGCTGTGAAAGTGCTACACTCAATATGTCAGCAAATTTGGAAAACTCAACAGGGGCCATAGGACCGGAAAAGGTCAGTTTTCATTCCAATCCCAAACAAAGTCAATGCCAAAGAATGTTCAAACAACTGCATTCACCTCACATGCAAGCAAAGTAATGCTCAAAATTCTCCAAGCCAGGCTTCAACACTACATGGACCGTGAACCTCCAGATGTTGAAGCTGGATTTAGAAAAGGCAGAGGAACCAAAGATAAAATTGCCAGCATCTGTTAGATCATCAAATAAGTGAGATAGTTCCAGAAAAATATCTACTTCAGCTTTATTGACTATGCCAAAGGCCTTGGCTGTGGATCACAACAAACTGTGGAAAATTCTGAAAGAGATGGGAATAGCACCACTGCCCTGCCTCCTCTCTGTACTTCCATACAGAGAAATCTGTATGCAGGTCAAGAAGCAACAGTTAGAACTGGACATGGAACAACAGACTGGTTCCAAATCCTGAAAGGAATACATCAAGGCTTTATATGGTCACCCTGCTTATTTAACTAATAAGCAGAGTACATCATGCGAAATGCTGAGCTGGATGAAGCATAAGCTCTAATCAAGACTGCTGGGAGAAATAATATCAATAATGTCAGATATGTAGATGACACCACCCTTATGGCAGAAAGTGAAGAAGAACTAAAGAGCCTCTTGATGAAAGTGAAAGAGGAGAGTGAAAAAGTTGGCTTAAAACTCAACATGACCCAGAGGGATGGTATGGGGAGGGAGATGGGATGGGGTTTCTGGATGGGGAATACGTGTACACCTGTGGTGGATTCATGTTGATGTATGGCAAAACCAATACAATATTGTAAATTAATTAGCCTCCAATTAAAATAAATAAATTTAAATTTAAAAAAACTCAACATTCAGAAAACTAAGATCATGGCATCTAGTCCCATCACTTCATGGGAAATAGATGGGGAAGCAATGGAAACAGTGAGAGACTTTATTATTTTGAGCTCCACAATCACTGCAGATGGTGATTGCAGCCATGCAATTAAAAGATGCTTGCTCTTGGAAGAAAAGCTATGACCAACCTAGACAGCATATTAAAAAGCAGAGACATTACTTTGCCAACAAAGGTCCATCTAGTTGAAGCTATTGTTTTTTTCAGTAGTCATGGATGGATGTGAGAGTTGGACTATAAAGAAAGCTGAGCACCAAAGAATTAATGCTTTTGAACTGTGGTGTTGGAGAAGACACATGAGAGTCTCTTGGACTGCAGCGAGATTCAACCAGTCGATCCTAAAGGAAATCAATCCTGAATATTCATTGGAAGGACTGATGCTGAAGCTGAAACTCCAATATTTTGGGATCCTGATGCAAAGAACTGACTTATTGGAAAAGACCCTGATGCTGGGAAGGATGGAGGTGGGAGGAGAAGGGGACAATATTGAATGAGACGGTTGGATGGCATCACCAACTTGATGGACATGAGTTTGAGTAAGCTCTGGGAGTTGGTGATGGGACAGGGAAGCCTGGGATGCTGCACTACATGGGGTCACAAAGAGTCAGACACCACTGAGCAACTGAACTGAACTGAACTGGAACTGAACCCATATCTCCAGGGTTTGCCTTTAATGACTTAGAGGCAACTGACAGCAGAATTTATATATATATATATATATATATATATATATATATATATATTTGTTTGTTGCTTAATCGCTAAGTCATGTTTGACTCTTTTGCATCCCTATGGACTATAGTCCACCAGGACTCTCTGTCCATGAGATTTCCTAAACAAGAATACTGGAACAGGTTGATTGCCATTTCCTTCTCAAGGGATCTTCTCCACCCATAGATAGAACCCATGTCTTCTGCATAGGCAGGTGGGCTTCCCCACCAGGGAAGCCCATAATATGTGTGTGTCTATGTATGTTTGTATGTGTGTGTGTGTACATATATATATAAACATACAAATATGTTTATCATGTATGTGTTCAGCTTTTCAGTCATGTCCTACTCTTTATGACCCCATGGACTGTAGCCCTCTAGGTTCCTCTGTCTATGGATGTCCAGGCAAAAATACTAGAGTGGGTTGCCGTTTCTTCCTCCAGGGGTTCTTCCCAAGCCAGAGATTGAACCCGTGTCTCTTGTATCTCTTCTTTACTACTGCGCCACCTAGGAAGCCCTATATGTTTATCATATATATCATATACTACTATTTATCTGCAATGATAAATCCAAAAAACTCTGGAAACTAGAAGACTAAAGGAAATATGATTTAAAAGTTTTAAGACTTTTTCTAAGAACAATAAAATTGTAAAGGAGAGTCATTAACATCACTCCTAAATTCCATTTCCTAAAATCCCCTTCCATTCCATTCTATTTCACATCTTGCTTATATCTGTTCTTGAGAACAGTATTTCCCAGGGAATTTTTAAAAATTTAAATTTCAACACCACCATTCCTTACCATAATCAGTATTTAAGAAAGGTATTGTTAATCTTAGAAAAAGGTCATATTCAGATTATGCCTATAAATTTGATCAAAGTGAAACCATTAAATAGTAATCTTCAACTCTGCTTTTCTGGGAAGCCTTATAAATTTCCCCTTGCTAGGGTTGGGCTAACTTAATATGCAATCATGTACAAAGAAAGTATTCATGTTACATTTGAAAGAAGAAAATGAGTTGCTTTTAACCTACAATCTGGTCAAAATAAGTATGACATAGAGAAATTGGCATCACGTGTTAGAGAAATTATACATTTGACCCTTCTAGAGGTAAATGTACTGTGATAAGTTACGATGTTCTGTCTGTGCACATGGCAATTACTCCATTTAAGCACAGTTCTATATCAGGGATTTTATATGATTGTGAGCTGAGGTGAAGGGTTATGTAAGCGACGGTTCTATCTGCACAACTTTTAAATGTTTATCTTTATTAAGTCCATAAACTGCAGTAGCAAATCATCTTGCTAAGAAATATCTACATACTCAATGTGAATAGATATAAAACTACAAGAGTGTAGAGTTTACATTGCATGTCAAAACCTGTTAGAACTAGAATAGACTTAAGTGTACTCCTAATTTCATACCTATCTCCTTTCCATCTTCCTTCTTCCTTCCTTCCACCCTCACTTTTTCCCCTCTCTCCTTTCCTGATACAATTCTTTCTTCCCTCACCCTTTACTTTCTTGTTCAACTAGTGTGAAAAGAAAATTAGAATCACAAAAAAAGTTAGAATCACATGGTTCAAATCCATGAAAATGAAACTGATTAATAAAAAAGTTACTACATACTATAACTCACACTTTACTATATACCATACCATGTACTGTCCTAAATGTTTTATAAAATATTGCCCCAATTAATTCTTAAAACAACTCTATAAGATAGGCACTATTATCATCTCTTTTTAATAGGTTAAAAAACTGAGACATACAAAGCTTATGTTTCCCAAGTGACGTAGCTAGGGATTAGAAAACAGGATTCAAATCCAGGCAGTGCGACTAGAATCTGCCCTCTTTACCATTTGTTCATTAATGAAATTTTTGTCAAAATGTTTGTTTAAGCCAAATAAACAGTAATTAACTAATTTTATAAAATGTCACTCAACTGATAAACATTAAAGTCAAAAAGGAAGTACCCATAGCTTAAATTCTGTAAGGCTTTGAAAACCTGGAAAATATCCAAGAAATGCAGGCAGAACCAACCCAGAGAGAGTTTTTGAAATTGCTACCAATGTTTTTATTTCATTTTGAAGAATATTTAGAGAGTAAGGAGGAAGTCTTCAAGAGACCTTCTAATTCATTCTTTTAACTGATAAAAATAAAATCCTTATTTCCCATAAATTTCAGAAATTTTAAGGCTAGGTCTTCCAATCACAGAACAAGCCATGTTCAATACCCATTTTTTCAGTCTTGAATGTCTAGGTATACAAGTATACCAAAGGTTTGATGACTCTATTAAAGAATATATTTCACAAATTTCAGTGAATCCAAGGAATTTGGGCCGCTGGGACTTTAACTTTCCTGGTGGCTCAGCGGTAAAGAATCCGCCTGCACTGCAGGAGACCCCAGTGTGATCCTTAGGTCAGTAAGATCCCTTGGAGGAGGGCATGGCAACCCACTCCAGTACTCTTGCCTGGAGAATCCCATGGACAGAGGAGCCTAGCAGGCTACAGTCCACAGGGTCACAGAGTTGGACACGACTGAAATGACTTATCATGCATGTGTGACTTTTTTTTTCTTTTTGCAAAAGTGTTGTAACTCATTCTGCTGTCAAATTTCAGAGATTGGGATTAAAATGTTAAATATGGAAGAACCTCAGATAATAGGCAGTGAAGCAGACAAAAAAAAAGTGGCATTAAAAAGATGAGAATCTCTCTTTTTGCATTTACCATCCCTCATGCAACATGGCTTGGGTAAGCCTCTTTTTCTGTAACATGATAATACCCATTTTGACCTTGTAAGTTAGTTATGAGGATATTATATTAGAACATGTGGTTTAGTATACATCAGATTTTCATTAAGGCTTGTTTATAAATAAAGTTGCGCTTCCTAGGTAGCACTAGTGGTAAAGAATCCACCTGCCAATATAGGAGACAGGAGATGCAGGTTTCTCCATGGGTTGGGAAGATCCCCTGGAGAAGGAAATGGCAACCCACTCCAGTTTTCTTGCCTGGAAAATCTTATAGACCGAGGAGCCTGGTGGGCTACCGTCTGTGGGGTCACAAAGAGTCAGACTCGAAGCGACTTAACACACACATAAATAAAGTACTGGAGACCTCTGTACCTAGTGCTGGTAAGTATTGCATGATCTTTTCAGATCTCTGTTTTATGGAAATACAAAACCCCAAGAAACACAGGATATGTTTTTACTTTAAGCAATACATTACCATGAAAATTACATTTAATACATATTAAGTGAGCTTACTATAGCAAATAATTTCTAAAGAAATAACATATATAAATATATTTAGAAATATTTTTCCATTCCAGAAAAAGTAGGATATATCTATGGAACAAATATTTGTCTGTGGCATAAAAATAAACTGAAAAGTAAAATACTCATATAAAGAGAAATTATCTCTGAATTTTGCAAATATTTGCCTATAATACAAGTTCAGATTTTTTTAAGTAAATGACTCTCATACAGGAAAAGGTTTCAAAACCAGCCTTCAGACACAAAAATCATAAACCAGCAGGAGATCAGTGATAGTTAGTAACTATTATATTCTGGCAAGTTGCTTAGCAACTCTAGAACTGCAATTTTTCAGGCTTTTTATTCAGCTTAGAAATATTTATTGAATACTTACTACATGCATGTTGCCAAGGAGAGAGACAAACAGCTTCATGGAGGGAATATTATTTTTATCATTTCCTCCTATGACAAATTGACTCTACACAGTTTGATAACTTGACTATAAACTAAGAAGAGGAAAATGAAAGAAATTGATTTTGAAATCCAGCTAGATGGCCCCCCAAAACCCTGTGGTTCTTTATCTTATTTTCTGCTGATAAGCCCTAAATCATGCCTTTGGAACCAAATCATAGCCTGTCCTACAGTTATGGAACTGTTTCACTTTTATGCCAATTGTAATTTCCATGAGGAATAGGGACCCTACTTCAGGTATATTTTTAATTCATTTTTCTAGAACAGCACTACTCAAAGAGAGCTGTGGGATGGCAATTTTTGATAAAAGACTTGTTACTAGTCCCTAGTGAAATAGGTACAGACATTGAGATTGCTAAAATTTAATGACAATTTAAATGATTTTATGTCTCTTGAACTTAATGATAAAGTGTTTGGGTATGCCATCTATATATTTCATTTTTTAAACCAGATGTCTATATCAATGCCTCTTTTTGATTTTTTTTAAAAATAAGGATGGGATTAACATATACACAATATTTTATATAAAATAACCAACAAGGACATACTGTATAGTACAGGGAACTATATTCAATATTTGTAATAACCCATAAGGGAAAATAATATGAAAAATATGTTTATATATTTATATAACTATATGTATTTATACATATATAAATATGTATATGTATATTACACACATACATATATGAGTCACTAGTCTTTACACCAGAAATTAACACAACACTGTAAATCAACTATACTTCAATTAATCAATAGGGGGATTTTATACAGATTTAAAAATGAAAAGTAAAAAGTAAATAAAAATTTCACCTTTGGGGGGTATAAATGAAGAACACTAGCCTGCACATTTGAATCAGTTCTGACATATGTATGTACCCATGAATCATCTTTACAATCAAGATAAACATTTCTCTCACCCCTTCAAGTTGTCTTCTGCCCATTTACAAGCTATTCCTCTCTCCAGCTCCATAGATAATTAATAACAGATGGATGTGGCTATGTTTCACCAAAAATAACTGGTAAAAACAGGCATCAGGATGGATTTGGTCTGTAACCTGTAGTTTGATAACTCTGCTTTAGAGTCATTCCACTGTTTTTGAAAAGCATTTGAAAATGATTTAAAAACAAAGAGAGAAGTAAAAGCTGTTGGATTTTTGGTCCTAAAATTATGTGGAATCTGATTACAGTTTTGTCAAAACAATCTTAATAATAGTTCAATTTCCATTTTGAAATGAGCCTTTATATCAGAATCTTGTTTGGGTTTAACTTTATCAAGTGATGTTTAGAAATCATACCACGTAAGTAGCTCTTATTACAATTGCTTGATTCTCAAATACATTTATTTTTTATTTTATTTAAAAATTAGCTACATTAAGTATATGACGCTACATAAAGGAAAGAAGTCATGTGAATTTTATAAGAAAATATTCAGTGCTCAGGGGATAGGTATTTTGGACTCTAAATCAATCAAGACCACTATGAGGACAAATTCTTCTCTGATGTACAAATAGAATACAAAGTAAATAAACCCCTTGATTTTCCTCAAATGGAGAAATAGTATTTTTTAAAAAAGATACTACTTGACTAAAACTGCTGCTGCTGCTAAGTCACTTCAGTCGTGTCCGACTCTGTTCGACCCAGAGACGGCTCCCCCGTCCCTGGGATTCTCCAGGTAAGAACACTGGAGTGGGTTGCCATTTCCTTCTCCAATGCAGGAAAGTGAAAAGTGAAAGTGAAGTTGCTCAGTCGTGTCCGACTCTTAGCGACCCCATGGACTGCAGCCTACCAGGCTCTGCTGTCCATGGGATTTTCCAGGCAAGAGTACTGGAGTGGGGTGCCATTGCCTTTGGTTCCAAAACACCATCTCTATGAAATAAGAAACACACATATAAGAATGTTTCTGTCCCTACATCCCACCAAGTATTCTGAAATTGTGGACAGTGAACACTTACCCTTAGGCTTAAATTAATCTTAGTTATGAAAATATTAATTAGCCTTTTAACCATTAGAGCAGTTTCCCTCAGAATATATTAATTGAAACATCAGGGTATGCAGCATTGCTTTTCTGTATATTGCTTTTGTAAAATAAATAATTATTGCCCTACCATCATTATGGGAAAAGAAAGGCAGAAAATGAAAAGTAGCAATAACATGGCAATGATGCAAAAATTCTATCTCTATTTTTTAAGTTTGCTAGAATTATTATAATTTTTAGATCCCTATTAATTTTTTTGTGTTTGCAAAAATACATATATATACACACATATATATGTTAGAAGAAGTTATTGTAAAATGAGATTCAAGTAGAACACCATCCTTAACTTGTTGGTGTTTAGTTGCTAAGTCACAGTGTAGTCATGTCTGAGTCTTTTGCAACCCCATGGAACATTGGCCCACCAGGCTCCTTTGTCCATGGGATTTCCCAGACAAAAATACTGGAGTGGGTTGCCATTTTCTTCTCAAGGGGATCTTCCCAATCCAGGGATTGAACCCATGTCTCCTGCATTGGCAAGTGGATTCATTAGAATTGACCCACCAGGGAAGCCCCATTCCTTAACTTACATTACAGTTTTATTTACCATTATCTAGTTTTTACACCCAAGGAAGGCAATGGCACCCCACTCCAGTACTCTTGCCTGGAAAATCCCATGGACGGAAGAGCCTGGTAGGCTGCAGTCCATGAGGACGCTAAGAGTCAGACACGATTGAGCGACTTCACTTTCACTTTTCACTTTCATGCACTGGAGAAGGAAATGGCAACCCACTCCAGTGTTCTTGCCTGGAGAATCCCAGGGATGGGGGAGTCTGGTGGGCTGCCATCTATGGGGTCACACAGAGTCGGACACAACTGAAGCGACTCAGCAGCAGCAGCAGCAGCAGCAGCAGCAGCAGTTTGTACACCAGAAGACATATACAGGGTACTCACTGAAAGAGAAAGCTTAAAGGAGCACAACAAGATAACTAAAAGTGTGTAACTAAAAACCTCGTGTTAATTGTTACTCAAAATTTTCAAGTCACAAACTACACGTGCGCATGTGTGAGTCTGGGGGTATATATTACAAAAGTTAAAAGTTCCCCAAGGTATTGCTCCATATTACCTTCACCACTACCAATTAACTGTAAATTTTGAAATAGGGGATCAAAAAATTCAAATATCACAGTATTCTATAGAAAGTACTATAAAGCTTTGTTTTTTCTCTTAGTTGGTAACAGTTTATGTCAAACATACATAAATCAGAATATTTATTATGAACCATAATTTCATTCTGGGGCTTCTCTGGTGACTCAGCCAATAAAGAATCTGCCTGCAATACAGGAGACACACATTTGAGTCCTGGATCAGGAAGATCCCCTGGAAAGGGAATGACAGCTCACTCCAGTATTCTTGCTGGGAGAATCCCACAGAGAGAGGAGCCTGATGGGCTACAGTTACTGTTACAGAGTAACAATAAACATGGGGTTTTCAGTTGCACACTTTTAGTTATCTTGTTGTGTTCTTCTAATCTTTCTCTTCCAGTGAGTACCCTATATATGTCTTCTGGTGTAGCCCTCTTGAAGAGGCAGACCATGGAGCAAATAAGCACACACACAGAGGCATATTTTCCTTCTACATGACTGTTAGAAAGTTTGATGCATCTGCTGTGGATACTCAACATCTACCTGGACAACTACAAGATCATCCCTTACTAAGACTGTTTCAGCATCACTACTTTGGACATTTATTCAGTTAGAATAATACTGTATGTGCAAGTAAGCAGTTTTTCAGTTGATGTTCCAAACTCTATCTGAACAATCATATCAAATTAACTTTACAGATAATCCTTTGAATGTGTGGATCTTTTCAGTTTTAGAAATATCTAAAGTTCAATAAGCTAATACCATAGAAATAGGAAAGCAAGACCGTAATCTTATGTGAAGCAGGGCAGTATATTTGCAGTACTCATTAAAAAAAAATATAGTGTTCTTACACACTGCATAGATTACTTGACTTTGTGTGGGCATCAATGCTCTACCAAAAAGGATGGCAGATAAAAGACTTGAGATCATAAAATAACACCCTGTACATTCTTACTATCATATTCTTTGAACTTCATTTTTTATTACATTTTAGTTATTGTTTCCACCAGGTTGTACGTTCTTTGGAACAAGGAGAATGTTTTTATTTTCAAGAACTATTTCCTTAGTGCCTAACAAAATGTCTGTAACATAGTTGATATTTAATAAATATTTTCAATGACTAAACAATACATCATACAACTGACAGAAAAATATCTCAAGGTTTGTTATATTATTATCGTTACTAAATAAGAAATTGAAAATACTTTTGAAGCAGTCATTTATAACTCTAGATTGTGTTTCCCAAAGTGTACTTTGAAAACTACCAAAAATAAATCTATCTGGATTAACAGTTTAAAAAAGGTACCTCTTATCCATTTTATACATAATCCATCTGAATTACTTGGTTATGGCATAAATTTCTCTCTCTCTGGGCATATGTATGTGTGTGTACATATGTGTATGTGTATATATATATCTATATATATATATACACATATATATTTCACAAAAATAAAACTCCCAAGAGCTTCAGTTGTACACTTAAAACTGAGAAATCTTACTGTTGGTGATAAAAGTAGTAGGTATACTATTATTGCTGCTGTCAGTAGTACTAGTACTAGAAACAAAAGTAATAATAAAAATGAATGAATAAATATTTGTTGAATAAATGGAGTGAAAGAATCATTGTCACACACCTATGTGTCAGAATGCTAAGTAGTTTATGATACATTTAGTTAAGATGTATCTTAATCTTTAATGCATCTGTATGCAGGTCAGGAAGCAACAGTTAGAACTGGACATGGAACAACAAACTGGTTCCAAATAGGAAAAGGAATATGTCAAGGCTGTATATTGTCACCCTGCTTATTTAACTTATATGCAGAGCACATGATGAGAAACGCTGGACTGGAAGAAACACAAGCTGGAATCAAGATTGCCGGGAGAAATATCAATCACCTCAGATATGCAGATGACACCACCCTTATGGCAGAAAGGGAAGAGGAGCTAAAAAGCCTCTTGATGAAAGTGAAAGAGGAGAGTGAAAAAGTTGGCTTAAAGCTCAACATTCAGAAAACGAACATCATGGCATCCGGTCCCATCACTTCATGGGAAATAGTTGGGGAAACAGTGGAAACAGTGTCAACCTTTATTTTGGGGGGCTCCAAAATCACTGCAGATGGTGACTGCAGCCATGAAATTAAAAGATGTTTACTCCTTGGAAGAAAAATTATGACCAACCTAGATAGTATATTCAAAAGCAGAGATATTACTTTGCCGACTAAGCTTCATCTAGTCAAGGCTATGGTTTTTCCTGTGGTCGTGTATGGATGTGAGAGTTGGACTGTGAAGAAGGCTGAGTGCCAAAGAATTGATGCTTTTGAACTGTGGTGTTGGAGAAGGCTCTTGAGAGTCCCTTGGACTGACAGCAAGGAGATCCAACCAGTCCATTCTGAAGGAGATCAGCCCTGGGTGTTCTTTGGAAGGAATGATGCTAAAGCTGAAGCTCCAGTACTTTGGCCACCTCATGAGAAGAGTTGACTCATTGGAAAAGACTCTGATGCTGGGAGGGATTGGGGGCAGGAGGAGAAGGGGATGACCGAGGATGAGATGGCTGGATGGCATCACTGACTCGATGGATGTGAGTCTGAGTGAATTCCAGGAGATGCGGATGGACAGGGAGGCCTGGCATGCTGCGATTTATGGGGTCACAAAGAGTCGGACACGACTGAGCGACTGAACTGAACTGAACTGAACATGTATTTACATTTAATAAAATTTATTACAACTTCAGGGATTCCCTGGTGGCTCAGATGGCAAAAAATCTGCCTGCAATGCAGGAGACCTGGGTTCCATGCCTGGCTTGGGAAGATCCCCTGGAGAAGGAAATGGCAACACACTCCAATATTCTCGCCTGGAGAAACCCATGGACAGAGGAGCCATCCATGGGGGTCACAGATAGTCAGATACTACTGAAGCGACTTAGCACACACACACGCATTACAGCTTCAAAGATTGGGAAACAGAATCGGAATGGTTAAGAAACCTGTGTAAGGTCAAAATATCATAGAACTGTAAAGAAGTTTAAAAAATGGCCAAGGCTATAAAACATTTTTAGTGCTGGCACTCAGTTCTATTTAATTCAGAAGTGCAAATGCTGTTCACCTAATTATATATCAGAATACAGGCAATATATCTATTCCATGTATTCAATTCCATGTATCAATTTAGTGTCACTGAAAGAAAACATATTCATAGAATTTGGGAGTTTGGTTCTCTTTAAAAATTGAAGATACCCTAGAGCAAATATCTTTGAAAAACATCAGTTATTCTGACTAATAGAGCCAAATGACTGTCTATCTAGAGAAGATACAGAGACAGCAAACAATCAAACTTCAATTGAATTATTTTAATGGCTTTTTGTGTTGTTGTTAAGAGTTCATTATATAAATAATTTCACCTGAAGAAAGAAACTTTGTACTGAAGCTTTGAAAAAAATACAATAGTTGGTCTAAAATCCATGAAAATTGACTAAATGTCAGGATCTACACTGAGAAGACAGATTCATCTTTTAAAAAACCTGATGTAGTTTAATAATTGAATGCTCTCAATATCATAAAGAGATTCCCAGAAGAAACTGAAAGACCTATTTGTAACAGAAATTCATGAAATAGAGTAGCTTAACGTAGAGAAAAAAGAATTTCAATTATCAAGGATTTTGAAAAGACAAGTATGTCCACATAATGGCAGGAAAGGCTAACTGTAGAAAACTAAAGTGAAAGTGAAATTTCAAGAATCGTAGAAAACTAAAGTTCCAAATAATTCCTTCTTCAGAGAAACTACTTCATTATTTAATAGAAGTAGCCTTAATTAGAAGAGCAAAAAGTCACCAAGGTTCAGCAGAGCCAACAGGCAGATAATCTTTTCTATTACAAATTTCAAAGTAATATTTTCAAGATAAGACATTACTCCAGAGGTGATCTTGAATGTATAAGTCATAGTCACAACATTAAATCTTGGGAATTTTAAGCAATGCTAAGTTTTATACAGAATTCACCAAAAACAGAAAATTCTACAGTATTTTGTTACTTACACACCATGTCAATGGAGCATCAGAGACACTCTAGTATCCAACAGGATTAATTAAGTAAGTGGAAAGTTAAGAAAGCCCAGCAATTCTTCAGTTGGTACTGAGGTAATATGCCCAATGACCATTCATTTTAATATTATTAAGATTCAGTAGACTTAATTTCTATTTCAATCGCCTCTACCACATATCTTTCTTAGCCAGCAGTTTCCATACCTCAAAAGATACAGAAAAACTAAACCAGGATGATCGAATAAAGTAAATAAGCTAATGTTTGAAAATATAGGAAATTAGCCTGGGCTTTCTGTGTTGCTGCTACTGCCTTGATTTTATAGAGTGCCACTAGGCTCATTATTTGAGTGAGAACATCTAATTCAGCTTCGGCAGTTTCTTTGTTTTGATGATGTGATGGTGCCTGGTTAATGATATGCTGTTAGATATATCCTAACTGGTAATGCAGCAACTCCTGGGGAGAAAGCAATGAAACGTTATACTCTGCAGTTCTGGTGAAACAGACACTGTAAGTGGCACTGCATGCCTCCATCAGGGGTTGAAATTACAAATATAATTTTATGTCTTTAAAGTTTTCAATAAATTGTAAAACTTTAATGTTGGTGAGAATGATTAAGATACTACTAAAAGAAAAACTCATCTCAACACAAAAATTCTGCCACCACTGGATTGATTTTACCTATTAAAAACACATCACAATTATTGAAGTTATTTGAGTTTCCTCAATCATTTCTCCATACTTAAATAAGTCTAAACTTTTGAATTACATAATCCAAGGTGAAAATAGATAACAAATCATCGTGCAGTAGGAGTCACCTTATCTCACAGACTAGCAATTTTTTAGCCTTAATTCCTCACAGGGCTTCCCTGGTGGCTCAGCAGTGAAGAATCCGCCTGCAATTCAGGAGACCCAGGTTCGATCCTTGGGTCAAAAAGATCCCCCGGAGAAGGAAACGGCAACCCACTCCAGTGGGTTGTCTAGGAAATCCCACAGACAGAGGGGCTTGGTGGGCTACAGTCCATGTGGTCATGAGAGTCAGCCATGACTTAGTGACTAAACCACCACCACCACACCAATTCCTCACAATGCAGAACGAGGGAATCTCGTTTCCACACCTCTTCCTTCACAACACACTTGCAAGAATTGTCCACTCTATTCTTATCAACAATCTCCTTTTGGCTCAAGTATTTTTTTTTTTTAATTTTAAAATCTTTAATTCTTACATGCGTTCCCAAACATGAACCCCCCTCCCGCCTCCCTCCCCATAACATCTCTCTGGGTCATCCCCATGCACCAGCTCCAAGCATGCTGTATCCTGCATCAGACATAGACTGGAGATTCAATTCTTACATGATAGTATACATGTTAGAATGTCATTCTCCCAAATCATCCCACCCTCTCCCTCTCCCTCTGAGTCCAAAAGTCCATTATACACATCTGTGTCTCTTTCCCTGTCTTGCATACAGGGTCGTCATTGCCATCTTCCTAAATTCCATATATATGTGTTAGTATACTGTATTGGTGTTTTTCTTTCTGGCTTACTTCACTCTGTATAATCGGCTCCAGTTTCATCCATGAATGGATAAGAAAGCTGTGGTACATATACACAATGGAGTATTACTCAGCCGTTAAAAAGAATTCATTTCAATCAGTTCTGATGAGATGGATGAAACTGGCTCAAGTATTTTAAAATTTCCAACTCCACATCTTTGCTCTTGCAACCCAGCCAGCCTGAATCTTACCTACGCTTAAAGAGGCAGTTAACATTTGAGTACTGCCATGTCAATGTCCCATGGTGATTTCTTTCCCCTGCATCTTGATAACAAAGTACTCTTCACATTTTCTATCTGACAGAACCAAATAAGTCTTTAATAATAACTGAACATGCCACAGGATCTTTACCATCGTACCAGAAATTTTAATCTAACTTCTTTACAAATTCAGTTCTCTTAATCAGCATAATAACCTCATGATATATGCACTGAGAGTACCCTTCCCATTTCATGTATGGAGAAGGGAGATGTTATGTGACTTCCCGTGGGTCACAAAGCTCCTGAGTTTGTAGAAACAGGAATCAAACCCAACTAGTCTGGTACTGGAATCCATGATCTTAATCTTATTCTACATTGCATTGTATATTATATTACATGAATTATAATGTTATCAACTATTGTTTCCCCAAGTATAGACTGGTCACAGATTACTAGCAATCATCCCATGGTATTAGGTGATACACAGCAGAGTGCTATAGTCAACAAGTGTATTTTGATTGGTTAAGCCTCCAAAATACCTATTTAATAGAAGTAATAAACTTCATTTGTATAAAACTATGTCCCCTTCAAAGTGTGAGAAGAGAACTATCTTTCATAAAGAACCCAATAGCATGTTAGGTATTTTGTTAGATCAAAAGTGATTCTACTTAATCTAAAACATAAGCATAATACATGCAAAGAGTACTTAAAATATTCATTTTTCTTAAAAGAGACACCTTATTATGATTCTATTTAGTGTATAAAATATACTCAATAGTGTACCTTTTAAAGCTGTTCATACCATATTTCAATTTTTCCACTTTAATTAAAAGGCTACAGAAATCTTTGATTAAGGCTATACCCAATACGCAACAATGAAATCTGCTAAATAGCTAAGTAATGAAAACACAGAAAGAACAATAATAACCACGTTTCCCTTTTCTGGACAGAATTACAGTCACTCTAAGCTAGTTACAGTTCATGTATGTAGCATCAGCAAAGCTATACTAGGTGTATATTACACAATTTTTAAAAACTCTGATAGGAATAAAAGCTAAAAAAATAAGCCCACCATATCAATACTTTCTATGGTTTTATAGAATATTCCAATAAACCTTGCTCTTGAACTTCCACATTATTTTTAACATTAGGCAATACAGGCAATGTTATTTATGTGGTTTATTTTTATATTCTAAATTAACATGAACATTCCCTCCTTTTTGTCCTTGATGGATACCATATGCAGACTTCCCTCAGTAGATAAGAAAGATAAGTGTATAAAGATTTATGCAAAGTGCACTGAGAGAAACAAAGATGAGTTTGCTTTGAACAAAGATAGACCAGAGAAGATAAAATTTAAAAGAATTCGTCATATCAATATATAATAAATTTTAAAATGACAGTATGTAGTACATACCATATGCTAAGCATAATATTTATTTACATATGTCATGTCATTTATTCTTTGCTGAAGTAGGTATCATTTTACAGAAAAGACTAAGAAATTTCAAAATATTAATTAATTTGGTCAAGAGTAATAATTCCACATGAAAACATGGTCTGATGGTGGCAATTGAAGAAATTATTGAAAAGGATGTGTTTCTCAACCAAACTGTAGCAAAAACATAATTACTTTATTTTCAGAATAATATATATGATGTATATTTATATAATCATAGTATCATATATGTATGTGCTGTGCTGTGCTAAGTTGCTTCAGTCATGTCCAACTCTTTATGACCCTATGGACCGTAATCAGCCAGGCTTCTCTGCCTGTGGGATTCTCCAGGCAAGAAAACTGGAGTGGGTGGCTGTGCTCTGCCCCCTGGGACCTCCTGACCCAGGGATCAAACCCACATCTCTTACATGTTCTGAAGTGGCAGGTGGCTTCTTTACCACTAGTGCCACCTGGGAAACCCCACCATATATGTGTATATCCACACAAATATACTTGTATATATATATTAATATGTAATACTTAGAAGGGTTATTTAAAGTCATATAATTTTATATGCATGATTCTACATGTTTAGAGGAGGATAATAAAGATAGAATAAGTAAAAAGATTAAGAACATGTTAGAGCACTTTTACTAGCTGTGTCATTCATCATTTTTCCTCGTATAGAAATGAAAATAATCCTTGAAAATCATAAACAAATCCCCTCACTAAAATCCCTCAGTGACTTCCCATGGCCCATTAAATAAAATCCAAACTCTTCAAGCTGGTTAACCACAAACCATCTCTCCTTTCCCTGCCATATTCCTACCTGCCCCTTGCCCCTTTCCAGCCTTGGTGCCTCAGTACACACTGTTACCTCATTGGAATGCTCTGACTCAAGCTTCCTATGACTTCTTCATTTTTTCAGTCAATCTGACCTTAAATGTTATTTCCTAAGAGATGCACATCTTTCATATAACAGCTTTTAAAAGTAACAATTAAGTGTTTAATTATCAGCTTCTTACTACTTTTTGTCCACTTGATTATAAGTTCTATATGGACAAGGGATCATATGAGTTTGACTTTTCATGGTACAAGTGAACTAAATGTCCACAAATTCAGCAATGTACAAGAACAATGACACTTAGACTTAAGTATTATTTCAAACTATTACTCTCACCAGTGAAATATACATATTCACCCCAACCTATTTCTAACCCTTTTTATTGTAATTATAATTTTAGAGCAAGCTATGAGTATTATATGTAACTAAGCTTTATAATTTGATGAGCTAAATATTATAATTGGCTGTTACAAAGTTATTATTAGTAGTTCGCTATTCAATTTGTTTGCTAATAACTGATACACTAAATAAAGTTGTGTATCTCCTCTAAACAAGCCAGACTTCAGTAATCATGATTAGATCGGTATGAATTTCAAAGATGGATGAGATCATAGCAAATCTTATAAGTTCCTTAACTTCTGTGCCAGACCTTTCATATCTATTGAATGAACACATTGAACTGAATGACTTCCAATATCTTTCAAATTCTTATATTTTGTGATTTAAAGCATTTTAAAAAAGAAAAAAAAATACATGGACAGCTACAGTGATGACTAGGGCTATCTGCTCTTAATTTTTAGGATATTTCTACCTCTAGTCAAAAAATATATATATATATATATAACAGAGCAAAGAATGTCTTGGGACTAGTAAGATATCATTATGTGTTTTTCTCCATTTAAGAATCCTTTTATAAATATAGTTCAGAGCTCCAATGCTATGAACAGCTGGTTAGATTTATGAATGTCATCACAGTATGTGTTCTTCTAATAATGACTCTGCCAGAGGACAGGAAATGGGCCATCCAAATTTCCAATGGTGAACTTCAAAAAGATAGCAAAAACTGAAGTTTTGTATTTTGCACCAGTACCAAGACAACAAATCTAGAGAAGATGATGCTGAAAGTGCCAAAGAACCTGATTTTTTGTTCTATACCTCTGTGCCTAGCCAGAGGCTGCAGTTAAATAAAAGGTTTAATTTCCTAAATAAAAGGAATAATTTTCTCTCATTATTTGAGAAGAGGGTATTGAAAAATGATACCATCTGGCTATGTAGTAAGGAACTGCATAGAAAAGGAAATACTTCTATGTTTTAGAAGATTATTTGTATTTTAGGCTTTAAAATCAAAGATACTCTGTTTCATCTCAAACTTTTGCTCACTAAACTTAAGATCCATCAGTGGATAAAATCATTACCATGTCATTTGCCTAATGATGACTTTATTTCTCCCTATTTTATGTCTCCCCATTCTTCTACTTTTATTAATAAAAATCTACTTTAAGGAATACCTGTCCCTTCTCCACTATTATATAATTCATATTTGTATGGCCCTAAAATTAAAAGACGCTTACTCCTTGGAAGAAAAGTTATGACCAACCTAGATAGCATATTCAAAAGCAGAGACATTACTTTGCCAACAAAGTTTCGTCTAGTCAAGGCTATGGTTTTTCCTGTGGTCATATATGGATGTGACAGTTGGACTGTGAAGAAAGCTGAGTGCCTTTTTGTTGGAGAAGACTCTTGAGAGTCCCTTGGATGGCAAGGAGATCCAACCTGTCCATTCTGAAGGAGATCAGCCCTGGGATTTCTTTGGAGGGAATGATGCTGAAGCTGAAGCTCCAGTACTTTGGCCATCTCATGCGAAGAGTTGACTCATTGGAAAAGACTCTGATGCTAGGAGGGATTGGGGGCAGGAGGAGAAGGGGACGACAGAGGATGAGATGGCTGGATGGCATCACGGACTCGATGGATGTGAGTCTGAGTGAACTCTGGGAGTCGGTGATGGACAGGGAGGCCTGACATGCTGCGATTCATGGGGTCACAAAGAGTTGGACATGACTGAGCAACTGAACTGAACTGAACTGAACTGAAAATTCCTTTGTAAAATCCTAAGCCCTAATGTGATGATATTTGCAGGTGAGGACTTTCGGAGGTAATCAGGTTCAGATGAGAAAAGTGGTGCCCTCATGATAAGATTCCTGGAGGAGGAAATGGCAACCCACTCCAGTATTCTTGCCTTGAGGATCCCATGGACAGAGGAGGCTGGCAGGCTACAGTCCATAGGGTTGCAAACAGTCGGACATGACTGAAGTGATTTAGCATGCACAATAAGTTAGTGATCTTATTAAGAAGAGGAAGAGACTTGAGAGCTCTCTTTCTGTCCCCCATGTCTGGATATAGCAGGAAGGCAGCTGTCTGCAAGCCAAGAGTGCTTTCATCAGAACTCAACTATGCTCCCATCTTGACCTTAGACTTTCCACTCTCTGGAATTGTGAGAAACAAATGTCTGTTATTTAAGCTACTCAAGTTATGGTATTTTGTTACAGGAGACCAAGCCATGACATACACCTTGAATAATCTTTATTTATTCAATCGCATATTTATATCAATATGGACTCATGGATGTCTCTGGACTAATATCTAAAACATCACTTAGTTTGCTGTTCAAATTAGTTCAACTTTAGCCCTTGGAGCCTCTTATATTCTGTTCCCCTATTTTTCTGACATTCCTCACCTTTTCTGAACACTGTCATAAACTCTCTCACCACAGGATGCTTCAGGGTCACCTTGCCCCATCTGGAATCAACTATTTTCCCAAAGAGTCCTTGTTCTGTTAGTGCAGAATGATGCTTAGAAACTAGGACCTGGGGGTTGCATAATCTCAAAGTATTTCCGCAAGGCAGAGCTGCTTCTTGGTATTACAAGGAGGTTAGTTTCAGGGCCCACATAAATCAAAATCCAAGGATGCTCAATTCCCTTGTTTAAAATGGCTTAGTACTCCATATCCATCAGTTCCTAAAACATGCAGATTTGAAGGTATCTCTCTTTAGTAACTGAAAAGGGAAAGATAACTTTATAGTAACTGAGAATCTTCACAAACCTGTGTACCAAATAACCAGGCTAATGTCATCAGCATAAAGGTATAGTGATATCATAGACACTTTGAAATGTTGCACAGAGGACACAGTATCATTTCAGTGGTAACACAATGCAAAAATACAGCACTTCATTTCTATCATGAGAACAAAAATGTCCAAATTGAAGGGCTTTCTATAAAACAGCTGAGAAGTACTCTTAAAAAGTGTCAAGTTCATGAAGGAAACAGAAAAACTGAGGATTTACAAATTGGAGAGATTAAGGAGAAATAACGAAAAGCAATGTGAGGTAAAATCTTGGAACATAAAAAAATATACTAGAGAAAAACTGATGAAATTGAAATAAGATCTGTAGTTTAATAGTATTGTACCAAAGTTAATTTCCAAGTTTTGAAACTTTTACTATGTCTACATAGGCTGTTAATATTAGTAGTGGAATTGGGAGATTTATGGAAACTGTGTCTTATTTTTGCCACTTTTCAGCAAGTCTAAAATTAGTTCAATATTTTTTTTAATAAGCAAAGATAATGCATCTTATTTAGATCAAACTATTTATATTAAATGATATACTTTCTCCCACAATAAAGGAATGAAACTTTTTATGTGTCATTCATTTATTAGTGTCCGTTTAATTTTTTCCTTTGCTGGGAATGGATTTTCCCACTAAATCTATGTTTTTATCTTTAAAATTCTGAGGACATAATTTCTAAAGGTAACACATTCTGTGAATTGTTATAATAAGATTTTACCATCTTTTAGTCTAATTTAGATTTGAGTCAAGTTGTTTTAAGCAGTTTTAGGAGCAAATTTTGAAAAAACTTAAGTGATTAATCATATGCAGACCTTGTAAAAGAAAAGCAAAAAAAGAACGAGCATTTAAATGGCTTATTTCTAAACGAATAATTAAATTGTTTATTGGGCACATTATTCTGCCAAATACTCTTCTAGAGATAATATTAAACTGCCAAATAATGACTAAGGTATATTGCAAAAATGGACACAACTTTTTACTCCTTCCTTGATCCACATACTGTGCAATGCAACTCAAGAGCTACTCCTATCATGAAGTGGAGTTTGTTATACATTCTTTGAACCTAGCCTGGTTTTGTGACTTGTTTTGACCAAAAGTACTGGAGAAGGGAATAGCTACCCACTCCAGGGCCCTAGAGAATTTCATGGATAGAGGAGCTTGGTGAGCTACAGTCCATGGGGTTCCAAGTGTTGGACATGACTGAATGACTAACACTTTCACTTTACGAAAGTTCCAAGACACCTTGTGTGTTCCTTTTCTGCCATAAGAACAAGCCAGTGCACCTGCTGAAGCGCCATCACACGGACAAGAGCCATGTTGCCTCAGTAGCAGTTCAGTTCAGTTCAGTTTAGTCACTCAGTCAATCTCCGACTCTTTGCAATGCCATGGACTGCAGCATGCCAAGCCTCCATCTCCATCACCAACTCCGGGAGTTTACTCAAACTCATGTCCATTGAGTCAGTGATGCCATCCAACCATCTCATCCTCTGTCATCCCCTTCTCCACCTACCTTCAACTTTTCCAACATCAGGGTCTTTTCAAATGAGTCAGTTCTTCACATCAAAGTATTGGACTTTCAGCTTCAGCATCGGTCCTTTTCGATGAATGTTCAGGACTGATTTCCTTTAGGATAGACTGATAGGAGGATCTTTTTGCAGTAAAAGAGGCTCTCAAGAATCTTCTACAACACCACAGTTCAAAAGCATCAATTCTTCGGCTCTCAGCTTTCTTTAAGTCCAACTCTCACATCCATCCATGACTACTGGAAGAACCATATCTTTGACTAGATAGACCTTTGTTGGCAAAGTAACGTCTCTGCTTTTTAATATGCTGTCTAGTTTTCTCATAACTTTTCTTCCAAGGAGCATGTGTCTTTTAATTTCATGGTTGCAGTCACCATCTGCTGTTATTTTGGAGACCCCAAAAGTATAGTCTTTCACTGTTTCCATGGTTTCCCCATGTATTTCCCATGAAGTGATGGAACCAGATGCCATGATCTTAATTTTCTGAATGTTGAGTTTTAAGCCAACTTTTTCACTCTCCTCTTTCACTTTCATCAAGAGGCTCTTTAGTTCTTCCTCGCTTTCTACCATAAGGGTGGTGTCATCTGCATATCTGAGGTTATTGATATTTCTCCCAGCAATCTTGATTAAAGCTTATGCTTCCTCCAGCCCAGCGTTTATCATGGTATACTCTGTATATAAGTTAAATAAGCAGAGTGTCAATATAAAGCCTTGACGTATTCCTTTCCCTATTTGGAAACAGCCTGTTGTTCCATGTCCAGTTCTAACTGTTGCTTCCTGACCTACATACAGGTTTCTCAGAAGGCAGGTTAGGTGGTCTGGTATTCCCATCTCTTTAAGAATTTTCCACAGTTTGTTGTCATCCATACAGTCAAAGGCTTTGGCATAGTCAATAAAGCAGAAGTAGAAGTTTTTTTGGAATTCTTGTTTTTTCACTTTTCCAGTGGATGCTGGCAATTTGATCTCTGGTTCTTCTGCCTTTTCTAAATCCAGCTTGAACATTTGGAAGTCATGGTTCATGTACTATGGAAGCCTGGCTTGGAGAATTTTGAACATTATTTTGCTAGTGTCTGAGATGAGTGCAATTGTGCAGTAGTTTGAGCATTCTTTGGCATTGCCTTTCTTTGGAATTGGTTTCAAAACTGACCTTTCCAGTCCTATGACTACTGCTGAGTTTTCCAAATTTGCTGGGATATTGAGTGCAGCACTTTCACAGCATTATCTTTTAGGATTTGAAATAGCTCAACTGGAATTCCATCACTTCCACTAGCTTTGTTCATAATTATGCTTCCTAAGGCCCACTCGACTTCACATTTCAGGATGTCTGGCTCTAGGTGAATGATCACACCATCATGATTATCTGGGTTGTGAAGATATTTTCTGTACAGTTCTTCTGTGTATTCTTGCCACCTCTTCTTAATATTGTCTGCTTCTGTTAGGTCCATACCATTTCTGTCCTTTATTGAGCCCATCTTTGCATGAAATGTTCCCTTGGTATCTCTCATTTTCTTGAAGAGATCTCTAGTCTATCCCATTCCTTTGTTTTCCTCTATTTCTTTGCATTGATCACTGAAGAAAGCTTTCTTATCTCTCCTTGCTGGAGGTTACCTTAAATCAAATATCAGCCTGTCGACTACTCTAGATCAGCAGAATCACCTACCTCAACCACTCAACTGACTGCTGACACACAGGTGAACCTAGCTGAGCTCTGGGATTGTCCGGTATGCTTAGTCACTCAGTCGTGTCTGACTCTTTGCAAATCCATGGACTGTAGCCTGCCAGGCTCCTCTGTCCATGGGGATTCTCCCAGCAAGAATAGTAGGGTGGGTTGCCATGCTCTCCTCCAGGGGATCTTCCCAACCCAAGGATTGAACCCAGGGAGCTGTGAGGCTAGGCAACAGTAAAAAAACCTTATATTTCAAGTCACTAAATTTTAGGGTAGTTATTTATGAAGCAATGGCTAACTAATGGAAGGATTGTTTTTTTTCACTGTGCACACACACACAAAAAAGTGACGTACAAAAATGTAAAATAAATTCCTCAAGTTTGCACCAAAATGAAGTGCAGAGTTACAGTTCAACATCTGTCTGACTCCAAAATATATGTTTTACATGATGTACTTCTGTCTCTCACATTCTTGTAAGGGTGTTCTTATTTTCATTATTTCTGCAAGCATACTAAATATCTTACTTGAGATTCAATTTATAAAATTATTAAATCCAATTTCAAGTGAATAATGTGTACTGAATCACCACATGCTAAATATTGTTCTGATGAAAGATCCATTTATTATACTGGACATGCTTTCATAAACATTCTACATTCTTTTTTCACATGAAATCAAAGGTTACATGGTAATAATTATGCATCACAATAGACGCTTTCAAAATATGCCTCTTTCTACTTATTTGTCAAGTAGTAAATTTTTCTTTTATCATGTGTATTTAATATGGATTTTGCAGTATAAATATAATTATATAAACATTCTTGAATACATCTGAAAAAATTTTATTCTCAATTTTAAAATATACCTAGTAAATTATCAGCTAAACTTAAATATCATGATGAAAATTTTTAAGGATCTTTATTTCATCAGTCTATTAAATATGAATATCTTTGGAGCCAGGTTGCAATTGATACTTTTCTTTATTTTAACTCTCTAAACTTGATGGCTCAAGAAAGAGAGTAATAAGTAGATTTAAAGCAAATAAGAATGAGATTGAAGTGCAACTTTAATTAAGCCATAAAGTACAAGCTCCAAATGGTTAATCTTTATGATTTTGAAAAAAAACTTTCCACTATTTAATAAACAGCTTGCAATGGAAAAATACTTATTATATACACTGTCACTAATCAACATTCTGTTGTGCTGGAAATATTCAAGTAAACTAAATAACAGTATTTTGGAGTGACTGAAATGAAATCCATGGAATATTTTTGGACCACATTACCACAATTAAAGAACATCCTAACCAAAGCTACAGTTAAACTGCATTTACAATCAGTTTCAGATTTTTATTCAAAGCCACTGAATTAAAGTTGTGGCCAAGTATTGTTAATATATGTTTTTCCTTGAGATGTGTAACATACATTAATACACTAAGCATAGTACAAATATGCTGTCATTTATATACAAATACAAATCTAATACAAATGTTTATTTTCATCAGTAGGCTGTTGGATTCTTTCTTGAATTCATTAAGAATTGGGAATGAAGAATCATTTTAAGAATTAAGCAACATTTTTAATAGACTATATGGTCAATCTTTGGTCCTCTTATGGATTGATTTTAATTTGCATTTGTAAAATTGGAAGTAATTGCTGAAATAAAGTCAAATCAAATTCTTAATTTTTAAAAAGTCTTCCAGCATATAATAAATAAAGTTTCATAAAAAAACTATTTCCTGAAAAATTTTGCCACTGCAGGTGCACCAGGTATGGTGAACAGCCAGAAATAATGCTAAATATATCACATATGAAATCTAATATAGGTAAATACACTAGACACTATGTATTAGATTCTACAGGTATTATTTTACATTTCAACCTCATTGATTTAATGAACTACAATATATAATATATAATATGAACTCTAAGATATCGGTTGGGTCAAAAGTTAGGTCACATTTTCCCTACAATTATTCATTACATGAAATAATTAAATTTTTAATCAATTAAAATAAGTATTGACTTATTTTTGTCTTCCTTTCTATTATTCTAATAAAATTATCTGAATATAATATTTTTTAAAGAAGTACAGCTTGAGCATCTGACATAAGGACTGAGGCAAAGTCAATGAAATATGAGTTACTAGCAAATATAGCTTTACTCATTCATATATTCAGAGTGAACCCCTTCTATTAAATGGTTCTTTTGAAGCATTGTTTTCACAGGAAGATAGTAAGAGATGATCCTATGATACTTCAATAATCCACTTAGAGATTAAAATATGTATATCAGTAACACTGCTGTGATAGGTGGTTCTATTAAAGATGCATCTAGAAAATCATGTTTTGTTGATAGTGGGCTGGTTGGTAAGACAAGTGAAAACAGTTTATACAGAAATTTTTATCAAAACACTTTCAATATTGATATTGAAAAAAGTCAGTATCATAATACTGTATTTCATCCAGTCTATGACATCATTCATTCTCATATGCATCACAAGACATTCAAAAAGTGAAGGAGTCAATGGAAGTTGTAAGGTACAATCAGCTGGAAGATGCACCCTTATTTCAGAGATATTAAAATATAGAAATATGCATGTTAGAAGCATGAAGTACCTTATCAATGTGTTTTAATGCCCAAATATGTTGGGATATTTTGAAAGCAAACACAATGACTGGATTATCATGTATAAACCATTATCTCTAATTTCAAATATTTTTATAAATAATCCTGCAGCAGGATGATGAGAGATTAATGATGTCATACTACAAGGAAGCCCCAGGGAATAAGTGTAAGAGGGAAATATCAATACATAATTCTAAACACGTGCTGATTATGAAGCAAACCATTGCCACCAATTAATCTTGTCATATTTTATTGTGTCTAAATATTTTCTATCCTGGGCCTCATAGTTAGGAACATCAATAGTCATTAAGTTTCAAAAAATTAACAAGAGGAAGAAAAGCTATAAAACTTGAAAAGGAGGGGTGAATACAATTTTATGCATTTGCATTAAATTGTTCAAGAAGCAAATCAGATCAACATCAGAAATATCTTTTAAATGACTTGCCCTTCATATTGGTTATCAAGGATTCCAATGAACCATTTAACTATTACAGCCTTAGGGCATCCATGTATTGACAATTTACAGTTTTCTTCACCTAATTTGTTCTGCTATTCCTAAGGAGAAAAAAAAGAAAAGAAAAACTCAGTTACCTTAGCAACTGCAAGGTTACATTTTATCTTGAAGCTGCAGAGCTTTTTGGAAAAAAAAAAAAAAAATGAATGGAATGTGTTGATATTCCATCCTCACTGGGTGATGGCTTCAGTAGTCAGGTTGAGAAAAACATGCAAATACCTTTATCTGCCTTCTACCCCACCCTCTGACAGTATTTTGAATTGATTGTCTTCGTTTCTTTTTACTTTTATGAAAAATGAGGGAATCACTGATATCAAATATAAATAAAAAGAAAATCTCAGAGGGAGGTTACAGCAGTGGTAGTTCATCAGAGCTGACCTTCGTTATTCCTGTGAGAAGAGAAATTGGTGGACAATTGGCAATTGTTATAACAGGAAAATAAACATCCTGTCAAGTGTCAATGGCTGGAAAGTCCATTTCCAGCCCTAATAGAAGACTGATGTAAGCCTGTCTGCAGAAGAATAGATTTCGCAGAAGTACTCACTTAAAAACACATTTTAACCATTTAATTTGAAAATCACTCTAAAGGCTGTGATTCTTGCAGCTTCCATACTGGAGGCTACATAGTAAAGGAAAGGGCACTTGTCACATCTTAGCATGTGACTTGCAATGCCTGCGGTATGGCTGACTTTAAAAGTCAACTCAAGAATAAGGGAAATGGACGGGAAATGAAATATAAGAAAGCATATTAGGTCTCTTTTCCTTAAAATGACTGAAACCCAAAATGAAGTGAGTTGACAATGAAAAGGAATATAAACTCTCATGACCTTGGCTCCCCCAAACTCCCAGCTTCATCTACTCCAGGCTGAGAGCTGGCCCTCTTCCTCTGCCTGGGTTCCCTCTCCCTGCACAGTGAACTGGGAGCTTTCTGTTGGCAGTGAGCTGCGCGATCCGACCCATCACCTCTTTCATTTGCTATCTATTGGGACTCACTTTTCTTCATTGCCTTATGCCCAATGTCTTGAGTGCTGTTGCTCAGCAGGAGGGTAGTTACAGTCCCTGATATTCTAACTTAACTAGAAGAGCAAGTACTTTCTCTCCTGCAACATTTAATTCCAAAAGGATCACTGATTGACTGCCCCTGCAGGTGCTCTATCCTCTCAAATGGACAATCACCAAGTCCAAGCCAAGGGGAAAACACGGTTAGAAAGAACTGAGTCACATACCCAACCTATGGATCTATTTGATCTCTTGCTAGTTTCAGGGGAAAAGTAAAACTATCTGCCAGTGACCAAAACTAACAGCTATCACAATCCACCTGAGAAAACATGTTTTTCCTTTTTAAAAAATGGCATTGGTAGGGATGTCAATTCCATTCTAAACTTTCTTGTGGTTTATTGTCTCAAGCATTTCTGGAACATACGCTCTATGCCTAGTGATGGTAAAGGAGACACAGAGGTGAACAAGATGCAAATGTGGCCCTGACCACATATATTCTGAGTGTTTCTTTTACAAGCATTTCCAGTTTTGTAGACTCCTTCACAGGATCTCCCTCCTCTGCCCTGAACAATGATTCTGGAATATACTTGGCTTAGAAAGATGTATTACTGATTTGGGACCCATCATTCAGATGTCTCATTTTATTTTACTAAACTTTTTATTTTGTATTTGAGTATAGCCATTTAACAATATTATGATAGTTTCAGGTGGACAGCAAACAGACTCAGCCATACACATACATCTATCCGTTCTCCTCCAAACTCCCCTTCCATCCAGGCTGCCACATAACATTGAGTGGAATCCCCTGTGCTATACACTAGGTACTTGCTAGTTATCCATTTTAAATACAGCAGTGTGTACATGTCAGTCCCAAGCTCCCTAACTATCCCTTCCCCCAGCAATCATAAGTTTGTTCTCTAAGTCTGTGGGTCTGTCTCTATTTTATAAATAAGTTCACTTGTATCATATCTTTTCAGATTCCACAAATAAGGGATGTCATATGATTTTTCTGATTCTCTGTCTGACTTTACTCAGTACATGACAAGCTCTATGGGAATGTAAAATAGTGCAGTCACTGTGCAGGACAGTATCCATGCATGCTGAGTCACACAGTCTTATCCAACTCTGCGACCCTTTTTGGACTATAGCCCATCAGGCTCTTTGGCCACAGAGTTCTCCAGGCAAGGATACTAGAGTAGGTTGCCTTTTACCTCCTCCAGGGGATCTTCCCAACCCAGGGATTGAACCTGTGTCTCCTGCATTGCAGGCAGATTCTTTACCCCTGAGCTATGAGGGACGCCCCAGAGGGTGGTTCCTTAAAAAAACTAAAAATAGGACTACCATATGACCTTGCAATCTCATTCCTGGCATACGTCTGGAGAAAAACATGCTCCAAAGGGGTATGTACACTCCAATGTTCATTGTAGCACTGTTTACAATAGCCAAGCCGTGGAAGCAACCTGAATGTCCATTGACAGAGAAATGGACTAAGAAGGTGTGTCACATGTATACAGAGGAATATTACTCAGTCATTAAAGTGAATGAAATAATACCATTCACCGCAATATGGATGGACCTACAGATGTTTCATTTTAAACATGAAAAAACAAAGCAAGGGGAGGGTCTAGCTACATGTCAAAAGTGAAGTGGCTGTTAGGTAGCATACTTGATATAGTTAAAGTGTTGAATGGTGTTTAATGTAGTGTGAATTGAGGTTTCTCATACACTATCCATTGCTCTCCTCACCATATCAAAGAGTGTCATCCTTCCTGGACTGCAGAGCTAGATATTAACTCTCCCCTTCAAATGCACAATTTTATTTCTTGTTGTTTTTAGATCAAATAAATTACCCTGTCCTTCACTGAATAAAACTCATTTGCTATTCCCTTATCTTTACTGCTTATCCTCCAGTCCCCACCTCAAAGCCAGGGAATGCCTTTTCTCTTTTCTTCAGTTCACTCATTAGGCCTACATTTAATAAACTGGCAACATTTCATAAAATAATATTGGGTAGGGAAAAAATTTTTAACAAATCTGTACATAAGAAATAATCAAATATTATTTTTAAAATATGCTATAAAGTTGTGCAAAGACCATAAAATAATATGCCAAAATATAATAGATGGGAAAAGTCTGAGTTGCCATCATATAGGTAACTTTTACTTTAATCTAAATGCCTTTTTGTATTTTCTACAGTTTTGACAATTAGCATGTTTTATATATAAATTCGGGCTTCCCTTGTGGCTCAGTTGGTAAAGAATCTGCCTGCAATGCAAAATATTATGAAAATATATAAATTTCCATATATAAATATATAAATTTATTCTTAAAACTAACCTCTAAAAAATCTACTTCTTGATGAAAATCATCCCTGATTAGCCCAATTTAGTAAGAGGTTATTATTTTGTTTGCATATTACCTACTGCAATGCAAACATTATGATACATTCTGCATGTGATGATTATTTCTACCTGATATTTAAAGACAGGAAACATATGTTTTTATCTTTTTTTATCTATTAGAATTAGCTTGTTAAATGGAGAAACAGTGGAAACTGTCAGATTTTATTTTGGGAGGCTCCAAAATCACTGCAGATGGTGACTGCAACCATGAAATTAAAAGACACTTACTCCTTGGAAGAAAATTTATGACCAACCTAGATAGCATATTGAAAAGCAGAGACATTACTTTGCTGACTAAGGTCCTTCTAGTCAAGGTTATGGTTTTTCCTGTGGTCATGTATGGATGTGAGAGTTGGACTGTGAAGAAGGCTGAGTGCCGAAGAATTGATGCTTTTGAACTGTGGTGTTGGAGAAGACTCTTGAGAGTCCCTTGGACTGACTGCAAGGAGATCCAACCAGTCCATTCTGAAGGAGATCAACCCTGGGATTTCTTTGGAAGGAATGATGCTAAAGCTGAAACTCCAGTATTTTGGCCACCTCATGAAAAGAGTTGACTCATTGGAAAAGACTCTGATGCTGGGAGGGACTGGGGGCAGGAGGAGAAGGGGACAACAGAGGATGAGATGGCTGGATGGCATCACTGACTCGATAGACGTGAGTCTGAGTGAACTCCGGGAGTTGGTGATGGACAGGGAGGCCTGGCATGCTGCGATTCATGGGGTTGCAAAGAGTCGGACATGACTAAGCAACTGAACTGAACTGAAACATAATTAAATGATTTCTGAAATTATGCATTTATTGCTTGTGAATCTTGAAAAGATTCAAATAATAAAGACATGATATGTTTTGAGTTTATACTATGTGCTAGGTTCTATTCTAGGTAGTTTTATAAATTCTATCTCATTTAATTCTCAGAATTATCCTTCAACAATTTTCACTTTATACACAAGGAAACTCAAATGTAGGGAGAGATCAATTCCCTAAGGTTTTACAGCTAGGAAGAGGTAGAACCAGTCTTTGAAACAACTGGGTGACCACATAGTTTGTTCTCTGAACCACCATATAATACAAAGATTTCATGCTTCAACAATAGCAAGATCTCCATGGGACTAGGATGCAGTGTAGAAAGAAGATTTTTATACAGGTTGTTTACTATCCATTTACTAATGGAAATAATATAAGTACCAGCCTCAAAGCAATGTTTTAATAATTAAAATAAATATATGCTCATGACTTAGCATAAGTGCCTGATGCATACACAGTGTTGTATAAATGCTAATATTAATATAAATGCATATATGTAATTGTGTGAACTCAGACAGGAATAGTAATAAGTTCAAGCAGATTTTTTTTTGAGTAAGTATGAACTAAAAAGATGCCTCCACTCTATGAAAATCTGTTTACTATATGCTTTTTTGGAAGAGCTTTAGTATATCATTAAAGTTGTTGTAGACATTTCTTTTTGAGACTTCTCTTTTCTTGAAAACCAGAGGCTTCAGTTTACATCTTTATTTTGAAACTAATGGATACTGCCATAGGATTATGAAGTGGTTATCACAATCAAACCAGAAACATATCAATCTTTAGTTTTCACTCAAACAAATAAATAAAAATATTAAAATGTCAGGCTAAAATCTTGCCTGTCTTATCAAATAGGTCAAATTGCAACACAGGAGTAAAATAAGTACAGGGGATTTTGTTAAACTCCAGACCCTAATACTTATAAAAACAAGGAGTTACTTTTCGATATGATCTTACTAGAATTTCCTCCTCCATTTCTCTTTTTCTTCAGTTCTTTAGCTATACGTGCATAAGTATCTTCAAATTCAGCCTACCTTGAAAATAATTTTCTAAGGCTTAGTGATAAAAAAAGACTAATTTCTATAGCCACCTGCCTTTTTCTACAGCCACAGTTGATTGATGGCTCACAAAGCCTTTTTATACAGCGCTGACATTTTAAAGATACTGGCCAGTCTGAACTTTCCATCTGGCGTGTCTGATTTCCTTTGTCCCACTTTCCCGCAGTGACTTATTCTGTCCTTGAGCTTTAAAACTACTTTGATTTAATTCATGCCTGGGGGTCAGGGGAAGTTTATTTAAACAAGAAATGAGTGTAATGCCTGCAATGGTACATGGTGATGGTGAAGCAAATCCCTGACTCCCTGGCATTTATTTGTGTAACAGGTCCACCATCAAGTACAATCAGAGAGAGATTATAGAAACGTCCATGCACTTACATAAAACTAACAAGAGAAGTGGGCAACGCTTGTGTAATGAACAAGAAGGTGAAGGAAATTAACTTATTTCAGGCCAAAACAAATTCTACCTCTATCTTTTGTAAAAAGATCACTGATGTAAATAAGGAATCTTTTAGTGCTGAGAATCAGTTAATACTTTTTAATATACTCTTTTACAAATTGTATCATTAGAATTTCATTCATAGTAAACAAAATAGCTTTCTCAGAGTCTTACAGGAGGTCAATGCCTGCAGATGGACCTCTTTATTCACTGAGTTTTCTACCAGAATGATGACTCTGTCTCAACCTTTCTTCTGTCTCCTCAGGTGGCAATATTGGTAAAGAACCCACGTGCCAGTGCAGGAGACATAAGAGACACCGATTCAATCCCTGGGTCAGGAAGACACCCTCGAGGTATCGAGGACATGGAAACCCACTTCAGTATTCTTGCCTGGAGAATCCCATGGACAGAGAAGTCTGGTGGACTAAAGGCCATAGGGTTGCAAAGAGTTGGACATGACTAAAGCGACTTAGCACACAGATTACTCAATCTTTCTTCTGTTTTATTCATACAAAAACAAATCCAAAGCATTTTCTATACAACTGATCCAAACACAATTCTATTTATGCTATGAATTAACACAATTGATGTTTTGCTTTGAAGACCCATAGCACGATACTTTTATAGATGCCATTACAGAAAAGGCAGGCATTGAAGATTTAGATAAAAGTTGTTAAGCAGTGAGACATTATTCATAGGTAATATGATATAAAAATTATGGAAAATTTGAGAACAGCTTTAAAATATTAGTGCAAATGGGTTACCCATTTTGGAAGCTATATATGACAAGGTTCAAACTTCAGGCAAAATGTCTCTCATCTCTCAAAAGTCTTCTGAGCATCTCCTTCTACCATTTAGCACTATGGTCAAGTAATAAAAGAAGCACTGATGACTTGAACTGAGTCCTCAGATCTCAGTTCAAGCTGTAGTTTCATCTTGAGTAAGTCACTTCAACTTATTTTTTAGACATAAGATTACTCATCCATGAAACAAAAATGCTAATTTCCAGAATATGTAGAATCTAATCTAGTGCTGGTATGATGATTTTGGTCTAAGCACTGAAAAAAATATGATGGATTCTCCAATAGACACAAATGGGTTTCAAATTATTATTTAGACTGAGTGATAGAAATTATGTGGATGAGCACTGTACTTGCTAGGCACAAAGAATTATGAGTTATTTGTGCAAAAGTTTTTACTCTTAATAATACTCTTATTTTTTTTAAAAAAAGGACTCAGTGGTTTAAAATAAAATTTTACCTAGGATAACTCAAATATTTAAGAAAAAGAAAAGGTCAGAGGTCACGTAGAAGGCAAAGAAATGACACTAGAATCTGGGATGAGGTGATTAATGAAGCTCTTAGCTTATATATTATCTTCTATTATTGCAAAACAAATTGCTTATACTCTCAAACTCAGCAACTTGAAACATCAAACATATAGTGCCCAATACTTTCTGTGGGTCAGAAATCAGAGCATGGCAGGCTGGGGGCTTCAGGCTCTAAGTCTCTCAGACTTCAGTCAGCATACTGCTCAAGGTCTTCGATTTACCTGACACATTACTAGGGTTAGTTCTACTTCCAAGTCCACTCACATACTGTTGGCAAGATTTAGTTCTTTTCAAGCTGTTGAACTAAGGACTTCAGGGTTTCGGTGCCTCGTTAAATTGTTGTCTAGTGGTCTCCCTCAGTTCTCTGCCATATAGCCCTCTCAAGAGTGCAGATTACAACATGGATGTTGACTTTCCCTAGCACAATTGAGAGAAAACACCCAAGATGAAAGCCGCAGTATTTTTATAACTGAATATCAGAAAGGCATTCCATTACTCAAGCTGTATCCTACTAGTTAGAGGCAAGTCAGTTAGCCCAACCACACTGAAGAGAAGAGTATGACAAAAAGGAATGAACATTGAGAGGCAGAGGTCATGGGAGACCACCCTAAAGGCTGCCTAACAGTTCTGTAGAGTCAAAGCACAAAGATATAAAGACAATGATTGCATAGCACTTATTAGATGATAATCATTCATCCTTTCAAGGAAATTTATTCAAGTCAATAGTTATTTAAGGGACTATCCTTGTGGTACAGTCGGTAAGAATCCATCTGCCAAGGCAAGGGACATGGGTTCCACCCCTGGTCTGGGTAATTCTACATACCATGGTGCACCATAACTACTGAAGCCCATGCACCCTAGAGGCCACGCTCCACAACAAAAGAAACCACCATAATGAGAAGCCCACACACTGCAAATTGAGTATAGCCCTAGCTCACCACAACTAGAGAAAGCCTGTGCATAGCAACAAAGACTCAGCTCAATCCAAAAAAAAAAAGGTCTGAAAGTAATTTTGAATGCATTTGTTTGCAAAGACCATTGAGCAATGTAATATATAAAATCCTCAATGGTTGCTTTGTACAGTACTCTGAAATGTCCTGTACAGTCATATCAAAGTGCTAAACTAAGTGAGAGTGTTTAAATAGGAACAAATCTAGTGTTGCTTTCTTAGTATTTAGTATCATAAAGAATCCAGAGAAAATAGAGAATTAATATGTGCATACTTTTCAAACTTTAATGTGCTTAAAATTATATTACTCATGTACAAAGAAAGGTAAATATCCAAATACACATTAGCACTACTAAATGAAATCCTTGGGAGATGGGATAGATCTTTTTGTATACATATGTATAAGGACTCCAGAAAATTCTGATGCATTGGACCTGAAAATCACAGAAATGCTTCTTCGTGCAGTATCTCTCAACTGTCAGTTTTCTCTTCTACATTCTTGGCAGATAATACAATAGAGACTCTTCTGGCTCTGCACCAGGCATTTCAGCAAGCAGCTCTCTGGTCAAGCTGGTGAAAATTATCCAATCAGTATCAAGCAAAACAAAAAAGTCAGAATGGGAAAAGAGAAACTGAGATAAAATTCTTTCCTTTTTTAATTGGTAGAATTCAAGGAACTAAGGGGAATTAGAGAAAGACATATTTGAGCTTCATGTTTTTATTTTTAAATCTCACTTGTCATTCAGGCTTCCCTGGGGGCTCCACTGTAAAGAATACATCTGCCAATGAAGGAGGCATGGGTTCAGACCTCCTTCTGGAGGAGACGATGGGTCAAGAAGATCCCCTGGAGAAGGAAATGGCAACCCACTCCAGTATTCTTGTCTGGAAAATCCCATGGAGAGAGGAGCCTGGCGGGCCATGGGTAACAAAGGGTAAGACATGACTTAGAGACTAAATAACAACAACAACTTGTCATTCTGCCTATGGTACTTGTATTTTATGAAAACTTTTATCCATGAATAATGGTCTTTCATAATTTTAACCATTTCAGTATATCACTACCAATGAACTTTAGGTATATTTATTAGAAAATATATGAATTCTAAAACTTATTCTCAAATTGTCAAAATTTTTATTTAAATATGACTTTTTAGGCATGATGATGTCTAGAAAAGCTATGATCTTAGGCAAAATTATACTGCAAATTATATAATATACAATTGATAGCTTGTGCTGTTGACCAGAACAATTACCATTTCAGCACTAAGTTAAATGATATAGCGTATGGATAACCACTGAATAGTTCTGTTATTGCCAGCTATATAAAGCTTTATGGTTTGAAAAACTTAACAAAGCTTTCTGGAAGAACTAGAATTAAAAAATCTAATAGTACATTTGCAACACTGATAATTATTATTGATGCTTATTAGACATATACATTTTTACCATCAGACTATCTATAAATTCTGTTAATACAAAGTAAGAAAACTACTACAGAATGACTAATTTTGACAGCCTTAAAAATATCCATACAGCAATACCATAAAGAACAGGGATAAAGTTTTATTGTTATGTATGTGATCTACCCTGAATTTAGACATTTAAAACAGAAGCTCCATTCAACTCATGAAAAGATGGGCACAATAAAGGAAAGAAATGGTATGGACCTAACAGAAGCAGAAGACACTAAGAAGAGGTGGCAAGAATACACAGAAGAACTGTACAAAAAAGATGTTCACGACCAAGATAATCATGCTGGTGGGATCACTCACCTAGAGCCAGACATCCTGGAATGTGAAGTCGAGTGGGCCTTAGAAAGCATCACTATGAACAAAGCTAGTGGAGGTGATGGAATTCCAGTTGAGCTATTTCAAATCCGGGAAGATGATGCTGTGAAAGTGCTGCACTCAATATGCCAGCACATTTGGAAAACTCAGCAGTGGCCACAGGACTGGAAAAGGTCAGTTTTCATTCCAATCCCAAAGAAAGGCAATGCCAAAGAATGCTCAGACTAACACACAATTGCACTCATCTCACACGCTAGTAAAGTAATCCTCAAAATTCTCCAAGCCAGGCTTCAGGTTACATGAACCGTGAACTTCCAGATGTTCAAGCTGGTTTTAGAAAAGGCAGAGGAACCAGAGATCAAATTGCCAACATCCGCTGGATCATGGAAAAAGCAAGAGAGTTCCAGAAAAACATCTATTTCTGCTTCATTGACTATGCCAAAGCCTTTGACTGTATGGATCCCAATAAACTGTGGAAAATTCTGAAAGAGAAGGGAATACCAGACCGCCAGACCTGCCTCTTGAGAAACCTGTATGCAGGTCAGGAAGCAACAGTTAGAACTGGACATGGAAAAACAGACTGGTTCCAAATAGGAAAAGGAGTACGTCAAGGCTGTATATTGTCACCCTGCTTATTTAACTTCTATGCAGAGTACATCATGAGAAACACTGGGCTGGAAGAAGCACAAGCTGAAATCAAGATTGCCGGGAGAAATATCAATAACCTCAGATATGCAGATAACACCACCCTTATGGCAGAAAGTGAAGAGGAACTAAAAAGCCTCTTGATAAAAGTCAAAGAGGAGAGTGAAAAAGTTGGCTTAAAACTCAACATTCAGAAAATGAAGATCATGGCATCTGGTCCCATCCCTTCATGGGAAATAGATGGGGAAACAGTGGAAACAGTGTCAGACTTTATTTTCTGGGGCTCCAAAATCACACAGATGGTGATTGCAGCCATGCAATTAAAAGACGCTTACTCCTTGGAAGGAAAGTTATGACCAACCTAGAGAGCATGTTCAAAAGCAGAGACATTACTTTGCCAACAAAGGTCTGTCTAGTCAAGGCTATGGCTTTTCCAGTGGTCATATATGGATGTGAGAGTTGGACTGTGAAGAAAGCTGAGTGCCGAAGAATTGATGCTTTTGAACTGTGGTGTTGTAGAAGACTCTTGAGAGTCCCTTGGACTGACTGCAAGGAGATCCAACCAGTCCATTCTAAAGGAGATCAGTCTTGGGTGTTCTTTGGAAGGAATGATGTTAAAGCTGACACTCCAATACTTTGGCCACCTCATGTGAATAGCTGACACATTGGAAAAGACCTTGTTGCTGGGAGGGATTGGGGGCAGGAGGAGAAGGGGACGACAGAGGATGAGATGGCTGGATGGCATCACCGACTCAGTGGACATGAGTTTGGGTGATATCTGGGAGTTGGTGATGGACAGGGAGGCTTGGTGTGCTGTAATTCTTGGGGTTGCAGAGTCGGACACAACTGAGCAACTGAACTGATCTGATGTGATCTACCCTGAATTTAGACTGTTTAAAACAAAAACTCCCTTCAACCTACATAAAAAAATAAGAAGCTTAATTTTTAAAACAAGTTAATCATATCTCATGAATATATATAAAGCAGAAAAAATGATGATAAAACTATTTCACTTAAACTGAGAGAATTATTGCCTCAAGCTATAAAGAGTATGGTAACAATAAAATAAAAGCATCATCAACACCAGCTGTTAACATAAAAGGAAATAGGAAGTTCTTTGATTTGTAAAAGGAAATGACACATGCTTTCTGGTCTCTAACAGAAAACCCACACAATAGTTTTCCCATTTACAGTTATTTTCTATTGTATATTAGATTATTAGAATGTTCTTGCTGTCTTTGATGACAGAAGGCCTTCTTGCAATTAGTTAAACAAGCTAGGATTTTAGTAATGTGTAGGAAATTTTGATTTTACAGGAAGTGGGTAGATTTTTGGCATTTATTTTAACTTAGTAAGCAATACTAAATCCTAGAATGTTAAACCACCAAGGTAGACATTTCATCTGACAAATGAGAATGACAACCTCTTCACATAAATGCATAGGATATTTATAAACATGAATTTGATAAGAATAAAGTCTTTTAGATTCTTAATAAGTTGGTGTTATATCACTTAGTATAATATTCTAACATCATCACCATCATCATCCAATACAACTTCTAGTGAGAACGTTTTGTGCATTAGATATCAACATATGCTGACTATCAGAGGCAAATATTGAGTAAGATACAGACTGGCCCCTTGAAGAAGTCATGGCTAAGTGGGATTATCTATTTAGGATTACTCTAGAAGATTTCACTTAAATTGTGAATTTTTGAATATACATCTTAAAAACTTTTATACATTATATTCCTTATAGACTCAGAAATGATATCAAGACAGTTACACAAAAGCTTATACATTAAGAAATATAAGTAATGTTGATGATGATGAAAAACTACTCTAGTAATGATCATCTTCATTTCCTTAATCAGCCACCATTTAATTTCATTCTTGGATTATCTGAAAATTTCCTTCTAAAATATATTTAACTGATATCCAGGAAATACTCCAGTCTCCCAACTCTTAGTGATTCTGGAATACATCCATGTATTTCTGGTCTCAGCAATGAGCTGTATGCTTGTCAAAAGTCAGTTGTATTTATCCTCAAAATATTAATTTGAAAGCTTTAAATAACATTGTAATTATGTAATTCAATTTTTATAAATACTAATAAAAGATGAGTATAAAAAGAAGGAGTTTTGTCTATGAAAATTAGGTCAAAATCTTCAAAATGATTAAATAGACAAGTCTGTGAGAGAATGGAAAGATACTGTTGCTTTGCTGACCCAACATACATTTCCAGACCCTTCTCCATTGTGAGACTTCACTATAGGGTGGGGTCCGCTAAAATCATAGCAAATATATGTGGTCATCTGGTACAATTTTGACCAATGAGATATAAATATTCATTCATCGGTGACAAGTAGGAAAGCTCTGCTTTCCTCATAAACAAAGCAGGTGTCATTAGAATATGATCCTAATATTTGAACCTGTAGCAGCCATTTGTGACTATAAGGAAAAGGCCAACAGACGTTCAGAGAAAATGAGACTATCCTAATGGCATATGTCAGTTACGGCCAGATTTCTTGTTTAGTGAGACAGAGGATAAAGAAAGATAAGAGGGAAAGACAGAAAGTTGGAGAGAGGGAAGGAAGAAAGGAAGGAAGGAACTTATATAAGCCATAGAAAGATACTTGCAACTATTTGAAAGCATTCTTCACTGACATACAGTAATGGATGGGGAAGAGGTGGAGAGGAACTCAGAGCATTTTTTATTCACATTACTTCATAATTTTCTTGAATTTTGTTTCACTATGAAATTATTAAAATTGCAAATCATATGAACGTGATTGATGCAAGGAAGATGGGATGCATGTGAATCAAGTTAATGAACCCAAAATATTAGAGAATAAATATGTATTGATTGATATAGATAGATATAAAATTCAGATATATATGTATCATTTTAAAGATTTTTCACTTAAAATTATGCTTTCAATAAGTCAACAAAGCCATCCTTAAAAGAATTAAAGATCTTCCACTATTCTCTACAAAATGTTGGCAAGATTCAAAAATCAATGCATAAAAGGTGAACATTGTATATTTTTACCTCATAATTTGGGAAAGTTGTAAATAGGTAAATCAAGAGATAAATTAATTTAAAATTTTTAAAATAAAAACTAAAATTAATGAATTTTCAAAGCTATTTTAAATGAGACAATGTACAAACAAGTTGTCAAAAAACTTAAAAATACTACAGATTATTGGGTCTTCTTATTACTATAAAACTCTTAAAGACATTTAAGAAAACAATAATTTCTGTTGATGTCTGTCAAAACAATTAGGGAGTAATTCTTGACTAATTTTTGGACAAATATTTTCTGTATTAGAATATGAGAGTTCAGAGTTAAATTAAGATTTGAAGGGCCTAGCCCAACTTGCCAGTGTTACCATAAGCCTGTTCTAAAACATCCTTACACTGAGGTCACAAAGAATTTGCTTACACATTCTACAATAAGGATTTACATTGTAAGGAAACTGGTCCTTTTTTGGGAAACATGAGCAATGAGAAATAGCTTTGTTATATTAAGCATAAATTTACCAACCTATAATTTCGGTCAGTCTCAGTGTTGCCACCAGGAGTATGACTATTCCTTTATCTATTTAATAGAGTTGGGATAAATCTACCAACCTATAATTTCTGTCAGTCTCACTTTTGCCACTAGGAGTAAGACTATTCCTTTATCTATTTGATAGTCCACCCACCTATTCTCTAACTTTCTTATTTCTGGGATAATATACACTATTTTTTTTTTTAATTTCTCATGAAATGCCTTTTGGATAAATTGTCACCAGTACTGCCCTCCTCTGAGCATGCTCGATCTGTCAACAAACCACACTAAAATAATAAACTTGGAGTGACCAGTTGTATTTCCAAATACAATTTATCAACCAATGGATAAGTTTCTTTTGAGTTTTCAATATCCCCTTGGAAATTCTAGACATACCTCTCTAGCATATTCCTTAACATAAACATTTAGCTTCTATCAATGCAGCCCAAGATTGCATTCACTTTATTTCCATAAACCCTGATACTTTTCTATGTATACCCTTTTTCCTGAGAGTCTCCTTTTATTTTTGAGTTATTTTTTGAGTGTGGGTTCAAATGATCAGTCAAAACTTATTTTAGTTGAACTCTCTCATTTTCTTTGATGTAATAAGCACTCTGGTAACTACTGTTGGGTGGGTGTCACTTACAAAGGACCAGGATCTGTTCTAGGTATTTTACATATACATTATCTCTCACCTACTCTACAATACAACAAGGTAAGGATTATCACTTGTTTTAAAGATGAGTAAATGGAGTCTGAATGAGTTAAAGTATATAGTTCAAAAGACATACACAGATATAAGAATATGCTATGTATCCCTTTTGATATCTAATATCTTCCTTTTCTGAAAGAAATTGGAAAGAGGGATCAAGAGAGGCTAAAATATTTCTCTTAGGGCCATGCAATACAAAGAGTGGTCCAAGATAAAAAATATCAGCATCACCTAGGCAGAATCTCAGGCTCCACATGAGCCCTGCTGAATCAGAATCCACATTTAAATGAAATCTCCAAGAAAGTCATATATGTATTGTATTTTGAGAGGCACTATCTTAGAGACAATCTGCATGCATCATCTCAGATATCTACTTCCTTTCCATAATAGAGGATCATTTAAGTGAACATTTCAGATCTCTTGTTCTTCTGCAAAGGTGCTAGTCCTAGGGTTATATATGGGTCATAGTGTAAAGTCCATGCTTGGTGGTGGTGGTTTAGCTACTAAGTCATGTTTGACTCCTGCAACCCCATGAGTGGCATAAGTAGCCCGCAAAGCTCCTCTGTCAATGGGATTTTCCAGGCAAGGATACTGGAGTGGGTTACCACTTCCTTCTCTAGGGGTTCTTCCCAACCAAGGGATCGAACCTGGGTACCCTGCATTATAAGCACGCTCCTCATTGCAGGCAGATTCTTTACCAACTGCGTCACCAGGGAAGCCCCTTTACTGACTTCCATGCTTTTATATGCTCAAATATCTTGATCCCTTAGATCGACCTACACTCATAAAGTTACTCTCAATCATTGGCCTATTCCCCTAATTATGGTTCAGTTCAGTTCAGTTGCTCAGTCTTGTCCGACTCTTTGCAACCCCATGAATCGCAGCACGCCAGGCCTCACTGTCCATCACCAACTCCCAGAGTTCACTCAGACTCACGTCCATCAAGCCAGTGATGCCATCCAGCCATCTCATCCTCTGTTGTCCCCTTCTCCTCCTGCCCCCAATCCCTCCCAGCATCAGAGTCTTTTCCGATGAGTCAACTCTTCGCATGAGGTGGCCAAAGTACTGGAGTTTCAGCTTTAGCATCATTCCTTCCAAAGAAATCCCAGGGTTGATCAACTTCAGAATGGACTGGTTGGATCTCCTTGCAGTTGTACATATATCAAATCTCTCTTTCCCCACCAAATCCTCCAGCATAAAGCCTTTCTGACCTTCCTGGAAATGTGTGCTGGGAAGAATGTGGACTTTGCAGTTGGCCAGGTGAGCATTTAGGGTCTAAAGACAGATTTTCTTTTCCAGGAGATCCTAAGATCTGAAACTGAACTTGAAATTAGGTATACTGCTATTTGGCTTCAGATCAAAGCTATAGACCAAGATAGTATGGCTGAAGATAACTTAGGTCTATAATTGAGGAAAGAGTACTAGGAACCCATTTGTTAATAAAACTTGTATCCCACAGCCCACTTGTGACTGGTAACTTCTGTGTCTTTTACTTAGAGGGTGAATATTAGGCCTCTTAATCACATTCTCCCAGTGCTTCTAGGGTAGCACTATAGAAACAGGCCTCATGTATTTCTCAGAAACTATCAAGCATTATACATACATAATTCACCTTACAAATATTTTAAGAATGTTTGAAAAATTCCCCACATTGTCTGAAATGACATTCTTTGTACAGGTTAGTTTAATTACTTACCACATAATACATAAGTCTGAACTCCATCAATTCTCTCTAAAATACTCTTCAATAATTTACATTTTCACAACTGGCACTTTCAACCCCTCTACATGTGTCAAGCATGGTATCAGGGATCTAAGTAAATGAAATTATCAAATTGACTTGACTTCAGTAGGATAGATGGATATTCTGATTTCACATATATGTGTCTTTATATATATATCTTTACCCACTGCCTGCAAAATTACTTTGGATGTTATTTTTGCAAAATTATATTTTAAAAGATTAATTAAATAGTAAATTTAGGTTAAAAAGTCACAACTGTGCATATCTGGGAAGGGTTGAAATTAGAATTTGTGACTCTATAACCAGGAAAATAGACTTACATTTTATGTAATATCTAATTATGAGAATATAATGAGACAAATACATAATTTTTATTAAATGCAAGATTTTATTTTCTTGGACTCCAAAATCACTGTGGATGGTAACTGTAGCCATGAAATTAAGATGCTTATTCTTTGGCAGGAAAGCTGTGACAAACGTAGATAGTGTATTAAAAAGCAAAAACATCACTCTGCTGATAAAAGTCCATATAGTTAAAGTTTTGGTTTTTCCTGTAGTCATGTACATATGTGAGAGTTGGGCCATAAAGAAGGCTGAGTACATGTTTCAGTACCATTCTCTCCAATCATCCCACTCTCATCTTCTCCCACTGAGTCCAAAAGTCTGTTCGTTACCTCTATGTCTCCTTTGCTGCCCTGCTTCATATACATATATATGTTAATATACAGTATTTGTCTTTCTCTCTCTGACTTACCTTAATCTGTATAATAGGCTCCAAGTTCATCCACCTCATTAGAACTGACCGAAATGTGTTCCTTTTTATAGCTGAGTAAATTCCATTATGTATATGTACCACAAGTTCCTTATTCATTCATCTGCTGATGGACACCTAGTTGCATCCATATCCTAGCTATTATAAATAGTGCTGTAATAAACACTGGGGTACACGTGTATATTACCATATGTAAAATAGATGATCAGTACAAGTTCCATGCATGAAGCAGAGCACCTGAAGCCAATGCTCTGGGAAAACCCAGAGGGATAGGGTGAGGAGGGAGGTGGGAACAGGGTTCAGGATTTGGGGCAACATATGTACACCTGTGGCTCATTCATGTTGATGTATGGCAAAAACCATCACAATATTATACATTAATTATCCTCCAATTAATATAAATAATTTTTAAAGTAATAATGTAATTTTTTAAAAAAAGATTGAATGCTGAAGAATTGATGCTCTGGAATTGTGGTGCTAGGGAAGATTCTTCAGAGCCCCTTGGACGGCAAGCAGATCAAATCAGTCAATCCTAAAGGAAATCAACCCTGAATATTCATTGGAAGGACTGATGCTGAAGTTGAAGCTCCAAAACTTTGACCCCCCGATGCAAAGAGCCAACTCATTGGAAAAGACCCTAATAACGGGAAAGATTGAAAGCAGGAGGAGAGGGGGTGAGGGAGGATGAGATGCCTGGATGACATCATCGACACAATGGACATGCATTTGAGCAAACTCAAGGAGATACTGAAGGACAGGTAAGCTTGTCCATGGGGTCACAAAGAGTCAAACATTACTTAGCAACTGAACACAACATTATTTCCACTGAAAAGTTTTATTCTATCTCAATGACAGCATTACGTCACTATGCAACAAACCTCCAAAATGTACAATTTAGTTAAAAATTTAACATATCTTGGCAATCAAAAATAATAATAATCATAATAACAGCTAACACTGACATAGCCTTTTTATTTGCAAGAAACTCTTCTGAGCACTTTATGTGTATTATCTCATTAAATTACCTTAATATAATAGAGATAGATACTATTATTATTCACAACTTACAAATGAGAAAGCTGAGAGACATGGATTTTAAGTAACTGGTCCAAAGTCATAAACAAAGAAGTAGATGGTGTGACATATGTCTGTAACTGTATCTAAAACTATATCTATATAGATAGCTACAGCAATTTATCAGCTAAGAATCACCCTAAGTGCTCACTGAACAAATAATATTTATCTTTTGAAATGCATTAGTATGCTTTTCAAATTGCTTTTTGAAAGTTCCTCAAGGTTTGAAAATGTTATTTTTGTGTGTGACATATTTCCCTTCAAATATCACAAAATCTACTCCCCTCCTGTGAGACTCACAAGATAATTTTCAGTCATGGTCTTAGATTGTACCACTGTGTATAAGAAAGTCTATAATTTTGATGTGTTAGGAAACTGAGTGATAGTGGCAAGCAAAAAGCTTTATATTAAACTGTGAGTATATAATCTTATTTTACCTTAAAATGATAAACAAGTTTGTGTACTAATTCATATAGGCTCAAGGACCACAAATTCGGGCAACTATCTCAAAACTTAACTCATGCGGGAAGATATGTCTAGAAATGGAAACCTAGGGCAGACAGTTAGACTTACAATGCAGAAAGGGCCAGAAGCTTAAGGAAACAGAATGGTATGGAATAGCGAAGTCAACTCTTACATTTCAAATAGTGCTTTCATATCCCTGATACCTGTATATGTTTAACTTTCAAGTTCTGAAAGAAAGTCACAAAGGAAACTCAATTAGAAATGAAAGAGGGAAAACACATGGAAATCAAACTTTTTCATGAGAAAATAAAAGGAGTAATTTTCATATTTCTTTCTACAGTTAACTAAGAGACTATTTTCTTTGCCGTTAGTGTGGCATCTTAAATTTACTTAATCGGAAAAAAGTTATGTTAACAGAGTAAAATATTCTTATATTCTTTCCTCTTTCTTTGTTTCTTCCTTCAATCTTTGCTTCATTCCTTCTTTCTTCCTTTCACTCTTCCTTTCTTTTTTCTTTTTCTTTCTTTCTCCCTTCCTTCCATCCTTTATTAAATTTATCTAAAAATTGGAATACAGCATTTACAAAATTTGGGGGGAAAAATTAGACGTTTCCTCAAATTCTGTGTACAGAGGAAATTATATTTTCAAACTTATTCCCTCCTAGTCTTTTTTCACATAAACATATATAATTGTGAGCATAAACTACTATTCTATTTAAACCTTAATGTTTATACTTAATCATAAATATGTACCTATACTTACATGTATGTCTGTATAAGTATATGTATGCTGCTGCTGCTGCTAATTTGCTTCAGTCGTGTCCGACTCTGTGCGACCCCAGAGATGGCAGCCCACCAGGCTCCCCCGTCCCTGGGATTCTCCAGGCAAGAACACTGGAGTGGGTTGCCATTTCCTTCTCCAATTCATGAAAGTGAAAAGTGAAAGTGAAGTATATGTATATATGTAAGCAAAAAGTGAATGTGTGTGGAGGTGTGTATGTTTATTTACTTCTTGGACACCTTAATGACTAAGTAATATTCCAGCAAGTAAAAGGGAACTAATTCTGACTTAATTATTCATTACCTTCTCCATGTTTTCACTGTAATATATAATACAATAAGGAATATATATTCATAAAATTTCACAATAACTTAAGGATTCCCATAAGTGGAACTATTAAGTCAGAAAGTACAAGATTTTTAAGTCTTCAATGTGGTTTGCAAGTTGCTAGTGAAAGATTGTCCTGGTTATATTTCAATAGCAATATATAGCCACATGAGAGTCCCTTGGACAGCAAAGAGATCAAACCAGTCAATCCTAAAGGAAATCAACCCTGAATATTCATTGGAAGGGTTGATGGTGAAACTAAAGCTACAATACTTTGGCCACCTGATGCTAAAAGTTAACTCATTTTAAAAGACCCTGATGCTGGGAAAGATTGAGAGCAGGAGGAGAAGGGGATGACAGAGGATGAGATGGTGGCTGGCATCATTCAATCAATGGGCATAAGTTTGAGCAAACTCTGGGAGATAGTGGAGGACAGGGAAGCCTGACATGTTTTAGTCCATGGGGTTGCAAAGAGTCAGACAGGACCTAGAGACTGAACAACACTCTTGCCAACACTGTGTTTTATAACTTTTTGCTTATTTAAAAAATACGAAAAGTGACACTTTCTTGCTATTGTAATTTGCTTTTGTTTGGTTATCAACCAGGTGGAAAATATTCATATGCGTATTTTGCTCCTTGTATTTTCCCTCTGTGAATTATCTGTTTATGGCCTTTACATATTAATTAGTTGGGACACTTTCTACATTTCTCACTGCTATTTTAAAAGGTTAGTGTTTCACATACTTTAAACCTTCTGTTATATATATTAAATTTTTAGCCATTTAATTATCTTCTACTTTTTCATATCCTTAGAATTCAAAAATTATGTTTGCTGTTTTTTAAATGACCTATTATAATATTTTTGGCTTTAATGGGTATTTCTTCAGCCACCCTTTCCCCTCTATAAATTCAAAGTTTATTTCTATTGCATTTTAATTTTCCTATGGTTTTAGTAAAATCTTCCCTGATTTTAAAAGTAACGTATAGCTATTGTTTAAAAAAAATGTACACACATGCATAAATGTTATGAAATTTTTTTAAAGCCAAGGATTCCATCACATATATAATCTCAGTTTATTTTCTATAATTTTTAGCTTATTTGAAAGTATATAGCACACAATATGAGGACTTCCCTGGTGGCTCAGACGGTAAAGAGTCTGTCTACAATGCGGGAGACCTGGGTTTGATATGCAGATTACAGATAATTCTATTGTATACAAATAATACTATACCACATAAAGTCTATTTCTGAATTGGAATATTTTGTTAAATCATCAGAAGTTACATGTTAACCTACAACTTTAAGGTTTTATATACATTGTAAAATGTATATAAAATGAACTTATATTACTTCTAGAAATATGTGTCTGTTTCATTTATCCTAACTACCACTTGTGTATTGAATTACATTGACTTGTTAATTGTTAGGCAAATACTTTCAGTTCAGTTCAGTCACTCAGTCGTGTCTGACTCTTTGCAACCCCAAGGACTGAAGCACACCAGGCTTCCTTGTCCGTCACCAACTCCCAGAACTTGCTCAAACTCATGTCCATTGAGTCGGTGATGCCATTCAACCAGGCATATGTTATTTTACTTTTATACTAGTTTATATTTCTTGTATATTGAAATATGTTTAGTTTGTTAATTATCTGAAATTGTCTTGGTAAACTGTAAATGAAAATTGCTATTCCAAAACAGCTAACCAATTTTGTGGTTTTACTTTAGTCAATTTGATATATAATAGCCTAGGGACGGGTGAAAGAGCCTGGTAGGCTGCAGTCCATGGGGTCGCTGAGAGTCGGACATGACCCAGCGACTTCACTTTCACTTTTCACTTTCATGCATTGGAGAAGGAAATGGCAACCCACTCCATTGTTCTTGCCTGGAGAATCCCAGGGATGGGGGAGCCTGGTGGGCTGCGGTCTATGGGATCGCACCGAGTTGGACACGACTGAAGCAACTTAACAGCAGCAGCAGCTAGGGACAGGGGAGCCTGGTGGGCTCCCATCTCTGGGGCCGCAAAGAGTCAGACACTACTGAAGCAACTTAGCAGCAGCAGCAGCAAGTAGCAGCAGCATCTAATTCTGTGTATAATTGAATTCTACTAGTTTAATTCTTCTTATGACAGTTACGTAATATTTTATTTGACGGTGGCTTTGTAAATGTTTTAATATCTGGTAGAACTAGTTCTGCCCTCAATATTATTTTTTCTTTTAGCCTTTTCTTTAATAGTCCTATCATTTTATTTTTTTTCTTTTCCAAACCTCTAAATAACTACTGACATTTTGACTGAAATTAATCATATAAATAGGTTTTAAACTTCCAGAGAAGACCAAAGATGACCAAAAGACACACGAAAATATGCTCAATATCTCTAATTATTACAGAAATACAAGTCAAAATTACAATGAGATATCACCTCAGAATAGTTAGAATAGCCAGCATCAAAAAGCCTACAAACAATAAATGCTGAAGAGGGTGTGGAAATGGGGAACCCTCCTACACTATTGGTGGGAATTTTCATTGGTACAATCCCTAAGGAGAACATTATGGAGGTTCCTTAAAAATTTTAAAATAGAGTTACTACATGATCCATCAATCCCACTCCTGGGCATATATCCAGAGAAAACCATTGTTTGAAAGGAAAAATATATGCCATTGTTCATTGCAGCATGTTTACAGTAGGCAAGATATGGAAACAACCTAAGTGTACATTGACAGAGGAGTGGATAAAGAAGATGTCATACATATATACAATGGAATATTACTCATCCATCAGAAACAATGAATAATGCCATTTGCAACAACATGGATGGATTCAGAGATTGTCATGCTAAGTGAAGCAAGACAGAGAAAGACAAATACCATATGATATCACATATATGCAGAATCACAAGAAAAAGAAATGATACAAACAAACTTGCTTACAATCAGAAACAGACTTACAGACTTAGTAAACAAATTTAAGGCTACCAAAGGGGAAAGGTTGGGAAAAGGGATAAATTTAGAGTTTGGGACTGACATATACACACTATTATATTTTAAAAGACCTATTGTATAGCACAGGGAACTTTGCTCAAGATTCCATAATAACCTATAGATTCTATAATAAATGGGAAAATAATTTGAAAAAAGAATATATATATGTATATATATATGACTGAATCACTTTGCTATATACCTGAAATTAACACAATGCTGCAAATTAACTACAGTCCAATATAAAATAAAAATAGAAAAGATACATACATTCCAATGTTCACTGAAGCAGTATTTATAATGGCCTAGACAAGGAAGCAATCTAAGTGTCCATTAACAGATGAATGGAAGGAAGGAAGATGTAATATATGTATACAGTGGAATATTACTCAGCCATTAAAAATAATGAAATAATGCCATTTGAAGCAATATAGATGCAACTGGAGATTATCATACTGACTGAAGTATGCCAAAGACAAATACCAAATGACATCACTTATATGTGGAATTAAAAAAAAAATAGATACAAATGAACTTATACAAAAACAGAAATAAACTCACAAACATAGAAAACAAATATATTTTCACCAAATAGGAAAGGGAGGGATAAATTAAGAGTTTGGGACTAATATATACACATTATTATATAAAATATATAACCAACAAGGACCTATTATATAGCACAGAAAAGTATATTCAATATTTTACAAAAAAAACTGTAAGAGAAAAGAATCTGAAAAAGAATATGTATAACTGAACACTGCTGTACATCTGAAACACAACAACACATTGTAAATCAATTATACTTGAGCAATTTTTAAATTTAATTAAGTGTTTTAAGAAAATGCAAAACTTATTTAAAAGTGCTATACATACCTTGCTAAGTTTATTTCTAAATTGCTAGCCTTTATGTCTTTTTAAAAAAACTTTTAACATAAGCATTGCAGAAACATGAAAATGGTTATTAATTTTCATTTTGTTGATGTTGTTTCTCTTCTGGCTACTTAAGTATGGACCTTTGGATTTCCTAGGAAAAATTAAGTTATATGCGAATAAACATAATTTTGTCTCTTTTCTTCCAATATATATTCATTTTTCTTTCATATCTTATTTCCATAATAAAACCTACAAAGCTTTTTTTATTATGAAAGGTAATAATGGTCATCCTAGTTTAGTTCTTGCCCTTTGCTTGCAGTATTTTTATAGTTTAAATGTTAGCTGAGGTTTTAATGTGTCTATTAATATACAAAAAATTATTTTACTATTCTCAGTCTTATTAGGAATGGTTATTAACATCAGCAAATTTTTTTTCCAACAAAGGAAATATTGCATTGTATGAATTATTTACAGTGAAGCTATCTTTGCTTTTCTGAGTAAAATTTTAACTGGTGATATCATGGAATTTGCTTACAATATTTCTAGTTTTTATTTACTAGTGATTCCCTAGTAGTTTAGTGTCTCTATTTAAAGGGACATTCTCCTATAATAGGAAATTAATTTTCCTTTTTTATGTCTTAGTGTTCCTACGAGATATTATAATTAACTAATGGTCAGAAAACATCTTTGAATATCTTAATTCCCCAAGTGATTTATTTGTACATATAAGGATATGCGTAATTATATAAATCTCCCATTTTAGATTTAGTTAGCAATTACTGTTCACAGAGTCAAAATAAAGCAGAAGTTGGTTGATACATACCCACATATAACCTGAATATGTATAAACACACTCTATCTGATATTATAAATATTTTAACAAGGATTTGGTGGCACATAAAGGCTTTTACAACTTTGGTTTGGCCTTTCCTTATCCACTGCTTCCCAGGCAAATTAATTTTAGCCTTTCTGGGTGGTTCCCTTAACCACTGTACTCATCCACATTTGTTTGCTTTTATTCACATCATGAGACGAGATGGTCAGATAGCATCACTGGTTCAGTGGAACCTGAGCAAACTCTGGGAGACAGTGAAGGACAGAGGAGCCTGCAGTGCTGTAGTCCTTGGGGTCACAAAGAGTTGGACGCAGCTTAGCAAGTAAACAGCAATTCACATCATGTCTTTATTCTGAAATGTTCTTTCTCCTTTCTCTGCATTTCGTTTTTGAAATCTCCCTTAATACTTATTTTATCGCCTTTCACAATCAAAATACTTTTTTCATAGAGCCCCTTTTATGTTAATATTATTCGCATGCCTTTGACACTAGAGTTTGAACTCATCCAGGATGATGACAATGTCTGTTTATTTGGTATCCTCTGGGTCACAGAATAGGAGCTCATTAACTCCAACCACTGAATGGGTGAATGGTATGAAATTCCTCATTACAAATTTACCCTGCCCTTTATATTTTAAACAGATTGAATTTCACCTAAGGAATGTCTAATATGGAAGAATTTTTTTCCTTTGCTCTTTTATGTATTCTGCTTCACTGTGTTACACTGATAGAATGTTAGTGTCGTTGTCTTTGTTGTTACAGACAATGTTTTAGAGAGCCGTGATATGGATACTATCTTAAGGACATTCATGACCTCTAGTTCACCTGCAATATGAAACCATAGACTGCACTCATAAGGAGAATACTGCAGTGAACCTCTCTTTATGTACTTCTTTTCAGAAACATTACGGTGAAAATATCACAGACACCTGAGCCACCAGTCCCCAGAGAGAACTGCTTTTGCATTTGTAATAAGCTAAAAAGAAACTTCTTTCACAGGTGCTTTAGCGTTAGGAAGAAAATCTTTTCACCTATTATTTGACAGAGACTTCTCATATAATCACATGGATGTTGATCTTAGTTAAATACAAGTATACAAGAAGAAGAGAATGTAAGATTAGAAAAACAATTAAAAGACTTCGGAGAAGCTTCCTTTTCTTCCATAGGAATGCAAGGTAATTCAGTCATATCTTGTCAATTATTAACGCAATGCTTTTTTTAAAATGCATATTCTGTGTCTTCTGGCTCTGAATGTTGGATCTTACTTTAGATTTGCCCTTTTCATTCACTAGAGGCAGAGGGGCAACGATGGAAAACAAGAGAAATACCGGCACACACAGGGCAGACAATGGCAGCCAGCAGGAGAGAAGGCAGGAAACTAAAGGCAAGTGGTAGAATCAGAAGGCTAGAGGAAGTTAGATGGAAATCCCACATCCTTGTGTTTGTCTTTCTATAAAATCCTAAAGAAGAAGAAAAGAAAAGCAGTTAAAAGACATTACAAATTAATGAGGTTTATAAGAAATTGTATTGCCTAATAGACTAACAAGAATTTAAATAGGACTGGGTTAATAAGTGGAAACACAAAGAAACATGATGAGATATGCTAACTTTTTAATATATAAATAACAAAATATTTAGTGGTTTATTTGTTTTCTATACGCTGGAAAAGTCAGAGGTTTAGGCAAAGGGAAAAATACTTTAGAATAAGAAAGTTATCTTAACTACAAATAAGCTACAAACCACCATGGAAATTACAAATCATGCTCAAATAATCATGGGGGAGTCCCTGCATGGGCTTCCCTGGTAGCTCAAACGGTAAAACGTCTGCCTGCAATATGGGAGACCTGAATTCGATCCTTGGGTCAGGAAGATCCCATGGAGAAGGAAATGGCGACCCACTCCAGTACTTTTGAATGGAAAATTCCATGGATGGAGGAGCCTGGTAGGCTACAGTCCATGGGATTGCAAAGAGTCGGACATGACTGAGCAACTTCACTGGTCCACTGGTTGCACGATGTTACAAAATATATCTACAGTTTCTCAAAAAGTTGTGCCAAATATACTGAGGCAAATAGTTACAAAGTTTTTGAGGTTCAAGTCTGAGCAAAGGGAATCAAATGTTTTTATTGTCACACAGCATTTTGAATCTAACAACGCTGTAATGACTTTTGGTTTGCAGTTAACCAAGCAAATAATTTGACTCAATTTATATGTTTATGTTGATATAGTAAACACAATTCAAACAGCACCATAATAATAGAGTATTTTGAAATCTATTACAACAAAACAAAGCATATAATTACATACTTATGCTAGTTACTGCTAGACAATAGAACATTTTCACAGAATACAAATGCTCAGAGCAAGATTGGTAAGCTTGATAAAATAAAACCCCTAAATGATAGGGGTCACTACTGCAGATTCTTCAAATACAAGGTTCTCTCTTAGGATCACATCCTAACAAAAGCACATACATCCTTTTCTCTTAGGCAAATTAATAATATTGGCTACAATAAAAACTGCAAATAAGCAACTTTGGAAGAAGGAAAGGAAAAAGATATTTGATTAACTTGGAGTGAAATGCAAGTGTGCTATCTGAACTGAAGACTCACGCCCTCACTGATAACAGCAGCTTATTTTACTGTGTGTGCTCAGTCACACAGTCCTGTCTGACTCTTTGTGACCCCATGGACTGTATCCCACCAGGCTCCAATGTCCCTGGGATTGTCCAGGCAAGCATACTGGAGTGGGTTGCCATTTCCTCCCCCAGGGAACCTCCCCTACCCAGGGATCACACCTGCATCTCCTGTGTCTTATGCACTGGCAGGCGGATTCTTTACCACTGTGCCACCTGGGAAGTACTTTTAACAATTTCCTATTTGGTCCTTCTACTCTTTTTGACCCTATCTTTTTTTTTTTTTTTTCCTTTTGACTCAGCCTCAACTTGACTTTCAAATGTCAGTTTGATTGGCATAATTCCATACTATTATGCTTCTGAATTTAAATCTAGTGAGCTTGTGACATGAGTGAAGTCACTCAGTTTTGTCTGACTCTTTGTGACCCCATGGACTGTAGCCTGCTGGGGTCCTTCATCCATGGGATTTTCCAGGCAAGAATACTTGAGTGGGTTGCTATTTCCTTCTTTAGGGGATCTTCCCAAGTGAGCTTATTCAACAATCAAATATTTACAAGTTGGCTCTGTGAAATATGGGCTAAAATATATTTTATAATAATCATAATACATAAAATAACTATCACAATTTCAATAATTTAGACAACAGTATAGAGTATTGATGAACAAAATGAAATCAGCCAAATTCCTGAATGTTTCACTTTGAATATATTAGTCTCACCATCAAGCTCTGAGGATGTACAGTTCTCACTCACTATGCCTGCAACATAAGTCACTTGCCTGGAATTATACCTTGAAGAATAGGAGTTCACAAATAACCAATACATTCTTAAACATCACCATTTCTTAACATTTGCTATCATTTAATAGTTCAGTTCAGTTCAATCGCTCAGTCGTGTCCGACTCTTTGTGATCCCATGAATCTCAGCACGCCAGGCCTCCCTGTCCATCACCAACTCCCGGAGTTCACTCTGACTCACGTCCATCGAGTCAGTGATGCCATCCAGCCATCTCATCCTTGGTCGTCCTCTTCTCCTCCTGCCCCCAATCCCTCCCAGCATCAGAGTCTTTTACAATGAGTTAACTCTTTGCATGAGGTGGCCAAAGTACTGGAGCTTCAGTTTTAGCATCATTCCTTCCAAAGAAATCCCAGGGTTGATCTCCTTCAGAATGGACTGGTTGGATCTCCTTGTAGTCCAAGGGACTTTCAAGAGTCTTCTCCAACACCACATTTAATAGTAGAATGCTCAAACTACCACACAATTGCACTCATCTCACATGTTAGTAAAGTAATGCTCAAAATTCTCCAAGCTAGGCTTCAGCAATACGTGAACCATGAACTTCCAGATGCTCAAGCTGGTTTTACAAAAGGCAGAGGAACCAGAGATCAAATTGACAACATCTGCTGGATCATGGAAAAAGCAAGAGAGTTCCAGAAAAACATCTATTTCTGCTTTATTGACTATGCCAAAGCCTTTGACTGTGTGGATCCCAATAAACTGTGGAAAATTCTGAAAGAGATGGGAATACCAGACCACCTGACCTGCTTCTTGAGAAATCTGTATGCAGGTCAGGAAGCAACAGTTAGAACTGGACATGGAACAACAGACTGGTTCCAAATAGGAAAAGGAGTATGTCAAGGCTGTATATTGTCACCCGGCTTATTTAACTTCAATGCAGAGTACATTATGAGAAACACTGGACTGGAAGAAACACAAGCTGGAATCAAAATTGCTGGGAGAAATATCAATAACCTCAGATATGCAGATGACACCACCCTTATGGCAGAAAGTGAAGAGGAACTCAAAAGACTCTTGATGAAAGTGTAAGTGGAGAGTGAAAAAGTTGGCTCAACATTCAGAAAACGAAGATCATGGCATCCGGTCCCATCACTTCATGTCAAATAGTTGGGGAAACAGTGGAAACAGTGTCAGACTTTATTTTGGGGGGCTCCAAAATCACTGCAGATGGTGACTGCAGCCACAAAATTAAAAGACGCTTACCCCTTGGAAGGAAAGTTATGACCAACTTAGATAGCATATTCAAAAGCAGAGACATTACTTTGCCAACTATGGTCCATCTAGTCAAGGCTATGGTTTTTCCAGTGGTCAGGTATGGATGTGAGAGTTGGACTGTGAAGAAGGCTGAGTGCCAAAGAATTGATGCTTTTGAACTGTGGTGTTGGAGAAGCCTCTTGAGAGTCCCTTGGTCTGCAAGGAGATCCAATCAATCCATTCTGAAGGAGATCAGCCCTGGGATTTCTTTGGAAGGAATGAAGCTAAAGCTGAAACTCCAGTACTTTGGCCACCTCATGAGAAGAGTTGACTCATTGGAAAAGACTCTGATGCTGGGAGGGATTGGGGGCAGGAGGAGAAGGGGACAACAGAGGATGAGATGGCTGGATGTCATCACTGGCTTGATGGACGTGAGTCTGAGTGAACTCCGGGAGTTGGTGATGGACAGAGAGGCCTGGTGTGCTGCGATTCATGGGGTTGCACAGAGTCGGACAGGACTAAGCAACTGAACTGAACTGAATAGTAACATACTGACAATTCAAAAGAGGGAAAAAAAAGCATGATGCAGCTAAACTTCATAAAGCTATTCATAAACCTTCAGAAGCAATAGTTCCTAGACTTTACCATACTATTTCAGCATCATAATTGAATTCCATGGTCATTTTAATGCAAATATATTAAGTTTGGTTCAAACATAATTGCAGTTTGCTGCTGCTAAGTCATTTCAGTCGTGTCCGACTCTGTGCAACCCCACAGATGGCAGCCCACCAGGCTCCCCGTCCCTGGGATTCTCCAGGCAAGAACACTGGAGTGGGTTGCCATTTACTTCTCCAATGCATGAAAGTGAAAAGTGAAAGTGAAGTCCCTCATTCGTGTCCGACTCTTAGTGACCTCATGGACTGCAATGTATCAGGCTCCTCCATCCATAGGATTTTCCAGGCAAGAGTACTGGAGTGGGTTGCCATTGCCTTCTCCAATTGCAGTTTAGGACTGTGAATTTTAAATCATTATAACTTTAAACAACTTAAAACATTATAAATCAAACACATCTTTATTAATTAAAATAGGAAACACAATCAACACATTTTTGCCAACAAGAAACAAGTTTGTTTATTCCTGTAGCATAAAAATCCTGCTTTGGAATTCGATGAAATCTTGGAAGGCATTTCCTACCTCCTGCTGATTCTGGAAGCATTTTCCCTGCAAAAAGTGGTCGAGATGCTTAAAAAAGTGGCGGTCAATTGACGAGAGGTCAAGTGAATATGGTGGATCAGGCAAAATTCCATAGTCCCTTTCATTCAGCTTTTGAAGCATTGGTTGTGCAATGTGCAGTCACGTGCTGTCTTAAATTTGCTGAGCATGCTCTCAGATGTAATGGTTTCACCAGGATTCAGAAAGTTGTAGTGGATCAGAGGGGCAGCAGACCATGAAACAGTGAGCATGGGCTTTTGTGGGTGCAAGTTTGGCTTTGGAAGAAGCTTTGGATCTTCTTCTTGGTCCAACCACTGAGCTGGTATTCATCGGTTGTCATATAAAACCCGCTTTTAATCACATGTCATAATCCGATCAAGAAATTTGTTGTTGTTACATAGAATAAGAGAAGACAACACTTCAAAAGGTTTTGACTTGTGGTCAGCTCATGAGGCACCCACTTATCAAGCTTTTTCACCTTTCCAATTTGCTTCAAATGCCGAATAACCATAGAATGGTCAATGCAGAGTTCTTCAGCAACTTTACATGTTAGAGGAATAGCTTCAGTGATCCTCTCAGTTGGTCATTGTCAACTTCCAATGGCTGACCACTGCTCTCTGCATCTTCAAGGTTCTTGTCTCCTTTGCAAAACTTATTGAACCATCACTGTGCTATTTCTTCACTAGCACTTCTGGGCCAAATGCATTGTTGATGTGGCAAGTTGTTTCCTCTGCTTTATGACTCATTTTGAACTTGAATAAAAGAAACACTCAAATTTGCTCCTTGTCTAACATCATTTCCCTAATCTAAAATAAATATACAATAAACAGCAAGTAATAAGTCATTAGCAAAAAACATAAAGGGAGATATGTATATTAAAATGACATATAACATAACCACATTTATTTAAGAAAATATTCCAGTAACAAATGGCAAAGTTCAACAATGAAAAACCAGTTACTTCTGCATCAGTCTAATACATTGGACTATTATACCTCTTGCAATATCTTTAATTTGAAAATGAGTCTTTGTAGTACTAAAATGATTTCAAATTGAGGTGTTGATACATGTGCACAGGTGTCTAGTCTTTGCTGCCCCATATGCCCATAAAAAATGAATGTTAGTATATAAGAATAAAAGAAATTTTACATGTGGGTTCTAAACCAAGAAATGGTGTTATTCCCAAGACAGAAACATCAGTACTTTTGAATGGTCATGTAACTGGGCTGAAGAAGATCCTAAGGGTCAATCTTTTGAGTTATGAGTAAAATTTTGCTTAAGAAATAAGTGGAGTAGCTTCTAGTCAATTCCCAGAAAAAAGCCCTTCAATCAAAGAGGTTGGATGTGAGAAGAGATGGAGCCTGAACAAGGCAGACCCCACATAAACAGATTATTCTTCACTGTCACAGATTGGCTTCCTCTGGAAGAATCTGGTTAGGGAAGTATCAAATGCCATTTCAAATGCCAGTAGCTACAGGAAGCAAAATCTGGAAGAGGTCAGCAACCCACCGGATTGCAGTGAGGTGCCACAAGGAGTATGATAGAAGCACCAGGATCAGCAGAATCTTGTCTCTAAGATGCAAACTTGTCATAAGTAGGGGAGGACATGACAGGAAATCTGTCAGAGTCTAAAGAAAAAATTTAGGAGAAAAGTTATTTCTGAATTTGCCCACAGTTGTAACTCCATACCCATCTTCTACATAACTGAGACTTAAATATGCAATGTAATTAGATAACACTTCAATATTTGCCCAAGCTTACTGACAAAACTCAGATGTTTAAGAAGAGCCTGTAGTATAAGGGCCTGCAAAACTGTTGAGTGAGGGCTACTGGGTTCATTTATATAAAAAGGAGAAAAATAATAATAACACTTTAACTCACAGTTAAAATAAGATTTAGGAAAATATTGCATCAAAGAAATCAAAGAAAGAAGGAATAGAAATGGAACAATGCATTATCAGAAAAATGAATGGCTTGAGATAAAAATATACTTTTTCAAATTTAAAATTGGAATAGAGGAAGTGAATATCAGATTGGATACTATAGAAAAATTGAATAAGTAAACCAGAAGCCAAGCGCAAGAAATTCTCTCAGAACTCACGGGAAAAACAACAAAAAATAATAATGGTAATAATTGTTTAGAGATCTGAAAGGTGTCCAAGAAGATCAAAACTACTTACAATAGAAATTCCAGAAGAATGATAAAAAAGCAAAAATCAATGAAATCAATCTCCCCAAATGTATGAAATACCTGAGAATATATTAATAGGTTTAAATGCTCAGGATCTCCCCAAAATGAAATAAGTAACATTTTTCACACAGTAAGTTTTTTGAATTTCAAGGTGAAAGGAAAATCTCTCCACTTATCTATGTTTGAAACAAAAAGCAGGTTTACCTCAAATTTTGCTTCTGTGCTACTAAATATGACAAAGCAATGAAGCATCATCTTCAAAAATTTTGGAGAAAATGTTTTTACTCAGTCAGAGTATCAGATGGTAAAGAATCTGCCTGCAATGAGGGAAACCTGTGTTCAGTCCCTAGGTTGAGAAGATCCCTTGGAGGAGGGCATGGCAACCCACTCCAGTATTCTTGCCTGAAGAATCCCATGGACAGAGCAACCTGGAGGGCTACAGTCCATGGGCTCACAAAGAGTTGGACACAACTGAAGTGACTTAGAACCACACAGCACAGAGTACTTGTGTGTGAAGGCAACAGAATATGTTTATAATATATACAAGGTATGTTAAATACACTTCTGCTCAGGATAATTACTTAAAGCTCATCTCTAGCTACTTGGGAGATAAAATAATGAAACCAAGAAAATTTTCATCATGCTATAAGGATAAATTGCTTGATATTAAAATGACATAGAACAAAGTATAAATATCAATAATTATTGTTAGTTATAAATCCTATGCAAATCAAAAAAAGTCTTAAAAAGAATAGACATAAACATGAAAAACAAAGTAAAATGGATTTAGTAATCAGATTACATGAATAAGGGCTTCCTGGTGGCTCAGATGGTAAAGAATCTGTGTGCAGTGCAGGAGAACTGGGTTCAATCCCTGGGTCCAGATGATACCCTGGAGAAGGGAATAGCTACCCACTCCAGTATTCCTGCCTGGTGAATTCCATGAACAGATGAGTCTGGTAGGCTATGGTCCATGGAGTCACAAAGAGTCAGACATGACTTGAGTAACTAACACTTCACATGAATAAAAACTGAAAGTAATATAAGTGAATGGAAAAGATACTAAAAGTTTTCCTTGGACGGGAAATAATCAATGCAGTCAACATAGGAAATGAAATGATTATAGGACCTAGCAAATTTGCAGCCAAGATCATCCTTTAAGTCTTTTATAATTCTAAACATATAAATTGTATAGAAATACAACAGCAGAGAAGCAAAATTGAAGAGTAAAAAAGTATTATCACATTTTTTTTTACAAAATAAAGGAGTCAAGTAAATTGAGGGAACTCTCTCATTTAGAACTAAACCTCTCAAAGAACTATCAGTGGAAACATGAAACAAAGCAATACCACAGAAATCTAAAATGTCCCATGTCTTCAAATATAATTCAAAGTTTTGTGATTTTCTAACTCGATTGTTCATATTGATAAAAAAATAACTATCAGTTACAAAACATGTATGTTTTTGAGCCTTTGAGTTTTAATACAAACTTCTTGAAGGAAATGTTTATACCTAATTTATTTTTGCAATTTGCCACAAAGTATATAGCACATGCTAAGCACCCAAGTATTTGAGTAACTGAATGAAAATTCATTATAAAGATCATTTAAATGTTTTTGTGTACTTCTTTACAAAGGTGAGTTTATAATCTGAGAAACATTTAAATCAATTTAAAAACTATTTGGTCATGCATTTATTCAGGGCACATATTCTTAAAAAAAAAAATAAACTCAAATCTGTGTTGTATTTATAGATCATTAGTTCTATTTATTGAGAGAGTCACTGACCAAGAGGTAAAGGCTGAATCTCAATGAATGGAACAGAGGAAAGCGGGTCACTGTGCTTTCCAACAGATTACACTTCCAGCTACAAACACGACAAACTTTGCTGAGGGGAAAAAAAAAGCTGCCCTCTTTCTTCTATTCTCCACATAAAGCCAGAATGATCTTTTCAAAACATGAATCAGTTCATGTCACTGCCTCACTTTTTAAACCTTCTAATAACTTCCTATTATACTTAGGATTCAATCCAAACTTCTAAACCTGCAAAATCCTCTCTTACTAAGCCATTGCCTACTCTTTCACCTCATTGTCTCATAGCTCTTTTGTCCTTGGTCACGACATTCCAGACTCCCTAACATTCTTTTTCTTTATTTTTCTTCCTCAAAAGTTTCAGTCTTAGTTCTTGCATTTTTTTCTTCTAGTGACACTTATTCCTATGACCTTCATATTGCTGATTTCCTCCCATTATTTAAGGCTCAACACTAAAGGGCCAACCTGATAATACTGTCTAGAGAGGTCAGACCCTCATAACCTCTCCATGTGCCATGACCTTATTGTATTTTCCTCTTATTACTGATCACTGGTTGACATAATCTCATGCTTGTGCAGTTTTATTTGTTAATTGTCTGTCTCCCTTCTGTGACATTCCATTAAAACATAAACTCTTGGGCAGGAGAGATATTACATATATTGCTCAACCTGTAACCACACCTACAACAACAAAATACTGGAATGGATGACTGTGGAAACCATTTTTTTTTTAACTTAAGCTCAGAAAATATTGGCCAGGGGAAATTTGAGGAATATATATAGTAGCTGACTAACAGTGATATTAATCACTTCTTATATAACAATAATCATATATGCTCAAGGCAATCTTTTGTATTCATTTAAGTAATGATGGACACTAATAACAAGATTAATGAAGACCATTTAAATCAAATGTAATTAATTGTACATTCACAGTGCTCAGTGTTTGTGAGCAGCCAAACAAAAAGATGTTTGAAGCAAACTTCTAGTCTTAAAATTAGTGACTCTTCCTGGGGCATCATATCAGCATCAGTAGCAGAAGCAATCAGACTTTGGAGGGCTCAGGCAAAGAGCATATGTGAAGATGGAAGCTCTTTTTACAGGCTAGTAGGATCAGATTTTTGAAACTAATAGAAGACAGAAGTATAGCCTAGCTAGAGTGTTGTTTCACTTCAATAAGGTTTGTGTGTTTGTTGTTTATTTGACATGTAGGTTTATTTGTTTGCTTACCTGTGAAAGGAACAAAGAGGAAGTTAAGTATTTTTTGAAGGGCACTGTCAAAGAACCCAAGAGAAATGGGACAGCAATACAAAAGAGGAATTGAATGGACATCGCTCAGTGTCACCTGCAGTCTAATTGAGACTTTTTTTTTAAGCAAACAAACATTTAATTGAAATTTTTTTTAGTTTATTTTTTAATTTATTTATTTTAATTGGAGGTTAATTACATTACAATATTGTAGTGGTTTTTGCCATACATTGACATGAATCAGCCATGGGTGTACATGTGTTCTCCATTCTGAATTCCCCTCCCACCTGCCTCCCCATCCCATCCCTCTGGGTCATCCCAGTGCACCAGCCCTGAGCACACTGTCTCATGCATCGAACCTGGACTAGCGATCTGTTTCACATATGATAATATACAAGTTTCAATGCTATTTTTTCAGACCATACTACCCTTGCCTTCTCCCACAGAGTCCAAAAGACTGTTCTATACATCTGTGTCTCTTTTGCTGTCTCACATATAGGGTTATCGTTACCATCTTTCTAAATTTCATATATATATGTTAGTATACTGTATTGGTGTTTTTCTTTCTGACTTACTTCACTCTGTACAATAGGTTCCAGTTTCATCCACCTCATTAGGACTGATTCAAATGTATTCTTTTTAATGGCTGAGTAATATTCCATTCTGTATATGTACCAATGCTTTCTTATCCATTCGTCTGCTAATGGACATCTAGGTTACTTCCAAGTCCTGGCTATTATAAACAGTGCTGTGATGAACATTGGGGTACACGTGTCTCTTTCAGTTCTGGTTTCCTCAGAGTGTATGCCCAGCAGTGGGATTGCTGGGTCATATGGCAGTTCTATTTCCAGTTTTTTAAGGAATCTCCACACTGTTATCCATAGTGGCTGTACTAGTTTGTATTCCCACCAACAGTGTAAGAGTGTTCCCTTTTCTGCCATCCTCTCCAGCATTTATTGTTTGTAGATTTTTGGATAGCAGCCATTCTGACCGGCGTGAGATGATACCTCATTGATCTTTGATTTGCATTTCTCTGATAATGAGTGATGTTGAAAATCTTTTCATGTGTTTGTTAGCCATCTGTATGTCTTCTTTGGAGAAAAGTCTGTTTCGTTCTTTGGCCCACTTTTTGATTGGGTCATTTATTTTTCTGGAATTCAGCTGCAGGAGTTGCTTGTATATTTTTGAGATTAATTCTTTGTCAGTTGCTTCGTTTGCTATTATTTTCTCCCATACTGAAGGCTGTCTTTTCATCTTGCTCATAGATTCCTTTATTATGCAAAAGAGTTTAAGTTTAATTAGGTCCCATTTGTTTATTTTTTGCTTTTATTTCCATTCCAGGTGGGTCGTAGAGGATCCTGCTGTGATTTATGTCAGAGAGTGTTTTGCTTATGTTTTCCTCTAGGAGCTTTATAGTTTCTAGTCTTACATCTATATCTTTAATCTATTTTGAGTTTATTTTTGTGTATGGTGTTAGAAAATGTTCTAGTTTCATTCTTTTACAAGTGGTTGACCAGTTTTCCTAGCACCATTTGTTAAAGAGATTGTCTTTTCTCCATTGTATATTCTTGCCTGCTTTGTCAAAGATAAGGTGTCCATAGGTGCATGGATTTATCTCTGGGCTTTCTATCTACTCCACTGATCTATATTTCTGTCTTTGTGCTAGTACCATACTGTCTTGATGACTGTGGCTTTATAGTAGAGCCTGAAGTCAGGCAGGTTGATTCCTCCAGTTCTATTCTTCTTTCTCAAGATTGCTTTGGCTATTTGAGTTTTTTTGTATTTCCATACAAATTTTGAAATTATTTTTTCTAGTTCTCTGAAAAATGCTGTTGGTAGCTTGATAGGGATTGCATTGAATCTATAGATTGCTTTGGGTAAAATACTCATTTTCACTATATTGATTCTCCCAATCCATGAACATGGTATATTTCTCCATCTATTAATGTCCTCTTTGATTTCTTTCATCAGTGTTTTATAGTTTTCTACATATAGGTTTTCTGTTTCTTTAGGTAGATTTATTCCTAAGTATTTTATTCTTTTCATTGCAATGGTGAATGGAATGGTTTCCTTAATTTCTCTTTCTGTTTTCTCATTGTTCAGTTCAGTTCAGTTCAGTTGCTCAGTCATGTCCGACTCTTTGCGACCCCATGAATCATAGCATACCAGGCCTCCCTGTCCATCACCATCTCCTGGAGTTCACTCAGACTCACGTCCATCGAGTCCATGATGCTATCCAGCCATCTCATCCTCGGTCATCCCCTTCTCCTCCTGCCCCCAATCCCTCCCAGCATCAGAGTCTTTTCCAATGAGTCAACCCTTCATATGAGGTGGCCAAAATACTGGAGTTTCAGCTTTAGCATCATTCCTTCCAAAGAAATCCCAGGGTTGATCTCCTTCAGAATGGACTGGTTGGATCTCCTTGCAGTCAGTCCAAGGGACTCTCAAGAGTCTTCTCCAACATCACAGTTCAAAAGCATCAATTCTTCGGCACTCAGCCTTCTTCACAGTCCAACTCACACATCCATACATGACCACATGAAAAACCATAGTCTTGACTAGACGGACCTTAGTCAGCAAAGTAATGTCTCTGCTTTTGAATATTCTGTCTAGGTTGGTCATAACTTTTCTTCCAAGGAGTAAGTGTCTTTTAATTTCATGGCTGCAGTCACCATCTGCAGTGATTCTGGAGCCCAAAAAAATAAAGTCTGACACTGTTAGGAATGCAAGGGATTTCTGTGTGTTAATTTTATATCCTGCAACTTTACTATATTCATTGATTAGCTCCAGTAACTTTCTGGTGGAGTCTGTAGGGTTTTCTATGTAGAGGATCATGTCATCTGCAAACAGTGAGAGTTTTACTTCTTTTCCAATCCGAATACCTTTTATTTCTTTTTCTCTCTGATTGCTGTGGCCAAAACTTCCAAAACTATGTTGAACAGTAGTGGTGAGAGTGGGCACCCTTGTCTTGTTCCTGACTTTAGGGGAAATGCTTTCAATTTTTCACCATTGAAGATAATGTTTGCTGTGTGTTTGTCATATATAGCTTTTATTATGTTGAGGTATGTTCCTTCTATTCCTGCTTTCTGGAGGGCTTTTATCATAAATGGATGTTGAGTTTTGTCAAATGCTTTCTTTGCATCTATTGAGATAATCATATGCTTTTTATCTTTCAATTTGTTAATGTGGGGTATTACATTGATTAATTTGCAGCTATTAAAGAATCCTTCCATCTGTGGGATAAAGCCCACTTGGTCATGATATATGATCTTTTTAATATATTGTTGGATTCTGTTTGCTAGAATTTGTTAAGGATTTTTGCATCTGTGTTCATCAGTGATGTTGGCCTGTAGTTTTCTTTTTTTGTGTGGCATTTTTGTCTGGTTTTGGTATTAGGGTGATGGTGGCATTGGAGAATGAGTTTGGAAGTTTACCTTCATCTGTAATTTTTCTGGAAGAGTTTGAGTAAAATAGGTGTGGGACTTAATCTGAAATGAATGGTTAAATTTGTACTTTTCAATTTAATTATTATCAACATCATCTAGAAATATTCATCTTTTCTAAGCAGTCTTCCAGATACATGGAAAAAATTAAAACAGCTTTCAAATGTACATTTATATTTCAAATCATTAGCATCTGAAACCAGGAAAATATGGCTATCCCATGAAAAGTACTGATAAAATTATTCATCCTTAATTGATTCCCTAGGTCATTATCAAATATTTACAGTATGTAAGAACACCTCATACCAAGGCAATTATTTTATGCCATTTTTTTATAATTGTCTCCTGGACATATTGTTACCAAAAAAAAAAAAAAAAAACCTTCTGACCTTCCTATATCAGTGACCAAAATCTGTATTTAAATCTCTGCAGTGTTTGCATTTTACATAGTTTTGTATAGTTTAACATTTTTAATAAGAACCTCCCACAAAGATATAAAGAAATTCTGTTGTTTATGAAAATTAGAGGCAAATTATAAGGTTTGAAAACTCAGATTCTTACATAGAGACGGAATATCATGTGTTTTGTATAACCTTCAATCCAAGGTGAAGACAGCTTGCTTTCTGAATGATTCCCAATAAACTATTACAGCTTTGTGGAAAAAAGAACTAAATATTGTTCTCATGCCTAAAATCTATCACTGTAAAGACATTTAAATAAGTATAAATGTTTAAATATTTACATTACTTAATTTACACATATTCATTCACTAAAGTTCTTTCCCCAAATCTGAAATGAGATGTGACAGTGATCTAAATGATAAATTAAATTTTATTCCTCCCTCTATCTCTTTTTGAAATCTTTCTTTTCTCTCTTGTTTTTGTATATTTTTCTCTGACCCAGATTTCCAGAGGAATATTCCTGAGGCAAGCAACACAAGAAGGTGCTCAAAAACTTATTTAGCACCTACCACATGCCAGTGATCATTTAAGGAGCTTGGGATATATCAGCAATAAAACAGAGACTCTGCCCTTACGGAGAACAAGTTGGATAGACAGGAAACAAACCATAAACAAGTGACATCAAAATAAACAAGTAAATAACAAACTATTAGAAAGTTGTCCAGTAAGTTTGGCACAAATTAATTGAAGAACAAACCCTAACCTGAACTGACATGAAGTTATTTATATACTTTATATATCTCATTATGTGAATATCCATACATTTCACTACAGAAATATTAATGTGTTTGATAATGGTGTGAGGCCCCAAATCCCACTGAAGAAAGTGTATAATACATGGGGTACATCATATAATCTTCCAAAATGCAAAAAGTTCTCAATTCCAAAACACACCTGGCCTTTGGTAGAAGGATTGAGAACTTATTGTAAAAAGTAGAGCAGGGAATAATGACTGTAATTTTAAACACATTGTGAGGGAGGCCAAATGAAGTGGGTCAAGTGGTGCCACCCAGACTCCAAACATATGTCTTCCTAGAAACCATGGTTGCAAACTTATTTGGGAATAAGGTGTTCACAGGAGTAATTAAGTTATAGATCTTGAGATGAGATCATCCTGTATTGAGAGGGAATGACTCAGAAAGACAGAGGGAAACAGATGACTCAGAAAGACAGAGGGAAACTCAAGCAACAGTTCCAGAGAGAAAGGCCGTGTGAAGATGGTGGCAGAGAAGGATTTCCAGCACAACCAGAATCTGGGAGAGAGGAGAGTAATGCATTCTCACTCAAAGCCTTCAGAAGGAATAAACCCTATTGCTATAGACTGAATGTTTGTGCCCCCCACCCCAAAATGCATATGCTGCTGTTGCTGCTAAGTTGCATCATTCGTGGCCTACTCTGTGTGATCCCATAGACAGCAGCCCACCAGGCACCCCTGTCCCTGGGATTCTCCAGGCAAGAACACTGGAGTGGGTTGCCATTTCCTTCTCCACAAAATGCATATATTGATACTTAATCCCCATTGTGATGGTACTGGACAGAGATTTTGGGAAGTGATTAGGTCATATGGGTGCTAATCATGAAACCCTCATGAAAGGAATTATTGCCTTTATAAAGGTGACTCCAGAGAGATCCCTCATCCTCTCTGCCATGTGAGGATATAGCACGAAGATGACAGCTATGAACCAAGAAGCAGATTCCTATGCCAGGAATCTGCCTATGCCTTGAGCTTGAACATCTCAACCTCTAGAATTATGAGAAATAAATTTCTAGTGATTATAAGCCAGAGAGTCTACAGCGTTTTGTTATAACAGTCCAAGCAAATGAAGATACCTATCAACATATTGATTTCACACTTCTGACCTCCAGGGCTGAGAGAATAAATTTCTGTTGTTTTAAGCCATGCAGTCTCTACTAATTTGTACAGCAGCCCTATGAAACTAATATACTTAATTAAGAAAATAACCATTAAGCCAAGACTTAAAATAGGTGAGAGAGTCAAGCCAGGGGGATGCCTGTGAGAAGAACAACCTGGACAGACGGGAGAGCTAATAGAAAGCCCTCAATTAAAGGCGTGTGAGGAATATTCTAGGATGGCTACTGTGGCTCTGTTTAGAATCAGCTGTAAGAAAGCCAAGGATAGAAAGAGAACATCAGTTATGACACAAATGAAATATTGCAAACAAGAGATGCTGGTTATTGAGACCACAGGGGTGTTAATGGAAGTTAAGACAGTCAAACCCTGGATGTATTCTGCAGGCAGAGACATTAGCATTTCCAATGGAGTAAATGTACGCTGTGAAAAAAAATTTGTTTTATGCTTTGGGGGATTTTTTTTTTTTTTCTTAGGCTGAACATCTGGAAGAATGGAGTTACTTCCTACTGAGATGTGGAATACCAAAGCAGGTCTAGGGGGAGACTCTCAGAAGTGCAGTATATCTTGAGATGTCTATTAAATATCCAGGTAGAAATTTTGAATATATAACTAACTGGCCATAAGAGTCTAAGGTTCAGAAGAAAGTTCAGGAGTAGAAATGAAAATTTGAGAATTGTGGACACAGAGCTGATATGAGATCTCTAAGGAGAAAGAGATGACAAAAAGTATCAAGGACTGACTTCTGGGGCATACAAACATTAAGAGAGCAGGTATAAATTGGCTGAGAGATTGACAATAAGCTGCTAACAAAGTAGGGGAAAACCAAGAAACTATGGTATCCTAAGGCCAGGGATGGAAAGAGGAAAGAGTAATCACTGTGGAATGATCTCACAGATCAACTAGGATGAGGATTAATAATTAACTAATGGGTTTAGAAACAAAGGTAATTAATGATGTTGATAAGTAATTAGTGATGAGAGTAGTTTTGGTGAGTCAAACACCTGATGAAAATAGGCTTAAAAAGAATATAATAAGAGGCAATAAATAGGGACAATTATTTAAAGGCATTTGGCTACTAGAAAAAAAAAAAACAAAAACAAACCAGGGCTGTAGCTAGGGGGATGAGAAGTGAGGCCAAGAATATTATGATTAATTTTGTATTCACTTGATTTTATGAATATAGATTTTAAAACTCTTTTGAAGCAAGTCATCATGCAGAATATATTATAAAAATTTAATACATAGAAATTTTGAAATCATATAGGAAAGCATATAATTTACATTTCAAAACTGTTTAAAAAGTGTTTACCTCAAGAGGAAGGAGGGAAAAAAAAAACACAGAAACATTAAAACTAAAAAGAAAAAAAAATCATGTCATGAGATCATAACCAGAAGCCAATTAAGTATACATATACATATGTTATGGAGAAGGCAATGGCACCCCACTCTAGTACTCTTGCCTGGAAAATCCCATGGATGGAGGAGCCTGGTGGGCTACAGTCCATGGGGTCGCTAAGAGTCAGACACGACTAAGCAACTTCAGTTTCACTTTTCACTTTCATGAACTGGAGAAGGAAATGTCAACCAACTCCAATGTTCTTGCCTGGAGAATCCCAGGGACAGGGGAGCCTGCTGGGCTGCCGTCTATGGGGTCGCACAGAGTCGGACATATGTTAAAGAAAAGGTCATTAAAAATAAGAATCTGGTTCTTTCTGCTTTTAGACTTGAGACTATACTGTGCTGATCTATAAGGGTTTTAACTAGAAAATCTGGCTTTGACAAGATTAAGAAGCAACATTGGGTTTCTTTATCTTTGCAATTAAAACTGTCTATATTCAGGGTGGCACCCCACTCCAGTACTCTTGCCTGGGAAATCCCATGGATGGAGGAGCCTGGTAGGCTACAGTCCATGGGTTCGCTAAGAGTCAGACACAACTGAGCGATTTCACGTTCACTTTTCACTTACATGCATTGGAGAAGTAAATGGCAACCCACTCCAGTGTTCTTGCCTGGAGAATCCCAGGGACAGAGGAGCCTGGTGGGCTTCTATCTATGGGGTCGCGCAGAGTCGGACACGACTGAAGCGACTTAGCAGCAGCAGCAGCATAGTCAGGGTTTCTTTAATAAAATAGACTTATTTATTCTGCATGCCACATTAACAAAGATGAAAAAGTATATGTAGAAGGATACTTATTTAGTAAACATATTCATAGTTTAGAAGGACATACATAAAATAACTTGAAAGTATTATTCACTCAGTCTTGTCCGACTTAGCAACCCCATGGTCTGTCCATGGAATTCTCCAGGCAAGAATACTAGAGTGGGTTGTCATTCCCTTCTCCAGGGGAATCTTCCCATTCCAGGGATTGAACTCGGGTCTCCTGCATTGCAGGCAGATTCTTTACCATCTAAGCTACCAGGGAAGGCCATACATAAAATAACTTGAAAGCTCTACTGATGTGCTGAAAGGCTATCTTTCAGGATATCTTTCAGGCTATGCTTTTATAAACTACAAAAAAAAACTCCAATGCTTTTAAGGCTTGTCCTGTGCTAGAAAAGCTATAAAATCTTTCTAATGCATAGCCACATAAAATAACTAACTAAATAATGCTTATTGAAACTGAAGCAAGATAGTAATACATAATTGTATCCAAACATTGAAAGCCACAAAAGGCCTGTAGGAGAGTGTGGCATTGGCACATGGAGTTCTCTTTTTAGTTGTTCTTATAATAAAAGCAACAAATAGATACATGGCTCCTCTTCCATCTAACCAGACACACTAATTATGAGAAATAGAATCGGATATCAGATATGATGTCTTTAATGAATAGCAGAGGAGTGGGAGTGGGACAAAGGTGAAGAAAAGTCAGAATTAACCTTTCCTTGTTGTGGTGTACATCGGCAGATAGAAGAGAGCAGAACAGATATTGAACTTACTGCCAGAAAGAAATATTTCAAGGAGACTAGAGAGTCATTCTATGCTCATAAATGGATTAAAGAATCATCACAAATACTAGGTTAAAAAGTAACATGAGACATGTGATCACAGGAAGCAAAACCTAGAAGTTAATATGCTTTTAAAAACCTAATTCAGAACATATAAAGTTTTTGCAATGTTTTAAATTTGTCACAGGAAATTGTTCTTTCATGAAATGTTAAACAGTTTTACTGGATAGGCCATAAATATTCTTAAAGGACAATAATTCAGCAGCTTGGCTAAATCCCAGGGACTATGTACATCAAGGCGCAAAAAAAATTTTTTTTAATTTACTTGGGAAAAAATATTTGCATTAACTAAATATACAGAAACCTTTTATCCGAGATCTCAACTTGCCAATCAGTAATTCATACATTCTCAGTTCAAACATTGTTTAACCTTTTAAATACTGTTTTTTTCAATACACTTCATGAAATTTGTTGATTTTTAAGACCTTATTAGATTTTACCTAGATATATCTAGGTTTTGCAGTTCAAAACCATTACAAAATCAGATGTTAAGTAACCAAATGTGAGGATTCAGTATATCACTTTGTACTTTTCTTTAAGTTCATTCATGTCACATATTTACATAAAACCTAACATATAAATAGACCACTTGGTTTTGGAAGAACCCCAAAATACCATCATCTATAACTTAGTCTCCTCTCTATCACCTCTAACAATCTTAGGCAGGACTATATATGTTTATAAGGAATTCACTATCTTATGATACTAAATATCTTTTTTTTTTTCATGAGGAAAAACCATACTATCTTGAAACTCTACAAAAATCCTTCCTTATATTCAGTTAAAATATCTTGCCTGGTAGCTTCCTCCTTGAAATTCTACTTAACAATTCAAATTTATATTCTATATTACATATCTTCAAATACTTATTCAGACAACTTTAGACAGTAAAAGTTATGGCTCTTTAAGGAAAATGTATTTATAATGAAATGAATCCCAAAACCCAAAGTCGAAAGGTAATATATAGTCCTGGAACTCAATGGCTGTATTCAAATGATGTTCTTCCTTTTGTTCTAGGGCTTGGTTTTTCTTTTGTATGGGTAAGGGAACTTCATTCAGATGCCCAGTCCTGGCAGTGTTAAAAACTGAGCAGATACGGAATAAATCTCTATTTACTCTACATGCTGATTTATTAAAGGAAGCCTCACTGAGATAACTGGAGACCAATTTAATCTCGCTGTAAGAATACATTAGTCAACTTCATAAATTTTTTAACTATTGTACTGAATTATCAAGATAGAAAGCTTGGTGGAGAAAGGAGGGAAAGGATTACACAGATGCAAAATATATGGAATAGAACTGAAAGATAAGCATCTAAGTCGGTTGTTGGAATGATACATGTGATGGGCTGAATGTTTGTGTTCCTCAAAATTTGTATGTTGAAGCCCCAAACCCCAATATGATTTGGAGATGGGTACTCCTTCAGGGGATCAGCCCTGAGATTTCTTTGGAAGGAATGATGTTAAAGCTGAAGCTCCAGTACTTTGGCCACCTCATGCGAAAAGTTGACTCTTTGGAAAAGACTCTGATGTTGGGAGGGATTGGGGGCAGAAGGAGAAGGGGATGACAGAGGATGAGATGGCTGGATGGCATCACTGACTTGATGGACATGAGTCTGAGTGAACTCTGGGAGTTGGTGATGGACAGGGAGGCCTGGCGTGTTGCGATTCATGGGGTCGCAAAGAGTTGGACACAACTGAGCGACTGAACTGAACTGAATTGAACTCCTTCAGGAGTAGTTAGGTTTAGCTAAGGTCAAGAGAGTAGGACCCTACAACGTGACTAGCATCCTTATAATGAGACAGGGTCTTTCTCTCTTCCTGTGCCACTGAGGACACAGAGAGAAGGCAGTCATCTACCAGCCAGTAAGAAGGCTCTCATCAAGAACTGAAACTTCAGGCATCTTGATCTGGGACTTCCCAACTTCCAGAACTGTGAGAAATAAACATTTGTCGTTTGAGGCACCAAGCCTATGATATTTTGTTACAGTAGCCCAGGCTAAGACAGCACACAACCAAGACCACAGTCCAAAACACCTCCTCTTCAGGCCATCCTACAAAAGATAGCCATTAAAATGCAGTGAAACAGAGGAAGATAATAAATCGTTAACAGAGTCAATAGAATTCATTTGGCTATAAAGAGTTTGGAGCTGTGGAATTTTAGATATGATCCAATGAATGAGGAAAAATTGAAGACGGTAGAATGAGACCTCATTAATCTTAAAATCCCAACAGATGTCATCAATGTGATATTTTTTTAAGGATGTAGAACAGGTGCTACCATACAAAAATATATCTCGCACTTATGCCTGAATTTTCATGATTGCGAATGAAATAACTATTTACTTTGAAAAAATTTATTGGATCATTTTATGCCAAAGTATCTTAAGAAGGGCAGGGTATAGATGGAAAGGCTAGAGAATGGTTAGCCATGTTCAACAGAAAATGTAGCAAACAAGCTGAAGAATGAAAATCAAAACCAAAAGACATTTTAAATATTCTGTTTAATATTCACTTTAAATATTCTGTACTTGTCAATGGGTCCTGTATCTCTCACTATATTATTCTGATGGAGTCCTAGAATAAAAATTCAAATCCTATCAGTATCTTTTCTACCTCTGCACATACAATAATAACACAAAAAGATTGTTATGTATTTTTGTGTAAAATATGTCACTCTGCTAAAGTCCAAATTATTTGTGCTATTAATATCATTAATTACTCATTAATAATCATATATAATCATTGATTAATATATACACTATATATATAGTATATATATATAATGAATATATAGTATACATTATAATCTATATGATGAAAACAAATGTGGTAGAAATATTAGATTTTTGAACGAGTAGCAAATTATCTTTTTTTCCAAAAAAACACCCCAAGATTCCACTCCAATCCATTTTTAAGTGGATTAGTAAAAGGAAATTGACAAAAATTGGCTATTAATATAGCACTGTAGCATGAATATCAACTGAGCACACACATATGCTTATTTCTCCTAAGCATTTATATATATATATATATATATATATATATAATTTTAATAGTCCAGTAAAATGAAAACAAGCCAAATAACACTCCACCTTAAACCTCACTTTAGTGTTTAGTGTTAGTTGCTCAGTCGTGCCTGACTCTTTGCGACCCCATGGAATGCAGCTCATCAGACTCCTCTCTCCATGAGATTTTCCAGGCAAGGATACTGGAGTGGGTGGCCATTTCCTTCTCCAGGGGATCTTTCCAACTCAGGGAACGAACCCGGGTCTCCTGCACTGCAGGCAGATTCTTTACCGACTGCGCTACAAGGGAAGCCCAAAACCAATATATTACTTTAATTTGAGATCACTTTTAAATGCTGATCAAAAGCATAGAAAATGATTTGCTAATACAATTTTTTATACTGCAAATTACAGTTATTTTAGTCATAAATTAGGGGACACAAATTTTTCTTAGAATATGACATATTTTTATTTCTATGGAGAAAGTTTGTAACAGAAATATATTGGGACATAAAGTAAATTAAACAATTTTTTATATTAAAAGAATTTTCAGACTCTTTTTAATGCTGTTCAGATTATGCATTCCTTTGAAAATTTGATGAAATTTATTCACCTTGTCTCTTTAAAAATGCATATGAATACAGAAATCCTTAATCTCGGGGAGGGCTGTCAACTGATGATGTATGGAAAAGTTTTTGAAGTTTCCATATTTCTCTTAAATTTCTATGCAAATATTTGTGTGTATATACATGGAGAACAATTATTTTACTTATCATCTAAAATCTACTCTCTTCACTGTTCAGTTCAGTCGCTCAGTCGTGTCTGACTCTTTGTGACCCCATGAATCGCAGCATGCCAGGCCTCCATGTCCATTACCAACTCCTGGAGTTCACTCAGACTCACGTCCATAGAGTCAGTGATGCCATCCAGCCGTCTCATCCTCGGTTGTCCCCTCCTCCTCCTGTCCCCAATCCCTCCCAGCATCAGAGTCTTTTCCAATGAGTCAACTCTTCATATGAGGTGGCCAAAGTACTGGAGCTTCAGCCTCAGCATCAGTCCTTCCAAAGAAATCACAGGGCTGATCTCCTTCAGAATGGACTGGTTGGATCTCCTTGCAGTACAAGGGACTCTCAAGAGTCTTCTCCAACAGCACAGTTCAAAAGCATCAATTCTTCGGCGCTCAGCCTTCTTCACAGTCCAACTCTCACATCCATACATGACCACTGGAAAAACCATAGCCTTGACGAGACGGACCTTTGTTGGCAAAGTAATGTCTCCGCTTTTGAATATGCTATCTAGGTTGGTCATAACTTTTCTTCCAAGGAGTAAGCGTCATTTAATTTCATGGCTGCAGTCACCATCTGCAGTGATTTTGGAGCCCCCAAAAATAAAGTCTGACACTGTTTCCACTGTTTCCCCATCTATTTCCCATGAAGTGATGGGACCGGATGCCATGATCTTCGTTTTCTGAATGTTGAGCTTTAAGTCAACTTTTTCACTCTCCACTTTCACTTTCATCAAGAGGCTTTTTAGTTTGAAAATTAGTGAGCAAGGCAATGACACTCATATTAAGCTTATTTTATTAACATGTAAAGTAATTTAGGCATCCTAGAAGTAGACAGAGGTTGATAACAAGGGCTATGCTCTTAAAATGAATAGGATGACATTGGAATTCTTTTCCAATCATGAATTTTAACAAACCAGGCTCTCTGTCCTCCTGACAGCTGAATGAGTTGTTCAGCAGTCAAAAACTCCCATCACCCGAGATAGATGCTTATTACATCTACTCAAATAAATAGGACATTTGTAAAATATTTAAGTAGCAAAAAATATACATTACATTTGCAATGTACCTCGGTTACATAGACTCCTAGTCAAGGTAATTTTTCCTGGATATTCACCTTCTCAATGGTGCTTTTATATGCATATAGATTGTCCTTATACCCCAGAAGCCTAGGTATAATCTCTTGAGGCCAGTACTTGCCATGACATGTCATTCACATAAAACACCTGCAGTCACATCACACGTGTTTTGTCAACCTGTACAATCTTAATCATTTTGCTGTGCATGTGCTGCAATGCAACCTGTCAATTTGGCAGGCAAGGGGAACAGGAAATCCCCATGTTGCTTTCTTGTCCACTATGCAAGTACTTTAACTTGGCATATTAAGTACCAGTACGGGAGACTGAAATCAAGAGGCAATGATATTCTGTTCTTGGGCTAAGAGCAAATTGGTGAAGAAAATCTGATGCTTTCCACAAGAGCAACTCACCTCAACTGTGGTTAACGTCTTTGATGTGTACATAGGCTCACTGGCAATCTGGCAAATAGGCACAAAGCTAAAAATAGCTCTAGAAATTGTGAGAAGAAAATGAGGTGACAATAAAATTCCTAGGATCAGTACTTTGCATATAGTAGCCTTCGTATATCTTCTTTTTTAATTTATTTATTTTTCATTGACAGACAGTTGCTTTACAATATTGTGTTGCTTTCTGCCATACATCAATATGAATCAGCCATAGGTATACATATGTTTCCTCCCACTTGAAGCTCTCTCCCTCCTCTCACCCCATTCCACCACTCTAGATTGTCACAGAGCCCTCCATATATCTTCTTTTAAAAATATGAACTATTACAAAATGCCTAAATCCCACGATTTAATGATTGTTCAAAGACACTAGACTGGCTAAGCACCTTGATGGTTTAGTCACTAAGTGATGTCCAACTCTTGTGACCCCATGGATTGTAGCCTGCCAGGCTCCTCTGTCCATGGGATTTCCATGGGCAAGAATACTGGAGCAGATTGCCAATTCTTTTTTCCAGGGGATATTCCTGATCTAGGAATTGAACCCAGGTCTCTTACATTGCAGGCAGATTCTTTACTGATTGGGCTCATGTATAATAAATATATATCCTTGGAGAAAGTTATAAAGTGGATGAAAGACTTTGCACCTGTCATTGGGTTCTCTCTTCAATGTCTAAAATTAAAAGAAAAAATAAATCCAGTTTTGGAAATTTTGCTTATACCTGCCATGGCTGAAAATCCACTGCTTATTATCTATATTTATTAGATTATACCCTTAATATGGGTCTTCCCCTGTTGCTCAGGGGTGAAGAATCTACCTGCATTGCAGGAGCCTCATGTTTGATCCCTGGGTTGGGAAGATGCTCTGGAGGAGGGCATGGCAATCCACTTCAGTATTCTTGCCTGGAGAATCCCATGGACAGAGGAGCCTGGCAGGAGGAGCCTGGCAGGTTCCAGAACATATGGTTGCAAAGAGTCAGATATAATTGATGCAACTGAGCATGCACATGCATGTATCCTTAATACATGAAAAAATTTCAGTGAAAGCTGGATGACAGCCCCCAAATTGAAGAACAGTTGGAAAAAATAGCACTTTTTTCATAAAATACAGACTTGTGTATCATATTCAAAAGTTATAATTTGAGTTGTAGCTTTATATTTTATATTTTTAGTTTTAGCCTTATAAAACTAAATAAAATAGTGCTAACCACTGCATCCAGAACCCATATTAAAGGCATTAGATACATGGAATATTTAACAGATTCTTTAACCAATGTATTTAATTACATTGTGGGTTAGGAAGAAATGGGTAGGGAAGGAATAGATGAAAATTACTATTCGTTTATTCCTACTGTGAGGAGGTAGAGGATGCCTCTGCATTGGCAAGAAAAGTCAATATAGATTCTCTGCAGATATGTTCAAAATAGCATCTTTAATGGGTCGGGTTAGAAACATACTGAGGCCCCCAAATTGACCAAACAAGGCATTGTGGTATCAAAGCTAAATGACCATATCTTTAATTAGATTCTGAAATTCAAGAGGGAGTAATTATAGAAGTTTTATCAGAGAATTCTCAAGATTCATAAACAATATATTCATATATATATATTTAAACTTTTTTCTCTTTTTTGTATTATTACTGTGTAGCATCTTCCATAGCAGACTATGAGCTGCTGTGGTCCATGACTTTGTGAATTTAGCTTCAGGAGATCCTAACACTATCTCTGGTACTATAAGTTGCTATGGTCCATGACTTACTGAATTCAGCTTCAATAGCTCCTAACACTACATCTGGTACATAATCATATATCAATAAATAGTTTTGTTGTTAACATATTTATTGAGAATTTATTTTTTAAATATATTTATTTTCAATTGGAGGACAAGTATTCTACAATATTGTATTGGTTTCTGCCATATATTAACATGAGTCAGCCATATATATATATATATATAATCTCCTCTTCCTCTTGAACCTCCCTAATAAATAACTGTTAGATGAATAAATCATAATACTAAATTTGATATGTTTAAACTCAAACATAAATCTACTTTAAATGCTCTAAACATGCAAGAATTTTCAACTTGCCAAAAATGACAGCTCAAGAAAACTATTTATTTCATGAGTCAGACAGACCTGAGTTTGAATTCCAACTCTACCACTTAGTTACTGACAGAATTACTTAACTTGGCTGAGCCTTCTATAAACTGGGGACCCATTCTCACCTGGTGGATGTAGGCTTCAATCTGGCCATACAAGTAAAGTGTTTATAGCAATGCCCATCCCCTAATAAAAGTTCAACACACAGTAACTAGTCTCTCCTCCTCCCCTCCCTCTCCTCGTCCTCTCCTTCATAGCTGTTAGATATCTCTTTAGTTTTAACAGAATGGATGTTTTTACCCATTTTACTGATTTGATGATTTTAAAATGTGAAATAATTACTTACAAAATGATAATCACAATGTTCAGTACTCTATATGAGTTTTGGAGAAACTTAAATGTGTTAAGTTAAAGCTTTTTTTTTTTTTTTTCTTTTTCTGAGTAGGCCCTCCTGTTTCTGAATTAAAATATTAGAGATTACGAAGAATACCACTAGTGAAGAGTTTTTTCTTTAACAAGTAATGTGATATATTCCTTAACTCAATTGTCCCTAGTTTCCAGCATAAAGATGTTTAGAGAAGATAATCTTAGCTTTTAAGTTACTCACATATAACCAAAATATATCCTTAACTGTACCTTTGATTTTCCTGAAATTCTTCATTTTTAGTCTCTATGGCATTCTTTCACTGGCTACAGAACAAGAAACAACTTTCTGATGCCAGATGCTGAAGATCAATAGCTATTTCCCAAAGTTTATAGCATAATTAAAATGTGTAACAGGAATAATTTTCTCTTCAAACCCTAAGGCTAGGCCTAGAATTATTGACTAAGTCAAACTTATGTGGTGTAACATTTTTTATTATGTTTATAGATAATATAAAAGAGTTTATGGCTTTTACATGTAATTTGTTAAGTTAGAAACACTGAAGAGGAAATATTCCCTACATCAGCAAAGCATCAACTGCTTAAAAACCTCTTTAAGGTATATTTTGTAGAGTTAGGTCTATATTCTTTTATACTAGTTTGTGGTCACCTAAGACTTCAAACTGAAGGTTAATGGTCAAAACATTCTTGAATTTAGTAGAACCTGTTTACCTCAAACAACTTCTTCAGAGCTTTATCACCCTCAATAAAAGTGCCAAGAGTGTAGGCATGATGGAATCACAAGGATATGAGGGTAGTTAGGACAAGAGGAATCATAATGCACCCAAACAGAAAACACTATATGGGTAGAAATGATGTAATGTGATTTCTTGTAAAATATGTTATCCATAGAAGATGTATCAGCTATAGAATGGATTCTTCAGTAACAAAAAATGAGCAGTCACTAATTTTTGCATATGGATATAAATGGTGAATATTTGAAAACTCTGCTTAGACAGCCTTTTTTTAAGTAGCTCTATTTAAAACAGCACTTACTCCTGGGAAAGGCAGCAGTAAAGAAGCAATAGAGTCATATGTGTCCTAGATTTAGAATCTAGCTTTGCTTCTTCCTGATATTTATTAAATATACAATTATATTATTATTTTAATTATTATTGATGATAATAACATAATCATTCAAACACTGATGTGAATTACTAATTACCCAAGAGTCTTGAAATCTTTGAGTGAATAAATATTGATCTCAACCTCCTTTTGCTTTCTTCAAAGTTAAATGGAAGTGTGTTCCCCTCATTCCAAAGTCCTATATATATGTCACTTCTTACTGTATAACCAGCAGTATATATGGGTGCTTTGGAAATGTTGCTTCCCAGGTGGCTCGATGGTACAGTATCCACCTGTCAATGCAGGAGCCACAGGAGATGTAGGTTCAATCCCTGGGTAGGGGAGATCTCCTAGGGGAGGAAACGGCAACTCAAGCCAGTATTCTTGCCAGGAAAATCACATGGACAGAATATGGCAGGCTACAGTCCAGGGTGTTGAAAAAGGTTGGACATGACTGAATGACTGAATGACTGGGCACATACACACACATGCATTGCAAATGTTACGTAGATAAGATACCATTATTCCACTATTAAAGTAGATTGGCAGTCAAGGCTGGGTGTTTCATTGCTTTTCAAAAGCTCGATGGATTTATAGTGAAATGCACTCTCTTCTAGTTCTGCCGAGAGCAGCAGTATGCAATCTGAAGAAAACTAGCTGGAGTAGGCTTATTGGGTATGCTAAATGATGTTATTCCAGAATAACAATCTCTAGCTAAATCTGTAGACAAGACAATAAAATGCACACACTCACTCTCATGGAAACTCACTCATGTCTCTGTGAAAACTTGCTTAATAATCAGCCTGCATTTTCTTCCCTGTTGCTTTCCCACATTCACCAACACTGTCTCATGTCTAACTCTGCTGAAGCTGCTTCTGACCAATCCTTTTATTTATCTTTCATGGATTCAACATCCCACACCCAGCTCCACCCTAACTCTTGGCTGGTAGAACTCATCCCTTACTGCAAATATCCAGGCCACTGGCATGAGTTCCATCACCCACTCTTCTCTGTAAGCCAGGGAATCTGTCATTACCCTCACCCTTAATTCCGTATAGAATGCTGCTCTCCTGTTCTTTAAAATTGTTCTAATGATTCAAATCCCCATCTTCATTGGACACACTTCTATTTTAACACCTTCATCTTCTCCATCACTGATACTATTTCCTCGTGTGTAAAAACTGAAAGCTACGTCTACCTCACAGAAGTGTTGTAATGAAGACTGCCTTCTTTGTCCCCTCTTTTTTCTCCAACTCCGGAACAATGGCCATTTCTGAGGGTATAACTATTGAACTTCTGCTATTTTAAGCTCTTTATAGTTTATAATTTTGTCTCCTCCTTCCACCTCATTCCTGATCATTTTCAAATTGTTTCTTCCTCAAGTTTCACCTTAATTCCAGGCCTGAATCACCAAATCTTAGCTACTTGACTGTTCCATACAGAAACCACACCTCCCCTACTGTGCATTTTTCCCCAAATTCTGTCTTCTGTATTTTCTCTGTCTCCTATGACCCCATGTCAGTTTCTTTCATTTCTACTTGGATTTAGATTTCAGTGTTCGCTAGACTCTATGATCCGTCTTTTTACTTAAACTCTCATCTTTGTACAATATCACTTATCCAAAATGTCACCTATGACTTGACTTTTAATAATTGCCAACCTCTTACTCCAATCTTAGTTCTCTTCCTTAAGGCCTGGTGTCATTTTCACAGTTTAAGTCCTGGACATTTACATCAAACTTGTGGTATAAAATTATCTTTGGTTAAAGCAGTCTCATGTTTCACCTCCACTAAACTATTTCCCATCCTCTACTCCCTGAATCAGTTAACAATGCTGCTCTCTCTGTCACCTAGGCCAGAAACCCAGATCTTACAATCTTTTCCTTCTTCAGCATTTAGTACAAGCAAACACCAATTTAACCTCAAGTACCTTTCACATTTTTTAAGTCCCATCATTATCACATGAAATTAGCTCTCCATCACTAAGAGATGAAGGACATTGATGATGATGAATTAAAAATAAAGCAGAAGGTAAATACAGTCATATATTTATATTTTTATTTGTTGAGTAAATACTCCTCACTGAATGGTTATGAAGAGTCAATAAAATAATAAATGTTGAACACTTGAAACAGTCCCTGGAACATAGTATACATTTAAATGTTTCCTCCATGAGCACCATCATCACCATAGTTTTTCATACTTGGACTCTCTGAGAGCTCATCTCAGTAAACTCAATCAAGCTCACTTTAACAGTCAAAGGAAGAATCAGAGGAAATGAAAATGAACAATATTCTGCTCCCCATATCCTAGAATAAACTCCATGTCAACTAACATTCTGGAATAAAGGTCTCTTTCAATTTTAACATGTTTTTGTCTTTTTTTGTTTTTTTTCGGTTGTCTTATTTTATCGTGCTTTGTATTTACCATGCTAATGTTGCTACTTTATGCTTAACTAATTTTAATGTTAAAACGAATACAAATTGGCTGCTGCTGCTGCTGCTATGTCGCTTCAGTCCTGTCCGACTCTGTGAGACCCCATAGACAGCAGCATTTATGGTTGCTTTTTCTGAGCACATGAAACTTATACTTGATGAAAAACATAGTACATGTTAGCCATGGTTCTAAGCTAAAGATACAACCACCCATGGTCTTTTATTTCAAAATGAGTATATTTTACTGCAGGGAACTGCTTCCCTGGTAGCTCAGATGGTAAAGCGTATGCCTGCAATGCAGGAGACCTGAGTTCGATCCCTGGATCAGGAAGATCCCCTGGAGAAGTAAATGGCAATCTACTCCAGTACTCTTAAATGGAAAACTCCATGGATGGAGAAGCCTGGTGGTCTACAGTCCATGGGGTCACAAAGAGTCTGACACGAATGAGCAACTTCACTTTCTTTCTTTCTTTAGGCAATAAAGATATACACCCTCCCCACTAAAAAAAATGGCTCCTTGTAAGATATTTAAAATCAGGCATTAAGACAGAGCTGGGCTACTTTAGTTTGTGAGGCTACAGAAGTTATCACTGAGATGATATTTAACCTGATGATGCAATGACAAGAAGGAACAAACTGTAGAAAGTTCAGCAGACATTACCAATAGGCAGAAGTCTTATTGGGAATCAGCTTAGTATATTTGTTGGAGGGGAAGAGAGGAAGAGGGAAGGCCAAGATTATTGTGAGATTCAAATAAGCTTAGTAAATTTCCACTTGAATTTAGTACCTAATGAGTATTAGGATTTTTGTTTTATATGTAGTATGAAAATGAATTATTTACTAACTAATCAAGTTGTGAAAGTGAAAAATTCATGTGAAGATATCCTTTCCAGAACCTTTTATTAATAACATTATTGTGAATTATATTGTTATGTAAAAGTATTTTAGTAAATATAACTCAGGAATTTACCAGTTCTTAAAAAGATAAGCAATATTATAAGTTTTAAGATCTAGAAAAAAAGATGATGTGTAAAAGATATCTATAGAAGTCAAATGATAAACTGAAAAGAACAATTTTTTTTAAAGACTAAACATGAACATAAAACTATGATGAGAACGCAGATTCAAGAATGAAAAACATTACTATTTTATTAAATTTTCTTCATTTATTCCTCAAATTACTATTTTACCTATATGGAAAAGAAAAACTCAAAGCACATTATTACCTCATTGTACCTGAAGTTTACATATTGAAGTTTTTAAAGTAGGTTTATAATGCACCATGAATATTATCAATATCAACATGTTCTTCTTTCTTCTTAATTTCTATCCCTGTCCTACCTGCCACCCATGGCTCCAATGCCAAATCTGTTACAGTGACTGTACTAAACCTTTCATTAACCAACATGAACACATAACACCCATATAAAATCCACCTCAGGAGAGACACTTCCATAAGACAATGCACTTATAAAATATATATAGCAGCTTAATTTTCACAAATTATTTTAACCACATTTTGAATTATGTTTACTTATTTGTAGCCTATTTCACAGTATGGGTCCTCCTGCCCTCTGGCATATGGTTTCAAATCCAGTTCCAACATCAGATTATGTAGTACTATAGTAGGTATTTAATGAAGAAAATCCACATATAAGTGGACCTGTGCAGTTTAAACCCATGTTGTTTAACAGTCAACCATAGTAATTTTTGGAAAATCTTTTTTATTTTCAATAAGAGTGGAAACCAAGCAAGTAAATACATGGGATAGATACAATTTTATGATTGTCTCTGTTGGTTTTGCCAGGAAAAAGTTTCTTTCTTCTGTCACTTATTCTGGCCAGAATCAGTTCACATTAGATCTCTTCTGTGAAACTGTCTATGAATTTCTAGATTTCTCTATAAATTCCCAGATATATGTCTGTAGTTATAGAGATACCATGAATTGGTAAGACTGGAAGCATCTTCCTCCTTTTGTGGCAAAGTATATTTCTTGATCTCCAAAACCTACCACCAAGAAATGTGGATGTGATGAAAATTTGTTCAAGCTTTATCAAGAGTTTAAGAGAACATAGGCTCTGGAGAAGGGAATGGCAACCCACTCGAGCATTCCTGCCTGGATAATCCCCATGGACAGAGAAAAGTAGCCTGATGGGCTACAGTTCATGGGGTCGCAAAGAGTCAGACACGAATGAGCAACTAAGCACAAGCACACATAGGACTTGTCTGTGACTGTACTAAGGGTCCATACACAAAGAGGAAAAGAAGGCACAGTGACCCTCGATCCTCTCTGCTTCTCATGCTCTGTTTGCAAAGGAACTCACTTTTGAGAAACCGAAAGAATCACTGAGATAAAATGATTTCAAAACTATAAACAATTATTGAAGTTAATCATTCACCAAGGTCTGAAGTCACATGGCAAAGTTGATCATGTTGTTTAATAGGTATTCATGTACATCTTTTGCTTGTTTATATGAATTGTATTAAATTCAATATTTGACTTTTCAAAACAATTCTCTTTCAAGCTCTTTTAGTAGACAAGATTTTATACCAATCCTCTACCTCACACTCAATTTTTTAGTGCACAATGTACAACTTGCATTACATTGATCAGAGATTTAAAGAGGACAGGTAAATTTCAGTATAAATTTTCCACATAAATATAACAGCATTTATAAATGTGCCTTCCAAAGTGTTCAACTGTGGAGATGGTTAAACATATCTATCAATAGAACAACAAAATAGCCCTGTTAAATAAAAATATTTACCCGTACTTTTCCTGAAGAGTTTAGAAGCTCAAAGGATCAGCTGAAGTTCAATGCCCTTTTATGTGTTTTGAACCTAATCACATTTTATTTGCAATCTTATCAGCATCTCATTTTTCCCTCACTGATGTATCAAGTGTAATATGCTCCAATAATGTCAAGTACATGCTTGGTTAATAATCTTCCCCCCAAAAAAGCTGTGATACAAAGAAATTTGGCTTACTGTACTACTCAATTAGCTAAATTTGTCTAAACTCTTTCCAAAATCTAGAGAATAGGCACAGAATGGAATAATTACATGGTGTTTATACATGTATAATCATCAGATTATTACTGCATGCTTAGTTTCATTTTTTTAAGAAAAAGAAAGTAGATTCAAAGACAGCTCCAGCCTTTTAAATATATGGAACACATTTTAATTGTATTATTAATAATAATGTTTAAATAATCAAGTCATCCTGTAGGTATGTATCACCTTTTCTTCAAGAAGGTTTTATAGTAACTTTAATAGAAACTTAAAATGTTTCTCTTTAAAACAATTTCAGTGCCATGAAATATCATTTAAACCAAGGGGATTAAACTTTGCATTTCAGATCATTTTAGTCTAAGAACAAACTAAATTTCAGAGTGTCTGAGCATTGGTTTTTCCCCAACAGCAGGTCTTAACTGAGTTCTACATTATTAATTGCTTTTATTAAGTTTCATTCAAATATGTCACTTGCTGTTTTATTTCTAAGAAGGTAAAGATCCTATTTCCATTTAGAAAGACAAGAAAAGAGAGCTTCTCAGTACAGTTATGTTAACTTCCTTGTTGGCTAATCACTAAGTCATGTCCAACTCTTTAAGACCCCATGGACTTCATAGCCTGCCAGGCTCCACTGTCTATGGAATTTCCCAGGCAAAATACTGGATTGGGTTGCCATTTCCTTCTACAGGGGATCTTCCAGACCCAGACACCGAACCCACATCCCCCTGCATTGGCAGGCAGATAGATTGTTTATCACAACTTCCTTAACTATTTCTTATGTCTGACTTTGGAGTTCATATTCTAATCTTATTTGCCTGTTTCAAGGGTTCTTTGCCTTATAATTCTGAAAAATCCCCAAGCCATGCATTTTTGCCTACATACTTTGGTCAGACTCACCTGGGATTTCATGCTTTGATATTCTCTACAATTTTATTTCCTCCAGTTATGCTTGATTTTGTCCTTAGATTATAAGACCTCTCCAGGAGAACTTCTGGATGTTTCAACTCCAAAATGTCCTGTTACGTCAATATCTAAATTTCAATTTCAAAGTGTCTCAAGTCTACCAACCTCTCACTCAGAGCAACTGAAAGCCTCCTCCAGGAATGCAAATGGTTAAACAAGAGCTCTATGCACTTGTCATAACTGAAAATGCTATTAAAATTCGAGTGGGTTGGAAGGAAGATTTACAAACTGGTGAGTTCTCTTTGGGGTTTTTTTAAGATTTCAAAGCACTCACAGGTATGGTTTATGATGATGAATGTAAGATACTTTTCCCACCACAGAAAGTAAACAGACACACCAAACCAGTCTAACTGGTTGGGGTATACAGTACTGCTGCCCTTGGGCTGCAACTTAGAAACACAGACAGAAGCACAGACACTAAGGCATCTTCCCACCTGATTTTTTTTCTTATACTGCTGCTGCTGCTGCTATTGCTAAGTCACTTCAGTTGTGTCCGACTCTGTGAGACCCCATAGATGGCAGCCCACCAGGCTCCTCCGTCCCTGGGATTCTCCAGGCAAAAACACTGGAGTGGGTTGCCATTTCCTTCTCCAGTCCATGAAAGTGAAAAGTGAAAGTGAAGTCACTCAGTCATGTCCGACTCTTAGCGACCTCATGGCAACCTACCAGGCTCCTCCGTCCATGGGATTTTCCAGGTGAGAGTACTGGAGTGGGTTGCCATTACCTTCTCCTTTTTCTTATACTAGCCAGATAGAAAAAGTATAATTTCTAAAGAAATGGCTGAATCATGGAGAAACATTTTTTGCATGTGCTTATGGAATTTCAAGCCAATTCCTCCTTGTGATGAAAGTTAATATATGTCTCAAGAGCCTAAATAACTTTTATGCAGTCAAGAGAATACCCAAGCCTGGATCCCTGGATGGAGCAAACATTTAAAAGCCAGGCTGAATACTGGATGGTGATTTACAGGTCATACCACAGAGGCTAAAAGATGTCAATATGGAAAGTATTTTTAAGTCTAAATTCCCTTCTCTAAAAAGTAAATACTCCTAGAAAACAATGTGCCAAATCCCTCCATCAAATTATAGGATTTAGGCAGCTAGGGTGGAGACTTGGGTTCTGGCAACTGCTTCTGAGGAACTGAAAACAATTTTTGCACCTTCAAAGGATCTCTGTTCCTCTACAAAGTAAAAATTTTGGACTTAAGGTCCTCTATACTCCCTCTCTATCTTGAAAATGTTAATATTCTACAGATTTTTTTTACCCTAGTTCTGAGAGCCAGATTCTCCCTTAGAGGGTTGGTGAAGAGCTGTCTCTGCTGACAGCTACCTATAACTGGCCTTGCATTTGAAAGGGTCTAGCCAAACTTCTGAACTTAGAAACATTTTTTCCACAGAGTTCTAGTCTTTTGTAGTCTTTAGAATAGGTGGTTCTTAACCTAGAGAACAAAGAACTGAGGTAGGAAGAAGGACTTTAATTAGAAGGTGTTCAAAAACATCCAAGCAGCTGATAAGCAGGCAGTTTGAGAGAAGAGGGTGTGTTAAGTAGCTCAGAGGAAACTCTACTCAAAAGAGATCCCCTCTCACAAGGTTGTTCTGGCATTGAACTCAAGAGATTTCTATTATTCAAATAATTCCAAGGATAAATCTTATCCTTTACAAAGGGCCTCCCTGGTAGCTCAGTGGTGAAGAATCTGCCTGACAATGCAGCCTACATGGGTTCCATCCCTGGGTTGGGAAGATCCCCTGGAAAAAGAAATGGCAACCCACTTCAGTATTCTTGCTGAGAATCCAATGGATAGAGGAGCCTGGCAGGCTACATACAGTCCAAGGAGCTGCAAAAGAGTTGGACACGACTGAGTGACTAAACAACAACAGCCCTTTACAAAGAGGCAGGTGGCCTTGGACATGTTTGACCAAGGAAAAGGAGAAGAAAAACAAGAGCTCCTGGGGCTGAATTCCTGAGGTAGGAGGGAGTCAGCAGATGAGGAACACAGCTGAGCCTTGAGAGATTTTTCCCTCCACCCACCATTTTTTTTAAACAATTCTGACTAGGGTCTGCCTTGCCTGTTAATGAGAAGCCTGGGAGAAGCAGAAAATACCTGTCCTTCGTGAGAGAGACTAGGTTAGGGTCCCTTACATGCTCAAGGATACCCTTTGGAGAAATCTTGTATGTGCGCATGTTATAGTAGCTTAGTTGTGTCTGACTCTTTGCGACCCTCATGGACTGTAGCCCTCCAGGATCTTCTGTCTATGGAATTCTCCAGCCAAGAATACTGAAGTGGTAGCCATCCCCATCTCCCCAGGATCTTCTAGACCCACCTGGGTCTCCTACATTGCAGAGAAACCTTATCCTAAGTCAATTTCCAGATAACTTCCTGCCAAGAAGGGAGTTACCACCATCCTGTCATCTCAGCCATGGCCATTCACTACTGTCACAGACTGACAATTTGCCACTCAGTGGTACATGTGCTTACAGATATTATGTAAGGAAATCCTCCTTCCTTTCCTTAGCAATTAATGATGAAAAAAAGCACTCATCCCTATTCCTGATGCCATATTATTTGTACATTTTATTTATATTTTCAAAAATTAGAAAACATTTTTTAGAATTCTCTTCTACCCAAGATAATTCTATTCTATGAATCCAGAGAATATTATGGACCTTCATGTATGAAGGTTTTACATAATTGTCTGTTAACTTTATCACTGAGTCTAACAGGGAGAGATTGCTTCTTAGGTTAGAAAAGATAATTGAAATCTGTTCACATTAAGCCGAAGGTAACTTTGGAAAGATTTCACTCTCATTCAGGAAAAGATAGGTTCCCAATATCACTGGAAACATTAAATGTTGATAGCTTATGGGCTCTTAATCAGGGCATAATCTACCAGCAACTTGGGTATAATAATGGTCAGAGGCCTATAGGATATAGTGCTAAAATGAATAATCCTTGACAGTGTCTATAGCTAGCCCTTCAAGTTATTATTAGAGATGGCCCAGTGAGTCTAGATAATCTACATGTATACAAGGGCCTTAGAAAACCATTATTCAAAACACATAATGGAGTTCTAATGATAATCTATCATTTATTAAGTACTTATTATCTTCATAGCCAAAACACTTAAATCATCTATAGGCTAAATGTACAAAACATCCGCATATAGTCATTTCTGTTAGAGAATACTTATTTGTGAGCAGAGCTGATTAGAAGCAGTATTATTTTAGAGAACTTCAGAATATTTATAAATGCTATTAAGTTAAAAGAAAAATTAAATAACATTTCAAAATGCATTTTTCATTTACTTTGGTAATTTTAAAACTCAGGCTCAGATATAAGACTGATTATGGGGCAGGAGGAGAAGGGGATGACAGAGGATGAGATGGCTGGATGGCATCACCCACTAGATGGACATGAGTTTGGGTGAACTCCGGGAGTTGGTGATGGACAGGGAGGCCTGGCATGCTGCGATTCATGGGGTCGCAAAGAGTCGGATACGACTGAGCGGCTGAACTGAACTGATTGCACAGAAAATGGAATACTATTAGAACAATCCATAAATGAAGACTCCTGTATATATCTTGGTTTGTTTTACAAGATATTAGACAACCTTAGCAAAATATCTTACCTTCACACATACAAATAAAGGTAAAAATTCTTCCTACTGTGTTTTCCTTTATAATTAAAACAAGATCCAGAAGTAATTTCAAACTGAAGCATCTTGTTTCTCATTAATCCTCACTGACTAATAGGTTCACTGAATAATCTTCAGGCAAATATGTCTGGAATGGAAGCATTTCAACACTCCAAGAAGAGAAATCTGAACTATCTGTAGACCTACCAAGGATGCATTTCAACTCAGATAAGATCAGCAGGGAACACATTCCTTATTGAAAAGTTTAAGCAGAGTGCACAAAAGAAAATACCCCAGGATAGAATTGATCTCACAAGTATTCCCCAGCTACAGAAGCTTTATGAATCAAGGCATACTGTTTTCTAACTCAAACCATGACATTCAAATTATTTACCATAGCTCTTATTTTAAATTTTATGCATGCTTTTCTGATTTGTGCTAATAATTGATTTTGAAAATAATTGGAAAAATCAATATATAGGAGGAAGAGAAATTCACCCTTCTCAAATGGAATGTATTACCAGACTCATAACGGATATAAAAGTGTCAGGGAAAAAAAGGCAAAACCCCCCCCACAAAACAACAGACAATCTATGCACATTCTGGGACTCTAAAATAAGAAGCAAATATTATCCTGATCCTGACATAAAGAGGGATGATGAGGGGACAGGACAGCTGCCAGGGTACTCCTCAGCTTATTTCAATCCTGAACACAGACACAGATGATGTACAAGACAGGCTAAGATGGGCTATTCTGGGGGTTCCCAAACAGTCATACACATTTGATACAAAATTATTATATGAAAAACTCTAACAACCTAGATGCTTCCTATATACTTTCCCATGGAAAAACATTACATGGTAAAGTACATAGGAAGCATCTAGGTTGTTAGAGTTTTTCATATAATAATATGTTAAGGCATATGTTATAATCACACACATTTTATCCATAAAACACAAATTATTTCATAGAGTTATACTGAATGATTCTTTTACTTTGCTGCTTTTCTTCAATAAAAGCACTAAATAACTTTTAAAATTACTCTACATTAAAGGTATTTTTTAATAGCATTTTACACAGTGTTTCATATTTTTTTTTAAGAAATACACAGAAATAGAAATACAATTCTGGGATTTTTAAGCAAAGCAAGTAGAGAAAGGATTAATGAAAATACAGAAAAAAACAGATATTCTGGAAGATTATTTAACTCTATAAAAATGGGTGATACATGTTTATGACCAAGCATGTCTATGATGGTCTTCTTATCCTCAGATGTGTTACATTTCACAGATATAGTTATGTTTTTGGTTACATACACTTAAAGGAAAATTTTGGTTACATACACTTAAAGGAAAACAGTGGTTTGAGCATTCTCTTGTTGGTAAGCTTCACAAGAACATATTTAAAGAAATAAAAATGTCATCATCAAGGAGACTTCTTTAAAAAGACCTTGATCAAAATGTCACTAGTAAAGGTGGTAAATAATTAACAACAAGAGAGTAGACGACTAGAAATCATGGCAACAAATATGCCTTCTGCCCTTTTCTTAAAAAAAGAAACTTTCTCACTCAAAAAAGTAGAAAGTGTGAGGCAACTTGTATTTGTTTCTATCAACAAGCCTAGCCACAGTAGCCTGGTCAGGCCAATGTCAATAAAGCCAGCCCCTTTAAAGGACAAAGGTATCTGATAAAGTAAGACCTCTAAAACCAACCACTCTCCCCAACCAGACACTGCCCTCTGAGACTTGTTTTCTCCCTTAAAAAAATGGTAATATTAAGTACAAGGACACTTGGCTGGTAAACCCCAGAGATGGTGAAATTTGATTACAAATAAAAATCTCACAGGCAAGAACAAAAATCAATATTCTGTCAATATTGGGAAAAGTTTCGCATGAAAAAGGACTGGAAGTAGGTTGTACCATTTCTCCAGCATTATAGCTCAAGTAAGATAAGGTTTTCCCTACTCCACCAAATTTGTTTTTCTGTGTAGGTTGAGTAGTTGAGAAGAACGGACGAGACAGCTGCTTCTTCAGAAACAATCCCCACTTCTTTCCCCACCCTCAAAGCACACCTTGAAACGCAGCAGGAGTGCACGAACGCGCACACACACACACACACACACACTCTGTAATCGACACCACTTACACATCTGATTGCAACCATTTCAGAGGCTGTTGGCACTTACCTTGCAAAGTAGTATTAGGTAAACTTGCTTCATTCTCTCCCATTTTACTACTTTTGTTTAAAGGGGGCCAAGCAGTTTCAGCTGTGTCAGTTACCCTGCAAGCCCGGTGACCTTCTGACTTTCCCCTGTAGTAATGTAACAGTATACTACCTGCTTTCTTCTGTGAATAATTACCATTTTGCTTCCTGAGTTACCTGGGCTTGCAAGACCTGTTTTACTGTGAAGTGAGATCATATCCTTTGATCCAATGGACTGCTATTAGTGTGCGCTTCACAAAACATGGCTTTGTTTCAATTTTGGTGTTAACTTTTAATTCCCTACTTTCGCTTTAGTCCAGAAACTTATCAATACTTCCTGCCAAAAGAGTGTCTGTACTACCACCATGGCACGGAGCAGAGCCAGAGTTCTGTTTGTTTTTTAGTGTTCCCAATCTGTTTATCTTATAGAAATAAAATTAAATTTAAAGTGAATTTTGCAATGTCCATTTAAAAAATATGGGAAGATAAGGAACACCATGGGAATTAGTTACGTGTAGGCTTTGGAGTAGCTCTAGTTCTAGCTGTGCAACTATAAATGAGGAAGATCGCTTCCTTGAGACTCAGTTTCCTAAACTGTAAAATGGGGAAAATGCAAACTATCAATTTCAGGAGATAATTATAAAACTGAAAGCAGTAATGTATGACTGTGCTAAACATTGCGAATGGTGGATAATAAACACAAGCAGCAACATTTTTCCTCCTCCTTCCTCTCCTCTTCTTCCTTTTCCTCCTACACCCTCTTCCTTCCCTCCCTTCACCCTTCTCTTGTCCTCCTCCTTCTGAACGGAAAGAATGCAGAACCACAGCTCTGATGTCACGTGTTCTGACATCAGCTGTTACTCATTAACTGAGAAACCTTAAAGAAATGAGTCCATCCAATCTTACAGTGCCTCAAGGTCCTCACGGGTAAAAGAAGGATACTGATATTTACACCGCCTTTTCAACAAAAACAGAGTATTAGTTTCAACTGTTCTGCCTCAAACAAAATACCCATCCCTAGCAAAGATGAGCAACACACTGGAGATTTATCTTTATTTGTTTATAAGAGAGGAAGTAGATGACAAAAATAAGTCATTTATTTAATCTCTGTCTCCTATAAGACATCAGAGTAAAAAACAATCTGTATTTCCTTCCTTTAGAATTCCTTGACTTTTCATCTTGGTCAGATTAGTTTAAAAAACAAATCTCAGGCTCAAACATCTCCTAGTTTTTTTTTTAATTTTCAATGTAAAAATAATCTAGCCATCATGTTTGCCAGCTTAGTAATGAAAAATGATTATATAAATTATATAAAAAACAGAAATGGTTAACAAGTAGAATAGTTATTCTCAAAAGTTTCAGAATAAAAACAAACATCACACGCACCCAAATCCTCATCACAGTTCTTTCCTTCATTAACCTCTCCAGGTCTCAGTTTCTCCATCTGTAAAATGAGCTGACCATTTACTATCTAAGGCCCATTTTATCAACATGTCATAAACATCTGATTTAAAATCCAGGTTGTGGCTTGTTCTCAAATAAAACAGTCCTTTGCCTAGTACAATTGCATAGTGTAATACACACACCAAGCTCATACTTCACCAAAAGTGACCTGAAATTGAATGTTTGACAATAAAACACTATAATCATCACATTCTGACTTCCCCATAAGAAGAGAAATACATATATCAATCGTCATTCATTATGACAAAAATGGAAATGTATTAACATACCTGCCCCGGGCACTTAAAATTAGTCAACAACAGGTATAAAGTACCGATTATCTACCAGCTGAATTATGGCATGCAGGAAGTTGTTATGAAAGTAGAACAGAGAAGTCTTATTTTTGAGCAGAGGTAAAACATAAAAATAAACAGAAACCTCCAAAGCTTTCGTAGCTGTACAGAAAGTAATACAAATATACATCCAGTTACACTGAAACAGTTTCAATACTAATAAAGGGCCCTGAGTACACCCACTGTCTCTCTCTCTCTCCTGGGCCTCCTCTGCCTAGAACAATTCTGCCTTCATCACCTCTTCTTTGCCTAACTAACCCACATGCAGGAATTCTTCTTCAACCCAATTCTGGTCGCAGTCTCTTTTGTGTGCTTCCAGATCCCCTTAACAGCTCCAAACTTTTCATTCCACCATGGCTCTTAGCGCATTGTATTGTATGTACAGCTTAATTATTTCTGTCCTTAAAAGGTGTTATGTCAGAAAGCCTTTTCTGTGTTCATCACTACATTCCTAGCACCTATCACAGTTCCTAACACATACTGTGGCTTCCAATATTGTAAAAATGAACAAATTACTATCATCAAAAAGGGTGAAATAAAGGATCATAAAGAAAAGAACGATATAGATTAGCAAAGAAGATAATGGAAAATATTTAAGAGGGAAAAAAGACAAATTAAATTTCAAAAATGAAAAGAGATGGAAGGAGAGAGTAGGTAGGTTTGTCTGCAAGAGCAAATAATTAAGAACTAGAAGGATAAAAGAGATGAGGACACTTAGGAAACTTTCTGAAAAAAAAAAACAAAGAATCAAAGATAAAAGAAGTAAATGAAAGAGGGGAAAAAAGTGCACGCATTAGTTTAAAACACACTCGTATGCGTCAAAAACAAAAGGCATGACTGACGTTAAAATAGCTGCACTGAATGGTGAGAAAGAAACTAAATAATTATTAAAACTATCAAAATTTTCAGAATCTTTGACAGAAAGTTACTGGAACGAATGTGTCCTCTATATCAGGGGTCGCCAGTCCCTGTTAATTACTGGGCTGCACAGCAGGAGGTGAGTGGTGATGACAAACAAAACTTCATCTGCATTTAAAAGTGCTCCCCATTGCTCACATTCCCCCTCTCGATTCATGGAAGAATTGTCTTAACAAAATCAGTCCCTGGTGTCAAAAATGTTGGGGACCACTGCTCTATACGTATAGAAACTTTGCTATAAAAACTACTGTGTACATTTTTATTTTTATTTTTTTTTTATTTTTTTTTTCCTTTGTTACTACATTTATTTTATTTTTTTTTAATTTTAAAATCTTTAATTCTTACATGCGTTCCCAAACATGAACCCCCCTCCCACCTCCCTCCCCATAACATCTCTCTGGGTCATCCCCATGCACCAGCTCCAAGCATGCTGTATCCTGCATCAGACATAGACTGGCGATTCAATTCTTACATGATAGTATACATGTTAGAATGTCATTCTCCCAAATCATCACACCTTCTCCCTCTCCCTCTGAGTCCAAAAGTCCATTATACACATCTGTGTCTCTTTCCCTGTCTTGCATACAGGGTCATCATTGCCATCTTCCTAAATTCCATATATATGTGTAAGTATACTGTATTGGTGTTTTTCTTTCTGGCTTACTTCACTCTGTGTACATTTTTAAAAACAACTTAGGTGACATAATAAAAAACCAACACTTCCAACCATGTCACTTATCTGTATGTCCAGCACTGTATTCTAAAATGCTCCAAGAGAGAGTGAGCGAAAGAAAATGTTATGCTATTCTCTGTCACTCGTTTTGAAGGTTCTACCTGGACCTACAGATTTGGAAGAAACCAGTGTTACAGGTTAAATTTTTTTGTGTGTAGTTACTGAAGTGATTATTTAGTCCTGATTTTCCAGGGCCGATATATATGAAGATTTGAAACAAAAATTACGAAGAAGTTATTTAAAGTTATAAATGTTGGCATTATATGCTATGGAACATGGAACTGTGTATGCAAAGTATTGCAATACCTGGAATAATAACACAGAGCTGTTACTTATTTTCTCAGGAAATTGTATAACACAAGTAGAACAACTTGGTCAAAAGCATAGGTATCCATGTAGAGCAAAAGCTAGAGAGAAAAGCATTAGAACCTCTCAAAATTGCAATCCTGCAAACTATCATAGGAAGGAAATTTTAGGCTTAGCAACCAGGGTGTATTTTTGAGATTATAGTTCCAAGAACTAGTTAGATGTGCTCGCAAGGTATAAGAATATGTTCCCCTCCAATATGCTCTCTAAAATATGGATTATTTTGAACAAAAGACACCTGAGAATGAGCAGACTCAAAAAAGCTCTTTACTTCCCCCTTACTCTCTAAAAATAAGAGTATACATTCTCCTTTTTGTAAGGGAAACTTACATTTATACAGGAAATTTTTCATTTATAAAAGTGTCTGCCTACCAGGAAGAAAACCAGCAGAGACAACTCTTATCACGAGACAACTCTTATCACCAGAGAAACTCATCTGCATAAAATACAGCCCTTATTTATTACATATTGCTGGTTGGTTGCAGCCAAGAATTCCTGGGGTGATTCTGACTTTCATATTTTTGAGTTCTAGGAGCAAGATAGCTAGGTAAGCAGAGGGAGGGGGTGGGGAAGAGTACATTCTTTAGATTTCTATGGGTGATGATAAAGAAGGTTTTCTAATGTTTGGGTGTGCTGGTCTAACATATTTTACCCCATCTTTTCTGGATTTGGGTATTACCATCCACCCAGTTGCCCTAGATGAAAATTTAGGATTTATCCTTACTACTTACCTCTCCCATTCCCCAAATAGTCACTAAGTTCTATCAATAACATTGAAATCCACCTCCTTAACTTTCTATTTCCTTTAAGTGAAGCCATTGTCATATCTTGCCAAGATAGGAACTCCCTACAAATGAATTCTTCCTCTTCTCTCATCCACCCTTTCTATATCCGCCATGATCTTCCTGAAACATAGCCATCCCACTTCCCTGCTCACATATGTCCACTGCCCCTTGTCATGCGTGCGTGCTTAGTTTCTTAGTCTTGTCCAAGTCTGTGGCCCTTTGAACTGTAGTCCACCAGGCTCCTCTGACCATGAGATTCTTTTTCAGGCAAGAATACTAGAGTGGGTTGCCGTTTCCTCTTTCAGAGGATCTTCCTGACCCAGGAATTGAACCTGTGTCTCCTGTATCTCCTACATCACAGGCAGATTCTTTACCTGCTAAGCCATTGCTGCTGCTGCTACTGCTGCTAAGTCGCTTCAGTCGTGTCTGACTCTGTGTGACCCCATAGACAGCAGCCCACCAGGCTCCTCCATCCCTGGGATTCTCCAGGCAAGAGTACTGGAGTTGGTTGCCATTTCCTTCTCCAATGCATGAAAATGAAAAGTAAAAGTGAAGTCGCTCAGTCGTGTCTGACTCCTAGCGACCCCATGGACTGCAGCCCACCAGGCTCCTCTGCCCATGGGATTTTCCAGGCAAGAGTACTGGAGTAGGTTGCCATTTCCTTCTTCAGCTAAGCCATTGGAGGAGCCCAATCAATGTCACTCCCTTATCACCATAATTTTTCATCCTCATATTCCTAACCCTCCAGTAACATGCAACTCATTTAAATCAGGCTTCTCTGATATACCCAAATATACTTGAAACTGTGATTCTAAATAGTTGAATACATAATATATACATATGTGCCTCTCTATATATAAAATAATGTTGGTCAAGAAAATTAAAGCCTACTCAGTGCTTTGTATTAGGACTGACTGGTAGACAAAAGTATTCTCTTAACACTACTATAACTAAATGTTTATTTCTCTATCATCTTATTTCATGCAATTGCATACAGACTCTTAAGAGAATTAATATTGATTGAGAACAAAGAAAGTAACTATCTCCTTCAGTAGTAAGAAGCATCCATTAACAAGGAAACAAGATAAGCTATGATTAATAGCAAGGAGAATATTATCATTTTAATGATCTTTCCACTACAGTGTTATTAAACAAAGAAGCCAAGAAACTATATAAATTATATGCTAATACACACATACACACAACAGGTTGCTTAACAGCTACTTATGGTTTATAAGTTGCTTCACATAATTAAGACATACAATGACTCATATAAAAATAACAGACATATGAAGATGCCAAGCTGAAAGTCAGGTAGGAGTGATATTACAAAGCAGTCTAATTTGCTGCTGGGAACAACGTTATTTCAGACTGTGGAAGAGATAGTAACAAAATACTAAATATAAGCTTGTAATCACAGTGTACCGTGATTTATGTACTTTTTATGAGGATCCCATGAAATCCTGGCTAAAACGCGAGAAAGTTTTTAAATTATATACCCTTGTGCTTCCCTGGTGGTTCAGATGGTAAAGTGTCTGTCTACAATGCAGGAGACCCAGGTTCGATCCCTGGGTTGGGAAGATCCCCTGGAGAAGGAAATGGCAATCCACTCCAGTACTATTGCCTGGAAAATCTCATGGACAGAGGAGCCTGGTAGGCTACATACAGTCCAAGGGGTCACAAAGAGTCGGACACGACTGAGCGATTTCACTTTTACCCTTGTTAGCAAACTCTCCCTCATCCATGGGATTCTACGTATAGTAGGAAGATTAGCTGTGACAGCCATTTAAGTTTCATCTGAAAAAGGGAAAACATTTAAGAAAAGTTTAACTGTATATTTAATATTATTATCATGGAACTAAAAATGAAGGGTATACACACACACACACACATTTAACTAATCTACATATTATAACCTATTATTCCACCGTCTCTGGCAAAACTCTCTCAAGAGGAACCTAAAGAAGAGCATTAAAGCAAAAGAATATGCATGCTAACTGTCTGATACTGCATAGAACAGTGAATTTATCAATCTAAGAATTTCAGAGCATGTTAAAAATCTACAATAATGCTAGAAAAAACATCTATAGCTAAAACCCTTGGTGTAAACAGAAACACCAAGGTGACAGAATGATTTATCTCTGCCATCTTTTTAAAATGTAATGAAAATGCTTAAATAGTAGCTTTAGTTCGGACATAATATTATTTCCTCAAAATGCACTGCAATGACCAGTCCTGAAAACAGAAGCTTCATCTCCATGACAAAGAGAAACCTAAAACAGCTCCAATAATAGTAAAAAGTACAGCCCATTTATGCTGAGGTAAAAATAACTTCCAACTTCAGCCTCTTCACTCTAAACTCAAAAAAAGAAGGGGGGAAAAAAGAGCAATTGATGCCAATTGTGTTTTGTGTGTGTGTGTGTGTGTGTGTGTGTGTGTGTGTGTGTGTGTGTGTTAGTTGCTCAGTCATGTCTGACTCTTTGTGGCTCCATGGACTGTAGCCCACCAGGCTCCTCTGTCCAGGGGTTTCCCAGGCAAGAATACTGGAGTGGATTGCCACTCCCTTCTCCAGAGGTCTTCCAGACACAGGGACTGAACCCGGGATTTACTGTGTTGCAGGCATTTTCTCAGCTGTGCTACAGGAACTTGGCAAATACTAGCTAAATGAAAAAAAAAAAAAAATTAACAGTTGTTCAGGGGAAAACAACCTTTTCTTCTAGGGTGATGCTGAGGTAAAATGTGAGGTTTCTTAGTCTTTAGAAACATTCCATTCCTCTCACTTAACATTTTAAAGTAATAATAGTAGATGAGCATGTCCAAAATAAACACAGTAACTATAAAAATCACTTATCAAAATTAACACTAAGTGCCTTGGTTTCAAACTATGAAATATCAACAAAAGCAGTAGTCAACAAGAACAAATTAATTATGAGGGATCAAAGAATAGTTTATCTCTTTTCTTTTTTATCTCTTCTTTCTTTTCTTTTTCTATTTATATATTTACTGAATAAAGTCAAAGTGGAATAACAAGTTTCCTAGAAAAACAATTCCAGAAGAACTACTTTTGTTCAACATCACAATGGGCCACTCACTACTTCTACAGGGAATGTTTTCTTTCTGAAAGCTCCTCTTCTACTTTCCTGCTGACTGCCTGCCAGCTGGCATTTTTAGAGAAAAGGAGGAAATGAAGGATTAAAGTATCTAACCTCCATCTACCCCCAAGTAGTTAGTACTTAATATAGACTTTCCCTGAAGTGAATGATTGCTGTCTTTCCTATGGTGACCAAATTCACAAAATGAAAAAAAAAAAAAAAAAAAAAACAGAGAGAAAAAAATGTGAGGAAAGATAAATGTATATCCTCTGGACAGATTTTATTTTCCAGAATAATAGATTAAACAGGAAAAAGTCCATTAAAAAAAAATCCTAGGATGACGATGAAAATGTAGTGTTTGATCTCCTTGAGCAATAAGGAATTAACAACATGTGAGCAATTTTAAGAATGAATAAACATAAAAAGAGAGATAGACATACAATTGCAAAAGGTAGCTTTAAATAATTATCTCAACCTGTTCCTCCCACCTCTTCTAAAAACTTTCAGTCGCTCAGTCGTATCCGACTCTTTGCGACCCCATGAATCGCAGCACTCCAGGCCTCCCTGCCCATCACCAACTCCCGGAGTTCACTCAGACTCACATCCATCGAGTCAGTGATGCCATCCAGCCATCTCATCCCGGTCGTCCCCTTCTCTTCCTGCCCCCAATCCCTCACAGCATCAGAGTCTTTTCCAATGAGACAAGTCTTCGTATGAGGTGGCCAAAGTGCTGGAGTTTCAGCGTTAACTTCACTCCTTCCAAAGAAATCCCAGGGTTGATCTCCTTCAGAATGGACTGGTTGGATCTCCTTGCAGTCCAGGGGACTCTCAAGAGTCTTCTCCAACACCACAGTTCAAAAGCATCAATTCTTCAGCACTCAGCTTTCTTCACAGTCCAACTCTCACATCCATATATGACCACTGGAAAAACCATAGCCTTGACGAGACGGACCTATGTTGGCAAAGTAATGTCTCTGCTTTTCAATATGCTATCTAGGTTGGTCATAACTTTTCTTCCAAGGAGTAAGCGTCTTTTAATTTCATGGCTGCAATCAGTATCTGCAGTGATTTTAGAGCCCCCTAAAATAAAGTCTGACACTGTTTCCACTGTTTCCCCATCTATTTCCCATGAAGTCATGGGACCAGATGCCGTGATCTTAGTTTTCTGAATGTGGAGCTTTAAACCAACTTTTTTACTCTCCACTTTCACTTTTATCAAGAGGCTTTTCAGTTTCTCTTAACTTTCTGCCATAATGGTGGTGTCATCTGCATATCTGAGGTTATTGATATTTCTCCTGGAAATCTTGATTCCAGCTTGTGTTTCTTCCAGCCCAGCGTTTCTCATGATGTACTCTGCATATAAGTTAAATAAGCAGGGTGACAATATACAGCTTTCACGTACTCCTTTTCCTACTTGGAACCAGTCTGTTGTTCCATGTCCAGGTCTAACTATTGCTTCCTGACCTGCATACAGGTTTCTCAACAGGCAGGTCAGGTGGTCTGGTATTCCCATCTCTCTCAGAATTTTCCACAGTTTATTGCAATCCACACAGTCAAAGGCTTTGGCATAGTCAATAAAGCAGAAATAGATGTTTTTCTGGAACTCTCTTGCTTTTTCCATGATCCAGCGGATGTTGGCAATTTGATCTCTGGTTCCTCTGCCTTTTCTAAAACCAACTTGAACCTCTGGAATTTCACAGTTCACGTATTGCTGAAGCCTGGCTTGGAGAATTTTGAGGATTACTTTACTAGCATGTGAGATGAGTGCAATTGTGCAGTAGTTTGAGCATTCTTTGGCATTACTTTTCTTTGGGATTGGAATGAATACTGACCTTTTCCAGTCCTGTGGCCACTGCTGAGTTTTCCAAATTTGCTGGCATATTGAGTGCAGCACTTTCACAGCATCATCTTTCAGGATTTGAAACAGCTCAACTGGAATTCCATCACCTCCACTAGCTTTGTTCGTAGTGATGCTTTCTAAGGCCCACTTGACTTCACATTCCAGGATGTCTGGCTCTAGATGAGTGATCACACCATCGTGATTATCCGGGTCATGAAGATCTTTTTCATACAGTTCTTCTGTGTATTCTTGCCACCTCTTCTTAATATCTTCTGCTTCTGTTAGGTCCATACCATCTCTGTCCTTTATTGAGCCCATCTTTGCATGAAATATTCCCTTTTTATCTCTAATTTTCTTGAAGAGATCTCTAGTCTTTCCCATTCTGTTCTCTTCCTCTATTTCTTTGCATTGATTGCTGAGGAAGGCTTTCTTATCTCTTCTTGCTATTCTTTGGAATTCTGCATTCAGATGCTATATCTTTCCTTTTCTCCTTTGCTTTTCACTTCTCTTCTTTTCACAGCTATTTGTATGGCCTCCCCAGACCGCCATTTTGCTTTTTTGCATTTCTTTTCCATGGGGATGGTCTTGATCCCTGTCTCCTGTACAATGTCACGAACCTCAGTCCATAGTTCATCGGGCACTATATCTATCAGATCTAGTCCCTTGAATCTATTAAAAACTTTAAGCCTCCTTTAGTCTATCAACTAATTTTTTTCCTCAGTTTTTTAAAAAATACGCAGGGTAAATATGGCCTTGTCTTCCAACTCTCTAGGCACACATCTAGTGCACTTCTTAGTTGATGTTTTTAAACCTGCCTCAGGCTTCCCAGGTGTCCCTAGTGGTAAAGAACCCGCCTTCCAACACTGGAGACATAAGACACAGATTCTATCCTGAGGTTGGGAAGATCCCCTGGAGGAGGAAAAGGGCAACCCACTCCAGTATTCTTGCCTGGGAAATCCCATGGACAGAGGAGCCTGGGGGGCAACAGTCCATGGGGTCACAAAGAGTCGGACATGACTGAAGCAACTTAGCACACACTCAGACCTGCCAGATTTATAAGGATTTAATGCTTGATGATTGTTTAATTGAAAACATAACACAATTATATTTCATCTTTCTCCAAAAACTTTAGAATAAAAAATAAAATAAAATAGAATTAATAAAGAGCATAAAGGAGATAATTAATTCACAGTGTTTCTAGCATTATTGCTTCCCTCTGAAGAGGCCAGAATATGCCAGGTTCCAATATGCCACTTTAGTATAAGGATTGCTTTCAGTTGAAGGCAATCAACTCTCTGCTTTCTCCTTTTCTTTTGAAAATCAGGACTTAAGTGTCTGTCATGGTGTCTCCCTCTCCCTTACCAGGAAGAGAAAAGATAACTACTCTCGAGACAACTCTGGGCACCAGAGCAGACTTTATATTGTTTTTCTCTATTTTTGACAGTTTTCTATTCTTTGGAATTCTATTCATATCTAGATTATTTAGTCCTTTAGTTAATTTGGATTTTAAAAATCTACAACACTGATTTTTTTTTTTTTCACAACTTGATTACACCTCAGAGTTTTATTTGGTGAACAGAGGATAATACACCCCCAAGGCATGAGGGTGGGCCGACCACAAAGGAGAACCCACAACACTCATTTTAGTTGCCTTTTTTTTTTTTTTAATAGAGCACTAAAGCCATAAATTTCCTTCTAACTGCTGATTTACCTGTATCCTACAGGTCATGACAAGTTTATGTCTTCAATAGAATTGAGTTTAACATATGTTCTAATTTCCCTAGTAATTTATTATTTGACTCAGGCTTATTTAGAAGTATATTAATTTGAAGATTTTCCTGGTATCTTTCTGTTACTAATTTCTACTTAACACCACTGATAAAGAATATACTCTATAATTTCAATTTTTAAAATTGATTGAGATGTGTTTTGTGATCCTGCACAAGGTCTATCTTGGTGAATGTTCTGTGTGCATTGAAAAAGAATATGTAATTTTATTCTTGATTGCAATGTTCTAAATATTTTATCTATTTTTAGTATCAACCACTGAGAGAGAGGTGTTAGTACTGTATCTTCAAGTAGAGTTATGGATTATTTTTTTCTTTTTAGTTCTGCAAGTGTTAATTTATGTATCTTGAAGCTTTATTATTAGCTGAAAACACATTTAGGATTTTTATACCCTCTGGTAAACTGACTTTGTCATTATAAAATGGCCTTTTTTAATAAAATTTCTGGTTCTAAATTCTACTTTATCTGATATTTATTATTTTCGTAGTGTGCCCTCTTCTATTTTTTAATATGTTTTTTATCTTTAAAGTGAAATCTTTCTCAAATAGTATAAAGTGGGAATGCCTTTTTTTTGACAATCCAGATTAACAGTCGTTTCCTTCTAATTGTAGTATTATGTTACACGAACGTTATTATCAATATAGTTGTATTTAATTCTACCATTTTGCTATTTGTTTTCAATTAGTTGCATTTGTCCTTTATTCTTTCTCATTGAGTATATACGTCTTAGGACCCAAATTCAGCTGTACTATTTGCCTATTAGCAATTTTCTTTTCTTCTGTATCTTAATTTCTTGATTTTGCTCTCTCCTCTCTGACTCTCTCATTGCTTGAGGTTTTACAATATTCAACTTAAAATTATTGCCAGATACCTAAAAATAGTATATAATTTCACAAATAAGAGATTGATACCAATACACTACCATTTCCTCCTCCTGTCCTTTGTGATTATGATATCATACATTTTTCACTATGTATGTTATAAACCCTCTCAAGAAACACTGTAACTGTCTTTGTTTTAGCTAGCTCATTATTCTTTAAATATATTAAAAGTGAGGGAAAATGTTTCCTTATATTTACCTACATATTTACCAATTATGCTCTTTGTGTAAATTCTAGTTCCATTTTCTTCCTGAAAAATTCCCTTAAACCTTTCTTTTATTTCTTGTATGCTGATGATGAGTTCTCTCAGTTTTTGTTTGCCTGAAAAAGTGTTTACTTAGCACTTACACTTCAAAAGTATCTTTTCTGTACATTGAATTTCTAGATTGATATGTCTCTTTTCCTTTCAGCATGCTAAAGGTGTTTTCTGTTCCCATCAGGTTTAGATAGTTTCTGACAAGAAGTGTATGGTTTTTCTTAATCTTACTCTATTGTATGCCATATGTCTTTTGTGACTTGCTGTTTTTATTTTCTTTGTCACTCATTATTTTTGTTTGATTTGATTTTTACATCATTGTGTGATTTTCTTTATCATGCTTCGAGTTTGCTGAGTTTCTTGAGTTTGTACATTTAGAATATTCACCAAAATCTAAAAAATTCTGCCATTAATTGCTGTCTTTAAATATCTGTCTCTCCTCTCTTCAGGCTTCTTTCTTCTGGGACTCTTATTGTAGATATGGTATAAATAAACATATAGATAACATAAAGATAGAAATATACAGGTATAGATATTGAGCAAGTCACTGAAGCTCTGTTAATATTTTTCAGTCCTTTTTCTTTTGTACTTATGCTTAAATAGTTACTTTTGTTATAAATCTATGTTGACTAATGGTTTCTTCTGCAGTGTCTATTCTACTACAACTACTATACAGTTAAATTTTCATTTCTAATATACATATATATGTATATTATATATAATATATTATATTATATATATTATTTTACTTATATATTATATATATTATATTATATTAATATTATATATATATTGCCAGGAGAAATATCTATAACCCCAGATATGCAGATGACACCACCCTTATGGCAGAAAGTGAAGAAAAACTAAAGAGCCTCTTGCTGAAAGTGAAGGAGGAGAGTGAAAATGTTGGCATAAAGCTCAACATTCAGAAAACTAACATCATGGCATCCAGTCCAATCACTTCGTGGCAAAAAATGGGGAAACAGTGGAGACAGTGGCTGACTTTATTTTCTGGGCTCCAAAATCACTGCAGATGGTAATTGCAGCCATGAAATTAAGATGCTTACTCCTTGGAAGGAATGTTATGACCAACCTAGACAGCATATTCAAAAGCAGAGACGTTACTTTGCCAACAAAGGTCCGTCTCGTCAAAGCTATGGTTTTTCCAGTGGTCATGTATGGATGTGAGAGTGGAACTATAAAGAGAGCTGAGCTGATGCTTTTGAAGAACTGATGCTTTTGAACTGTGGTGTTGGAGAAGACTCTTGAGAGTCCCTTGGACTGCAAGGAGATCCAACCAGTCCATCCTAAAGGAGATCAGTCCGGGGTGTTCATTGGAAGGACTGATGCTGAAGCTGAAACTCCAGTACTTTGGCCACCTGATGTGAACAGCTGACTCATTTGAAAATACCCTGATGCTAGGAAGATTGAGGGCATGAGAAGAGGACGACAGGATGAGATGGTTGGATGGCATCACCTACTCGATGGACATGGGTTTGGGTGGACTCTAGGAGTTGCTGATGGACAGGGAGGCCAGCAAGCTGTGGTTCATGGGGTCACAAAGAGTCAGACACGACTGAGTGACTGAACTGAACTGAACTTTTCTTATTTGGAAGTTGTGTTTGGAACTTCTAACATTTTTAACATTCTAACATTTTTATATCTTTCATTTTTTCCTCATTAGTTTCATGTTTATCTTTATATCATTGTGCACATTCAAATATATAACAGTAGCTTTAAAATTATCTGCTAATTTTATCATTTTGGGTCTATTTCTAATAGTTGATTTTCTCTTGATTATGAGTCTCAATTTTCTGTTTCTTTGCATGTCTAGTAATTTTTGAATGGATACAGAACATTTTGACTCTGTCACTTGTATGTACACTGTTGAGTAATGAATTTTGTTGTACTTCTTTAAAAATGTTGGACTTTGTCTAAAGGGGCTGTTATTTGTAGATCAGCCTCATCATTTTGAGAATTTTTTTTTTTTTAATTTTTGAAGGCAGCCCTAGAGAAGCCTTTACTCTAGAACTACTTTAGCCACACCACTAAGGTATATGGCACTTTAGATACCTTGTACAGTCAATAGGTCTCCCTAATCTTGTTGGTGGGAAGATGAATGATTCCTAGCCCTGTGTAACTCTAGAAATTGTCCAATCTAGAGCTCTTTGGGAATTGGAATTGCCCAACAGGATACTACTCTCTGTGCTACATGATGGAATTTCACCTTTTATTCTGATTGTGTTTTTTTGTTCTTATTGTTTTTCAGTAGCTCAGTCCTGCGTGATTCTTTGCAACCCCATGAACTGCAGCACGCTAGGCTTCTTTGTCCTTCGCTATGTCCCTGAGCTTGCTCAAACTCATGTCAATTGAGTCAGTGATGCCATCAAACCATATTATCCTCTGTTGCCCCCTTCTCCTCCTGCCCTCAGTCTTTCCTAGCATCAGGGTCTTTTCCAGTGAGTCAGCTCTTCATGTCAATTAGCCATAGCACTGGAGTTTCAGCTTCAGCATCAGTCCTACCAATGAATATTCAGGGTTAATTTCCTTTAAGATTGATTGGTTTGATTTCCTTGCTGTCCAAGAGACTCTCAGGAGTATTCTCCAGCACCACAACTTGAAAGTACTAGTTCTTCCATGCTCAGTCTTCTTTATGATCCAACCCTCACATCCATACATGACCACAGGAAAAACCATAGCCTTGACGAGACGGACCTTTGTTGGCAAAGTACTGTCTCTGCTTTTGAATATACTATCTAGGTTGGTCATAACTTTTCTTCCAAGGAGTAAGCATCTTTTAATTTCATGGCTGCAGTCACCATCTGCAGTGATTTTAGACCCCCCAAAAATAAAGTCTGACACTGTTTCCCCATCTATTTCCCATGAAGGGATGGGACCAGATGCCATGATCTGCGTTTTCTGAATGATGAGCTTTAATCCAACTTTTTCACTCTCCTCTTTCACTTTCATCAACAGGCTCTTTAGTTGTTCTTCATTTTCTGCCATAAGGGTGGTGTCATCTGCATATCTGAGGTTATTTATATTTCTCCTGGCAATCTTGATTCCAGCTTGTGTTTCTTCCAGTCCAGCGTTTCTCATGATGTACTCTGCATAGAAGTTAAATAAGCAGGGTGACAATATACAGCCTTGACATACTCCTTTTCCTATTTGGAACCAGTCTGTTGTTCCATGTCCAGTTCTAACTGTTGCTTCCTGACCTGCATACAGATTTCTCAAGAGGCAGGTCAGGGTGGTCTGGTATTCCCATCTCTTGAAGAATTTTCCACAGTTATTGTGATCCACTGTGCAGATATCTGGAATTCTTTCTTTGTTTAGCTCTCTTATCTCATATATTGTCTCCAGATAGTGCTGTCTTATTTTTACCAAAGTTTAATCTCTATCTTGTCAACTCTGGATATATGTAGTCCCTTCCTCCTTCCATTATATTCTGAAAATTGCTCCTGGATAGAAATCCAGGATAATTATATGGTTCACCTTATTTGATTCCTTTTTCTCAGGGATCACAATCCAAACACCCTATTGTCCAATATCTGAAAATAATTGTTTCAGATATTTCATCCAGTTGACTAGTTTTGTGTCAGAAATTAAGTGCAATAGAATTTCCTTCATAAGCAGAGCAGAAGTGTTACAAGCTTTCTGAAAAGCAATTTAGCAAAATATATATGAAGTACATTAAATACTTCATATTAAATATTATATGAAGTATTAAATAGTGATCATACCATGTGAAATTTCCCAGGAAATTGTCCAAGACAATAATCAGAAAAGTATGCAAATAAGTTTATAGCAAAATATTTATCAGTGTTTTTTATAATATAAAAATATAAGCAATAAAATACTAGCAACAGGAGATTTTTAAAATAATTTATAAAATAGTATAGTGGAGTAATCTACAAGTGTTAATGCAGGACTATTCACTGACTTATAAAATATTTAACACATTATTGTGGTATAATTTGTATCAAAATATATGATACATGCTAAAATATTAAAAGACAGTTGCTGCATTATAGAATTAATGGCTATCATCTAATTTCATCTTTACATCCTTGACTTTTCATATTTTAAAACAAATTATGTACTATTTAAATAATCAAGAAAGTATTCACTTACTATTTTAAGAAAAAAGTCATTTATTTTTCTTGACTATTCTTCATATTAAATTAGAAAGATAAAAGCCAAGAGACTCTAAAACGTGCTTTAGAAAACTGCCAAAGATATCTATATAATTTACCTCTAATTTATGTCTCTGATATTTCTAAGTGTAATCTGAGCTTCTTAGTCTTGGCAAATAGCTAACATATAAAAACATATTTTTTTGTGTATAAATAGGGTTGCGCTAGTGGTAAAGTATCTGCCTGCCAATGCAGGAGATGCCAGAGATGTGGGTTTGATCCCTGGGTGGGAAAGATCCCCTGGAGTAGAAAATGGCAACCCTCTTCAGTATTCTTGCCTGGAGAATCCCATGGACAGAGGACCCTGGCCAGCTACCGTACATGCAGCCACAGAGTCAGATATGACTGAGTGACTGAGCACGTACACTCAAATAGGTGTTTAATAACTGTTTGGTAAATAAGGAAAGAAATTGTTGTAAACTTTATTAAGCACTCTTAAAAGGGATCTAGTAGGAAAACCTGTCATATAATTTAAAAGCTATAAAACTTGGATGTTCTATTGAACAGGAGGGTGGCTATAAATGTCACTCAGCTGATATTTCACAGCTTGCTTCTTAGAAATGCACACTTTTACAAAGAATAATGCAAGTGTCTTAGCCACCATGTTGATTTGGGGGATTTTAGTTAGAAAAGAGAAACAGCAGGACAGTTTTGGTTGAGCCGCATAAGAAAGCAAAAGAGAAGCCACCTAAGGAAAAACTGTCACTCTTTAGAGACCTAGCAAAATTAGAAAATGAGCTTAACATTTCCTGCTCTTTAGAAACCAAATAAAGATTATCTTCTTATAGTCATTAATAATATATCATCATGAACAAAAATACAGACAGAAAAAATGTAATTTAAGTAACAAATGATTTTGTTTTCAGAATTATTCAGTATTAACTTTTAAATATATATGCTAGAGAGAAAGAGGGAAAGGCATGTTGTATGGGTAGATTGCTACAGAAATAGAGAGATACAGATATACATATGGTCACAGGTGTAGACATGAATAGAGATATAAATTCTAATAATTCCCAAAACATTTTAAAATATGGTTTTTTTCTGTTAAAATTACACAGTGGATATCATTCCATTGACATCTTTTGTATGGAGTTTGGAGTCAGGGAATTGTGGATTTAGGTCCCAGTCACTACTAACTCCTCATGTGACTTTTAGCAAATTATTGCACTTCTCAGTGCTTCGATATTTTCTTCATTAAAATGGAGAAAACACCTGAACCTCCACAGTGGTTGAGATGATGTGTATGTGTGTGTGTGTCTTAAGTCACTTCAGTCTTGTCTGACTTTTTGCAGCCATATGGACTGTAGCCTGCCAGGATCCTCTGTCCATGGGATTCTCCAGGCAAGAATACTGGAGTGGGTTGCCATGCCCTCCTCCAGGGGATCTTCCTGACCCAGGGATCAAACCTGCACCACTTATGTCTCCTGCACCACTTATGGCAGGAGGGTTTTTTACCACTAGCACCACCAAGGTGACAGTTTGATATAATAATGCAGGGCTTGGTCTAAAAAGGCTCTCAACAAACTATAACTATTATAACTATAATCAACTGTAATGATTATTATTTATGTTTTATTGTTATTATAAGACTTACAGACTACTGTGATACAATTTTTGGAAGGCTTTCCCAAGTCAAATGATTCTCTCTTATCTATCCCCCAAATCTATAGTAGGGGAGTGTTTTCTTCTATAAGACATAGCTCTTTCCACAAGTTACTATTGATTGGACCAGTGTGTACATGAAGCTCCAGCTAGGGAGATAAGAGATTTTGTCTCCTGGAAATCTGGGAGAGAACCAAGGTTTGGCTTATGATATGTAAAGGCAGATGGCACAGCCATGTTCAGCCATGAGACCAAGGACCATAGAACAGCAATTCACAGAAAGCAGAATAATGTAGCTGATTTGTAGGAAAATAGAGATAAAAGATAAAGAGAGAAGTTGTTTTGAATTATTATTAATTTCTGTAGTTCCAGAAGACTGTCATCTTTCAGAAGATCTAGCCTTTGGATTCTATGATATAGTGACTTAAACATATGTACCAGGCTATTTGGACTTCTTGTCTCAATGAATATAATAATACCTGTTTGACCTTAACACAAATTAAATTCATAAAGAAATGGTTTCAAGAGCCTATTCTGTTAACTTTCAGATCTCTTAGTCCAACCAATAATTAGACTGTAAGAGAATGTTGGGTGAAGGAACTGATGAACAGCTTTCTTTGTAGAGAGCAACTGCTATGCTATGAGACTAATCCATCTTTTGGGGGGAAAATTGGCAGAATGTTAACTTTGAGTCATGAGCCTGAGTAGAGGCATTTCAGGGGGACCATATGGAATGTTTTAGAATGTAAAATTTATGTGCTACCACTGGAAGGTGAAAATGGAAGAATCCTGGTTCATGCCTTATGCGACTTAATCTAAAGAAAACCCAATCTAGATGGCTGGATTTTTTAACAGTAGACAGACCAGATACAGTAGGCAGTTCAATGATCCCAAAAGACAGCCAAGCCCTAAGCCTTTGGACTTGTGTATTTATCATGTTACAGGAAAAAAAAAAAAAAAGGGAATTAAGGTTGTATACGCGATTACAGTTACTAACCAAGTGATGGAGAATTTACACTGAATTACATTGATGGGCCCAATCTAATGACATGAGTCCTTGAGTCCTTAAAAGTAGAAGAGAAACAGACAGAAAGGAGGGTCAGAGATATGCAATCTGGAAAAGACTTAATCTGCTATTGTTTAAGTTGGAGGAAAGGGATATAAAACAATGAATACAAGTAGCCTCTACAAGCTGAAAAAGGCAGATTCTTCCTCAGGCTTCCAGATACCTCAGTCTTAGCCCAGGGAAATCCATGTTGGACTTCTGATCTATAGAACTGTAAGATAATGAATCTGTTTTTTTTCAAGATGTTTTTGTAATGTCTGACTCTGTGACCCTGTGGACTGTAGCATACCAGGCTTCTCTGTCTATGGGGATTCTCCAGGCAAGAATAGTGGAGCGTGTTGCCATGCTCTCCTCCGGGGGGGTGGGGGGGGTGGTCTTTCCAACCCAGGGATCAAATCCAGTCACCTGCGTTGCAGGAGATTCTTTACCATCTGAGCTACCAGGTAAGCCCAAGAGTACTGGAGTGGGTAACTTATCCTTTCTCCAGGGGACTTTCTTGATCCAGGAATTGAACTAGGGTCTCCTGCATTGCAGGTGGATTCTTTGCCAGTTGAGCTCCCAGGGAAGCCTTTTGTTGTTATAACAATAATAAAAAATGAATGCACCAGCATATTCTAGTTACTAAACTGAAATTATGTTTGTGATTTAAAATGACTATGTGTGGGTGGGGAAGATCCCTGGAGAAGAAAATGGCAATCCACTCCAGTATTCATGCCTGGGAAATTCCATGGACAGAGGAGACTGGTGGGCTACAATTCATGGGGTCGAATGAGTTGGACATGACTTAGTGACCAAACGAGCATAGGACTCTTTCATCCTGTGGCAGTGAAAAGAAAAGCCATCATATCTGCCAGTATTTTCATCCAAGAAAGGAAAAGATTGAATCCATAAAGTTTAAAGGGGCAATGTAGAAGAAGAGTAAATTTTGATTGTCAACATACCATGAATAGTTCTTGTTCAATCTTCTAGTTATAATAAGTTTGCTTTCATTAATTTATTAATTCATTTAGGCTAAAGTTAGTTTGAATTTGATCTAGTTATTTATAGCCAAATAGTTTTAATGACTAAAATTATTAAGGATATTTATCTCAACAACAGATACAGATGGCCACAGGCAGGGCCCTGAATAGGAACTGCAGTCATAGAATAGGTACAATAACTAAGGCTGCTTCTTTTTTTTCAAAATTTTATTTATTTTGTTTATTTATTTTTGGCTGTGCTGGGTCTTCAATGTTGTGCAGACTTTTCTCTAGTTGCAGTGAGCTGAGGCTATTCTAGTCACTATGTGAGAGCATCTCATTATAGTGGCTTCTCTTGTGGCAGAATTGGGCTCTAGGACACTCAGGCTTCTTGGGCCTTGGTAGTTGTGGCATGTAGGCTCAGTAGTTATGGCTCCTGGGCTCTAGCACACAGGTTCAATAGTGTCACACAGTCAAATTCAGTCTTTCTGATATCAGAGCTCTATATCACTCATTCATTCAGCAAATGCTTATTTGAACTGTGGTGTTGGAGAAGACTCTTGAGAGTCCCTTGGACTGCAAGGAGATCCAACCAGTCCATTCTGAAGGAGATCAGCCCTGGGATTTCTTTGGAAGGAATGATGCTAAAGCTGAAATTCCAATACTTTGGCCACCTCATATGAAGAGTTGACTCATTGGAAAAGACTCTGATGCTGAGAGGGATTGGGGGCAGGAGGAGAAGGGGATGACAGAGGAGGAGATGGCTGGGTGGCATCACTGACTCGATGGACACAAGTTTGAGTGAACTCCGGGAGTTGGTGATGTACAGGGAGGCCTGGCGTGCTGCAATTCATGGGGTCGCAAAGAGTCAGACACAACTGAGCGACTGAACTGAACTGAGGCATCAGACACTGTGATATTTAGCTTTCTGATGTTTAACAAGGCCTTATTGTGTACTAAGTAATTTATATATTTTAATTCATGCAATCCTTGTTCTATTATTCTAATTGTTCTAACTACAATGTGCATTTTACAAATGACACTCAGAAAGGATAAGAAGCTTGCCTAAGATTTTGCAAATGACAGAGTCAGGATTCAAACCAACCAATGTGGTTTTTAGTGACTCAGCCATTCATCTCTTACTGCTGCCTGTCCAAGGTTTTGAATATCCAGATGAAGTCCATCTCACCAAAGTTATATTCTAGTTGGAGAGACAGATGAGAACAAAGCAAACAAGCAAATACTCAATATAATAGGGTTATGTAAGACAAGGGCAGGATGTGACGTGAAAGAATAATAAGAAATCAAAAGATTGTTAGGGAAATAATACTTAGAACAGAGATAAAATATGAAGAGCCAGCCATAAGAACATTTGAAGAGTAGTGGGGGAATGGAGAGCATAATGGGCAACATGAGAGAGAGCGGAGATAGGAAAGAACTCGGTCCTCACTTCCAAATGACAGAAGGCCATTCTGCCTGAAGCAAAGGTTTAGTTAAACAGGATTAAAGAAAGAATAAGAACTACAGCTCTAAATGGATAAATTTATATTGGTTTTATAGTTCTTTATTACTTAAAAATTTCCCACAAAATTAAGAATTCTTTATCAAAAAATCTTATTTTCAAAATAAATTATGCATGTCTAATAAAATAAATAATTTCAACTGTCTTCCATTTATCTGTGTTGGAGGAACAGCATTGTCATTTGACTCCATAAGCAACTAAAGCACAGCCATTTCTGAACTGTTCCTATTCCTGTTGTAGATCCAAAGGCCTCTATTGCATAAATAATAACCAAGGGGTTCACAAAGTCAATTTACTCTTAATTTACTGATTATCTGGTCAGTTTTAGGTTATGGTAAATTAATTAAATTAACTTTATCATTTTCACTGTTGACTATAAGTTAACTATGTTGATGCATGATATATAGGCTATTGCAAATATTTACGGGTTAACATGTATAACCCTTAACAATATAATTTAAAAAACAGCCAGTTATAACTTTTCATGCATTTGGAATGTGGTATATTGCATATTTCAAAAGTTTGCTTTATTTAATCATATTTATACATAATACTTAAAATTCATAGCCAAAATCAGAAGGTTGCTTAGAAATTTTGTGGAAAAGAATCAATTATCAGTAACATTCTTTTGTTTTCAAGGGTACACACTGCGAGTGCCTTCTTCACATGAATTCATTAAAGATAAAGTCAAATAGTAATCCCTTATAATTACTGGGCTTCCTTAGTGGCTCAGATGGTAAAGAATCTGAATGGTAAAGTAATTATAATTACTAATAATTAATCAATAAAAATATTGAACTCTATACATAGAAACTAAATTTTTCTAGTTATAATTTTAGTGTAACAGATATTAAAAATAAGTGATGTATCATATGTAATTAAAATCATAAAAAAGGTAAGAAATAGTTTATGAAACTCAGTCTAATATTAGTAATTCACCAAAATTTATATGTGATTACTCCCCTCTATCTCTGATCCCCAATAATGAGTTGAAAACCATGGAAAAATAAATCCATCTGGCTTATAGAAGATGCTTAGAATTGATCAATTTTTAAAATTAACTAGACTTCAAGTTTATTTTATAGAAATCTCTCAAATACGTACTAGCCTCTTCAAAGATTAAAAAGAATGAAAAACGTAGATTATAAACTAATGTTAATTAAGAATAATTTGGGTTACATAGGATATCTTATCAATTTTTTTCCTGATAGTAAAGAATAATATAGGCATGTGAGAATGGGATTGTTCTTATATTTACTAGACAGATATATTCTTGGGGAAAGATGATATTAAAGTATCATTCCATTTTTCCAGTACATATATATAAATGTATTTTGTATGTATTGTATATGTAATACATATAAAATTTGTTCACTATTATTTTCCTAGGTAGTAAACATTTCTGAAACAATTTATGTCTTAAAATATTGGAATACTGTATTGCTATATATTTGGATTCAATGGCCGTTTGTAAATTTGCCCTCTATTAATACTATAGCCTTATACTCCAGCAGGGAACATTAAATGTCTGTTTAACAAGAATTTGGGTTGGCAAAAAAAAAAAAAAAAAAATTCCTCAAATGGAACATTTTAATTAGAGTCACCCAATAATAAAAATTACAAGGATTTTTTTTAAGGAAAAGAAGTTGTACTTTTTCAGTTTTTATACACACACAGAAAAGAAATAAAATGCAAACACCTGAGAGGAAAGGCAAACTTGGTTTTAAATTACATCCACTTTGATGGCAGTAAATTCTTCCAAAAGCATGCATTTATAAAGATATAAACTACTTTAATCTTTTACATCATCTTAACATCTTTAGCATAAATTACTTTCATTAAGCACACAAATTTGTTATAATCCAGTGAAAAGACAAGGGACACAGAATTTCTGTGTGTTTTTCACTTTTTTTTGGTCCTCTTATTTGGAAAAAACATTCTGTCTTTCCAAATAGGTCAAGAAAAAAATTAAATACTTGTGATAGAAAAATAAGGACTAAAAATGAATTGCCAGCAAAACAAGAGTCCACTCTATATGTTCCTTAACCATGCAAGTCAGCAATTCTCTCCCCAGACCCTTAATGTGCCCACAGTGATACTCTTGGTTGAGTATCAAAGAACAAGATACACCATCCACACGTCCTTGCCTTTGCACCTACATTTTCCTGTACAGAATATGCACCTACACCTGCCACAGATAAATACATCCACAGATACATGATATACCCCATATCATTCAGGATGCAGCTGAGCCCAGAGGGTCACTCTTCTGAGCTGCTTTTCTCCAGCATCCTCCTGACCCCAGCGCCTGTCTGGCTCTGTGTGTTCCTCTCACTGTGATGCAGTTCACTTGTGGGCAGAGGTTATAAAAGTCTATGCAGGAGCCAGAGTAGCCCCAGCAAACTTTATACTTGGCCCAGAAGGTGTTGTTTTCATTTGAAACTGGTCCAATATTTTTATATTATGTGATCTACTATAAAATTCCATATTTCTAACTTTGCTGGAGAGAAAAAAATGATCTACCACATTTTTATACTCATTACAGCAAAAATCTGTTGGGGGCAGAGCAGTTCCCATGCAACAGGGAGAAGCTGTGAGCTTCACCACCCTTTCCTGTCTCACCTGGGTCTATCAGCTTTCATATACTGTTATATTTACAGTGCACGTGTGTTTATGCATGCCCACCCATTTTTATTATGGATAACTTTTTCTTTGTACCTAGCCCACGCTTCATACTTATTTTTGCCAATCTAGCTTGTATATTATCTGATACAAATCCCCCAGGATGTGGGAACATGAACATCACAGAAACTTTAAATATTCAATACATACATCATGTATTACTACCATTATCTTCTATTGCAACCAGTTTTAACCATAACTTCTTCATTACCTCACTTCAAGCTCATTTTCAATGCAACTAAAAATACCTATTTATCCCCTTCACTGCTGTTCTTCTTCTGTGTCATGTGTTAAACATGTGATGACCAAAATAGAGGCTGTCAGAAGGTAAAGCTATTGATAATTCTCAATCTGGTTAATTAATCCATATATAAAGAAATTAGTGTAAACAATGTCTCATGTTCTTACCTTCCTTCCAGATAATTGGCTCTATGCCCAGAATTGAGCACAGAAGGCACAAAGAAGCACCAGAAGTTCTAGCATAAGCTTCTGGAGTCAGCTGACAACCACAGGGTCCTCTGGGAAGTCAGAACTCGGTATAATTGCCTGAAACTCCTCCAGGCCTAACTAGGATTGATTTCAGTGACTAGTGGCTCATTTGCTCAATCTGTCTGTTAGCTTGCCAGGGGAAAACAGGGTTTTCATCACTTGTTAAATAAGAAATGTTACATTTTTAAAAAATGTAATCAAACCTTCTCCAGTCTCTGTGTAAGGTATAGAAGAGAGCATGTATTTCTATTTAAACTTTAATGAAAAGAATAGCAAACCGTTATCTGATCAGCCACTATATGCCAAGTGCTAAATAGGAGACATATGTATTTTTTCATTATACTGCTCCACCTTGAGATAGGTATTATTATTCATATTTCCACAGATGAGGGAGCTGAACCTTCAAGCAAAGGGGAAACATAGTGCCCAGTATAATAGGATGAGCAACTTAAAGCCTGGGATGCAAACCCATATAGTTTTGTTACGCAGGAAGTTAGGCATGAGCAATGAGAGGCGGCCTAGCCAAAAAGGAGGCAAGCTGATCTGTAAACCCCACCCTAGACATGCCCAGGAGAGCTCACAGATATGCTATAAAAATAACCACAAAGACTTCTCCAACTCTGGCACATGTGCCCTTGATGCACAGCTGTGTCCTCAAGTAACCTTCGGCAGCTAGGAGCCCATTAAGGCTCATAAATATTCTGTACATACATACATCTGATTAAACAGACTGAATTATGGCAAAAACATGTGCAATAGAGCCTGTTGTTATATAACTTGCAACTGTAAATCAATACTCTCACCTAGATGAATATGTAAAAGCCCTGTTTTGCATCAGCCCAGACATACCCCCTTTCCTGATTGGCCTTGAGTATATACCCATTTGCATTTTGCACATGGGTATATATATTGCAGAACCAGAGGAGAAGAGAGTATATAAAGGGAAGCCAAGCAGGATAAGGCCACTCCTTCAGGGTTGGTCCGCTCCCATGTCTCAGGAGTGTACTCTCTGCTATTTAATAAAAGATCTGTTTGTTTGAGCTGTAACTGAGCTGTAACCAGTCTGTTGTTTCAAATCCTTGTTATGACGAGACAGGACCCCAAAAACCTGCCTACTTAGGTGTAATCAGTCCATCGTTTCAAATCTTTGTTAGGATGAGACAGAACCAAGGGACAGAAATAAATCGACCTGACAGTTTGATTTTACTAAGCTATGCCATGCAGAACTTCTCCCAAACATTAAAGTTTCTCATCTCCTGGCTCCTCAGGGGAGCAGGGCCTTAGTTAATGAGCAAATGGGACCATAAATCTCATAGCTGATGAGATCTCATATTGAAGACCTCATACTGAAAAGTACCTGAGGATGATTCTTTACCTGATAAAGAGAAGAAAAAAGACCTAATGCCTGTTTCTGAATATTTGAGGGATGAACTAATTGTTTGAGGGTTTAAAGTTGATGTAATTTGTGAAAAATTGGCTTTCTATGAAAAGTAATACAAAATTACAAAGGCAAAATTAGTTGTTAAAGAGAATATTTAGAATGACAAAAATTTTCAAAATTTAAAAATATGAACATATACCATACTTATTTTAAAATCCAGAAAAATAACATATACTATTTTTAATAAATTAAATGAATGGTGCAACTTTATAGCACTCTTTTTCCTACATTTTTTGCTCTGCATTCTTGATTGCCCCTTCAATTTCACTTTATGGCCAAGATTTTATTATATTTTCTACAGAGATAATAGAGAGATAATTAGGTTCTTCTGCATGGTTGCTTGAAATTTGTTTCTTATTAATGATGTTTTAGAAAGATTTGTCAGTTTCACAAGTCATTATCGAAACACCATATAAATGTTTAGGTTTGTTGATGAATTAGGGAAAACCACTTCAAGTTTCTTTCATTTATGAACTGTCACAGATGAACTCAGTATTTATAGTACTGCTACAATTTTATACACTAATGTCACAAGAATTCTGAAGAATTAAATTTTGTGCAATTCCCAGAGAAAACAAAAGAATATATTTGGTGTTTATAATCATATATGCTCCATTATAATCATATATGCTCCATATATGCTCCATATTTCTGAGAATAGAAAATGTAGCTACAGAAGCTTCCATTTAACAATTTTACATACCTAACAATTAGACAAATCTTGATCAACTAGCTTCTGACTCCACACATTCAAACATTCACTACCCACATACTTCTGGTGTGAGACTTCTTAGGATGTATTCATATTATGAATGACATGATCTTCAGGTCACACCAGAGGCATGAACTCTGGTCACACATCTCAGTGTCCTAAAAGAGTGAACAGCAGCAATTTTCTAAAAACCATTCCTATATATTAGAATGGATAGCAATAACTCAGGTATACATGAGAATTACTGCAAGCCCCCCAAACAGACCCCCTAACCCAAAATAAGTGTATTCCCAACTGAAGGTCCCTGTAATCAGTTCCAAAACTGTTGCAGCCCCACTGACACCATTAACATGAGAGGAACTCTTATTGAGAAGTTGGAATGGGAAGAAAGCGTCCTAATTGACTCTGCTTCAAATACATATATATATATATGTTTTTGCTAATCTAAATTACATATGACCTTCAGACTTATTTCTGGTGCCCCTGCCAGGGTTTTGGAAGTTGTTCATGCATGTGAGGCAGAGAAGGCAATGGCAACCCACTCCAGTATTCTTGCCTGGAACATCCCATGGATGGAGGAGCCTGGTAAGCTGCTGTCCATGAGGTCGCGAAGAGTCGGACATGGCTGAGCAGCTTCACTTTGACTTTTCACTTTCATGCATTGGAGAAGGAAATGGCAACCCACTCCAGTATTCTTGCCTAGAGAATCCCAGGGACAGAGGAGCCTGGTGGGCTGCCGTCTATGGGATCGCAGAAAGTCGGACACGACTGAAGCAACTTAGCAGCAGCAGCAGCATGCATGTGAGGGGCTCAAAGCTTAGGCTTTACTGTATATGTGCTCAGTTGCTCAGTCCTGTCCAACTCTATGTGACCCCATGGACTGAAGCCCACCAGGCTGCTCTGTCCATAGAATTTTCCAGGCAAGAATACTGGAGTGGGTTGCCATTTCCCTCTCCCGGGGATCTTTCTAACCCAGGGACTGAATCTGCGTGTCCTAAGTTGGCAGACAGATTCTTTACCACTGTGCCACCAAGCTTTATTGATTTCAGAGTAAACCTGTTTCTATTGGAAGGTTAATGTGTGGATGAGGTACACCTTTGTTTTTTGCTTTTTTGTAGCACATGGGAGTATATAGCTTGGGACAAAAATTATAGGCAACACGTTTCTCTTCCATTTTATAAATAAATTACTAACAACGAGAGGTATCTAACTATAAAGTGGGCTGCATTGACAAGTTGTGAACTCCTATTAATGAAAGTAGTTGAACAGAAAAGCTTTATAATATATGGAAGGGATGTTAGAGGTCAGATCTGGAATCCATGCATGGTTCTTACAGTGCTAAGTCACTGTGATATTTAGTTTTGACACATTAGCTCTGTTTTGTTTATTGTTTATAAGAATTTGATTGAAGAAAAGAAAGCCAGTACCTAGAACAAATATTTAGTCGAATCAAAGAAATAAGTTATTTAAAGAAAGTGAGAATCTTAATTTGTATTGCATTCTTGTTAATTCAGTAGCTCTTTTAAGAAACAAAGAAAAAGAAAAAAAGAGGACTTTTTACAAAATGAAATCTTGGGCTTAAGAGGGAGGGGATGTATGTATACATATAGCTGACTCACTTTGTTGTATAGCAGAAACTAACACAACAATGTAAAGCAATTATGTTCCAATAATAAAATAAAAAAGAAAAGCAGATGAGAATGAGGCTGCACAGTTTGAAGGAAGGAGTAGAACGTGAAGAGGTCATATTTGCCCCCTTTACCTTCCTCATCATCCTGCAGTGACCTTCTAGGACTCCAACAGAATTTAGGGTTTCATGAATGCCAGTGTTCTATCCCATAAACCAAGGGCCTTCTCAATAATCTGTACCATCCATGTAAATTTCTGTGTCTGTTCATACTAAAACTTAAAGCAAAGGAACTTTTTGAAAGATCTCACCAAAGTTTCTTAAACTGGAACACACATGTTCCAGGTGTGCTAGGTAAAGGAAGGAAGTAATAGGACCTGCATGATACAGGTAGCATGACTTCCTAGTATATCTGTCTTAGTCAATGTTACGTATTTTTGTTGTTGTTGTTTAGGTGCTAAGCTGTGTCCCACTTTGTGATCCCATGGACTGTAGCCTGCCAGGCTCCTCTGTCCATGGGATTTCCCAGACGAGAATACTGGAATGGGTTGCCATTTCCTTCTTCTTCAGGGGATCTTCTTGATCCAGGGGTCGAATCTGTGTCTCTTGAGTCCCCTCCATTGATAGGCAGATTGCTTATCACTAAGCCACCAGGGAGGCTGATGTTAAGTATATGCAATGATATTTCTATATTTGAATAAATACAGCAAACACAATGTAATATTTATAGAATTTCTGAGGATAAAATAATTATAACTTCAAAGAAAATTCCAGCTGGCCATAGGCAATTGCTGTTAGGACACCAGAGCCTGTATGTGTTTCATTTATGTCTGCAGTAAGGAATATTTCAGGGAGAAACCCTGCATTAAGCTACTAGGTTCAGCTCTGAGCTTGCAAGCTGGAGATACGGTTCCTAATCTCTGCTCCAGGAGTGTCTGACCATCTTAAAGTCAGAGGAAATGGCACCTGTCTCCTGTACTCTGCTGCAAAGATAAAAATCAATCCAAGTGATTTTTATGAAACAACTTCAGAGTTCCTTGGCATTTCAAAGGACACTATGGGGTAAAGATGTATAACAGAGTGCACAGTCTGTGTCCTTTAAGAGCCTGTAACCTGGTACTGACAACAGAGACCAATCGATGACTAATCCGAAATAGTTATCAGATGAAGGAAGCCCAGGGAGCTTCATTTTGAAGAGCCAAATGCAATCACAAACTTTCTGGGGAATAAAGTTACTGTAGAAATATATGGAACTGTTTTTATTACTGATAGTGAGCATGTAGCTATTCGCAATCTGAAGAAAGCAAGCTTTCTGATAAGACTATTTTAAAAAGATAAACATATATGAGAGCTAGAAAATAATTCTAAAATGCTAATTGACAATGGAGATAAACTGGGGAGTTATAAGAAGCTAAAAACTATGCTCATAAAATTAAAATCCTAAATGTATCAGTCTAAGGAAGGTGATAAAAACATTTCTAATCCTCTTTTGGAAAGTATTTGTTTTTAATTTTATTACTATGTACTCATATCAACTTTTACTTTCAAGAGCTTTTGATAAGAATCACATTATCATATTTTCATATAAGGTGTTTGCAGGAATATTTTGCTGAGTACACTATAACAAAATAACCAACTAAGTAATTCTAAGACTTATTAAGATTGTAAGTGATTTTGTCATTTTATTTGATTCCTGTGGATTATCCAGTCACTCAATTTGTGTCCCTTTTTTCCCTGATATCTGTTTTCTATCTCTAACACTTCTACTAAAGGAGATTTAAAAAAAGGTTACAGTCAAATTTATCAGCTTTAAGTCGGTGCTTTTGTAAAATACCCAGTGACTAAAAGCATGTACTAAAATAATATTACCATGTTTTGCATTATCCATGATGGTTTCTTCTCCAGTATATGAAGAAACCTGGAATGTTTCAACATGTGGTTTGCTACCAGGTCACTTAATACTCTAAGGCCTGTGGCTTAGGCACATGGATGCACTGCTAATCACTGAACTGGTGTCAGAAATTCCAGTGCTGGCTTGCAACAACAAATACTATAAAATGTAAGCAAAGAACTGTTAGGGCTAGGAGAAAAGCAGCTCAAATAAGACAAAATAAGAAAGGTCCTAATAAATAGTGGTTAAAAGCAAGAGTTTGGAAATCTAACATAACTGGATTACAAGTCAAAGTCTGCTGCTTGAGTTACCGTAGGGTGACCTAGGGCAAGTTATTGGGTGAGCCAAAAATTTGCTTGGAATTTTCCATTCAATGGTATAGAAAAACTCAAATGAACTTTTTGGCCAACTCAATACTTAAAAGTCTCAGTGTCCTCCTTGGCAATACTATGTGTGTGTGCTTAGTCACTCAGTCATGTCCCACTTTTTGCAACCCCATGGTCTGTAGGCTGCAAGGTTCCTCTGTCCATGGTGATTATCCAGGCAACAATACTGGAGGGGGTTGCCATGCCCTCCTCCAGGGGATCTTCCCAACCCACGGATTGAACCTGGGTCTCCTGTATTACAGGTGGATTCTTACTGTCTGAGCCACCAGGGGAGCCTAAGAATACTGGAGTGGATAGCCTATCCCTTCTCCAGGGGATCTTTCTAACCAGGAATTGAACTAGGGTCTCCTTAGTTGCAGACAGATTCTTTACCAGCTGAGCTACCAGGGAAGCCCGGTAATATCATAGCTCAGATTAATAAAAGAATGACTGAGTATACATGTGTATACATACATGTGTATGAATGGAATAGTAATCTCCAGAATAATATTATATATAAGTATATATCACATGTGAGTATGTATCTACAGGAAAATATTTTAGAAGCGAAATGTATGGCTAAAAATATATGCATTTGTATTTTTTACGAATTTGTATTTTTTATAAGCTTGGTCAACTTGTCCTCCATTCAATTTATAACAATTTATATCCCTAGCATCAATGCATGAGAGTGCGTATTTTCCTATACTCTTGCCAACATTGATATCATAAACTTTAAAATGTTTGTCAGTCTTGTAGGTGAAACAGGTGTCTGAGTTCAATTTGTACTTCTCAATTATAAATAAAGTTGGTCATCTTTCAACATGATCAACATGTATATTTGTACATACATATATACATATATGGAGAGGGAGATATTATCTATTTATTTATCTATCTATATCACTGAGATGCATATAGTATTCTTAATAAGATTTCATTTTGAGCTCCTAAATGAACTTGCTGGAGTTGTCATCCAAATTAAATAAAATCCCCCAAAAGAACACAAGATTTAAGTTCTAACTGATGTGTTCCTAACACTCCCCTCAGGGAACTTTAAATGAACCTGTGCTATCTGGGGAATTCTGAAATCAATATAAAAGCATCTTTTGATCTCACCTCACAAAATGGCTTTTAATTGTTCCAATAAAATGGCCTAAAGAAAACAAAATTATAGAATTCCATATATAAAACTCATGCACAAAATACATGCTTATACTTTTCTCAGTCTTCAAATATTTATCTAGATTGATAGTTTTCAGCCATTCTTCTGTACCCACAGCATTCACATTTTGATTAAACTTCCATAGGAAATAGTTCTTATTATAATGCAGTACAATGAGGTGGAGATGGCAGGGAGGGGCATATACTATGCTTCCATATATTATACACTAAATATCTGTTGAAGAAATATTTGATACTATGAGGGTGCATGCTAAGTCGCTTTAGTCATGTCCGACTCTTTGCAACTCTATGGACTGTAGTCCGCCAGGCTCCTCTTTCCATGGGATTCTCTAGGTTAGAATACTGGGGTAGTTGGCCATGTCCTCCTCCACGTGATCTTCCCAACCCTGGGATTGAACCTGGGTCTACTGTGTCTCCTACATTGGCAAGTGGGTTCTTTACCACTTGTGTCCTGGGAAACATAAAATTTGAGAGCTTAAATATATATTATTTTCTACTTTATATTTTAAAAACAAAAGAGGTCGTAAATATGAGGATAGGGGCGGCTGTGGCCAGGTGCATTAAGCGCAGGCGGCCATGGCCAGCGCGCTAAGTAAGGCCGAGAGGAGCTACCCCGTGTCCGAGGTCAGGGGCAGAAGCTGGGAGGACCCCATGCCCAAAGGGCAGCGGCCAAGAGGAGTTACCCCATGTCCGAGGTCAAGGGCAGCAGCCTAGAGTGCCAGGCTGTGACAGCGCAGGAACGGCCAAGAGGAGCTACCCCGCATCCAAGGTCGGGGTGGCGGTCGGGAGGAGCTAACCCGCTTCCGAAACCAGGGGCGTCACCCGAGGCCAGGGGCGGCAGCCGGGAGGAGCAACCCCATGTCCAAGGATTGGTGGCTGCGTGGGCACAGGAGGGCCTAGAGGAGTCATCCCACGTTGAAGGTCAGGAAGGGTGGTGGTGAGGAGATACCCCTCGTCCAAGGTAAGGAGCAGCAGCTGCACTTTGCTGGAGCAGCCGTGAAGAGATACCCCATGCCCAAGGTAAGAGAAACCCAAGTAGGATGCTAGGTGTTGCAAGAGTGCATCAGAGGGCAGACACACTGAAACCATACTCACAGAAAACTAGTCAATCCAATCATACTAGGACCACAGCCTTGTCTAACTCGATGAAACTAAGCTATGCTCGTGGGGCAACCCAGGGCGGGCAGGTCATGGTGGAGAGGTCTGACAGAATGTAGTCCACTGGAGAAGGGAATGGCAAACCACTTCAGTATTTTTGCCTTGAGAACCTCATGAACAGTATGAAAAGGCAAAATGATAGGATACTGAAAGAGGAAATCCCCAGGTCAGTAGGTGCCCAATATGCTACTGGAGTTCAGTTCAGTTCAGTTGCTCAGTCGTGTCTGACTCTCTGCAACCCCATGAATCGCAGCGGAGAAATAACTCTAGAAAGAATGAAGGGATGGAGCCAAAGCAAAAACAATACCCAGCTGTGGATGTACTAGTGATAGAAGCAAGGTCCAATGCTGTAAAGAGCAACATTGCATAGGAACCTGGAATGTCAGGTCCATGAATCAAGGCAAATTGGAAGTGGTCAAACAAGAGATGGCAAGGGTGAATGTCGACATTATAGGAATCAGCAAACTAAAATGGACTAGAATGGGTGAATTTAACTCAGATGACATTATATCTACTACTGCGGGCAAGAATCCCTCAAAAGAAATGGAGTAGCCATCATGGTCAACAAGAGTCTGAATGCAGTACTTGGATGCAATCTCAAAAACGACAGAATGATCTCTGTTCATCTCCAAGGCAAACCATTCAATATCACGGTAATCCAAGACTATGTCCCAACCAGTAATGCTGAAGAAACTGAAGTTGAATGGTTCTATGAAGACCTACAAGACCTTTTAGAACTAACACCCAAAAAAGATGTCCTTTTCATTATAGGGGACTGGAATGCAAAAGTAGGAAGTCAAGAAACACCTCGAGTAACAGGCAAATTTGGCCTTGGAATGCGGAATGAAGCAGGGCAAAGACTAATAGAGTTTTGCCAAGAAAATGCACTGGTCACAGCAAACACCTTCTTCCAACAACACAAGAGAAGACTCTACACATGGACATCACCTGATGGTCAACACCAAAATCAGATTGATTATATTCTTTGCAGCCAAAGATGGAGAAGCTCTATACAGTCAACAAAAACAAGAGCAGGAGCTGACTGTGGCTCAGATCATGAACTCCTTATTACCAAATTCAGACTGAAATTGAAGAAGTAGGCAAAACTGCTAGACCATTCAGGTGTGACCTAAATCAAATCCCTTATGATTATACAGTGGAAGTGAGAAATAGATTTAAGGGCCTAGATATGATAGATAGACTGCTTGATGAACTATGGAATGACATTGTACAGGAGACTGGGATCAAGACCATCCCCATGGAAAAGAAATGCAAAAAAGCAAAATGGCTGTCTGGGGAGGCCTTACAAATAGCTGTGAAAAGAAGAGAAGCGAAAAGCAAAGGAGAAAAGGAAAGATATAAGTATCTCAATGAAGAGTTCCAAAGAATAGCAAGAGATAAGAAAGCCTTCCTCAGTGATCAATGCAAAGAAATAGAGGAAAAGAACAGAATGGGAAAGACTAGAGATCTCTTCAAGAAAATTAGAGATACCAAGGGAACATTTCATGCAAAGATGGGCTCAATAAAGGACAGAAATGGTCTGGACCTAACAGAAGCAGAAGATATTAAGAAGAGGTGGCAAGAATACACAGAAGAACTGTATGAAAAAGATCTTCACGACCCAGATAATCACGATGGTGTGATCACTCATCTAGAGCCAGACATCCTGGAATGTGAAGTCAAGTGGGCCTTAGAAAGCATCACTACAAACAAAGCTAGTGGAGGTAATGGAATTCCAGTGGAGCTATTTCAAATCCTGAAAGACAACACTGTGAAAGTGCTGCACTCAATATGCCAGCAAACTTGGGAAACTCAGCAGTGGCCACAGGACTGGAAAAGGTCAGTTTTCAGTCCAATCCCAAAGAAAGGCAATGCCAAAGAATGCTCAAACTACCGCACAATTGCACTTATCTCACATGGTAGTAAAGTAATGCTCAAAATTCTCCAAGCCAGGCTTCAGCAATACATGAACCGTGAAATTCCTGATGTTCAATCTGGTTTTAGAAAAGGCAGAGGAACCAAAGATGAAACTTCCAACATATGCTGGATCATGGAAAAAGCAAGAGAATTCCAGAAAAACATCCGTTTCTGCTTTATTGACTATGCCAAAGCCTTTGACTGTGTGGATCACAATAAACTGTGGAAAATTCTGAGAGAGATGGGAATACCAGACCACCTAACCTGCCTCTTGAGAAATCTGTATGCAGGTCAGGAAGCAACAGTTAGAACTGGGCATGGAACAACAGACTGGTTCCAAGTAGGAAAATGAGTATGCCAAGGCTGTATATTGTCACCCTGCTTATTTAACTTCTATGCAGAGTACATCATGAGAAACGCTGGACTGGAAGAAACACAAGTGGGAATCAAGATTACTGGGAGAAATATCAATAACCTCAGATATGCAGATGACACCACCCTTTTGGCAGAAAGTGAAGAGGAACTCAAAAGACTCTTGATGAAAAAAGAGGAGAGTGAAACAGTTGGCTTAAAGCTCAACATTCAGAACACTAAGATCATGGCATCTGGTCCCATTACTTCATGGCAAATTGTTGGGGAAACAGTGGAAACTGTGTCAGACTTTATTTTGGGGGGCTCCAAAATCACTGCAGATGGTGACTGCAGCCATGAAATTTAAGGACGCTTACTCCTTGGAAGAAAAGTTATGACCAACCTAGATAGCATATTCAACAGGAGAGACATTAATTTGCTGACTAAGGTCCGTCTAGTCAAGGCTATGGTTTTTCCAGTGGTCATGTATGGATGTGAGAGTTGGACTGTGAAGAAGGCTGAGCGCCGAAGAATTGATGCTTTTGAACTGTGGTATTGGAGAAGACTCTTGAGAGTCCCTTGGACTGCAAGGAGATCCAACCAGTCCATTCTGAAGGAGATCAGCCCTGGGATTTCTTTGGAAGGAATGATGCTAAAGCTGAAATTCCAATACTTTGGCCACCTCATATGAAGAGGTGACTCATTGGAAAAGACTTTGATGCTGTGAGGGATTGGGGGCAGGAGGAGAAGGGGACGACAGAGGATGAGATGGCTGGATGCATCACTGACTGAATGAACGTGAATCTGAGTGAACTCTGGGAGCTGGTAATGGACAGGGAGGCCTGGCGTGCTGTGATTCATGGGGTCACAAAGAGTCTGACATGACTGAGCGACTGAACTGTACTGAACTGAATATCTGGAGAGATACACTCAGGAAAGTATGATTCAGGAAAACAAACAATTTTATAAAAGTAGTAGAGGTTCAAGAAATGTCAACTAACTTACATACAATTTAAGTATTATCTGTCTACCCTAGCGTAATCTTTATTGTGATACAAAATATCAATCTATTTCCCAATGATTCCTTTGTAAGTTAAGCATCATGTCACTTTCTTGAACATAATGCTATGAAAATATTTTGGTTAATTTGACTCATTGTGAAGGCGTCACTGAAAATTCTTGGCAACTTTTTAAGCATTTGGTCACTATAGAAAGGTCAATATTCATCAAAACTTTTATTGTGCTATTATAAGTGAAATTGGTAGAATCTGAACATGTTAACAATTCATGGAAGATAGAGTCCTAGGTTCTTGCCATACTATTTTAGGCTACATCCTCGTATGCTGGACAGAAATTTCATTGACTATACATAAAAATTTCATTGCTTTCACACAACATGGTTCTTTTTAACAGAAAGCTGCTGCTGCTATATTCTAGCAACCAAAAAGGAAACTATAGTCTAGGACAATTTCAATGCAAATGGAGACTACAAATATATCCCTATTACCATTTCCATATCTGACCATTTATCACATTGCTTATTTGGATTTCCTACTAGCTTCAGTTTTACAATATAGATTTTAGTAGGCTTTTAAAAACTATTTCCATTGAAAATATTTATTCACATAATACTCATTTAACTTTTTAAAATGACTGGGGACCCACTAGGTAAGTGTGTAGTGAGAACAAAACAAAATAGGATAGAAAGCTGGACAACACACATGAGAAAAGTTTTTCAGAAATCTGTGGTTGTATAAATTATACTTTAAATGTGATTTTAAAACCTACTTTATAACACACAAGCTGAAGATCTCAAAGTTTGGATGGACTGCATAAATATAGATACATACCAATACACATAGCCAGACACATACACAGTCATCCCACATCACCATCACCACACACACAAATTTTTTACTTTTTTAAATGAATATAGTTTTATAAAGCAGATTATTAAAGCTTTTTCTAAAGCAAATCCTGTTTTTCCATCACCTTCCATTAAATAAGCAGAGACGCTTCTTCATAGGAGAAAATAATCCACCAAGTAGAAATGTGTAACAATAAAGGTATCAAGAGTGATAGCCAGGATCTTGAAAGGCTAGAAGTTTTGGAAAAGCCCAACTGGTTTATTATGGAGATTAAATAAGGGTAGTTGTTCTAGTGACTTTCTTTTGCAGATTTTCTCAATTCTATGATTTAATATATATTGAATACACTGTCTAGCTCATATAGTTTCATAAGTGGGAATGTTTTAAAATTCTTTAAAATCTACTAGAAAGGAGACTCCGAGTTTTACCTTTTTCTCTTTTGCTTCATTTGAATATTTGCATCTCTGCATGATATATTAGCAGAACTGAACAGCCACAGAACACTGCTTGAGGAAGTGGTTAAGTGAGATACAGAGAGGCCTTGTTTAATGATTTTTTGGCCTTTCATTTTCATATTGTGGGGAATAAATTGATAATCCATTTTGTTAACTCCATAAGTGTTAACTTCTCTGATGAATTTGCTATGTTAAATGGCATCTGTATGTCAAAATTTTAATTTGTATTTTTATTTAATTTATTTTACATTTTTTATTTTAAAATTTTATTTAATCTTTTATTAATTTTTTTTACAATGTTTTGGTTGGTTTTTGCCATACAACAGTGCAAATCATCCATAATTATATCTGCTTCTTCCCTAACCTCTCTCTCCACCCTACATTCCATCCCTCTGTGTCCTCACAGCGTACCAGACTGGCTCCCTGTGCTACACAGCCCAGCAACTGGGCTCCCTGCGCTACACAGCTATCCATCTTACCCCTGATAGTGCATATAATGTTGGTGCTACTTTCTCCATTCATCCCACTCTCACCCACCCTCAGATTCAAAATATGAAACTATTCATTTGCCATTAACAATATTTCCACAATTCTAAAAACATCGCAGATTTCAAGCAAATCTTATTTCCTTTTTAGGGATTATGCACCAGTATAAAAATTCAAAAGCCAGATATTTTTAGAGGACAAAATTTAGAATTCTATGCCTTAAATGAAACCACATAGTAACTTAGTCTAGGCTTCATATTAGTCATAAGTCCCACTACTGCCACTGTGTGTGTGTGTGTGTGTGTGTGTGTACAAGACAATGGAAATAAAAGAGATAAGCAAAGTATTATTTTTAACCTTAAGGATATATAGAAATTAAACTTGTCTTTCTTTTCAGATTTATTTTAATTGAGGGTATCTTTATGAGAATGTTTCAAATCTCAGTAGTTACCTACAGTTTAGCTAAAAAGGGAACAAAAATTAAGGCTATGCAAAAGAGAATGAGGAAAACAAATAAAGTTTTTACTGTTAAATCTGTTCATTTCTACTTCTGATATTTGGACTATTTATACATACTTGCAAACTACAAATTCATTGCAAAGACTTCTTGAAGCTTTCAGCATGGCCACATATCAAGCAAGCAAATTAAAAGAAAAACATATACAGGGAAAGAGCTAAACAGAAGAATATTTTAGCACAAATTAAATTTTACATCCAGTGAATGTTGTATCTGATAAAATGAGCTGACTATTATCCTTCTGCTCAACTCAGACACAGCTGAGTGCATTGTATAGGCAAGAACCAGAACTTACTACTAACAAATATAAGTCCTATCCAATAGACTTATCAGTGTTCTTTCACTTCACTGTGCAATGTCTGTATACATTTTTGTTAACTAGAAGCACATGTTGAATATTTCAAAGCAAGATTATTATGGTATTCATGCAGAAAAAAAGAGAGTAGTAAAAATACTGATGTTAGAGATAGTTCTTATTCAATTAGGGTAGCACTTCATAAAGATCTAATATGTGAGCTATACTTCAATATATTTCAAATCCTCTAAAGGCTAAAACACAAAAACACACAAGCACATTTCTAATGAATGAATTCTCAATGAAGAGTATATATTCATACTCAGGACTTAGAACACTCAAGTTCAGGTTCAAATTTTCTCATTTATCTTGTGAGTAAGTAAAACCACCTGTTTACTTTTGTGTCTGTTCCCTAATAAATAATTGGAAATAATGATGCTTGTCTTGTCTTGTTTACCAAATAAGCAACAACCCATAACTTTATCTGATCATATTATGCCTGAGAAGATATACTATAAACTGAACTGCAGAATAAAAGGAATATATAAATTAGCTATCTGGATATACATTTAGCTTGAAAAAAACAAATGGTATCATTCTGAAAATTCTATTACCACACAAAACCCTGAGAAAGCAATGAAGTACAGTGGAAAGTACTGGGCTCTGGAGTCAGATAATCCTAGTTTTGAATCCCATTTTCAAAGGGATTGTTTGAAACCCTGGATTTACCAGGGTTGTTAAATGTGATCCATCATGAAGAAAAGACTAGTTTGATTCTTTTGGAATCAGAAAAGATTCTAATTCTTGTTGCCAAAAATTAAACTGGATTAATTTCTCACACTGTAGCAAAAATAAAATGGATTAAATATTTATATATCAAACATGAAACTGTAAAATTTTTAGAAGAAAACATAAGCAGTATGCATTTGACATTGGTCTTAGTAATATTTTGGGGATACAGTTCCTCAAGCAACAGAAACAAAAGCAAAAATAAACAAATGGGAATAAATCAACTAAGAAATTTTTGCACAGTGAAGAAAGCTATCAATAAAAAAAAACATCCACCTATTGAATGGGAGAAGATATTTACAAACAATATATCTAATAAGGGATTAATATCCAAAATAGACAAAAATACATAGAAACTCAACATCAGTAAGTCAAACAACCCAACTGAAAAATGGATAGATACCCTGAATAGAGATTTTTTCAAAGAAGACAGGCAGATGGCCAATAGGGACATGAAAATATGTGCAATGTCACAGATCATCAGAGAAATGTAAACCAAAATCACAATGAGATATCACTTCCCAACTGTGAGAATTGCCATTATCAGTTTTCACTCCAATCCCAAAGAAGGGCAACACCAAAGAATTTTCAAACTGCTGTTCAGTGGCACTCACTTCACATGCTAGCAAGGTAATGCTCAAACTAGGCTTCAGCAGTTTGTGATCCAAGAATTTCCAAATATATCAGCTGGGTTTAGAAAAGGCAAAGGAACCAAAGGTCCAATAGCCAACATTGTTTGGATCATAGAGAAATCAAAGGAATTCCAGAAAAACATCTACTTCTGCTTCATTGACAATGCTAAAGCCTTTGTCTGTGTAGATCACAGCAAACTGTGGAAAATTCTTTTTTTTTTTTTTAAAGTATGCCAATAGTTTTATTTAAATTTTACCAATACAAAGTTGAATATTTTTATATTTTTCACTGACATTTGTATTTCTTTTACAGATTTCTTTGTTCAATGGTTTATATTGTACATTTTTATTTATGTATTTATTTTATTTTATTTATTTATTTATTTATTTTTAGTTTTTTATTTTTTAAATTTTAAAATCTTTAATTCTTACATGCGTTCCCAAACATGAACCCCCCTCCCACCTCCCTCCCCATAACATCTCTCTGGGTCATCCCCATGCACCAGCCCCAAGCATGCTGTATCCTGCGTCAGACATAGACTGGCGATTCAATTCTTACATGATAGTATACATGTTAGAATGCCATTCTCCCAAATCATCCCACCCTCTCTCTCTCCCTCTGAGTCCAAAAGTCCGTTATACACATCTGTGTCTTTTTTCCTGTCTTGCATACTGGGTCGTCATTGCCATCTTCCTAAATTCCATATATATGTGTTAGTATACTGCATTGGTGTTTTTCTTTCTGGCTTACTTCACTCTGTATAATCGGCTCCAGTTTCATCCGTCTCATCAGAACTAATTCAAATGAATTCTTTTTAACAGCTGAGTAATACTCCATTGTGTATATGTACCACAGCTTTCTTAAAGAGATGGGAATACCAGATCACCTTACCTATCGTGTGAGAAACCTGTATGTGGGTCAAGAAGCACCAGTTAGAACCAGACATGGAACAACAGGCTGGTCCAAAATTGGGAAAGGCGTATGTCAAGGCTGTATATTGTCACCCTGTTTATATGAAGAGTACATAATGCAAAATACCAGGCTGGATGAATCACAAGCTGGAATCAAGATTGCTAAGAGAAATATCAGCAACCTCGGATATGCACATAACACAACTCCAATGGCAGAAAGAGAAGAGGAACTAAAGAGTCTCTTGATAAGAGTGAAAGGGGAGAGTGAAAAAGCTGGCTTAAAACTCAATATTTAAAAAACTAAGATCACAACATCTGGTTCCATCACTTCATGGCAAATAGAAGGAGAAAAGGTGGAAGCAGTGGCAAATTGTATTTTCTTGGTCTCCAAGAAAATGGACCGTGACTGCAACCATGAAGATAAAAGACACTTGTTCCTTAGAAGGGGAACTATGACAAACCTAGACAGCATATTAAAAAGTAGAGGCATCAGTTTACTGACAAAAGTCCGTATTGTCAAAGCTATGGTTTTTCCAGTAGTCATGCATGGATGTGAGAGTTGGACCATAAAGATGGTTGAGCACTGAAGAACTGATGTTTTTGAATTGTGGTGTTGGAGAAGACTTATGAGAGTCCCTTGGACAGAAAGGAGATCAAATCAGTCAATTCTAAAGGAAATAAACTGTAAATATTCATTAGAAGTATTGATGCTGAAGCTGAACCTCCAGTACTTTGGCCTTCTGATGCAAAGCTGACTCATTGGAAAAGACCCTGATGCTGGGAAAGATTGAGGGCAGGAGGTGAAGGGGGCAACAAAGGAGAAGATGGTTGGATGGCATCCCCAACTCAATGGACATGAGTTTGAGCAAACTTCCAGACATAGTGAAGGACAGGGAAGCCTGGTGTGCTGCAGTCTATGAGGTAGCAAAGATTCGGAATGACTTAGTGACTGAACAAAAACAAAATTATCAAAAAGACAACAAACAACAAATGTTTGTGAAGATGTAGAGAAATGGGAAATCTTGTTCAGTGCTGATGGGAATGTAAATTGGTGTAGCCAATATGGAAAACAATATGATGGTTCCTCAAAAAATAAAGATAGAACTATCATATGATTTAGCAAGTTTACTCCTGGGTATTTATCTGAAGAAAATAAAAACACCAATTCAAAAACATATATGCACCCCAATCTCACTGAAGCATTATTTACAGTAGCCAAGATATGAATGCAACCTAAGTGAGCTCTGATAGATGAATGGATAAAGATTCACTCAGACCACACACACACACACACACAAAATGGAATATTATTCAATCATAATTGCTGGGGGCCAGCGTGAGGAAGTCCGCCTGTGGCAAAGGTCATGAGGAAGGAGGCTTGGCATACGCAAAGGCGTGATCAAGCCTCAGGAAACCCCCTGTTCCCGAGCATCTACCCCAAAACCAGAGTCTGTTTTATGCTCTCACCTACACCTCTGACTTTGCGGAGGGCTCTCCCCCATAACTGTTTCTCTCAGAGAAGGAGTAAACGTGCAGCTCCAAGGCAATAAAAATTCTTGGGCGTGACAAGAGTGTTTCAGCTTACGGACTCCTCTGAAGGTTATCTAGCCCACCTGTATAGGTTCGTCCAGCCACATGTGATTGTTTATAGCCTCCCAATCTGAGAGGCACGAGATGTTTTAGACTTACTAAAGGCAAATTCTTTTGGGGAGTTAGAAATTATTAGTATAATGGGTTGGTTAGGAATTATATTGGTGAAGGGTTTTTTCATTTGTTGTGTCAATAATTGCTGCTAATTCCCTGCTCTGGGTGGGACAAGGATGTCTCAGGTCAAACCTCTCTGCTGACAGACTAGCTTGTGTGACAGGATTATCCATACTCCTGCCACATGATTGTTTACTACCTCTCAACCATAAACAGCAGAGAGAGTTTTGGAGTATTTTGAGTCTTAATTAGCATAGGGCTTTTTCTTCTTATTGAGTCAATGATTGCCACCAGGCCTCCATATCCTTAGGCACCTGGGAATATATTAATTAATACATTTGGACTACAGAAAAGGAAATATGGTAGTTTTTGATGTTAGCAATACTAGACTTTTTGAGTTAATGGATTTTCTCTTTTGTAGTAGATCACTGTACTTTGTTATAAATCACTGTGTCCTTGCTATGTAAGAATGTAACTTTATCATATCTTAAGACTAAATAGATCTTAAGGGGAGCATTGGTGAAAGGATTTTCATTTGTTGGGCTGATGTTTGCTGCTAAATCTCCATGTTCCCTACCCTTATAATGAATATAACTAACATATAGGAGAAATAAGTATTAACCTTTAAGACTAATCATGTTAACCTTGGGTTAAATAAATTCCTTTCTTAATTGTAACTCACTACACCCTCACCCTATAGGAATGTAACTTTATTTGGAGGGTGGTGCCTGGTTTAAGAAAAAACACCCTTGGAAGAAATAAGTTTTTTGGTTATCAGAAAGAAAGGATCATAAAATGTCAGCAGGTCCCACTCATGGCCAGAAGATGATGTAATATTCCTAAGACCTTTTTTTTATACATTTATGTGAAGCACCTGATTTTGATAAAGGTCAGGACTGCTGACCCCCGCGTGACTCTGTATTCATCCCTATGTGTAACAAAAGGTATATAAGCAAACCCAAAAATAAAGACATCGGATCAGTTTCCAGAAAGACTGATTCCCCCATGTCACTTCTTTCTTGCTCCCGTTTTTCTGGCTGAATTCCCATCTGGAGCATGGATGCTATTCCACGTAATCCAAGTTATTCAGCCTCTTTTTCTCCACTAATCTTCCTACTACACTATCCGTTTCTAATCTCTCTATATATCTGTGATTAAATATGTATTTTTCCAAAGACGCCGACTCCGTCCCCACCTTCGAATCACCCTGGATCCACCGGGGCTGGACCCCGGCACATAATAAAGAATTAAATACTTCCATTTTCAACAACATAGATGAACCTATAGGATATTATGTTAAGAGAAAATAATTCAAAGACAAATGACATATGATTTCATTTATATGTAAAATCTAAAAAAAAAAATGAGCAGACGAAACAGAAACAGATTCATAGATACAGAGAAAAAACATGTGGTTGTCAGAAATGAGTGGTGTAGGGGAACAAGAGAGGTAGATGAAGAGGATTAAGAGATACAAATCTCCAGTTACAAAATAAATGTCATATATGAAATGCATAGTATAGGGTGGTGGTGGAGGTTTAGTTGCTAAGTTGTGTCTGATCTTGTGATCCCATGGACTGTAGCCTGCCAGGCTTCTCTGTCCATGGGATGGTCCAGGCAAGAATACTGGAGTGCATTGCCATTTCCTTCTCCAATAGTATGGGGTAACAAGACATTGTGGTAATCATTTGTAATGTAATGTATAGAAATACTGAATCACTATGCTGGCTCATTGGAATACACCCTGATGCTGGTAAAGATTGAAGGCAACAGAAGGGGGCGGCAGAGGATGAGATGGATAGATAGCTTCACTGACTCTATGGACATGGACATGAGCAAACTCCGGGAGACAGCAAAAAGAAAGGCCTGGCGTGCTGCAGTCCATGGAGTCGTGAAGAGTCGGACACAATTTGGCGACTGAACGACAACAATATGTTGTGTACCAGGAACTAACATAGTGCTATAGCTAGCTTAATTATACTTCAACAAACATAGAAAAAAGAAGTCAGATTTGTGGTTACAGGTATAGAAGAAGTGGAACTGGAAGAAAGTGGTTAAAAGGCATAAACTTCTAGTTACAACTACAAGGGATATAATGTACAACATAATTAATATAATTTGCACTGCTGTGTGTTATATATGAAAGTTGATAAGGGAGTTACTTCTATAAATTATCATCACAAAGAAAATATATATATATATTTTTTATTTTATACCTATAGGAGATAATGGATAGTCACTAAACTGATTGTGACCATTTTTTGGTGTATATAGGTCAAATCATTATCCTGAACATCTTAAACTTATATAGAGCTGGAAGAAAAAAAATATTTAGACTAAAAAGAAAAAGAAAGGACTTGTGGTTCCCACTCCTGAGAATGCCATTAGCAAAGAATCTTCAGCCATTAGTCCCTTCAAAGGTTAGACTTTAGAGGCACAGACTCACCTAGCCCTCACTGATATTTTGGGTGTCCATATTGAATGACTAACTTACATGGAAAATGGGGGAAAAAAGCTCTTCCCATCTAGGCCTGACTCAGGAAAACTCTCAAGAGTCATTCTAGCTCCAGATCTCTGTGTGGTGTTAGGAAGACTGTCACTGGGACTATGGGAGTAGTTAACTTTGGCTCAATCCTGCTTCCTCTCCTCCCTTTCACAGCTATTAATTCTAGGGTACTCCATTCCAAACATCCTGTACCCGAAACTCATCAGAGTCAGCTTTGTGGGGAGGCCAACTTGTGACATAGGATTAGTGATGATATATAGAAAGTCTCTCATAAATCATTCATCATCAAATAAGTGAGCCAACACTGCTATGGCTATCCTCACACAATTAAGCTATAAACTTCCACAATGGTCAATAATTACTGCTGCTACGAAGGCAGGAAATTTACGTGAATCAAAAACAAAGTTAGTTGAAGAACTTTGATAATTAATAGGATAATTCAGGGCCAATATAGATTATAGAGAACTGGGTAATCAAAGGATAACTTAGGTCAAAATATACTTTTATATAAAATGCCTACAGAATAGAAGCAGGCAGTTGTTGTTTTTTTTTTTTCTGGGAGATTATGAATTTTAACAGTTTTATTTGTTCTCAGAGTGAAAATACAGTCTCAGATGGCAAAATTTGATGAAATAATTCATTGGGTTCTCCAATGGTCTCTAAAAACTGGTCTGTATTTCACAGTTGATTATGCTTTTATAAAAAAATGCTTAAAGAAAATTAGTAAACAAAGCTGTGAAAAATGGCACAATGGAAGCTTGACAGAGTAGAGTCAAACTGATAAATAATAACTCCTGATATGTTAATATGTAATATTATTACTAAAAGAAGAAAACACTTGACAGCCATAATTAGTTAATAGGATAGCATCAGTCAGTCAGTTCAGTCGCTCAGTCATGTCCAACTCTTTGTGACCGCACGAACCACAGCACGCCAGGCCTCCCTGTCGATCACCAACTGCCGGAGTCTATCCAAACCCATGTCCATTGAGTCAGAGATGCCATCCAACCATCTGATCCTTTGTCGTCCCCTTCTCCTTCCCTCAATCTTTCCCAGCATGAGGGTCTTTTCAAATGAGTCAGCTCTTCGCATCAGGTGGCCAAAGTATTGGTGTTTTGGCTTCAACATCAGTCCGTCCAATGAACATTCAGGACTGATTTCCTTTAGGATGGACTGGTTGGATCTCCTTGCAGTCCAAGGGACTCTCAAGAGTCTTCTCCAACACCACAGGTCAAAAGCATCAATTCTTCAGCATTTAGCTTTCTTTATAGTCCAACACTCACTTCCATACATGACTACTGGAAAAAACATAGCCTTGACTAGACAGACCTTAAGGGACAAAGTAACGTCTCTGCTTTTGAATATACTATCTAGGTTGGTCATAACTTTCCTTCCAAGGAGTAAGTGTCTTTTAATTTCATGGCTGCGATCACCATCTTCAGTGATTTTGGAGCCCAAAACATAAAGTCAGCCACTGTTTCCACTGCTTCCCCATCTATTTGCCATGAAGTGATGGGACCAGATGCCATGATCTGCGTTTTCTGAATGATGAGCTTTAAGTCAACTTTTTCACTCTCCTCTTTTATTTTCAGCAAGAGGCTCTTTAGTTCCCCTTCACTTTCTGCCATAAGGGTGGTGTCATCTGCATATCTGAGGTTGTTGATATTTCTCCCGGCAATCTTGATTCCAGCTTAGGCTTCCTCCAGCCCAGCATTTCTCATAATTTACTCTGCATAGAAGTTAAATAAGCAGGGTGACAATATACAGCCTTGACGTACTCCTTTTCCTATTTGGAACCAGTCTGTTGTTCCATGTCCAGTTCTAACTCTTGCTTCCTGACCTGCATATAGGTTTCTCAAGAGGCAGGTCAGGTGGTCTGGTATTCCCATCTCTTTCAGAACTTTCCACAGTTTATTGTGATCCACACAGTCAAAGGTTTTGGCATAGTCAATAAAGCAGAAATAGAAGTTTTTCTGAAACACTCTTGCTTTTCCGATGATCCAGTGGATGTTGGCAATTTGATCTCTGGTTCCGCTGCCTTTTCTAAAACCGACTTGAACATCTGGAAGTTCACAGTTCATGTATTGCTGAAGCCTGGCTTTGAGAATTTTGAGCATCACTTACTAGCATGTGAGATGAGTGCAATTAGGATAGCATAAATAACACTAAAATTTTATATTTTTATGCCAGCCTGTTCCAGGCAATGTTGGACAGTAATCAACAAGTCATGTTTAGATGTGTTACTAAGTAATCCTTTAAGATATATCCTTTTTCTTACCATTACCTTAAGATAGCAAAGACAGGAGAACTGCATATTTGTAATCCTAGAATGATTAATAGGAGAAGGCAATGGCACCCCACTCCAGTACTCTTGCCTGGAAAATTCCATGGACGAAGGAGCCTGGTAGGCTGCAGTCCATGGGGTCGCGAAGAGTGAGACATGACTGAATGACTTCACTTTCACTTTTCACTTTCATGCATTGGAGAAGGAAACGGCAACCCACTCTACTGTTCTTGCCTGGAAAATCCCAGGGACGGGGGAGCCTGGTGGGCTGCCATCTATGGGGTCGCACCGAGTCGGACATGACTGAAGCAACTTAGCAGCAGCAGCAGAATGATTAATGGGCTAGGAAGCAAATATTTTTGGTTTTACTTTTTCTAAATTTTCCCATTTTGACAGCCAAAAAGATCTCACAAATTAATTACTAAGAGATACAGCTGACATTTACTGATTCCTAATACACGACAGCTTTCTTACTTGCTTTGCTTCAGTCATGTCCAATTCTTTGTGACCCTATGAATTACAGTCTACCAGGCTCCTCTCTCCATAGCATTCTACAGGCAAGAATAATGGAGTGGTTTGCCATTTCCTTCTCCAGAGGATATTCCTGACCCAGGGGTCGAACCCACATCTCTTGTGTTTCCTACATTGGTAGGCAGGTTCTTTACCACTATGCTACGTACACTAAAATAGTTTTTTGGATTCTCTCATTTCAATCCTAAGAAATACACTGTTAGGCAGGAATTTTGATTATTGCTTTCTTTATAAATTGAAAAAAAAAGAGAAATATTAACTTATTGCCCACATGGCATAGACAGAATTTGAACCTCTTTTATATATAATTAAGAGAATTTAAAACCTAATCCAAATTAGATGAAAAGAGCATCCTGTTTAATCTTCCTGATATGATAATCTGTTAAATACATTAATATGAATTAGCCTCAATACCAAATGGAAAAAGAGTGAATCTTTCTGGAAAGCAGGAAGAGTTTAGAATTATTTATTCATAATCTCTTTATCTTGTGAATTATAGTTATTTTTTAAATAGTCCTAACATTCACGTATACATTTTCCATTTTATTCCTTTCTTTAGTCTAATTCAGAGTCCATACATAAAATTTCTGTACAGCATTATATGCAGAAATCATGTATATCAAAATTTACAGGCCATTAAGAGCTTTTCAAGGCTAATCATGGATAAGTAATTTTCCTTCCCTCTCCTGTATTCGATAAGATTTAATTATGCTATTCCCGATCTTGTGTTTTATTTACAGCACTTATCACAATAAGTAATTATACATTTAGTTTTGGGTCATTTGTTTAATGTTTGTCTCTACACAATACTTTAAACTTCATAAAAGAACAAACCCTGCTGGTTTTGTTTACAGTGTATCCTCAGCATTTGGCATGGGCTTGTACCAAGTAGACGAACAATAATTATTGTTGAATGCAGAAATAAAAGTCAGAAAGGAAGGAGGTGTTCACATTATAACTTAGTTAAACTCAGTTCCTGAATAATTGAGAATTCACTTTGCACATGATAAAGATCAATATCTATATTATGATGTATTTTAAAAGAACATATTATACTTAAAAATGTGGAAATAGACTTTTATATTAAAAAGTTATAAAAGAAAATGTTCTTAAAATGTACGATTCTATCTTTGAAAATGGCAATTGAAATACTTTAAAATGTAGGTAAAAATATTTTCAGATTAAATTATTAACTAGTGGCTAAGGTAGGAGTTTATAAAACTAATTTTAGCACTAATCTCTGAAATACAAGTAACAATCCATTAACAAAGTTAGAGATGTCACACTGCAGGTATTCGAGACCCCTTAAACCATCTTGATAAGGAACTCACTAAAAACATACTTTAAAATTATATTAATTCAAAAATTAATTAATATAATAGATCACATTAATAGAAAAAAACAAAAATTATATAATCATGTCAAAGTATTTGATAAAATTCAATACCCTTTCATGATAAAATTTCATAAAACATTATGAATGAATACAAAGAAATTTCTCATCTGGTAAAGGGCATTTACAAATAAACCACAGCTAATATCATACTTAATGGTAAGGTTAAAAAAATAAACTATTTTCTGCTAATATCAGGAACAAGATAAAAATGTCCACATTTTGCTTTTATTCAACATTGTACCAGAGGTTCTACACATATCAATTAGACAATAAAAAAGTCTATCTAGAGAAGAAAGAAGTAAAACTACTTTCATTCACAGAGGACATTACATTGCATATAGAAAATCCTAAGGAATCAACTAGTAAACTATTGGAACTAATAGACTCAGCAAGATGACAGGATACAAGATTAAATGTACAAATATCAATTATATTTCTATATACTAAATATCACCTTCGTGAAAATGAAATTAAGGAAACCATTGCATTTGAAATAGCATCAAAAGGATAAAATACTTGGAAATAAACTTAGCAAAAGAAATGAAAATCCTGTATCCTGAAAACTACAAAACATTGTTTAAAAAACTTGTTATAAATAAATGGAAATATGTCTCATACTCATTGATTATATTTTAATATTATTAAGATGGCAATGCTGCCCTTGATTGAAAGATTCAAAACAACTCTCATCAAAATCTCTGCTGCGTTTTTTTGCAGAAGTAAACAAGCTGATCCTAAAATTCATATTGAAATTCAACAGACCTAGAATAGCCAAAACAATCAAAAAAAGAAAGAATAAGTTTGTAGAGTCCACACTTCCCAAATTTAAAATTTTCTACAAAGTATAATAATAATCAAGTCTGTATTACAGGCATATGGATATATGTATAAATGGAATGGAATTGTGAGTCTAGAAATAACCCCATACATATATGGTCTGTGCATTTTTTATGAGGGTGCCAAGACTATTTAATAGGGGACAGTCTTTTCTATTGCTTATTCTGGGATAACTGGATAGCCACAAGCCAAGGAATGAAAGTGGACCTCTACCTTACACAACCCACATAAATTAGCTCAACAGGCATTATAGACTTAACTACAAGAATGAAAACTTATAAATGCTTAAAAATATATATATAAATAAATCTTCATGATCCTGGATTAGCTAATGGTTTCTTAGATACAATACCAAAAGAACAAGTAACAACAACAAAAAAAGCCTTAGACTATTTAAAAATTAAAGATGTTTTATACTACAAATAATACCATGAAGAAAGGGAAAAGACAACTTGTGAAATGGGGAAAAATGCAAATTATATATCAGATAAGGGATGCATTAGTTTTCAAGGGATGCATTAGTTTTCAAGGGATGCTGTAACAAAATACCACAGACTAGGTAGCTTAAACAACAGAAATTTATTTCTCACTGTTCTGGAAGCTGGAAGCCCAAGATCAAAGTGCCAGCACTTGTTTCTCCCTTGGTTTGCCTACTTTCTCACTGTACCCTCACGTGGCCTTTACTTGCTGCATGTAAGTGGAAAGACACAGATAGAGAGGAAGCAGGCATCCCTTGGGACTCTCCTTTCCTATAAGGACACTGGACATAAGATTAGGGTCCAACCACGTGACCTCATTTAACTTTAAAAACCTCTTTAAAGGATCTAAATAGGCATTTCTCCAAAGAATATACACAAAAGACAAAAAACCACATTTTTCAAATGGCTGATATTATTAGTTATTGGGAAAATGCAAGTCAAAAATAATTATGAAATATTACTTTATACTTCCATATTTATTAGTAGAGCTATAATAAAAAAGACATACAATAACAAATATTGGTGAGGATGTGGAAAGTTGACTCCTCATACACTGCTGATGGTAATGTAAAATAGTTTAATCACATTTTAAAATGGTTTTGTAGCTCCTTAGAACACTAAACATAGAATTATTATATGACTGAATAACTCCAATCTTAGGTGTATTTAATAGAAATATAAATACACCTAAAAGTTGTACAAAGATATTCATAAAACAATATAGAAATTTGCCTATGAATGTTACTAACAGATAAAAAGTGAAAATATTCCAAATATCTGTCTACTAATGAATGGATAAATAAAATGTGGCATTCTATACAATGGAGTATTTTTCATTAATAAAGGATAATGAAGTACTTGTATATGCTACAACATGAATAAACTGAAAATGCTATGCTAAATTATAGAAACCAGTCACACAAAAATCATATACTATATTTATATTTACATGAAATATCCAGAATTAGCACATCTAGACACCCCAATGTACAATCACTGTGGTGATGACTGTACAACACTGTGAATTTACTAAAAGAAAATTAAATTGCACAATTCACATAGTGAAATGTATGATATATAAATGATATCTCAATAAAGATGGAAGATATATTTTCATTTCTATTAAATTACTTTCTACATCAGTTAGGTGGCTTTTGAATAATAATTCAGTTCACTTCAGTTCAGTTCAGTCACTCAGTCATGTCCGACTCTGCGACCCCATGAACTGAAGCACGCCAGGCCTCCCTGTCCATCACCATCTCTCGGAGTTCACTCAGACTCACGTCCATCGAGTCCGTGATGCCATCCAGCCATCTCATCCTCGGTCATCCCCTTCTCCTCCTGCCCCCAATCCCTCACAGCATCAGAGTCTTTTCAATGAGTCAACTCTTCACATGAGTGGCCAAAGTATTGGAGTTTCAGCTTTAGCATCATTCCTTCCAAAGAAATCCCAGGGTTGATCTCCTTCAGAATGGACTGGTTGGATCTCCTTGTAGTCCAAGGGACTCTCAAGAGTCTTCTCCAACACCACAGTTCAAAAGCATCAATTATTTGGCGCTCAGCCTTCTTCACAGTCCAACTCTCACATCCATACATGACCACAGGAAAAACCCTAGCCTGGACTAGACAGACCTTAGTGGGCAAAGTAATGTCTCTGCTTTTGAATATACTATCTAGGTTGGTCATAGCTTTTCTTCCAAGGAGTAAGCGTCTTTTAATTTCATGGCTGAAGTCACCATCTGCAGTGATTTTAGAGCCCCCCAAAATAAAGTCTGTCACTGTTTCCACTGTTTCCCCATCTATTTCCCATGAAGTGATGGGACCGGATGCCATGATCTTAGTTTTCTGAATGTTGAGCTTTAAGCCAACTTTTTCGCTCTCCTCTTTCACTTTCATCAAGAGGCTTTTTAGCTCCTCTTCACTTTCTGCCATAAGGGTGGTGTCATCTGCATATCTGAGGTTATTGATATTTCTCCCGGCTCTTGATTCCCACTTGTGTTTCTTCCAGTCCAGTGTTTCTCCCAGTCCAGTGTTTCTCATGATGTACTCTGCATAGAAGTTAAACAAGCAGGGTGACAATATACAGCCTTGACATACTCCTTTTCCTATTTGGAACCAGTCTGTGGTTCCATGTCCAGTTCTGACTGTTGCTTCCTGGCCTGCATACAGATTTCTCAAGAGGCAGGTTAGGTGGTCTGGTATTCCCATCTCTTTCAGAATTTTCCACAGTTGATTGTGATCCACACAGTCAAAGGCTTTGGCATAGTCAATAAAGCAGAAATAGATGTTTTTCTGGAACTCTCTTGCTTTTTCCATGATCCAGCGGATGTTGGCAATTTGATCTCTGGTTCCTCTGCCTTTTCTAAAACCAGCTTGAACATCAGGGAGTTCACGGTTCACGTATTGCTGAAGCCTGGCTTGGAGAATTTCGAGGATTACTTTACTAGCATGTGAGATAGGTGCAATTGTGTGGTAGTTTGAGCATTCTTTTGTGTACTTATGAAGAAAGTACCACCTATTAAAAGGTGTATGGAAAGGCAATGAAGAAATAGCAATTCTTCAGCTATGGATATCTAGTTGATTTTCAAATGTTAAGTGAATATCTCTTACTTAATGCCATGTCTAACCTATTTGTATTTTGTTTGAAGGATTAATTATTAAATATCTCTTTCAATTATTTTAAGTTTGTCAGTTCACGTCATGTTGACATTACAGAACATACAGAGAGCCATGTATTCTTAATTTGTTCTTAAATTTTAAATTAAAAGACCAGCCTGTTTCCATAAGTAAATTCTGTTCCTTGAGTTCTAAATGTTAAGTAACACAAATCATATCAATAGCAAAAAGAATACAGTAAGCTTTGGTCTTTCTACCAACAGTTTTAGTTCAAAGACATGTCACAAAGTCTCAACATCGGATGGCTTTCTACAAGTCATTACCTGCATCCCCAACTGAGCACACAGGGTTTAATTAACAGGATAATTATTTACATAAATATGTCTAAGCCAGAATCTAGATCTAGAAATGCCAGCTTCTCCACAGCTGTCCAACATGTATACTTAATCCCACATTTTAAAACCATTTTACCACTTCTGCTGTGATATAACACTTCAAATAAAAAAGAGAAAATTAAAGCACAGAAAGAGAGTGAAATCATCTCATGGATATTCCATGCATAGTTTTTTTCTCCATTAGATGGACAAAGGCCAATTTTTTCACATTAGAATATTCTGCTGTTACTGCCACTAAGTCACGTCAGTCGTGTGTGACTCTGTGTGACCCCATAGACAGAGGCCCACCAGGCTCCCATCCCTGGGATTCTCCAGGCAAGAATACTGGAGTGGGTTGCCATTTCCTTCTCCAGTATTAGATTATTCTAGGGATATAAAAACATGTCAGGAAATAATACACAAATACTCAAACAACTAGGCACAATATTATAGCATATTTAAGTAATAACATTAAAAATTCTCAGTTATTAATTCTGAAGGAGATCAACCCTGGGATTTCTTTGGAAGGAATGATGCTAAAGCTGAAGCTCCAGTACTTTGGACACCTCATGTGAAGAGTTGACTCATTGGAAAAGACTCTGATGCTGGGAGGGATTGGGGGCAGGAGGAGAAGGGGACGACCGAGGATGAGATGGCTGGATGGCATCACGGACTCAATGGACATGAGTCTGAGTGAACTCCAGGAGATGGTGATGGACAGAGAGGCCTGGTGTGCTGCGATTCATGGGGTCGCAAAGAGTCGGACATGACTGAGTGACTGAACTGAACTGAACTGAACTGAACTTACTTTGCAAAGGAAGAAAATGAATCCACAACTATTAAAAACTGGGCTTCTTGCAACTTTGGGGCTTGGACTTCTCACATTCTTGCCAGTTGATCAGCAACTGTAACTGTTACAGTCATTATATTAACATTAGTTACTTCAAGCTTTATTTTTCCTTCTCATAAAAGGAAAGATATTGTTAAACCAAATAATTTCTTTGTGGATAAATGTAGTACTGTTTTGAATCTGAATGGAGTCAAGTGTATCTTTCAACCTGCACAATACAAATTAATCCTATGCAGATATAAAAGCATCCAGTTGGATTATGTATATTTGTGTTTTATGTGATAAGACTCAAAAAAACCTCAAGACTAATATGAATCCTTTTTCAATATAAACGAAAGAGTCTTCAGTTCAGTGCCTCAGTCATGTTGGACCCTTTCCGATCCCATGGACGGCAGCCCGCCAGGCTTCCCTGTCCATCACCAGCTCCCAGAGCTTGCTCAAACTCATGTCCATTGAGTTGATAATACCATCCAACCATCTCATCCTCTGTCTTCCCCTTCTCCTCCAGCCTTCAATGTTTCCCAGCATCAGAGTCTTTTCAGATGAGTGAGTTCTTTGCATCAGGTGGCCAAAGTATTGAAGTTTCATCTTCAGCATCAATCCTTCCAATGAATATTCAGGACTGATTTCCTTTAGGATGGACTGGTTGGATTTCCTTGCAGTCCAAGGGATTCTCAAGAGTCTTTTCCAACACCACAGTTCAAAAGCATCAATTCTTTGGTGCACAGCTTTCTTTACACTCCAATTCTCACATCCATCCATGACTACTGGAAAAACCATAGCTTTGACTAGATGGACCTTTGTGGACAAAGTAATATCTCTGCTTTTTAATATGCTGTCTAGGTTGGTCATAATTTTCCTTCCAAGGAGTAAGCATCTTTTAATTCATAGCTACAGTCACCATCTGCAGTGATTTTGGAGCCCCCCAAAATAAAGTCTGTCACAGTTTCTGTTGTTTCCCCATCTATTTTCCATGAAGTGATGGGACCAGATGCCATGATGTTAGTTTTCTGAATGTTGAGTTTTAAGCCAACATTTTCACTCTCCTCTTTCACTTTTAGCAAGAGGCTCTCCAGTTCTTCTTCACTTTCTGCCATAAGGGTGGTGTCATCTGCATATCTGAGGTTATTGATATTTTTTCCCAGCAATCTTGATTCCAGCTTGTGTTTCTTCCAGTCCAGCGTTTCTCATGATGTACTCTGCATAGAAGTTAAATAAGCAGGGTAACAATATACAGCCTTGATGTACCCCTTTCCTGATTTGGAACCAGTCTGTTGTTCCATGTCCAGTTCTAACTGTTGCTTCTTGACCTGCATACAGATTTCTCAGGAGGCAGGTCAGGTGTACCTCTTTAAGAATTTTTCACAGTTTTCTGTCATCCACACAGTCAAAGGCTTTGGTGTAGTCAATAAAGCAGAAGTAGATGTTTTTTGGAACTCTTTTGTGTTTTTGATGATCCAGCAGATATTGGCAGTTTGACCTCTGGTTCCTCTCCCTTCTCTAAATCCAGCTTGAACATCTGGAAATTCACAGTTCACGTACTATTGAAGCCTGGCTTGGAGAATTTTGAGAATTACTTTGCTAGCATGTGAGATGAGTGCAATTGTGTAGTAGTTTGAACATTCTTTGGCATTGCCTTTCCTTGGGATTGGAAGAAAAACTGACATTTTTCAGCATGGGAACTTTAGAAGGAGGTTACCATTATCTTCATTATCTCCACCATCCTTTGGCCTCAGGTGAAACAACAGGGAGGGAACACAGGCCTGCCCATCAACAGAAAATTGGATTAAAGATTAACTGAGCATGGCCTTGCCCATTAGAACAAGACCCAGTTTTTCTCTCAGTCCATCTCTCCCAAAGGAAACTTCCATAAGCCTCTTATCCTTCTCCATCAAAAGGCAGACAGAATGAAAAAAACAATCACAGAAAACTAACCAATCTGATCACATGGACCACAGCCTTGTCTAAAGAGTCTTAGTTTATATAATTATTGAAATTATATTCTCTTTATGAAAAGCTAACCATAGAAGAAAATTCATCAAATCAACAAATTTTCAAAAATACTTAGATCTGATGTTATATTTTATCATTTTGTTTTATAACTGAAAGAAAGGACTAACTACACTTACTGCTAAAATGTCGTACAAGAAGCCAATGCTTCTGGATGACATAATCCAGAAGTCATTGACCATAACGTCATTGACCATAGCTTTGGTGGTGATTTGTGTCTTATTCACAGATATTACCAAGAAATTATCATGATGACTGCCATAAATTATTATCTAGAAAGTGTTTTCTGAGTCAAAGTGAATAAAATAATCAATAGAATATACTGCAAAAAGCCTATTGTTCAATACTTGAATTAACTCAATTCTCACCAGAGGTTTTTCATTACAACTAGTCTCTAATAGGCTTGTATAGTTAAAAATTAAAGCCATTTCACTTACTTTTTATATATGAAGACCAATGGAGAGAATTTAATTATGAAGAAATAAATTACCAGATAATTCATATGATTATTATGATAAATCATCTTATATCAATACTGATAAATTATTCTGTCTTATAAGAGAAAAGAATATGGCAAAATTAAATAAATTGGGATACTCTTTATTTCTCTAAAAATCTATACCCATCATGATATACTAAGGACTTATGCACTTAAGGACATTGTTATCCTTGTAGACACCTTAAAATTTCAGTAGTTCCATTGACTCAAAATGAACCATCATATTTCAATATTTGTGACACATTTTATCATATAAAGTAACTATTTTTATCTTACATAAATCAATCCAAATGTCTGCTGTTTTTTTTTTTTTTTTTAAAGCATTAGCAAGCCCTTTAAGCTGGCAATTTAAACTGAAAGTTTTTGATACTGTAGGCAAAAAGGTCTTAGTTTAGTAAGGCCAAACTGAAATGAACATTCTAGCTATGCTTGATATTACTCTTTACTCCCTAAGAGTAGATAATGCCTTATTCTGAATCATCAGGTTTGGTTTTTAACTTTGAAACTTTAACTGTTTTTTGTTTTTTTTAAAAGAAGACTTAGTCACATATGAAGGTAACTGATATGAGATATTAAATAAATCTATAATATAATACAATGCCAACACAATGAAAGGTCCTAAACTTGGGGGGAAACTTTTAAAATTGAACAAGGGATGGAGCTAGCTTTCTTTTTTAAGTATGATAAGAAGGGACAAATTTATGGAAAATGGTAATAGTCAAACCAAATATAGGTCATTTGCTGTGTTAGATAGCTGTTGGGAGGACAGTACTGAGTGGAGCTATACTGTCTACATCATACCTGTGTGGATAAAAAGGGACTGACCAAATGGCAAGAAAACTGCCATATAAGATAGGTCATGCACTATCCATCTAAGAACAGAAAAATGGGAAAAACAGAATTCTTAGCCTAAGCTTTGACTTGGTCTTGGAATTCTATGTTAACACAACAGAATTCTGAGGACAATATTTTTAAATGTTACAGAGGAGCAGGTTTTGGAAGAAGTGACTCTAACATTGCCCTTAGGCTTAGGTGTTTGTTTGTTTGTTTGTTTTTTTAATGCATGCAGTTAAGTTATGCAGACTCTGAAGACACTCTCCTAATGCATCCACCCAAGACTTCTCAATGTCAAAATCTTCTGAAAGGTCTCATTCTCCTATTCTCCAAATGGAGCAAGAACTGAGAGAACAACATGGGCACTATGTTTCTCTTCATCACTGCTATTTGCCTTTGGGTCATTCAGGGTTCTGACAGACAGCTCACACAAAGGAGTTAATTGACAGATAATCTACAGAAGTTTGGGCAGAGCTATGGCAATAGGCTGATGAAGAATCCAGGATCTAGCATAGCAACAGCAGGAAGTTGTTACAATGAGACAGAGATCTAGCAGCATTATTAGATCTCAGTGAGAACTAGAACCTGAGTAGCATAAGTGGAAAGACTATGTAGTGCATTGAGGGGTAGAAATAAAGACTTCCTAAATCAAGCAAGTTTATACAAGTGAAAGACAAGCAATAATTACAATAAGGAAAATATCTTTTAAATCAATCCTTGATTTATCAAACTGTTTATCTGATGTGCCAATATGGTCACTAACAATTTCTTTAGATGTTTCCTTACTTGTAGAAAAATCTTTCTCTAGTTCCACAGGTATTTCATTTATGTGTAACCAAAAATTCATACTATTGCAAGACTTTTTAAAATAGTATGGGCATATTGATATTTTCTTGTATATAATACATAATATTCATGGGGTTATGGAGAATATGACATTAAATATGGATCTTTCCAGTAGTTATGTATGGATGGCTGAGTGCCAGAAAATTGATGCCTTTTAACTATGGAAAAGACTCTTGAGAGTCCTTTGGATGGCAAGGAGATCAAATCAGTCAAACCTTCAAACTCAACATTCAAAAAACCAAGATCATAGCACTGGGTCCCCTCACTTCATGGCAAATAGATGGGGAAAAAGTGGAAACCATGACAAGCTTTATTTTCTTGGGCTACAAAAATCACTGTGGACAGTGATTGCAGCCGTGAAATTAAATTTTCTTGCTCCCTGGAAGAAAAGCAATGACAAACCTAGACAGCTTACTAAAAATCAGAGACATCACCTTGTTGACAAATTTCACGTAGTCAAAGTTATGGTTTTTCCAGTAGTCATGTACGGATGTGAGAGTTGCACCATGAAGAAGGCTGAGCACCGAAGAATTGATACTTTCAAATGTGGTGCTGGAGAAGACTCATGAAAGTCCCCTGGACAGAAAAGAGATCAAACTAGTCAGTCCTAAAGGAAATCAACCCTGAATATTCATTGGAAGAACTGATGCTGAAGCTGAAGCCCCAGTACTTTGGCCATCTGATATGAAGAGCTGCCTCACCAAAAAAGACCCTGATGCTGGGAAAGATTGAAAGCAGGAAGAGAAGAGGACAAAAGAAGATGAGATGGTTGGATGGCATCACCAACTCAAAGGAAACGAGTTTGAGCAGGCTCTGGGAGAGGGTGAAGGACAGGGAAGCCTGACATGCCGCAGTCCACAGGGATGCAAAGAATTGAACATGACTTAGTAACTGAACAACAACAACCAGGGATAAAATGGACATTAATAACTGTGGTTTTCCAACAATTCTCAGTCTGTAATTTTGTTCAGTGAGCTACTTCTGAATTACTTAAGAATGGGAAAATTTTAAATTATTTAGTTTTTGCTGATTTTCTAGTACAATTCATCTATTCATTTGTGATTATCTTTTTAAGCACAGTTTAAATTTGCTTCTAATACCACACACTTGTGGCTATAACAATCATTTTCTTCCATTCATGTTTACATTGACTTCCTTTCCGTCTTCTAGGCTGCCTTTCCAGACACTTTGACTCATGGAAATTTATGAAAAGTCACATTTCTTTATATTGTTGTCTAAAGTGAATTTTTAATGAGTCTTAAATATGCAAATGCAATATGCCTCAGCTGTGCTGTTTATCTCACCCATTCTTCATTGTCACCAAACACTACACATTTCTCTTAATCAACTTAACAGATGCAGGAAATGAGATAGATCACAGATATGCCTAGATAAGCAGACTCCCTTGATATACTAATATATTCCAAAGTTTTGATAATTTTGGGTACTTAAAATACAATGTGCTGTGATAAGGTCTTGCAGATTACTGTATTAGCCCTCCCCCACCCCCATTAATAATGACTAATTCACAGTTCTTTCCACAGTTTTCATTTATGTTTTCTTTCTTTTTAGGGGTCAACTCATATAGGCTGTCTTTTCTCATAACTATAAAATGGTAACTCTTTGAATGAATATTATACTGTTCTATCCTAGTTTATAGCAACGAGTCTCTTCTGGAATTCTTCAAAATACTATCAAATCAGCAATATATTTGATGTTTTATGAGTTCAGAGCATACAATCAAGGACTGAGATCCACAACACATGCACACACATACACAGAAACACACTAAACAAGGGAACAACCGAGGAAACACTGCAAAGCAGTACATGATTAATTGCTTAAACAAGGGATACAGACCATAAGGTTCATGGCAAACAAGAGACTAATCATTTAGCAATTCAGAGATAAAGGATTATTCCCCAGCTGAACACAGACATGTCTGCCTGAGCATAGCAATGTATCACATTTGGTCCAGTTAATGAAGAGAGCTCAATGAAATGTGCGATTCTCTACTATGAGAACGTCAATACCTTAAACCCTCCAACTTTTGCTAAAATTGCTCAATGACTTCAATTTTAATGCTTTCTTCCTTTCAAGACAAACTTTCAATATTACTTCTGAATTTACTCTCACATCTTTAACCCATTTATTCAACAAAAGATTATTTCATTCCATCCACCACTGTGCTAACTATTGTGGTGAGCGTGTACTCAGTCATGTCAGACTCTTTGTGACCACATGAATTGTAGCCCACCAGGCCCCTCTGTCCGTGGAGTTTTGCAGGCAAGAATATTTGAGGGGGTAGCCATTTCCTCCTCCAGAGTATCTTCCTGACCCAGAGACTGAACCAACATCTCCTGGGTCTCCCGCATTGGCAGGTGGATTCTTTACCACTGAACCACCTGGGATATTGATCAAATCATGGGACAACTTGATATAAATAACTATGCTTTGCAATACAAAGAGTAAAAGCAGACATAGGCTCTTTACACAAAAGCTGGATTGTACTTCAAATAATCTTTATGTAATGTGATAAGAGTTTTTCAGACAAATATATCTCCAACAGCTTCAAAGTTGCATATATGTACACTTATTTTCTACATTACATTAAAAAAAAATCAATATTCAGATTTAAGACATAGTACCTTTCATTACAGGAGAGAGTGACATTATTTTAATGAATATAAATAAGTTCATAATACCCCAACTAGCCAAGCAAATAAGTGTACATACCACAGAACAAGAGGATAATGACATAATAATTTATCTATCTGTAAAGATGCAAAAATTATTGTAAGTGTATATGATGATACATTTCCGTCTTCTATTTTAGAAGTTAAAAATAACAAAGTAATCTTTCATCAGTTTGGAGGTCAAGAGAACAAAGCACATTCTTGTGAAACCCTGTGTTAAATGAGGTGTATTTCTAACCCTCTAGCCTTTGTAGTTTTAGCTCTAGCTAAAAGCACCTTCGAAGAATTACTAGATTACTTTTCAGCATGGCTCTGTCAAAACAATGATGAAATTCAATAATTTAGTTTTGCAAAATCTAGAAATGTAAATAAATGAGATGATTTAAGCAGTCTTGGGTATTGTGTTTTCATTACACTTTCAATGTTTCCCTTAACTTGTGAAATATTTTGTCAGTTTGGAGGGAGGAAAAGAAAATCTAAAAATTTCATTATCTTTAAAGAACACAAATCCAACTTTAACCCCAAAGATGGCATTTCATTTCTTCATGGGTTCTTACAGCAATATAAAACCAAATATATTAACCCATTAGTTTATTTTCTGCTAATCTATAGAATTGTGTTTTATATATCATGTAACAATCACAATGATGTAATTAGCCGATGTCCTAACTTCACACCAGAATATCTGTATTTATGTGATAAGGCACTAGAGAAGTAGCTAATTTAATTTTTGTACCTTGAGCGTAGAAGGACGGAAGCTGAGTGACATTCCTTTGGCTTTATTAATATAGAAGGCCATAACCTTAACTAACCTTTCAGATAAACCTCATGTTTCTTTGACACACCATGGACCTATGCCTTTTATATAACTTTAAAATTCAGTTTTATACCTATTTTTCCCATATCAAGATGTATTATCTTTCCTAAGTTTCTTCTCCAATATTAGCCAAGCAAACATTTTCCAAAACAAAATTGAAAACCCTAAAAACCTCTGGGCTACTTGCCATAGAGGGACAGATAACTCAGGGTTCTGGAAGGAAAATACAGAATAGATTAATCATCCTCAATGCACAAGAGTAACAAATTTAATTTTACATTTTCTGTAATGCTTTTTGCCAAGCAAGGGATCATGCAAAAATAATCAGATGGTGGCTTGATGCTAATTCAACTAGAGCTCCTCCTAACCAGGGCCCTGGCCTTTTGATACCAGTTAACTAACTGGATATTGGAAGAAATAAACCACAGCAAATCATGAAATCCTTGTGCCTTTACACAACCAATGGCTGTGAAATGTGCACTAAATTAGGACAAAAGGATCAATATTAACTGAGAGGAGTCTGCTGTAATCTACTAAAAAAATAGTACTAAAAGCAAGAGAGTTCCAGAAAAACATCTATTTCTGCTTCCTTGACTATGCCAAGCCTTTGACTGTGTGGATCACAATCAACTGTGGAAAATTCTTCAAGAGATGGGAATACCAGACCACCTGACCTGCCTCTTGAGAAATTTGTATGCAGGTCAGGAAGCATCAGTAAGAACTGGACATGGAACCACAGACCAGTTCCAAATAGGAAAAGGAGTATGTCAAGGCTGTATATTGTCACCCTGATTATTTAACTTCTATGCAGAGTACATCATGAGAAACACTGGACTGGAAGAAACACAAGCTGAAATCAAGATTGCCAGGAGAAATATCAATAACCTCAGATATGCAGATGACACCACCCTTATGGCAGAAAGTGAAGAGGAGCTAAAAAGCCTCTTGATGAAAGTGAAAGAGGAGAGTGAAAAAGTTGGCTTAAAGCTCAACATTCAGAAAACGAAGATCATGGCATCCGGTCCCATCACTTCATGGGAAATAGATGGGGAAACAGTGGAAACAGTGACAGACTTTATTTTTTTGAGCTAAAAAATCACTGCAGATGGTGATCGCAGCCATGAAATTAAAAGACACTCCTTGGAAGAAAAGTTATGACCAACCTAGATAGTATATTCAAAAGCAGAGACATTACTTTGCCCACTAAGGTCCGTCTAGTCAAGGCTAGGGTTTTTCCTGTGGTCATGTATGGATGTGAGAGTTGGACTGTGAAGAAGGCTGAGAGCTGAAGAATTGGTGCTTTTGAACTGTGGTATTGGAGAAGACTCTTGAGAGTCCCTTGGACTGCAAGGAGATCCAACCAGTCCATTCTGAAGGAGATCAACCCTGGGATTTCTTTGGAAGGAATGATGCTAAAGCTGAAACTCCAGTACTTTGGCCACCTCATATGAAGAGTTGACTCATTGGAAAAGACTCTGATGCTGGGAGGGATTGGAGGCAGGAGGAGAAGGGGATGACCAAGGATGAGATGGCTGGATGGCATCACGGACTCGACAGACATGAGTCTGAGTGAACTCTGGGAGATGGTGATGAACAGGGAGACCTGGCATGTTGCTAATTCATGGGGTTGCAAAGAGTCGGACACGACTGAGAGACTGAACTGAACTGAACTGAACTGAACTGAAGGAGGTAAACAGGAGGCAAACTTGACAATGGAAGTAAAGAACTCTGACAAAGTTTAGCGCCAAAATTCATTAAATCCATTAAAAATCCATTAAAAAATTCATGAATGCTTAGGTTCAATTTCAAAGTCCTCCAACAGCATAAAACAAAATAAATATGGCAGGAAAGCAACATGACTATAGCCTGTGTCTCATCCTCTCAGAGTCTACATCTTAACACCCACTCAATTGAAAGGTAGTATCTGAAGTGTCATACTCATCCTAAAGCACCAAAACTGTAGGACCACACCAACATCTGGCTAGATATAAAAATGTCAAAATTTAATGGCTTTTGCAAAAGTCATACTCAAAGGACAAAATAAACTATAACATGTCAACAAAGGAAAAAAAATTAAAACAGGACTAAGAAAATGCTGAAGAAGCTCAAGTTGAATGGCTCTATGAAGACCTACAAGACCTTCTAGAACTAATACCAAAAAAAGATGTACTTTTCATTATAGGGGACTGGAATGCAAAAGTAGGAAGTCAAGAAACACCTGGAGTAATGGGCAAATTTGGCCTTGGAGTACAGAATGAGGCAGGGTAAAGGCTAACAGAATTTGCCAAGAGAACGGACTGGTCATAGCAAACACCTTCTTCTGACAAGAGAAGACTCTACACATGGACATCACCAGATGGTCAATACTGAAATCAGATTGGTTATATTCTTTGCAGCCAAAGATGGAGAAGCTCTATACAGTCAGCAAAAACAAGACCAGAATGACATGAAATCCTTATTGCCAAATTCAGACTTAAATTGAAGAAAGCATGCAAAATCACTAGACATTTAGGTATGACCTAAATCAAGTCCCTTACGACTATACAGTGGAAATGACAAACATATTCAAGGGATTAGATCTGAAAGACAGAGTGCGTGAAAAACTATGAACCGTGGTTTGCGAAACTGTACAGGAGACAGGGAGCAAGACCATCTCCAAGAAAAAGAAATGAAACAAGGTAAAATGGTTTGTCTGAGGAGGTCTTACAAATAGCTGAGAAAGAGGAGAAGTGAAAGGCAAAGAAAAAATGGAAAAATATACCCATTTGAATGCAGAGTTCCAAAGAATAGCAAGGAGAGATAAGAAAGCCTTCCTCTGTGATCAATGCAAAGAAATAGAGGAAAACAATAGAATGGGAAAGACTAGAGGTCTCTTCAAGAAAATTAGAGATACCAAGGGAACATTTCATGCAAAGATGGGCTCAATAAAGGACAGAAACCATATGGACCTAACAGAAGCAGAAGATATTAAGAAGAGGCGGAAAGAATACACAGAAGAACTATACAAAAAAGATCTATACAAAAACTATACAAAAAAGGTCTTCATGACCCAGATAACCACAATGGTGTGATCACTCACCTAGAGACAGATATCCTGGAATGCAAACCCAAGTGGGCCTTAGGAACCATCACTAAGAACAAAGCTAGAGGAGATGATAGAATTCCAGTTGAGCTATTTCAGATTCTAAAAGATGATGCTATGAAAGCCTTGTACTCAATATGCCAGCATCTTTGGAAAACTCAGCAGTGGCCACAGGACTGGAAAAGGTCAGTTTTCATTCCAATCCCAAAGAAAGGCAATGCCAAAGAATGCAAACTACCACACAATGGCACTCATCTCACACGCTAGCAAAGTAATGCTTAAAATCCTCCAAGCCAGGCTTCAACAGAATGTGAACCATGAACTTCCAGATAATGAAGCTGGATTTAGAAAAGGCAGAGGAACCAGAGATCAAACTGCCAACATCTGCTGGATCATGGAAAAAGCTAGAGAGTTCCAGAAAAACATCTACTTCGGCTTTATTTGGCTAATAAGCCAAAGCCTTTGACTGTGTGGATCACAACAAACTGTGGAAAATTCTGAAAGAGATGGGAATACCAGACCACCTCACCTGCTTCTTGAGAAATCTCTATGCAGGTCAAGAAGCAATAGTTAGTAATGGACATGGAACAACAGACAGGTTTCAAATCAGGAAAGGAGTATATCAAGGCTGTATATTGTCACTCTGCTTACTTAACTTATATGCAGAGTACACCATGAGAAATGCTGGACTGGATGAAGACAAACTGGAATCAAGATTGCTGGGAGAAATAACAATAACCTCAGATATTCAGATGACACCACCCTTATGGCAGAAAGCAGAGAAGAACTGAAGAGCCTCTTCAGAAAAGTGAAAGAGGAGAGCTAAAAAGTTGGCTTAAAGCTCAACATTCAGAAAACTAAGATCATGGCATCTGGTCCCATCACTTTTTGGCAAATAGATGAGGAAACAGTGACAGACTTTATTTTGGGGGGCTCCAAAATCACTGCAGATGGTGACTGCAGCTATGAAATTAAAAGATGCTTGCTCCTTGGAAGAAAAGTTATGACCAACTTAGACAGCATATTAAAAAGCAGAGACATTACTTTGCCAACAAAGGTCCATCTAGTCAAAACTATCATTTTCCAGTAGTCATGTATGGATGTGGTAGTTGGACTATAAATGAAGCTGTGCACCAAAGAATTGATGCTTTTGAACTGTGGTGTTGGAGAAGACTCTTGAGAGTTCCTTGGACTGCAAGGAGATCCAACCAGTCCATCCTAAGGGAAAATCAGTCCTGAATATTCATTGGAAGGACTGATGCTGAAGCGTAAACTCCAATATTTGGCTACCTGATGCGAAGAGGTGACTCATTTGAAATGATCGTGATGCTGGGAAAGATTGAAGGCAGGAGGAGAAGGGGACGACAGAGGATGAGATGGTTGGATGGCATTACCGACTCAATGGACATGAGTTTGAGTAAAGTCCGGGAGTTGGTGATGGACAGAGGCCTGGAGTGCTGCAGTCCATGGAGTCTCAAAAAGTCCAACATGACTGAGTGACTGACTTGAACTGAACTGAAGAGAGTGCTAATATTTTCCAGAATAAGATCACTTTTGAAAAGAGGAAATAATATGTTATACACTGACCAGTTACTTCCACTTTGTAAGAACAAAATGTCAAATTGTGTCTGCTCAAATATAGAAGAAGTGGAAAAATATTGGGATCTGGTATGTGGTTGAGAAGATCAAGTATTAAAAACAGCAATTTATATGAAATTTCAAGATAAATAAGTACATAACTCTAAACTGCAAACATACTTTGCCTCTTTACCTTTGAAATGCACTTTAACTAGCAAAGAAAATGTGTTTCTCCCTCATTCTGGCTGCTTTGTAAACATAATTAATTAATCTCAATAATACCCTTGTGAGTATGAATAGGTATTTTCTCTCTGGGTTGTACATATGACAAAACTATAATACTAATTGTGTACATTTATAGAACTCTTTTTCCCTTAGGAGTTCAGGGCACCTTATTATTTTGAAATGACTAAACAGACGTTAATTATCATAATACCTTTGTAAAGTATGTAAAACCTCAATTAAATGAGTATGATTGAAAGATTCAAAATAAAGAAGGAATTTTATTCAGCATTTGTTTCTTCTTAAAATCATCCCTATATAACAAGATGATTCAGGTTGGGTGACTATAACTATAGTAATGGTGAAATATTATTTTGGAAATATTAAAATGTTGTATATAGTTTTTTATTTAACGATGCTAAAAAACTGACTTTAAATAAGTCTTAGAATTTTCCAATCAAAAGGAAAGGAAACAGACTAGATACAATAGGAAGGCAGGAAGTTAAGGAGAATGATAAATGATAAGATACTTATTACTTAACAAATATCAGCTCAGTTCTGATGATGGAGCTGCCATGATTCTAGGTCCATGGAATATAGAAATAAACCAAAGACTTCTCCTTGTGGAGCTTATACTCCAGAATGGGAGAATGGCAACAACAAAATGAACAAATAATTTCAGTTCAAAAATAAATCTATGAAGCAAATATACCAGGGTAAAGAGGTAGAGTGAGGGCCTTAGTACATGAAGAGTTGAAGAGGGATATGACAGAAATCAAGGTTAAGAAACTGAGAAAAGAGAACAAAAAAATGTCCCAATAATATGAAAATGAATAGCATAACATACATGAGATGCTTCACATATATTAATCATTCCGCTCAGTTTTGTGGTTTTGTTTATTTATTTTGAGTTTGGTTTTTCCTTGAGAACTGGAGCAAAAGTCTAAGCTTTGAGTTGGTGCATACTGTTTAATTAATGGGAACACTGCTTGGTGCTTCCCATTATTTCAGGGCCAGACAGATAATCCTGAAGTATCCTGAAGTATCCAACCAGGGGAGCTTAAGAAACAAATATGAGAACTTTAGCACTCACTAACGTATTACACTAAATATATGAAAACCCTGTGGAAGTGTAAAGAAAAAAAGATCTTAGGTTTAATTTGATCTAGAGATTGGCAGTCATCCAGGGCTAGAAAATGCACATTATCTGATTGTGACTAATGCAAAAAACTCTATCTAATCCCACAGATGAAGATCTACAAAGGGTCAGGATTGGCCAGGGTTTAGTCATAATGCTTCACTGTGGAGTGCAATGGCCATCAACTTTGGGACACCATCCTTTAGGTTGTTCATGCAAAAAAGTAATCCTAATGGTCATCAGGAAAACATTCGAACCAGAGTTCAGAGAAGCCTGAATGGAACAAATCAAGAAAGGAAACAAAGACTACAGTCATTCCATAAACTCTAGTAAGTAATTCCATCCAGTTGAGACAAATAGCTACGAAAACAAGAGAAGTGAAAGGCGAAGGAGAAAAGGAAAGATATACCCATTTGAATGCAGAGTTCCAAAGAATAGCAAGAAGAGATAAGAAAGCCTTCCTCAGTGGTCAATGCAAAGAAATAGAGGAAAACAACAGAATGTGAAAGACTAGAGATCTCTTCAAGAAAATCAGAGATACCAAGGGAATATTTCTTGCAAAGATGAGCACAATAAAGGACAGAAATGGTATGGACCTAACAGAGGCAGGAGATATTAAGAAGAGGTGGAAAGAATACATAGAAGAACTATACAAAAAAGATCTTCATACCCCAGATAATCACAATGGTGTGATCACTTACCTAGAGACAGACATCCTGGAATGCAAACCCAAGTGGGCCTTAGGAACCATCACTAAGAACAAAGCTAGAGGAGATGATAGAATTCCAGTTGAGCTATTTCAGATTCTAAAAGATGATGCTATGAAAGTCTTGTACTCAATATGCCAGCAAATTTGGAAAACTCAGCAGTGGCCACAGGACTGGAAAAGGTCAGTTTTCATTCCAATCCCAAAGAAAGGCACTGCCAAAGAATGCTCAAACTATTGCACAGTGGCACTCATCTCACACGCTAGCAAAGTAATGCTTAAAATTCTCCAAGCCAGGCTTCAACAGAATATGAACCGTGAACTTCCAGATGTTCAAGCTGGATTTAGAAAAGGCAGAGGAACCAGAGATCAAATTGCCAACATCTGCTGTATCATAGAAAAAGCAAGAGTTTCAGAAAAACATTTACTTTTGCTTTATTGACTACGCCAAACCTTTGACTGTGTGGATCACAAAAAGCTGTGGAAAATTCTGTATGCAAGTCAAGAAGCAACAGTTAGAACTGGACATGGAACAACAGACAGGTTCCAAATCAGGGAAGGAGTACGTCAAGGCTGTATATTGTCACCTGGTTTATTTAAATTACATGCAGAGTACACCAAGAGAAATGCTGGGCTGGATGAAACACAAGCTAGAATCAAAATTGTCAGGAGAAATATCAATAACCTCAGATATGCAGATGATACCACCCTTATGGCAGAAAGCAGAGAAGAACTAAAGAGTCCCTTGCTGAAAGTGAAAGAGGAGAGTGAAAAAGTTGGCTTAAAACTCAACATCCAGAAAACTAAGATCATGGGATCTGGTCCCATTACTTCAAGGGAAATAGATGGGGAAACAGTGGAAACAGTGTCAGCCTTTATTTTGAGGGGCTCCAAAATCACTGCAGATGGTGATTGCAGCCATGAAATTAAAAGACACTTACTCCTTGGAAGAAAAGTTATGACCAACCTAGATAGCATATTGAAAAGCAGAGACATTACTTTGCCAACAATGGTCCATATAGCGAAAGCTATGGTTTTTCCAGTGGTCATGTACGGATGAGAGAGTTGGACTATAAAGAAAGCTGTGCACCAAATAATTGATGCTTTTGAACTGTGGTGTTGGAGAAGACTCTTGAGAGTCCCTTGGACTGCAAGGAGATCCAACCAGTCCATCCTAATGGGAATCGGTCCTGAATATTCATTGAAAGGACTGATGCTGAAGCTGAAACTCCAATATTTGACTACCTGATGCGATGACAGAGGCTGAGATGGTTGGATGGCATCAGTGACTCATGGACATGAGTTTGAGTAAACTCCCAGAGTTGGTGATGGACATGGGGCCTGGCATGCTGCACTCTATGGGGTTGCAAAGTGTAGGACATGACTGAGAGGCTGAACTGAACTAAGACTTTCAAGTGAGAAGTCATAAAACTATATTTTCCATTTTATGCTTAAGCATGACATTTTCCATAGGCGTAAATGTTTAAATAATGCAAAATTTTCAAATATATGCATGGAAAACAATGTTGACTCTATTAGATGGCATTATAAAAGTTTTTAGCCAACTCTATGCTCTGGTCGTCTTTACATGAAAACACAATATGGATGCAATTAAGAAATACAGAAAACCAGCCAAGAGATACCAAGCACCTTCATCTTAAATATTGTAAAATGCATTCATTTCATTGCCTAGTTTACGTTCATTTTTGCTCAACTGGGTGAGTAGTTCAAACAAATTACAACATATGTATTTAACACATCTATAAATACGTGTAAACACAAAGATTTCTGTAACATGTTTCATCTTGTGTCATTTGTGTCAACGCAAATATTGGAATTATTTTTGCACATTAGACATGTTATAAAAGCCAATGTAATAGGAAAAGGGCCACTGAAAATCAACAGAACTAATCTATTAAACCCACACACACACAAATACGTACCACTTTTGCATTCATTCCCTCTCTATCTTCCAAGTATTTGAACTGTGTCTCATCAGAAGATCCTTGACTAAAGCGTAACCTTGTTTTCAATGAGGAGTAAAGTCATTCTCTGGATCATCTATTTGTTATTTAAGCTCTGTTTGTGATCTAGTACTTTAATATTACAGCTTGAATAGAGTGAATGGTTATCTCAGTAGTGAACCAACCAAAGCAGCTGAAAGTCAAACAAACAAACAAAAAAAAAGAATATCTATTCTCACACTTCCCTACAAGGAGAAAAGACTCAAGTATATGTAAAGTCTCAATGAAGTTAGGAAAAGAAAATACTGACCTTGACGTGCTCCTGGGGCACAAAATTTTGTATTAAGGAACAAATGCACACGCGGGGTATTCTTTTCTCCTTCTGTCCATAAAGGAGACCAGAATCATTCCCTCTCCATCATGCAAAGATCCTGCCTGTTTCTCTAGCTTAAGTCCCTGTTATTCCTCCACAAAAATTATGATTGTGGCCAGGATGTTTAGTACTATCTCTCCTAAGCACAACAGACACTTGTCTGTTCGACTCTTCACTCATTTTGTCCCCCCTTCCTATACCCTATATTTCTTTTTACACTAAGTTTTACCCACCCTTGAAGGTTTCCTTCAAATCCCCCATTTTATCATTATACCACTTTCTTATATTATTTTATATTAAATTTTACTTTTTCTCTCCCCTAAATCCTACAGAACTTATTTTTATACCTCACTTATGGTCCTTACATATACTGTCTTTCTTACTAGTATCTATATACTATGGGGTCACTGAAACTCAACTCTGTGAGAGACTACAGGAGACATTTGGTCCAATTGCCTAACCAATACAGGAATCCATTCTCTACACCACCAGCAAATGCATACATCGTTTTGCTTAACTCATCTTCTGCTTCCAAGAATGGGAAGGTTACATAGTCTTTAATAAATACACACACACACAGAACAGGACTTGAGACGGTCTCAGTCATTCAGTCATGTCTGATTCTTTGCAACCATAGGACCATCAGCTCCTCTGTCCATGCAATTTCCCAGGCAGGAACAGCAGAGTGGGTTGCCATTTCCTAGTCTAGGGGATCTTCCTGACCCAGGTATTGAACATATGCCTTCTGCATCTCCTGTCTCTCCTCTACTGGCAGGCAGATTTTTTCCACTGAGCCACCTGGGAAGCCCAACATAGTGTGTGTGTGTGTGTGTGTGTATATATATATATATGTATATATGCTAAGTCACTTCAGTCGTGTCCGACTCTGTGCGACCCCATAGACAGCAGCCCACCAGGCTCCCCCATCCCTGGGATTCTCCAGGCAAGAACACTGGAGTGGGTTGCCATTTCCTTCTCCAACGTATGAAAGTAAAAAGTGAAAGTGAAGTCGCTCAGTCGTGTCCGACTCTTTGCAACCCCATGGACTGCAGACTACCAATCTCTTCCGCCCATGGGATTTTCCAGGCAAGAGTACTGGAGTGGGTTGCCATTGCATTTTCTTTATTAAATATATAGATACACACACACACAACAGGATGTAATGCAAAGTAGCCCTAGTAAGTACATGTTGAATAAATAAAAACAGTTTATATTAAAGTTGAAACACTATAACTTTGAATTAGTTCTTCCTCATGCTTAGCTCAAATGTGGCTCTTTGTCATTATAACTCACAATACCTTCTCTATGGTTCCGTCTGATTCTATACAATAGAAGACATGCCTCAAGACAGATTATATGCAGAGGAGTTTTATCTTGACCACACTGAATATCCCCTTTAATCATTTATGATAATTTCTAGACCTTCTCTTGGGAAATATAACACTTAGACTATGGCATTGAGAACAGGGTTCAACATTCCTCTGAACAGAATGAGTACAGAATGTCTATTTGGGAATCAGTATTAATGACCAACACAGTACCAATAGGCAGATAGTAAATATTCACTCAACATAGGCTGAACTGTTGTGCAATTGACATAACCCTGGAATGCCAGAGATGGTGGTTTATTTATTAAGTTGTGTTCGATCTTGAGACCCCATGGACTGTAGCCTGCCATGCTCCCTGGTCAACAGGATTTTCCAGGCGAGAATACTGGAGTGGGTTGCCACTTCCTTCTCCATGGAATGCCAGTACCATACCATTTCTAGAAGATACATATATTCATTCCTAATATTACTGTAGTATATGTGCATTTTTTGAGATGATTTTCTGGCATTCAAAAGATAACTCTGATTTTCCTTGAAGTCCATCTGCCAGCTTTTCGCAAGAGAACTGAATGTGAAGGCTGTTGAAGCATGTAGGGAAGACAGAATAGTATGCATATCCAGGCCCATGTGGAAGCAAGGTGGGCAAACTGCAGAAACAGTGAATGGACCAAGCTCCACATTCAACAGAACAGGTTGAGAGCAAAGATATCCTTTGCTATATTTTTCATTCCTTTCACTTTCAGTCCTTCAGGAAATCAAAATTTCATCAACACAGAAAGAATACTGCAATGTAATGACTATGTGATTTCTTCCTGACAGCAGACAGCTGTCTAGACAGCCTGACAGCCTAGTGTTCTTGGGCTTACACTGGATAGTATTAAGTGCATTTGACTCTCATTATCTTCAGAAAATGTACTGTTGGTTTTCTGGGTCTAATAGTTAACAATCTTTTAGGTGTAAATATATTTTTTTCCATATTTTCAAACTGTTTATTCAGTTGAGCAGCTGGAGTTTGTTTTATTTATTAATTTCCACCATGTCCTTTTGTTAGAACAAAAAAAGAACATTTTGGCAAAGGATTGTATCATAACTTTTTATATGTTAGTAAAATAAACTATGAGGGACTTCCCTAGTGGTCCAGTGGCTAAAACTTCACGCTCCCAATGCTGGGGTCCCGCGTTTGAAACCCTGGCCAAAACTAGATTCCACATGCTACAAGTAAGAGTTCACATGCTACAACTCATGATTGCACATGCTACAACAATGATCAAAGATTCTGCGAGTTGCAACTAAGACCCAGTGTAAGTAAACAGATAATTTTTTAAAACTATGAAATACTTGTGTGTTTTAGTCAAAATATTCTGCTAATTTAATCTATATCTCATAGAGAAAGTCTTTACAAGGAGGTAGGACAGTAGTATCTAAGCCCGTGTATAAGAAATCAAGGAGAAGATTGCAGTATTCTGTCCCTTGGAAAAATTATAGTTGACAAATTTACAAAGTTACTTTACTTATTATTATCGTGATTGAAATTAAAGTGTATGAAGCAATAAACTTCAATTAATTCCTGATGACATATGGCTTCCCACTATTTTCCAAAGTTCTTTCTATTGTTTTTGCCCCAAAGGAATTTAAGTGAAAAATTTTAAAAAGCTTTTGTCTATGATCACATAGTGTGCTGTGTACTCTGAAATGAAATATGTTCTTAAATATGTATAGTATGTGCAAACGATGCAGGTTTATCATCCATGGTAAGCAATGAAGTCCTTCACAACTGAATCAATGAAATGTCTTAATTTTATCATGCTGCCACCATGATTCATAAGAAGTATATAAAGATCCATCATTGAAATGAGAGAAATCTCTTCCATCTTCAATAAGTAAAATCAAAAGCAATATGTGCCTAGAGATTAGATCATCTGTCAGTTACAAAGCATCGTTGCAGATTCTCAAATTATGAATATGTAGCGTTTGGAGTGGCAAATTTCATGGCTGAGGGAGTACAGATTAGTTTCCCTGTGCACGATGAGGTACGTGGAATTGAGGAACGTTTCTGGTGCCTGGGGACTGGATGGAGCGTATGGTTCAATGTCATTCATAAGATTGCAATAAGTAGGAGTTCTGGAGCTACGGAGCTGCAGTGGTAATGAAGGTGTGAGTTTTTTAAAGCTTGTTACCTAACCATGGCATTCACTGCCGATGAGGTCTGTCAGTGTGCTGGGAGCAGTAAACGTGGCATAGAATCATGGTTTCTATTTCTGGTATCATTAATCTAGTTGCACACCCTTTAGGAAGCCACTCAAGAGCCTCAGGCCAATTTTCACATGTACTTTGTAAACCTGTAGAACACCTTGGTGCTGAACTATATGTATTATGGGGCTCTTTTATTCTGTGCCAAAAAAGAAGATTTTAAGTCCAAGTAAGAAATATTTGTTTTGCTTGTCTAGTTCTGTCAATCAATGGTATTTATTGAGCTCCCACTGTGTGTAAAGATTCTTACTTGAAGCAAATTGACTCAAAAAGGAATAGGGTGATGGAAGGGAAGGAGGAATAAACTAGGAGCTTGGAATTAATATGTATACACTACTATGTATAAAACAGGTAAACAACGAGGACCTTATTGTAGCACAGGAAACTATACTCAGTATCTTGTAATAACCTACAATGGGAAAGAATCTGAAAAGAATATATATATATATATAATACACATATACACACATACACACAGAGTCAATTTACATTGACAATTTCCTCAGTCAAGTACACTTGAAACTAACACAACACTGTAAATTATTCTTTGTTGTTGTTGTTGCTGTTTTTTACAATATTACATTGGTTTTGCCATACATCAACATGAATCTACCATGGTCATTTGATTAAAAAAAAAAAAAAGTAAGGTAATAGCCTCTGCTTTCTAACTGCTGAGGTAGAAAAGGCAACAAATGAATATGCAGGGGAGGCTTATTTTTATTCCAGCATTCTCAGAGAGTACTTTCAAATGACTGAGGCTCTTTTTTTTAATGGATGCATATTTTAGCCACGTTAGTTAGAAAGTTGTGATACTAGATTGATCTTTAATAAAGGACTTGCTGCCAATGGGCAAGGAGTGTGGTTGTCTCAGCTTACAGATTATTCTCAGGACAGCCCCTGGCCAATCACCAAGCAAAGCAGTGGTACCAGAGCCTAGCATTTCCTCCCAGTGAAAGACTCCACTGGGTGATATTTGCTCTGGGAGACCCGTGTGGGAGAAGTGCAGTGTGGTCAGAGGGCTTCTCTATACAATCCTGCTTCTGCTCTTTTCCTTTCACAGATGTTACTCACCAATAAATCTTTTGCATGCCTAATTCCATCTCTAAACTTCTTTATGGGAAACCCAACTTGCAACAGAGTCTTTACAATGTATTTATAATTATTTTTTCAGTAATAAAAAATGAATGAGTTATTGCTATGAGTTACAAGCTACAACATGCATGAACCTTGAAAATAATATGCTAAGGGAAACAAACCCATCACAAAAGACTCTACATTGGATGACTGTATTTTTATGAAGTGTCCAGAACAGACAAATCTACAAAGGCAGAAAATAGATTAATGGTTACCAGAGCCTGGGAAGATGAGGAAATAGAAAGTGATTGCTACTGGGCATGGGATTAATTTGGGGAAGGTGAGAAAAGTATTCTAAAATTGATTGTGATAAAGGTCACACACTCTGAATACAATAAAAGCTGCTGAACTATACACTGTAAATAGGTAAATTGAAATACATGAATTATCTTAATAAAACCACTAAGAGTTATCTTACAGACTTTCCCATTTTCTGAAACACACTATACTCATAATAGCGACACTAGGAGACGGTAGGAAAACATGTGCCCATTAAACATGCACCCATTTCTTTTGACAGCTGCCATTTCTCAATGTATGAGCATAGAGCAGTCTAGCTCTTCCATTTAGGAAATCTGAAATGAAAAACAAAACAACCAAATTTTTAAAAATAATTAAACCAACTTTGTATATAATTCTAAGGTTTGAATCTTCCACTTCGGGCAAAATGAAAGCTATGGCTCTCTGAGAAAGTGTTCTTTTATTATTTAGAATCTTACTTTTCTATTACTTCTCTGATTGGGATAATTAAAAGTGTCCAGAGTTCATTTTGTGTGTAGGTATGTATATAAGGATATACCTGCAACAAGATGTTTTGTGAGACTTTTTCCTTCTGATGCAGAATTATCAAAGGTGATAAGTATTTCACATTTAAAAGAGAATGATCTGTGAGTCACCTACAGCAGGGATGAGACATGCGTTTACTAAAAGGAGGCAACCACTAGCCACTACTTCCTCTTCTCTGTAGAATTTGTAAAGGGACAGGGTTGTCATGAAATACTTTCCCTTGTGAGGAATCAATGTTCATAATGGGAGGCTGTTATCTCTCCTTAAAGCCAAGAGTAGGATGTAAAGATATCACTGAGAATTATATGAAATTATATGATGGGCCTTTAAGAACAGGATTCAGGCATTTCATTTCCTGGCTGGATGTCTGTTTGGGCAGCAGATATGTCTCAGAGCCTAAGCAGCAGCAAAAGAGAATTGGAGACAGATAGCACAGTTAAGACAGGACATACCAGTGGGTCAGGCTATGTTTCCACCATGTGGTATGGGCAAGAAGGTATGAGTTTCTGGTAGACCAAACGGATGCCACAGAAGGTAGCCTCAGCTCAGTTCAGTTCAGTTCAATTGCTTAGTCATGTCCGACTCTTTGAGACCCTATGCACGCCAGGCCTCCCTATCCATCACCAACTCCCGGAGTTTACTCAAACTCATGTCCATTGAGTCAGTAATGCCATCCAACCATCTCATCCTCTGTCGTCCCCTTCTCCTCCTGCCCTCAATCTTTCCCAGTATCAGGGTCTTTTCAAATGAGTCAGATCTTCTCATCAGGTGGCCAAAGTTGGAGTTTCAGCTTCAACATCAGTCCTTCCAATGAACACCCAGGACTGATCTGCTTTAGGATGGACTGGTTGGATCTCCTTGCTGACCAAGGGACTCTCAAGAGTCTTCTCCAACTCCACAGTTCAAAAGCATCAATTCTTCAGTGCTTAGCTTTCTTTATAGTCCAACTCTCACATCCATACATGACCACTGGAAAAACCATAGCCTTGACTAGACGGACCTTTGCTGATAAAGTGATGTCTCTGCTTTTGAATATGCTGTCTAGGTTGGTCAGAACTTTCCTTTCAAGGAGTAAGCATCTTTTAATTTCATGGCTGCAATCACCATCTGCAGTGATTTTGGAGCCCCCCAAAATAAAGTCAGCCACTGTTTCCACTGTTTTCCCATCTATTTGCCACGAAGTGATGGGATCAGATGCCATGATCTTAGTCTACAGTTGTACCTATTTGTGGCATCCCATATAAGAGAGCTGCTACTTGCAAGGCAGAGGGATTGTAATGGTAAGAAACTGTGGGTTAGATGAATTGTATTGGGAGCAGGGGAGGTAGGGTGATGAAAAGGGTGTGGTGGGCAGATGATGGAGGAGCAGAATTCGGTTCACATCATTTAATGAGTTAATTTTTATAAAAATACACCCAGATTTAGGTCAGAGCTTTCATGTATTAAGTATTATAATTATTACCACCATTTAATTCTGGTTTCCCAGAATGAAACCTGCAGTTAAACAATCAAAACTGCTTATTTTACTCAATAAATAGTTTATACTACTTGGATCAGTGCGATTTAACAACACTACACTTTTCAAATCACATTTCCTTAAATTCATTCTTTAAGGAAAACACCAATTAGTTTCCTATTATAGACAATTAAAAAATCTGCATGCTAATTAACATCCTCTCTACTCAATTCCAATCTACAAATATTCAAAAACAACTGCAATAAAAATCTGGGGGGTAATACATTTCTATTTCTCTCTAATGCAATAACAAATTATTCTTGAAAAGTCCTGCACAGGTATTTTCATAGTCTAAGTCATTTAGGAAGAAAAAGAGAGTAGTATACCAGCCCAGTGACATCAAAATATTGAAGATTAAAGATGTCAAGAGAGCAATCATATTTGACCAACTGATTAATTTCTACATTTTATCAGAGTTGAGTCTTAGGCTATCTATCAAGAACATTCATTAATTAACATTATGATCATCAGAACTAAAATCTCACTGGGAGAAACACCAGGCAATGAGTTTTACAAGGGCAAAAAAAATGTGTCCTCTGTCTCAGTGTCCCTTCACCTAAACTAACTTCTATCTATGTGGGTTTAACAAGAGTATAGATAAGTTGTGTAAATGCATGGGCTAAGACATCTTTTCCTATTTCTCCACCACTTTCTAAACCTCGTCAGTCATGTAATAAATGTTGTCAGTTTTTCTCTAGAAATGTCTCTGGAATTTTCTACTTCTCTTAAAACTTGCTCCAAAATTCTACTAGAGCTTTGTTCTCTCTTATGCTGTTACAACAACCTCTCCAGCAGTGTCTTCTCTTGTAACATTATTGCAGGAACCTTTATAAATGTGTGGGTCAGAGATATTGCTCTCCTATTGGCAAATTTCTACTGGTTCTCATTTGTGAGTAGGATACAATCTAACCATCTTAGGGGAAAAAATACAAAACTCTAAGAATCAGGCTCCAAGCTACTTGATGTTCATTACTGGCCATTCCCTCAACAGATCTCATGCACCTATGTATTAGCAACACCCAGTTACTTGCTGCATCCTCAGCAAGCCATGTTCTCATATGCTTCTGTATGTCAGCATATTACCCTCCCCATTCTTTCCTCATTTAGTAACAACCATGTTCCTAGTACTACACTGGGTCCTGGATAGAACTTTACATTGCACTCAATAAAAAATTTTTATTTGGTAATAGGACAAGTTGCCTCTATCTTAAAGCCTTATCCAGCTTCCTCAGACAGATGTAGAGGTATTCTAATTATGATTTGGTTTTACTGTAATATTTGTGTCTTTCAAGTATTTTTATATGTTTGTATCTTTCCACCAGACATCAGGGATTCTGCCTCTTACTGATATCCCTGACACACAACAAAGTGCTGGGTTTCCAAAATAACTTTAATTTTAAAAGCATAATGAATAAGTGAATGAACAAAGTGATACAAATAGACACTCAAATATTTGAACAACAAAAGAAATTCAATAATTTAGACTAAGTTCTGAACTAATGATGGTTCAGAAAAGGCCCAGATAGAAATTTATGAAGCTTATCATCTTTTAATGAAAGAATTTGATTATAAAATGTACCTTAGGAAAAGGTGGAAAAAAGAATATCAAAAGTACTTCAGTTAACAATTTTTAAGTATGTAAAAAAAGTAAAATAAAAATATTTGTTTCCTAATATCACTTATGCATTCCTTAATATAAATAACCTATTAAATTATTAACTAGTATTTTGAATTGCTTTTTCACTGATACATGAGATCCACTAATCTGTAATAATTCTAATCCTACTATTTATAGATGAGAAGTAACAAAATCACCCAAGTTACCATAGAATTTGATTCCAGGCCTCAGACCTCTAATGCAGTGCTGTGTCACTCCTCCAATTTACCATCTTAATATTTGTTGATTCTGATCAAACAGTGATTATACATCACTCTTTCGTCACATAGTAGTTACTATTTAAAATTGGAAGGCACTGTGAATATTGGTAAAGTCTAATATCACCTTTTATTTCCTTTGTTTGAACTCACAGTGATAGCATTCCTCAGAGGCAAACTTGTACATTATTTGCACAGGTCACTTCATGCACATACATGTATATGTATGTACATGTTTTTACATATAAACTGGGCTCTGCTTAAGAATGTCCAGACAGATATGACAGAACAGATTATTTCCTGTTCTAAATATGAGCTCATAAAAAAACATTATCATTGACATACAGTTTATAAAAATGGAGATCTAATATCTTTTATTGTAAAATTTATAGAAAGGTAAAGATAATTTCTGTCTTATGGAAAAATGTGAAGACCTCTATATCTTTAATTTTGGTTACTTGAAAAGCAGATTTTTTATTTCAGTAGAAAGGACAATTGACAATAAGATTTAGATGCAGGATAAAGACTGTTAGCTATTTTAAATAATTTTTAAAAGAGAAATTTAAAAATATTAAAAAGCAGAGGAAATTTATACTTGTTTTCAAAAGGGTGAATGATAGTTCTTATAGCAGGAAAAAATATGTTTCTAGAGGAAACTGACAATATAGGAATGTCAAATTTCATTTTCTGTGCTTTAATTTTTATGACCTAGTATGAATCATATTGTAAAATATAAAACAAAAGGTGTAGCAACATGAAAAAACAATTTGGAATATTCTAATATGTCACCTTTGATCCCACCTTAAATATTTGAAATATGGAAGAAAATAGATTAATAGATATACCAGTAATATATCTAAGAACATAGTTTGTTAGTATGTACATATACATATATGCATATAAGTAAATGCATATGTGATTGGACTTAGTCTGTGATATTTAATTTTATGTGCCAACATGCCTGGGATAAGGAATGCACAGATAGCTGAAAAACATTATTTCTGGGTGTGTCTATGAAACTGGTTCTAAAAGAGATTAACAATTTAATTGTAGACTGAGTAAAGATTCTACTCATCAAGGTGGTGAGCATCATCCAAATTGTTGAAAATCCAAATAGAACAAAAGCGTGGAGTAAAGATGAATTCACTCTCTGCTTAAGCTAGAACACTGGACTTCTGACCTTGCTCATCAATGTTCCTGGTTCACTGGTCCTTGGACTTGAGCCGAGACTTAGACCATTGGCCCCATCATTTTAGGGCCCTCAAACCCAGACTAAGACTTACCTCACTGGCTTACCTCAACTTAAGAGGTAAGTTGAGGACTGGAACTACATCACCCACTTTTCTGGGCCTCCAGCTCACAGATGTCAGATTGTGGGACTTCTCAGTCTTCATAACTGTATGATCTAATTCCTCATAATAATATCTTCCTATATATTCTATTGGTTCTGTTTCTCTGGAGAACCCTAATACATAACTTCATTTAAACAACGGACAGAGGAAATTCTTCCACCAATATGTTAAAACACTTCTAAGATTTAGCCTTTATTACACCAAGTAGATGAAAAAACATCTGAACAATGTTATGGCTACATTTTCTGGAAGCAGTATAATTCAACTACAATTTAACAATACATTTAAATAACAAATATCAATGACAATAACAACAATTTCAAAAAACAAACAAATAAAATCCAATAAGAAAATAATATAAAATATTTAGAAAAAAATGAATATGAAAACACTATTTTAAAATAACTTCTTTAAGGAGCCAAATAGTGGTTAGATTTTTATCTTATGCTTTTGGTTGCTTTTATCTAAAAATAAACATAAAAATAAACCTATTTTAATCATTTAACCCCAACTTTTAAAAAAATCCATTGGGAGAGATTAATAAAATTAAAGGTACACTATATTAATTTATTAAAATATGGTAGCATTAAATTGCAAATATACAAGATTATTGCAAAAACATATCACCAAAATTAAAAATGAGGATGTAAAAACTAAAGAATTTTTTAAGTGTAATTATAATTTAAAAGTGTAATAAGAAAGCTGAAAACTTCAATCAAATGAATGATTTTTGACATAGCCATAAATATAATAACTGATGGAACTATTAAATGACTTTATCCACCAAGAAAAGAAATAAAGACAAGACTTTACAGATCAATCAACAAATTTTTTAATCTTTTAACCATATTCTATAATCTGTCATGTTATAGACAAAAAAGCACTAATTTGCCTAATTGTTTCTATGAGGAAAATAGGATTTTTTATTTTGAAACCTACTAAATATTAAACAATTAAAAATGGTAATGTCGACAATTGATTAAGCACTCCATTTTGAGTCAAGTAATGGAGAATGCACCATACATTATCTGACTTATTCTATCTAACAACATCTCTTCAGTTCAGTTCAGTCACTCAGCCGTGTCTGATTCTCTGTGACCCCATGGATTGCAGCACATCAGGCCTCCCTGTCCATCCCCAACTCCTACAGTTCACTCAGACTCACAACGTCTCTATGTTAGGTGAAATAATCTCTGTATGTTAGGTAAAATAATTATACATGAGTTAAATGTATGAGTTAAATGCTCAGAGTTAATATTACATGTCCAAGGTCATCAGCAGTAACTATCAGAACTAAAATATGAACATAGTTCTGTCTCACTCAAAAGTTTACTTTCTTAACCACTGTCATAGTACCTCCCAGCTAACGTCATTATTATATGCCTATTATATTATCTAAGTATGCTTACTTAAAGCGGAATTCATGATTTCCTCACTAAATGCACTGCCAGAAAAAACACTGCCTCTCCAAACCAATTTATCATCCTCTGACTCAAAGAAAGTAAAATGAAATTGCTAAAACCAAAGTAAAGAAATAGGAAATTGCCAGGAAAGTTTTCTGTGTTCTCTGGAACTTTTCTTCACTTCCACCAACTTTGGTGAGGTCACTTGCTTCTCCCAAAACTGTTACATAATCTGCATTAAAATATCCCAGGCTGCAATTAAAATGATTGTTTCTAACTGCTCCCTTTACATCTCTACTCTTCTATTGGCAGATACTTTATTTTCTGGCCCAGATGGCAACCACAAACTTTTCAGTTTGATCAGAGCCAAAACCTTTGCACTTCCCTGCCAGAGCATTCCTTGTTCATTCACTCAGCTCTATGTCAGGGACTTCATAGGAAAACAAAAATATAAAAGAAAATAAGGAATTATTCCAACTAAGCTTAACTATTCCAAATAATCTATTTTTGGAGGATTGTGAAAATAAAAATGGTGCAAAGAGAAAGTCAACCACTGGACAGTGATGTAACCATGTTGAAATGTCAGGAACTATCACTTGGCAGGGTAATACCTGGCCAAGGCAGCCAGGCTCAGTCATTCTGGCATGTGTGAGCAAGTGCATGGCCCCCACTAAGTGTTATAACAGCAGTGGAGAGTAACTGAGCAGGAGCCCACCATAAAACTTTGGGGCAAGGTAGTGTGATGGTGCTTGATGGGCAATGAGAAAGCCTGCTCCAGACTTGAGTGTTAGATCTTGGTGAAGTGGCCTGCAATGGGCAGTATGTGTAATTTAAGGTAATTATGCTGAAGTTTCAAGAGATATGTTTGGTGGAGAAAGGAGATGATGACGGTAACTAAAAAGATCTCACACTAGACAAAAAAATAAGCCTGACAACAACTTGATCATGTATCTCACCAGGGAGAAAATCTGACATCATCTGATATCATTTGCTATTAAATCACTTCTTTCTGTTGAATTGTAGTGAATTCTAACTTCTGTAAGTTGTAACCACTGAGATGTTCATTTTTCACCAAGCTGCAAAACCCACCAAGCAGGAAAAAATTATTTTTTAATTTTTAATATTTAAAAATTAATGGAAATTTAAAATAAGAAAAAAGTTCATAGCTTTGCTTCTTGACATATAATGTGCATACCAGACATGGTCACACACCTTCACCATTATTTCATTTCTAACTCTCATCTCAAAAGAGCCTAAGAGATAAACTGAAGAAAGCAATGGCCTTTAAGAATCTCAATGAGAGATTATGTGAAGATCAACAATATCAGGGACTCTGAGTACACATTAAAATGATGGCTTTAAAATGCCCACCTCCAAATTCCCAGCCTCATGGGCCAAAATCCATACCTAAGGAAAAACTAGAGACCAATTTCTAGAAAGCAAAATTGACCCAAGAAGGTAATATGACATCAAAACTGAACACAAACTTTGCAATAATGACAGCCAACTAAGACAAGAAAGAAGAGGGTGTAGAAAGAGGCATTCCCAAGGCAAAGCAGATATCTCCTGCCTTTGAAGCTGCCTCTGAAATAACACTGATAGCATAATAATTTGCGGACAAAATGCCCAAACCTTTTAAACTGTGGAGGGGTATTTATCTCAAATGATACTGCAACAGACCAAAAAAGGGAAATGAGATTGCTTCCTCCAAGGGTCTCAGGTATGAGTATCATTCAAACTGGCAACTATAATTGACTCATGGAATTTGGTGCACAGCAGCACAGGAGGCTCTCTCTCTCCTATGATTACTTCTTTCACTGACACGCTGCTAGGTGAGGTTATCGTATTCATTTTGGCAGGCAGGTATAGTATGGTGTGAAAACTCAAGTGATAGAAAACAACATGAGCAATTTCGCATGCTATCATTTGGGCCAACAAATGGCATTTTACTAAATTATATTAAAATCTATGTCATCTGCAAAGCTGCCCTAAATCCTGCATTCAGAAATAAATAAGGATTCATGCTTAAAAATCTTAACAAATCCTTGTCAATTAACCTAAAAAGGGCACAAACATTCCTGGCATTCACTTCTATCTCCAACCCTCTCATCTCCTACAGTAAAAATGACAATTTTCTGAAAACTTCAAAGGTGCAGGCTGCCCACATTTTAACTTAAGGCAAAGTGCAGGGAAGTGAGAGCAGTTGGGGAGGAGGAGTGTAATAGGAAGAAAAATTCTCTGCCTTCCTCTCTCTCTCTTTATTTCCTCAAAAGATAAACCTCAACATTTTCTCTCCATGCTGGTAATGAAACTTGTACTTTAGATGACAAGTTCAAATATTTCACAAAAATTCCAACACTAATTTGTCCATAGCGAAGCTATGAGTGCGTGTCTTTGTGTGTGTGTGTGTATGTGTGTGTGTATTATTCAGTTGCAATTCAGTCACTTGGTTGGCTTTAATTTTTATGGCCACTTAATACGTCTTTGTATTATTTTCATGCTATCACAGAAACAGAAAAGAAATAAAGACAAGTAGGAAGCAATCTGTATATATATAATTTTCAAGTCCTCTATAACAAGTTTTGGCCCTATTTGCTTCAGATCATCTTTCAAAATCCAAATAAGACTCACACCACAAGAAGACTACCACTTCTACTTCTATCGGTTTAATCATTCGTCTTATTTCTCCCCTCCTTTCCACTCCCACTCCCACTCTTGCCAGAGTACATATCCTTATTCTCATCTAATCCCAAGTTACTGGTCACTATTATTATTAATGATTAAAATTTCTACAAATTAATTCTTAAGAACTGTCAGCCTTGACATTCTAATGGCAGTGAGATATGTGTTTTGTTTGTTTTCCATTTCTAAGTCTCAGGAAAGGAAGTTGCATATATGGGACACAAAGTTTGCCTAGATTAAAACTGCATTGAAGCAAAAATCATGAACTATGGCATATATGACCACAAAAATCACCATTTGCAATTCTACTTAGGGTCCAGAGGGTGAGTGAATAATGATGTGTAACCTTAATTTAATGAAAACAGTAGATAGTGGAAAAAAGGTGGCCAGCGGACAGAACAGGTTCCGGTAGTAATTAAATCTTGGCACCCGGGAAATTTTTCAGCCTCTTTGAATCACAAAAAACAAGTTGGATTAGATACTTCCAGGTCTCTTCTAACACGCTATTATTTTACTTTCTCTTTCTATGCTTCAGTTTCCTAACTTAAATCAGAGGGGGATGTTGATCAGTTAATTTTATTTCCAGCCTTCTCTAAAATGTTATGGATTTAAAATGGCTTTGGGTTTTAATTTTTGAGTTTCCAGCCAGCAGGGGAACAAAAACACAACAGATATAAGGACCTTAAAAGATCCAATTTCAAATTATTTTCACCTTATAATTTTCAACAACTTGACTATTTTCATAGATATTCTTTATTTTCTACCCCATTAACAATAGATATATTGTAAACTCACTAAACTTTCTCTGTTACAGTCAAAGAATGAGTTTGTGATGAATGCAACTTCAATATCTTTCTCTTTTAATCATCTGCTCCAGTGCATAAAAACTAAGATTTCTTTATATTAATTATTATATTCATATATTCCTCTGAATAAAATTGTAAACTTAAATTCATAGAATGTTTTCATGATACAGTCAAATCAATGTAGAATATATAATATTTACATATATATTTATATAATATTATATTAATATATAATATAATATAATGAGGTCATCCCAATGTTTTAATCCTTATGCACTGTTGACAGGCATGTAAATTGGTACAGTCATTATGGAAAACAGTATGGAAGTTCTTCAAAAAATTAAAAATAGAACTAATGTTTGATCCAACAATACCATTTCTGGGTATATATCTGATGGAAATGAAAAGAGGACATGGAAGAGTTGTCTGCATTCCTATATTTATTCAAGCATTGTTTACAACAGCCAAGGTATGGACACAACCTGAGTGTCCTTGTATAAGTGAATGGATAAGGAATATGTGGTATATACACAATGGAGTACTACTCTGCCACTGGAAAAAAAAGGAGAATCCTGCCATTTGTGACAACATGCATGGACTTTGAGGCTATTATGCTAAGCGAAAAATGAGTCAGACAGAGAAAGATAAACACTTCGTGGTATCACTTATATATGGAATCTAAAACAAAACAAAATAATCATAGAAACGGAGTATAAAAATGGTTTCCACGAGCAGAGAGGTAGGAAAAACAAGGTAAGTTTGGTACCAAGGCACAAATTTTCACCTATAATGTAGAAAAGTTCTGAAAATCTGATGTAAAACATGGTGACTATAATTAATAACTCTGTTTCATATAACAAATTTGGTCACAAGGTAGACCAAATGTTGTCATACATACACACAAAGAATTTATCTAATGATAGATGTATTATTAACTGGAGAAAGGGAGGGAGAATCCTTTCACAATATACATCAAATCACCTTAAAGTACAATTTAAATATATAACAATTTTATAGGTAATTATACCTCAAGATACCTGAAAGAATAAACAAACATAAACAAAATAAAATGGGAAAAAAATGAGTCAGCATAAAAATGACCCACATTTCTCCAAAGCATTAATAATTCCTTCTAAGATCTGAACTAGAAATGCCACCTGTGTGAAACCAGAAAAAGTTATCATATTTTAATATAGTACTCACACACTTATATTTGCCTAAGAACAGGGATTCTTTATCTTAAGTGAAACTAACCATTAAGCTAGATTTTAGGCTGTCCTGTTTTTGAACTGACATATATTTTCTTTACCCCTAATTAGCTGTACATCAAGCTAATTGCATCAATAAGTGACTAATTGGTAGGTAGCTCTGTAAGTAATTACCAGATTTGCACATGTAAGTCATGTTTATTTCAAATGTACTTTTACTGCTAAGCTTTAGAAATTTGGCTCAACAGTTCAGGATGATCTTCCCTGGTGGCTCAGTGGTAAAGAATCTGCCTACCAATGCAGGAGACACTGGTTTGATCCCTGATCCAGGAAGATTCCACATGCTGGGGAGCAACTAAGCTTGTGAGCCACAACTACTGAGCCCACACACCGCAGAGCTCATGCTCTGCAGCAAGATAAGCCACTGCAATGAGAAACCCACTTCCACAACTACAGAGTAGCCTCCACTCGTCACAACTAGAAAAAAGTCAGTGAAGCAGTGTAGACCCAGCACAGCCAAAATAAATAAATACAATTATCTTTTTAAAAGTTCAGGAAGACAAACTGAATCAAAGCCATATCATGTCTTATAACCCAAATAATGGAGCATAAATAAATTATTGATTGTGATATGCTATCTGAAATAATATAAAGATCTCAAAAATCTTCAGATTGTGCTTTCCAGATGTAGAAACAAGAGTCAAATATTTTTCTAAATTCCCAAAGCTCACGATGTACTTTGTCAGATCAGTGGCAATCATCTATCCACATAATTACAGAAACCTGAATAATCATTGCAAGATTTGAATGAAAGAAAAATAACCCTCTCCTGGCAATATTACTACAATGACACAACAGTCATCTCCCTCAGCATTTAAATATGGGAAAATAATAAAAAATAAAAAGGGGGATAATTGATTTAACTCCTAATCTTTTTTTAACAGGGCATTAAATTTCAAATGACTGCAACAGTGAATTTCAGAACTGTTTCAACTATGTAACGCTTATCCTCTCTCTTCCCAATATACCAACGTCTCCTACATTTATTATTTCTGACAAAAAAAAAAAGAGCGTAAGGATGTGTTTTCAAAATATACTGAATTAAAAACTATTTTCTTTCAAAAACATATCCCAGTAGTTTCTCTTTCTCAGTACCGTTACCAAAGATTTATTTACAAATTACGCCATGTTAAATGTCAGATTTTTCAATGAAAAATGCTTTTCATGTAATAAGTGACTTTGAAGTCATTTTAAACTTTTCAATATGTATATAGGAGGAGATCTCAAATAAATTAGAAGATATGTATTTAGAAAGATTATTTCCTATAGATGCATCATTTTCTTTCATGAAAAAACTGGATACATTCAATAGGGCTTACAAATATATATTAATGATTACAGATTTGAAGGGTTAGCATTGAACATACAGCCATAGAGATGTAAAAGTTTTAAAAATATGAAACATAATAGTTACCTGCAAAGAGAATCCAATTATAGCAGCATCCTTTATATTCTGTTAGATAAATGATAACACATATGAGCATTTACACATAATTCAGGGGCTTCCTAAGTGGTATAGTGGTAAAGAATCTGCTTGGCCATTCAGGAGATGCAAGAGACATGCTTTCAATTCCTGGGTTGAAAAGAACCTCTGGAATAGGAAACGGTAACCCATTCCAGTATTCTTGCCTGGAAAATTCCATGGCAGCAGAGCCTGATGGGCTACAGCCCATGGGATCACAGAGTCGGACTTTACTGAGCAGCTGAGCACAGCAGCAGCACACATGATTCAAAGTATTTGCTTATAAAATTTGCTTCTAAAATATTGTTAAAAATGCATTTTACATGTCATATAGTGAGTTTTTTAATTTTTCTACTATGAGATATTAAAAATATCTTTTATTCCATCTTTAGCGCTTTCTTAAAATAGGAACTTGGCAGCTTCTAGTTACTCTTACAATTTGCAGGCATGGTAGTTTTTTCAACTCTTATCAGTGTAAAAAATATCAAATGGCTTTAATAAAATAATTAATAACAGGGGCTTCATGAAAATTTTCAAATCAGAATAATCAAATTCAATTATCATTATAAGGTAGATATTGCTAACCACTTGTAAATGGATTCTGGTACAGCAGGATTCACTTGGAACAATTATTTTCTTTAGAAGTAGAAGAGATTTAAGACAACATGAAATACGACACTAGGTGACAGCCTGCAGTGTGCAGTGCTGTGGGAAGGCTTTAGGATCAGAGATTAGAAAGGGACAGTTATATTTAAAAGGCCGATGAAGAACACTTCAGTACTCTATCAGCTCTATGGGGATCATTAGGAATTAAGAGATCACACACTGGTTTTGTCCAAAAAAGAAATTATTCCTTTTTTTGTCACTGTTTACTAGATTTGGACAATCACACAATGAGCAAAAATTGGAAATAAATTTAAAAAGAAAAACTAAGACAACAGAACCATAATTCAAAATGAATATATATATTTAGCTAGCAATGACAAGGAGAAATTTCTTCTCCAAGAGGAATGGATGCCTATGTTCATAATATCATTAGCTCTAACTAAAAATCCATGACAAAAAGCTGCATTATAAACCTACACACCTAGAAAGCAGCAACAAGGATGGCAAGATCCTGGCAGAGGCTGTCCAGTACTTGTCCACATGCAGCTGCCTACATGACAAAGTTCTGTGGCCTGCTCTTGCTGACATTATAAACAAATGAGTAATTAAATTATCTCCCACATGGCATCCAGTCCCATCACTTCATGGCAAATACATTGGGAAATAATGGAAACAGTGACAGACTTTATTTTCTTGGGCTCCAAAATCACAGCAGATGGTGACTGCAGTCATGAAATTAAAAGACACTAGCTGCTTGGAAGAAAAGCTATGGCCAACCTAGACAGCATATTAAAAAGAAGAGACATTACTTTGCCAACAAAGATCCATTTAATCAAAGCTATGGTTTTTCCAGTAGTCATGTATGGATATGAGAGTTGGACTATTAAGAAAGCTGAGTGCTGAAGAATTGATATTTTTGAAGTGTGGTGTTGGAGAAGACTCTTGAGAGTTCCTTGGACTGCAAGGGGATCCAACAAGTCCATCCTAAAGGAAATCAGTTCTTAATATTCATTGGAAGGACTGATGCTGAAGCTGAAACTCCAACACTTTGGCCACCTGATGTGAAGAACTGATTCATTTGAAAAGACCCCGATGCCGGGAAAGATGAAGGCAGGAGGACAAGGGGATGACAGAAGATGAGATGGTTGGATGGAATCACCAACTTGATGGACATGAGTGTGAGTAAGCTTCGGGAGTTGGTGATGGACAGGGAAGGCTGGCATGCTGCAGTCCATAGGGTCACAAAGAGTCAGACACGACTGAGTGACTGAACTGAACTGAAAGTGTGAAGAAAATTTTGCCTGCTCTACCTACAGGGAATGGGAAGTTTAAATAAGATGCACTTGAAATGTTTTGAAAACCTAAAACATCAGTGAAATAAAAGTTATGATCACTGTATTTCACAGCATAGGAGATACTGTACTAGATTTAGTCTGGCCCTAATTCTAAAATTCTACTGACAGACGTACTTAGAGATGATTAAAAATTTACTTTACTGGAAAACTAATTTTTAATTAGTTTTGAGCCATGAAAATGTGAAACACACACAATTCCTGCTCCTAACTTTTGTATATTCCTCTTTTTCAAGACCTAACAACAAACTTTGGGAATACATGAGCATCTTTGTAACTGTATATTTACCAATTAATAAGGCAACACACCGTGTTCATATCAACCTGGGTGGAAAATGAGAATTTCTTTTCTTAAAAGTCATGATAAAAATTTGAATAGGAAAATAAATTTGCATCTGGATCTTTCATGTAAATTGTAAAATGGATACATGATCTATTTTTCCTCTCTAAAAACAAGTACATTTAAAACATCTGAATCATTCCAGATAAATTGACTGAATGCAAATTGACAACACAGCATTGCGTGCAGGCATTACAAAATAATGCAAATAGTAGACTAATCTCAGTTGCCAAATACACAAATAATTTCAGTAGCAAAAATGCAAAACAGATTTTCTAGTTAATTCTAAATTTCTTGAGAAACAAATCTTATGTTTTCTACCACCAGAAGAAAAAAATCTGTAGATGAAAGTACTTCCATTATAACTAGATAGAATGTTTGCTGGCACCCTTATTTGCATACACACATTTTTCTAAAATGTGTTATAAATTATAGACATAAGCATTTTTATAGATAAAGAACACTGTCTGGATAATGCCCAGCAGGGAACAGCAATTAATCTCATTGTAAAATGTTATTTGAGTTCCATTCTTAGTAAACTAATTGATGTAGCAGTATGAAAAAGTATGCCTTTTCATGATGCAAATGAAAATAAGTTGTTAAACCCATCCTAGACAAACCAAATATTCATTACAATACAAGACCATTAAGCCACCCAACAATAAGAAAAGGTTTCTGTCTTGTCCTGTCAGGCTGCTGTAACAAAATACTGCAGATGGGGGTGCTGATAAAGCACAGGAATTTTTCACAGTTCTGGAGCTTAGGAATTCCAAGATCAAGGCACTAGCAGATTCACTGCTTGGTAAGGAGCCAGCTTTCTAGTTCATATACAGCACTTTCTCTTTGTATCTTTACATGGTGGAAGGGATGAGCTAGGTCTCTGGTGTCTCTTTTATAAGAACATTAATCCCAATTATCAGGGCTCTACCTTCATGACCTAGTCATGAGGGTCCCACAAAGTTCCCACCTCCTAACACCAGTAACTCGGGGGTTAGGATTTCAACAGACAAATTTTAAAGGACACATACTCAGTCTATAGTAATCTCCATAGGTTAAGCAGGGACTGGCCACCCCAAAGGCAAGCATAAGGCAACACTGGGCAAGGGGCAATGTCTGTCTTCTGAGCCTGAGCCCCACCTTCTTCAGTACTTGTTCTGTGTCCAGGATGCTACCCTTAAGTGCTCCTGTGAATGTACTTCACCCACTCTCTCAACCTTGACCACTGATGTGTCTGATGAGTTCTTATGTCAATGGCAAGGCCAATAGATAAGGGAGGAAAGAGAAAGATCATTGAGCCTCTACTACATCCCTAGCTCTTTGCTAGTTTTATATGTTATTATTCCATCAATAATTAATGAAGGTGAGAAGGTATTAGTACAAGGAACTAAACATATTTCCTCTGTTGTCTTTCGCTAAATCATGCTACCTCCTTAAAAAACAAAAAATATATTGTACCCTGGGGAGATATGTGTTTCATCAAGAGGATGAGAAAAGATTCTAAAATATCAAACTGGGTCACTGTGATTGTCTCCTTTTTGAGGACTGAAAGGAAACAGGACATGGACCCTTGCTAGTCCCTACTGTGAGCTACTGATGGTTCAGAGGCACGTGAGGGTGCCAACTTGTAGACCCAGCTTCCTATAGCTGCAAGGAACAATGGTAGTAACTTTTCAGGCTAATATGTACTTTTCCCCTCCCTTGCTAATTTTAAAGATATTATAATTTCTGAAAACAAAGGTAACATCAATTACTCTACTGGCTCCTCCTGAATTTTGCTAAGAATTCATCATCCATTCCTTTATTCACCTATTCCTTGCATACCAGCATGTCCCAGGTATTTCTGCCAGTTCTGAGGTTTTCACTGTGAACTAGAGGTCTGGCTATCCCCAGACATGTAATCTCTGCTTACCCCCCAGGCCAACCTTGAAGAAAAATATAGCATCTCTTTTTGTTTCCAAAAAATATGCGGTAGCAGCAAAAATCAATGGCAAACTAACTATTTTGTAGAAAAGTTAGAGGAAAAGATGAGCATTTCACATGCCATAGGCTCCCACTTCCAGCATGCTCTGAAGTCATGTCTAAATTCTCTCTGGCTAAGCATCTTAATCAGACTACTCTGCAGTATTACCAGTCCTCATTGATGCCCAGCCTTGCTAACTGGCTGCCTTAGCCATGAAATCCCTGTATTTGATCTCTGTGTTATCACCCACCCAAAATATTTAGCTATTCTTATGCAGAACAAAGGTGCTTCGCTTAACTTCTCTGGGTTTGAGTATTTCTATCCAAACACTTTTCAAGCAAAGTCATCTCCAAGTATTAGAACTCCCCCCTCCCTTAACAAAGGCAGCTGATCAAAGAAGACAATAACAACTCAGTTCTATTCCCTTAAAGGAGTTCTGACACTATGAAGGAAGACAGATATGTATACAGATAATTATTTTGTGAAAAATGCAAAAGCAGAAATAGATTAGAGATACTATGGGAACACAAAGAAGTGAGGTCTTTTTTTTTCTGCCAAAGGATATTAGGAAATAGAAAAGAACCGTCAGGAATCTTGAAAAATGGGAGATAGGAGTTTTCCAAGTAAGCAAAGTTGAGAAAAGGGCTCTAAGAAGAAAGAAGAACATGGACAAAGGCAAGGAGATACAAGAGGTCAGGGAATATCTGAGAACAAATAGCTCACTGAGGTTGTGAGATGAGGAATCTGAACAAATGCAACCCTGCAGGACCAACCGTATTTCAAAATTCACCTATTTTTCTGCTCTCATTCATGAGTTTCTCCCTCGGTGCAAAGCAGTGCTCTATTTTTCTAAGACTAAAGACAAAACTGGCTGCATATATCTGAGCGCAAAAGAATAGGATTAATTTAGTAGTTTCATCTTAATTCTGCTCTCAGTTTTCTCAGTTTAACAATAATTTTAATGCTCTTTGGCACCACATTTTTGACAAAGTTTCTTAAAAAGCCATTATACAAATAGTGATTTTGCTAAAGAATGTACGTAGTAAAAATCTTTATTCCAGTAGATGGAGCAGAGGTGACATCAGAATAGCTGAACATTGCCTGGCGCAGAATTCATAGCAGAAGTCCAGACACTCCGCAGAGCCATGCAATGGAAAAAGCACATTTGAGAGCAAAGACTGAATGTTACTGAATACTGCTTGGCTAATCACCTAATTTGGACTTAGAAAATCTCACATCCTATTCACACTGAAGGGGAAAACAACCTTAGGCAAATACCAAAATGATTCCTTAAAGAAATATTTATATTTTAGAGCAAGAAAGCTGTAATTTTGATTTGTTTAAAAGTCTCTCTGTGGTGCTTCACAATGATTCTACATAACACAAACCAGGCTAAAATTCTTAGTATAGCCTCTGAACGCATGGCTACTTCAATCTCCTGATGATGGTAATGTGTGTGCTTCTTCCCTTCAAGTTTGTGAATTGTGTGATTGCCTGATATGGAATTATTAAGAAATAGGTCAATAAACACAGCAGGCTACAGCCTTAAAATCTCAGTCTACACAATGGACCTATGAACAAATTTACTGCTTAGAAATTGCAACAGCAGAGTAGCGCATATGTAGACTCACACCGGGGACCATATTAGCAAGTGGAATTACAGACATTATAAGATAACTATGGAGAAGCAGATATTCTGATTAGAAATTCTAGCTATTATATATCAGGCAAATGTCTTAATCTGATGAGGATTACTAAAGCCAAGAGTGAACTATTCACTTTGCAGTTTTATAAAATAAGTATTATAAGAAAATAATTTCTAATAGTCATTAGAAATAGGAAATATATGTTATTTCTCTCAAGACCTACCAGATGCTTTGCTCTCTCTGTTAAATTATCTGCAAGTATGCAGAACTGGATTATTCAAAGGCAGACTGCTATGTGGTTAGGGCAAAAGCCAAGAAGAGGCAGCTCAAACATATTTAGAGAAGATATCTGGCCTTTCACACGAATATAACAAAAATGTGTATCAAACTAAGAGAAGCAAAAGTTTGTGAATCTCAATTTGATCAGATTTCTGAGAAAATGGAGAAGCTCATTACCATATACTCAAAAAGTCTCGATTCAATGGTTAAAGGTAATAGTTAATTTAAGTGTTAGCTCTGCCATAGTGTAGTTACATAAATTTGGAAGAGGCACTTACCTTTTCTTATTGTCAGTTTCCTTGTTGCAAAATATAAAGATAATAAAACCTCTCACAAAGAATGGCAGTGAGGGCTAAGTGATGTAAGTCATGAAATACTGACTTAGCAGCCATTATTAATGAGAGTGTTATATCCCTTGAGTGAAAAAGGGCTTCCCTGATAGCTCAGTTGGTAAAGAATCTGCCTAAAATGCAGGACACCATGGTTTGATTCCTGGGTTGGGAAGATCCACTGGAGAAGGGATAGGGCACCACTCTGGTATTCTTGGGCTTCCCTGTGGCTCAGCTGGTAAATGCGGGAGACCCAGTTTCCATCCCTGGGTTGGGAAGACCCCCTGGTGAAGGGAAAGACTACCCACTCCAGTATCCTGGCCTGGAGAATATCAGAGTACACAGAAATAAATCTGTAAAGAGCCCTTCCATAATCTGGCTCAGTTTAATCTACAGTAGTATCCCATTCAAATGTTTTCTTCTAGCAAAATATGCCATGCTGCTTTATGCCTCTATATATAACTATATATATAACTATATATATAATTATATATATAACTATATATATAGTATGAACAATGTAACTCCTACTGCTGCTTTATGCCTCTATATATAACTATATATATAACTATATATATATATAGTATGAACAATGTAACTCCTACTCCTCCTACAAAATATAGTTTTTAAAAGTTAAACATATTACTTAAGGGATAATTATTATTAAGTATATTATTCATAAAAATCACTAATAATATATTGAAAATCTACTTCAAGAGTTCATAAAAGAAATGTCAAATTACACTGAAGCAAATGGAACAAATTAAGAAAAGAAAAAGTAGAAAATAAGAAAGCAAAAAGCATAGTAAAATTAATAAATAAATTTAAAAAGCAGTTATTTGAAAAGAAAATTACTAGTGAGCCTAATTTTTTTTTAAAGGAATAAAGTAGAAACATACAAAATAAATGATAAAAGATAAATAACCACAGTCAGAATATATTTAAAAGAATCTATCTAATAGGCTATGTTGTTAAACACTTTATGAGTAAACTTGAAAATTTAGATAAAATTGATAATTACCTGAGACAACATAATTTTCCAAAATTGACTTTAGAAGAGACAGAAACATCTAAATACAGATTTGTATAGAAGAAATGGAGAAATATGTCAATAGAGAAATCCAAAAGCAGCAGTCTCAGATGGTTTTATGTGTAAATTTTTTAAATCTTTAAGAGCAAACAATTTCAATGCTGCTAAAATCACTTCAGAATATAGGGTAGTGAAGAGAACCTCCTGGTCCAAGAAAGACTGCATATATCCACACATAGGAACCAAGTCAATGTCACTTATGACTATAAAAGCAAAAACCCTAAATCCAATGTTATTAGCAAATAAAATCTACGTGTACACAAAAATAACATTACACCATGACCAAGTAAGGTCTATTCCAAGAATTTAAGAATATTTAATATTAGGAAATCTATAACAATTTTTGTAGCAAATTAATAGATTTCAGAAAAATACTTTACTTTCTTTTAAAGCCATTTGTCAAAATTCAATAACCATTTTGAACTAAGTAGTCAGTAAAATAGAACTGATGAGAATTTCCTTTATATAATATATCTCAGTTCAGTCATTCAGTCATGTCTGACTCTTTGTGACCCCATGAATCGCAGCATTCCAGGCCTCCTTGTCCATCACCAACTCCTGGAGTTCACCCAAACTCAGGTGAATCAAGTCAGTGATGCCATCCAGCCATCTCATCCTCTGTCATCCCCTTCTCCTCCTGCCCTCAATCCCTCTCAGCATCAGGGTCTTTTCCAATGAATCAACTCTTCTCATGAGGTGGCCAAAGTATTGGAGTTTCAGCCTCATCATCAGTCCTTCCAATGAACAACCAGGACTGGTCTCCTTTAGGATGGACTGGTTGGAACTCCTTGCAGTCCAAGGGACTCACAAGAGTATTCTGCAGCACCACAGTTCAAAAGCATCAATTCTTCAGTGCTCAGCTTTCTTCACAGTCCAACTCTCACATCCATACATGACCACCGGAAAAACCATAGTCTTGACTAGATGGACCTTTGTTGGCAAAGTAATATCTCTGCTTTTGAATATGCTATCTAGGTTGGTCATAACTCCTTCCAAGGAGTAAGCATCTTTTAATTTCATGGCTGCAATCACCATCTGGAGTGATTTTGGAGACCCCAAAATAAAATCAGCCAATGTTTCCACTGTTTCCCCATCCATTTCCCATGAAGTGATGGGACCAGATGCCATGATCTTAGTTTTCTGACTGTTGAGCTTTAAGCTAACTTTTTCACTCTCCTCCTTCACTTTCATCAAGAGGCTTTTTAGTTCCTCTTCACTTTCTGCCATAAGGGTGGTATCATCTGCATATCTGAGGTTATTGATATCTAACTTAGCCCAAATATACTAACATGTTTAGTAAGATAACACCAGAAGCATTATTAACAAAATCAAAAGCAAGAAAACCTCCCAGTTATCAGTATTACTTAACACTGTACTGGAAACATAAGTGAAAAAAGTAAAATTTTAAAAAAAATCATAAATACATTTTTGGAAAGGAAGAGGTAAAATCATTACTAACTATAGCCAACATAAAAATACGATTGTGTGCATAGACTACCTAAGGGAGTCAACTGGCTTCCAGCATATCCGGTTGGCTGAGATCAAACATACTTGGGGGCAAAAACATTTTGAGAGAGTTTTATCTGCAAAGTGACTATGACTAGATGAGACAGGTAAAAGAGAACTAAGTTGCTAACTTTCCGTTGGAAGGAAGCAGGCTAAGAAAGCTGCTCAGCCACCAATAAGTGAATACTTTCCAATACCTTCTTTATGTAACAGAGGAGGATAATAAAAATGAAAGATCCTTCCAGAAGGTAAAGCTAAAAATTCAAAATCCAGAGAGCACAAACACTGGGGAGTTCTACCCAAAGAGTGGAACTAGGACTTAATTCAACTTATTTCAATCTACTATTTTTTTTCACCTAACTTCAAGGTAATAGGTTGGCAAATATTTACCCAGATGCATTGTAGAATTGCTAAGGCCCTCTGATTGCAATATGGTGACCAATCATCTCTTTTTCAAATGATAATGATTTGAGGCAAAGGGACAGAATTTAAAAATGCTATCATCTTCACATGTATATTCATAAAGATGCATATAGAATTGATCATAGTAATAACTGCTTTAGCCTGAGTGGACACTGGAAAGACTGGGGACCAGGTAGCAGGGAGACAAACTTTTCTCTGTACATCTTTTAATATTTATACTATTTGGAGTATAGGAAGATATTCCATATTTATAAAATGAAATGAAAAATTAATTTAAAATATGTCTTAGGACTTAGTAAATTACTGAAAGGGGATTAAGAGATATAATGTGATGATTACTATGCTCTGGGTTTGATCAATTTAGTGGAATACACCAAGAGAGAGAATAAACTATAATCATATCTATGGGAAAGTGAAAGTATCCAACTTTTTGTGACCCCATGGACTGTATAGCCCATGGAATTCTCCAGGCCAGAATATGGGAGTGGGTAGCCTTTCCCGTCTGTATCCTCCCAACCCAGGGATTGAACCCAGGTTTCCTGCATTGCAGGCAGATTCTTTGCCAGCTGAGCCACAAAGGAAGCCCAAGAATCCTGGAGTGGTAGCCAATCCCTACTACAGTGGAATTGAACTGGGGTGTCCTGCATTGCAGGTGGATTCTTTACCAACTGAGTTATAGCAAAGAAGGCTAATTTTCAGACATGTTGAACACTAATTATATCTAAAGCTATTCACTGGTCTTAGAGTGACCAATGATTCAGGTTTGTCTGACTTCATTTGTATGTTAATCCCTCAGCTGTGTCAAACTCTTTGTAACCCCACGAAGTGTAGCCCATCAGGCTCTCTGTCTATGGAATTCTCCAGGCAAGAATACTGGAGTGGATTGCCATTCCCTTCTCGAGAGGATCTTCCTGACCAATAAAGCAGAAGCAGATGTTTTTCTGGAACTCTTGCTTTTTCGATGATCCAGTGGAGGTTGGCAATTTGATCTTGCCGGGGTCTAGCCCCAGTGGATCCAGGGAATTTGAAGTGGGGACAGAGTCGGTGAGGAAAGACTTATTTACTCAGAGATATAAAGAGAAATTAGGAAAGAATAGTGTAGTAGGAAAATTAGTGGAGAAAAGAGGCTGAATAACTTGGTTTACGTGGAAAACCAATATAGTTCCAAGACAAGGAACTTGCACTGTCTACATAGGCCACCGAAGCCTGCTTGAATAGTGGAGGGTGCCCTTCCTTGGGCTCCCTCTTGCGTGGGTCTTAGAAGCCAGGGCAAATAAGTAGACACTGTGAGCCTCCACACTCCAGATGGGAATTCAGCCTGAAAGGGGAGAAAAGAATGACATGGGGGAGCCAAGCATTGGTGCCAGACCCACAACTTTATTTTCAAAAGCAGCTTATATACCCCAAGTTGTACATAAAGAAATAATGGAATATGCAGAGTTATGCAGGGGCAGCAGTCCTGACCCTTATTGAGACCAGGCTTTCCTCTTGCATACCTTCCCATATACAAAAGGTCTCAGGTGGTTTATATTATCTTCTGGCCAGGGGGCCTGTTAACATTTTTATGGCTCTATTCCTAGGTAAATGTCTATCAATCAGAAAACTCTATTTCCCTAGAAGTGTTTTTTCTTTAATCTGCATCACCCTTAAACTACTAAATAAAGTTATATTCCTGTAGAACAAAGGTACAGTGGGTTATAACAAAGAAAGTACTTAACTCAAAGATTCAATGTTGCTAATGCCAGGGCTACTACCTGTTTTTTTCTACATACCAACTATATCAACAAATAAAAGATATGAACACTTGGCAGCAAGTATTGGCTCAACAAATGAAACCCTTAATCAGTCCTATTATAATGATTTTGACTCCTCGGAAGCCCCTACATTCCTAGGATGTTTTAAGCTTCCTGTGCCTCTCGAGGTCGGGAGGCCACAAACAATCACATGCGCAGCTGTTAAGAATCCGGCAGACAGGCTAGAAAGCCATCAGAGGGGTTTTTGGATTGAAACGCTCTTATTATGCCCAGGAGACTTATTATCTAAAAGCTCTAAATTAACTTTCCAGAAAAAGGTGGTGGGGAGACAGCCCCCTGTTAATGTCAGAGGAGTAGGTGGAAAGCATAACACAGTAAACCAGGCAGACTTTGGTTTTGGGGGTAGATGCTTGAGAATTTCGGGGGGACCCCTGAGGCTCGATCCCGCCTTTGCGTATGCCGAGCCTCCTTCCTCATGACCTTTGCCATGGGTGGGGTTCCTCACGCTGGCTCCTGGCACTCTGGTTCCTCTGCCTTTTCTAAATCCAGCTTGAACATCTGAAAGTTCACAGTTCACACACTGTTGAAGCCTGGCTTGAAGAATTTTGAGCATTACTTTACTAGTGTGTGAGATGAATGCAATTGTGCGGTAGTTTGAGCATTCTTTGGCATTGCCTTTCTTTGGGATTGGAATGAAAACTGACCTTTTCCAGTCATAACCCATATGGCAGCCCTCAAAAATTGAGCTTTAAAGTAATCTGTTTTTAGCTTCAAATGGATATGGTATAGATGATTCACTTTCAGTAGTTACTGTCACTATTTTTCTTCCAACTACTGACGTTGCCAACTCTGATTTTAGTTTATAATAATGAAGTATCCATCGCTTGAAGACTCTGAGTGATGTTACTTATGTTTGAAACCTAAGTGTATTGTAATTGTGAGCATTAACAGTTATCTTTCACTTTTGCCTGTGGATTGACTATGTACTTTGAAGCTAAGGGTAATTTAATTTTAGCATTGTGAATATTGTGTCCACAAAACTCTTGTGGCCTAAAGTTCAGATAATGAAATGTGTGAATTATAATAATGCCAATGTTGGGATCATCCAGACAACTGTATTATTTTAATAATAGCTAGAAAGACACATACAATTTGATTAGAAAGTAAAGTAGCCAAGATAGAGCACTCTATACCAAAGGCAGAAAGGATTTGGCATTGGACATGGTGGAAAAGGGTATGTGAAATCACGTAGAGCCTAAATTTTGCAAATCCTAGGTTAAGCAAGCAAGTACTTCTAAAGCAATTTTTTAAAATCTCCCCCCAAAACACCAATGCTTAGTCAAAAATAGACACTGTAGTCTGTGAGCACACCACAAGAGTAAACACACCTACTGCCATCCAACTGATTATTCTATCAAGATAAATTTCCTGAATCAGAGGTTGCAACCATGTAGGCAAACAAAAGGAGAAAATTTTGATAATAGATGTGCTGGCCTAGTGCAGCACAGACCTGATTGTCAGACCTCATTAATAACAATCATGCTTTTTCAGTATATCAAGTGATGAACTGAATCATAGCAACAATGAAAAAAAATTTCCTCTTGTTCTTAGATGCTTTGATTTGGAAAATGGAATTTAAAATCACCTTGATTTTTACAAGGATACTGTAAAACCACAGAGAAGATAAAGAATGCTGGTATCTTGTCCAAATAAGACCTAGACTTTGCCCATTGTATTAGTTTTCTATTGCTGCCATAACAGATTATCACAAACTTACTGACATAAAACAACACAAATTAATTTTCTTACCATTCTGGAGGTCAGGATTCTGAAATGACACTCACTGGATTAAAATCAAGGCAATCAGGGCTAAAAATCAGGCTATTACCATGGTGTTTTTTTTTCACCTTTCTAAATGCTGTAGGGAAGAATCTGTTTACTTGATTTTCAGGCTTCCTAGAGGCCACCTTCATTCTTTTTCTTGGAGTCCCTCATATCTTCAAAGCAACCAAGGTCTGGTTGAATCTATATATCACATCATTCTGACACTAACTCTTCTGCCTCCCTCTTTCACATTTAAAGGTCCTCTGATTACTACATTGGGTCCACCTGACCATTCAAGGATATTCTTCCTACCTTAAAGAGGGGTTGATTAACAACCTTAATTCTGCTACTGCTAAGTCACTTCAGTCATGTCCGACTCTGTGCGACCCCATAGACTACAGCCCACCAGGTTCCTCTGTCCCTGGGATTCTCCAGGCAAGAGTACTGGAGTGGGGTGCCATTGCCTTCTCTGAACCTTAATTCTATCTTCTACTTTAATCTCATTTTGTCTTGTAACATAAAATATTCACAAATTCCAGGCATTAGGAGGTGACCATCTTAGGAGACTATTATTCTATTAAAATCAAAGTATTCTTTGCTTTTAAAGGAAAGATAAAGAGTAAAAATCTCTTATGGTATCATGAGACAGAAAGAAACGTGCCATTGTTATTTTGTGTTAAATGAGGTAATATGTGCTTACTTAGTAGCTTTGCTTTTAAATTCTTCATTTAAAAGCTCAAATTTATTTATCTTAAATTCTAACATGTATACTGTCATGTAAGAATTGAATCGCCAGTCCATGTCTGACGTAGGGTGCAGCTTGCTTGGGGCAGGTGCATGGGGATGACCCAGAGAGATGTTGTGGGGAGGGAGGTGGGAGGGGGGTTCATGTTTGGGAACGCATGTAAGAAAAAATAAATAAATAAATAAACATAAAATAAACGTAATAAATAAATAAAAAAAAAATAAACTCAACTAATATCAGAGATTTTAACTTGTAAAAAAAAAAAAGCTAAAATCAGAGAAACATAATTAGATATAGGAAATAGAGAAAACATGCATTAAAAAGCAAGAGCTAGTTTGTGTAGAAACACAATAAATTCAGTTTGAACCATGGAAAAAAAAAAAAAGATTAACAATAATATAGCTTATAAAATTTAAAACAGTAAAAGTTCAAAAAATTAACTGCTCTATCAGAAGTAAGAATGAAACATTACAAAAATATTGCTTTTATATATTATATTTTTATTAGTCCAGTTAATTACTGCTAATTGTCATTTTTTACTATTCTACTGAAATTTTGTTTACTAACAATTATGTAACAGAAAGGTAAATATATAAGTAATACTATATAATTTCATAAATGCCTATTTTTCATATGCTAATGTTAAAGCAATAATAGACATGGATATAATTATGTTACATTATATTATGCTATGTTATGTTAGTTTTTTTGGACTGGAATGGTACGACAAGATGGCTCTCTAAACAGTTAATCACTTTAATATTTGGATCTAAGCCAAAGAGATTGATCTCAGCTGGAAGTATTTGGGAGTTAAAAAATATCAATCCCACCTTTGTGTTGCTTTCTACATGCTCACACTACAATATCACACTATCTTGTAATTATTTGCATGCCCATTAAACAGTGAACATTGTGAGGGAAAGTAGGATAGCTTAATTAACTTTGTTCTTCTTGTACCCAATATAGTGTCTGGCATATAACAGATTCACATAAATATTTGTATGAACTTGTCTCTTTGAAAAGTTTTAAAAAGTATTTTAAAAAATACTAACATGTTATCTGCGATGGAATATTTTATATGAGAAAGAGTAAAAGAAATAAGAGAATGTTTTGCAGCAGTATTAGAAACTTTTTATTTAAAAGATGAACATTCAGCTTGAAAAAAAAATCAGTTTTAGAAACAGTTCTCTTGGAAACACAAATATAAAAAGATGTTTCAAGGACAAGAAAGGACTTCATACAAAGTATGAAATCCATACCATGTAAGTTAATAAGAGACCATATGTCAAAATTGCAAGGAAATGTTATAGATGTATTTCAGTTAGATAAGGAAATGAAGCCACTGTGTAAGATAATTTTCAGTATCAAGTACTAAATGAATTGCTGCCAAACTGATTAATACGGTTTGGTTAAAAGTTGATATCTTTGAAATTTATATGAAAAAGTTTATGTAAAAAAGCTTTACAAAAAACTTCTGAAATCAGGCATGAGATAAATAAAAATTGATTTATCTGTATAAAGCTGAAGTTAATGAGTTGGGGAATCTTCCCCTTTAAAATATTATTTAGCTCTTAATGACTGACTTTTGATTCACTATATGATTACTGTTCTTCTGTTTCATTAGAATAGAGAAGACATTATTTCAAAATTATCTTCTGAGATAAATACAACACTCTTAAAGAAAATATTTTAAAAGTTAATGTAATTTTGATCTTCAAGGACAGATTCTAATAATATAAAAGTTACCATTTCTACCATAAATGGTACAATGAAATTTAAATATTTATTATAGTTAGATTATTTTGTGAATTTTACATATTTCAAATGCATGATATAGCTCAAAACAAGACTATTCCAATGATAGTATTAAAATGTAATTTAAAGGAAATAGACTATTAGTCTTCTCCTAACAAAGCTAATCTCATTCTGAGTAGATTAATTTAAAGAATCTAGATGAAATTACATTGCAGGTATGGGAGTACTTATGCACAGACTATAAAAAGTTCATCAAGACTTTTGCCATTACTGCTCTTCCCTATCTATCCCTTGCATGGAACTTAGAATATCAGTAAGAGTCTATTTCAGTTCATTGAGTTAGAAATGCACAGCCCCTGAGTGTTAGAAGATTATTTGTGATGCTATGTTTTATTTTTCCATTGAAATGCTCCTGTTAGATCATTTAACTGCTCTATTTTATTTTATTTTTTATTAGTCTATACCCTAAGGAAAGGCTGCCTCTTAAGGAAAATAAAATAGAGAATCAATTCTGCAGCAAATCACATTTATTAACAGGTTAGTGAGAACCTCAAGAAAAATAAAAATTGTGATAATTGCATCTGCTTCAGTTTAAAGAGACCCAGGAAGTGGTGGTAAATGTCAGGCAGCATAAAACGCCTTTAACAGACTCCAGAATCCAGCAAGTCACTAATACGTGATTTCTAATTACTTTGTAGTTTGTCACTGTTCAACCTAATCAAATCTAATTGACCAGAAAATTTTGGTTGGATTGTACTCAACTATGGCTAAATTTTTACTGTTATTATTCTGGTTTCTTTGTGAACATCTCAACTTTACTGCATCATTAAACCTTAAATTAGATTTTGATAAGAATATTTCATAAAATTTTTCAAATAACCACAATATTCACACAGCACTACAGTATTCTTAAATCCACTGTCATGTTTTTTAAAAAAAACATTTAAATTGTACCCATTCTTTCTGGGTTATTAAAAACAATGGCACTTTGATCTTAATTAAACACTTCATTTGAAAGCCATGACTAACAAATGTCAAATGCTAAAGGTGAACCCATGTTAAATGCACGTCAGAGCATTTTTCATATCATATACGGAATTCAAGTCTGAGAGTTCTTAGTTTCAGAATCACTGATGAAGGATATATATATACAAAAAAGGTGGCAATTAACTACTTCAATTTAGAAGCTTGCATTACTTTATTTTCATGTTGAGAATCATAATCTATGCAATAGTTTAGACATATCTACTGTCAATTCTCAAAAATCTAGAAAAATAATATAGAAATGATTGTTGTCTAAATGTTTACTTTGTCCTTATACTCTGTGTGTTCAGTTCAGTCGCTCAGTCATGTCCAACTCTTTGATACCCCATGAACCACAGCACGCCAGGCCTCCCTGTCCCTCACCAACTCCCAGAGTTCATCCAAACCCATGTCCATCGAGTCAGTGATGCCATCCAACCATCTCATCCTCTGTCATCCCCTTCTCCTCCTGCCCTCAATTTTTCCTAGCATTAGGATCTTTTCAAATGAGTCAGCTCTTTGCATCAGGTGTCCAAAATATTGGAGTTTCAGCTTCAACATCAGTCCTTCCAATGAACACCTAGGACTGATCTCCTTTAGGATGGACTGGTTGGATCTCCTTGCAATCCAAGGGACTCTCAAGAGTCTTCTCCAACACCACAGTTCAAAAGCATCAATTCTTCGGCGCTCAGCTTTCTTTATAGTCCAACTCTCACATCCATACATGACCACTGGAAAAACCATAGCCTTGACTAGATGGACCTTTGTTGGCAAAGTAATGTCTCTGCTTTTTAATATGCTGTCTAGGTTGGTCATAACTCTCTGTGTTACTAAAGCACTGAAAATAAACACACATGAATTTATTCCTGAAAGAGTATGAAACAAAAATGCTTGCTCACACTGGTAATTTTTTTTTTTTTTTTTACAAAATGCCTCTATAAGACAATAAAATAACATTATTAGAAACCTCCATATAGGTTGTTTTATATTTTATCTGCTGACATTTTCACTTGTTTGCTTATTTTATTTTCCACAATATATGCAGCCTTCAGAGGACATCAAGTATGTTTGAAAAAAAGAGCTAATGCTTTTTGCTAATGTCAGATGTAATGGGCCAGTCAAGGAACAGATCTAACCAGTTCTGATCAGTCTGGGCACTAATATGCAAGTCTTTCAGTTATCAAAGAAATAGACAGAAAATACATTACATGACAAGATGGTTGGACTACGGCATCTAATATGAAAGTGGAACTGAGTAGGACTCTATGAGTTCTTCTAGGGATAGACCCCTCCCTGTGTCTCTGCTACGGCCTCTCTGAAGTACCCAGATAACAATATCTCATACATATTTCCTAAATTTTTTCAGATAGCTAATGCAAAGTGAAAGAAATTAACTACTTGATGTTCAAGAGTACGTAGCCCACAGACATTTTGGCAATGTCTAAGGACTGATCACCATCAACCAATCAGAGAACTGTGCAAGAACTGATCACATACTCTGTAACACGCTCCCCCTACCCTCTGCCATCCTGACTGGACTTTTAAAAATGCTTTGCTGAAACTCTTCTGGGAGTTCAGTGTTCTTTGAGCACAAGCCACCAGTTCTCCTTGTATGGCCCTGTAATAAATCTCTCTCTGCTCCAGACTCTGACATTTCAGAGTGTTTGGCTTCACTGTGCATCAAGTACACAAACCAGTCAACCCTAAAGGAAATCAACCCTGCATATTCGTCAGAAAGATTGATGCTAAAGCTGAAGCTCCAATGCTTTGGCCACCTGATGCAAAGAGCCAACTCATTAGAGAAGACCCTGATGCTGGGAAAGATTGAAGGCAGGAGGAGAAGGGGACACCAAAGGATGAAATGGTTGGATGGCATCACTGACTCAATGGACATGAGTTTGAGTACATTCCAGGAGATGGCAAAGGACATGAAAGCCTAGCACACTGCAGTTCATGGGGTCACAGAGTCAGACACGACTTAACTGAACAATAACAACAATCAAAGGGCATCAAAAGCCTTTTAAAATATTATATAAAAATTACATATCTTAACATGGGAGCAGTTTCTACTAACAAGTGAAAAAATTATCTCAAAGATCTCATGTCTCAAGCAATATAGCCATTCTCAAAATGATCATACCTGAAGTAACTTGCATACTTCTACAAATGCACATGATTATTAAATTAAAAACTATGCAAGTAACTAAGAAAGAAGAAGCTGTTGAGAGGGCTCAACTAAATGCATTAAAACCCCAGTTCCCTCTAATTTTCCCTTTGACACTAGGATAACACACACAGCTCCCCACAGTCACGAGTTCAGTTTTCTTGCAGACATGTATTCTGATTTGAATTGTGCCACAGAGACTAGATAAGACTCCCAGAATATATTGACTTGGCCCACTTCCCTTTTTCTACTAGGCTTGTAGTGTAATTACCATTAGCATCTGATAAAATGTACTTATCTCAACTAAAATATGGGTTTAAATGTGGTCAGAGAAATATATAACATGGTTGTAAAAATGAAAAAAAATGCAAAGCAAAACTGATGAAACAAGAATTTTATATTATAAAGTATACTTATTTAAACTACAATGATTATTTTTCCATATAAAATATGTTTTAAAATATTAGTTAAAACATGAATCAAAAGACATTAGGACTTTAAAATACTTCTTAAAAAAATCATCCAACTAGTCCCAAACAGGTGGTATTTCTCTCCTTTAGTTGTTCACATGATTTTTTCAGTGAAAATACTCATAAAGAGAGAAGCTACTAAACTGGTAATTTACAAAATATGTTTTATGCTTATATTATAGTACTGGATTCAAAGTTCTCATTCCAGGACAATAAAGAATTTTAAAAAATCCCTCACAATAAAATATTAAACTGATGAATTATCATGGTCAAAAATCACCTTTCCCACTGATACTAATGTATAATCCAAAGGGAAATTTAAACCAAAACTATTCAATTTTATTTCACTTATTTATTTTTAATTACTTAAAAAGGAATAAACACAGAGCTCAATAGAGGCTAGGCAATATTGTGTTTTGCATAGCAACAAAATTTTACAAACATAGATTGAGTTGGAAATGACCTTAGAATTTATTCAATCCAGTAGTCAAGTTCAATCCTCTTTCTGCTTCACCCTTCCTCACCCCACATGATTTACTTGTTTGTCCAGCTTTACAATACTTGAACCTGAACAGCTTTCAGACACAGCCTCTCTCTCCCTATAGACTCATCATTCCCTACTGTCTCACATCCAGCCACTCCATTCAATTCATATTAATACATTACATGCTTTATCTTCAAGGCTCAAGAATTTGCTACCTTTCTTTGTTTAATCTATCTCCTTCATTTCAGAACCTAGAGAACAGTCAAAAGGTTAAAGCGGTTCATGCCAATTCCTTACCTATCTTGAAGGTCATGCTGGATCACCTCAGATTTCCAAACTGTTGGTTCTGTGCTGTTTTATGAACCTTTGCAACATCCATGTCATTTAAAGTTTTCTACATAGTAAGCTTGAACCAGCAGTGGAACATTGATTGTAGCAATTGTTTTACAGAAAAAAAGTATTTCAATCATACACTAGCATCATCTGCTCAAAATAGGAGTTCTCCAGGAAGAACTATAAACAGTCTTTAAAATCTGTCTTTATACTCTAATGCCTAAATATAAGTGCACAGTCTACATGTGGCCATATATAAATTGATGTCCCACAAGGTCATCAGACCTATATAAACTTGGAATAAACAGGAAAAGCAAAAAACATGCCATATCATGAGATAAACTGCACTGCTGTCATGATTTTAAAATAAAATACTGAATCAACTTAAGTTAAAAAAGAGAATAATTTGATTACTTACAATGAAATTACAATTGTATAAAAATCAATTGATACCTCAAAGGCAAGGAAATTGTACCAATTTTTATTGCCACACAGAAATTATTTAGATAGTGCTTTCCCCCAAATGGGCTCAATTCCATGAAATAAAAGATGAATAGAAATTGGAATACATAAGATTTTGTCACAGAATAATGCTCACATTCTTCTCTTTTTTTCAAAATTAGCAGCTATTGGCACATTATAGACGTATGCCAAGTCATCTTATAAAAGTTGATTCAACAGTAAAAGTCATATTCTAATTAAAACAATTAGATCTTACTTCAATCAAATGATCCTAGTGCAACCAGAGGGTCTTTGTAGGTCACAGGACTCTGACAAGCTGAACAGAGGGCTCTTCATCCAGGTGCTTAAGAGTCAAAACTCATTTCCTGTTCATAAATTAGAAAAATGAAGATGATCAATTTACATTGGGAGTTGTATTAGATAATCTATCAGTTGGCTTTTGAATTTTATTCTTTAGTTAATGCTTTTCAGAACTATATTATCAGTTCTTTTTAGGGTAAGTAGCCTGAAATTCTTCATACTTTTTAGAAGTCAATAATGTACAAATAGACATTAATTTTTAATCATAGTATTTTATTTCAAGAACAAACATATACACAAACATACAAATATTTTCTTATCTTTCTCTCATTTTCAAGTGTTTATATATATACCTTAATTTAGCTAGCCTAAGTTATCTTGCACCATGCACTACTAAACACAATAAAAAATAAAGCAGAAGACACGTAACTGGACATGGTGATTTATGTCTATTGAAAGAAGGGATTAACCAAAGGAAGAAATACATAGTAGAAAGAACACATCTAGGAATGAAAACCTGGTTCTTCTGTTGAACACCTCTGTGACATGGTAAATGATGTTATTGTTTAAATATTAATTTAAATTTGGGATAAAAACAGGTGAAGAATGATTGTGAGAATTGGAGACATTGTACATAATAACACGGTGAGCACATTTCCTCACATGTACTAGGTGCTCAATAATTAATTGCTATTTTGTAGTATTTTAGGATATTGGCACTCTGTCCCTGTTATTTTATATCTTCAAATGCTATTCTGCATTTTATATTTATAGACTTTGATATTAAGTAATAATTTCATAATTATAGAACCACTTATTTTTTTTACTTCCCCTCTTAATTTTTTATTTTCATCTTAGCTTTGAAACATCTGAAAGCTACCCTATGTTTTCATCACCTTTTTAAAATTAGTCCCCCAAAATAAGCTATCATTTTCTTCAGCCAAGATCAACTTGCAGCATTGCATAAACTTCTGACTAGGGAAAAAAGATCTTGCCCCATCATTGGGTTACTTCATTTTCTTTTTGCTCTCCTAATTATTTCTCCCTCACTTGAAAATTTCACATCTGCCTTAAGCTTTTTGTAATAGGAAACAATGGGTCATAAAGTACTAAACTTCCAAAATATAGAATAAAATAATATTTCTTCATTTTTATCTTAAATTTCTTCTGCTTTCAGAGAAAAATTACTTAAGGTAGATCCCATAGATTCATCCAATTTGGAAGCCTCTTCCAACTTTCTTTTCTTTTCTCATAAATTTCAAAGCCTCTTGATAAGAGTAACAAAACTTTTTTTAATACAAAAATGATAAGATTTCTAAACTCACCTATTATCAAATAAAGTTCTTGGCTCAGTTTTAGTGACATACATCATCTATATAGACATATACACACACTCATACATATAGGTCAGGACATTTTAGAATATCTCATTTGTGGTGCATAAAAGGGTTGTCCAGTGGGGAGGACTGAAGGCCACTTAATTGATTAATTCTCAACTTTTATTTAAAAGGACCTCAAGATTCCATTTATGGGCATGGCTGCACAAGAAATAATCATTGTCTTAGTACCACCGTAAACTTCTACTATCCCTCACCATTGAAAATGAAGGAGTCATAATAAAAATGGTATAGGCATGCTTACAAAAAGACTTAAGTCAAGCTACAAAGCACAGGAATTCCAAGTCACACGGGACTTTTCCTTCTAATCCTCTCAGCATCTAACTAGATAAGATGGCAAACTGCCATCTGCATCCCCGCATTTGATTAAAAATTAAACTGTATAGGATGGGCTAGATAGCTGAAAAGTCATGTCATTTTGTCTAAAATAATGCTTTCAATCAATCCCCCTTGCTTTTCCTAACCCCAGATTCAATGTTATGTTTACTAAATGAAATGAACTCTCATTTCATCTATTGAAATGCATTATTCAAGATGTGATTTTCTCACATTCTTAGAGAAACTTGCCTGAATTAGTTCCTTGCGGACGTTTCAAATATTACCTAAAGTCAGAATATTGGAACAAGAAGGAAGCCTGGAGATTCTCACTCAAATACTCTCACCAGCACTGACCATCAGCTCCCACCAGACATTTTATTTGATAATAGACTCCATTCAGACCCTATTTCCAATATTTTGGGAATAAAATCTCAGAAATAAAAACCCCCACTTATTAATGGAGAATTTTTCCTCTATACAGAGTCTTTTAAATGATATACACTGTGAAAGACAAAATGGCACAACTCTTTGGAAACTGTCTTTAGTTTTTATGGCTTGATGAAAACATATTAATACTCTAATTTTGGGTTTTCTTAATCACAGTATATAAAAACAAACAAAAGAGCAACATAATACACATTCTTTTCCAATTTAGAAAACTTTCTCTGGGATTAATATATCACTAACAACCATCCTTTTTCAGGTTGTCATTTTACTAGGAGATTATAAAGGATGACTTCATAAAACAGTTTTCTTCTTGATTCTACTGATAAAGAACTAACAAAAATCCCCTATTGTCAATCACCTAAATTTTATTGTCAGTTTAACATCAATTGAAAATTCATCATGAAATAAGCATATAATCTTCAAGTATTATATGTGAATTTTGGATTTTTTAATGTCTTGATCCACATCTGAGATTCTTGACATCAAGGACTATGCCTTAGTTAGCTGTGCCCCCAGGACCTATCACTGTGGCAATATATGGAGTATGTACAAGAGTTAATTAAATGGCATCTGTGACTCAGCATTTCTAATACTTTTCACATCACAGATCTCCTCACAGCCTGCTGGAAGAACACACTGAGTATTCCTTCCATGTCTTTTCTTGTGCTGACCTTCCTTTCTAAGACATTTATTTTGCTCTCTTTTGCTTAGTTTCTATTTGTTCTCCAATATTTACATGTATCATGAAATCTATTCTAGTCTAGGCATTTAATTTCTAATTTTTTTAAGGATGGATGCAACAATGAACTCTAATCTTTTGAAGGAGAGTAGGAAAAACAGATTTATACTTCCTAGATATCCCCCCACAGCTCCTGGCTCAAAGTTGGGCACATAGTTGCTGACTAGTACAGAGGATACAGATGATTCATGAGCTGGGAAAGGCACAAGTCCCTTGTGGATGAAACAGATCAGGGATCAGCAAACTATAGGTCAGGAGCTAAATTCAGCCTGCTATCTGTTTTCATAAATAAAATTTCACTGGAAGACGGCCACATCCATTCATCTATGTATTGTCTGTAGCGGCTTTCCTGCTATAATAGCAGCACTGAGTAGTTGCGACAGGGACTGTCTGGACCTCAAACCTAAAATATTTATTATCTGGTCCTTCATAAGTATGCCAATCAATGTATTAGCTCAGTGGTTTTTTAGCATGGGCCCAAGATGATATCTAAGCCATTCACAGCCTTAACCATTGTGGTAAGACAACTCTCTATAATCCAGTTATTAAATATTGGTCCCTGAACCAGTTGCACTGACATTATCCGGAAACTTGTTAGAAATGCAAAGTCTCACATCTCATCCCAGACAACAGGTCAGAAATTCTGAGATGGGGACCAGCAATCTGTGATTTTGCCAACTCCTCAAGCAATTCAAATATACACTAAAATTTGAGAACTACTAAGCTAGATAAGCAGAGAAGGCAGTGGCAACCCACCCCAGTGTTCTTGCCTGGAGAATCCCAGGGATGGGGGAGCCTGGTGGGCTGCCGTCTATGGGGTCGCAGAGAGTCGGACACGACTGAAGCAACTTAGCAGCAGCAGCAAACTAGATAAGGTTTCCCTGGTGGCTCACCTGGTAAAGAATCTTCCTGACATGCAGGGGACCCAGAGTCAATCCCTGGGTCATGAAGATCTCCTGGAGAAGGCAATGGCAACCCACTCCAGAATCCTAGGACAGAGGAGCCTGGTGGGCTACAGTCCATGGGGAAAGAAGCATTTATTAACACCTCACCATAATGACGTGGCCTGGCTATGGCAGATCCAGTTTCTTCAACTGCTACCCCTGGATACAGATTTTAAGTGGTGAAAAGATATCAGTTATGTTTCATCTGCCCTAAAATGTAACGCTTTGGGTTTACTCTGAAAGAACACTAAGGAACAGGATTACTTTGATGTGGGAATTGCTACAGCACTTTCAGTAAATGCTAATACAGCCACCAGCTATATATCCAAAGGAAAAACAATATACCAAGTGCCAAAGTGTAAAATCTATTCAAAAATAGATAGAAATATCAAAGCGATATAGCAGATAAGCTCCAGTTTTTATAGGACTGCCTGTCAAGACAAACCTCTGCTCAATGATTCTCAGCAGGGATACAAGAGAAGTGGACTGCAGCTCAGCTGGAAACTCTGTTAATCAAGGATTTGTTCTAACATGCATATCCCCAGTGCTAAGACTCAAATGTGGCCAGATAGAATGTTCTGTGATACTGTGTGGGTAGCAATAAGGAATAATCACTATCAAGCCTTCTAGAAGATAGTAACTAGCTAGTATTTGCTCTGGAAAAATATATATTAATTGCATTATATAATATATACAGTTTGCATGAACTAATATTTAACTTTACAGTAAAACCCCCTTTTTCATCATTTCTCTCCAAAATACAGATTAGCACTAGCAGCTATAGCTATGATATGACAGGGTCACAATCTATAAAAATAATGGCAACATATTGATAGATAAGAGATAAGTGTAATAAAGTTTTTTTTCTGCAAAGACCCTTGTCACAATATTTTATATTTAATGCTAAAAGCTCAGCAGCTATTTCAAGAAACAACCGTAAAATTATTTAACCTATTTCAGAGTCTCTATATAAAGGTTAAAAGAAACATGTCAATCAATACAAATAAACTATTGACTGATAGCCTCTAGAAAGTTCAAATTATTTCCTAGTCATAAAAAATCATTATGCTTCCCCACAACAGTATAACCATTATTTCTTTTTTGATAAATGGCACACAGATTGCATATGCCTAAAATCTATGTAAGCATTTTATTCAATGTCTATTAAAGCATGCTTCTATTTTGACAACTATCTATGGAAAATAGGAAAAGCATTCCTATCCTCTGTGTAATATGAAATTGGGAAATATGAGCCTGGATTTCATACCTATGAATTCAGTAAGTGATTGATGATGGTTCAGATGATCTGTTAGACTGATTTAAGACTTAAAATTCACACATTTAAATCAAGGGTTGATTTGGGACCCTTAGGTATGAGTGCATGCTCAGTGACTTTGTCCTGTCCGACTCTTTGCAACCCTATGGACCATAGGCCACCAGGCTCCTCTGTCCATGGGATTCTCTAGGCAAGAATACTGGAGTGGAATGCTATGTGCTTCTCCAGGGGATCTTCCCAACCCAGGGACCAAATATGGGTCTCTTACAAACCCTGCATTGGAGGTGATTCTTTACCACTGAGCTACTAAGGAAGCCCACTCTTACATATAACACAGTTCAATTCAAAGAGGAAAAATGTATAGTTATCTCCATATAGGAACTATCAGCTTGTGTAAAGATTGAAACTATGCTTCATTCAGAAATAATTCACAGTGGGGAGACCTAATACCTACCTAAAAAGACAGCAAGTCATAACCAGCATTAAACAGGAAGCAGCAGAGGGGGAGTGGGTGATAGAAAGCAATTAGGAATAGTGCTCTAAAATTTTAAGGAGTGGAAAATTAGGCTAAATATTAGAAACCTTTCACAGCAAGTCCATTAGCCTCTAGAATCAACCTTCAGTTGAAATGTCTTCAATTGAGTTATTTAAAATTAGATAAGGGCCCATTTTGCCAAAATACTATAGGGAATTATTCATAGGGAATGATTGTAAGGCGCACTAAATGAACTATTTTTTTTCTTTTACTCTTAAGATAGATCTTTTGCATGTCTGTCATGATTTTACACACATTAAAAAACTGTGAGGCTATGAAAATGCTCTGAAGATTATTCTTACTATTATACCATATTAATTTGTACAGTTTTTATTTTTTCAAAATAAGAGAAAGATAAGATAAAATAAATAAGAAATAAAAATTACTGTTGAATATTTCACTAAAAATACTAATTTCAAGGAAAAGTTCTATTAAAAGATAGTATATTCATTTATAAATTAGTATAGTTAAAACCATATTTAATTACTAGCAATGCCCCAGTACAATACGTAACACCAGAGTTGGTAATCAATAAATACTAAATGAATAAGTGAACACCTCCGCTCTGGAGATTGTTTCTTCAAGGGTTTATGTCCTGGAGATGAAGGCTTATTAAAAATCAGTCAGTTCCTTCATAAGACTGACTAAGGAGTAAGTGGTTATTTTCCCCCAAAGTAAAAGAAACCTGACTCTTCCTTCCAGATCACTTGTCAGTAATTGGATGGTTACTTAGCCTTAGGCTGCTAGGCTTTGTGCTGGATGTCAAGTTCTTGATCCAAGTCAGGTAGCCCAAAAAGTTATCAGTAAAACTCTAAGGTACTTTGTCTTTCTGGATTTCATACTTACAATGCCACCATTCCTAACAGCTGTTTGTCATATAAATGCTAACATGTATACTATCATGTAAGAATTGAATTGCCAGTCTATGTCTGATGCAGGATACAGCATGCTTGGAGCTGGTGCATGGGGATGACCCAGAGAGGTGTTATGGGGAGGGAGGTGGGAGGGGGGTTCATGTTTGGGAACGCATGTAAGAATTAAAGATTTTAAAATTTAAAAAAAATAAAAAATAAAAAAAAAAGAAAGAAACTCTATACTCTTAAAACAAACAAAAAAAAAATACAAATTTGTGGCTTCAGAGATATTGCTGCCTGCTCAATTAACTCAAAAGAATTACAGATGCAAGTTATGTCAGTTCAGTTCAGTTGCTCAGTCATGTCCATCTCTTTGCAACCCCATGGACTGAACATGCCAGGATTCCCTGTTCATCACCAACTCCCAGAGCTTGCTCAAACTCATGTCCATCGAGTCAGTGATGCCATCGAACCATAAATGAATCTCTCTGGATTTCATTTCCAGCTAAACCATGAGCAATAATTTGGGCAAGTTATTTAACACAGGTTCATTTCTTCATTTGAAAAATGAGAAAAGTATATAGTTATATCATCTCACAACATTATATCAAGGATTAAAAATCTGGTAATTTATGAAAAATGCTGTTAAGTGCCCTGGAGAGAGACTATTTGTGTTCAAATTCTAGTCCTCATATCTATTAGCTGTGTGTACTGGTGCACCTTATTTAGCCTCACTGTGACTAATAAATGCATAGAAAAAAAAAATAGGTCCTGTTATTTAAGAAGCTTTACTGGGATATAATTGATACAATACATCTAATGTAGATAACTCAGTGATTTTTAGTAAATTTACACAAGAATGTAATCATCATCATAGCCCAGTTTTAGAACACTTCTGTTTATATTGGAAATTTTCCTTGTGCCCATTTGCAGTCAATCCCCACTCCCAATCCCAGGCAACCATTGATTGTCTTTTTGTCTCTATGGATTGTGACGCTTTAATCATACAACATGTGACCTTTGCTTTCTGATGCCTTTTACTTAACATAATAGTTTTAAGGTTCATCATAGCATATATCAGTACTCTATTCCTTTTTATTACCAAATAATATTCCACAGTATAGGTGCTATAATAGCCTGCTATTATAGCTAGACAGATAGAGATAGAAACAGATATTAATAGATATAGACATCTCATCATCATCCTATAATAATGAAAAAATCTAAAGAGCATTTCCTCTTTCCTGGCAAAGCTGGTCTCTATGACTACATTTAATTTTAGGACAATCTTACAGTGTTAAATAGGAGTCTTTGGGATTTCATCTGTTTCCCTGTCAGTTAAAACTATGACTAGAATAGCAAAAATAAACTGAATACATTTCTAGACAGTCAATATGTTTCTATGATATATATTCTTTTTCATCCCTTCCTTCCATCTATCACTGGCATTTCAAATTTGTGACTCACAATTCCCTTTAAAGCCTGTGACAAGTCATTATTCGTATTCTTTATTGTTTCCTATGGCTCCTTGAGACCAATAAAAACATAAATAATAATGGAAGCAAGTAATCTGGGAAGAAGGAGATAGCAGGGATTCTAGGACCTGAAAAACAGAGTATGGATGATCACCTACTCTTGAGCATATATAGAGAAAAGGGCCAAAGAGAGAAGAGCCAACTTTTAAAAAGGGATAAAAGGAAGATCCATGAAGGAGGCATGTAAAAAAAAAAAAAAATAGTGGAAATAACACGAGAAGAAAATAGGGTCCCAAGTGGAAAGGAATGAAAAGTTTCAACAATATGCAAAGGTTTAGGCAACATAGAGATCAAGTAACTTGGAGCATCCCCAACCATCTCCAAGGGAGGAGGATGTTTAAGACCATTGGAGGCAGGTAACATAAATTAATGAAGTATCTGGACATAAAATATTAAATAGTTACAAAGACTGTTGCCATGTCAGATGATAAGTCCAGGAATATCAGGTCTTCTTCAAATATGACCAAAATAAATGTCGGGAATGTCTCAATTTTTAAATGTTTTTTACAAACATATTTTTAAAAATATATTGTATAGTAAATAATCATACAACATGATCAAGTAGAATTTATTTCAGATATACAAGGCTGGTTCAACATTTAAAAACCAGTTATGCACTCTATCACATCAACAGTCTAGGAAGTAAAATTACATGATCACATCAAAAGATGAAGAAAAATTATTGGACAAAATTCAAAATTAATCTATGAGAAACCTCTCAACAAATTAAAAGTACATAAAAGTGAAAGTGAAATTCACTCAGTTGAGTCCAACTCTTTGCGACCTCATGGACTATACAGTCCATAGAATTTTCCAGGCCAGAATACTGGAATGGGTAGCCTTTCCCTTCTCCAGGGGATCTTCCCAACCCAGGGATTGAACACAGGTCTCCCACATTGCAGGTGAATTCTTGAGAACCTATTCAATTTGACAAAGAATATCTAAAAAATCCTACAACTAACATCATACTTAATGATGAGAAACTAGATGCTATCCAGCTATGATCAAGAACAAAGCAAGGATGTCCCCTCTCATTATCCTTTTCAACATCATACTGGAGGTACTAGATAATGCAATGAGAAAGGGAAGGAAAATAACAGGTAAAACAAGTATGCAGAGTGGGAAGAAATATGTAAAACTGTTCACAGATGATATGATTGGCTATGGATAAAATCTGAAAAAGTCAACCAAAACTCATGAAACTAATAAGCAATTATATAAAAGTTCATGTACAAGGTGAATATAGAAAAGTCAATTGCTTTCCTAAATATATGAATACCAGTGATAAACATGAGAAGTTTGGAATTAACACAATATTATTTATATTATATACCTCAAATTAAAGACATGGATATGTATGAGATCTATAATATGACAACTATAATACTCTGATGAACAAAATTAAAAAACTAAATAGAGAGATATTTCACATTTATTGATAGCAGATTTAATATTATCAAAATATCAGTTCTTCTCAACTTGATCTAGAGATTTTATGTAATCCTAACCAAAATTCCAGCAAATTTTTGTATGGATATTGACAAACTGATTCTAAAGTTCATATTGAAATATAAAAGAGAAAAGTCAACATAATATTAAGGAAGAACAAAGTCTGAGGACAGATGCTATCTGAATTCAAGACTTATAATAAAGCTATAGTAAATTCAGTTCAGTTCAGTTCAATTCAGTCACTCAGTTGTGTCCAACTCATTGCAACCCCATGAACCTCAGCACGCCAGGCCTCCCTGTCCATTACCAACTCCCGGAGTCCACCCAAACCCATGTCCATTTGGACGGTGATGCCATCCAACCATCTCATCTTCTGTCATCCCCCTCCCCTCCTGCCCTCAATCTTTTAAAGAATCAGGGTCTTTTCAAATGAATCAGTTCTTTGCATCAAGTGGCCAAAGTATTGGACTTTCAGCTTCAACATCAGTCCTTCCAATGAACACCCAAGACTGACCTCCTTTAGGATGGACTGGTTGGATTTCCTTGCAGTCCAAGTGACTCTCAAGAGTCTTCTCCAACACCACAATTCAAAAGCATCAATTCTAGACTGCGTTATTGGTGAAAGAATAAATGAATAGATCAATGGAACAAAATAAAGAGCCCAGAAATAGATTCACAAAAATATAATCAACTGATCTCTGATGAAGGAGCAGAGGCAATCAATTAAGAAATGATAGCCTTTTTGCAAATGGTATTGGGACAATTAGATGCCCAAAAATAGAGAAACAGAAGTTAGAATCTTCAAAAAACTCAAATCATAGACCTGAATGTAAAATGCATAATATGAAACTCCTAGAACATAGAAGAAAATCTAGATAACCTAGGTTTGGCAGTGACTTTTTAGATACAACACTAACAGCACGACCCATTAGAACAGATATAATAAGTTGGACTTCATAAAAATCTTCCACTCCATGAATGCCACTGTCAAGAGAATGAAAAGACAGCCACAAAAGATCTTTTAATCAAAATGACAAAAAAATCCTTAAAATTCAATAATAAGAAAATGAATGGCCCAATTAAAAAATGGGCAAAAGATCTGAGCAGCCACTTTCCATAGAAGATATACATACAGGTGGAGATAAGCATAGGAAAAGATGTACAATATCATGCATCATTAGGGAATTGCAAATTAAAACAATGAGATACCACTATATACCTATTCAGTTCAGTCGCTCAGTCGTGTCTGATTCCTTGCGACCCCATGAATCGCAGCACATCAGGCCTCCCTGTCCATCACCAACTACTGGAGTTCGTCAAGACTCACGTCCATCAAGTCAGTGATGCCATCCAGCCATCTCATCCTCTGTCGTCCTCTTCTCCTCCTGCCATCAATCCCTCCCAGCATCAGAATATTTTCCAGTGAGTCAACTCTTCACATGAGGTGAATTTCAGCTTCAGCATCATTCCTTCCAAAGAAATCCCAGGGTTGATCTCCTTCAGAATGGACCGGTTGGATCTCCTTGTAGTCCAAGGGACTCTCAAGAGTCTTCTCCAACACCACAGTTCAAAAGCACCAATTCTTTGGTGCTCAGCTTTCTTCACAGTCCAACTATCACATCCATATATGACCACTGGAAAAACCATAGCCCTGGCTAGATGGACCTTTGATGGCAAAGTAATGTCTCTGCTTTTCAACATGCTATCTAGGTTGGTCATAACTTTCCTTCCAAGGAGTAAGCGTCTTTTAATTTCATGGCTGAAGTCACCATCTGCAGTGATTTTAGAGCCCAAAAAGATAAAGTCTGACACTGTTTCCACTGTTTTCCCAACTATTTCCCATGAAGTGATGGGGCCGGATGCCATGATCTTAGTTTTCTGAATGTTGAGCTTTAAGCCAACGTTTTCACTCTCCTCTTTCACTTTCATCAAGAGGCTTTTTAGTTCCTCTTCACTTTCTGCCATAAGGGTGGTGTCATCTGCATATCTGAGGTTATTGATATTTCTCCCGGCAATCTTGATTTCAGCTTGTGCTTCATCCAGCCCAGCGTTTCTCGTGATGTAATCTGCATAGAAGTTAAATAAACAAGGTGACAATATACAGCCTTGACGTACTCCTTTTCCTATTTGGAACCAGTCTGTTGTTCCATGTCCAGTTCTAACTGTTGCTTCCTGACCTGCATATAAGTTTCTCAAGAGGCAGGTCAGGTGGTCTGGTATTCCCATCTCTTTCAGAGTTTTCCACAATTTCTTGTGATCCACACAGTCAAAGGCTTTGGCATAGTCAATAAAGCAGAAGTAGATGTTTTTCTGGAACTCTCTTGCTTTTTCCATGATCCAGCAGATGTTGGCAATTTGATCTCTGGTTCCTCTGCCTTTTTTAAAACCAGCTTGAACATCTGGAAGTTCATGATTCACGTATTGCTGAAGTCTGGCTTGGAGAATTTTGAGCATTACTTTACTAGCGTGTGAGATGAGTGCAATTGTGTGGTAGTTTGAGCATTCTTTGGCATTGCCTTTCTTTGGGATTGGAATGAAAACTGACCTTTTCCAGTCCTGTGACCACTGCTGAGTTTTCCAAATTTGCTGGCATACTGAGTGCAGCACTTTCACAGAATCATCTTTCAGGATTTGAAACAGCTCAACTGGAATTCCATCACCTCCACTAGCTTTGTTCGTAGTGATTCTTTCTAAGGCCCACTTGACTTCACATTCCAGGATGTCTGGCTCTAGGTGTGTGATTACACCATCATGATTATCTTGGTCTTGAAGATCTTTTTTGTACAGTTCTTCTGTCTATTCTTACCACCTCTTCTTAATATCTTCTGCTTCTGTTAGGTCCATACCATTTCTGTCCTTTATTGAGCCTATCAATTAGAATGGCAAAATCCAAACACCAACAATACTAATGAAGATATGGGGCAACAGGACCTTTCATTAATTTCCAGGTGGAATGCAAAATGGTACAGCCACTTTGGAAGAAGTTTGGTAGTTTCTTACAAAACTAAACAGACTCTTACAATATGACCCAACATTGCACTCTTTGGTATTTACTCAAATGAGTAAAAAACATGTCCACACAAAGACGTGCACACAGATATTCATAGCAGTTTAATTCATAACTGTCAAAACTTGGAAGCAACTAAGATGTCCTTCAATAGATAAATAGATGTAAATAATGGTATATCCAGCCAATGGAATTTCATTCAGCCCTGAAAATAAATGAAGTATAAAGCCACAACAATATATAATAAACTATACATATCACCAAGTGAAAGAAGATAATCTGAAAGCTACACATTGTATGATTTCAACTATAAGACATTCTGCAAAATGCAAAACCATCGAAACAGTATAAAGATCAGTGATCATCAAGGGTTTAGTGGGAAGTAAGGACGAACAGGTGGAGCTCAGAGGATTTTTGAGCAGGGAAACTATTTTGTATGATATGAAGTTGTGGACGCATGACATGATACCTTTGTTAAATCAGTAGAACAACACAAACATGTTAACCCTAATGCAAACTGTTGATTATGATGTATCAATGTTGGTTTATCAATTGTAACACACTGGGGTGGAATGTTGATGTTCAGAAGGGCTGCACATTGTCCCTGTGGTGAAAGGATTCATGGGAACTCTCTGCTTTCTGTTCACTTTTGCTGTGAGCCTAAAATTGCTGTGAAAACAAAGTGTATTCATTCTTTAAAAATTGAATAAAGTAAAAACAAGTCTATTTATTTAAGAACAACTGAATAAAATTAAAGAAACCCACATATAGTGTGAGTTAAACAAAACAGGTCACCAGACTCAATTACAATTGTTTAAAGACTATGGCAGCACATATGCTCTAAGACTTAGAATATAATTAACAATATGTATAAAACACAGAAATAATGAGTAAAGGAAAATGGTAATTATTATATCATCCTTTATTTCTGTGACTGAAAGGAAATCCTAAGTACCAACAAGTCAGTGGGTAATGATTTCCACATTCTAAATAAAAATGTATTTCTTTTAAAAAGCAGAATCCAGGATTCTAGCAATTCATATATAACTGAAAAGTAACAATAGTCAAATATTGTATAATCAAAATATGAGAAAAGGAGGAAATAAACCTTTCCACCCAAATCCATTCTACAAGCATACATGTAGGCTAAAATTGCTTACAACATTTAAAATAAGACCAAAACAGTATTCAAATAAAATTAAGACATAATTTTCAGGACAATATGGACTTTCTTTCATTCACTGATTTATCCCTAGAATCTAAAACAATTTCTAAAATACAGGAAATAAAAAATTAAATAAATAGTTAATAAATACATGAATTATATATTCACTTTAGAAAAAATTATTCTACCTATATTGTGGACCAGAAAGGGGCAAATGTGGAGATTAGAGGAACTTAATTAGCAGCCTATTGTAACTGTTTAGTCATAAAAAAATGTGTGTGGGAAAAAGCAATGGCAGTGGAAATGTGGAAACAGTGAGTGTAGCCAGAAGGAACATAAACAAAGGCACAGTTAGAACAATGAGAATCAGCCATTGAAAGCACCAAAAACTGAAGGGCTGGGAGAAGAGAGCCCAAGAAAGATACTGAGAACTAACATCTGATGATGAAGGAAAGGACTCACAAGACAGCAGTGTCACAGAAACTCAGAGAGGACAGATTTAAGAGAGAATAATACTACTATCAGGTTCACAAAGGGGCCCAATACTACCGGCAGGGCTGGGACGAGAAATAGGATGAATGAAGCACTCACCATGGGCAAAAAAAGTTAAGGGAGATCAAAAATTCTGTAATGAAGATAAATAATATTTAAATAAATCACTTTAAAAGTAAAAGTGAATGCAAAATAATCCATGGTGAACAAAATATCACAACTTTTTTTCAACATGTCACAACTTTGAATAAAGACGGGTGGTTGTTTGAGCTATTGCTCTCTGTTACTGTACATGCCCACAGTCTGCAGTTCCTGCACCTCGGAAGACTTTGCTTCCCACCCCCCACCCCGCCCCCAGTAGGTACATGGGGCTGACAGTGGTCTGCCAATAGATGGGGCAGGATGGAGCTTATATATAGGCTTTTTTTTTGTTTGTTTGTTTTGATAGAGCAATTGGTAACTTTTTCCACTTATTTCAGAACATGGGAGAATATTTTAATAAGGAGATCTAGGGGCACGCCTTTTTCCTTTACCGCAGTTTTCCTATATGACTTGGTACAGCACTCAGTGAGACTTGGAAATCTTCCTTTGGGTTTAGCAATTAAAAGTCACTGGTGATTCAGTGGGAGTAGTTTCAGTGTGGTAGTGAAAGGAGAGGTCAGATTGCGGTTGATTAGAGAAAATAGGCTGAAGACAAAGGGCAAGAGAGGGAGATGTTTAAGGATAAAGGGTAAATAATCCAAGAGGCAATACAACTTCAACACTGTTCTTTTATTCAAACAGATCCAACCATACCTGTTTCAGGGAAGCAAATATATAATTGAAAAAAAAAGGAAAACAAGTCATTCCTGGTATGCTGCTTCAGAAACCAGGATCTTCATTGAGGCATTACACTGAATACTTATGCCTGAGGCTCTGGCTAATCAACCAATATCATCACAGTTTCAATCAGAACATTTCTGAAAGGTTCCAGCAATATGTATGTTGACATACCTTCTACTCATCATACCATCCCAGGAATCACCTCTACAAAGAATCATTCTCTTGAAAACTGGTTGACTGATACTAAACAATAACCAAAACCCACGAATTTATACTTCCATTTACATTCATTTTGAAACCGTAAATCTCCACTTGTTGACCTCTTAGATTCACAGATATCTCATAGGAGAAATTCCAAATTGGTTTATAAATGTAATCTTGGCTACAGAACAATCCTTGAAACTTAATTATATCCTTGCTGCTGCTGCAGCTGCTGAGTTGCTTCAGTCGTGTCCAACCCTATGCAACCCCATAGACGGCAGCCTACCAGGCTCCCCGTCCCTGGGATTCTCTAGGCAAGAACACTGGAGTGGGTTGCCATTTCCTTCTCCAATGCATGAAAGTGAAAAGTCAAAGTGAAGTTGCTCAGTCGTGTCCAACTCTTCACGATCCCATGGACTGCAGCCCACCAGGCTCCTCCACCAATGGGATTTTCCAGGCAAGAGTACTGGAGTGGGGTGCCATTGCCTTCTCCTAATTATATCTTTACTCTTAGAATTTTCCAATATAAGTATGCAAATGCAGGCATATTCATTGTGCCCCACTGAAGACTGTCTCAATGTCAATGGAGGTGAAGGGGTATGAAGTAGATAAAAGGGGAAGGTTTCTAATTAAAACTGAGTTAAACACTTAAAGCAGAAAATCATGTTTTTAATTGTTTTCTGGGACTAATCTTAAAAGTTTAAAGTCTGATGAATAAGGTTATAGTTTTGTCAAGCCCAAAACTTCCTCCTAAGACATACGTACAAACTGGTGGTTAAATGAGAAAAAGCAGAAAAGATATCTCCTACTAAGACTGTGAAACTGGAAGAGTACTTAGAGAGAACATGAATAAACAGGTAAAACTGACACAATGTGCTCCTTGGAAAAAAAATTACGTATTTTAGGCTAGTAAATGACTTTATTTTCAAATATTGGACAGTAGTGCTTCTCAATCTATGCTAAAACTACCTGCACAAGTCAACTCTGGATTTTGTGAAAAGTCAGATTCTGCACCCTTCAGGATGAGAATCTGAATGGGTGGGCCCAAGAATCTGCATTTTAAACAAACTTTCAAAATCCCCATTTTCAACAAACTTCCCCAAGTGATTCTTAAGGAGACAAATTTTAAGAAGCACTTAAGATGATATAATATGTATGCTAACATTTATAGAATATGCTTTACCATGAATTTCATAGTGGAAATTTACTGCAAAATAGGTCTATCATTCCATCAAAAACATCACAAATGTTGTGGAAACTACTTATAATGAGGTTAGCACCTTAGATCCATGAAGATGACAAATGAAATATCATCACAAGCATTTGTGGAATGTTTACAATATATGCACTAAATAAATCCAATTTGTTAAAAAATACTCCTAATCCCTACAAAGCTCACATTATATGCGTTAAATATGAGTTTTTTCTCTATTTCTAATAGTTCAGAACTCAAACATTTTCATCTTTTATTTGCCTATTCACAAAATAGCAACATTCTTCTAAAAAACACAATACATTTTAATATGAACATGAAATAGCCATATGAATATTTCAATATTTGTTTACTGACATATTCAAAAGGGTTTAAAACAGACTGTAGGGATTATGTCAGAATTATGTAATTGCTTATCATAAGATCAACTTCAAAATATGAAAGCACATAAGCTATAGGCAGAATATAGCATATCTTTAGAAATACACTCCTCTATGAACACACTGTGAGAAATACAACCTAGCCCAGCAGCTAGAAGTGAATTTCCAAAAGGTTAATTCTTAATTAATAGCTTTTAACTGGACTTCCCCAGTGGTGCAGTAGATAAGAATCTGCCTGCCAATGCAGGGGACACCGATCCCATCCTTTGTCTGGGAAGATTCCACAAATCTCGGATTGACTAAGCCTGTGTACCCCAATTTCTGAGCCTGTGCTCTAGAGCCCAAGAGCCACAACTGCTGAGCCTGTGAGATTCAGCTAGAGCACACTGAAGCCCCCGTGCTCTAGGGCCCTGGAGCTGCAACTATGGAAGCCTGTGCACCTAGAGCCTGTGCTCCACAACAGCAAAAGCTGCCACAGTGACAAACCTGCCACCACAACGAAGAGTAGCCCCCAGTTGCCGCAACTAGAAAAAGCGATGTGCAGCAACAAAGACCCAGTGCAACCGAAAAAATAGAAGAAAGAATTTTTTTAAGACTTTAAAAATAGCTTCTAATTAAAACTTTGCATCTTATTTCTTTTATTTGAGCATGACTTTCACGTTTTACTTTAATATGTAATATGTCATACTACTTCAGAATCAGCCCTAGCATCACAAGGCACAGAGCCAGGTTCAGAGAAGCAAAAGGGCCTGAGGAAAGAAGTCATCATGGGGAAATCATTATCTTCAAATGGTATTTTCATTATTTTAAGGGAATTTCTTTTAAAACTCAAAAAACTTAGAAACATGTATCATTTTCTTAAGACCTCATCAAAGGATTGCACCTTTAAGCAATGGGTGTACACAGCAATTGCTGCCAACTCTTTATGTTTAGGCTGACTCAGATAAAAACAAGTATTTTTTCAACTGTTCATTTACCATCAACCCTTAAAAATCTCCAGTGTAGTATAAGTTATGTATCATTCTCAGAAGAGAATGTTTCTCTTTTCTTTAATATTTTCTGATTTGTTGGGCCACAGAAACTTCTATTGTGTTCAGGGCCTTATTTTCAAAGGATAATACAGTTGCATCAATAATGACAGTGACCATTTATCAAATACCAAGTAGGAGTAAGGTGTTAGGAACTTGACACAAGCCACAACTAATCCTCAAATATTCTTTATGCCAATCCATATGCTATTATATTATCATCCCAGGTTTATAGATTAGGAAGGTATCTCAGAAATGTAAATTCCTCTTACCAAAGTCATCCAATTATTAGGAAACAAAACATCAAATACACTGATTCTACTTCTCTCAGTCTACAAGAAAAAATTAGAAGACAGTGAGTAAGTCAGTCTCTCCTTCTTTCTCTCTCTCATCTCCTTTCTCCAACTGACTGTATCTCTGGCCATAATATGGAATTGATTTTCATCTTCTTTCCCATGAAAAAACTATTAAATGTGTATATATGTTGATTAAAGAAAAAAAGTCCTTATTTAGGAAGAATTTTCAACAAGGTATGACTTTTTCACAGAAGACACATATATAAATTAATGAGGTTAAAAGAAGCAATCTATTAGCCAGCTAAACCAGTCAACTTTGTACAGTGTCACTAGTGTCCCCAGGCCAAGGACACTTCCACTTGATTTATTGAATTAGTATTTACTGCTCTTCAACTTTTTAAAAGCAAGTTAATTACATGCTTTTTAAAAAATTAAAGCCCAAAGTAACCATTTTAAGTAAGTTTAGTTGCATTATATTTACATATGCCAACTGATTCTGTTAATAACGTTTGTCAGAATGTAGGTAAACTGTTAGAAAAGACATTTGTCAATAAATAGAAATTTGTATTTCCACTTTATCTTGTTAATCACACTTTAAGCAAAAACTAGGAAGGGTTTAAATCTAAGAAAATTTTTGAAAATTGAGAATTACCTGCAAAGAGGAATGAAATGATGTAATGGGTATTAGTAATATACTGGACTCAACAAGAAATTATAAGGATTCTTCAAACCAAGACATATCAGCATGACCCCAAACAAAGAGCACAAATGTGAGTTAGGGACCATAGCTTTCCTGGGACAATACGGTATTTAGAATATTTGCCTTTCTGGAGGATGTGAAGAGAATGAGGTTTGGAACATATTTATTATAGGTGGAAAATTAGGGGGAGCCCTGGATAACAAAAGAAAGAAGGTTAACCATCAAATAATTGATGCTTTTGAACTGTTGTGTTGGAGAAGACACTTAAGAGTCCCCTGGACTGAAAGGAGATCAAACCAGTAAATCCTAAAGATAAACAACCCTGAATATTCATTGGAAGGACTGATGTTAAAGCTGCAGCTCCAATATGTTGGCTAGCTGATGCAAAGAGCAAACTCATTTGAAAAGACCCTGATGCGGGGAAAGAATGAAGGCAGGAGGAGAAGGGAACAACAGAGGATGAGAAGATTCGATGGCATCAACAACTCAATGGATATGAATTTGAGCAAGCTCCAGGAGATGGTGAAGGACAGGGAAGCCTGGCAAGCTGCAGTCCATGGGGTCACAAAGAGTCAGACATGACTAAGCGACTGAACGACAACTGGATAATGAAAGAGAAAAGAATAGGGAAGCTGTCACCATAGGCCTCCTGTGCTCTTATTGTCTTGCTGAGCCCATGACCTTGGCTACTGTTTTACTCAGGCCACCTTTCAGGACTGGTTATGAAACTGGAATTCTGAGAAGCGAGGTCAGATCACAGGAAGCATGAGGTAGCTCTGAGATGCATCTGGTTTCTCTGCGGTCAAACAGTTTTGCTTACCGATTGCTATAAAAGCAATGGGTCTCCCAAGCTCATGCTTATCCTTGGCTTTGCCCTCACTGCCCAGGTTGGCTTCAGCTGGCACTCTACATGATCTTGTGATAGTCTGAGAACCAGCACAACAACTATTTTGACCCCTGCTTCTCCTTTGAGTATCCACAGGAATCGTGTGTACTCTGTCAGCGTACACGGAACTACGTGCCTGTGCTCAATTTTGCTCAGTCATGTCTGATTCTTTGCAACCCCATGACCATAGCCCACCAGGCTCTTCTGTTCACAGAACTTTCCAGGCCAGAATGCTGGAGTGAGTTTCCATTTCCTATTCTAGGGGATATTCCCGACCCAGTGATCGAACCTGCATCTCTTGCGTCTCCTGCGTTGGCAGGTTGATTCTTCGCCACTGCACCTCCAAGGAAGCCCCAAGGAACTACAGTAGGCTCTGTTGTTGTTTCCGTGGAAACTCTATGGCTTTTTCCTCATCTCCACACCATCAACCTTATTTTATCCAGACACAAAGATTATTTTATTCAGGAGAGAGAAACGCTAACAAGGATTCCTATCTTCCTTTTGGGCCAGTTTCCATGCAATTATAGAATCTGGGGTCTTTGCCCTGCTCCAACACTGCACCTTGCTCTTGTGTCACTGCCTCACATTTTTTGCTTCACTGGCATTAAAAATGGAACTTTCAGAAGTAGACTCATTCATTAATAGAAATTTTAAGTATTTCTTCTCATTTTATTTATTTAATGAAGGAAAATATTTAGTAGAATAATGTCATATTCCAAAAGCTTCGGCTTTAAAAAAATCTGTATCTTTATCACCTCTTAAAAACACTTAGAATATTTTACAGAGTTCTTATTAACCATACTAACTATGGTTTACCACAATTTGGATCTGAAATTACAGACTGTTTCACAAAAATAGTATTGGATTCATAAATATTAGCATAGTGTGTTAATTTAGGGCACATTTCTTATTTTATTATCAGAAAAACTACCAAGAAATAAAAGAAAATTTGATTCCCCCCTCACATTTCCCTCCATCTCTCCCTCCCTCTCTCCCTCCCTCCTTCTTCCCTTCCTTCCTCTCTCTCTCTCCATCTCCCCTTTGCTCTTGCTCTTTCTCATTCTGGTTAAATATTTAATAATCATTTAAATTCAACAACAGTCTGCTTCAGTTGAAAATATTGAAATTAGTCATGAAAAAAATCATTTTAAAGTCAAGCACCAGAAACACACATTTTCTGCACTTCATTTCATTTTATAGTCTCTACGAACTATTACAATTTTTAATAAACTTGTATCTGGGATTTGAAGCCAAATACTTACACTGAAAAGGCAAGAATTTATTAACCAAAAGACACCCAAAGTGGTACTAAAATGTATTCCCCAGTGATAAGTTTTAAATGGGTTGTAAAAACTGAATTTTATTAATCTAGTCACAATTAAAGAACAACAGCTGTCCTGTCTATATTCCCAACACCCACTTTTGTAATGATGATGATTTTTTTCATTTATGACATTGCTAATAAGCAAACATCTCATGGTTGAGTTCCAAAATCTTAGTTCCATCACTCTAATTGCAAAATATTTTATTTCATCTAAAGCTTTAAAATATATGGTGCTACATAAGTTTAAATTAAGAATACTCTACATTAAAACAAAATCCTTTCTAATCTGTCTATATTTTTATCCTTATTTATGTCCATATCCATATATCTAATTTGTATATGTACATATATCTACTTTTATCTATATATGTAGCTATATCATATATAATGTATTTGATTCATTTATCTTGGATTACTTCTCATTATGCAAAATAAATTAGTTCTAACTTTTGCTATGAAGAAATGCTTTTTTAACTGCCATGTCAGTCTCCTCCTTTAAAATTCATAGATGTATTAAAATCTGCTTTCCACAAAAGATAACAGAGAATTTAATTTCTTTAAAAAACACAAAATTACATTTTAAATGTTACTTTAATAAAATTTTACATCAAAATGGATCCTCTGGAATCTTTTATTTAAACTAAAATGAAAAGTACTTTGTCTTTCATAAAGCAAATTATTTCTGGATATTATAATAAGATTACTGTCAAATTCAGGCAGCTTTTCTGACAAAGTGTATTAGCACACCACTTCATTGACTAAATGTAATATTGCTTCCAACATCACAAAATCAAGAGGATACTGTTGTTCCCCTCTCATTTTATCTCTCAAATATATTTAGGGTTAAAGTTAAAAGTGAAAAATAATCAAAAGATTTAAGGAACAGTCAGGATATTTAATGATAACTGCTTCAAGCTAATGTTAGGAGGGAGACTATATCTTGTGGAGAAGGTTTTGCTTTATCTCTTTACCCCTTGGGTTGCTAAGTCTATCATTTGTAAAATATAGGAAACGTAAGGGCTCATGAATATGTAGCAACAGGCATTGAAACGATATACCTCTTTTGAAATCAAGAAAATCAACAACTTTTAAAATCATAATGTTAATAAATTAATATCTAAAGAAAAAGAGAAACTACACAGGACCATTTGGAAACAGAATATAAGCATTTTGACCTTTATATTTCCAATATTAAAAAGTATAAAGTGACAGGATTTTTCAAGAGAAAACTGATACATACCATGAAAGTGAAACTGAAAGTCGCTCAGTTGTGTTCAACTCTTTGCAAACCCATGGACTATACAGTCCATGAAATTCTCCAGGCCAGAATACTGGATTGGGTAGCCTTTCCCTTCTCCAGAGAGTTGTCCCAACCCAGGAACCAAACCCAGGGATCAAACCCAGGGCTCCTGCATTGCAGGCAGATTCTTTACCAGCTGAGCCACAAGGGAAGCCTTGATACCCTGGATAGCCTTGATACCTTAAGGCATAGCATAGCCTATTAACATTATTTAGTGTCACTGGTATATAAAATAGCAGAAGTGTTCATTTCTAAACTAATGTGCTTTTAAATATATGTTTTAACACTTTTATAGAGCTATTTTTTTAATGAATTTCATTCTGTTACATTAAATAGAGTATGCTGAAAACAAACTACCTTTCTTTATGAATCAAGTCATCTTCTTGTGAGTCACTCTGTACAGTTATAACATCAGAGACCACTTAGGTTTACATGTTTATTTTTTTATACTTACAATGGCTTCAAAAAATAGCTAGAAGAAGGGATTTTTTAAAAATGAAAGGAAGAAAAAGAAAGGAAAGAAGAAGAGGGAGGGAGGGAAGGAGGAAGGAAGGAAGAAAATGTACAATTCTTTTCATTCCTATCATTTCTTCCTGCTTTGCTCATACTGGATCTTACTACTATAATGTACTGACTTATTTAAATACTACAGCCTAAATGAACATCACTTAGTTTCTTCTGTTTTATTTGTGCTGACTGCCGGATCTTCTAAGTCATGTGACTGAAAGACAACTGCTTTTCCATGGGCTTTAGGAGGAGACATCCTGGGTTTAGCCAGGGGATATGATCTGAAATCTGAAATTCACCATCTTGGGAACCTAAGTTAGGTTTCTTAACCTCCCGGATTTCAGTTTCTTTTTCTTGTTAAGTAGGGAATATAGTATCAGTCTCTCAGGGCAAAAACTGAACATTCAATAAAGTCAAGTCCTTTACCTCTGTTTTTCAGAAAATGATATCTTATCCTAGTTCTGCTTTTCAGTACTATATTAGCATCATTTCACCTCTCTGATTCTCAGGTTCTATGTCAATAAACCTGGGAATACCAGACCACTTGACCTGGCTCCTGAGAAATCTGTATGCAGGTCAGGAAGCAACAATTAGGACTGGACATGAAACAACAGACTGGTTGCAAACTGGGAAAGTGAAAGTGAAGTCGCTCAGTCGTGTCTGACTCTTCGAGACCCCATGGATTATATATATCCTACCAGGCTTCTCTGTCCATGGAATTTTCCAGGCAAGAGTACTGGAGTGGGTTGCCATTTCCTCTCCACGGGATCTTCCCGATGCAGGGATTGAACCCGGGTCTCCTGCACTGCAGGCAGACGCTTTACCCTCTGAGCCACAAGGAGTATGTCGAGGCTGTATATTGTCACTCTGCTTACTTAACTAATATGCAGAGTATATCATGAGTAATGCTGGGCTGGATAAAGCACAAGCTGGAATCAAGATTGCTGGGAGAAATATCAATAACCTCAGATACGCAGATGACACCACCCTTATGGCAGAAAGCAAAGAACTAAAGAGCCTCTTGATGAGTTGGCTTAAAGCTCAACATTCAGAAAACGAAGATCATGGCATCTGGTCCCATCACTCCATGGGAATAGATGGGGAAACAGTGGAAACAACGTCAGACTTTATTTTTTGGGGCTCCAAAATCACTGCAGATGGTGACTGCAGCCATGAAATTAAAAGACACTTACTCCTTGGAAGTTGTTATGACCAACCTCGATAGTATATTCAAAAGCAGAGACATTACTTTGCCAACAAAGGTCTGTCTAGTCAAGGCTATGGTTTTTCCAGTGGTTATGTATGGATGTAAGAGTTGGACTGTGAAGAAAGCTGAGCATCAAAGAATTGATGCTTTTAAACTGTGGTGTTGGAGAAGACTCTTGAGAGTCCCTTGGACTGCAAGGAGATCCAACCAGTCCATCCTAAAGGAGCTCAGTCCTGAGTGTTTATTGGAAGGACTGATGTTGAAGCTGAAACTCTAATACTTTGGCCACCTGATGCAAAAAGCTGGCACATTTGAAAAGACCCTTATGCTGGGAAAGATTGAGGCATCACCGACTCAATGGACATGAGTTTGGATAAACTCCGGGAGTTAGTGATAGACAGAGAGGCCTGGTGTGCTGTCATCTATGGGGTCGCAAAGAGTCGGACACGACAGTGCAACTGAACTGAACTGATGTCAATAAAATGTGTATGGATTCTTTGGATTTAGTTTTCTGTGATTTCATTTTTAATTGAAAAAATAGGGCCTTAACATCTTATTTCAGTTAGGAAATAACCTCTAAGAAACTAATAGCAAGATGATCTTGAATCAAGGTTTATAATATAAACTACTAACATTAAAAAATGATAAACATTTAAATAGTAGGTGATCTTAAATCAAGAGAGGTGATGGGACTGATAACCTTTCAAAGAGAATGATTCATTGAACATTTTTCAGTGACATAGCTAAAAAGGAGATTTTTCATAAGGGAGTATTTTTTAAATGTAATTGTATGTATACCAATGAATGCTGGAGAAAAAAATACTCTTAAATATATAAATAAATGCTTTAAAGCATCATTTCTTATTACACGTTTATTATTCCTAAGGAAGTTATGAGTATTTGGAACCAGTTGGAGGGAGCAGTTACTAATTACATGAAATATAGATCCTGAAAATGTAATTACTGTATTGAGAATATATTTCAGAACTGTAGAAAAAATAATACTCAGTCACCTTTTATCATGGCTCTCTGAAAAGGACTCATTTGTCCTACTAAACAGAAAGATTAAATGGTTGATCATTTTCCAGCCTTCTAATAAAGATAGGTTTTCTTACAAATGAACAGCATTTTTAAAATGTATATATTGTTAGATATGTACAAAAAGACTGGAATGTCATTTCTCCCTGCTTCTAGCTTACAGTCCACAGCATTATTTTCACACTGCAGCAGATGAACCGAAAGTCTCTGGTGCATCAAAACCAATATCAACTTTCTTGAATTAATTACTTCCTTCAATCGTAGCTTTATAATGAGTCTCTCTGGGAATTGGCACAATTAAAAAAAAATTGAGTCACCAGAAAGACGGGGGAAGACGCTGCTCTAAGGCCTGTTCTCTTTCCTCTCTCTTCTACCATTAAACTCTTCAGATTAGTATTCAGGAAGTAAAATCTCACTTCTAAGGATGATCTCTATTTAAACAGTCAAGGTTTTGAGATCACTGAGAAAGAAAAGTCATTTTCAACTCCCATATTACAAAACCAAATGTACCATGGACTTCTCTGTTTTTACACAAAAAAAAGGTCTTTGAAAAAAACATTTCTAAATTCTGACACTCATTGTCTTTATTTGTGTTTTAGGGAATATTAATATGTCACAAATATATATAAAGCTACTAGCATTTCTTCTTCAACAATTCAGAGATAGAGATGTACTCTGGAGCTAGGCTTTCAATAAAATTTTAATTCTGTTTTTCAATAATACATTATTACCAGAATGATTCTTAAATCTAGCTGAACATTAGAATAATTCCTGGAGATGTGGATTTCATAACATTTAATGGAAAAACCGGAATGCACTTTTAGGTCAACTAAGCTCAAGATTCAGAAAACGAAGATCATGGCATCCGGTCCCATCACTTCATGGCAAATAGATGGGGAAACAGTGGAAACAGGGTCAGACTTTATTTTGGGGGGCTCCAAAATCACTGCAGATGGCGATTATAGCCATGAAATTAAAAGACGCTTACTCCTTGGAAGAAAAGCTATGGCCAACCTAGATAGCATATTGAAAAGCAGAGACATTACTTTGCCAAAAAAGGTCCATCTAGTCAAGGCTATGGTTTTTCCTGTGGTCATGTATGGATGTGAGAGTTGGACCATGAAGAAAGCTGAGCACCAGAGAATTGATGCTTTTGAACTGTGGTGTTGGAGAAGACTCTTGAGAGTCCCTTGGACTACAAGGAGATCCAACCAATCCATTCTGAAGGAGATCAGCCCTGGGTGTTCTTTGGAAGGAATGATGCTAAAGCTGAAGCTCCAGTACTTTGGTCTCCTCATGCGAAGAGTTGAGTCATTGGAAAAGACTCTGGTGCTGGGAGGGATTGGGGGCAGGAGGAGAAGGGGACGACAGAGGATGAGATGGCTGGATGGCATCACCGATTTGATGGACACGAGTTTGAGTGAACTCCGGGAGCTGGTGATGGACAGGGAGGCCTGGCGTGTGGCGATTCATGGGGTTGCAAAGAGTCGGACACTACTGAGCAACTGAACTGACTGACTGATATTTAGTGTGTGTGTGTGTATATATATATATATACACACATGCACAAAACAAAATAAATATCTTATATATGAAATAAACAACATAAGATATATGTCTGTCTCCAGGCCACATTCTTAAAGATTTTGATTATGTGGGTCAGGGCAAGGAGTTTATTTTTCTTATTAGATGAACATTGACCTAGTATCTTTTTTCTTAATCACCAGGCTCAAGAATTACTATATTAACATAGTACACATTATTAAGATGCGATGAAAAATATTTCCACCTATATTATGGTTTAATTTCTATATGTTAATATACTATTTTCTAGAAATATAACACAAATGTGTATATCGTTTACTGATACAGACTGCATTAACATAGCAACATCAGTCTTGCTATATCATTGTATTTCGAACTCTGTTTAAAATATTCTTTACTTAAAGTATGTGAGACTACTCTGATTTGGGGAAAAAATGTAATCAAACCAAAAAATTCAATGAACAATAGCTGTGATGGTAATCTGGCTTAGATTCATTCATCAGTAGGGTTGATCTGGCTAACTATGATGAATAGGCATTCCTATCTAGCTCACCTGTCTATATAGGTCACCTTCCTAGAGCAGCACTTACAATCAGAGAGGCTGACTTCTTGAAATAGAAAAAGACTATTATTCATGAAGGATATTCTATATGATGGTAAAATAGAAGAATAAAGAAATAAGGAATAAAGAAAATGAGGTCAAAAGAAGAATAAAGATAGAAAAAGTCAAATGCTGGAATTAAGCAGGCGGCTGGGGTGCTAAGCGCAGGCGGCTGCGACCGGCTGGCGCACTAAGCGCTGCTGAGAGGAGCTATCCCGCGTCCAAGGTCAGGGGCAGCGGCCAAGAGGAGCCACCCGGCACCCAAGGCCAAGGGCTGCGGCCGGGAGGATCTACCCCATGTCCAAGAGGCAGTGGCTGCCTGGGCGCAGGAGGGCCTAGAGGAGCCATCCCATGTTAAAGGTCAGGAAGGGTGGCAGTGAGGAGACACCCCTCATCCAAGGTAAGGATCAGTGGCTGCACTTTCCTGGAGCAGCCCTGAAGAGATAACCCACGCCCAAGGTAAGAGAAACCCAAGTAAGGCGGTAGGAGTTACAAGAGGGCATCAGATGGCAGACACACTGAAACCATACTCACAGAAAACTAGTCAATCTAATCACACTAGGACCACAGCCTTGCCTAACTCACAGAAACTAAGCCATGCCCATAGGGTAACCCAAGATGGGCGGGTCATGATGGAGAGGTCTGACAGAATGTGGTCCACTGGAGAAGGGAATGACAAACCACCTCAATATTCTTGCCTTGAGAACCCCATGAACAGTAGGAAAAGGCAAAATGATAGGATACTGAAAGAGGAACAACCCAGGTCAGTAGGTGCCGAATATGCTACTGGAGATCAGTGGAGAAATAACTCCAGAAAGAATGAAGGGATGGAGCCAAAGCAAAACCAATACCCAGCTGTGGATGTGACTGGTGATAGAAGCAAGGTCCGATGCTGTAAAGAGCAATATTGCATAGGAACCTGCAATGTCAGGTCCATGAATCAAGGCAAATTGGAAGTGGTCAAACAGGAGATGGCAAGAGTGAATGTAGACATTCTAGGAATCAGTGAACTAAAATGGACTGGAATGGGTGAATTTAACTCAGATGACCATTATATCTACTTACTGTGGGCAGGAATCCCTTAGGAGAAATGGAGTAGCCATCATGGTCAACAAAACAGTCCAAAATGCAGTACTTGGATGCAATCTCAAAAACGATTGAATGATCTCTGTTGTCTCCAAGGCAAACCATTCAATATCACGGTAATCCAAGTCAATGCCCCAACCAGTAACGCTGAAGAAGCTGAAGTTGAATGGTATTATGAAGACCTACAAGACCTTTTAGAACTAACACCCAAAAGAGATGTCCTTTTCATTATAGGGGACTGGAATGCAAAAGTAGGAAGTCAAGAAACACCTCGAGTAACAGGCAAATTAAGCCTTGGAATGCAGAATGAAGCAGAGCAAAGATTAATAGAGTTTCGCCAAGAAAATGCACTGGTCATAGCAAACACCCTCTTCCAACAACACAAGAGAAGACTCTACACATGGACATCACCAGCTGGTCAACACTGAAATCAGATTGATTATATTCTTTGCAGCAAAGATGGAGAAACTCTATACAGTCAACAAAAACAAGACCAGGAACTGACTGTGGCTCAGATCATGAACTCCTTATTACCAAATTCAGACTCAAATTGAAGAAAATAGGGAAACTGCTAGACCATCCAGGTAGGACCTAAATCAAATCACTTATGATTATACAATGGAAGTGACAAATAGATTTAAGGGCCTAGATCTGATAGATAGACTGCTTGATGAACTATGGAATGAGGTTCGTGACATTGTACAGGAGACGGGGATCAAGACCATCCCCATGGAAAAGAAATGCAAAAAGGCAAAATGGCTGTCTGGCGAGCCTTACAAATAGCTGTGAAAAGAAGAGAAGCGAAAAGCAAAGGAGAAAAGGAAAGATATAAGCATCTGAATGCAGAATTCCAAAGAATAGCAAGAAGAGATAACAAAGCCTTCTTCAGTAATCAATGCAAAGAAATCGAGGAAAACAAAAGAATGGGAAAGACTAGAGATCTCTTCAAGAAAATTAGAGATACCAAGGGAATATTTCATGCAAAGATGCGCTCAATAAAGGACTGAAATGGTATGGACCTAACAGAAGCAGAAGATATTTAGAAGAGATGGCAAGAATACACAGAAGAAGTGTACAAAAAAGATCTTCACGACCTGGTTATTCATGATGGTGTGATCACTCATCTAGAGCCAGACATCCCGGAATGTGAAGTCAAGTGGGCCTTAGAAAGCATCACTACGAACAGAGCTAGTGGAGGTGATGGAATTCCAGTTGAGCTATTTCAAATCCTAAAAGATGATGCTGTGAAAGTGCTGCACTCAATATGCCAGCAAATTTGGAAAACTCAGCAGTGGCCACAGGACTGAAAAAGGTCAGTTTTCATTCCAATCCCAAAGAAAGGCAATGCCAAAGAATGCTCAAATACCACACAGTTGCACTCATCTCACACGCTAGTAAAGTCATGCTCAAAATTCTCCAGGCCAGGCTTCAGCAATACGTGAACCATGAACTTCCAGATGTTCAAGCTGGTTTTAGAAAAGGCAGAGGAACTAGAGATCAAATTGCTAACATCTGCTGGATCATCAAAAAAGCAAGGGAGTTCCAGAAAAACATCTATTTCTGCTTTATTGACTATGCCAAAGCCTTTGACTGTGTGGATCACAAGAAACTGTGGGAAGTTCTGAGAGAGATGGGAATACCAGACCACCTGACCTGCCTCTTGAGAAATCTGTATGCAGGTCAGGAAGCAACAGTTAGACTGGACATGGAACAACAGACTGGTTCCAAATAGGAAAAGGAGTATGTCAAGGCTGTATATTGTCACCCTGTTTATTTAACTTATATGCAGAGTACATCATGAGAAACGCTGCACTGGAAGAAACACAGGCTGGAATCAAGATTTCCAGGAGAAATATCAATAAGCTCAGATATGCAGATGACACCACCCTTATGGCAGAAAGTGAAGAGGAACTCAAAAGCCTGTTGATGAAAGTGAATGAGGAGAGTGAAAAAGTTGGCTTAAAGCTCAGCATTCAGAAAATGAAGATCATGGCATCCGATTCCATCCCTTCATGGGAAATAGATGGGGAAACAGTGGAAACAGTGTCAGAATTTATTTCTGGGGGGCTCCAAAATCACTGCAGATGGTTACTGTAGCCATGAAATTAAAAGACGCCTACTCCTTAGAAAAAAGGTTATGACCAACCTAGATAGCATATTCAAAGCAGAGACATTACTTTGCCGACTAAAGTCCTTCTAGTCAAGGCTATAGTTTTTCCTGTGGTCATGCATGGATGTGAGTTGGACTGTGAAGAAGGCTGAGCGCTGAAGAATTGATGCTTTTAAACTGTGGTGTTGGAGAAGATTCTTGAGAGTCCCTTGGACTGCAAGGAGATGCAACCGGTCCATTCTGAAGGAGATCAGCCCTGGGTGTTCTTTGGAAGGAATGATGCTAAAGCTGAAGCTCCAGTACTTTGGCCACCTCATGCAAAGAGTTGACTCATTGGAAAAGACTCTGATGCTGGGAGGGATTGGGAGCAGGAGGAGAAGGGGACAAAAGAGGATGAGATGGCTGGATGGCATCACTGACTCGATGGACGTGAGTCTGAGTGAACTCTGGGAGTTGGTGATGGACAGGGAGTCCTGTCGTGCGGCAATTCATGAGGTCGCAAAGTCGGACACGACTGAGCGACTGAGCTGAAGGAATATATTTGGAGTAAGATACATGTCAGTGAGAGGAAAACAAAAATTGGACTTAGTATTTTAAAAATCAAAGGAAAAATGAAACATAATAAACTATGCCATTCATATTCTTGAAAAACAATAAATAAATAAAACAACCAATTGCTTAGGAAAATCTCAGATATTCCTGGAACTGAAAGAGAGGAAAAATACCTTCAGTGGAGACTGGTATGGGGTAAGACTTATCTATAACATTCTACTCTCTCTCCTCAACCCCAGACCCTAAGTAAATACAGTAACAAGTTTTATTAGTCTCTTTCTTATAATACCTATTAACACAGTCATTAGACATGAAAGAGAAGGAGCTAAAAGAATACAATGTCAGAATGTTTTCTGCAACCATGTAGCTTAACCTAAATTATACACAGCTTCTTGGAATTCTTCTCTTCCTGATTATTAGGTGTAAATGACAGATTTAATATGTTCCACTGACAGCCAGACTAGGAGTAGGAAACCCATTTACTAAAGAAATTTGAGACTCTTACCCATACTTAAAGGCTTTCCTGCTGGCTCAGTGGTAAGGAATCCACCTGCCAACGCTGGAGATGTTGGTTCAATCCCTGGCTTGGAAAGATCTCCTGGAAAAGGAAATGGCAACCCACTCCAGTATTCTTGCCTGAGAAATCCCATGGACAGAAGAACCTGGCATGCTACAGTCCATGGAGTCACAAAAAGAGTTGGATATGATTTAGCATCTAAACAACAACAGTTCAGTTCAGTTCAGTCACTCAGTCGTGTCCGACTCTGCGACCTCATGAATCGCAGCACACCAGGCCTCCCTGTCCATCACCAACTACCGGAGTTCACTCAGATTCACGTTCATCGAGTCAGTGATGCCATCCAGCCATCTCGTCCTCTGTCGTCCCCTTCTCCTCCTGCCCCTAGTCCCTCCCAGCATCAGGGTCTTTTCCAATGAGTCAACTCTTTGCATGAGATGGCCAAAGTACTGGAGTTATTGACTATGCCAAAGCCTTTGACTATGTGGATCACAATAAACTGTGGAAAGTTCTGAGAGAGATGGGAATACCAGACCACCTGACCTTTCTCTTGAGAAATCTGTATGCAGGTCAGGAAGCAGCAGTTAGACTGGACACGGAACAACAGACTGGTTCCAAATAGGAAACAAAGTACGTCAAGGCTGTATATTGTCACCCTGCTTATTTAACTTCTATGCAGAGTATATCATGAGAAACTCTGGACTGGAAGAAACACAAGCTGGAATCAAGATTGCCAGGAGAAATATCAATAACCTCAGATATGCAGATGACACCACCCTTATGGTAGAAAGTGAAGAGGAACTCAAAAGCCTCTTGATGAAAGTGAAAGAGGAGAGTGAAAAAGCTGGCTTAAAGCTCAACATTCAAAAACGAAGATCATGGCATCTGGTCCCATCACTTCATGGAAAATAGATGGGGAAACAGTGGAAACAGTGTCAGACTTTATTTTTTTGGGCTCCAAAATCACTGCAGATGGTGACTGCAGCCATGAAATTAAAAGACGCTAACTCCTTGGAAGGAAAGCTATGATCAACCTAGATAATATATTGAAAAGCAGAGACATTACTTTGCCGACTAAGGTCCGTCTTGTTAAGGCTATGGTTTTTCCAATAGTCATGTATGGATGTGAGAGTTGGACTGTGAAGAAGGCTGAGTGCTGAAGAATTGATGCTTTTGAACTGTGGTGTTGGAGAAGACTCTTGAGAGTCCCTTGGACTGCAAGGAGATTCAACCAGTCCATTCTGAAGGAGATCAGCCTCGGGATTTCTTTGGAAGGAATAATGCTAAAGCAGAAACAACAACAACCCATACTTAAATATCAAGCTTCTCAAATTCAGCACTAGGCTAAGTTATGAAAACATGGGAGAAAATCACTAACATTTTCTTAAAGGAAGTATCCTTGGTTTGTTCCATAAATGGAAAAGTAGTACTAATAATTTTAATCTGGCTGGAAAACATTTGAAGTGTATAAAATTAGTAAATATACAAAATAGTGTCAATATGGCACTCATAATTTTGAGCAACATAACTTCTCAGAAATCTTTTAAAGTGTTTGCAAAATGCACATGATTCAGTATTTAGAAGAATTGACTTAAACACATACTTCATAGGTTTATTTCAGTGAAACACTGAAGAAAAGTTTCCAAAACTGATTTGGTTTACCTTAAATCATTCTTCCTGGACAGTAATCAGATAGCAGAGTCAATTGACTAATAAGAGTAATTTTCTGCTTTTGACCTTAAAAGTCATCAATACTGTAAAGGCAAATGCTTGTCTTTCTCTTTTATATAGAATGGTGCTGTGTTGAAGATACCAATGAAATTATTAATAGGGAACATATGGGTAAAACTCATTTGAAAGTATCATTATATCATTATAAAATATTAAGAAGACAGACAAGATATAACCTTCTTTATCCTATTAGAAATTATTAAATGATTTGGCAGGAGACCATTCTGACCAATTCATGTTCTCAAAGTAGTTTTAAGGTTATATTGGGAATCAATATCTCATACAAGCTAAGTAAAAATGAATTTATGTCTGGGGACATGGGTAGGAAACGGTCAATCAGATAGATACAAAATTTTCATGTTTTGTCTTAAACTTTCTACATACTGTGAAAGAAGAGGGTGCTATAGCAACTTCATGCAGAATATTGGACTGAGGAGCCAAGCCTTCTGATTTACCAATGAAGAAACAAATATATAGTCTGCAGAGAAAATCTAATAAGCTAAATATTTTATAATCTGGGGGGAATAAAGGTTTGTCATTGAAAAGGGGATTGATTACAGTATAAACTTAGAAATAAGTATACTTTGGAAGTTTATACTATGCGGGTAAAATAAACAGGAAAGGCCAGAGCCAAGTATTAGAAATAAACGTGTAGTTTCTTGGAAGTAGAAAAACCAGGTACTTCACAACTAGCTACAATATATGAGAAAGTATAACTGGAAAGCACAATTCTACTGTTATGGAGTTAGTGAAAAAATCCACACTCCTCTTAAAAGAACTAAATATACTTGTATGGATGAAGTAGAAAAATGAGAAATTGTGTATGTAATTTGATATGAACTCACTCAAGTGCCATTTTGAAATTTGACTTCCAATTTGCCCTCAGCAATCCAGTGTCAGGTTTCCCACTGACTAGACCAACCTGAATTATCAAGGTGGTTTGGGGAATGCTCTATGCTAAAGTATTTCAAGAGATTATGCCTTTGCTTCTGGAAGGTGCAGTTTATAAGTACAAAATTGGAGCTGTTCCAGACAGTTTTCCCCTAGGTGGAAAATATGGGAAGAGAGCCTGAGAACTTCATAAGAATGGAGCCAGAGCTCTTATAGATCACAAATAGAAGCTTAGAACAACACCCATTTGTTAGCTCACATTCTGTATTTCAGAAGTTTAGCATGGACATAATGTTCTGGATATAGTAAGGCTGAAATCAGCAAGGCCAGACTGAGTCATTTCTTAAAAATTCTATGAAAAACTCCATCTCATTAACAACAGCTCCATTCTTGTTGCTGGTAGGACTCACATTCCCGTAGTTGTAGGATTAAGATCTCGTTTCCTTGCTGACTGTCAACCATGAAGTTTTCTCGGGTCTTAAGAGGCTGCCATATGACCCCTCTTTTTCCAAGCAGGCAATGATGCTTCAACTCTGTCCTGGGTCTTCGATTTTATTTCCTCAACCAGCCAGAAATAATTTCTACTTTTCAAGGTCTTATATGACTAGTTCAGAATTATCCAGATAATCTCCCTATCATAAGATCAACTGATTTGATATCTTAGTTAATTCATAAAGTCCTTTCATAGTGGTATCTAAATTCATGTTTGACTGAATAACTGGGTGAGAGTATCTACTAGGGACTGGAAATCTTAGGATATCTTCATTGAATTCCACAAACCACAAAAGTCAATATATTCACTTTGATATTTATACCAGGTTGAATCATAGTTTCTGTGTTTATAAACAAAAAAACACTGTAACTGATATACTCCTTGAAAAAAAGGACATGCATAGTGATATTCAATTCAGTTCAGTCACTCAGTTGTGTCTGAGTCTTTGTGACCCCATGGACCACAGCACTCCAGGAGTTGTTCATCACCAACTCCCAGAGCTTGGTCAAACTAATGTCCATTGAGTCAGTGATGCCATACAACCATCTCATCCTCTGTCATCCCCTTATTATCCTACCTTCAATCTGTCCCAGCATCAGGGTCTTTTTCAATAAATCAGTTCTTCACATCAGTTGGCCAAATTATTGGAGTTTCAGCTTCAGCATCAGTCCTTTCTTTAGGATTGACTGGTTGGATCTCCTTGCAGTCCAAGGGATTCTCAAGAGTCTTTTCCAACAGCACAGTTCAAAAGCATTAATTCTTCAGCACTTAGCTTTCTTTATAGTCTAACCCTCACATCCATACATGACCACTGGAAAAACCATAGCTTTGACTAGATGGACCTTTGTTGACAAAGTAATGTCTCTGTTTTTTAATATGCTGTCTAGGTTGGCCATAGCTTTTCTTCCAAGGAGCAGCAGTCTTTTAATTTCATGGCTGCAGTCATCATCTGCAGTGATTTTGAAGCCCAAGAAAATAAAGTCAGTAACTCTTTCCATTGTTTCCCTGTCTATTTGCCATGAAGTGATGGGACTGGATGCCATGATCTTAGTTTTCTGAGTGTTGAGTTACAAGCCAGTTTTTTCACTCTCCTCTTTTGCTCTCATCAAGATGCTCTTTAGTTCTTCTTCACTTTCTTCCATAAGGGTGCTGTTATATGCGTATCTGAGGTTATTGATATTTCTCCAGGCAATCTTGATTCCAGTTTGTGCTTGCCTGGCATTTCACATGATGTACTCTGCATATAAGTTAAATAAGCAGGATGACAATATACGCCTTGACATACTCCTATCCCAAATTGGAAGCATTCTGTTGTTCCATGTCCAGTTCTAACTGTGGCTTCTTGACCTGCATACAGATTTCTCAGGAGGCAGGTAAGGTGGTCTGGTATTCCCATCTCTTGAAGAATTTTCCACAGTTTGCTGTGATCCACATAGGCAAAAGGTTTGGCATAATCAATAAAGCAGAAGTGATATTTTTCTGGAACTCTCTTGCTATTTTGATTATCCAACGAATGTTGGCCATTCGATCTCTGGTTCCTCTGTCTTTTCTAAATCCAGTTTGAACATCTGGAAATTCACACTTCATGTACTGATGAAGCCTGTCTTGGAGAATTTTCAGCATTACTTTCCTAGCATGTAAGATGAGTGCAACTGTGTGGTAGTTTGAACATTCTTTAGCATTGTCTTTCTTTGGGATTAGGATGAAAACTGATCGTTTCCAGTATTGTGGCCACTGCTGAGCTTTCCAAATTTGCTGGCATATTGAGTTCAGCACATCTTTCAGGATGTGATATAGCTCAGCTGGAATTCCATCACCTCCACTAGCTTTGTTCAGAGTATGCTTTCGAAGGCCCATCTGACTTCACATTCCAGGATGTCTGGCTCTCCGTGAGTGATCACACCATCATGGCTATCTAGGTCATGATGATCTTTTTTGTATAGTTCTTCTGTGTATATTCTTGCCACCTCTTCTTAATATCTTCTGCTTCTGTTAGGTCCATACCATTTTTGTTCTTTATTGTGCCCATCATTGGATGAATTGTTCCCCTGGTATCTCTAATTTTCTTGAGAGATCTCTAGTCTTTCCTATTCTATTGTTATCCTCTATTTGTTTACATTGATCACTTAGGAAGGCTTTCTTATCTCTCCTTGTTATTCTTTGGAACTCTGCATTCAGATGGCTATATCTTTCTTTTTTGTCCTTGGCTTTAGCTTCTCTTCTTTTCTCAGCTATTTGTAAGGTCTCCTCAGACAACCATTTTGCCAATTTGCATTTCTTTTTCTTGATTTTCTCTTGATCACTGCCTCCTGTACAATGTCATGAACCTCCTTCCATAGTTCTTCAGGCATTCTATCTATCAAATCTAATCTCTTGAATCTATTTGTCACTTCCACTGTATAAACATAAGGGATTTTATTTAAGTCATACCTGAATGGTCTAGTGGTTTTCCCCACTTTTTAAAACAAAACCTTGTGCACACCAGGAGCCAGGAGAAAGGAACAATGCCCCATAAGAGGCTGAGTCAGACTTGCTTTTGAGTGTCTAGGAGTCTCCTATAGAGGTGTGGGTCCACAGTGGCCTGCTGCAGGGTAGGGACACTGAATAAAAAATGCACAAGTCCTTTTGAAGGAGGTTGACATTATCTTCATTACCCCTACCATACTTTGCCCTCACGTCAAACAACAGAGAGGGAACATGGCCCTGCCCATCAACAGGAAATTGGATTGAAGATTTACTTTACTCTTACCTGGAAAATCCCATGGACGGAGGAGTGTGGTAGGCTACAGTCCATGGGGTTGCAAAGAGTCAGACACGACTGAGCAACTGAACTGAACTGAAGCATGACCCCACCCATCAGAACAACACCCAGTTTCTCCCACAGTCAATCTTCCCCATCAGGAAGCCTCTTATCCTTACCCATCCGAGGGAAGATAGAATGAGAACCACAATCACAGATAACTAACCAAACTGATCACATGGACCACAGTCTTATCTAACTCAATGAAACTATGAGCCATGCCATGTAGGGCCACCCAAGTTGGATGGGTCATGGTGGAGGGTTCTGAAAATATGTGGTCCATTGGAGAAGGGCATGGGAAACCACTTCAGTATTCTTCTGTTGAGAACCCCATGAACAGTACGAAAAGGAAAACAGATATGACACTGAAAGGTGAATTCCTCAGGTTGATAGGTGCCCAATATGCTACTGGAGATCACTGGAGAAATAACTACAGAATGAAGAGATGGAAACAAAGTGAAAACAACAGCTATTTGTGGATATGACTGGTGATGGAAGTAAAATCTAATGTGTAAAGAGCAATACTGCATAGGAATCTGGAATGTTAGGTCCATGAATCAAGGCAAATTGGAAGTGGCCAAACAGGACATGGCAAGAGTGAATGTCAAATTTTAGGAATCAGTGAACTAAAATGGACTGGAATGGGTGAATTTAATTCAGATGACCATTATATCTTCTACTGTGGGCAAGAATCCCTTAGAAGAAATGGAGTAGCCCTCATAGCCAACAAAAGAGTTCAAAATGCAGTATTGAGTGCAGTCTCAAAAATGACAGAATGTTCTCTCTTTGCTTCCAAGGCAAACCATTCAATATCACAGTAATCCAAGTCTATGCCACAGCCACTAATGCTGAAGTTGATGAAGCTGAATGGTTCCATGAAGACCTACAAGACCTTCTAGAACTAACACCCCAAAAGATGTCCTTTTAATCGTTGGGGACTGGAATGCAAAAGTACGAAGTCAGGAAATACGTGGAGTAACAGGCAAGTTCAGCCTTGGAGAACAAAATGAAGAAAGGCAAAAACTAACAGAGTTTTGCCAAGAGAATGCATTGGTCATAGCAAACACCCTCTTCCAACAAAACAAGAGATGATTCTACACATCAGATGGTCAATAGTGAAATCAAATTGTTTATATTCTTTGCAGCCAAAGATGGAGCAGCTCTTTATGGTCAGGAAAAACAAGACCATGACCGGACTGTGGATCAGATCATGAACTCCTTATTGCAAAATTCAGAATTAAATTTAAGAAAGTATGGAAAATTACTAGATCATTCAAGTATGACCTGAATCAAATCCCTTATGATTATCACCTTTCTACATATATATATATGCATTTGTTTTTTATATAGATATAATAAATTATAAATTTAATATTAACATTTTCTTATATATGATTTGCTATTCCCTTATCAGATAAATGGGCTTCCCATGTGGCACTAGTGGTAAAGAACCTGCCTGCTAATACAGGAGACACAAGAGACATAGTGTTAGGGAAATTTTTTTAAAAAATAGTCTTGCTTAGGCTTCAGAGACAAAGCAGAGCAGTCCTCTGACCTTGTTTCTAACTTGCATGGACACTGTCCTCACTAGGAGTAAATGCCTGCTATGACTGTAAGACTTGCAGCGCCATAGATAAGATGGGGGAGAAATCTTATGATTGTTGAGCCCCTGGAGGGGGCCTGGCCAGCCAAGCCCCAGGCTTAGCAACATTCCAAGTTTTACAGGACAAAACAAAAAGCATTAATGGGAAAACAAGCTGGCAATTTGCTCACAGATTGATGATGATATTAGTTTGTGTCTGTCTTTGGATTATAAGTGGAACCCCAACCTGCAATCTTTGAAGTCTCACCCACAGAGTGGACATGCTGTCTGGGACCCTTTCCCAATTGGGACTCCAGATGTGCTGGGACAAGGGACTTCCCAGCACTGTTTAAGTCTGGAAGTTGGTCAAAACCCAATTTGGTGATGTATTCTCTGTTCCTATTTCTCTTTTCTTTTAACGTTAATATGTTGAAAATAAGCTAGATAAATATATGTATCTCTAATAAATAGCTGTATTATTTATTTGTATATAACAAGTGGCTTATTTTGTTACCAAATCCTTTGAATTTGAGACGAAAGTGAAAACCTTTAGCAAAACACATGGATTTGATACCTGGGTTGGGAAGATACCCTGGAGAAGGAAATGGCAAACCACTCCAGTATTCTTGCCTAGAGAATTCCATGGACAGAGGAGTCTGTCAGGCTGTGGGATCAGTCTGTGGGATCAGTCTGTGGGATCACAAAGAGCTAGACATTGCTTTCATATATATGTATATATTTGGCCATGCTGCAGTTCCCTCACCAGTGATTGAACCGATGGCCCCTGTAGTGGAAGTGTGGCAGCCTAACCACTGGATTGCCTGCCAGGGAATTCCCTATAACTAGAATACTAAAAGAAATTCTTTCTTGGAAAATTTCTTCTGAAATATACTGGAATTCCCTAACAATCAGTATCTTAGTAAATTCATGTTGTGATAACAAAATACCATGAGAACATGGTGGCTTGTAAATAACACAAATTTATTTCTCACAGTATTGGAGGCTGGAAAATCCAAGTTCAAAGTGCCAAGAGATTAAGTGCCTGGTAAGGGCCTGCTTCCTGATTCATAGACAGACATCTTTTTGCCATGCCCCCACAGAACAGAAGTGAATGAGTGAGTTCTCTGGGGCCTCTTTTATGAGGGCCCTAATCTCATTAAAGAGGACTCTGCCTACAAGACCCAATCACCTCCCAAAGACTCCAACTCCAAATACCATCGCATTAGGGATTATGTTACACCATTTGAATATGGGGGAATACAACATCCAATCTATAGCATATATATCGTCTCATGTCACAGAACAAATCATGTTCTTCAGGAGACAACTACTAATACTATGAAATGAATGAGTATATTATCCAGTTAATGCAGAGGGAAGGGATTGATGATTTTTCACTTACATGCAGAAGTTTTGACCTGCTTTTCATCATAGTGTGTCTGTGTATTTGTTTTTGTATGTGTGTGTGTCTCTAACTTTGTCTCTATTACCTTCTTGCACAGCTGTTTTTGGGATGATGAACAAATCTACTTGTATGAATTTATAGTTAATAATTCAAAATATGTCAACTAATAAAATCAAAAGTATATCATTTATTATAAATATTCTTCTTTCAAGTGGATATTCTTCATTCAATTATAATAGAACACCCTTGTCATATTATTATACTATGGAATACTCTCTAATTATAATCATTTTAAGTCTATATTTGAAATTGCAGAAAATAGGAATCCATAAAAGGCAATTATTTATTTTCATAGTTTGTTCTTCTAACATTTCACTTGTGTAGTAAGTAGACAGCACTAGAACACTTTATCATATCAAAAACACACATCAAAAAAAAAAGTTAAAAAAAAAGCTATATATTAGTGAGTGAGTGACCTTCAGCCTGAAGCTTCCATATGTCCCAGTTCATTCCATTAGAATAAGTATTACCAGTATCACATAGAACATGTCCTCTTTCTGAACTGATACATAAATAAAGAAGACGTTCCTCATCCAGAGAGTTTCTAATTTAAAGCTCTTAGTGTTCAATCCAGCATAGAGCATGCACGGACTTTAAAAAATTCTCCTACAGTAGGAGGCCAGAGATCACACTTCCCCAAGATTTCAGAATGTTGCTTTAGCTGTACTAGGATGAAGCAAATGGAAAAGTAAAACTCCCAGGGCAGAGTGGAATATGTCTATAAAGTTTAAAATGCCTTTAACTTTAAGGTTAAAAGTAATAAAAAGTTAAATTGGGATATTCAGTCCTCTCTACTTTCCATGCTAAGCCCTATACCTTAAACTGATGTTATAAAATCTACAAGATAATCTCACATAACTAAAAATCCTATTAAACTACCAAAAAATTTCCTGGCCTTGCATTTATAGGTGATGATGATTTCCGAGATTAAACCCTCTAATTATAAACTTCATTAGTAAGTCTTTCATAGGCACTCATGATCTAAAATGAGAAAATCTTCACATATTACCAAATGACTCTGGTCAGGATAACTCTGTGAATCCTGAACTCTCATGACTTCTGGGAAACTAATCAACCCAATTTGCCCAGCATAGTCTTTTCAGCTTTAAAAACTTAATATTGCTGCTTCTTTCCTCACTAGTCTCATCTCTTCATATTACTCACTTATTGATATTTTCTTGCCAATTACTAAAAGGTAAACATCCAACTTCCTCTAGGAAACCCTCTCTGAATATTTACAAGGACTACTTTTTGAGTACTTTTTATTTGAAATTTAGTTCCTGCTATCAAATTTTCAGTTATCCACCTGCTTTCCCAAGGGGAGTGCGAACTCTCTGAAAACCGAAGCAGAACCTGATGTATCTTAATACCATAATTATCTCTTAACCTTATGAAAATCATCCACATAAGTGGTGATAAACTGCACAGTAATAAGCAAGTGAAGTGAAGTTGCTCAGTCGTGTCTGACTCTTTCCGACCCCGTGGACTGTAGCCCACCAGGCTCCTCCGTCCATGGGGTTCTCCAGGCAAGAATACTGGAGCGGGTTGCCATTTCCTTCTCCAGGGGATCTTCCTGACCCGGGGATCAAACCCAGGTCTCCCGCATTGCAGGCAGACGCTTTAACCTCTGAGCCACCAGGGAAGCTGCAATAAGCAAGAATACATTATAATCACACTGAATCTTAGTTGACAACTCTTGTATATGCTGCTTGAGCAGATACAGGATCCCATGCTTCATTATATCCCCAGAGCTTGAAACTTGGTAGGTTTTCATTTAATTCAAGTTGACTGAATGGTTGAATTAATACGTAAATGTCTAAAACAGAAGAGAAAAAAATAAGAATAAAGTATTCTTAACCTGTAACATCTACTACCAGGACAACATTGCATGCTGACTAAAGCAATAATAAAAAATTATCTGAACGTATATTTAACCTCATAAGGTATATGAACAATAGATAAGCATGTGAAAAGATGATCAGGATAACTAGTCAGTAGAGAAATAAAAATTAAAATGACATAGCTGCCAGATTGACCAGCATTAAAATGACTGATCATGGACTTGTCTGGTGTCTAGTGGTTAAGAATCTGCCTGCCAGTATAGGGAATATGGGGCTCAGTCCCTGGTCCGGGGGGATCCCACATGCCATGAGGTGACTAAGCCCTCATGCCACAACAACTGAGCCCACACTCTAGGGCCCAGTGCTCTGCAGCTATGGAGCATGTGTCCTGAAACTACTGAAGCCTGTATGCCTAGAGCCCATGATGTGCAAAGAGACAAGCCACCACAATGAGAAGACTCCGTACCTCAAGGAAGAGTAACCCCTGCTCACTGTAACTAGAAAAGAATCCACGCACAGCAATGAAGACCCAGGGAAGCCAAAAACAAATTCTAAAATACATTTTAAAACAGACTGACCATACTAAATGTTGGGAATGTGGATAAGTTTTAGAATTCTCATATATCATTGGTGGGAATGAAAAAATGATACAACTACTTTGGAAAACAGATTGGCAGTTTTTTTTTACAAATCTATGGTCCAACAATTTCACATCTAAATGTTTACTTTAGAGAAATGAACACACATGTTCACATAAACCTGTATACAAATATTAAAATCACTTTTATTTGTAATAGCCAAAACATGAAAATATCCTTTTCCAGGGGATCTTCCCGACCCAGGGATCGAACACAGGTCTCCCACATGGCAGGCAGACGCTTTAACCTCTGCACCACCAGGGAAGCCCAACAGTCTATCAACAGGTGAATAAATAAATTGTGGTATATCCACCCAATGAAACTTTCCTGAGCAATGAAAAAAACAATCCATTGCTAATTACTCCAACATGGATATTTCTGAAAATAATTATTCTGAGTAACAGGAATCAGAGTAAAGAGTACATACTCAGTGATTTCGTTTATACCAAGTTCTAATACATACTGATACAATTAATTAATAGTGAAATTAAACAGATTAGTAGTTGCCTGGGATTGGGGAGGGGATTGGGAATGAGGAATTAAAAAGGGTCATAAGGAAACTTCTATGGATAATGGATACCTTATTTTCTTGTCTGTGATGATGGATTTATAGATGTAAAGGTTTGTCAAAAGTTCTCAAATTGTATACTTTAAATATGCGTAGTTTATTATATGTCAATTTTACAACAATAAAGTTCTTCAGAAAGAAAGACTAAAAAAATTATTAGAATAAAATATCCAATATGTATGTAATCTGAAGATGATCAATGAAGAGATATTATTTCAGTGTCTGACTATCTTACAACCTGCTTTACCTTCTCTGGCATCTGTCCAATAATTTTTAGTGGTGGTTTTTAAGTCCATGTAAGCTGTAACTTAACTTAACATTTATTACAATATTCATGTTTGGGAACGCATGTACACCCATGGTGGATTCATGTCAATGTATGGCAAAACCAATACAGTATTATAAAGTAAAATAAAGTAAAAATTAAAATTAAAAAAAATCATGAAAATATTATCATTATATATTTTAAAATAGTGATTATAATTATAAATTTATTTAGATTTTAACACATATTTATAATTATGAATTATTTTATAAACATAATTATATAATCCTTCAACTAGTTGAAACTAAAGTCTTCTTAATTCACTTAAAATATAATCCAAACATTTTTCCATGGTTTAAAATCTCCCTTCTCATTTATCTTTTTAATATCATAATACTCTTAAGAAGAGATCATTATGCTATAATCTTACTGACATTCTTTTTGTTCCTCTCCATTAGGAACATGTCAACTTCCTTTTCCCTTAGGATATTGCACTTGCTGAAGCATTTTTTAAACACTTTCCACAGGTCATCATCTCAGCTCCTACATCCTTAGGGAAATCATCATCATAATACAATCCAATAGCCTACTACACCCTTCTCAATCATTTTTTTTTTTTTTTGATCACACCACCCTACTTCATTTTCTTATTGCATTTTCGGATTTGTCCCATTTATTTATTTATTTACTGGCTATTGTCTATCTGTTTTTCATCAGTAAAATGCAAGTACAATAGCTACACTCTGTTTTGTTCATCTCTGTAACTCCAGAGTGTAAAACACACCTGAAAGAGGTAGGTAGTTGACACATTATTTTAATGGATAAAATGTTATATATATAGCATGATTTTAGTGTAAGAAGCAAGTCTGTTGCCAACAGGCACTTGCTTCATCATGGCTGTCTCATGAAGACCAATAAACTGATTTTAAGTGATCAACTTTGGATGCAAATTTTGATGACAGATTTGGCCACTGAAATAGATTGAATCTAGAATTACAGTCACTAGATGTCGAGTTCCAAGTAGAATATAAAGTTAAATAAATTGAATTTAGTTCAAGTTATTTTTGGTGATGTCATTTTTAAAAACACTAGGACTTTACTAACTTACTTCTGGGCTTCCCTGGTAGCTCAGCTAGTAAAGAGTCCAGCTGCAATGCAGGAAACCCTGGTTCAACTCCTGGGTTGGAAAGTTCCCCTGGAGAAGGGATAGGCTACCCACTCCAGTATTCTTAGACTTCCCTGGTGGCTCAAATGGTAAAGAATCCACCTACAATGCAGGAGACCTGGGTTCAATCCCTTGGTTGAGAAGATCCCCTCAAGGAGGGTACTGGCAACCCACTTCAATATCTTACCTGGAGAATCCCCATGGACAGAGGAGCCTGGTGGGTACAGTCCATGGGTCTCAAAGAGTCGGACAGGACTGAGTGACTAAGGATAGCCAACTTACTTCTACAGTTTTACAGCTGTTTGCTAAAAATAGAAATTTTGTGTCAAAATGCTGTAACCTAAAAACTTCCACTTTTAGTTACTTAGTAAACTAGGTAATCTTGTGTCATTTCCACTGAAGAGCAACTAGATCTAGCACCAAATGTAAGTTTTGTCACATTGATGCTTTCAGAAGAAATGAGAGAAACCTTCAAATTGTCAAATAAGTAAACAGATAAGTAAACAACTAATAAAACAAATACAGTAAGCAGTTTGGATGATGAGAGGGAAAACTGAAATAGACGTACTCAGCGATGTCTATGCAAGGGAAATAATTAAACTTGGTACTCTCTGATTCTATGGTACCCTAAAGAGGGACTGAATTTTCCCAAAGTCAGTAATTCTCCAAATTCTCAGAAAAAGCAAATACAATCTTTTCCAAAGAAAGACATCTTCATTAGGGCCTCATATTTTCCATACATCAAAATCAGTCACATATAAGTTCATAAAGCTATACACTCACTGAAACAAGCCCTCATTAGTGTTATTTGGCAGAAAGAACAAAAAAGATATATGCCCAAAAGAAAATTATAAATTAGAATTTATAACTAGACACAGTAGAATAACGTGATATTTTGACAGAAATATTTTATGATATCATAAAAAATAAACAGCAACATTTTATTTTCAAACACTACCAGGAGGTGTTGAAACAAATTATATTGTACCTTAGAAATAAAATATAAATGTTTTAATCAGAAATGCAAGGCTAAATGCATGCTTACCCTCAACTGAGTATAAGAAGTAGATAATAAAGCTAAAGAAACTACTCAATAATGCATCAAAGAGAGTAAAGATGACAAAGAATTTAAGGAGTTTAAAGTATTTTCAGTGTCAAACGTAAAAGCTAATATTCTAAATGAGGTCAAGAGGAAAGAGAAAGAAGGAAAGGCAATAATTAAAGACATATTCAACTTAGAATTTTCTAAAACTGATAGAAAAGAATTTATATAAGGAGGAAGTATAATGAATTCTAAACAGGATGAAAAATACATAAAAGTTGATAGACACAATAAGGAAACTAGAGAATCTCAAAAACAAAGAATATTTTCAAGCCATCAAAGAGAAAAGACACATCTATGGTAGTGTTATAATCAGACAGCAGATTTACCCATGGCAACTACGAAAGCCAGAGGATTGTAGAATGATACCTTCAAAATCTTAGGAGGAAATAACTTTTCATCTATATTAATAAAACCATTGACATTATCTTTCAAGAATAAAGGTAAAACAGTATCATATAAAATTTATGAGAACTTACTACCAATGTACAATTACAATCAAAGCTGTTTGAGATAAAGAATGTAGAAATAAATTTAATAAAGAATCTTAACTGAGACTATTTTTCTAGTACTAAATGCAGTATTAATGATTTGTTTTCAGGAAAATAACATTACACATTACATTGAATAATTTCGTTTTAATGTTTTGGTTTTATATTTAGTTGTATTTCTGATTGTATTATGATTATATAAAAACTATAAGTTTAGGAAAGGTTTTCCAGGTGGCACTAGTGGTAAAGAATCCACTGACAATGCATGAGATGCAAGAGACTTGGGTTCAATCCGTGGGTTAGAATGATCCCCTGGAGGAGGACATGGCAATCCACTCCAGTATTCTTTCCTGGAGAATCCCATGGACAAAGGAGCCTGGAAGGCTACAGTCCATCGGTTCACAAAGAGTCAGACATGACTAACGTGACTTAGCATATACACAAATAAGCTTAGGATATGCACAGGTAGTTTCAAAGTTATATACATTTATATTATGTTTAATAAGAGTAATGTTAAAAAATACAAGTCCACAGTACATAGTTTCTGTTTAAAAGAGTTCTTAAAGTCCTTTAAACATGATAAGCACTGAACTAGATAATGCTTAATATCTCCTGCAGCTCTGAAATCGTATACTTTCCTTTATGCATCAATCATATGTCATTACCTAATCAGTTTCAACTTATTAATAAGTCTACTTACTGCACATGAAAAAAGAAGCAGACTTCAACTTTTCAAGAATTTGAAGATACCTCAGTAGCACAGTGGATAGGAATCTGCCTGCCAATGCAGTTCTTTGTCCAGGAAGATTCCACGTGCCGTCAAGCAACCGAGACCAAGCTCAAGAGCCTGTGAGCCACAACTACTGAGCCTACATACCACAGCTACTGTATCCTGCACACTCTATGACCTGCAAGTCACAACTTGCCCACGTGCTGCAACTACTGAGCCCCCACACCTAGAGTCTGTGCTGTGCAACAAGAGGGGCCAGTACAACGAGAAGTCCACACAGTGCAACCTAAGGTAGCCTCCATTTACCACAATTAGAGAAAGCTGATGTACAACAACAAAGACCAAGTGCAACCAAAATGAATTAATTGAAAAAAATATCTTGAGCTAATGAAACTTATTACAAGCTTAAAAATTCATCTCTCAAGTCTTCTAATGAATATTACACTTATGCAAACATGATGTTTTACTTTTTTACATAATTCCATGCACAGGTAAATGTAAGTGATTGTACTTTTATGTTGTACACAAGGTTGAAATCTCTATACCAAAATACAAAATGTCTACATGTGCTGTGCTTAGTTGCTCAGTCATGTCTAACTCTTTGCGACCCCATGGACTATAGCCCACCAGGCTCCTCCTGCCATGGGGATTCTCTAGGCAAGAATACTGGAATGGGTTGCCATGCCCTCCTCCAGGGAATCTTCCCACCACAGGGATTGAACCCAGGTCTCCCACATTGCAGGTGAATTTTTACCATCTGAGCCACCAGAGAAAAATGCTTGCTAATTTTGTAAGAAAATATCATACTCTGACTTTTATCTGTCCTATTAGCTTCCCACAAGATAAAATGACTGCTCTGTAAGGATGAACTTTTAAGTATATGAAAATAGTGGCTTTGCCATTGTTTAGGAGCTTTATGTTTCTATGTTTATTTTTTACTGCAAAGTCAAAATCATGCAAAATGTTTTAACAATTTTTTTAGTTATGCATTTGGTATACAACTGACAAATGATCAAACATTTACATTTTAAAATATTTCATAACTTCGCATTTATAAGGCTGCTTGATTAAAAGTTGCCTTGTCCTTGTCCTTTTGCTGCTTAAAACCAGCTGTTTTAAATTCTATTGCACCTGCTGCAGAAGAACTTAGCAAGACTTGCTAAGAAAGGATATTTTTATTGCCTTCATAAGTCAGATGATAAACCATGCAGAATGGTCAAATTTTAAAAACATTCAGAATATTGTCTTTATTGTCCTAGTATGTTTGTTATTTTTCATCAGGTATGTCTAGATTTCAAATGTAATCAATTATTAAATAAACAATTCTTTTTCAAGAAAAAGGGAGGAAAAAAGTTCGAAACATCATGGTTTGGTAAGCCTAGATTAGGAATGGATCAAAAGGTATTTGCATTTCAACCCTGCCAATAGAGAACTAGGTAAATTTTTTGTTTTATTTTTTTTAGGTAATTCTACCTGTCTTACCCCTAGTTTTGTTTTGTTTTGTTTTTTTCAAAAGTAAAAATAAAGACAGAAAAAACTAATGTGTTTACTAACTGATACTTGTATTAATCAAGAATATTTGCAACTGTAGGTATCAAAAACTTCAACTACAAAGGCTTAAACAAGTTTTTTCTTTAACTTTTTAAGGATTCAGCACTCTCATCAAGGGAGTTGCTTTTTTCCCCACATAAAAAGAGGTTGAGCCCTCAAACTACAAGAAATAGTATTAGTTATGCTAATCAAAAGACACCCAGGTGCTACCATATGTCTCCTATCCCAAATCTGGCCACTGTCTTTTAATCTTCCTTGTAACATGCCATAGTTCCATGAACTATATTTGCTTCAGTATATAAGTCATATCTGTCTACTTTACACCAAAAAGCAGTGCTATATTTTTCCTGAACACACCTCCCATCACACTCTAGGGTACTCCCTCTTCTATCTCACTTTGCAGAACTGGGACATATATTCATATAAATTTTAAAAAATACACTGAACAGAGAGGGCAACATGATTAGCAGAATTGGTTTAAACCAGTATTTCTTAATGGGAAAACCAGGAATATTTTAATTAGAAAATTCTTTGTTATGCAGGACTGTTCTGCATATTCCAGAACGTTTAGTATCTACAACCCAAGGGCATTTAATGTCAATGTCACCTTTTAGTTCTTTTGACACTCTAAAATATCCTCCGTTCAGTTCAGTTCAGTCACTCAGTCGTGTACGACTCTTTCTAACCCCATGGACTGCAGCACACCAGGCTTCCCTGTCCATTACCAACTCTGGGAGCCTACTCAAACTCATGTCCATTGTGTTGGTGATACCATGCAACCATCTCATCCTCTGTCATCCCCTTCTCCTCCAGCCTTCAGTCTTCCCAGCATCAGGGTCTTTTTCAATGAGTCGGTTCTTTGCATCAGGTGGCCAAAGTATTTTAGCTTCACCTCCAGCATCAGTCCTTCCAATGAATATTCAGGACTGATTTCTTTTAGGATTGACTGATTGGATCTCCTTGCAGTCCAAGGGACTCTCAAAATGTCTAAAAGCTCCTTAGAGGTATAGCACTTCCATTAGTTGAAGTTGGGCACATTTCCACCCTGAACAAGGCTGAAATTCTGTTGCAAATTCAGAAAAATGATGAATGGATACCTAGCAGGCAATCATAATGCCAACAATGAATTCTAAGTTCCCTTTTAGTTCTAACATCTACAGTTCTGTGAAGATACATTAGGCTTAGACAAACACATTTGATTCTTTTTTTTAATTGCTATTCCAACATTGCATTCTCACAGGCAAAAAACTTTATAACATTTTCCAGTGTATGCAGAATTATTTATTTCTTCTTGCTTTAGCAATATATTGTTACACTAACCTAGTAATGCAGTCTATAAAATTTTCAGATAGTTTGCTATTTTTGTTGGAAAATCAAAGTTTTAATTCATATTGGAGAGTAGGAGGGAAATCAAAAACACCAAACAGAAACAAAAAGAGCCAATGGTTATACCAACGGTGGTCTTAAGTCCATGGTTCAGGAGAAAAGTGAGAGTGGAAGAACACGAACTCCTGAACTCATTCTGAGTACTGAAATATTTGCCAGTTCTTTTCCACTGACAGTTCTAAGTAAAGTGTCTACATTGCACTAAGTGTAATGAAATTGAAACGTTCTCATTTCACATAGTTCTAGTGTAGGCTCTGTACATATGATAACAGAGGTCTTGTCTGGTTCATATTGTGCTGTGTGTGCTCAATCACTTCAGTCATGTCCAACTCTTTGTGACCTATGGACTGTAGCCTGCCAGGCTCCTCTGTCCATGGGATTCTCCAGGCAAGAATACTGAAATGGGTCACTGTTCCCTACTCCAAGGGAATCTTCCCAACCCAGAAATCGAACCCATATCTCCAGTGTCTCCTGCATTGCAGGCCGGTTCTTTACCCACTGAGCCACCTGGGAAGCCCATTAACACACTAAGACCCCCTAAACCTTGTTCCCATTAGCTCATGGTATCAGAATGTGGAGAAGCAAATCTACAGATCTGTCTCCTGACTACATTCATAGGCATGTAACTGGACTGTTATCAACTGCACACAGGCATCCTGAATGCATGGTTTCTCCAGCCCTACAGAGCCCCTTAAACTGCTGCTGTTAGCAACATATGCAGTAAACAAGGGTACCAGTATAAAGACAAATATTAATTTAGTACTGTCAGAGCAGCATTTCACATACTCTCATCAAGCCCAGGATACAGGATATGTTCATATTGTACCATCAAGCATACAAGTTTAGTGAATAAATGAGTTTCTAAGGAAAAATTATACAATAAAATTATTTTCTATGTCTTCACAAAAATTTTTGTATCCTATTTTTGTGTGCTTAAAATTATAATGGAGAAGGCAATGCCACCCCACTTCAGTACTCTTGCCTGGAAAATCCCATGGACAGAGGAGCCTGGTGGGCTGCAGTCCATGGGGTCACTAAGAGTCAGACACGACTGAGCAACTTCACTTTCACTTTTCATTTTCATGCATTGGAGAAGGAAATGGCAACCCACTCCAGTGTTCTTGTCTGGAGAATCTCAGGGACAGGGGAGCCTAGTGGGCTGCCGTCTACAGGGTCACACAGAGTCGGACACGACTGAAGCGACTTAGCAGCAGCAGCAGCAGCAGAATTATAAATATTCTCAAACCCTGAGAAAATTAGAATAAAATTTCTTTGCTTCTCACCTAAAAGCAATGATTTCTGGAGCCCTTGGATTCTGTAGATGTTCCTCTCGGTTTAGCAGTGGGCGTGTCGGAGGAAGAACAGAGCACAGAAGGTCAATAGTTTAAGCTTGACGGTTTACACCTGCTTTAACTATGCATTTGCTCTCTCTATAGATATAATATTATATTATATATTATAGCAAATATACAGCAAAATATATTATATATATAATTTATTTTTATTCTGTGTAAAATTTTGGCATAAATGAAACTACTATAAATAGTTTGGGAATCACTGGTCTACAATATTGGATAGGTGCTACTCTTGGTTGCTTCATTCCCAGGAATGGAAAATGTTTTCAAAGTTTGCTCAATGAAGTCCACTTTCTAAAAATAGTTAACCATTGTTCCAAGGCAAGTTACCTTGATGATATCCATTTAAAAAGTAGGGACTGGAATTTTTTATTCAATTATGTCAACAGCACTGCTCCCTGGAGACAGAAATGCAAACTGCCCTTGAAGAGAAGAAGGTGCTGTGCAAGGTGCTAGGGAAAGAAATTAATAAGACATGATATCTTCCCTCAAGGAGTTTACTAGACAGCACATAGTAGATATGTAAATACATCTCATTTTCTTAAAGAACCAGTTCAACCTACAGCCTTCTAAAGAACAGCAACATATCATAGACGTCATCCTTTCAACCATAGTAATTTGACTAAAAGCAGACAACTTATACACGTTCAGCAAATTATATTCTCTCTATCTGAAATTTAAAATTGGGTCAGAGATTCTGAGTCAGTGACTAAGAAGAGATGGGGACTGTACTGCCAAAGAGGATCCATGCTGGCGCTTAGGTGGGATCAAGCAACATATGGACTGAAATTATGAAGCAGCCAGGACTGAGGCCCTTGCAAAGATAATCAGTTTGCAGAAGTAAATAAAATAAATGTGCAAAGAAAGAAATAAAGAGAAAAGAATAAATGTCCTAAAGATAGAAGAAACTACATTTTTCCAGTTTGCATGAAGCCCAATGAAATTGCTGACAAATGAATTCCCTGTTATTTCTCAAGATCTTTGTAATGAGCCCCTTTAGGATAGAGTTAAAGTGGGTGTGGCTTCCTCTTTCTTCAGTCAAATGATTGCTAACTAGAAGCAGGATATTGGAAGGCAACTGTATACAAAACAGTCTGGAAGACACACAGATGTTATCATTATTCACGGTATACCGACTTATTGACTTTTGAATTTCCTCTTTATCTTTCATTCTTTATACTATTCTTTGTATTCCTTGCTGCCTATACCTCTCTCCCTCATTTTACTAATATTTATCTTAATTTTTTAACTTTGAAAAAGTGCTTGAAAATTTACTGTACAGTTTCTTTAAGAATTTATTTATATATTGGCTTCTATATACTCTTACATTTGTATAAAATAATTATATAGATTCTCTACAATTGTATATATATTAAATGACTGTATAATAAACACTGTTCTATGAGATTTTATAAAAGAAGAATTTATTTCCTTTCTTAGTTTTCAATTTCACCCCCCAACTCTGAATAGTACACAAGTATTATTACCTGTTTACAGGCAATTCAAAGATACCATGTCACATCGACCTTTCCAACATAATCCCTGTTGTATTGTTTATCTATACTTTTTCAACTAAGAAACAAAATAAAAGTTGTATTATCTTTTTGGTCATAGATTCTGAATACTAGACTTAGAAATTTTCTTGTTAGTGAAATAAGAACTGAAACATGAACAATTCATAATCTAAATAACATTTTAGAAAATATTTTTGGAGCTTATAGACAAAATGTGTTTTAAGACTCAGGGCCCTGTAGACTACTACTTCTAAGTAAAACCAGTTGAAAGTTTGACATGAATTAAGGAAATGAAATGCAGTAAGCTCTCCATGTCATAAAACAGCAGGCTTTCGTACATTCAAGCTGCATGGGCTTTGGCATTCAGTTCTAAATGGACTCAAATTAGGTAGTAATGATCAAGGCCAAGAAAATCCTGGTGAGTAATGACCAGATATGAAGAACTAATGGTCAAGGGCACGTTGGACAATTATCATCTACTGGGTTTTAATCCCCAAGAAATATTATTTACTGAGGCTTCTACTTTGATCACAGCCTTAAAGGGATGCCGAGCATTGATTTTCATTTTTTTTTTTTTTTTACTGGCCTCTATTTACATCTACATGCTGAATTTCACAAAAAGTATGAATTCACCTATGCCTCTACAAAGAGGATACTCAATATCAGTTACTGTATCATCGGGTTTAACTAACAAAAAAATAGAGCACAGTAGGAAAATATTTAAAAGCTATATTAAGAAGTACATAATTTTGTATAACACTTTACATATGGTATATATATTATCCTTATAAAGCATATGAAATAAAAAAGTCAAATTTAGTATTGGCTTCTTATAGGTAAGGAGTACTTATAGCTGTATTTCATTTAATACTAAAACCATATATTATCCCTACTTTAATTATGAAACATTTGAGATGGGGATAGTTTTAGCAACTTGTCATTAAAGATGCCCAACTTTCTCTGTTCATGGTAAGCTTAGCATCTCAGTAATTCTTTCCGTGATGCCCAAGGCTAAAAGACAAGGGCAATGCACAGCATCTAGCTTGGCAGCATTAGGAGCTCCCAGACTCCCTTCTCCAGAGAGACAGCCATAAGAAATAAAAATCACATAAAACTGAGCATTTAAAGTTTATGAAAATTATCCTAAAGGTGCACAGTATAAAAGGAAACATTTGTTCAAGAAAATCTACTCAATCTCAGTACAAATAGTAAGAATCTGTTGCTTGAGCCACAGCCTGCTGCCTTCCTTCCCTCCCCCCAGCTCTGTGTGATTCAAACTACAGGCCAAATGAAAGAAAGTGAAAGTGAAAGTTGCTCAGTCCCGTCTGACTGTTTGTGACCCCATGGACTATACAGCCCACGGAATTCTCCAGGCCAGAATACTGGAGTGGGCAGCCTTTCCCTTCTCCAGGGGATCTTCCCAACCCAGGTATCGAATCCAGGTCTCCCGCATTGCAGCTGGATTCTTTACCAGCTGAGTCCCATAGATGGGGTTAAAAATTCAATGCTCCCTGTCCCTCCAACACTCAGACAGGCTATGATATCTCCACAGGAGGGCCAGGCCACAAGCATACCTCATCTTCCTCCTTCTCTGTGTTGCACAGATTAAATTCCAGGAGAGTATGACGAAGAAGGCAGGGATTCACTTTCTCCAAACAGTCCCACTCATAATACAGAGCTTTTATGACAAGCATGACAGATGAAGAATACTGCAACTCAGTAGCCCTTAATCCAGCTTACTTATAGAATGAGGTTCCATGCTAACAAAGACAAGGCAAAAAGATCAAAGGCTACTACTCCACACAGCGTTCTGCTTTTATACCTGAGATGGTAAAAAGCTCTATACAGTCAGCAAAAAGAAAACCGGGAGCCAACTGTGGCTCAGATCATGAACTCCTTATTGCCAAATTCAGACTTAAATTGAATAAAGTAGGGAAAACCACTAGACCATTCAGGTATGACCTAAATCAAATCCCTTATGATTATACAGTTAAAGTGAGAAATAGATTTAAGGGACTAGATCTGATAGATGGAGTGCCTGATGATCTATGGATGGAGTGACATTGTACAGGTGACAGGGATCAAGACCATCCCCATGGAAAAGAAATGCAAAAAGGCAAAATGGCTGCCTGAGGAGGTCTTACAAATAGCTGTGAGAAGAAGAGAAGTGAAAAGCAAAGGAGAAAAGGAAAGATAAAAGCATCTGAACACAGAGTTCCAAAGAATAACAAGGAGAGATAAGAAAGCTTTCCTCAGCGATCAGTGCAAAGAAATAGAGGAAAACAACAGAATGCGAAAGACTAGAGATCTCTTCAAGAAAATTAGAGATACCAAGGGAACATTTCATGCAAAGATGGGCTCGATCAAGGACAGAAATGGTATGGACCTAACAGAAGCAGAAGATATTAAGAAGAGGTGGCAAGAATACACAGAAGAACTGTACAAAAAAGATCTTAATGACCGAGATAATCATGATGGTGTGATCACTCATCTAGAACCAGACATCCTGGAATGTGAAGTCAAGTGGGCCTTAGAAAGCATCACTATGAACAATGCTAGTGGAGGTGATGGAATTCCAGTTGAGCTATTTCAAATCCTAAAAGATGATGCTGTGAAAGTGCTTCACTCAATATGCCAGTAAATTTGGAAAACTCAGCAGTGGCCACAGGCTTGGAAAAGGTCAGTTTTCATTCCAATTCCAAAGAAAAGCAATGCCAAAGAATGCTCAAATTACCACACAATTGTACTCATCTCACACGCTAGTAAAGTAATGCTCAAAATTCTCCAAGCCAGGCTTCAGCAATATGTGAACTGTGAAGTTCCAGATGTTCAAGCTGGTTTTAGAAAAGGCAGAGGAATGAGAGATCAAATTGCCAACATCCGCTGGATCATGGAAAAAGCAAGAGTTCCAGAAAAACATCTATTTCTGCTTTATTGACTATGCCAAATGGCAGATTAATTCTGATGTATGGCAAAACCAATACAATATTATAAAGTAATTAACCTCCAATTAAAATAAATAAATAAATAAATATATATATATATATATATATATATATATATATATATATATATATATAACAAAGCCTTTGTGTGGATCACAAGAAACTGTGGAAAATTCTGAAAGAGATGGGAATACCAGACCACCTGACCTGCCTCTTGAGAAACCTATATAGAGGTCAGGAAGCAACAGTTAGAACTGGACATGGAACAAGAGACTGGTTCCAAATAGAAAAAGGAGTACGTCAAGGCTGTATATTGTCACCCTGCTTATTTAACTTATATGCAGAGTACATTATGAGAAACGCTGGGCTGGAAGAAGCATAAGCTGGAATCAAGATTGCTGGGAGAAATATCAATAACCTCAGATATGCAGATGCCACCACCCTTATGTCAGAAAATGAAGAACAACTAAAGAGCTTCTTGATGAAAGTGAAAGAGGAGAGTGAAAAAGATGGCTTTAAGCTCATCATTCAGAAAACTAAGATCATGCCATCTGGTCCCATCACTTCATGGGAAATAGATGGGGAAACAGTGGAAACAGTGTCAGACTTTATTTTGAGGGGCTCCAAAATCACACAGATGGTGATTGCAGCCATTAAATTAAAAGATGCTTACTCCTTGGAAGGAAAGTTATGACCAACCTAGACAGCAAATTGAAAAGTAGAGACACTACTTTGCCAGCAAAGGTCCATTTTGTCAAGGCTACGGTTTTTCCAGTGGTCATGTATGGATGTGAGAGTTGGACTGTGAAGAAAGCTGAGCTCCAGAGAATTGATGCTTTTGAACTGTGGTGTTGGTGAAGACTCTTGAGAGTCCCTTGGGCTGCAAGGAGATCCAACCAATCCATCCTAAAGGAGATCAGTCCTGGTTGTTCATTGGAAAGAATGATGCTAAAGCTGAAACTTCAATAATTTGGCCACCACATGCGAAGAGTTGACTCATTGGAAAAGACCCTGAGATGGGAGGGATAGGGGGTAAGAGGAGAAGGGTACGACATGGATGAGATGGCCGGATGGCATCACCAACTTGATGGACATGAGTTTGAGTAAACTCCGGAGTTGATGATGGACATGGATGCCTGGAGTGCTGCGATTCATGGGGTCGCAAAGAGTCGGACATGACCGAGCAACTGAAGTGAGTAAGTGAGTGGTACTCCAAGAGGACCAGGCCACATAACCTGTTCCCAATTCCTTAGTCATTATTTGGAGATTGTGCCTAGGGGGAGAACAGATTATCAGAACAGAGATATCTGAAGCTCTCCCAAGGGAACCGATTTTATATTGAACATAGCGGTAGGGAAGTTTAAGCCTAAGGTTACTCTAACAACAATGGATATTCAGTGGCAAGTAAGAAAAGGTGGTAGCTTCAAGAGAGAAATAAGCTAAACCATAAGCCAACTGGTTTATTAGAGAGGACCAGGGGGAATGACAGTTAATAAGAGCCTTATCAGGATTACAACAACCTCAGAGACTGACCTCAGAAACTGTACCTGGAATTATCAGAGCCTAACAGCTAGGTGTGATATGGACAAAGGTACATAGATTAAGAGAGAAATTGGTGAAAAGAAAGTCAAAGATTTCCCTGCTAAAACCATGACCATCCCAGATGCTAACTTGAATTCACAGGAATAGATAAGAATAAGGTATGTTAAATAAGAAGGTAAACATAACAAAGAACATAAATAAATACTTGCTCTTTTTTCCTTCTGCTTCTATAAAAGTTACCAAATTATATAAAGCAATAATTATAATAACATATTGTTGGGTTAGTAGAATATAAAAATGTCATATCTATATAAAATAATAGCATAAAATGCAATATCTATAAAGAAGTTAAGAGGAAATCTATATAAAATAATAGCATAAAATGCAATACCTATAAAGAAGTTGAGTTCTAAATCTCAGAATTAAGTACAAATCTGAAGTAGATTATAATAAACAGATAAATATGGTTAAATACTAGAGAAACTACTAAGAAAATATCTCAAAAACTATGATAAAAACTCATTCAAGGAATTAAAATGTTATTTCGGAAAACACTTTATGCAAAAAATATGAAGTAAGGAAGGAACAGAGAAACAAAAAACCCATGAGAGTTATATAGAATCAAAAGTAAAGGGCAGATGTAGATCCAGTTATATCAAAAACTATCTAATAAACATTAAATGTGACACTCCAATCAAAAGACAGAGATTGTTCGATTACATAAAACAACATCCAGCTATATGCTGTCTACAAAAGTATGTGTATCATACAACCAGCAACCATAAGAAAGTGGAATGGCTATAATACTATTAGAAAGGAAAGATTTTACAACAAAAAAAAACAAAACATGTTACTAGAGACAAGGACATTTTATTTTAATAAAAGAATCAAACTATCAAGAAGATCAGTTCAGTTCAGTCACTCAGTTGTGTCCGACTCTTTGCAACCCCATGAATCGCAGCACGCCAGGCCTCCCTGTCCATCACCAACTCCCAGAGTTCACTCAGACTCATGTCCATTGAGTCGGTGATGCCATCCAGCCATCTCATCCTCTGTCGTCCCCTTCTCCTCCTGCATCAGTCTTTTCCAATGAGTCAACTCTTCACATGAGGTGGCCAATGTACTGGAGCTTCAGCTTTAGCATCACTCCTTCCAAAGAAATCCCAGAGCTGATCTTTAGGATGGACTGGTTGGATTTCCTTGCAGTCCAAGGGACCTTCAAGAGTCTTCTCCAACACCACAGTTCAAAAGCATCAATTCTTCGGCCCTCAGCTTTCTTCACAGTCCAACTCTCACATTCATACATGACCACTGGAAAAACCATAGCGTTGAGTAGACGGACCTTTGTTGGCAAAGTAATGTCTCTGCTTTTCAATATTGTATCCAGGTTGGTCATAAATTTTCTAGGAAAATATAAAAAGTATGTATGTGCCTTAAAGCAAAGTGTCCAAAAATATAAAGTAAAATTTGACAGGATAAAGGAAGAAACAGACAATAATATTTGGAGACTTTACATTCTATAATGCATAGAGGACCTAGTGGAATTTCAATAAGGAAATAGAAGGCTGCATGACACTAAACCTAATAGGATAATACACCAAACAACAGCAGAACAGACATTCTCCTTAAGAATATTTTCTAGAATTGTTCATATACTAGAGCATTAAACAAGTCTCAATAAATTTAAATGATTAATGCAATACAAAGTATGTTCTCAATGACAAGGGACTGAAATTAGAAATCAGTAACAAAGAAAGATTGGAAAATGCACATGTTTTTGGAAATTAAACAATATCCTCATAAATAAACAATGGTTTAAGGATGAAATCAAAAGAAAAATGGAAAATAGCTTGAGATAAATGAAAATTAAAATGAAGATATAATATACCAAAACTAATAGAATGTAGCTAATACTTGGACTTCCCAGATGGAGCTAATGGTAAAGAATCTGCCTGCCAATGCAGGAGACTTAAGAGATGTAGGTTCAATCCCTGGGGTTGGGAAGATCCCCTGGAGAAGGTCATGGCAACCTACTCCAGTATTCTTGCTTGGAGAATCCCATGGACAGAGGAGCCTGGCAGGCTACAGTCCATAGCTTTGTAAAGAGTCAGACATGACTGAAGTGACTTAGCATGCATGCAGCTAATACAGAGCTTAAGTAGAAATTTATAACCTGAAACACCTATATTAACAAAGAAGAAAGATTATAAATAAAGAACCTAAATTTCCACTTCCAGAACTTAGAAAAAGAAGTATAAATCAAATATACCCAATTGCTACTTGTGTGGCTTCTTTGGAGAAATGTCTTTTCAAATATTTTTGCTCACTTTTACTTAGTTAAAGGGCTTCCTTATATATTTTGGATATTAACCCCCTATTTAGATATATAGTCTGAAAAAATTTTCCCATTCTAGAAGTTGTTTTTCCACTCTGTCATTTGTATTCTTTGCTATGTAGGAGATTTTTGTTTGACATAGTCCCACTTTTCTGTTTCTCCTTCTTTGTGCTTTTGAGCTCCTATCGAAGAAGTCACTGCCAAGACCATTACCATGAAGCTTTTCCCCTACATTTTCCCCAAAGAGTTTTATATTTCCATGCCTTATATCTAAATATTTAATCCATTTGGGATTGATGTTTGTATGTATTGTAAAGTAAGGATCCAAATTCATTCTTTCATATGTGAATATTCATTTATTTCAAAACCATATTTTGAAGAGACTTATATAGCCTATGACTGATTCATTTTGATGTATGGCAGAAACTGACACAAAATTGTAGAGAAAAGTATCCTCCAATTAAAAATATATTTCAAAAAATGAAAAAAAAACAGCTCTGACATTTTGCATTTCCTGAAGTATTGCTTGTTCTTATCTTTATTGATTCTTCTTTCCTTTTCTTTGAATTGTTTTAGCATTTTTCTAACTTGGTGAATTACAAGCTTAATATAGAAATAAAGAAAGATTCTGTTAGTCGTTCCATTGTGTCTGACTCTTTTCAACCCCATGGACTGTAGCCTGCCATGCTTCATAAAAGCACATTTAAAATAAATTCTTTTTTGTTAATAAATTAAATTGGAAACAATAAAAAAAGAGAAATACTGGACACCACCATATTCATTTCCTTTCTATATTGCTATTCATATGGTAGTTGCTTTTAGCAATCAAACTTAAAATCCAGTTTTGTAAATATATGATGGCTCTCCCTGGTGGCTCAATGGTAAAGAATCTACCTGCAGTGCAGGAGACATGGGTTCAACCCCTGAGTCAGGAAGATCTCCTGGAGAAAGAAATTGCAATTCATTCCAATATTCTTGCCTGGGAAATTCCATGGACACAGGAGCCTGGCAGGGTACAGTCCATGGGTCATAAAAAGAGTTGCACATGACTTAGTGACTACTGCTGCTGCTGCTGCTGCTAAGTCACTTCAATCGTGTTCGTCTCTGTGCAACCCCATAGACAGCAGCCCACCAGGCTCTGCCGTCCTGAGATTCTCCAGGCAAGAACATTGGAGTATGATGCCATTTCCTTCAATGCATGAAAGTGAAAAGTGAAAGTGAAGTCACTCAGTTTTGTTCAACTCTTCATGACACCATGGACTCCAGCCTACCAGGCTCCTCCACCCATGGGATTGTCCAGGCAAGAGTACTGGAGTAGGGTGCAATTGTCTTCTCCAGACTTAGTGACTAAATAACAACAAAAACATATGATAGCATCAAAGAGATATAGTACAATCTAACATTGAAACAATGAACTTCAAAATAGCAATTTGCATAGTATTCAATAGATGTTTGACAGATGTCAAATATCTTTGTGTTTTCCTTTAAAAAGTAAAATATCCTAGGATGCTATTCTGTGACCCTTCTGTAAGTTTTACTTTAGCCCCCTACTGCTTTGGAAACACTCTCCCTAGTAGATACCCTTGGTAAGTGGCAGAATATGGATTCACACATCTAATTTTGTAATTACTAACTCTCCACTTATTTCATGAAGCCAAAGTGCTGAGTGCCTTAATCAAAATGATTTAATCTCTAAAATAGGGTGCAATATAATCAAAATTCAGAATATTATAACTTTTATCAGATTCAAATTAAAGTCAAATGGTGAAATCAGCCTGGGTTAGCAAAACAAAGAAACTGTTAAATTTAGAAGGAGAATCATTTCAGAAAGAACTTGAGTTTTGACAAAGAATTGGGTAAGTTATTAGCATTGCATTCTGAGGGCCATTTAGTTAGACAACCACCTAAGCACAAGTCTAATAGGTAAAAAGTAAAGTTGTGTTTCATAGAAGGTTTTGAACATTTGGGCTTCTCTGGTAGCTCTGATGGTAAAAAAATTTACCTGCAATGCAGGTTGGATCCCTGGATCAATAAGATCCCATGGAAAAGGGAATGGCTATCCACTCCAGTATTCTTGCCTGGAAAATTTCATGGACGGAGGAGCCTGGTGGGCTATATATAGTCCATGGGGTCACATAGAGTCAGACATTTCAGATTTCAAAGCAAAAGTCTTTCAAACTTAACCTACAATCTAGTAACGTGAAAATTGAAGTCCCAAATTCATTTCAGACACAATTTAAGAGGAAAACAACAGTAACAGGTATACATGTTTCTCTGTCATTGTGGTTTCTAGCACAGTATTCAGAGAAGGCAATGGCACCCCACTCCAGTATCCTTGCCTGGAAAATCCCATGGACGGAAGAGCCTGGTGGGCTGCAGTCCATGGGGTCGCGAAGAGTTGGACATGACTGAGTGACTTCACTTTCACTCTTCACTTTCGTACATTGGAGAAGGAAATGGCAACCCACTCCAGTGTTCTTGCCTGGAGAATCCCAGGGATGGCGGAGCCTGGTGGGCTGCCGTCTATGGGGTCTCACAGAGTCAGACACGACTGAAGCGACTTAGCAGCAGCAGCAGCAGCAGCACAGTGTTAAGAAACAAATTTTTTATTGAGACTCTAGAGCCTATTTTAAGAATATTAAATTGGCTTTAGGCCAAAAGAGAATAAAATCCTAGCTTGTCCATTCATTTATTAGGTGTCTCAATGTCCCTGAACTTGAGTCTTCATAATCTATGCAATGAAAGTATTCTCACAAAATTGTTACAGCATCAAGTGAGAAAAGCCTGAAATACTTAGCATAGTTCCCAGCATAAAATAAGAACTCATAGCTTGTGGTATCGATATTATTTGTTATCTATAAGAGAATTATTAATCTCTTTAATTGCCCTTAATATCCAAATCCTAAATTCAGAGTATCTATTCTTAAAGAAAATGAAAGGAAAGTAGCACATGCAAAGTCAATTTCAATCATCCACAGTAATGAGAAAGGGCAGTAATGAGAAAACATAATTCCCAAAGCCCTTCTACTAATGGTTGTCATGCTACACACACACACATACACATTGCCTTTTTAAAGAATCAGTTAGGACCTAGGTTTGGTATTTTTAAAAATTATTTTAAGTAAAAGTGAGTGCTTACAGTAAGAATTCTACCTTAAAAATCTATTTCATATCCAAAATGGTAGGAGTGGAGTGTTTCTATTCACCCTTTTCTAATAAATTAGGAAACACACAAAATTAAAGGCTCACAGGCATCATTCATGTCTTTGTCACTTGCACTTCATAAAAATGCCATTTCCATTAAAATAGCATTACATAAAAAAGAGATTTTAGCTAGGGGTACTTTTCAGCAGATTAGCCGTCCTAATTACATTTTGCTTGGGCTAATGTTAAAATTAGCTTCTATTCCCAAAGCACATATCAGCTGATAGTAAGAGAAGCACATTGCAACTTTCTAGGCAATGGAAAGAAACCATCTACACTTAAAGATGTGCCTAACTTAATCCACAGCAATTAGTGAGTACAGGCAGGTAAAAATGACTTAATGGTACTCATAACACTTAATTTTTTGATGAAATTCTACACAGAAAAGTACAGTAAATTAAACATATAAAAGAAAAATATCACAATTGATTTAAATCATACACTGGAAAAGAAAATCTCTTACTGTATAAAATCATCTTCAATTATAAATCAGAAAAGGATGCTTATGAAATTTTTCACTATTTTATAGACAATTAAGACAAGTGATGGATTGGTCTGTTTAAATAATTTAATGAAATCATATCTTGATATTTACCAGTCATTTCTGAATGTACAATGCCTTAAGGTTCTGTCATGACTTCCAATAGCATACATTAAATATTTACAAGGGTGACAAAGCAGCCATATTATGATTCAGTTATCTAAATGAATTTTTTGAAGGTGAAGGTTAGACTGAAGATCTTTTTTTTTTATAAGATCAAGGATCCATACTAATATTTTATGCATGAAAAAGTACAGTAGTAGTTGATGACCAAGAAATATTGATTAGTTGATGTGAGTAGCATCAATAATGAATAGCTTTCTTCTTGCTCTCACTTTAGAACAGTCTGTCCTAACATCTGAACTTTCCTAAATATGATTTTTCTCACCTCAAATAATAAAAATAAAATTAAACTCAACACTCATTAGGGCACACCTATTATATGTAAAGCATTGTACAATGTATAGTCTTGTGAAGGGTACTACAGCAAAACCGGAAGCTGTCCTTTACCATGCCTCTGCCTCAAGAAGTTTGTAATGAATTAGGGCAGTTCTTCTCAAACAGTGATATGCCTGGGAATCACCCAGGGATCTTGGTCTAGGGTGCAGCCTGGAATTCTGCACTTCTAACAAGCTCCCTGGTGATGTCCATACTGCTGATTAACAGACTATACTGGAGAAGCAAGGGATTTAGAGGCAAACAAAAATAGTAATTAATAAAAAGAATACTAGAAGCTCCATGATGGGCAGAAGAGGAAGAGATTGCTCCAACTAGAAAAGAAAGCAGGAGTGTGGAATTTAAAGAGTAATACCGAGGATAATTGGTATTCTTATGGATCTTGAGGGCTGAGGACTATTTTAATGAACAGAGAAAATAGAAAAAGGGCAATAGGGAAAAAACTAACAAATGTCAAGGCAGAGTGGAAAAAAATGTGGCATATTTAGAGAAAATACTAATATGGACAAGCAGAATAAGGGGAAATAAAATGTTTTCATAATTAGCAAAAAAGAAATATTATGCTTAGTGTTTTCATTATTTCTGTTAGTAATCATACCATCTATTATTGCCCTGCTACTTATAAAGTGCTTTCATGTTATCTTCAGGGTGTTCTTTTCACAACTGTGACAGAGATTTCCATTGTTGTTGTTGTTTTAACTCATTTATAGATGACGATTCTGAAGAAAATACGTTAACTGTCTTGAAACAAGTTTAAATAGCTAATGCTGGATTCAAACTCCAAAATTAATTTTTGCCCTTACAAAGCACTGTCTCCAAGAACTATTTCTAGAGTAAGAAGTAAACAACATATTTTAATCAAGAATAACAATCCACAACTAAATTATTCTTTATCACAGTGGCCAGGTAATAAGAAAACTCTGTCTTTCTTTCTGACTTAATAGGAATTTACCTAATGTTTCACTGTTAAACACGATATACCTTGTTAGTTTCAGTCAAGTCCCTTACAAGGATAAGAAAAAAAAATTCCATTCGTGGTTTTCAAAGAATTTTGATCAAGAGTATGTATTGAATGATAAAAGAACCACTCAGTTAATCAACATATGACTTCCCAGATACTATCTATAACTGTAAATTATAGAACACAATTGTGAAAGATAGTCCCTCTTCAGTGAGCTGCCATATTAGTCTTTGTTGTCTTTGTTTACTCCTTAAGTCAGGTCTGACTCTTTGTGACACCATGCCAGACTCCTCTGTCCATAGGGTTTCCCAAGTAAGAATACTGGAGTGGGTTGTCATTTCCTTCTCTAGGGGATATTCCCCAAATTTAATGTATTGAAATCTAATAAAAATTAAATTAAAAATTAAAATGAATATAAATGTTTATTTTAAAACTCTCCCTAATATAATCTTAAAAATTAAAGCTATTGTGTACAACCCAAGCATTGAATACTCTATTGCTCTGAAAAACAGATTCTCATTTTCACTTTAAATTGCATGCACAATATGATGAATATTAGTCTCTAGTGCTAAAGCAAAAAGTTCAGGAAATAATAAAAGGCTGAAAAATGTTAAAAGTAAATGTATTTAATTACATATAAACATATACAATCTATATCTATCTATACCAGTATCTCTACTTATAAATATGTATAAATTGTAATTGTATTGGGGTACTAAAATTTGTATAATATTTGAAAAATTTTATATTATTTATTCTTTTAAATATATTCAATATTTGACTCTGGTTAAATTTCTCTTTACCTTGAATTTCTTATTGAAGTGGACATTTTGGGCTTCTTTTTGAGTCTAACACCAAGCAGGTATGTCAGAATAAGTATAAAATATAAAGTAATTGAAATTTAATACCTTTTTAAATGTTTGTTTTCACAAGGATAAAATATAGAATGTAAAATAGAAAAAGCAGCAGTTATCCCTTTCCAGTCTGGCTTGTGAGACTCTATAGGGAGTCAATCTGCAATAGTTAAGTGGTTAGTTCTTCTGTCTAGCATCAGTGTTTTCATGGTGACTTTGGAGTTGCCATATATTACTTGCCAGAGAGAGGTCATGGCCAAAGCAGTAAAAGCCCCCTGCTGCTGCTAAGTCACTTCAGTCGTGTCCGACTCTGTGCGACCCCATAGACGGCAGCCCACCAGGCTCCTCCATCCCTGGGATTCTCCAGGCAAGAACACTGGAGTGGGTTGCCATTTCCTTCTCCAATGCATGAAAGTAAAAAGTGAAAGTGAAGTCGCTCAGTCATGTCTGACTCTTAGCGACCCCATGGACTACAGCCTACCAGGCTCCTCCATCCATGGGATTTTCCAGGCAAGAGTACTGGAGTGGGGTGCCATCAGTTGCTAATGCATAAAAACTCCAAATCAGGAAACAAGAGAGTGAGAGTGACAAAACCTCTCCAGTAGCTCCACAGTTGGTCAAGAAAGAAAAGAAAAAGAAGGGCAAGAAGGCCAAAGCTCCTCCAGAGAGTACAGGTGAGCCTGGAGATGGGGACAGTGACACCACCAAAAAAAGAAGAAGAACATAAAAGTGGAAATGGTTCTAAGTAGTGGAGACCACTTTAAGCACTCTGTCAGCTGGAAGAAGAAATAAAAACCTTCCTGAAAAAAGATAGAAAATGATTTCTCATATCAGCATATTATAAAAGAAAAAATTATATGATTAAGACATATAAATGCCATGAGTCTATTTGCTATATCTGCTCCCATATCACTAAAAGTACTTATCCTATTAACTATGCTTTCCCCTTGACATTATAAGGTTCAACTCAGCGAATAAATACTTTGCACCATGCGCAGCATTATATTGTACTGAGATTATTGATGGTGCTTCTAATGTTGACCCTGAAAACAATCAATAAGCTGATGCTGACAGATTTAAATGCTAACACCCCCACAGAGGAGTATACCCAATTACCAAGATAATAATTGTCTTCAATTTTAGAAATGAAACACCCTACATATAGTCTACATATAATAGTAAAGAGAACAACAACAGTGAGGAGCTATTTTTAGAAGGAGCTGAAGAACTATTCCATGATAGATGGAAGAATTCTGAAGACCTAATGCCTGATATACATTCCTACTGCTAATATCATGGAGTTCTTGTGTTCAGTAAGAGGAGAGCTTATTCAACTGCAACTTAGTAAGACGTTCAGTATTTTTTCTATGAGCTATGAAAATTAATTACAGACTATTTAAAATTTAAATTAGTCATTAGTTTAAAATGATGGGAATTAATTAAATATTCTACTATGATATACGAAGTATAATCATATAGTTGAAACCATGGAGAGATAGTTGAATTTTAATATAAAAAGTAATGTTTGGGTTCGTCTTGAACTGGCTAGCTACAATTGTTATTAAGTTTCTAAGGGAGAAAGAGGAATGATTTAGATGACATCTAAATCTATACCATATAAAATAATTGTGCTCTTCTTAATCACCAATATAACTGTAAAAGTTTGTCTTAAATTTGTATATGCAGTAAGGTGTGTATCTGTATGTTAAACATGGAAACCCCAGGTAATGTTAAAAACTGACATGGGTATACTGACATTAAAAATAAATCTAACAGTCACTGAATTCTAAGTACCAGGTATTCATTCTCCTTTAGTCACGGTTGTAATTTTCTGCAGGATTGCCTGGCTCCTGCTTACTTCCCTCACCTCTTCTTGCTTCTCCCCATGTCTCTCAGAGCCTATTTATTCGGCATTCCCTCAATCCCTCAGTGCCTCCTACTTACTCTGTACCATTTGCCTGAAATACAATTGCCTCTTCTCCATACTTACCTAAGTCCAATCCATCCAATGGATTATAGGAAATTGCTTTTCCTCTTTATTTGTTGGTGTGATCTTGCTGCTGCTGCTACTAAGTCGCTTCAGTCGTATCCAACTCTATGCGACCCCATAGACAGCAGCCTACCAGGCTCCCCTGTCCCTGGGATTCTCTAGGCAAGAACACTGGAGTGGGTTGCCATTTCCTTCTCCAATGCACGAAAGTAAAAAGTGAAAGTGAAGTCGCTCAGTCGTGTCCGACTCTTTGCGACCTCGTGGACTGCAGCCCACCAGGCTCCTCCGCCCATGGGATCCTCCAGGCAGGAGTAATGGTATCCCCACTAGAACATAAGATATACAAGACTACTCCTGCATATGTGAGTTCTATGTCTCTTTTTCCTCACTAACACACACAGCATCTAGTTTGGGCACTTTAAAACATTACTTTAATGAATGATCTATTTACACAGTTTATCGCATTCTTCTTTTTTTTTTAAATCTCATGACCAAGTGATATCATATTATTTTCCAAGTAGCATGTTATTTTGAACATGGCAAAAATAGCCAAAAGCAGACATTACTAGTCGAGTTTAGACTTCTAAATTTAAAGTAAAATAATGAAAATAAACTATAATAACAATATATTTCTTCACAGAATTATGATCAAATAAATTGTAAAACTGTAATATTTGGGTGAAATCAGGAGTCCTTTCTTGAATATCTGTTTTCAGACAACTGTCAAAACACATAAAGAAACAGAACAATAAAATCAAAATCAAATACACTTAAATAGTGCACCTCTGAATGGGAGTGAGTGTCATTTTGAAAAGAGACACTGGAACATGCTTGGAGAAAGACAAAAAGGAAGACACAGGGCAAATGATCCTCAAATGATAGCTACCACAGAGCACTCCATATCCATGAGTTTACCTAACATCTGGCAGCATGACCCAGAGAGATGTTATGGGGAGGGAGGTGGGAGGGGGGTTCATGTTTGGGAACGCATGTAAGAATTAAAGATTTTAAAATTTAAAAAATAAAAAAATAAATAAAATTAAAAAAAAAAAAGAAACATATTCCCTTTCAAATGATGAGGTGCTTTCAAATGGAAAATTAACTTTAAGGCTAAATATATATCACAAATGATGCAATCAAAGTGCATTTAAATTTACTGAAAGGAAACAAAAACAAGTTTCAATAACACTTTGAAATACTGTAAAAGGAATTGCTATGAAGTAATTTTTAATTATGCACTGAAATTGTGACATTATCTCTCAGTAGGAAATACATGGTTACCTTCTTTAGTGTGCTTCAAGAATAAGATATATTGAAAAAGAACAAAAACACACTAACTAATATATGAAGTTAAATGATATGCCAGTGGTCAAGCTCTAAAGATTGAGTGCTCTCAAACTCCAAGCATTTCAAAGATGAGAATCTCTGTCTCAAGTGCATATTTCATCAAGCCATTATGGATAAGCAGGAAGCACTAAGAGATTGCATCTTTTCCCAAAATAAATTTCTAGCCATATGCCAGAAGTCTAATGCATTTTAGATAAATTAACAAAATACAGGTACCCATGTAACTCAAGATATAGCAACATTTCAACTCTGACAGCTTGACTGGCTTAACAATCATTTTATAATTGGTCACAGTGTAAATTTGTCAGACTGCCTATGAAAAAAAATTTATGAAGATTAACTAAATAACAGCTTGACTATCAACTATTTTTAAAGACATTATTACATATACAATGCTGTGTCAATCCTACCTCCAATCTTACTAAATTCAGTTCTCCATGCCTTTAAGGTCGTAAACAGTCCTTTCCCCTACACCATAACTTCCTGGAAAGTGAAAGTGAAGTCGCTCAGTCGTGTCTGACTCTTTGCGACCCGGTGGACTGTAGCCCACCAGGCTCCTCTGTCCATGGGATTCTCCAGGCAATACTGGAGTGGGTTGCCATTTCCTTCTCCAGGGGATGTTTCCGACCCAGGGACCGAACCCAGCTCTCCCACATTGCAGGCAGATGCTTTAACCTCTGAGCCACCAGGGAAGCCCTAACTTCCTGGGGAAACTGTTAAATAGACATAGGCAGATTGGGCAAAGAGCACTATTAGATTAATGCCCCTTTTATACAAGACAGAATGATTTCCACTGACTAAGGGTGTACACTCTGTCAAATTATTTATGCTCTTGAATTTTCATACAGCTCATTTAATCCTCACATCAGCCACATGAAGGGAATAATCATTATCATCCACACTTTAAGTTTATAGGAATTGAGGATAAGGCAGGTCAAGCAAATTTCTCAATCTAACTAGTAAATAAAGAATAAGCACAATGAGTATAGAGTCTATTTGCTTCCAAAGTTCATATGTACTTACAAAAAATTGCTACTACATTTTGACTAAAGTCAAAAGCTTATTGAAACAACCCAATAAAGATGTATAAAGCATAGCAATTCCATAGCACTCCATACCAATTCCTGTCCCACCACCTTTAAGTAACAAATGCAAACAGTGGACTGTATGCCCGCATGCCTTTTTTGTTAAGATATTTTTATTAAAGTACAGCTGACTCATTGGAAAAGACCTTGATGCTAGGAAAGATTGAAGGCAAAATGAGAAGAAGGGGGCAGAGGGTGAGATAGATAGCCTCACAGACTCAATGGACATGAACTTGGGCAAACTCCAGGAGATAGAGAGGAACAAGGAGGCCGGGCATGCTGCAGTCCATGGGGTTGCAAAGAGTTGGACACGACTTAGCAAATGAACAAAAAATAGGCAAATAGTTGATTTACCATGTAATTATTAGATTTGGTATACAACATATTGGGCTTCCCTGGTAGCTCAGCTGGTAAAGAATTTATCTGAAATGCAAGAGCCCTGGGTTTGATCCCCTGGGTTGGGAAGATCCTCTGGAGAAGGGAAAGGCTACCCACTCTAGTATTCTGGCCTGGAGAATTCCATGGACTGTCGAGTCCATGGGGTCACAAAGAGTCAGACAAGACTGAGTGACTTTCACTGTCATACAACATAATATTTGATATTTTTATAAATTATATTTAAAGTTTTTATAAAAACTTGTTAAATTTGCTGTGCTATACATTATATCCTTGTATCTTACTTATTTTATACCTAGTAGTTTGTAACTTAATTACCATCCCCTATCTTTTCACTCCTTCCACCTCTCTCTGAACTGGTAACCAGGAGATTGTTCTTTGTATCTATGAATCTGTTTTTGATATGTTACAGTCATTTGTTTAATTTTTTAGATTTCAAATATAAGTGAATACATACTTCACTTATATATTTATTTCTGTTTGACTTACCTCACTAAGCATAAATCTCTCCAGGGACACCCATGTTGTTCCAAATGGCAAAATTTCATTCCTTTTTATGGCTGAGTAATATTCCATTTTATATATATATATATATATATATATATATATATATATATACACATATGTGTGTGTGTGTGTGTGTGTGTGTATAATCCCACAGCTTATTTATCCATTCATATGTTTATGAACATTTCAGTTGTATCTACGTCTTGGCACATTGCAACAAACTGTGGAAAATTCTCCAAAAGATGGGAATACCAGAACACCTTACCTGCCTCCTGACAAATGTGTATGTGGGTCAAGAAACAACAGTTACAACCAGACATGGAAAAATAGACTGGTTCCAATTTGGGAAAGGAGTAAATCAAGGTTGTATATTGCCACCCTGCTTATTTAATTTATATGCAGAGTACATCATGAAAAATGCCAGGCTGGATGAAGCACAAGCTCGAATCAAGATTGCCGGGAGAAGTAACATAACCTCAGATACGCAGATGACAGCACCCTTATGGCAGAAAGCTAAAAAGAACTAAAGAGCCTCTTGATAAAAGAGGAGAGTGAAAAAGTTGGCTTAAAACTCAATATTCAGAAAACTAAGATCATGGCATCTGGTCCATCACTTCATGACATAGATGGGGAAACAATGGAAACAGTGAGAGACTTTATTTTTGGAGACTCCAAAATCACTGCAGATGGTGACTGCAGCCATGAAATTAAAAGACACTTGTCCCTTGAAAGAAAAGTTATGACCAACCCAGACAGCATATTCTAAAGCAGAGACATTATTTTGTTAACAAAGGTCCATCTAGTCAAACCTATGGTTTTCTAGTAGTCACGTATGGATGTGAGAGTTGGACTATAAAGAAAACTGAACACTGAGGAATTGATGCTTTTGAGCTGTGGTGTTGGAAAAGACTCTTGAGAGTCCCTTGGACTGCAGGGAGATCCAACCAGTCCATCCCAATGGAAATCAGTCCTGAATATTCAATGGAAGGACTGATGCTGAAGCTGAAACTCAAATACTTTGGCCACCTGATGCAAAGAAGTGACTCATTGGAAAAGACCCTGATGCTGGGAAAGATTGAAGGCAGGAGAATAAGCAGTAGACAGAGGATGAGATGGTTGGATAGCACCACTGACTTGATGGACAAGCTCTGAGAGCTGGAGATGGACAGGGAAGCCTGGCATGCTGCAGTCCATGGGGTCGCAAAGAGCCAGAGATGACTGAGTGACTGAACTGAACTGAACTGAACCTCTTGGGTAGTGTAAATAGTGTTGCTATGAATGTTGGGGTACATGTATCTTTTCTAATTAGTGTTTTCATTTTCTTCAAATATATACACAGGAGTGGATTTGCTAGATCATATAGTAGTTCTACTTTTAAATTCTGAGGAAACTCCATAGTGTTCTCCATAGTCGCTCTACTGATTTACATTCCCAACAGTGCATGAGAGTCTCTTTTCTCCTCATCATATCAACATTTATTATTTGTTGCCTTTTTAATAAGAGCCATTCTGAGAGACGTAAGGTGATATCTCACTGTGATTTCAATTTGCATTTCGCTGATGTATAGTTATGACATTTTTATTGTTTAGTCACTCGATCGTGTCTGACTCTGTGATCCAATGGACTGCAGCTCCACAGGCAGCATCTTTTAATGCTCTGTCTTCTTTGAAAAAATGTCTACTGAGGTTTTCTGACAATTTTTTAATGAAGTTGCTTGTCTTATATTGAATTGCATTATCTTTTTATATCTTTTATATAGTAACCCTTTATCAGATATATCATATGCAAATATATTCTCTCACTCAAGTTTATCTTTTCATTGTGTTGGTTTCTTTTGCTGCGAAAAAGCTTTTGCTGATTTTTGCTTTTATTTTTGCCTTTGTTTCCCTTGTCAGAGGTGAGAGATTCAAAAAGGTAATTGCTCAGACTTATACAAAAGAGTATATTGCTTACATTTTCTTCAAGACATTTTATGATTTCCAGTTTTACATTTGACCTTTAATCCATTTTGACTTTACTTTTGTACATGGTGTGAGAAAGTGTTCTATTTTTTTTTTCTTTATATGTTACTTCCAGTTTCCCCAGCACTACTTACTGAAGAGACTGTCTTTTCCTCATTTTTATTTTTGCCAACTTTGTCATAGATTAATTGAATATATTTACATAGATTTATTTCCCAGCTCTCTGTACTGTTCTTTGATTTAGGTGTCTGCTTTTGTTCCACAATCCTTATGTTTTGATTATTATAGCTTTGTTCAGTTCAGTTCAGTTCAGTTCAGTCGCTCAGTCATGTCCGACACTTTGCGACCCCATGAATGGCAGCACGCCAGGCCTCACTGTCCATCACCAACTCCCGGAGTTCACTCAGACTCACGTCCACTGAGTCAGTGCTGGCATCCAGCCATCTCATCCTCTGTTGTCCCATTCTCCTCCTGCCCCCAATCCCTCTCAGCATCAGAGTCTTTTCCAATGAGTCAACTCTTCACTTGAGGTGGCCAAAGTACTGGAGGTTCAGCTTTAGCATCATTCCTTTCAAAGAACACCCAGGGCTGATCTCCTTCAGAATGGACTGGTTGGATCTCCTTGCAGTCCAAGGGACCCTCAAGAGTCTTCTCCAACACCATAGTTCAAAAGCACCAATTCTTCGGTGTTCAGCCTTCTTCACAGTCCAGCTCTCACATCCATACATGACCACAGGAAAAACCATAGCCTTGACTAGGTGGACCCTAGTCGGCAAGGTAATGTCTCTGCTTTTCAATATACTATCTAGGTTGATCATAACTTTTCTTCCAAGGAGTAAGCGTCTTTTAATTTCATGGCTGCAGTCACCATCTGCAGTGACTTTGGAGCCGCCAAAAATAAAGTCTGACACTGTTTCTACTGTTTCCCCATCTATTTCCCATGAAGTGATGGGACCAGATGCCATGATCTTCGTTTTCTGAATGTTGAGCTTTAAGCCAAATTTTTCACTCTCCTCTTTCACTTTCATCAAGAGGCTTTTTAGGTCCTCTTCACTTTCTGCCATAAGAGTGGTGTCATCTGCATATCTGAGGTTATTGATATTTCTCCTGGCAATCTTGATTCCAGCTTGTGTTTCTTCCAGTCCAGTGTTTCTCATGATGTACTCTGCATAGAAGTTAAACAAGCAGGGTGACAATATACAGCCTTGACGTACTCCTTTTCCTATTTGGAACCAGTCTGTTGTTCCATGTCCAGTTCTAACTGTTGCTTCCTGACCTGCATACAGATTTCTCAAGAGGCAGGTCAGGTGGTCTGGTATTCCCATCTCTTTCGGAATTTTCCACAGTTTCTTGTGATCCACACAGTCAAAGGCTTTGGCATAGTCAATAAAGCAGAAGTAGATGTTTTTCTGAAACTCTCTTGCTTTTTCCATGATCCAGAGGATGTTGGCAATTTGATCTCTGGTTCCTCTGCCTTTTCTAAAACCAGCTTGAACATCAGGGAGTTCACGGTTCACGTATTGCTGAAGTCTGGCTTGGAGAATTTTGAGCATTACTTTACTAGCATTTGAGATGAGTGCAATTGTGCAGTAGTTTGAGCATTCTTTGGCATTGCCTTTCTTTGGAATTGGAATGAAAACTGACCTTTTCCAGTCCTGTGGCCACTGCTGAATTTTCTAAACTTGCTGGCATATTGAGTGAAGCACGTTCACAGCATCATCTTTCAGGATTTGAGTGGTGGCTGCGCAGGCACAGGAGGGCCTAGAGGAGCTGTACCATGTTGAAGGTCAGGAAGGGCGGCGGTAAGGGGATACCCCTCGTCCAAGGTAAGGAACAGCAGCTGTGCTTTGCTGGAGCAGCTGTGAAGAGATACCCCACGCCCAAGGTAAGAGAAACCCAAGTAAGATGGAAAGTGTTGCAAGAGGGCATCACAGGGCAGACACACTGAAACCATACTCACAGAAAACTAGTCAATCTAATCACACTAGGACCACAGCCTTGTCTAACTCAATGAAACCAAGCCATGCCTGCGGGGCAACCCAAGACAGGTGGGTCATGGTGAAGAGGCCTGACAGAATGTGGTCCACTGGAGAAGGGAATGGCAAGCCACTTCAGTATTCTTGCCTTGAGAACCCCATGAACAGTAGGAAAAGGCAAAATGATAGGATACCAAAAGAGGAACTCTCCAGGTCATTAGGTGCCCAATATGCTACTGGAGATCAGTGGAGAAATAACTCCAGAAAGAATGAAGGGATGGAGCCAAAGCAAATACAATACCCAGTTGTGGATGTGACTGGTGATAGAAGCAAGATCTGATGCTGTAGAGAGCAATATTGCATAGGAACCTGGAATGTCAGGTCCATGAATCAAGGCAAATTGGAAGTGGTCAAACAAGAGACGGCAAGGGTGAACGTCGACATTATAGCTTTGTAGTATAGCCTAAAGTTAAGGAGCATAATGCCTCTAGGTTTATTCTTTTTCCTCATGACTGCTTTGCCTATTCAGGATCTTCTGTGGTTTGACACAGATTTTAGGATTACTTGATCTAGTTCTGAGAAACTCATGGTGTTTTAATAGGGATTACATTAAAACTGCAAAGGTTGAACAAAGAGTCACTCTGCATCTTGTAAATAACAAAGTAAGTAGGCAAACAATAAGGACCTGTTTTATAGCACAGGGAACTATATTTAATAACTTGTAATTACCTATAATGGAAAAGAATGAAAAAGAATATATATGCATACAAAATGAAACAGGACAAAAGCTAACAGAGTGTTTCCAAGAGAATGCACTGGTCAGAGCAAACACCGTCTTCCAACAACACAAGAGATGACTCTACACATGGACATCACCAGATGGTCAATACCCAAATCAGACTGATTATATTCTTTGCAGCCAAAGTTGGAGAAGTTCTATACAGTCAGCAAAAATAAGACTAGGAGCTGAATGTGGCTCAGATCATGAACTCTTTATTGCCAAATTCAGACTTAAATTGAAGAAAGTAGGAAAAACCACTAGACCATTCAGGTATGACCTAAATCAAATCCCTTTTGATTATATAGTGGAAGTGGCAAACAGATTGCAGGGATAAGATCTGATAGACAGAGTATCTGATGAACTATGGACAGAGGTTCATGACATTGTACAGGAGTCAGGGATCAAGACCATCCCCAAGAAAAAGAAATGTGAAAGGGCAAATGGTTGCCTGAGGAGGCCTTACAAATAACTTAGAAAAGAAGAGAAGCTAAAGACAAGAGAGAAAGGAAAGATATACCCATCTGAATGAAGACTTCCAAAGAATAGCAAGGAGAGATCAGAAAGCCTTCCTCAATGATCCAAAGTGATGAATGCAAAGAAATAGAGGAAAACAGTAGAATGGGAAAGATCTCTTCAAGAAAATTAGAGACACCAAGGGAACATTTCATGCAAAGATGGGCAAAATAAAAGACAGAAAGTGTATGGACCTAAGAGAAGCAGAAGATATTAAGAAGAGCTGGCAAGAATACACAGAAGAACTATACAAAAAAAGATCTTCATGACGCAGATAACCACAATGGTGTGATCACTCACCTAGAGCCAGACATCCTGCAATGTGAAGTCAAGTGAGCCTTAGGAGCATGACTATGAACAAAGCTAGTGGAGGTGATGGAATTTCAGTTGAGCTATTTCAACTCGTAAAAGATGATGCTGTGAAAGTGCTGCACCCAATATGCCAGCAGTATGGAAAACTCAGCAGTCACCACGGGACTGGAAAAGATCAGTTTTCATTCCAATCCCAAAGTAAGGCAATGCCAAAGAATGCTCAAACTACCGCACAATTGCACTCATCTCAGTTCAGTTCGGTTCAGTCGCTCAGTCGTGTCCAACTCTTTGCGACCCCATGAACTGCAGCACGCCAGGCCTCCCTGTCCATCACCATCTCCCAGAGTTCACTCAGACTCACGTCCATCGAGTCTGTTTGCCATCCAGCCATCTCATCCTCAGTCGTCCCCTTCTCCTCCTTCCCCCAATCCCTCCCAGCATCAGAGTCTTTTCCAATGAGTCAAATCTTTGCATGAGGTGTCCAAAGTACTGGAGCTTCAGCTTTAGCATCATTCCTTCCAAAGAAATCCCAGGGTTGATCTCCTTCAGAATGGACTGGTTGGATCTCCTTGCAGTCCAAGGGATGCTCAAGAGTCTTCACCAACACCACAGTTCAAAAGCATCAATTCTTCGTCACTCAGCCTTCTTCACAGTCCAACTCTCACATCCATACATGACCATAGGGAAAACCATAGCCGTGACTAGACAGACCTTAGTTAGCAAAGTAATGTCTCTGCTTTTGAATATACCATCTAGGTTGGTCATAACTTTCACACACTAGCAAAGTAATGCTCAAAATTCTCAAAGCCAGGCTTCAACTATAGATGAACCATGAGCTTCCAGATATTCAAGTTGGATTTGGAGAAGGCAGAGAAACCAGAAATCAAATTCCCTACATTTGTTGGATCATCAAAAAAGCAAGAAAGTTCCAGAAAAACATCTACTTCTGCTTTATTTTAAATCTCTTCTCCTTGTACCTTACAAATGCAAATATTAGTATGTTTGATGTTTTACTGAAGTTCCTTAATCTGTTCTCATTTTTTAATACTTGTGGTTTTTTTTTTTTTTCTGTTCCAATTGGGTGATTTCTAGTATTTTATTTTCCAGATTGTTTATGTATTTTTCTGTATCTCTTAAACTACTTTTAATTTCCTTTAGTGTACTTTTTCATTTCAGTTTTTGTATACATCATCTCTCACTGGTTCTTTTTTATATTTTCAGTTGCTTGTTAAAATTCTCACTGAATTCATCTATTCATTTCCACAGTTCAGTTAGCCTTCTTATTACTATTAATAAGCATTAACTATTAGCATTATTATTTTCAACTCTTTATCAGGTAAATTATTTATCTGTTTCATTGGGATTTTTCTTTAGTTCTTTTGTGTCAAACATGTTTCTCTGTCTTCTCATTTTGACTTTCATTATCTGTAAGAAGAGGTGGCAAGAATATACAGAAGAACTGTACAAAAAAGATCTTCAAGACCCAGATAATCATGATGATGTGATCACTCATCTAGAGCCAGACATCCTGGAATGTGAAGTCAAGTGGGCCTTAGAAAGCATCACTATGAACAAAGCAAGTGGAGGTGATGGAATTCTAGTTGACCTCTTTCAAATCCTGAAAGATGATTCTGTGAGAGTGCTGCACTCAATATGCCAGCAAATTTGGAAAACTCAGCAGTGGCCACAGGACTGGAAAAGGTCAGTTTTCATTCCAATCCCAAAGAAAGTCAATGCCAAAGAACGATCAAACTACCACACAGTTGCACTCATCTCACATGCTAGTAAAGTAATGCTCAAAATTCTCCAAGCCAGACTTCAGCAATACGTGAACCGTGAACTTCCTGATGTTCAAGCTGGTTTTAGAAAAGGCAGAGGAACCAGAGATCAATTGCCAACATCCGCTGGATCACGGAAAAAGCAAGAGAGTTCCAGAAAAACATCTACTTCTGCTTTATTGACTATGCCTAAGCCTTTGACTGTGTGGATCACAATAAATTGTGGGAAATTCTGAAAGAGATGGGAATACCAGACCACCTGACCTGCCTCTTGAGAAATCTGTATGCAGGTCAGGAAGCAACAGTTAGAACTGGACATGGAACAACAGACTGGTTCCAAATAGGAAAAGGAGTACGTCAAGGCTGTATATTGTCACCCTGCTTATTTAACTTCTTTTCAGAGTACATCATGAGAAACGCTGGACTGGAAGAAACACAAGCTGGAATCAAGATTGCCAGGAGAAATATCAATAACCTCAGATATGCAGATGACACCAACCTTATGGAAGAAAGTGAGGAGGAACTATAAAGCCTCTTGATGAAAGTGAAAGTGGAGAGTGAAAATGTTGACTTAAAGCTCAACATTCATAAAATGAAGATCATGGCATCTGGGCCTATCACTTCATGGGAAATAGATGGGGAAACAGTGGAAACAGTGTCAAACTTAACTTTTTTCGGCTCCAAAATCACTGCAGATTGTGATTGCAGCCATGAAATTAAAAGACGCTTACTCCTTGGAAGAAAAGTTATGACCTAGACAGCATACTGAAAAGCAGAGACATTACTTTGCTGACTAAGGTCCGTCTAGTCAAGGCTATGGTTTTTCCAGTAGTCATGTATGGATGTCAGAGTTGGACTGTGAATAAGGCTGAGTGCCAAAGAATTGATGCTTTTGAACTGTGGTGTTGGAGAAGACTCTTGAGAGTCCAACTAGTCCATTCTGAAGGAGATCAGCCCTGGGATTTCTTTGGAAGGAATGATGCTAAAGCTGAAACTCCAGTACTTTGGCCACCTCATGGAAAGAGTTAACTCATTGGAAAAGACTCTAATGCTGGGAGGGATTGTGGGCAGGAGGAGAAGGGGACGATAGAGGATGAGATTGCTGGATGGCATCACTGACTCGATGGACATGAGTCTGAGTGAACTCCGGGAGTTGGTGATGGACAGTGAGGCCTGGCATGCTGCAGTTCATGGGGTCGCAAAGAGTCGAACACGACTGAGCGACTAAACTGAACTGAGAACATTAGGAGAAATAGTTACCTAATTTCCCAGCATTGAAAGCAAGTTCTTGCATAAGAGCTTTTCTATCCAATCTGTGCATGTTGGCGGTTTTGATGGGAGAACTAGATCTTAAGTAACATGGGCCGTGTCTTCCTTAGGGGGCTGCTATGTATACCTTGGTGGGCAGTATGGATGGAGTTTGAGGGACTAGAGCCAGAACCAGGTAGAAAAAAGAAAAGTCTGGTTTTCTTACATCCCTATGGTAATTCTTATTGGTTTTTAAACCAGCTAAGAGGGCTCATCTCCCCATGTCCATGTGCGACCCCAGAATTGTGATGTCTAATATTTAGCTCAAACCCATCACTCTTCAGGAAGGATCCCCAAGCCTGGGATCTCTCTCTCCTCTCTCTTCCTCTACTAGGGATGTGGGTCCTAACCAGACTGCTTCTCTTCCCTTCCTACAAGAGTCCATGTGAGTCTTTCTTTACAGACCTGTTTTTGAAGAGCTCTGCTGGTCAGCAGGTTGATTTCGTCAAGAGTCACTTTATACATAGTTATAGTTTTGATGTTTTTCAGGAGGGGAGGTGAGTCCCCAGTGTCCTCGTACTCTGCCATCTTGATCTCTCCTACTCTCAGGATTTTCTTAAACCTCAGAAATAGGATGATATGTCACCTAAGAATTTGGGACTGGTTCTAAAGTGTGTTAAATCACTCCATTTAGAAATATAGAATGTTTTCACAGCAATTAAGTGTGTATAATCATTAAACAATTTTATATTCTTTAATAATATTGTAAAGTCAACTTTGTGATTCTGGACCATTTGTGTAAAACAATAAAATGTTTTTAACTGTTTTAAAACTTGTTTCATTTTTATGAACAAGATTTTTTATTTCAATTTTTTAATATTTCATGATGGTAAAAAAATAGGTTTAATATATAAATATTTTCCCTTGAATCTATTTACTTTACTCATTTATGTGTTTTAACCAATTGTTAATTTTCCAAATCTCTGATTGAATCATCTGCAAATAATAACCCTTTCTCTTAGTTTCCACTGTTATAATATATTTTGTGTGTTTGTGTGGTGATTGTATTAACAACAACCTAAAAAACAAACATTCATAAAAATTTTGATAGTTTAACTTCATATCTTGGACCTCCTTATTTTGAAAGGCAACTTCAGGAAGGCATATTCCTTAGAGAGTTGGTATACTGATCACTAAGAAAGAGCAATGAAAAGTGTGTTCCAAGAACTGGCATCATTAGCATCACCCCAAAACTAGTTAGCAATCCAAAATATCAGATCCAATCCCAGATTACTAAATCAGAATCTTGGGGTCTGGGCTCACGAATGTGACTTTTACCAAGCTAGTATTTGAGAGGAGCACTTCAGTAAAATATATGATCTATCCTCTTTATTCATGAATTTTGTGTTTGTGAATTCAGTTACTCTTTAAAATTTATTTGTATCCTGCTGTGTCTTTGCTGTCATTCAAAGATAAGTGCACGCACACAGTGGCAAATTTTATACCATCCTACATGCACCTCCATTCCTACTCCTGGCTAAGACTGAACTCCCATACTATAAATATGTGTCCTTTCTGTGGTCTGTTTAGTGCTACACACGTTGCATTTCTGTGCTTCTTGTTTTGTTTTGCCTTCTACAATGGCCCCCAAGTGTAGTACAAGAAGCTGTGATATGGCCAATGGAGAAAATACATCTGTTAGAAATAAGTTATGAGTTACAGTACTGTTGGCTATGAGGTCAATGTTAATGAATCAACAATATGTATCATATAAGGTATGTTTAAGCAGAAATACACATAAGGTTATATACTGATCAATTAAGGAAAATGTGACCAGAGATTCCTAGGAAGTTAACCTTGTATTTTTCCAGGCAATGGTTTAGTATTGGCTAATTCAGTGTTCTAGTCAACTTTATAAAACATAATAGCCATAAATAATGAGAACTGACTGTATATAAGCATAAAACGTTGGCACAGTGGTAAAGAATCTGCCTGCCAATGCAGGAGATGCAAGAGACCTGGGTTCTCTCCCTGGGACAGAAAGATGCCCTGGAGGAGGAAATGGCAACCCACTCCAGTATTCTTGACTGGAACATCCTATATACAGAAGAGCCTGGTAGGCTACAGTCCGTGGGGTTGCAAAGAGTTGGACACAACTGAGCGACTGAGCACACAGAACATACAGACTGTATATAAGCACTATCTATATTATAAATAGAAAATAAAAGAAATATATATATATACATACACATATAAAATAAAACAAATGTCAACAGGAGAAAATCTAAATCAATAAGAATATATTCATGATATATATATTCACTTTGAATATATTGATATATATTCACTTTGAATATATTGATATATATTCACTTTGAATATATTGATATATATTCACTTTGAATATATTGATATATATTCAAAAGTAATGCAACTGTGAAAGTTAATAACATGCATTAGTATGTATAACATGATGCATTAATATATTAATTACATTAATTAAGACTATGATATGAATGACAAAATAATACAATGTTGAATTTTAAAAGTTTCAAGAGTAAATTCAACACTGAATCATAAAATTCAAAAGCATGCAAAACTAAATAATATATCATTCAAGGACACAAACACATATGTCAAATCATGAAGGTTAAAAGCAAAGAAATCACAAATGCTATTGCAGGGTACAGTCTCTGCAGAACTAGGGGAAGACAGAAAGATATGATAGAAGAGAAACATTTACATAGATAAAAGTTAAATAGTGAGTACAAAGGTATTATAAAAACAGGGAAGGAATAAAGAATGGACAGATAGTATGCTAGAAAATGCATACATGACAAATGTATCAAGAATCAAGAATTTTGGTGAATCTAGTTACATATAACAGAGTCTTTAAAAGCAATGGCAGTGTTATACTTATTAAATATGATTGTTAGCTTTTACAAATATTTTTCTATAGTGACTTACTACTTGATACACTTAAAACTGTGATATAAAAATTTTAAAATATTTTGTTTGGAATACAAGTATAAGAATTAGTAACGAGGTGAAATGCTGACTTGTGAATAATTTACTGAAAGATAAAAGCAAACATAGATTAACATCATTAAAGAATAATGAAATATTTATCCTGAAAGTTAAAATTTACAAGGCTCTTCTACATATACTATCTCATTTAACATACTCTCTGGCATCGTTATTTATATACAAAGGAGAAATCTGTAATAGGTTAAAATTTTAAAACGTACAAAAAGGTAGGACTTCAGAATTGAAATGTACTAGTCTTTAAATTGTATAGCTGCGATTATAATCTTATCTGCATATATGTCTATAATGGTTTACAAAACACTTTGAGGTACACTTTTTAAAAACTGATTTTATATGACCTAATAATATAAAGTTCACATAGTGTGAACATTGGCTATGACAAACCAAAAATTTTATATGCAAATTGATCATATGAAATGTTGAAACAATTCCCAAGTTCATCCTTTCCCCATCAAATGAATAGAGCCTTATCACAATGAAGCCACCACTGTTCCCACTCTAACACTTTCTCTTTTAAATATTTTTAAATCATCAAAGATTTCACTAACCATGGAACTTCAATCCAGTGAAGAGCACTTTGAGTGATCTTCACAACTGGTCAATTACTCAGAGTGAACTTTCAACTCTAAGTGTTTTATATGTGGCATAAATCTAAGATCAGCTTTAAAAATCAAAGTGGCTATCAACTTGATCAAATAATAAGGGCACAATTCTCTAACCCATCATTAATCAGAATGCAAATATTCAATACAATGCTTTGAAGACATTCAGCATGACCAGACCACTGCACTTGAATAATATTAAAGCAAATTTTAATTTCTGCATGAATGAAAATCAGCAAAATACAAAGTAAAGAGTCATACAATATTTTTCATTCCTTCTTTTTCTAGGAGGTTGTCTGTGGACACTTGAATTTACTGTGCTAAATAATATTGTTCTAAGTAAAAGCCTCAGTAAATCGCTGAAAACATTGGAACATAAAATGAAACTCAGTCGATTTACTGAAAATATTTTTTTTTCCTTCACTTAACATGATTATACAATGTGTCAATTATCTAGTCATTTGAATTTTCAGGAAGAAAGAAACAACTTTCTCTATAGAGAATCAGTTGGCTTTCATAATACTCAGAGAATATTTGCATAATAACACCGCTACAGCTGCAAGGTTAAATCCATTAATTTATTGGGAACAGAACAGGCTGTTCTGGTTGGCTGTTGCAAAAATTGCTTTTTGCACTTGTCTTTTCCACCATCAAGTATTTGCTGGGAGCACACAATTACTGCAGCAAAGCCTATGTTGCCAAGCGAGGAACCTTATTTAACATGGAAAGTGGCGAACACTTCACTTTCTGAAAATGAAAAAAATTAATCTTGAAAAGCTTCCTAATTAACATTTTCTCCTTCACCAGTTGTTTCATAGGATAAAGTAGAGGATGGCAATTCGGATGAAGGTTAACTAGATGAACCCATTTCTGCAGCAGCTCTCAAGTGCAAATGTCATCCCTAAACAATCTTTCTTCATAACTAGAAATAATCTCAAATCTTCCTTGGGTATTTTCTCCTAAATGGTAAATTTAAAAATAGAACACTTATCTCCAAAAGTCACCAAATGAACAAACCACCTCTTGAAATTCACATTATATACTCAAGAGCTGCTGTGTAATAAATGTAAAGGAAATTCACAGTGTTTTTATGAATTCCTAGCAAAAATCATTAAAACAAGAAAGGAGCATACTATAATTTAAATCATATCTTAAATATGAACTACATTCACCTAAGTATCATATAACCTGTAATATATTAATAACTAAGTTGGGAAAAGTTTTCCTGCCCAGGACTACTCAATCACAGGAAAGAAAATTAACAGGAACACTAACAATGTTTTTTCAATTTGTTAATTTATAAAATGTTACTATGTTAAAATAGAATGAAGTTATCTATAAACAAATAATAACATGCATTTATATATTATATTTGGGTCATGGAATAAATTCTGGGGTGAGCAAAGACAGTCAGACAAAATAGTATAGACAAAGAAAGTAAGTGAAAGAAAGGATAGAGGAAGTAAAAAGGAAAAGGAAAGTGAAATGTGAGAAAAGGAAGAGGAAGGGGAAGTGTGAAAAACAAATCCTTGATCTTCATCAGCCCAAACACTTTCCTCTTCCTATATCTCCTGTGTCTCAGTTCAGTTCAGTTCAGTCACTCAGTCCTATCAGACTCTTTGCGACCCCGTCAATCGCAGCACGCCAGTCCTCCCTGTCCATCACCAACTCCCAGAGTTCACCCAAACCCACGTCCTTTGAATTGGTGATGCCATCCAACCATCTCATCCTCTGTCATCCCCTTCTCCTCCTGCCCTCAATCTTTCCCAGCATCAGGGTCTTTTCCAATAAGTCAGCTCTTTGCATCAGGTTGCCAAAGTATTGGAGTTTCAGCTTCAACATCAGTCCTTGCAATGAACACCCAGGACTGATATCCTTTAGGATGGACTGGTTGGACCTCCTTGCATTCCAAGGGACTCTCAAGAGTCTTCTCCAACACCATAGTTCAAAAGCATCAATTCTTTGCCGCTCAGCTTTCTTTACAGTCCAACTCTCACATCCATACATGACCACTGGAAAAACCATAGCCTTGACTGGATGGACCCTTATTGACAGAGTAATGCCTCTGCTTTTTAATATGCTATCTAGGTTGGTCATAACTTTCCTTCCAAGGAGCAAGCGTCTTTTAATTTCATGGCTGCAGTCACCATCTGCAGTGATTTTGGAGCCCAAAAAAATAAAGTCAGCCACTATTTCGACTGTTTCCCCATCTATTTGCCATGAAGTGATGGGACTGGATGCCATGATCTTAGTTTTCTCAATGTTGAGCCTTAAGCCAACTTTTTCACTCTCCTCTTTCACTTTTGGCAAGAGGCTCTTTAGTTCATCTTCACTTTCTGCCATAAAGGTGGTATCATGCGCATATCTGAGGTTACTGATATTTCTCCCAGCAATCTTGATTCCAGCTTGTGCTTCCTCCAGCCCAGTGTTTCTCATGATGTACTCTGCATATACATTAAATAAGCAGGGTGACAATATACAACCTTGATGTACTCCTTTTCCTATTGGAACCAGTCTTTCGTTCCATGTCCAGTTCTAACTGTTGCTTCCAGACCTGCATACAGGTTTCTCAAGAGGCAGGTCAGTATGTACCAGTAGAAAGGCAAATATGTTGCTTACAGGGAAGCCTCAGTTTTTCCACAAAAAGCAAATAACACCGTTCAGTTCAGTTCTGTCACTCAATCGTGTCTGACTCTTTGCGACCCCATGGATTGTGGTACACCAGGCTTCCCGTCCATCACTAACTCACTCCCAGAGTTCACCCAGACTCATGTGCATCGAGTTGGTGATGCCATCCAGCCATCTCATCCTCTGTCATCCCCTTCTCCTCCTGCCCCCAATCCCTCCCAGCATCAGGGTCTTTTCCAATGAGTCAAGTCTTCGCATGAGGTGGCCAAAGTATTGGAGTTTCAGCCTCAGCATCAGTCCTTCCAATCAACATAGTAGTATGTTGGAACTCTTTTAAAAGTAGAAAGACCATGAAATATATTGGGGAGGGTGGAAGGGTGATTGGGTAAAAGTGAGATATTTTCCCTTGAAACAAAGACACACATGATTACATTATTTGTACATTTTTAGTACCCACAGTACAAGCATTTTTGTGCCTTGTTTTGGAATACCATCTCTGTGCCTTTTTAACTTGCCAGTTTTCTATTATACCTTCAAGACCCAAGTCAAATGTATTCCCATCTATGAAGATAACCCAGATTGCCACAATCTAAATTAAATGTTTCTTCTTCCAAATTCCTATAATACTTATTTTTACTTTCATTATCAAACTGAATTTTTATTACAGTTAAATTATGAGTTTCTTGAAGGAAGATGATGGCATTTACCTAGTAGCCCCAAAAGTTTGATCAATTCCTTACATAAAGTGGGCATGTAAAACATATTCAGTGATCTATGTTGAAATTCCTCCAGCAGAAAGTATTATATTGGACTATTTTCTTATATCCAAATGTTTCCTTTTTTTATTAAAAAAATAAAAATCCATATATCATTAGTTTAGACTGATCACCCTTGAAGGTGGCTCCAGTGGCTCAGTGGTGAATAATGCACCTGCAGTGCAGGAGATGCAGAGATGTGGGTTCAATCCCTGGGTCAAGAGGGCCCCCTGGAAGAGGAAATGGCAAGCCACTCCAGTACTCTTGCCTGGGAAATCCCATGGACAGAGAGCCTGTCCATGGGGTCGCAAAAGAGTTGGGCATAAGTGAGTTACTAAACAATCAACACAGTAACCAGAGGGATTTGGTGAAAGCACATGGCAGAGAGTGTCACTACTCTGCTAACAAGCTCACAATGTTTTCCCGTTTCTCTCAAGGTAAAACTTAAAGTCTTTAAAATGAAATACAAGTCCCATGACCTCCCTGACTTAATTTGTGTCTCACTCTCATCCTTTTTTACTCTCTTCCCACCGCATCTTTTGAATCACAGTGTCCTCCTCACTGGTTGATAGCAGTGAGGTTGGATGGCATGACCGACTCAATGGACATGAGTTTGAGTAAACTCCGGGAGTTGGTGTTGGACAGAAAGGCCTGGTGTGCTGCACTCCGTGGGGTCACAGGGTCAGACACGACTGAGCAACTGAACTGTCCTCACTAGACTTTTCTTACTAGAGGGCCCTTGCACTTGCTTCTTTTACACTTGGAACACTCTTCTTTTAGATCACCAGAAAGTTTACTCCTTGGCCTCGTTTACGTCTTTACTCAATAGTCACCTCAGTTAAACATTTCCAACCTATCTTACATAAAATTATGCTCACTACTTTACTTTTCTCATTAGCAAGTTTTTCTCACTGTCCTATACAAATAAACATACCATCATCACGATGATTTATACTCACTTTTTTTCTGATTTATTCATTGTTTTATTTCTAAAGAATAGATAGAATCTAATCCATAGTAGGCCTTCAATAAACATATACTGAATATTGATTGGATCAGTAAAGGTTTCTACACATTTTTGACAAGGTAAGTGCATGGTTGATAAATAGATTTTTGTTTTTGCATATGCAGTCCTATTATACTTTTAAACTTTTAGAGAAATGTCTATATTCCAAGCTTTTAAGTTGCAGAAGCAAAGTTTAGCTCTTCTTCAATATGGGAAAGAGAAAAAGTAAATATCAAAATGTACTGTGTTGAGGAAGCAGATTCCCAAAAGGACAGAGAATAACAGTGGTCTGTTGGATTATTTTAATCAATAGGAAGGTTTAGAACATACTTAGATTAAAATTTAGGTAATGTATAAGCACATATCAGATAGGGAAACACTATTCACAATAGTCAAGAGGTAGAAGCAATCTAAATGCTCACTGAAAGATGAATGGATAAAGAAAATATAATATACACACACTGAAATATTATTAAACCTTAAAAGAAGAAAGAAATCCTATCACATGCTGCAGTATGAATGTACCTTGAAGACTTCATGATAAGAGATACAGGCTAGTTACAAAATGACAAATACCATATAGCACCACTTATATGGTAGGAAAACTCAGAAACATAAAGGAGAATGGTGGTTTCCAAGCACTAGGGAGAGGAAGAAATGGGGAGTTTTTCAATGGGTACAGAGCTTCAGCCTTGCAAGATGAAGAAAATTTAAAGATCTACTGCACAACACTGTGAATATATTTAACACTCTTGTGTACACTTAAAAATCATGAAGATGGTTGGTTCTAGATTATGTGATTTTGATCACAATTAAAACACTTTTTGAGAAAAAAATAAATGAACGGCTATAGATCTGCAGTGGCAAATGGATCACATTTTTATCCACAAATGCATATTTGTGTTTTCAAAGGCTTCTTTCATGTTGATTTATTTAAAGAAAGCAGATATTATACCCACATAAAATCATTTAATGACAATTGGAAGCCATGAATTTTAAACCACTCTTCAAGGGCAATTATCTATGAAGAAATGGACTTCCTTAAAAATGATACTAAATTTTATGTCAAAATTTAGTTATGTTTAAAGTAGGGAAGACATTGTAGTTGCTTCTAATGTAATAATTCAATTATTGTAAGTATTTAATATTTAACTTTTGGTGCTTGCAAATAACTGAGAAATAATTTGGGTTCATCGTCCTATCATTGGCAATTGCAATACATTTACAAGGACAGTGTAGACGTATATTAATTAGAATGTTAATAATCAAAATCTATTTTTTACTTAACCTACAAGTTGGTTACCTGGTACCTACAAGTTGTCCTGCTGCTCTGGGTTAACTGTGTATGTACTAGCATGCTCAGTCATGTCCAAATCCTTGTGACCCTATGTCACAAAGTTTCCTCTGTCCATGGGATGTTCCAGGCAAGAATACTAGAGTGGGTTGCCATTTCCTCCTCTAGGGGATCTTCCCAGCTGAGGGATCAAGCCTGTGTCCTATGTCACCTGCATTGCAGGCAGATTCTTTAGCCACTGAGCCACCAGGGGTTAACTGTATATAAATACAAATGAGTATATGAGCATTATATCAATACATTTTCCTCTATCTAGACACATTGTACATTGTACTGTTTCCACCCTAAAGACACATTGAAGTTCTAATTCCCAATACCTGTGAATATGACCTCATTTGGAAACATGGTATTTATACATGTAATAAAGAAAAATTTAAGTCATACTGGATAAGGGGGACCGTAAATCCAATAAAAGATGACCACAACAGTCTTGCTGTGGTATTTGCTATGGCATCTCTAGGGAAACAACACATCACATGACTATGTGCATTTGCCAGGGGGCAAAATTTGCCTGACAGAGCAAGGGCATTGGTGGTTCACAAATCTGGATTAATTTTGCTCTATGAATTACATTCAGTGTGACTCTAACTTACTTATCCTCTCTTCCATCAGTTTTCTCTGGTAAAATGGCAATAATTCTGTTATAAAGATTGAATGAAATAGAATGTAATGAGCAGAGCCTGTCACAGATGAGTTCAACATATAATAAAAGTAATAACAACTGATGTAAGATCTCGGTTACACACATTACACTCACATATGCCAATAACTTTACTTAACTTTCTGTTTTTCCTTTATGTTAAATATACTGAAACCAGTTCCTAGGAAAAGAAGAATAAAATAAGGTCAGATAACTAAACCATAGCCTACATATTTTAAATAATAAAAAGTATTTAATGCAAAATGAATATGGTTGCAAACGCCAACACTTGTGCTTTCAATGACCAGTTTTATTCACTATACACTTAGATGTTGTATTATTTATGATAAAAGTGAACTATGTCCTCGGATCTTTATTAAATAATAACTTATATGTCTAAGATTAGTTTTTCTTTGATAGCAGAGCTACTTGCCATTAATTATAGTACTTATATAACCTTGAAAATATAATAGTTTATAGATCACAGAGGTTGTAATTCATCATTTTAGGATGATACATGGAAAACTAAGTGTAATTTTAGACATCACAGATTTGAAAAGTCAAGGACGAATTTAGGTATGCCCATAGAAATGCAAGAACAGTGAATTGTCTAGCAAGCAAAAGACAAATACGAAATTGTTGTGAAATGTAGGTTTAGCTTTCAGACACAGAGCTTAAAGGGCACAAGAGGGATGGTTCCAATTACATATGCAAAGGTTTGGCAGATAGGAAAGTATGTCAATTTATTCTATTTTGCTCAAAAACCAATATTGGGGTCTTCATGACGAAGGCATATTTTGAATCAATATATAACAAATAGCATTATAACAATTTGAACTATCCCCAAATAGAATGAGCTGCCTCAACACAGTAGAAATATTTCTGTAAAGGTTGTCTCAGCATCTGCCAAGGATACTGTATTACTGAGCTAGGGAAACTTATGCCTTTCATGTATTCAAAACTTTTTAGACAGGAACCTTTACAGCTAATTTGTTACTTTATTATAATAAAGACCACGCCAGTGTTCTTGCCTGAAGAATTCCAGGGATGGGGGAGCCTGGTGGGCTGCCGTCTATGAGGCCACACAGAGTTGGACACGACTGAAGTGACTTAGCAGCAGCAGCAGCAGCATAATAAAGAATGAAATTTCATTATTTTCAATAGCATGGATGTTCTTTGAGGGTATTATGCTAAGTGAGATATGTCAGGCAGAGAAAAACGAATACTTTATGATATCACTTATACATGAAATATAGAAAATGAAACAAACTAATCAATATACTAAAAAAGAAACAGACACATATATAGAGACCAAATTTCAAGGTTACTGTAAGGAGAGGGGAAAGAGAAAGAGTAATAATATAGGGGTATGGAATGAAGAGGTATAAACTATTATGCATAAAATAATCTACAAGGATATATTTTATAAGAATATAGTCAATATTTTATAACTATAAATGGAGCATAATCTTTAAAAATTTTGAATCACCATATTGTACACCTTTAATTTATGTCATATTGTACACCAAGTATACCTCAATTAAAAAAAAAAAACTGGCTTTCCTGATTCAAAAAGTTAAATCTCAAACAATGTCCTAAAATATGAAAAGTTGATCAGTGTTGTTAGGCATTGAGAAAAAAAATAACAAGTACTCACTTAGCAGAATGGCTAACATTAAAAATTCTGACAATACCAAGTATTTATAAGAAGTCCTGTCATCAGAATTACTGTATATTGTTGCTGAGTATGTAAACTGGGACATCCATTTTGTAACGCTTGCTGATATTTATTAAAACTGAAAATATGCATACCATATAATCTAGAAATTATATGATGGCTATATATCTTTGCTATTCATACAAATATTCACTAACCAACATGTTTACAAATACTCAGAGGAATTATATTCATAGGAACAATAAAATGTCTGTCAACAAGATAAATAAATTGATATATCCTTTTATTGGAATAATATATAGATAAAAACTAATAGACTACTAAAGTGAAGTCGCTCAGTCGTGTCCGATTCTTTGTGACCCCCGTGGACTGTAGCCCTCCAGGCTCCTCCGTTCATGGGATTCTCCAGGCAAGAATACTGGAGTGGGTTGCCATTTCCTTCTCCAGGGGATCTTCCCGACCCAGGGATCGAAACCAAGTCTCCCACATTGCAGGCAGACGCTTTAACCTCTGAGCCACCAGTGAAGCCAGCAGAAATATGGATGAATTTCAGAAACATTCTTGGGCTCCAAAATCACTGCAGGTGGTGACTGCAGCCACTAAATTAAAGTACGCTTGCTCCTTGGAAGAAAAGTTATGACAAACCTAGACAGCATATTAAAAAGCAGAAACGTCACTTTTCTGACAAAGGTCCTTATAGTCAAAGCCATGGTTTTTCCAGTATGCATGTATGGATGTGAGAATTGGACCATAAAGAAGGCTTGCCGAAGAATTGATGCTTTTGAACTATGGTGTTGGAGAAGACTCTTGAGAGTCCCTTGGACTGCAAGGAGATCAAACCAGTCCATTCTAAAGGAAATCAGTCATGAATATTCACTGGAAGGGCTGATGCTGAAGCTCCAATCCTTTGGCCACCTGATGCAAACAACCGACTCACTGGAAAAGACCCTGATGCTGAGAAAGATTGAAAGCGGGAGGGGATGACAGAGGATGAGATGGTTGGATAGCATCATGGACTCAATGGACATGAGTTTGAGCAAGCTCTAGATGGTGAAGGGAAGGGAAGCCTGGCAAGCTGTAATCCATGGGGTCACAAAGAGTCAGACATGACTGAGCAACTAAACAACACAGAAACATAATTTTGAATGAAAAAAGTCAGACACAAATAATACATTTGATTCAATTTTTATAATGTTCAACACATTATAAGAATCTAATTTATGGTGTTAGAAATCAGGATTTCTAAGAAAAGGACGGATTTCTGGAGTAATGATATACTCTACTTTCTGATGGGTGGAGAATTCCTGGTGCAATTTTTACTCTGATAAAAATCACTGAGTTTAACACTTTCATTTGGCATAGTTTTCTTAGATAGGTCAAAATTCAATAAAATGATTAATTTTTTTAAAGAAAAGTTAACTTGCTCTCTATAAAATCAGAAGAATGTGTGTAGACATCCAGATAATAATATTTATAGTTTCTCATCAAATCCCAAGAGAATTTAGCAAAGACATTTACATTCCTTACACAGTGTTGCTTATAGAAGTAGAGAATATTAGAATCTTATGTAGTCATAGAAGTGATCTGCCCCAAATCCAGGTGTGAAAGCTAAGAGAAAAGGTACAGGAAAGAAATTGAGGCCTGAAGAGATGTTTTTCCTAAAATCAATCAATAGCTAGATACAAAACCAGGCGCAGAATGTAGACACCTGATTCCAGGTTTAATGAGTTCCTTCTACCTTGAAAATTCAGGATTGTCTTTTTATAACCACAGGGCTTTTGTTCCTTTTTTTCTTACCTTTGGCAGCAAATGTATACTTAACTCTCACAATAATTCCAAAGAAAATCTTTTTCCTTTAATTTTTGGATCAACCAGTTTTAATTTCCTCTTTTTTCCCAAGTCTGCTGAGAAGTACTGCATAAATGTTTAAAGGATGGACACAGTTTCCACAAGACTGAGCTAAGAGTCTACCTTGAAATGAAAAATGGTGCTGATATTTAGAAAATGAAAAATAGCAAGTTAGCCTTGTGGCTCAGCAACCGAATGTTCCACTATGGCACAAGTTGCTCGCTATGCTATAAATTTTTCCATCTTAAGCTCTAAAAGACAGAATGAAGACCTGGGCGACTTTGCTGGTTCCAGTGATCTATCAAGTAACTTCAGGAGCTGAAAAATTTGCATCATTTGGCATCTATAATGCCAGATACATTCAACTCAGTGAGATAGTAAATCAATATCCTCTTAAATTATGAGACAAAGCATCAAGACCAGGAGCAAAGCACCTGCCAGAGATAAGAGCACCAAACAGAATTATCATCCTACCCAAATATCAGAAACTGAACCTTTAGACATTTAAACTGTCCACTGTAACACACTGAGTGGATAACATGCAAAGCATAGGTAGGTTTACACATTTAAAAACACACAGTATTTAACTGATGACAGCAAAAAGGCACTCTATTTTAATACAATGTCTAATATTAAAATATTTATAATCACAGAAATTAAAATTACTCACTTAAAAATCATCAATTGTTTATTGGTATGAGATTCTGTGCATCTAAACACTTCACAAAAAATTCTTAAAGTCCACAACTTCTATATTGATAAAGTGTTAGAGTCAATGGGAGACTATTTGCTTAACCACAATCTGCCTATATTATGTACAAAATGTCAAGTGGCTATAGGAATAAGTAATAAAAGACTGAATTTTTTTATAATGAAATATTTTATAAATATGAACAAGAAGTGACATTGTATTAATCACTTAAACTTATATTTTACACATACTTAAAATTTAATTATGTTGCTATTTTTGATGGTATTTATCTATATATTTAATTAATTTATTTATTATTGAAGGATAATTGCTTTACAGAATTTTGTTATTTTCAGTCAAACCTCAACATGAATCAGCCATAGGCATTAATATATTTTCTAAGGAATGTCTTGCTTGTGACATGTCAGAGGGGTTGGCTGAATTGCCAGTGGCCAAGAAATACAGTGAATATGGTAAGCAAAGTCTATGTTTTCACTGTTATTTTCACAACTGGATGAACATTGCCTTCCAAATACACATAACTATTTAAATCCATTTCATCTTGTTTGTTCTTTACTCATTGTTCAAAAAGAGTTGAGATAACTTCAGTGGGAAAATATGGTTTCCTCCAATGATGCACTACTCAGTTTAGAAAGACATATCAGTTTTACTTTTTCAAATTAAATTTATATTATCTGTTTTTCAAGGGCACTTGAATTTTTTTTAAAACAATATCAATTTACATAAAAATTACACTTTGTAATCAATTGTAATATTTTCTAATACTAAAATTCACTATAGAAGAGGGCTGTATAATAGCAATATGACTTTACAGTAAAACTTTTCTTGTAGCACCACATGAGTGTAATCTATGTAAAGCACATGGCTGTCAGTATATAATAATTACAGAGCCACTTAGAGAATACTAGTACTGTGCTGTGAACTGCTTCAAGGGTTACCACTCACTTCCTGACTTCTATGAATGGCCCAACTGTAGTAGGGCAGATCATACTCAATATGGCCTTATTTCAGTTCAGTTCAGTCGCTCAGTCATGTCCGACTCTTTGCGACCCCATGAACTGCAGCATGCCAGGATTCCCTGTCCATCAACAATTCCTAGAGTTCACCCAGACTCACGTCCATTGAGCTGGTGATGGACCAGCCATCTCATCCTCTGTCGTCCCCTTTTCGTCCTGCACCCAACCCCTCCCAGCATCAGAGTCTTTTCCAATGAGTTAACTCTTCACATGAGGTGCCAAAAGTACTGGAGTTTCAGCTTTAACATCATTCCTTCCAAAGCAGGACTGATCTCCTTTGGAATGGACTGATTGGCTCTCCTAGCAGTCCAAGGGACTCTCAAGAGTCTTCTCCAACACCACAGTTCAAAAGCATCAATTCTTTGGCACTCAGCTTTCTTCACAGTCCAACTCTCACATCCATACATGACCACAGGAAAAACCATAGCCTTGACTAGACAGACCTTTGTTGGCAAAGTAATGTCTCTGCTTTTGAATATGCTAGTAGGTTGGTCATAACTTTCCTTCCAAGGAGTAAGCGTCTTTTAATTTCATGGCTGCAGTCACCATCTGCAGTGATTTTGAACCCCCCCAAAATGCAGTCAGTCACTGTTTCCACTGTTTCCCCATCTATTTCCCATGAAGTGATGGGACCAGATGCCATGAACTTCGTTTTCTGAATGTCGAGTTTTAAGCCAACTTTTTCACTCTCCACTTTTACTTTTGTCAAGAGGCTTTTTAGTTCCTCTTCACTTGCTGCCATAAGGGTGGTGTCATCTGCATATTTGAGGTTATTGATGTTTCTCCCGGCAATCTTGATTCTAGCTTGTGTTTCTTCCAGTCCAGCGTTTCTCATGATGTACTCTGCATATAAGTTAAATAAGCAGGGTGACAATATACAGCCTTGACGTACTCCTTTTCCTATTCGGAACCAGTCTGTTGTTCCATGTCCAGTTCTAACTGTTGCTTCCTGACCTGCATACAGATTTCTCAAGAGGCAGGCCAGGTGGTCTGGTATTCCCATCTCTTTCAGAATTTTCCACAGTTTATTGTGATCCACACAGTCAAAGTCTTTGGCATAGTCAAGAAAGCAGAAATAGATGTTTTTCTGGAACTCCCTTTCTTTTTTGATGATCCGGCAGATGTTGGCAATTTGATCTCTGGTTCCTCTGCCTTTTCTAAAACCAGCTTGAACATCAGGAAGTTCACGGTTCACGTATTGCTGAAGCCTGGCTTGGAGAATTTTGAGCATGACTTTACTAGCATGTGAGATGAGTGCAATTGTGTGGTAGTTTGAGCATTCTGTGGCATTGCCTTTCTTTGGAATTGGAATGAAAACTGACCTTTTACAGTCCTATGATGACTGCTGAGTTTTCCAAATTTGCTGGCATATTGAGTGCAGCACTTTCACAGCATCATCTTTCAGGATTTGAAAGAGCTCAACTGGAATTCCATCACCTCCGCTAGCTTTGTTTGTAGTGATATTTTCTAAGGCCCACTTGACTACACATTCCAAAATGTCTGGCTCTAGGTGAGTGATCACACCATTGTGATTATCTTAGTCATGAAGATCATTTTTGTACAGTTCTTCTGTGTATTCTTGCCACCTCTTCTAAATATCTTCTGCTTCTGTTAGGTCCACACCATTTCTGTCCTTTATCGAGCCTATCTTTGCATGAAATGTTCCCTTGGTGTTTAGTGGCCATAAATAAACACCACAGCACATATTTCAAATGTAATAATAATGATGTACTCAAGCTAAATTTTCCAGGAAGGGAATATCTACACATTTATTATAAAATTAGGATTTTTTTTTCCCTGCAGACCAGCTCATCATGTTAAAAATTTTCATTTATCTGTTCCCAACTTTTTTCTCAACAAGACTGCTTTATTAACTCTAGTCAAGTTATATTATCACTCTTTTGGGGCAAATTTTCCTTTGCTACTCAATAGGCCTTAGGACATAATCACACTTCTGCAAAATAATTGCTATTGTTAATAACCATGAGTCAGCTAGAAAAGGTTGAAATGTGTTTTAAGCTTTCTGACTAATAAGGAAAATAAATTGTTATAAAGTTATTCAGAGTTTTTCCTATGAAGGCTCATAAAGGAAAACTATAATTTTGATGATATCCTTTTAACTTTTTTTATAAAATATATAGAAGCAAATTTCATACTCCTTTTGCTCTTCATTTTCAGCTGAAATAATAAGACCAAGAACTTCAGTAAAAGTATTTCTAAAAGCATATAGATTTATCTGAGATAAAGCTTAAAATAGTATCAACTATTAAATAATAATCACAACTGATAGCACATTTGTTGTTGTTGTTGTTGTTGTTGTTCAGTCATTAAGTTGTATCTGACTCTTTGTAACCCCATGGACCGTAGCCAGCCAGGTTCCTCTGTCCATGGGATTCCCCAGGCAAGAATACTGGAGTGGGTTGCCATTTCCTTCTCCAGGAGGATCTTTCCAACCCAGGGATCTAACCTATGTATCCTGTTTGGCAGGTGGATTCTTAAAACACTGAGCCACCTGGGAAGCTCCATAGCACATAATGAGTGTTTATAATATATAATGTACAAATGCTAGAAACTTTAGATAAATTAACTTCTTTAATCTTCAAAATAACTCTGCATTTTTGTTTTAATTTTATCCCAATAGTAGAGAAGAAAATACAGAGGTTTCCTCAGAGATTGAGAATAGTCTACATCATCCTAATCACTGTCTTCATTACTCGTCAACTTGGCAGAGAAGAAATACAAAAACTACCAGGAAGCATCAGGGCTACTTGAAAGAAATTCAAATGTCCCAACACAGATATATATAGATATAGATATATACATAAAGCAATATATGTCTATATTGGGTTGGCCAAAAGATGGTTCTGTTTGTTTATTTATTTTTGTAACATCTTGTAATTTATCCTGTCTAGCTGGGATTCTTCCTCGTCTAAGTCACTACAGTAAAGAGCTACTAACTGGAAAATGTTCTGCCACTCAAGTGTGTTAATTAAGAAAAAAAGTTTAAATCATTTCTCTGAAGAAGACATACAGTTGGCCAACAGGCACTTGCAAAGGTACTCAACATCACTAATAGGGAAATGCAAATCAAAACCAACAATGAGATATTACCTCACACCTGTCAGAATGGCTATTGCCAAGAAAAACACAAGAAGTAACAAGTTGGCAAGGATATATAGAAAAGGAAAATCCCAAGCACTGCTGGTGGGAAAGTAAACTGGTGCAACCACTATGGAAACAGTAGGGAGATTCCTCTAAAAACTAAAAATAGAACTAATATATGATCTAGCAATTCTACTCCTGAGTATTTATCCAAAAAAAACAAAAATACTAATTCAAAAAAACACTCACACACCTATGTTCATTGCAGCATTATTTCCAAAGGCCAAGATATGGAAGCAGCCCAAGTGTGCATCAATAGTAGTAGTACTGTTAGTCACTCAGTCATGTCTGACTCTGCGACTCCACAGACTGTAGCCCACCAGGCTCCTCTGTCCATTGAATTCTCCAGGCATGAATACTGGAGTGGGGTGCCATTCCCTTCTCCAGAGGATCTTCCCGACCAGGGATCAAACCCAGGTGTCCTGCATTGCAGGCAGATTCTTTACCATCTGAGCTACAGGGAAATCAACAGATACATGGATAAATAGATACATAGATAAAGAAGACGTGGTATATCCCTGGGTTGGAAAGACAACCTAGAGGGGTATATACATACAAATGAATATTACTCAGCCATAAAAATAGTGAAATTTTGCCATTTATGACAACACAGATTAACCTAGAGGTATTAGGCTAGGAGAAAGATAAATACTCTATGATTGTACTTATATGTGGAGTCTAAGAAACAAAACAATGAAGAGATAACAAAACAGGAACAGTCATATAAACAAAAAACAAACAGGTTGCCAGAGGGAAGGGAGATGAGGGAGTAGAGAGATAGGTGAGGGCCGGTGAACAAGGCCCTGTGTCCTTATCTGCTGAAGTAAAATTCTGACTCAAGAGTTAATGATTGGGAAATATGAAGATATAGAAACAAAGAACAGCTGTTAGACTAGAGAACTGGTAAAAAATTTAGACTATAATTCTCCCACATAGCAGAATCACCAAACTTCCAGTTCCCTGAAAGATACAGAAAAAGGGCAAACACACATTTCTAAGGTGTTTCTACAGGAAGCAGAACCCCTCCAGATGAGAACTGCTGACCACAAGAACACAGACCTAGACTGGCTGAAACTAGAAAACTGGTGATTCTTGAAACTTCACCTTTATCCCAACCAGTACAAGAACTGTCCATGAGCTGATCACGCCCTGCGCCTTGAACAATATAAAACTCCGCACTATCCCCTCCAAGGTGGATCACATGGTCTGGAGGGCATTAGACCACCTTGGCCCTCTTTGCCTGGCAAAGCAATAAAAGCCACTTTTTTCTACTTCACCAAAAACTCTCTCCATGTTTCTATTTGGCACCAGTGAACAGAGGCTGAGTTTTGGCAACAAGAGGTATAATACAGGCTTGCAGTTGCAAAATAAATGAGTCACTGGTATGAGATGCAGGGTATGGAGAATAGAGTCAATAATTATATATTTTGGTGTGGTGACACATGGTAATTAGAATTATTATGGTGGTCATTTTGAAGTATATAGAAATATTGAATCACTATGTTGTACACTAGGAAGAAACAAACAAACTCATATAAGAACACATTTGTGGTTACCAGAGGAGGTGGGGGGAGGAGACATTGGATGAAGGCAGTCAAAAGGTACAAAATGCCATTTATGATGAAAATAAGTAGTAGGGATGTAGTGTACAACATGATGAATCAATTGACATTGCTGAATGTTATATATAAAAATTGTTGAGAGTAAATACCAAGAGTTCTCACAAGAAAAAAACATTTTTTTTTACTTTTTCTTTAAATCTGTATATATAAGAAATGATGAAGTTTCACTAAACTTACTATGGTAAACATTTCATAATGTACATAAGTCAGATTATTATGTTATATGCCTTAAACTTATATAGTAATGTACGTCAATTATATCTCAATAAACCTAGACAAAATAATTGCAACTACTTTGTGATTTTAGATGACGCCACCCTTATGGCATAAAGTGAAGAAGAACTAAAGAGCCTCTTGATGAAAGTGAAAGAGGAGAGTGAAAAAGTTGGCTTAGAGCTCATCATTCAGAAAATGAAGATCATGGCATCTGGTCCCATCACTTTGTGGCAAATAGATGGGGAAACAGTGGAAACAGTGGCTGACTTTATTTTGGGGTGCTCCAAAATCACTGCAGATGGTGATTGCAGCCATGAAATTCAGTTCAGTTTAGTTCAGTCGCTCAGTGTCCGACTCTTTGCGACCCCATGAATCGCAGCACGCCAGGCCTCCCTGTCCATCACCATCTCTCGGAGTTCACTCAGACTCACGTCCATCGAGTCCGTGATGCCATCCAGCAATCTCATTCTCAGTCATCCCCTTCCCCTCCTGCCCTCAATTCTCTCAGCATCAGAGTCTTTTCCAATGAGTCAACTCTTTCCATGAGGTAGCCAAAGTACTGGAGCTTCAGCTTTAGCATCATTCCTTCCAAAGAAATCCCAGGGCTGATCTCCTTCAGAATGGACTGGTTGGATCTCCTTGCACTCCAAAGGACTCTCAAGAGTCTTCTCCAACACCACAGTTCAAAAGCATCAATTCTTCAGCGCTCAGCCTCCTTCACAGTCCAACTCTCACATCCGTACATGACCACAGGAAAAATCATAGCCTTGACTAGACAGACCTTAGTCAGCAAAGTAATGTCTCTGCTTTTGAATATACTATCTAGGCTGGTCATAATTTTTCTTCCAAGGAGTAAGTGTCTTTTAATTTCATGGCTGCAGTCACCATCTGCAGTGATTTTGGAGCCCCCAAAAATAAAGTATGACACTGCTTCCACTGTTTCCCCATCTATTTCCCATGAAGTGATGGGACCAGATACCATGATCTTCATTTTCTGAATGTTGAGCTTTAAGCCAACTTTTTCACTCTCCTCTTTCACTTTCATCAACAGGCTTTTTAGCTCCTCTTCACTTTCTGCCATAAGGGTGGTGTCATCTGCATATCTGAGGTTATTGATATTTCTCCCGGCAATCTTGATTCCAGCTTGTGTTTCTTCCAGTCCAGCGTTTCTCATGATGTACCCTGAATATAAGTTAAATAAGCAGGGTGACAATATACAGCCTTGATGTACTCCTTTTCCTATTTGGAACCAGTCTGTTGTTCCATGTCCAGCTCTAACTGTTGCTTCCTGACCTGCATACAGATTTCTCAAGAGGCAGGTCAGGTGGTCTGGTATTCCCATCTATTTCACAATTTTCCACAGTTTCTTGTGATCCACACAGTCAAAGGTTTTTGCATAGTCAATTAAGCAGAAATAGATGTTTTTCTGGAACTCTCTTGCTTTTTCCATGATCCAGAGGATATTGGCAATTTGATCTTTGGTTCCTCTGCCTTTTCTAAAACCAGCTTGAATATCAGGGAGTTCATGGTTCATGTATTGCTGAAGCCTGGCTTGGAGAATTTTGAGCATTACTTTACTAGCATGTGAGATGAGTGCAATTGTGCGGTAGTTTGAGCATTCTCTGGCATTGCCTTTCTTTGGGATTGGAATGAAAACTGACCTTTTCCAGTCCTGTGGCCACTGCTGAGTTTTCCAAATGTGCTGGCATATTGAGTGCAGCACTTTCACAGCATCATCTTTCAGGATTTGAATCAGCTCAACTGGAATTCCATCACCTCCACTAGCTTTGTTTGTAGTGATGCCTTCCAAGGGCCACTTGACTTCACATTCCAAGATATCTGGCTCGAGATAGTGATCACATCATCATGATTATCTGGGTCGTGAAGATCTTTTTTGTACAGTTCTTCTGTGTATTCTTGCCACCTCTTCTTAATATCTTCTGCTTCTGTTAGGTCCAGACCATTTCAGTCCTTTATTGAGCCCATCTTTGCATGAAATATTCCCTTGGTATCTCTAATTTTCTTGAAGAGATCTCTAGTCTTTCCCATTCTGTTGTGTTCCTATATTTCTTTGCACTGATCACTGAAGAAGGCTTTCTTATCTCTTCTTGCTATTCTTTGGAACTCTGCATTCAGATGCTTATATCTTTCCTTTTCTCCTTTGCTTTTCACTTCTCTTCTTTTCACAGCTATTTGTAAGGCCTCCCCAGACAGCCATTTTGATTTTTGCATTTCTTTTCCATGGGGATGGTTTTGATCCCTATCTCCTGTACAATGTCACGAACTTCATTCCATAGTTCATCAGGCACTCTATCTAACAGATCTAGGCCCTTAAATCTATTTCTTACTTCCACTGTATAATCATAAGGGATTTGATTTAGGTCATACCTGAATGGTCTAGCGGTTTTCCCTATTTTCTTCTATTTGAGTCTGAATTTGGTAATAAGGAGTTCATGATCTGAGCCATAGTCAGGTCCTGGTCTTGTTTTTGTTGACTATATAGGGCTTCTCCATCTTTGGCTGCAAAGAATATAATCAATCTGATTTGGAAGGAAAGTTATGACCAACCTAGACAGCATATTAAAAACCAGAGACATTACTTTGTCAACAAAGGTCTGTCTAGTCAAGGCTATGGTTTTTCTAGTGGTCATGTATGGATGTGAGAGTTGGACTGTGAAGAAAGCTGAGTGCAGAAGAATTGATGCTTTTGAACTGTGGTGTTGTAGAAGACTGTTGAGAGTCCCTTGGTCTATAAGGAAATCCAACCAGTCCATCATAAAGGAAATCAGTCCTGAATGTTCATTGGAAGGACTGATGTTGAAGCTGAATCTCCAATACTTCGGCCACCTGATGCAAAGAGCTGGCTCATTGGAAAAGACTGTGATCCTGGGAAAGATTGAGGGCAGGAGGAGAAGGGGACAACAGAGGATAAGATGGCTGGATGACATCACGAACTCGATGGACATGGGTGTGGGTGAACTTTGAGAGTTGGTGATGTACAAGGAGGCCTAGCGTGCTGAAGTTCATGGGGTCGCAAAGAGTTGGACACGACTGAATGACTGAACTAACTTGAACTTAAAGCAAATAGTAATTATTAAAAATAGAAAAAAATTAAATCAGCACCGATAATCCAGAAGAATCAATAAACCATGTATCCTTAAATATTTCTCCTGTAATATTAATTATAAAAATACTCTGTTCACAAAAGCTAGCCAATTATGAATTCAGTTATAAAATTTTCCAATAATGGAAGATAATAATCTATGTTACGGAGAAAAAATCAAGCAAACAGACTCTGAGTTTGACATTAAAGAGTTTGATTATATACCCATATTAAACAGATGCCACCTGAAGAAATAACTATGAACAAGGATAAAACTTTCCCCAGAAAATAGTTATAGGTAAGTTTCAACTACAAAAAATGAGCTATTTGGGTACGAATTTACTTAATAAAGTTGAAGCTTCTCATTTAAGTGTACTTAATTGAGACTGAGACGCCTATATATGTAAAGGCTACATTTTTCCCTATCAAATAACCATTAATAATGATATATAAATTTTACTTAGTATTGTTTCAATATTGATTTTCCTGACAATTCTAAATAATGCTCTCTTATTAATAACTCAAAAGAAATTGCAGGTTCTAATATAATATTTCTTTTAAGATAAATTAATTATATTTTCAAAAAGGTCTCTAGGTCAATGCCTTTTTATTTAGCACAGAATATTATTGCTCTTGCTCCAAAACTAATTTCACTTTCTTAGCATTAATTACAAGGCAAAAAACTATGTTTCTCTTATTTATTAAAAAAGTAAAATGTCTTTTTTTCTTAATAGAACTGTGTAGAGAGAAGTAAATTTCAGGTTAATTTCTCATGATGAAGGCATAAAATAAAAAATGCTCAATTAACTTTTAAAATTATATATGACATTTTTGATCATTCATTTTTTCACATATCAGAGATGTAGCATATAATTAAAATAAGAATAAAGATCTTTCCAAACTAATATTCAGAACCAATCTACAAATTTTTAACAAATGTGATTTTGAACAAGTCATTTTATAACTTGTTGACAACTTCCTGTATGTCAGTTCAGTTCAGTTGCTCAGTCGTGTCTGACTCTTTGTGACCCCATGGACTGCAGCATGCCAGGCCTCTCTGTCCATCACCAACTCCCGGAGTTTATTTTTAATAAATTAATTAATTCATTTACATATAATGCATTTGCCAGTGTAAAAAATTACCAATCATAAAGTATCTTAAAATTCTGTAAGAAAAGTAAAACTTAATACATATATTAACACTGAATAAGTTAAGCTTATTCAGTGAAAACTGTATTCTGTCAGTCAAAAGGATAGCAAAAAACATTGAGAAATCTCAGGCATTAGACTAATAGTTTAAATTCACAAATGTAATCATTTAAATAAACTTTCTATTAATCTTTTTGGAAATAAGAAAAATGCATTATTCTATTATAAATATCTATTTCAATATAAAGTTAAAAGTATTTAGAAAAGTAGCTACATATTACATTTCTAATGGCCCACAGCTTAGGGCACACATTCTTCTATCATTTCTAAAATGAAAATGTTTATTATATTCTACATATTCAGATTCTTAACATTCATTTCAAAATCCTGTCTCAGAGAACAAACTGAATAAAAACTCTTTCGAGCAGAATCCCAGAAGTAAACAGAGGACACACTAAACAGAGTTGAGAGCAAGTTAAGGAAATCCATAGTGAAACACACAGGGACTACGGACAAAAGGAAGCCCCTGATTGCTTTTCTTTTCTTTTTAGTATATAGAGTAACTTTATATTTTTAACTGAAGTACAGTTGATGTGTATGTAAATATACACACATATATATGTGTGTGTATATGTATGTATGTGTGCCAAGTCACTTCAGTTATGTCCAACTCTTCGCAACTCTATGGACTATAGCCCAGCAGGCTCCTCTGTCCACAGGATTTTCTAGGCAAGAGTACTGGAGTGGATTGACATGCCCTCATCCAGGGGATCTTCCTGATGCTGGGATCAAACCTGAGTCTCTTAAGTCTCTTGCATTGTCAGGCAGGTCCTTTACTGCTAGGGCCACCTGAGAAACCCATATATATATATATATTCACTTTTAACTCTTTTTCAGATTCTTTTCCCTTAAAGATTATTATAAAAGTATTGAGTATAGTGACCTGTGCAATACAGTAGGTCCTTGCTGGTTATCTATTTTACATAAGGTTATCAATTTTATATATAATAGTATATATATATATTCATCCCAAACTCCTAATTTATCCCTCTCCCTGTGGATCTATTTATATTCTGTATCTAATTTCAGTTGTATCATGTTTTTTAATTCCACATATAAACAATATGATATTTGTCTAACTTTGGCTTACTTCACTTAATGTGATAATTGCTAGATCTATCCATATTGCTGCAAACAGCACTGTTTAATTTTTCATGGCTCAGTAATATTCCATTGTCTGGAAGCAATCTAAATGTCCATCAGCATATGAATGGATAAAGAAGATGTGGTGAGATCAAATCTCACAAGGAGATCAAATCTATTATAAAGAAAATCACCCTGCATATTCATTAGAAAGACTGATGCTGAAGCTTCAATACTGTGACCATCTGATGAGAAGAACAGACTCACTGGAAATGCCCTTGATGCTGGGAAAAACTGAGGGCACGAGGAGAAGCAGGTGTCAGAGGATGAGGTGGTTGGATGGCATCACCGACTCAATGGAGCCAGTTCAATCCCTGGGTTGGGAAGATCCCCTGGAGAAGGAAATGGCACCCCACTCCAATATTCTTGCCTGGAGAATTCCATGGACAAAGGAGCCTGGTGGGCTACAGTCCATGGGGTCACAAATAGTTGGACACGACTGAGTGACTAACACCCACCACCCACCACTACGACCACCAGGAGACAGTGAAGGACAGAGAAGCCTGGCAAGCTGCAGTTCATGAGCTGCAAAGAGTCGGACATGACTTAATCGGACTTATAGTCCGACTTAGTCAGATTATAGTATTGTTGTCACTATATATATATATATACACATACACACACACACACACACACACACACACAGAATGGAATATTGTTCAGCCATAAGGTAGCCTCTAAGTCTTAAAGGGGGTCAAGGAGACTGGGCAGTGTTATAGGAACCTAGTAAGTGTGGGAATTGTTGAAAAGGAGCCACATAAAGGAAATGAGGCCTCAGTAGTGAATTTTCTCTCATCTGTCAAACACAGCCCCATGGAGGTTAGAGACAAATATCCTCTCCCATTTGTCCCACCCACCAAACTCTTTTGTCTGTGCCTCCCTTTGGCTGAATCCAGTAGAGATAGAAGGCTAGTGAGTTTGGATGATGCAACCCATTGAGCTGGACCTTTAAGAGCAGAGTCCAGAGCAGAGAAGAGAATAGTTCTGAAGAGGCAAACTCTGGAAATACAAAAATGACTGTGCTTGGGAATATACACACTACTAAACAGAGATAAGAGCTAGTTAAGAAGATCCACAAAGCAGGTAACAAACAAGGACCTATTGCATAGCATAAGGAACTAAACTCAACATTCTATAATAATTTAAATGAAAAAAGAGTTTGCAAAAGAATGGATACTTGTATGGGTAAAACTGATTCACTTTACTGCACACCTGTAATTAACATATCACTGTCCATTATAAAATAATTTTTTTTAATTCTAAAAATAAGACTGCTGTTGACCCCATCCTTTAAGAATTCAGTTTTATGAGATCATTTTCTTTCTTTCAGATGAACATTGTAAAATTATGAACTAGGTTTCAACTTACATTGAAAACAAAATTTAGGAACATGCAATATATTCATACTGGAAAATTCAGAAAAAAGTTCTTTGCTCTTTATGTTTAATATAAATTTAACAGCTGCTGCTAAGTCACCTCAGTCCTGTCCGACTCTGTGCGACCCCATAGACGGTAGCCCACCAGGCTCCGCCGTCCCTGGGATTCTCCAGGCAAGAACACTGGAGTGGGTTGCCATTTCCTTCTCCAATGCATGAAAGTGAAAAGTGAAGGTGAAGTCGCTCAGTCGTGTCTGACTCTTCGCGACCCCATGGACTGCAGCCTACCAGGCTCCTCTGTCCATGGGATTTTCCAGGCAAGAGTACTGGAGTGGGTTGCCAGCAATCCAACATAATATGTATATAGCTTTTATTTCAAGTTTTAAATCAACTTTTTCCAGTATAAAATGTATTTTTGCCAAAAAATAAAATTACTTATTTGGATGCAGAAATGATCTTTCTTACTTTTATATCTGTTTATCCAGGAAATGTCATCTGTAGGGAATTACTACATCAAAACCCTGTAGTAATTACCTCAACACCCTAAAAAGTCCATAACAAAAAACTATCGAATTGACAACTGTAAAGCATACCTTCAGTAAAATGAAATCATCTATACCAAAAGGCAGACAGGAACTTTTAGCCATTATCCTTTTCTGCCTTGAGCTGTTTCTTTTTTTTATTTTATTACATCTATTCCTGGCATCTAAAGAATGGATCAAATTCAATTTTAAATTTAAATACATAATTAAAAGTGTAAAGAAGGATTTCTATTAAAAATCATATTCTTTTCTTACAGATATTATTTTACAGTGGTCCTTAATATTTCTTAGAAAACAATTTCCTTTGAGGATATGATAAAACATAGATACTTTGTCTACAGAAGTGCATGTACACAGTAAATCTGGCAAGAATCAGACAAGGACCAATTAAGGGCTAAAAGAAGCAATATATTGGAATTAATCACTACCTTTATCTATAGTTTTTGAGAAATCCATCCAAATAAGTATACATATTTAAGTTTAATAGAAGGGGAGAAAGAAGGAGATCTTTGATTATTATAACTTCAACACAAAAGGGAGGCAGAAAAATTAAATATAGTACACTAAGAGATAATAATAGAGTCTTACAATAGTGTGATGTTACCTTATAACTGTATTTATAATTTTTTGCTGTTCTTCATACAATATTGCATCAACTCCAAGATGCCACCCATTGTAGATACACCATTTCTTACGTACCAGTGTAAGAATGAAAAATGATTGTCAATGAAACCATGACACAATGCTTTCTCACCACTTGGAATTTTTATTTTATACTTACTGAAGGAACTATTATTTAGTCATCATTTTATAACACATCAGTTTACTATAAAAAGTTAATCGTAAGCTAAATAAAGGTGTAAAGGCGTTCCCCAAATTTCTCACTTTTTGGAGTCCAAATCTTCTGAATCTCTTTTTTGGCTCAAGAGTTGTAAACTTTCCTAATTTTCCACACAGCGTTCTTTACCATCAAAAGCAATGGTGATATAGCATTACTTAAAAGAGTCCTCCATTTTTGTCTCCAGTTTTTGCTTCCAAGGTGTGTGTAATCAGTTGCTTCAGTCATGTCTGACTCTTTAGGACCCAATGAGCAGTAGTCTGCCAGGCTCCTCTGTCCATGGGGATTCTCCAGGCAAGAATACTGGAGTGGGTTGCCATGCCCTCCTCCAGGGTATCTTCCCAACCCAGGGATCAAACCTCTCTTAAGTCTCCTGCATTGGCAGGCAGGTTCTTTACCACTAGAGGAACCTGGGAAGCTCTTGATTCCAAGTAGGTAACACCAGTTCTGTGAGTTTTGGTTCTGTTGTTTCCCTGATGGTGGCACTTACATCTTCACTCTTTCTCAACTGAATCACACTGAGGTGGAAGTTAAGCAGCTTTCATTCAGTGTCACTAGGAAATTCATTACAATAAATTCAATGACCTGCACAGTTTGTGCATCAGTCATTCAGTTCAGTTCAGTTCAGTTCAGTTGCTCAGTTGTATCTGACTCTTTGCAACCTCATGGACTGCAGCACGCCAGGCCTCCCTGTCCATCACCAACTTGCAGAATTTACTCAAACTAATGTCCACTGAGTTGGTGATGCCATCCAACCATCTCATCCTCTGTTTTCCCCTTCTCTTCTCACCTTCAATCTTTTCCAGCATCAGGGTGGAGTCAGTTCTTCACATCAGGTGGCCAAAGGATTGGAGTTTCAGCTTCAGCATTAGTCCTTCCAATGAATATTCAGTACTGATTTCCTTTGGGATGGACTGGTTGGATTTCTTTACAGTCCAAGTGACTCTCAAGAGTCCCTTTTCCAACAGCACAGTTCAAAACATTAGCCTTCAGTGCTCAGCTTTCTTTTCATAACAGACTGCTTTGAAATTTACATATTCCGAGAGATTTGGTAATTTCTCTTTCCTTAGTTTTTGTTTCTCTGTGCATGATGAGCAATCTTTTATGCATAAATCTTATTAGCAAAATGTAGCAGACCTTCTCTACTTCAGGGTGTTCTTTCTTGGTCCATGTATAGTATTTCATTGTTGCATTGTTCATTGTTGCTTTGCAAGAAAATATGAATTCGTAGTTCTTCCTCCAATAATGAATATTTGCTTCATTGACAAAAAATGTTCATTCAACTATTTTTTAATTAATTGATTTATTTTAATTGGAGGCTAATTACTTTGCAATATTGTGATGGCTCTTGCCATACATCAAAATGAATCAGCCACAGGTAGATATGTGTCCCTTCATCCTGAACCCCCGTCCCACCTCCCTCCCCACCCCATCCCTCTGGGTTGTCACAGAGCACCGGATTGGGTACACTGCTTCATGCCTCAAACTTGCCCTCGTCATCTATTCAACATACAGTAATATACATGTGTCAATGCTATTCTCTCAAAGCATCCTACCCTTACCTTCTCCCACTGAGTCCAAAAGTCCATTCTTTTCATCTGTGTCTCTTTTGCTGCCCTGCATATAGGATCATTGTTACCATCTTTCTAAATTCCATATGCATGCATTAATATACAGTATTTCTGTTTCTCTTTCTGACTTACTTCACTCTTATATAATAGGCTTCAGTTTCATCCACCTTGTTAGAACTGACTCAAATGTGTTCCTTTTCATAGTTGAGTAATATTCCATTGTATATATATATATATATATATATATATATATATATACCACAACTTCCTTATCCATTCATCTGCCCATGGACATCTAGGTTGCTTCCATGTCCTAGCTATTTCAGCTATGTTTTACCATGCCTTTCTTTGTACAAAATAGCTTTTCATTTCAATGCCAAGTCATAGTGTAATATTTATGAGGAAATTTTAAATAACAATTAAACTCAACATTTGGGAAGCACCATTAATGCACAATAACTTGGATGAATTTACAAAGTGATGACAACATGAACAGCTATGCCAAGTTTGTACATGCACAAGCAGTAACAACTACATTGTCAGCCTTACCTGGATGCTACTAATTAGAAGACATCATTGATAGTAGGGCGTGTTCTGAATTCTGAGATGTAAAGAGGAGTTTTATTTGTATTTTAAAATATTTATTTGTATCTCAAAACTGACAAGATATAGTAGTTTAAGTCCTCATCATTAAAGGGATACATTCAGCAGTTGAACATACAAAGCATATTTTCAATATAATGCAACTCACATCAAATTATCTGAATTATTTTATTTACATCAAAGCTATGTTATACTTTCAGCTCCGTAGTGGCTCAGGTGGTAAAGAATCTGCCTGCAGTGAAGGAGACCCTGGTTTAATCCCTGTCAGGAAGGTCCCCTGGAGAAGGAAATGGCTACTCAGTCCAGTATTCTTGCCTGGAGAATGCCATGGACAGAGGAGCGTGGCAGACTATAGTCCATAGGGTCTCAGAGTCAGATACAACTGAGCAACTAACACTTAATACTACGTTATAGTTTATTTTTAAATAAAAGCTACTGAAAGTTTAATCCTTTAATTTGAAAAAATATTCAAAGAGACTTACAACTCAATAGTTGACATTCATTGACTGTTTGCTATTTATCAAAGCACTCCATCATTAACATCTCACCATATATTACTTAGAGAACCTTCTTTAGTATCATATGAAAAAAGTTTAAAATCATCTTTAACAGGATACCTATTGAGATGGCACTCCAAAGCAAATACAATGATTCTCTAACAATAGCAAAAGAACTTAAATGACTATAATCACTGTTCTAAACATTTATACAGCAATCTAAAAACTTAGCTTTTGTTAATTACTACTATCTTACAAAGTCCTTAGAGATACCATGAATTCCTTGTCCCACAAATTTTGGATTTTAAAAAACAGTATGCATGTAGACAAGCAATGTGATACTAATTTTGGTCAAAATAAAGACAGAATTATAAAATAAGTAATTTACTACAAAGCTCATAAACTGGTCCTGGAACCAATTCAAAAGTGAGTAGCCTCAATCAAATATATGAGTAATAGTAACAATAATGCAACACAGGAACTGTTTCTAAATTTGAGTGTTTTAAAGGGAAATTCTTGTTAGATGCAGAATTTTGCCAAGCTTACTAAACTGCCAGGATCACTTCTCTGTTTTGCCAGATTTTATATACCTTACAGTTTACTGCTCCTTATTTCTCAGGAATAATTATAGCAATTGAGAAAAGAAACCTCTCTTGTCAAGCCAAGGTAATCCTTTCCTATTCATTACCAAACAACAAGATCCTTAATTAATTTTAGGATGGTCATTGATTTCATTACCATAATCTTTGATTAATCTTGATTAAAAAATCAGAATATAACAAATAGCTCTGAAAAGTTGAATTTGTCTTATATATTTTTACTTCTGCTCACAATACTTTCTGTTATTGTGATAATATTCATTGGGCACCCTTGTCTACTCTGCTAACCTTAGAGAAACTGTGGTGCAGACTAAGATATGCATTGTTCTACAGTTTATCAAATTCATGGTAGTGGATGGTACAAATGTAAGGGTTTAACCACTTTCTCTTCTTCAGCATGACTAGAGGAATTTAGCCAAGGATATAAATGATACAAACCACGAACCTAACACAAACAGTAAACCATCCCATTATGAAATATTCTGACACACTATGAGAGGAAGGTTCGGTTCGGTTCAGTTCAGTCACTGAGTCGTGTCCGACTCTTTGTGACCCCATAGACTACAGCAAGCCAGGCTTCCCTGTCCATCACCAATTCCAAGAGCTTACTCAAACTCATGTCCATCAAGTCGGTGATGCCATCCAACCATCTCATCCTCTGTCATCCCCTTCTCCTCCTGCCCTCAATCTTTCCCAGCATCAGGGTGTTTTCCAATGAGTCAGTTCTTCGCATCAGGTGGCCAAAGTGTTGGAGTTTCAGCTTCAGCATCAGTCCTTCCTATGAATATTCAGGACTGATTTCCTTTAGGATGGACTGGTTGGATCTCCTTGCTGTCCGAGAGACTCTCAAGAGTCTTCTCCAACACCACAGTTCAAAGCATTAACGCTTTGGTGCTCAGCTTTCTTTATAGTCCAACTCTCACATCCATACCTGACTACTAGAAAAATCATAGCTTTGACTAGATGGACCTTTGTTGGTAAAGTAAAGAGGAAGGTTAGTTAAGATAAATCTTGAGATAATCTGCAGCTGCTTTCCTGGGAATAACTGAGAAAAAATGTTCTTGTGTATTCAATGAAATTCTCAGACCCACAGAAGCTCAGAATCCTATGAATCCAATGAAATTAGACAGAAGTAGTGGAAAATTAGAAGAAAACATCACTTTTGTTTACAAACCTTAAAAATCAATGCCTTCTCAACATTAAATTTCAATTTAAAACTTTACTTTTGACTAATGATGCTAAAGGCCTTCCAATATCTGTTTTCAAATACTTGTCAAAACTTCAATTCAACATTTTCCTAAATTTTTATTAATAGTTTGTTCCACTCTGCTATATACACACATATAAACACTCATTAATTCAGGAATGAGCTCAGATGCTACTGCCCCTAGGAAATCTAGTGCCACCACTAAGAAAATCATTTTCTGTGCTGAAAGCAGAGTGCTCTTACCAGTTATTGCAATTTACATGTTTTTCTCTCAACTCACAAAGGATAGAAATCCTTGCATTTATGCCACTCCAACTCCTACTCTACTGATTTAAAAAAAAAAAAAAAAGACAAAAACATGAAGATGGAGAACACAGCCCAAAAACGATAAACAGAATTAAAACAGGAAAGAAGCATTTGTTTATTTTTGTTACATATAACATTCTATTGGGTGAATGTACAATAACTTATCCATTCTACTGCAGATAAATGCTTGGGTTATTTTCAAATTAGGGCTATTTACAAACAATTGCTGTGAATAATCTTTTATATTACTTTTGGGGATAATATGTATGTTGGAGCTTAAGGTATGTGTATGTTCATATTTAGTAGACATTGGCCAAATTGGTTTTATTAATTTATACCTCCATTAGCAGTGTTTGAGAGTTCTGGTTGCTCCATATGCACGTCAAAATTCATTTAATTATCAGTATATAAAATCTAATCATTATGGTGTATAAGTAAGTAAATAAAGCCGCTCAGGTATGTCTGACTCTTCGCAACCCCATGGACTGTAGCCTGCCAGGCTCCTCTGTCCATGGGATTCTCCAGGCAAGAGTACTGGAGTCGGCTGCCATTTTCCTCTCCAGGGGATCTTCCCGACCCAAGGATCGAACCTCAGTCTCCAGCATTGCAGACAGAGGCTTTACCATCTGAGCCACCAGGGAAGCCCATTATGGTGTAAGTATAGCGGCATTTTGGGCTTCATTTGTGGCTCAGACAGTGTCAGAAAGATCCCTTGAAGAAAGGAATGACTATCCACTCCAGAATTCTTGCCTATAGAATTCCATGGACAGAGGAGCCTGGTGGGGCCACAGAGTCTGACACAGCTGAACAAGTAATACTAGTATAATGGTATTTCAATATGGTTTTATTTGCACTGCCTTGATAACTAATGCAAATGAATACTTTGTCATATGGTTGCTGGCTATTTGAATATTCTATTCTATAAACTGCCTGTTCAAGTCTTTTGCTCATTTTTCCATGGGGTTGTTATTTTTAACTTGCAGAAATTTTGTATTTGCTATATATACATCCTTTGTGGACTATGTGTATTGCAAATATCTTCTTAAATTCTCTAGTTTTCCTTCTCACTCTCTTAATGATGTCTTTGATTTACAAAGTTTTTGAGTGAAGTCTTTTATCTTCACTTTATGACTGGTGTTTTTTGTGAAGTCTTTATCAATCACAAAATCAGGAAGATATCCCACCCCACCCCAACCCCGCCCAGGGCATTGTAGTAGCTATGAAGGTAGATCATAATTAACTGGAAATTCCAGATGTTGCACTCTGAAGTCTAACACCATATTCAGAGAAACTACACTTGCCATAGTCTACTTCTAGTTAATGATTGAGTGTGACAGGGATACTAAGGCAGGCCTGCACCTGGGAGTTGTGAGACTGCTGTCATAGATGGGCTTGACTGGAGGACTGAATCCAGGGCTTAACTCACTTAAAGCAACACTGCAGTCTAATACTCTCTCAGCCAACTCTCCTTTCTTCTCTCCTTCTGGAACAGGTCAAACCAATATTAGAGGCATAACTCTTCATGTCTCCCCTGCCTGCTTTTCCATTTTGCCTCCAAGGTATTTCTATGCACAATTATTTTGTACTTCAATCTTGTTGTAGGGCTTGGCTTCTCAACTGACCCAGATTAACATAGTTATCTTCTAGAATGTTTGCCATTTTACAGTTGAAATTTTGATTTGTGTGTGGTGTAATAGAAGAGACAAAGTTTATTTTTCTTACATGGATATTCAATTGATCTGGCATTCTTTATGGAAAAAGCTGTCCATTCTCTACTGTTCTTCAGTGTTGTCTCTTTCATAAGCCAAAGGTCATAAATCTTTGGTCTATACCCACCAAAAGTACCAAAGGTGGGTAACTCTGGACTCACTGTCTACATCAACATGGATGAAAAAATGTGAGTGAAATAAGGAAGAAATAAAAGACTTCACACATTCCCCACATAATAATGGAGCAGAAAATCTGGGTTCACTGATACCACATGGACAAATCAAATATGTTGAAAAAATAGTTTAAAATCATGTTCTAAATGTTAGCATGATTTCAAAGTAATAAAAAGGTATAGTAACAGGACATAGAACCAAATGTTATATGAGGTAGAAGAGAATTGTTTCTTTTTTTCCTGAAGAAGTAAAGGAATACCAAATACTTTATTAAATTAAATAATCAGTTCTTCCAGTAAGTATGAAATAAATGAATGGAACCAAATGCAGGAAAACTTTTTAAAAGAGACTAATCATGATAAATTATTTTTATATGGAACTACTTTTATATAGTAGCATAAAATAATCAGTCAATGGCTATATCTGAAATGGAAAACATAACTTCATTTAAGCTTGGTGTGTCAAGGCATTTCTGTTTATTTGTTGTTGTTGTTGTTCAGTTGCTAAGTTGTGTCTGACTATTTGCAATCCCAGGCCCTGCAATGTAACAGGCTCCTCTATCCTCCATTATCTTAGGGAGTTTGCTCAAATCCATGTCCATTGAGTCAATGATGCCAACCAACTATCTCATCCTCTGCTGTCTGCACCCTTATCCTTTTGCCTTCAATCTTTCCCAGCATCAGGGTCTTTTTCAATGAGTTAGCTCTTCACATCAGGTGGCCAAAGTATTGGGGCTTCAGGTTTAGCATCAGTCCTTCTAATAAATATTCAGTGTTGATTTTCTTTAGAATTGACTGGTTTGATCTCCTTGTAACCTAAGGGACTCTCAAGAGTCTTCTCCAGCACACAATTCAAAAGCATCAATTTTTTTGGCATTCAGCATTTTTTATGGTCCAACTTTCACACCCATACATGACTATTGGAAAAACCATAGCTCTGACTATACGGACCTTTGTTGGCCAAGTGATGTCTCTGCTTATCAATACAGTCTATGTTTGTCATAGCTTTCCTTCCAAAGGGCAAGCACCTTTTAATTTCTTGGCAGCAGTGAAGTCACTTTGTCGTGTCCAACTCTTTATGACCCTATGGGCTGTAGCCTACCAGGCTCCTCTGTCCATGGGATTTTCCAGGCAAGAATACTGGAGTGGGTTGCCATTTCCTTCTCAGTATCTTCCCATATTTTGCATTGTTAATTTAATCTAAAAATAACCAGGACTCTACTCATATGTCCTATAACATGAATTCTTTTCTTCAGCAATAGCTGACTACTATGATCATGAGTACCCAGCTGTGATTATAATCATACTGAAAACGAAAACAAGTTTCTTAAAAGAAATTCCAAACTTCACTGCCGGGAGTCAGCATGGGAGATCCCACCCATGACAAGGTCATGCGGAGAGGCCTGATGGGCAAGGCGAGTCAGGTCTCAAGGGGTCCTCTGTCTGAGCATCTACCCCGAAACCAAAATCTGTCTGTTTACTGTCTGCTACACTATACTCTTCTGACATTACCACCTTTTCTCTGGAAAGAGTTTATTCAGAGCTCCAGTTAACAGTCTCCTGCCTATAAAAAGAATGTTTCAATTCAAACTCCTCTGATGGCTCTCTAACTTGCCTGACAGGTTCCCCCAGAATTTTACAATTTGTGAATTGCTTACAGCCCTCCAACCACGAGAGGCACAAAGCTTAAAGCATCTTAAAGATACAGAACCTTTTCTAAAGAGCTAAAAATTATTTTGGTGATGGGTTTCACTGTTGACTCAATGACTGCTGCCAGGCCTCCATATTTTTTATCTTTTAGGCACCTGAAGGATATTAATCAATGTAATTGGGATATAGAAAAAGGAATATAGTAGTTTTGATGTTAGCAACACTAGACTTTTGAGTTAATTACTTTTCTCTTTGTTATAAATCACTGTACATCTTTCATTGTTATAAATTGTTGTATCCTTGCTATGTAAGACTGTAACTTTATTTAGTGCTTTCTGAGAGTGGCACCAGACTTTGGGAAGAACAACACTTTTAAGACAAATAAGTCTTCGGGTTGACAAACCCTTATCAGAAAAGGGCTGTAAAATGTTAATTGGCCTTCTGGCCAGAAAATGATGTAAATCACCTAAGGCTTGTGTATACAATTAGGTATGCAGAGAGAAAAGCCTGGCCTCGATAAGAGTCAGGGCTGCTGACGCTGCATAATTTTATATTATCCATTAATCTCTATGTATAAAAAAGGTATAAAAAGCCTTTACAACAATAGAGGATGGACCAGTCACTGGACTGGTTTCCCCCGTGTCTTCTCTTCCGTACTCTATTTTCTAGCTGAATTCCCATCTGGAGCGAGGAGGCTCCCCACATCTACTTACGTGCCCCAGCTTTTAAGTCCCATGAGAGAGGGAGCCCAAGGGGGGGCACCCTCCACTATTCAAACGAGTGCCAGTGGCCTAATGTAGATGGTGAAAACTTCTTGTCCTGAAGTTTTATTGGCTTTCCCCGTAAACTAAGTTATTCAGCCTCTTTTCTCCACTAAATTTTCCTAATACACTACTCTTTCCAGAAAGATGATGCTATGAAAGTGCTGCACTCAATATGCCAGCACATTTGGAAAACTCAGCAGTGGCCACAGGACTGGAAAAGGTCAGTTTTCATTCCAATTCCAAAGAAAGGCAATGCTAAAGAATGCTCAAAATACTGCACAATTGCACTCATCTCACATGCTAGTAAAGTCATGCTCAAAATTCTCCAAGCCAGGCTTCAGCAATACGTGAACCGTGAACTCCCTGATGCTCAAGCTGGTTTTAGAAAAGGCAGAGGAACCAGAGATCAAATTGCCAACATCCGCTGGATCATGGAAAAAGCAAGAGAGTTACAGAAAAACATCTATTTCTGCTTTCTTGACTATGCCAAAACCTTTGACTATGTGGATCACAATGAACTGTGGAAAATTCTGAAAGAGATGGGAATACCAGACCACCTGGCCTGCCTCTTGAGAAATCTGTATGCAGGTCAGGAAGCAATAGTTAGAACTGGAATGGAACAACAGACTGGTTCCAAATAGGAAAAGGAGTATGTCAAGGCTGTATGTTTTTACCCTGCTTATTTAACTTCTATGCAGAGTACATCATGAGAAACACTGGACTGGAAGAAACACAAGCTGGAATCAAGACTGCCAGGAGAAATATCGATAACCTCAGATATGCAGATGACACCACCCTTATGGCAGAAAGTGAAGAGGAGCTAAAAAGCCTCTTGATGAAAGTGAAAGAGGAGAGTGAAAAAGTTGGCTTAAAGCTCAACATTCAGAAAACGAAGATCATGGCATCCGGTCCCATCACTTCATGGGAAATAGATGGGGAAACAGTGGAAACATTGGCAGACTTTATTTTTGGGGGCTCCAAAATCACACAGATGGTGATTGCAGCCATGAAATTAAAAGACACTTACTCCTTGGAAGAAAAGTTATGACCAACCTAGACAGCATATTCAAATGCAGAGACATTACTTTGCCAACTAAGGTCCTTCTAGTCAAGGCTATGGTTTTTCCTGTGGTCATGTATGGATGTGAGAGTTGGACTGTGAAGAAGGCTGAGCACCAAAGAATTGATGAGTTTGAACTGTGGTGTTGGAGAAGACTCTTGTGGGTCCCTGGACTGCAAGGAGATCCAACCAGTCCATTCTGAAGGAGATCAGCCCTGGGATTTCTTTGGAAGGAATGATGCTAAAGCTGAAACTCCAGTACTTTGGACACCTCATGCAAAGAGCTGACTCATTGGGAAAGACTCTGATGCTGGGAGGGATTGGGGGCAGGAGGAGAAGGGGATGACCAAGGATGAGATTGCTGGATGGCATCACGGACTCGATGGAGGTGAGTTTGAGTGAATTCCGGGAGATGGTGATGGACACAGAGTCCTGGCGTGCTGCGATTCATTGGGTCGCAAAGTTCTGACACGACTGAGCGACTGAACTGAACTAATGCTTACACATGTGACAAAACAGGCATACAATATTTTGCACACTGGTGGCTCAGACGGTAAACTGTCTGTCTACAATGCGGTAGACCTGGGCTCAAGCCCTGGGTTGGGAAGATCCCCTGGAGAAGGAAATGGCAATCCACTCCAGTACTGTTGCCTGGAAAATTCCATGGACAGAGGAGCCTGGTATGCTACGGTCTATGGGGTCTCAAATAGACACGACTGAGTGACTTCACTATCACTAACTATCACTATGATCAACTTTTCATGGAACATCTTAGAGAATATTGTCCCAGAAACAATATTATAGTCATTCAAAGTCCCTTACAGCAATTTTAAAGAAAAGGATACTCACAAACAGGTTCTTATCCATAGAAGGTACCTTTGGATTAACGTTGAAGTTCCACCCCCACCAATCCCTGGACCATATTTCTCCCCTATCAGAAGGTTCAGTTCATTACACTGGATGAAGAAAAAAAAGTCAAAACATGCCTTGTATCATCACTGTTATTACTGACTGGCTGCTTACACTAAAACAGTCAGCTTTATTGTACAAGATTTATAAATTTCCTTCATCTATTGCTTTATAATACATCTCAAATTATCTGAAAATGTGCAAGAAATATTTTCATATATAAGATAGAAATGGACAATATCTTGCCAAAGAGGAATAAAAGTTGTTAATATTCTATCTAAAGCAATGTCCAATTTATGCTGAAAAAGATATAAGAAATAGGCACCCTAGGTCTCATGCTCAGCCCTCAAATGAACTTACTCTGTCACATGAGAACAGCTGGGCTAGTTTATACTCCACTCAGCTACGTGTGTGTGGATGTGAGTGTATGTGTATGTGTGTCTGAAGGTTTTGGGGGATTTATTTCTCTGCTATTCTTTCCCTCTGTCCCTGTAACCTATTTCCACTAAGAATATAATATACTTAAAAGACATACATAAGAGTATTAAAAATAAGACAAAAACAATCAGAAACCATATGTATGTCTGGTATGCATATGCATGTAATTGAAAGGCATATTAAAAGTTATATATGTATACCTTTATGTACAAGGATGAAGACACAAACATACAGATATATATATATATCTATTATATATATATATATATATTGCTATATATAGAAAATAAGGACTAAAGAAAAGTACAAGTATGACAACATAGTTACTAAGACCATATATCAAATTAGATTCTGAACTCTCTGGCAGAAGGGCAACAGAGAAATACAATCACAGGTTTTCATTACTGGACTCAGAGCAATTCATCAAATGATATAAAACACTTTCTCTATCCTTCCCTCTCTCCTTTCTTCTGTCTCTCTCAGTTTCAGTCCATACAGACACACATATACACACGTGTGTATGATCTCTACAGATAGAAACATGCAAGAGTTAAATATCACATTTTCAATTTTTAACCTATTATATATTTCATACTTATTATTTTCAAAAAGCAAATAAATCTTTGAATAAATTATGTGTATGAAAGCCTACAAAGCCTGTGGTATCAAAAATTTAAAAAAAAAACTGAGTATGAGTAGAAAATGCATAGATTCTGATAATCCACATTGTTTTTAAGTAGAAATGTTCCATATAGCAGTTTTATCTGCCTAGGAACAAGACAGTACTATCCTAGAAATGCAGTTTCTTTCTTTCTTTTTTTAATAAAGTAACATTTTTATTTTAAGGGGCCTATATGAGGAAGAGTTATAAGAATCATGAAATACATGTTAGAGTAAATTTTTATTTATTCACACACATGAATTTACATATCCACATGGCACCCTTCCACCATTGTGTTAAATGATATTTGATTTTACATGAGAAACACTGGCAAACATTACTTTCACTATGCAGCTTTCTATTTTGCTTCCAATGCCCGTTTATTGAAGTTTATTGATGACTAGAATGTTTTGGGCTAAGACTTGAAGGAAAATACTATGTAATATTCTTCTTTGTGTTACAGTACCAGGTACGAGGTTGGCATGCAACACATTTGGATTGAGAAAACAAAACAGTAAGTAGTTTATCAAGGAAAACAAGAGACAAAGATTGTCTAAATACCTGCTTGAGTTATAAATGCGGGGTCAATCCTAGTGAGTAGGATTTAGAGTGATATCTCTTTCACCTTACACTTAGAGCCATATACGGGGTTTCAGACGTACACTCATTCCACCTAAAAATGAAGGATACACTACACATTTTAAGTTGATAGCAACATCAGCCCTTGGATTTGTCTCACTTAGGCCACTTTTTGTCAACTTTCAAATTAGTTGCCATTTATAACAAAGGAGTTTCATATAATATTTGGATTTTGAGCTTGTCTTAAGAAATCAAATGTCTGGCAATGCTGTACCCAGAGTTGCTCAAGACAACAAAAAGTTACACCCAAATGCTCTGGCTCCCTCCAAACAGGGCCTGTGCTTCCCAGTAACCATATCACTCACTCCCTAGTGTCTGAGACTCAATTTGCTTCACCGGTTTATGTTCACGGTGGGGCCACTACAAGCAAATGATTGTGTAAACTCTGCTAGGCACAATCCATTTTCAGTAATGAATCCAAATCTCAATTTTAGTAATTACTAGCAGTGCAACCTTGGGCAAGTAATTTATTCTCATGGAGTCTCAATTTCATCACCTATAAAGCTGTGAAAGTAATCCCTTGCCACATCACAGGGTAACTGTGGGAAGGAAATGAAATTATATATGAAAAGGCTTTGTGAACTTCAAAGGCCATGAAAGTCATATGTATATAAAGTACTATTTTTATTTTATCACTAGTTTTAATAGGTTAAATAGCGACCATCTTTAAACTATGATATATTCTAAACAAAACTGAAACTTCTTAGATTAATAGGCAAGAAAAGAAACTACAAAGGTTAACAGTGTCTTAGATGTACAATTAAAAACTGATAAAACTTAGAAGCAAGCAGAGAATAGGCCATCAGACTTCACATTAGTTTTGTTCAATCCACCTGTCCTAAAATAAATTACTTCATTAAAATAAAAGAGCAAGCAACATTTATAGTATTATCATTAATTATTCCCAACTTATCTATACAATACATATTTGTCTTATGCATTAAGTATTAAAAATATAGGGCTTCCCTGATTGCTCAGTGGTAAAGAACCCTCCTTCCAATGCAGGAGATTCAGGTTCAGTCCCTGGGTTGGGAAGATCCCCTGGAGAAGGAAATGGAAATCCACTCCAGTATTCTTGCCTGGGAAATTCCATGGATGGAGGAGCTTGGCGGGCTGCAGTCCATGGGATCACAAAAGAGCCAGACATGACTAAGTGACTAAGCAAATTAATAATATATCTTAAACACATTTAATTATAAAGTGTCTTTAAGGAAAAGTAACTAAGCTTAAAGAAATGCTATAATAAAGAATTATAGAATTAAAATCTAAATATCACTCTTACCTAAAATTTTATAGTAAAAATTCTTAATTATAAATGTATTTTTATATTCTTTATTGTTCTTATTTTTATTTCAAATTCTCCTTTGAATATGAGTGTGTGCGTATTCAGTTTTTATTTTTATTTATTTTTATTTTTTTATTTTTTTTATTTTTTTTTAAAAATTTTAAAATCTTTAATTCTTTTTTTTTTGTGCAAAAACCCCTTTCCAACTTTATTTTTATTTATTTATTTATTTTTTTTTATTTTTTATTTTTTAATTTTTTATTTTTTTAAATTTTAAAATCTTTAATTCTTACATGCGTTCCCAAACATGAACCCCCCTCCCACCTCCCTCCCCACAACATCTCTCTGGGTCATCCCCATGCACCAGCCCCAAGCAAGCTGCACCCTACGTCAGACATGGACTGGCGATTCAATTCTTACATGACAGTATACATGTTAGAATTCCCATTCTCCCAAATCGTCCCACCCTCTCCCTCTCCCTCTGAGTCCAAAAGTCCGTTATACACATCTGTGTCCTTTTTCCTGTCTTGCATACAGGGTCGTCATTGCCATCTTCCTAAATTCCACATATATGTGTTAGTATACTGTATTGGTGTTTTTCTTTCTGGCTTACTTCACTCTGTATAATCGGCTCCAGTTTCATCCATCTCATCAGAACTGATTCAAATGAATTCTTTTTAACGGCTGAGTAATACTCCATTGTGTATATGTACCACTACTTTCTTATCCATTCATCTGCTGATGGACATCTAGGTTGTTTCCATGTCCTGGCTATTATAAACAGTGCTGCGATGAACATTGGGGTACATGTGTCTCTTTCAATTCTGGTTTCCTCAGTGTGTATGCCCAGCAGTGGGATTGCTGGGTCATAAGGTAGTTCTATTTGCAACTTTTTAAGGAATCTCCACGCTGTTCTCCATAGTGGCTGTACTAGTTTGCATTCCCACCAACAGTGTAGGAGGGTTCCCTTTTCTCCACACCCTCTCCAGCATTTATTGCTTGCAGATTTTTGGATCGCAGCCATTCTGGCTGGTGTGAAGTGGTACCTCATTGTGGTTTTGATTTGCATTTCTCTAATAATGAGTGATGTTGAGCATCTTTTCATGTGTTTGTTAATCCCTATCAAGCTACCAGCCACATTTTTCACAGAACTAGAACAAATAATTTCAAGATTTGTATGGAAATACAAAAAACCTCGAATAGCCAAAGCAATCTTGAGAAAGAAGAATGGAACTGGATGAATCAACTTGCCTGACTTCAGGCTCTACTACAAAGCCACAGTCATCAAGACAGTATGGTACTGGCACAAAGACAGACATATAGACCAATGGAACAAAATAGAAAGCCCAGAGATAAATCCACACACATATGGACACCTTATCTTTGACAAAGGAGGCAAGAATATACAATGGAGTAAAGACAATCTCTTTAACAAGTGGTGCTGGGAAAACTGGTCAACCACTTGTAAAAGAATGAAACTAGATCACTTTCTAACACTGCATACAAAAATAAACTCAAAATGGATTAAAGATCTAAATGTAAGATCAGAAACTATAAAACTCCTAGAGGAGAACATAGGCAAAACACTCTCAGACATAAATCACAGCAGGATCCCCTATGATCCACCTCCCAGAATTCTGGAAATAAAAGCAAAAATAAACAAATGGGATCTAATTAAAATTAAAAGCTTCTGCACAACAAAGGAAAATATAAGCAAGGTGAAAAGACAGCCTTCTGAATGGGAGAAAATAATAGCAAATGAAGCAACTGACAAACAACTAATCTCAAAAATATACAAGCAACTCCTGCAGCTCAATTCCAGAAAAATAAACGACCCAATCAAAAAATGGGCCAAAGAACTAAATAGACATTTCTCCAAAGAAGACATACGGATGGCTAACAAACACATGAAAAGATGCGTATTCAGTTTTTAAAATGGGAACCTTCTATTTCTGAATAAATTTTCAAAAAATCATTTCTATTCATAGCATATAGGTGCAAATTTCAGTTGTGTGCTTTCCTCCTTTAGAGTTCCGTATCTCTTATTAACTTTATCTTGCCTGATAATGGTTACCCAAGTTTGAATCCTTCATGTCTTGTGCTAAAGATGTTTAAAAATATATTCATACTATCATAAGCAATATGTAAAAATACTATGCTGTCATATATAAATATATTTCTATACAAAAATAGATTTTCCATTGGTCAATTTTTTCATAACTGAATATATGTAACGGGGGTACCTCATTTACTTAATTGACTATATTAACTTGATCAAAATCCATTGCTAGAATGAAACCTTAAGTTTCATATAACAACAAATCTCTTGCACTTTTTTCCTCTGGATCTCTACCGAGTTTTGTCAAGCATGATCATAACTTCAAAACTTTCAGACATAAAAAAAAGATGTTTTTCATATTCTCCATAGTTTGCTATGATAGATTCCTATTAGGTGTACCATTAAAACATACTGAATACTAGGATGCAAGCAGCTTATTGTTCTGTTTATCTTTATTAGCCATAATAATTACCATTTTGAGTGCCCATCTTGAGCAGACTTACATATCAAGTGACTGAATCCCTGCCGTAACCCTATACATATTGTAATATTAGTTTACAATTGAGATAAATGAAACTAAGGAAGGTGAAATAACTTAATCATTGCCTCACACCCCATAAGTGAATGGCAGAGACAGAACTACAACTCAAGTCTTTTCAGATCCCAAAGCCCCAGTGCTTTCCAAGAAATTACTTTTCAAATTGTTTCCATTGTCTTCAGGGGTGAATAAATTCCCTAAAAAACTGATAATAGTCTTAGGTCCTTATATAAATAGTGGATGTTGAAAAAAATCTCTAAAGATTTATGAGCCCATTTTGAAGACAGTATAAATTATGTGAGTTGAAATAAAAACCCCTAAAGATGACAGGATTCAGTGATTGACATGTGCTTCATTATCATTATTTACAAGTAAGATATACTACAAACTAATGTTTATATTTCTCCCAATTCATTTATTTAATTAAAAATAGAAAGAAGTACTGTTTTTAAAAGAAAACCATTTTTTTATCCTATTTAATTTTTGTGACAATTTGAATCTCATTTTGTAAAATAAACCCCTAAATTATACTGATTTTTCTATATTTTGTCTTCAATGCATTTTGTATATTTATTCATGAATTAAGAAAAACTAAAGCTCAATTCAAGTATCTTGCATTTTTTAATGTTATACATAATTTTTAATGAAATATACAAGTGTTTTCACAAATGGTAAACTAATGACATTTTTCAGGATTATACATTCAGAACACAAATTCTGAAATTCAAAGCCAAAAGAATGACATATGAGATTGGTCCTGAAGGCTTGTTTCTCCTTTTAAGCCTACACATTCCAGTTCCAGAGTTGGTAACCAAGGGAAAGTATAGGTTTTAGAAACAAATATCTATATGATTTATTTTATTTTATTCATTATGTCAAGGGTCCATTCATTCTTTATATATGTACATATATACACACGTGTGTATGTATATATATATATATATATATATATACTCTGTTGCTGCTGCTGCTGCTGCTGCTAAGTCGCTTCAGTCGTGTCCGACTCTGTGCGACCCCATAGATGGTAGCCCACCAGGCTCTGCCGTCCCTGGGATTCTCCAGGCAAGAACACTGGAGTGGGTTGCCATTTCCTTCTCCAATGCATGAAAGTGAAAAGTGAAAGTGAAGCCGCTCAGTCGTGTCGGACTCTTCGCAACCCCATGGACTGCAGCCTACCAGGCTCCTCCGTCCATGGGATCTTCCAGGCAAGAGTACTGGAGTGGGGTGCCATTGCCTTCTCCGATATATACTCTACTTCACACCAAAAAATGAATAGTGGCTCCAGATTCCTCAGTTCATCATCTTAACAGGCATGCAGGCAATCAGGTTGCTAAAATGAAAAGTAGTTACTGAGATTGAATATTAAATTATCTCTGAGCCTCCTTGTAGCCAACAACAACAAAAACAGAAAATGATGCTGAATTCTTTAGAGCTATAACTACATTTTCAGTTTGTCAGAATAACTGAAAATATTTCTCATATTTCTATAACTTTTAACACTACAACATTTTTCATGTTTATTGATAATTTCACACAAAATTATTTCATACATGCAGTTAATATTTAATGATATATATAAGTAATGTTTAAAAGTTATTAGAAGTGTCAACATTAATGCAAAAATGCTGCCACAAATATATTATTTTGGAACTGTTCTAATTTAACAGTGATGGGTTAAATTCACTTCTATTTGGTTCAGAATCCTATTTGATTCTGAATGCCCCAGACTAAATTATTACACTCTGTGATTTATAACCACATAAATATAATGCATCTGAGTGAAAATAAGCCAACAATAATTAACTGTCTATTAGTTTTTAGCCTTTGTGATGTGGTTAGCGTATAGTAAACACCATACCAAGGTATTTTTGTAGGAAAAAAAAAAAAAAAAGAGAAGAGAATCGAAAGGCAATTTCTGCCAAAGGTTGAGAAGCTATAGGAAATGTAAGAATGCTCGGTTTACTATGTACACTGCTAGCAGGAATATAAAATGGTACAGAAGATATGGAAAATAGTATGGTAGATCCTCAAAAGATTAAATGTATAATTACTATATGATTCAGCAGTTCCACTTCAAAAGAACTGAAAGCAGGGCTCCAACAGATATTTGTATGCCAATCTCTTAGGAGCATTATTCACAATAGCCAAAAGCTAGAAACAACCCAAATGTCCCATCACTGGATAAACAAAGTATTGTATATATAGATATGGTGGAATATTATTCAATCATAAAAAGTAACAAAGCTCTGAAACATGTTATATGTGGTTGAAATTTGAAGGCAATAAGCCAGACACAAAAGGACAAATAATGTATGATTATACTCAAATGAGGGGCTAGAATAAATTTACACAGACAGAAACTAGGATGGTGGTGTCAGGAGATGGGGAAGAGGGAATTGAAAGTTACTGCTTAAAAATTTCAGTTATGGGATATGAAAAATTCTGAGATGGATGGTGGCAGTGATTGCACAAAAATACAAATATATTTAATATCACAGAACAGCAAACCCCTAAATAGCTAAAATGGCAAATTTTATGTCATATATATTTTTCTACGATTTAAGAAGAAATTAAAAAGATGACTTACTCTTCTAATGTATTTTTTGTTTATATTAATTTTAATTCATCATTCACTAGCTTTGAAAGTATCATTTAGTTTTTGATGTGTTCCTTTGACCACACCAGAAAGCAAAATGAAAGGCAAAATTTCCACCTTTTATTTTCTATTGCATTTCTATTTCTATCGTATATTTCCCAATCACACAACATTGTTGTGGTTCTCAAACCTGAACTTATTTGAAAAATATAGAGTCTGAGGCCACATAGGGATTATAGACTCAGAATTTTTGAAGAGTCCTACTCAAGAATTTTCTTTTTACCTCCCCAGTAATCCTGATCATAAACCTCACTGGGAACCTCTTTACTTTTGTGTGTGGTCTTAGCTGACTGTTGACAGAAACTGATTTTTCAGAGCTATGGAGATACCATAATCTCTTTCATTAAGAAATAAACACATTTAGGAATTGGAAATGTTTCTAAGATTGTGCCCAGAGTAACATAACATGAAAGAATTCACTGTCTTTTATTCACTATCTAGGGTCTTGTGGTTAGCAAGAAGAAATAATATATTCATTCTACACCTAAGGCCTTTATAAGAACACAGCATGATTCCAGAAACTCTAATAATCTCCATTGATCCATAAAATCTGATGGCAATATCATTATGAATCCATCCTAAACTGTAATTCTCTTTAATATATGCATGAATTATATATTCCAGTCACAGCATAAAAAGTTGAAACTCACTTAGGCTGATATTGGAAAATATACTTATTTAACAGATAATGTCCTTACCAGAAAAATATGTTTAAGTTGATCCAAGATCTTCCAATATATTTGTTTTAAAAATGTAGAAAAACAAGTTAACTTCAAAATTTCTAAGGTACATAAATATCTTTATAAGGGGAAAATTTTACCAATTGCATGGGCATAGACTCTGAAGCTTCTTCTCTGAACCCATTGTCACATAAACAGCAAATACATTTTCTTCATACAACTCTGAGCAAGCCATTCTTATAATCAAAACAATATGAACAAAAGTTTCAATTTTTCTGGCCTTTCGCCTGTTAATACAAAGCTCGAACTCCACTGAGCTCGCATTAAGGTCACTTAGTCTGCTATTAAGGCTGCTAGTCTATGACCACAAATATTTTAGGGACGGTATTAGCCACACTGTTTCAGTTGTTTTTCACCAGAGTCAAATTTACAAGACACAAGAGACTGAAATGGGCTCTCAGTGCTGTCACACCCAACTCTGTATAACCCACCAGGCTCCTCTATCCGTGGAGTTTTCAAGACAAGAATATTGGAGTGGGTTTCCATTTCCTTCTCCAGGGGATCTTCCTGACCCAGGGCTTGGACCGGCATCTCCTCCATTGTCAGGCAGATTCTTTACCACTGCACCACCTGGGAAACCCTTGAAATGAGTTCTATTATTCAGGTATTCCTTCCTTTGTGCGGCACTCAGTTAAATCTAGATTACCCCTGTACCCTTCCTACGTGCTGCCCAACACTGGAGCTCTTTATCAGTATGAACTTGGCCCTGGAGCTGGAGCTGCTCTCTTTTCAATCAAGCAATGACCAAGGGCTTCTTGCTTTATAATCCAGCCGCTGTGAGTGTGGCAGGGTGTGAGAGAAGGCATTTCCATCCTTCCACTAGTTTCTTAATGGCAAAGAAAGTGGTCCCATCAGGATGTCCAGTCCCAACTCTTATCTCAGGTCTCCTGTCATCTCTTTTAGAAATGTAACCTGCAAACATAATCTTTCAGGCAAGCATAAAAATGTAAACCAAGAAGTATTTTCAACAGAGAATTTATGGATGCCATTTGTTCCATTATCTTTTTGCAGACGTGCAGTAAGTCTGAGAAATACAAGTATCTCAGTCAATCTTGCTTACAAACAACAGATACAATATAAAAATTCTAGCTGTATCCCATAGAGGACAGAAAAATCATTATATACAGGATCCACTTGGGGGATATTACAGAGGTCTCCTATTGTAGCAATTAACCTTCCCCAAAGCAGTTCATACTGTATTTCTTGAGGTGCAGTCATTGTGGACTCATATGTTTCTTCTTAAACAGACTTACACCTTCCCAACTGCATGCTTACATTCACTCAAGCTTATTAAGATCATTTTAAGTGGATCTCTTTGGTTAAAACTAGAACAAATTTGAAACAGAACAAAATAGAACTGTATCGTGAACTAATATGATGGTAACCATCAATTTAATACATTTCCATCAACAGAGCTAAATGGAAGTCTCTACTGTCTGTCACAGAATAAAAGAAATATAGCATCTTTCCAACCCTGGTCCTGTCTTCTTTCCATGTATCCTTATTATGTATCCATTTGCTTTAACTGCTGTTAGATTCAAGTTCTACAATCATTATGCCTTCTGTGACTTCACTGTTGAAGCTAAATAGCAACTTGATATTATAAGCTTTAGATATGAAGCACTTGAAGCTGCTTTTTTATTTTGATTATGCATGATCCTTAATAGTATCTCCAAAGGCAGTCCATAGCAAGGAAACAGAATCACTATACAACAAATTTCTAATATCCCAAAGTCAACATTGTGGTCATTTTCTCTTTTCCTTCAAATTATGTCAGTTTCCATGATTATCTTAATTACTTATTTGCTTATTTGTATACTGTTCTTTAACAATATCTGCACAGCTGTCCCTTTGACACTGGAATATAATCTCTAGGAAAGAGATCGTTTTCAGTCCACAGAAAATTTACTCTGTGGACTGAAAACAGTGTCTGGCATTACAAGAATCACTGCAGAAATGAGGAATGAGTGAGCAGTATCATTAACACTTTCTCTCCTGAAAACTATATTTTCAAGACAATGAAATGATAGGTATATTCCAGAGTCACATAGTAGACATGTATTTTTTTTAATTGAAACCAGCTGATTGCTTTTCTCAAGCAATCTGAAAATAGTTCTTAACCTAGGGAATAGGAGGATGAAACACAAGGAGTTTGTAGTACACATGACAGGTGATCCAGACTTTGAGTCTAGATGATGAGCTTCATGTGGTATACATCAGCATGCATTTTTGAATAGCTCCTCCTCAGGTGATTTTTTAGAATTCAAACCCAGAGTCCCAGTTCTCAACAGCTGAAAGTCTTCCTCTATACACTGAATTACTACAGATCTTTAGTGCAAGCAATCCCAAGACCCTCCTATGCCTCAGAGACATAAACAAAGTCCAATATATACAAACCCAGAGGCCTGGCCCTGGCATCAGGAAAACTAAACGTAAGGGATATGCTGAGATACCCTAGCTAGATGGCCTCTTTCTAGGCTCTTGAAAGCATCTTGGTTTTGAATGGAGTCCTGGCACCCCTACTGGGTTGGTTTGGCCAGCTGGTCCCCATTACCAAGTCTAACTGAGGAGGGGAAATGAGGAGCCCAGCCTTCAAGTCTCCTCTGGGTTGGTGTACTGATCAGACCATATAAAAATAATCTGGGAGCATTGCTTACTAAGAGATATCATAGATACTGGTGATAAGCTCCTCAGACACATTCTACCAGGCCTCCCTGGGACTACACAGCCTTTGAGGCTTGGAGATACTATGAATTCCTCCTCTGAAGCAATGCTAAAGAGGAACTAATTCACCCTTTTCTGCTGAGTACAATGCAGGGCACATTTGCCTACATGAGAGGCAGATAAGAGGCAGGGACTAAGAATGGGGTCTGAAAGCCAAGATTTCAGTATCATTCAGGCGACACTGATGGAGACCCTTGATTGACATGTGCTCCAGGGCCTTGACATTTTGACATTTCTAGACTAAATCAGACTGTATACCAATCTCTTCCTGCACTGACACAATTTCAAAGTTACAAGTAACAAGCCAACCTTGAGAACAGGCTACAAAAGGACAGTCTGAGAGGTATGGAGGGATGTTAAGTACATATACTTCAGGACTTCTGAAAACCACTTACCTAACATAAGCTCAAGATGGAAATGAAATAATGTGAATTTTAACTAGCCATAAGAATTGTTAAAATTCCAAAGTCAATTGAAGAACTTTTGGAAATAGGTACAGGACTCCTTATCAGAAGGTAAAAAAGAAAAGGCAAAATGAACAATCTGAAGCCAGTAAAGTGAAAGTGAAAAAAAGTGAAATGTTAGTCTCTCATTCACAGCCTACTCTTTGTGACCCCATGGACTGTAGCCCACCAGGCTCCTCTGTCCATAGGATTCTCCATATAAGAATACTAAAGTGGCTTGCCATTTCCTTCTCCAGGGGATCTTCCTGACCCAGGGATCAAACCAGGGTCTCCCACCTTGTTGGCCGATTCTTTACTGTCTGAAATACCGTGGAAGCTGAAGCCAGTTAAAAAAAAAATACACAAAAATTGCCAAATATCTAAATAGTACAGGAAGACATGACTGTATTACAGCAGAGGGCAAAAACAGATGTTTCATAGTTACACTAATTCCAAAATCTCCAAAAGAAGCAAAATGGACAAAGGAGGAAAAATCATGTTTAATGAAGCAAAAGTACTAAAATATATTTTTACCAAACACGAATAAATTAACCTTCCCCTTCCTAAATGTTTATTAGAAAAATCATTCATGTGGAACAAATTCTTTCGCTAACATTTCTGAATATTGTGTTAATATCCAAAGCATATTTTTATAGTTACCTTTAACAAGTCTGTAATTGGATATTCTCACATAGTCTCCTTAATTGTTTATGCTGATACTGTTAACAAAGTATTAACAGCTTTTTTAAAAGACTGATCTTCCTTCTGTAATCTCTCCTAGTGCCATAGTCATAATTTGGTTCATGTCATTTTCTGTGTAGAAATGCCCTTTACCTTCTTCCTTCCTCAGACCCTTGTGGCTCAGCTGGTAAAGAATCCACCTGCAATGCAGGAGACCTGGGTTCGATCCCTGGGTTGGGAAGATCCCCTGGAGAAGGGAAAGGCTACCCACTTCAGCATTCTGGAGAATTCCATGGACTGTATAGTCAAGGGGGTTGCAAAGAGTCAGACATGAGTACCTTTCAATTCACTTCACTTCCAGCCTCAGATTAGACACATCACTCTTTTTAGCCTTCCTTGACAACCCCACTCACAGTTAGGGTCCTTTATCCCATAGCTTCTCATATGTACTTCTATTATATTAACAGTGAAGCACTATAGTATAAAATTGTTCTTTACTAAATTCTTTCTTCACATTAAAAAAAAAACCTTCTTATTATTTTTATCTCCAGGGCCTATCAAAGTTCTTGACATATATCAACTGGACATTCATAATTATCTACTAAATGAAGGACATGCAAAAAGGTCCTAAAATCTTTCTGTTGTGATTAAAATCATGAGAGTCCCTTGGACTGCAAGGAGATCCAACTGGTCCAGTCTGAAGGAGATCAGCCCTGGGATTTCTTTGGAGGGAATGATGCTGAAGCTGAAACTCCAGTACTTTGGCCACCTCATGTGAAGAGTTGACTCATTGGAAAATACTCTGATGCTAGAAGGAATTGGGGGCAGGAAGAGAAGGGGACGACAGAGGATGAGATGGCTGGATGGCATCACTGACTCGATGGACGTGAGTCTGAGTGAACTCCGGGAGTTGGTGATGGACAGGGAGACCTGGTGTCCTGCGATTCATGGGGTCGCAAAGAGTCGGACACAAATGAACGACTGAACTGAACTGAACTGAATAAGCTTACATTGTGTATTTGAATAAGCAAAACCAGAGCAAATATTTTTATTTAGATTCTATGTTCATGGCAATAAAAGGCAGCCTGTTGGAAGGTGTGAAATTCAATTATCACATTGTTACTGTGATACCATTTGAAAACACAACTTAGTACATTAATATACACTTTACTGATACTTATTTCTTTATCTTAAAGAAATATGAGTACTTTGAACGTTTAATAAATTTACAAAAACTACCCATTTTGATTGTTTCTGATATACTACTTATAAGAGAATCACCAAGATGAAACATTTATGTGTTCAAAAGATTACAAACATTTGGAAATGTGTATACAATATTTTGCAATAAGGACATATATGATCTGAAAAAATAAAAATAGCATTGGCAAAGGAAATCAAACAACACTCAGCTTTATTATTAAATCCTGAAATAAGCATACATATACAATACATACATATGTGCATGCATATATTTCTATAAATCAAAACTGAGATCAAAGTGAGTATATAGTTTTGTATTTTTAACATACCATTATATTTTGAACACTTCCTCTGTCATAAACTAACCTCATGAGGGCTTCCCAGGTGGCATTAATGGCAGGGAATCTGCCTGCCAATGCAAGAGGTGCAGGAGACTTGGGTTCAATTCTTGGATGGGGAACATCCTCTGGAGGAGGAAATGGCAACCCACTCCAGTGTTCTTGCCTGGAAAATTTCATGGACAGTAGAGCCTTGCAGGCTACAGACCATGGGGTCACAAAGAGCTGGATATGACTAAGTACACACATGAACTAATCTCACAAAATATTAAAATTAAGTTCCATATGTGGATATGGGGCTTCCCTGGAAGTGCAGTTAGTAAAGAATCTGCCTGCAATGCAGGAGACCCTGGTTCAATTCCTGGGTTGGGAAGATCCACTGGAGAAGGGATAGGCTACCCACTCCAGTAGTCTTGAGCTTCCCTGGTGGCTCAGCTGGTACAGAATCCACCTGCAATGCAGGAGACCCAGTTCCATTTCTGGGTTGGGAAGATGCCCTGGAGAAGGGAAAGGCTACCCACTCCAGTATTTTGGCCTGGAGAATTCCATGGACTGTATAGTCCATGGGGTTGCAGAGTCAGACATGACTGAGCGACTTTCACATTTCATGTGGATATGATGTAAATTATTTAACTATTTTCTATCCTTGGAAATACAGTCCATGGGGAGTTGGTGATAGACAGGGAAGCCTGGTGTGCTGCAGTCCATCCACTGTCAAAGAGTCCAGCATGACTGAACTGAACTGATCCTTGGAAATGGGCTCTCCAGGTGGCTCAGTGGTAAAGTATCCACCTACCAAGGCAGGAGACAGATTTGATCCCTGGGTTGGGAAGATATCCTGGAGGAGGAAATTACAGCCTACTCCAGTATTCTTGTCTGGAAAATCCCATGGACAGAGGAGCCTAATGGGCTACTGTCTATAGTCTCAAAGAGTTGGACACAATGGAATGTGAGCATCCATGGGAACTCTTTACAAATATATTCTTCAATGAACATTATGCATCAATTTTGTGTCCCTTTCTGATTATTTAGGCTGAGAAATTGGTTTTCTTGCTGTTTTCTGTTTTCTTAACATTTGGGTATTTTTTACAGCTATTTTTTTTTTACATAAAAATAAAATTACTTCAACATGAAAAAAATAACATTTGCAATTCAATATTGTGCTGGTTGTTTTTTAGTTATGGCATTTATATTATAGACAGTAAAAGGAATGATTTTAAATCAAAGAAATTTATGGCAACAGAATTCTGAGATATTATTTAGATCATTTTGTCTTTGAATGTCCATTCTTTCAGATCTCATCTGAGAATGTTATCACCAGGTAAATCTTCCTAAAGAGATGGTAAATAACCTACTTAGTTTAAATAAACCCAATTAATGGCTAATAGCATAAAATAAGCCAATAGTGCTAAAAAAAAATTCGAATAACTATCAGCGAGGCATTTTCAAAGTTACAGAAAAGAAGCAAATGTAGTCTTGCATTTAAAAGTTGCAATTCAGGTAATTTTTAATTATTCTGAAGTTAAGAGTGATATAGGATTACTGCAATCCAGTCTCTACATGATGTCAATGATTTTACACCTGGTCTTCAAAATGTATTGCCATGAAATAAAACATGCAGTGGACTTAGAATGCCATTATAGACAAAAGAATTAATATAGAAAATTTCAAATGTTTACATGTTCAAAAGATCAATGATTCCTAGGACATGAGTGTGAAAAAACAATTTGCAACAAGGTCATATTCTTGTCAATATTGTTTAAAATATCAAAGTAGTAAAAGCAGAGGAAATACAATATAGTTTAATTTTATAAAATTCTGATAATTAAAAATTTGAAAGTGATTAAACTCCCAAGTAAATATAGAAATATTGTGTGATCCTGTAACAATTTGAAATACTAGTGGTAAAGTATCCATCTGCCAATGCAGGGTTGCAAAGATCTCATGAAAGAGGAAATGGCAAGCCACTCCAGTATTCTAGCCTGGAGAATCCCATGGACAGAGAAGCCTGGTGGGTTACAGTCCAGAGGGTCGCAAAGAGTTGGACACAACTGAGCACACACACACATTATAAACACTGTCAAATATATGTTCACATTATATCAAGAAAAATGGTAAAAATGATTTTAATAAGGAGTAAAAAGTAGAAAAGGTAAGACTCAATCATCTATTAAAAATATATTTCCATAATAAGGAAATTAAATGTAAAGATCACAACTAAGCTCATTTTCTATTTATTGGTCCAGCTTGGCTTACTTTATAGACAAAAGTAATAAGCACCTTGAAGAAGAGGAATTTTGCAGTTACAATTGAGAAACCATCGTAACTACCATCCAAAAGCAAGTAAATTATGAATAACATTATGAATAAGAATATTTGAAACTAGAACTAGTCCTATACATAATGGACTTTTCATACATCAAAGTATTATTATTCAACTGAATAGAAGTTGTATTTTAAAATATTGCAGGCCCAAACACCATCAACCAGCACTATTACTATGCAGAATAGTATGGAACTCTACAAATCTGCTCTCTTATATTTACCAGATAGTATTTTAAAACTAGACAGAATACTGACACACAAGATTTGTGCAGGTGGAGGCTAATATAAAGCCTTCAGTAGAACATGATCTTTGAGGATCATAAACTACTTATGGTTTGTAAAATTCAAAGGGAGAGAGGGAACAGGAGAAAACACTAATATTACATGGGTGCCTTCTATGATACATATAGAAATAGCATCTATTACCAAAAATCAACAGCTAAACATCTGTATATTACGCAACTTGTGAAAGAAGTGTTAGTTGCTCAGTCATGTCCAACTCTTTGAGACTCCATGGACTTAGGCCACTAGGCTTCTCTGTCTATGGAATTTCCTAGGCAAGAATACTGGAATGAGTTGCCATCTCCTTCTCCAGGGCATCTTCCCAACCCAAGGATCAAACCTGGGTCTTCTGCATTGCAGGCAGATTCTTTACCATCTAAACTACCAGGGTAGCCATTATGTAACTTAAGATCTTTAAATCACCTATAAGTAGTAAATATTTATTTGTTGACACCAAAATGTAAGTTCCAGATCATCACACCCATCATTTAACTTAATCCTTGCAGTTACTCAATTAAATTAGTGTACCTACTTGTATTTTCCAATTTTCTGGGATTCAGGGAAACTGAGTCCCAGAACACTGGGCAATTTATCTAGAATCATACTAGCAAGTAACAGAGTTAAACATAGATCATTCTAGTGCCAGGTCTCTGCTTTTATCAAGCATCCCACTGGCTACCATATGGAAAAGCATGCACTTGGCAAGACTCTTTATTTAATGATAAATGATGACCAGAGTCTCAAAGGAAACACTTTTCTCGTGTGTATAGCATGAGGATTCAGTAGCCAATCACTTCAAATCAAACCTCCAAATCTAGTCTTTCACTGAGGAAACCCTGGCTTCTGAGGGAAAGACAGCCAATCCCAAAGTAATTTGCCTCTATAAGGAAGTAGTCTATTACCTTGCCCTAAATAATGCAGCATTCAGTTATTACTTCCTGCCAGAGTGACAGTTTAAGCACAAGGCATTAAAAAACTGTTTTCTCCTGTTCTAGCTATCTGTTATTTATTGCTTCATACACCACTTGTCTGAAAGTGATGGATAAATATTTGAAGGGAAAGATGCATCATTCTGAATGCTCCATGAAATTCAAGATGGATAAAAGTCAATGTTTCAGGCTCATCTACTTCTAGCTTTCTTTCTATAATGAGGTAAAAACAAGCTTTAAGTGTTTTTAAAGACTTTTCCAATTTAAAAAGAAAGAAAGAAACAGAAAAACAGCTTTATCAGTTTCTGTATCAAGTTCTAAAGGATAGTTTCTATTCCAATGTGTTAAAGATTATTTTTTTCAACTTTGGGAAAAATAAATGTACCTGAAACAATTAAATTGTCTTTCTGACTACAGTATTTTGAGATTATGACTCATTCTTTGGATTATGTTTTCACATAACAAAAATAAAAGTAACCAAATACTGGCACAACCCACACAGTCACAGGCTACTTCTGTGATGAGAGTGAAACTCACAGCTGCACATAAAAGATCTTTAATTATGGCTGATTTGCATTGTTGAATGGCAGAAATCAATACAACATTGTAAAGCAATTTTCCTCCAATTAAAAAATTTTTTAACCTCCTAAAACCAAGATTAATTTATTTATAATAATAATACTTGCAAATACTCTTAAACACTGCTGTATTTTAACTAGCAACTGTGCTAAGATTTTTTAAACCTAATTTATCACACTTAATGTGTAGTTCTTCTCCCTGAAAACTAGAGGCTCTCCCTGCCTCCTTAAGTATTTGTTTAAAACTACCTCAGTGAAGCTTTCCCTTCTCACCTTCCTTAAAACTGCAACATCTCCTTTCTTCATACTGTCTATTGTCTTTTCTTCATTTTACTTTTTCCCATAGAATTTATCACTATCAGATATCGTATACATTCTACAAATGTATTTGTTTATTGCCTATCTTTCCCAATGTAAATGTAATCACCAAGAGGGCAAATTATTGTGATTATTTATGATTTATTTACACTATTTTCTTAAGGGTTGTATCCCAAAGCCTATGACAGCAGCCCATCATTGATACTAAAAATATTAATTTAATAAAAGTGCTTAATCTTTACAAACAATCATCTGGTACATTATTAATCCATTTTGTAAAAAAAAAAAAAAGCACAAAACTAAAAGACATACAAAAGTGACTTACTAAACTTATAAAGCAAATACCTACTGAATCAGGTTTATGGACTCTCAAGTTGAAACCTCTCTAATTCTCTATACTGCTTCTAGAAAACACAATCATCCTAATCAAAGTTTGCCTATTTGTTCTACAGATTTATAGATCTTTGAATAAACAGGTTTAGAAATGATAGCAAATGACTACACCCTTCAAATACCCTTCATGACTGGTCCTCTTGAGAAGGTCATCCATGTAGATGAGCAGGGAGCTTTGGAAGGCACACAAATGGGGTGTGAGGGAGAGCAGGGATCAGCTCAGACCATCTGTATCAGCCCTGGAAATCAATGTGTTGACAGATGTCACTGCCTGTTTTCCCTCATAACCAGTAACCTGAATGTCAAGAAACATTTGCTGAAATAAGAAAATGAAGTATGCACAAAATTTAAGCTTATGTAGGGATGTTATTAGAAAAGAGAAAACAGTGAAAAACTACACATATTGAAATCTTTATATACCATATGATACATGTTTAATATACACACTCCTTCTGCGATATATATTTGTCTTGTTTATTTTATTTCTCAACTTTCTGCAGCCCATTTTGAAAATAAAATCAAGTAATTCAGTTTCCCATTAGATACACCACATATATGCACTTGTATTCTATCTTTTCAAGCTTTTAAACCACAATCAGAGACACAGCAAAGATTAGTCAGCATTTGAGGAACATGATGAGGAGAATATATTTTGCTATTGCCATAACAGAGAGAGATGGTTAAATTAGGAAAGGAACTACTTCAAAGAAAGTATCATAGACATAAAGAATGGTTGAAATAATCAATATTCACCCAGCTGCTCAAACTTTTCCTACTGACCATTTTCTTCTCTTCACTCCCTTGGACTAGAGTGACAGGTATGTTAGGGATTGTAAGGTTGGAATTTTGAAGTTTAGCAGAGCTGAGTACCTCTTGAGAAAGTTTTTCCGAACCATTGTTTACTCTTTTGTCTATAAACACTACTAATATAGTAAAGAATATGTAACCTAGAGAAAACAAAAACTGACCAATAAATGATGTTAAGCATATGTGAGGGATGAATCTACGGGAAATGAGAATAGTTACTCCCTAGACATTATTAGTCACTCAAAAGTATGTCATGTCATAATGAGCTCCTCCAAGTGGTGAGTGTAAAGTAGAGCCAAAAATAAACCCACCTCTTCAGAAAGTGAAAGAAAGTAAACATGAATAAATTCCTTACCCAGGGAAACTGAAAATTATGTAACTGGACCCAAAAAGTTCTATTAGGAAGACTCATTTAGCTTTATGAACTGGCAGATTCCACCTGAAATCCAAGGGACCTGATAAAACATGTAACATAAGAACATCATAAAGATAATCTGTAGCTTCCAATGTTGGTTGTAACTCACCTCCAATTCTCTGTTTCTGTTTAGTAAACAGAGGGCTACTGAAGTAAAGAATGTAATAATATTTACAACCACCACTCTTCTAATTGATTTGTTTTTTTAACATCAACTTTGGGGTAAGTAAAAATCTTGCTAAAGGCAGTGGCTGAAAATATCAAAGAGGGATACAGGCTGGAAAAAAAAAGTGAACAATGAACCAAATGTTTGAATATATTTTTCCATTCCTATCTTTTTGAAAATGGAAAATAACAGGAAAAGTGAGGATATGTTTTTTAAGTATAAATGTATCACACAAACTTGGGAAAAACTATTAGGTTTAAATGAGATGGAAATTTAAAATACTTAAATATTTCTAAAATTTACTTTAAGATGACATAAAAGATGATAAAAATATGGCTCAGGCTTCCTCCAAAAGAGAGAACCAAAGAGCTCCTGTGTATTTCAATTAAGGAGCAATCCTACCAAGTATCTTATTAATGACATCTGAGCATAACCTCAGATATGCAGATGACACCGCCCTTATGGCAGAAAGTGAAGAGGAACTCAAAAGCCTCTTGACAAAAGTAAAAGTGGAGAGTGAAAAAGTTGGCTTAAATCTCAACATTCAGAAAACGAAGATCATGGCATCTGGTCCCATCACTTCATGGCAAAGAGATGGGGAAACAGCGGAAACAGTGGCAGACTTTATTTTGGGGGGCTCCAAAATCACTGCAGATGGTGACTGCAGCCATGAAATTAAAAGACACTTACTCCTTGGAAGGAAAGTTATGACCACCCTAGATAGCATATTCAAAAGCTGAGACATTACTTTGCCAACAAAGGTCCACCTAGTCAAGGCTATGGTTTTTCCTGTGATCATGTATGGATGTGAGAGTTGGACTATGAAGAAGGCTGAGCGCCGAAGAATTGATGCTTTTGAACTGTGGTGTTGGAGAAGCTCTTGAAAGTCCCTCGGACTGCAAGGAGATCCAACCAGTGCATTCTGAAGGAGATCAACCCTGGGATTTCTTTGGAGGGAATGATGCTGAAGCTGAAACTCCAGTACTTTGGCCACCTCATGCAAAGAGTTGACTCACTGGAAAAGACTCTGATGCTGGGAGGGATTGGGGAGAGGAGGAGAAGGGGATGACAGAGGATGAGATGGCTGGATGGCATCACTGACTTGATGGACATGAGTCTGAGTGAAGTCCGGGAGTTGGTGATGGACAGGGTGGCCTGGCGTGCTGTGATTCATGGGGTCACAAAGAGTCAGACACGACTGAGTGACTGAACTGAACTGAGCAAGTCCCTATACAATTAATAATGAAAGTCATATTTTAATGTTGTTTAAATAATGTTTTAATTTAACCAACAGAATGAAAAATTACAATAATATTTGTGCTTCAGAAATATGTAGTTTGTTTTTTTAATGAGTAAGCATTACATATATAATACATTACCTTTCAATTACACTATAGGAAAAGCTAATTTAAAAAAAAAAAAAACACTCTACCATAATACATTTAAAAGCTTCCCAATATGGCATATTACACTGAAAGTTTAGAGTGACATCCACCACATTCCATAGGCATAACCTTATGCTAATAACTATCCTTTCAATTTCAGTAATCAGTCACTTTTTGTCCAGGGTAAAATTGCTCAACTTTTTTGCCCACTAATCAAGAACTACAAGCTTATTTGAACACTGGCTTTGCATGCATAGGAATCACACAGTCTCTGTAACATATGCATACATAAGTGGGTAAGAAGGGAACCCTAAGCCCCTCAACACAAGCCCACAAGTAGAGATACAGGACAGTCTCTACGAAGGGAGCTGCCCTGTTATATACAAAAGATATCACGGCATCGGATTTAGGATCTGAGAGAATAGATCATCCTGAAAAGTGACTGTTTTCAATACATATCTTTTCTTAAAAGTATATTAAAAATGTACTATTATATAAAATTATAATTTCAAAAGTATTATGATCATAGAATGCACTTTTATCCTCTTCACACATTATATGCAAATTAAGAGTACTTCTGACAATGCCCTGAAAAATTTACTGAGGAAAGTTAAATAGAATAAGCCCCCAAATCAAAGGAAATGCTTAAGCCAATGATAAAGCTATTTATTTTTCTCTGCTCTGAAACACTGATTTTGTCTTCCAAAGATAAACTGCTCTCAGCACTTGTTCGGTCATTGTCTTAAGGGCATGGTAACCAAAGGTCATACACCACTAATTAATCAACTGCAGACTCATTTATGACCCCTGAAATAACTCTGCTAGGTCTCCAATCTTTCTTTCCACAGCAAAGAAGGCCAACTATTAAATATAAACATAACTATCCCTAAGTAATATTATTGCCTCATCTGTATGTTATTTCTATGATAAGAATAATACTGTGTAGTGCACCAGATATTAGTGATTGATGAAAGATGTTTGCCTTTGAGGGTTTTTTAATTAATTTATTTTAATTGCAGAGCAATTACTATATAATATTATGAGGATTTTTGCCATACATAGACATCAATCAGCCACGGGTACACATGTGTGTCCCCAATCTTGAACCCCCCTCCCACCATCTTCCCCACCCCATCCCTCTGGGTTTTGTCCCAGAGGAGCAGCTTTGAGTGTGCTGTTTCATACATCAAACTTGCACTGGTCATCTATTTTATATATATTAATATACAATTTTCTTTTTTTTAATTTAAATTTTTATTTTTACTTTATTTTACTTTACAATACTGTATTGGTTTTGCCATACATTGACATGAATCCTCCACAGGTGTACATGCGATCCCAAACATGAACCCCCCTCCCACCTCCCACCCCATATCATCTCTCTGGATCATCCCCGTGCACCAGCCCCAAGCATCCTGTATCCTGCATGGAACATAGATGGGCGATTCGTTTCTTACACGATAGTATATATGTTTCAATGACATTCTCCCAAATCATCCCACCCTCTCCCTCTCCTTCAGAGTCCAAAAGTCTGCTCTACACATCTGTGTCTCTTTTGCTGTCTCGCATACAGGGTTATCATTACCATATTTCTAAATTCCATGTATATGTGTTAGTATACTATATATTTTTTTTTCTGGCTTACTTCACTCTGTATAATCGGTTCCAGTTTCATCCATCTCATTAGAACTGATTCAAATGTATTTTTTTAAATGGCTGAGTAATACTCCATTATGTATATGTACCACAGCTTTCTTATCCATTCATCTGCTGATGGACATCTAGGTTGTTTCCATGTCCTGGCTATTATAAACAGTGTTGCAATGAACATTGGGGTACATGTGTCTCTTTCTATTCTGGTTTCCTTGGTGTGTATGCCCAGCAGTGGGATTGCTGGGTCATAAGGTAGTTCTATTTGCAATTTTTTAAGGAATCTCCACACTGTTCTCCAGAGTGGCCGTACTAGTTTGCATTCCCACCAACAGTGTAAAAGGGTTCCCTTTTCTCCACACCCTCTCCAGCATTTATTGCTTGCAGACTTTTGGATCACAGCCATTCTGACTGGTGTGAAGTGGTACCTCATTGTGGTCTTGATTTGCATTTCTCTAATAATGAGTGATGTTGAGCATCTTTTCATGTGTTTGTTAGCCATCCGTATGTCTTCTTTGGAGAAATGTCTATTTAGTTCTTTGGCCCATTTTTTGATGGGGTCGTTTATTTTTCTGGAATTGAGCTGTATAAGTTGCTTGTATATTTTTGAGATTAGTTGTTTGTTAGTTGCTTCATTTGCTATTATTTTCTCCCATTCAGAAGGCTGTCTTTTCACCTTGCTTATATTTTCCTTTGTTGTGCAGAAGCTTTTAAGTTTAATTAGATCCCATTTGTTTATTTTTGCTTTTATTTCCAGAATTCTGGGGGGTGGATCATAGAGGATCCTGCTGTGATTTATGTCAGAGAGTGTTTTGCCTATGTTTTCCTCTAGGAGTTTTATAGTTTCTGGTCTTACGTTTAGATCTTTAGTCCATTTTGAGTTTATTTTTGTGTACGGTGTTAGAAAGTGATCTAGTTTCATTCTTTTACAAGTGGTTGGCCAGTTTTCCCAGCACCACTTGTTAAAGAGATTGTCTTTACTCCATTGTATATTCTTGCCTCCTTTGTCAAAGATAAGGTGTCCATAGGTGTGTGGATTTATCTTTGGACTTTCTATTTTGTTCCATTGATCTATATGTCTGTCTTCGTGCCAGTACCATACTGTCTTGATGACTGTGGCTTTGTAGTAGAGCCTGAAGTCAGGCAAGTTGATTCCTCCAGTTCCATTCTTCTTTCTCAAGATTGCTTTGGCTATTCGAGGTTTTTTGTATTTCCATACAAATTGTGAAATTATTTGTTCTAGTTCTGTGAAAAATATTGCTGGTAGCTTGATAGGGATTGCACTGAATCTGTAGATTTCTTTGGGTAGTATACTCATTTTCACTATATTGATTCTTCTGATCCACGAACATGGTATATTTCTCCATTATATATCTACCTAAAGAAACTAAAGACCTATATATAGAAAACTATAAAACACTGATGAAAGAAATCAAAGAGAACACTAATAGATGGAGAAATATACACTTTTCAATGTTATTCTCTCAAATCATCCCACCCTCGCCTTCTCCCACAGAGTCCAAATGTCTGTTCTTATAGGAAATATTTAGAAGGTTTTAACACAATTTTTAAAAATTTGGTTTATAATCCTATTTTTTTCTCTTTCTTCATCCCAAACCATGCAGATATTTTAAGACCAAATGTCAGAAATCTTACAAATGCACAGAGAAAGAACAAATGAGTAATATGTCCCTGAAAAAGTTCTAAGATCATGGCACAAAGAAGGCAGAAAAATCAATCTAACAATGAAAAGAACCAATACACTTAAAGACAGTATCATTGAATAATGGAGGGAGATGGGCACCAAAAGTTCTATATGATGTATGATAAAACATGGTTCACTTTCAGAAATAATGGTGTTACAAAATATTAGAAGAGGAAACAATAATAGCTCTTTCACCATGAATCTTTTTTTCATATTATAGGAATATCTTGATAAATCAAAATGCAAGGACCATTTGGGAATCCAGATTTTATTTTTTTTATTTGCTTATTTATTTATTAAAATATAAATTCATTTATTTTAATTGGAGGTTAATTACTTTACAATATTGTATTAGTTTTGCCATACATCAACATGAATCCACCACAGGTACACATGTGTTCCCTATCCTGAACCCCTCCACCCTCCTCCCTCCCCGAATCCAGATTTTAAATCAACTTCTGTAAGTAACTCAAAATATGATCTTGATTAAGCCATTTAATTTTTTTGCATCTCAGTTTTCCTAAATATAAAACAAGAGACTGGGCATAGACAATCTTTAAGGTCATTTTCCACTCTAATACTCTCTGATTTGTGTGTTCAAAAACTTGAGGAATGAAGTTTTTATTGCAATATTCTATTATAATACACATATCTATCTGATGTATTTATATTAGTTACTTTGCATGTGAGTAAAGATGGCCTCAATTTTGAGATCCCTGAAGTCACAGACCAACCAGAAATCATGAGTATCTATTAACAGTACTAAGCAGGCTCAAACTGATGCTTCATGAATAACAGGGTGAGAGTAAAAGAAGATGGACATTAATAGCTCTGTGAGTGAATGAATCACCTTTGTTAACTGTTCACATTTTAAAATTCCACACTTATCTTAATTATCAAGTAGATAGGGAAATTATGCATGATAAAATTTGTGCTTCAAATAAGCTGAGATAAGACCATTATTCAAAAATTAACATTAAAAAATTTAAATGTCCACTGGAAAATTTTTTAAAGTAGCACTTTTCCTTTCTTTCTCTACTCATTTCAGAAAAATACATTCCAGAAAGATCAAAAAATTCATTAGAGACATTAAAACTTGGAATACTAAAATAAGTTACTAAATATTTTATATACTCTTTGGTGATAAAGGCCCCTCTAAATGTGTTCTACAACCATGAAAGTATTTAACTACCATGATATATTTAACTAAGATACCCTTACTAGTTCAAAAAATGGTAATGATGTACTGAAAAAGGTTAATATAAATAAGGTTTTAAAATAAAAGTGGTTGACATTAATTGCAGCAATATCTTTTGGGATCCATCTCCAAGAGTAATAGAAATAAAAACAAAAATAAGTAAATGGGACCTAATTAAACTTGAAAGCTTTTCCACAGCAAAGGAAAACTTTAAAAAAAGGAAAAGACAACCCTCAGAATAGGGGGAAATATTTGCAAACAAAGCAACTGAAAGGGGTTAATCTCCAAAATATGCAAACAGCTCATGCAGCTCAATATTAAAAAAAACAACCCAATCAAAAACCGGTAGAATATCTACATAGACATTTCTCCAAAGAAGATATACAGATGGCTAAAAAGAACATGAAAAAATGCTCAGTATCACTAATTATTAGAGAAATGTAAATAAAAACTATAATGAGTTATCACCTCACACCAGTCAGAATGGTCATCACCAAAAATTCTACAAACAATAAATGTTGGAGAGGGTGTGAAGAAAAAGGAAGTCTCCTACACTGTTGATGGGAATGTAAATTAGTACAGCCACTGTGGAGGAAAACATGGAAAACAGAGCTACCATAAGATCCAGCAATCCAACTCCTGGGTGCATATCCAGAGAAAACTATAATTCAAAAAAATGTATACACCCCAATGTTCACTGAAGCACCATTTACAATAGCCAGGACATGGAAGCAACCTAAATGTTCTCTGTCCATTGACAGAGGAATGGATAAAGAAGATTACGTGTGTGTGTGTGTGTGTGTGTGTGTGTGTTTGTATATATATATGTATTTATATTTATATAGAAAGTGTTAGTTGCTCAGTCATGTCCTGTTTGCAACCCCATGGACTGTAGCTCACCAGGCTTCTCTGTCATGGAAACCTTCAGGCAAGAATACTGGAGTTGATTGCCATTTCCTGCTCCAAGGGATCTTCCCAACCCAGGGATCAAACTCATGCCTCCTGCATTGGCAGGTGTATTCTTTACCATCTTTACCATGAGGGAAGATGATATATATATATGTCCACATATGTACATACACATATATAATATATACATGCATTTGTATTGTATGACTTGTATATTATATATGACTGCATATTATATATGACTGAATATTACTCAGGCATAAAAAGAATGAAATAATACCATTTGGATCAATATGGATAGACTTAGGGATTATCATATTAAGTGAGGTAAGCCAGACAGAGAACAGAGAAATAAAATATCAAATGATAATGTTTATATGTAGAATCTAAAAATGAAAAGAAAAAAAAAGATACAAATGAAACTATATCCAAAGCAGAAAGAGGCTCAGTTCAGTTCAGTTCAGTTGCTCAGTCGTGTCCGACTCTTTGCATCACAGATATACAAAACAAATTAATGATTACCAAAGGGGAAAGGTGGGGTGAGGGATAAATTAAGAGGTTTGGGATTAACAAAACAAGTGCCTGCATGCAAAGTTGCTTGAGTCATGCCTTTGTGACCCTGTGGACTGTAGCCCACCAGGCTTCTCAGTCCATGGCAATAGATAACAAACAAGGACCTACTGTATAGTGCAGGGAACCATACTCAATATGTTGTAATAACCTATAAGGGAAGAGAGTCTGAATACTAAAAATAATAACAGTATTACTGAATATATATATACACGCACACACACACACACCTGAAACACTCTACTATACGCTTGAAGCTAACAATATTGTAACTCATCGAGCCACCAGGGAAGTCCCAACTCATCTGTACTTGAATAGAATAAATAAATAAATGTTTTTAACATTAAAAGTGGAAAATAAATAGAGGGAAAGTCTTGACAGGAAGAGTCTACTACACAAGAACTCTTATAAATCAATAGATAAAAACCCAACATACCAACAGAAAATTAGGCAAAACACAAATAGGTAAATTATAAAATTCTGGTCACTTAAATATAGTATAATCTCATTACCAAATCCACATAGTGAAACAGAAATAGGATTTATTGCTCTCACTTAGGTAGATAAAGATAAAACCCTCTACAATAGCCAGTATTATTAACCCTATAAAAAAGTCATACAGAGTTGGTGGAATTTTCTGGAAGACTATGTAGTATTTTCAAACTTAAACTTGACATTAACCTTTGACTCAAAATCTCATTACTGAATGTTTTCTTAAGAAAGTAGTTTCACAAGTAAAATTCCCATAGAAGGGAACTGGACATAAAATTATAAAAATATCCAAATTATTATATGATCCTCATTTGTTCAGACTACAAAAACATAGTCTATAGTTGTATATATGTAAAAGGATATCTAGTAGTCATCAGCTAATATTATTTAATTAACCACACTGAAGATGTTTTTTTCTGTCATTTTACAGTTAAATACATTTCAATTATAATTTACTTTTAATTATAGAGATTTTGAAAAATATGTAAAAATATAAATGATAAAATGACCCAACCTTCATTATATTGATTAAAGATACTACTGTGTGGGTAGTCTTCCAGTCAATTTCAAATACACTGTGTGTGCACATAGGGGTGTGTGTGTGTGTGTGTGTGTGTGTGTGTATTTCTGTAAACCACAATTACAATTAGCTAAAGGTGTAGTTCTGCACCATTTTGCAACATAGCATGTTTTACAAGTATCAATATATTTTAATGAACAATATGTAAGCATCCTTGTGTATATTTCTGAATATTTAAGATAAACATGGCTTCCAATGTGAAAATATTGTTATCAAATTTTACTAAATTTTCCTGGAGAAGGAAATGGCAACCCACTCCAGTACTCTTGCCTGGACAATCCCATGGATACAGGAGCCTGGTAGGCTACAGTCTGTGGGGTCGCACAGAGTCAGACACAAATGAGCAACTTCACTTTCACTTTTTCACTAAATTTTCCTTACCACTTGAAATTTGTTCAGGTTAGTTTTATTTTGTAGAAATAAAATGCCTTCAAAAGAAAAAATAACACCAATTTTTCAATATTTTATGGGCTTTTGGTTTTGGCTATATTGTATACATCATGAGGATACAAAGCAATGATTTGAATTTTCAATTTAGAGTCACTAAATCAAAGAAACATAAAAAAATAGAATTCTAAGTGTATTATTTAGGTCATTCTACCTATAAATATTTACTATCTCAGAATATATATAAAGATGTGATCAACAAAGATTTTCTGAACAGAATGCAGAATATAGTGTCCCTGCTGCAGCTGCTGCTAAGTCACTTCAGTTGTTTGTGACTCGGTGCAACCCATAGACGGCAGCCCACCAGGCTCCTCTGTCCCTGGGATTCTCCAAGCAAGTGGTAAATGAGTTGTCATTTCCTTCTCCAATATACTGTCCCTAGGTAAACAATAATAATGTGAACACCAAGATGTAACAGTATTTAAAATAAACTACTTAATTTCAAATAATTCTATATAAAGGCTAGTAGCCTGAAGAAGTAAACAAGTACTTAAAAATGTTTAAATAATCATAAATTGGCACTCTCAAAGTTACATATGACAATCATAACTCTGCATTTTAGAGATGGCAATCCAGGTAACCCTTAACTATTCTAAATTAGCATATTAAGTTTATGACATAGAATCAGTGCAGTCCAATTATCAGTATAGTCCAATCTCTGCAAGATGCCAATGACAATGTATTTGATGTTCAAAATGGAGATGACTCTCATAGAATGAAATATTCACTGGACTTAGAAGAACACAATTTATATAATAATTCTAAAAGCATCTACAATGTATTTCTATAGCTGTGGAAACTGAGGCTGAACAAAGTTAAGCAACAAGTTTATGGGTATTTCCTGGTGCCTCAGCAGTAAAGAATCCACCTGCTAATTCAGGAGACACAGGTATGATTCCAGGGTCTGGAAGATGCCCTGGAGAAGGAAATGGCAACCCACTCCAGTACTCTTTCCTGGGGAATCACATGGACAGAGGAGCATGGAAAGCTACAGTCCATGGGGTTTCAAAAGAGTTGACATGACTAAGCGAATAAACAACAAGTTTAAGATCATATTTATAAATAAATGGCAGAAATAAGGGTTGAGTCCAGATCTTCTCTTAATCAAATGACCTTTTCTAAAATGTCATTCTACCCTTTACACATGCATAGAGACCTTAGGGCTTCCCAGGTGGCACTAGTAGTAAAGAACTCTCCTGCCAGTGCAGGAGACATAAGACGTGGTTCCCATCCCTGGGTCGGGAAGATTCTGACCTGGGAGGAGGACATGGCAACCCACTCCAGTTTTCTTGCCCAGAGAATCCCATGGACAGAAGAGCCTGGTGAGCTACACTCCATAGGGTCACAAAGAGTAGGACATGACTGAAGTGACTTAGCATGCATGCACATAGAGACCTAATATGAAATCATGTATTTCACGAATATTGTTTTCTCCTACATATGTTCTTCCTGATGGATCATTCATATTCTCTCAATTTTCACTCCCTCACTTGGTGATATGAAAAACACAGTAAAGTCTAAGCTCTGAGATAATGGAAGCAAGTCCCAGTGGTAATTTCTCTAATCTTCCAGAAAATGATTCAACTGCTATTTTCCATTGATTCTCTTCTTTTTTTCCTTGAAAGCAGACTTATGCAATAAAAATTCCTCCTCTTGTCAACAAATCCTCTTAGCATCACATAATCATCTTTTCATGAAAAAGTAGCTAGAGGAACATTGCTAGCAATTTCTACATGCTCCAGGACTCAAATTACTAGTGAAGCTTGCGGTTGAACAGAGGAAATTAGAAGTGTGTAGACACTGGACTGTCAAACACCTCTCTGCCTCAGATTTACCGTTATTTTTCTTTGAGATGTCTATGTATCCAAGGAGATGTTAGAATCATATATTCTTAAGATGACAGTATAATATGCTCTTCCTATTCAGTGCATTCAGTTTGACTGAGGTTAAAAGCACTAGCCTAAACACCAAAAACATGTCATCTTCAAATTAATAAGATTGATAACCTACTTTATGTTTTTATTATTTATACATAAGGCAAAACATGCAATTATCTCAGTAAAAGAAAAGTATTCCCAAATATATTTTATAATTTGAATTCACAATAACAATTATCCTGAAGACACTAAAATTTCTTTAAATGAGATTTAAATAACGTCATGAGAGAGATATGCAAGTATTTCTGCATCTCCAACTGAATATCACTTTTCTAATCAATTTCAGTCTCATTTTGTTCTCCTGAATCCTGAGTTCCTACAAGAGTTCCCTAGTTCAGTTTCATCTGGTTCATTCTTTAAACTGCTCTGACGAAAATATAAAAACTGCTTTCCTCAGGCCAGATATTCCTAAATTTGTTCTGTTTATGATGTTCTTAAAAATTTTCTTCTTAGTATTCTAGGCCAAAGGAAATATCAACTAGTTTTATTTATTAAGTGGTTAGTTAGGTTAAGCACTTGAAGTAATCATTTCATATTAATTTCACAGACATTTGAAAAAATACATGTAAATTGAAAGTAGTTCATGTGATTGATATCCAATAGATGCTATTGTATATTTAAACAATTTTCAGCACACCTGTACATTTGCTGCAGCACTTGGGGTGACTTCTCCATATTTTGGTATCCATAATTTTAGGGACTCTTAATTGTATTTAGTTTGTCTGTAAGCATTGCATGGCAGGGAGTGGACAGAATGCTTTCATCTGCAGAGACTTACACAATGTCTGCACATAGTAGGCCTCAAATAATATTTGTGAAATAACAGAGGATGAGTATGGATGAATGACCAAGGGGATTAATGCTGATTTTATTTAAATGATTATCTATGAATAGAGTACATTATAATACTGGGTGGCATACAAAAAAGAAAGCATCACTATGAACAAAGCTAGTGAAGGTGACATAATTCCAGTTGAGCTATTTCAAATCCTAAAAGATGATGCTGTGAAAGTGCTGCACTCAATATGCCAGCAAATCTGGAAAACTCAGCAGTGGCCAAAGGACTGGAAAAGCTCAGCATTCATTCCAATCACAAAGAAAGGCAATGCCAAAGAATGTTCAAATTAGCACACGATTGCACTCATCTCAGATGCTAGTAAAGTAATGCTCAAAATTCTCCAAGCCAGGCTTCAACAGTACATGAACTGTGGACTTCCAGGTGTTCAAGCTTGATTTAGAAAAGGCAGAGGAACCAGAGATCAAATTGCCAACATCCACTGGATCATTGAGAAAGCAAGGGAGTTCCAGAAAAACATCTTTTTATGCTCTACTGACTATGCCGAAGCCTTAGACTGTGTGGATCACAACAAACTGTGGAAAATTCTGAAAGAGATGGGAATATCAGACCACCTGACCTGACTCCTGAGAAATCTGTATGCAGGTCAAGAAGCAACAGTTAGAACTGGACATGGAACCATAGACTGGTTCCAAATTGGGAAAGGAGTATGGCAAGGATGTATATTGTCACCCTGCTTATTAAACTTATATGCAGAGTACATCACGCAAAATGCTGGGCTGCATGAATCACAAGCTAGAAGAAAGATTGCTCGGATAAACAGCAATAACCTCAGATATGCAGATAATACCACCATTATGGCAGAAAGCAAAGAGGAACTAAAGAGCCTCTTGATGAAAGTGAGAGGAGAGTGAAAATGTTGGCTTAAAACTCAACATTCAGAAAACTAAGATTATAGCATATGGTCCCATCACTTCATAGCAAATAGATAGGGAAACAGTGGAAACAGTGAGAAACTATTTCCTTGGGCTCCAAAATCACTGCATGGTGACAGCAGCCATGAAATTGAAAGATGATTGCTCCTTGACAGAAAAGCTATGACCAGCCTAGACAGCATAATCAAAAGCAGAGACTTTACTGACAAAGGTCTGTCTAACAAAAGCTATGGTTTTTCCAGTAGTCATGTATGGATGTGAGAAGTGGACTGTAAAGAAAACTTAGCACTGAAGAATTGATGCTTTTGAACTGTGGTCTTGGAGAAGACTCTTGCGAGTCCCTTGGACTGCAAGGAAATCCAACCAGTCCATCCTAAAGGAAATCAATCCTGAATATTCATTGGAAGGACTGATGCTGAAGCTCAAACTCCAATACTTTGGCCACCTGATGCAAAGAAATGACTCATTGGAAAAGACCCTGATGCTGGGAAAGATTGGAGGCAGGAGGAGAAGGGGAAGGCAGAGCATGAGATGGTTGGATGGCATCACCGACTCAATGGACATGAGTTTGAGCAAACTCTGGGAGTTGGTGATGGACAGGCAAGCCTGGTGTGCTGCATTCCATGGTGTGGCAAAGAGCTGGACATGACTGAGTAACTGAACTGAACTGAACTGATACAGCACAATGTTGGAGAATATTGGCTTCTAGCACTTTTTTGATATATGATTATGTCTCTCACATATAAAATGAGACCTAGCAACTTAACATCAACATTTATAAAATGGAGATAATTACAGTATCGATTTCATAAGACTCATAGAGAATCAAATTAGAAATTCATGCAATTCACCAAGTACAGCACTTGCTGGTAGTATGGTTTAGTCACTAATTCATGCCTGATTCATTGGGACCCCATGGACTACAACCCACCAGGTGTCTGTTCATGGGATTTCCCAGGCAAGATTATGGGAGTGTTTTGCTATTTTCTTCTCAAGGGGATCTTCCCAATCTAGGGATCGAACCTGTGACTTCTGCTTAGCAGGCAAATTCTTTACCACTGAGCCACTGATGTGCTGCAGTCCATGGGGTCGCAAAGAGTTGGTGATGGCTGAGCCACTGACATGCTGCAGCTTATGGGGTCTCAAGAGTCAGACACAACTGAGCAACTGAACCGAACTGAACTGAGCCACTGAGCCATCTGGGAAGCCATACACACTATTTAGTAAATATTATTGTAAATATTTTGCCATTTTATGCTTTATACATAGATGGGAAGACAGTCAACCCTGGAAAATATGGGAATAAATAAGAGAATAGATCATAAAAACATTAAGAAGAGGAAATAATTATTTTCAAAAAGTGAACTATAGTTACACAAAGTAAGAAAGCACAGTTACTGTTTGCTTAGAAAACATATTCAAAGTAAAGGTTCTTCAGGGCCAGACTCAGAAAGCTGCAGTGTGACTGAAATCTGCCTTCTGTCAAAAGTGATACAAACTCAAATCCTTTCATTTCATAGCTTGAAATTGAAGACCAAAAGCATCTCATTTCTAATCAGATTCCTAATTACAGAAACACAGGCTAGCACCCCTATTGTACAGGGGCTGCCAGTATTTCCATTGTCAGTTCCCATTTTCAGGCTTATTACTAAAGCACACACTCTAGGCATAGATTGCTTGGCATAGAAGATTGTTGGCATAGAGAATCTCAGCATGGAAGGGAACATGCTTTACAAAATTTGGCATCAACTTCTCAACTGTAAATACAAAGAAACAGAAAGGCAACAGTGAAAAGTCAAGAAAACGCAGGGTGCTGGGATTGGAAAGGGTGCTCAAGCTCATTTCAGCTGTAACATATAAACGAAAACCCATCTCAGACCAATTAAAGAGAAAATACGCATTTGAATTTAAGAAATATCACCAAACATCTGTAACAAACAGTAGAAGTAATATGATCTACCCATCTGAGTCCCATTAGTAAATACTGGCATAAATCTAATTTCAATATCTATGAGGGATTGCTTCTGCTTCAAATTTGGCCAGAGTTTTGAAAAAGGTAACATTTGTTCTCATTTTGAACCATTCTTTGCATTAAATTGTTTCTAAAGAATTACTCAGCCACCATTATTTATTTGTAAGCTTTCTGTCACATGCACTGAATGGTTAATGTGGCTATTTTAATTTCTTAAATATCTTTTGCTTTGACTTTGGTTTTACTAACAATTCTTAGCTTTTTAAAACTGCTGTTAGTACTACAGGTTGTTACAATTACTTAAGCCAATGCATACTTTTCTTTTAACAGATGTTCTTACAACTAAAATGATCCTTATAAGAATTAGGTCTTAATTTAGATGGGGCCAGAAAAGAAATCTTTTGAAGAATTATATTGAAGATATTCAAGGCGCTTTTGAACTTATTTTCGATTGTGATTATCATAAAATGTATAGCAGCTATAAAGAAAACTTAATAAGTTTTAATTCAGAAAAAGATAGGAGGCTATCACTTTTCTAGAGCCTACAACAATACAGAACCTATCATGTGTTTCTAGGTTCCCTTCAGTAGATCAACCCAAGGTTGAGTCCTAAGCTTTGCTGGTTTATGTAGTCTTTAGGGCAGGAAATAATTGCTTTAATTCAAAAGGTTATCCTTCTAGGTACTGTTATGTTACAGTAAACAAAATCTTATTTATGTCTGGGATACCTAATTAAGTAGAGTGAATAAAAATTTTTAAAGCCCCTGTGGATGGAGATCATAAAGAGTTCACAGAATTTAATACTTCGATACTTATTTAACTCATACTTTTTTTGCCATAAGTACAGCATCACTGAATTTATGAGAATCTTTATTCACCGTTCTTGCTAGAAAATATAGCAATTTACTAAAAGTGGACAAGCAATTTATGGAACAAATTTTTAAATGGATAATGAAAACACAGAATTATGGAGCAGGACTGGCCTTGAGAAATCATATTGTATATTACCATTTATGTTGAGTTACTATCTATTCCTTTTTAAAAGGCATCCAGAAAGAAACAGTTAAAACCTCTAAGATAGTCAGTTCTGGATCTGATGCTATAAAGAATTTCTTCTTTGTGTCTAAACAAGTTTTCTTCTTCTGCAATGTAAGATGCTTTTCTCTTCTTTTAACCTCAATTAAGATGGAGTTTTGCTTGAAAAGAGAATGGCAATCCTCTCCAATATTCTTGCCTGGAGAATTCCATGGACAGAGGAGCCTGGAGGACTACAGTCCATGGGGTCACAAAGATTCGGGCACAACTGAGCGACTAACACAACAACACAATAAGATGGAGTATTGAAAGCTATCTGTCTTTTGGAGGACAAGTTCACAAACCATATATTCCCCTTTTAGAGACAATATAAGCTAGACAAAATTGAAAGTATGTAAACAGAGTTACACTAATTGATTTTTTTAATTGTATCAAAAGAAAAGATAGGTCCACTCCTCACTCAGTTTATAAATTTTTCTTGGCAAGTCAACGCTGATTCTTGCACCTGTTTAAATTAGTAATTTTTTATGCAGAACTAAAGATGCCTTTCACTTAACCCTTCAATGGAGGCTTATCTTTGATAGATAATAGTATGTATAATAGAAAGAAGAGCTACACTGCAGATGTAGGTCTAATAAATAATGTCAGGATGATCACTTTTGGACTCTAATCAATTCTGTTATTTACATGTAGTTGTTTTTATTACTTCCCGAAATTGGAATGACAGGTCAAATCACTGCTGTGCTACATAAAAACCCTTTCCAATAAAGAAGCACTTTTACTATCATTCATTTTCTAATGTTAACTTTAAAATTTGTCTGCAAATGTCCAGGTTTTTCTATCCTCGTGTAAAACCATAATTAAAAAGAAAAACCTAATGAGAATCCAATGACTGAATTTGTGATTTCCTTTTTCTTTGTTCTACTTAAGGTACACAAATAGCACAGAGCTTGGCCCCAAGACACATTTTTTAAATGCTAAGTGAATTATTTCTGTAAGTATGCAAACATATTCTAAGTTAAACAAGAAAATTTGGACCACATTTTATAAAATTCACCCTCTCAGGAAGCTAAAATAATTGATTAAAAGCCTTTCCCACTAGATTTACTGATTTAAGGCATAAGCTATATCTTATTCATCTCTGTATTATTGGGATTTTGCAGTTTCTCATTCCCTCACCTCCAGAACTTGAATGACTGAACGAAATAAAAATTTTCAAGTTGTATCAATTTAACCACTTACTTAACCTTGATACCAAGACCATGCATGCTTCCAAGTTTTCACAGTGAGTATTAAATATTGAATGAGTATTAAAGCTACAACACTGGTATACATAAGTATATAAGTTAAGCATACAAAAAGGTAAATGTGTGTATATTGAAATTTTAAGTTTCTATTGTTACTGTTGTTCAGTCACTCAGTTGTGTCCAACTTTGTGACCCCATGACTGCAGCATGCCAGCCTTCCTATTCTTCAGCATTTCCTGGAGTTTTCTCAAACTCATGTCCATTGAATCAGTGATGCCATCCAATAATCTCATCCTCTGCTGTCCCCTTCTCTTCATGCCTTCAGTCTTTCCCAGCATCAAGGTTTATTACAATGAGTCAGCTCCTCGCAGCAGGTGGCCAAAGTATAGGAGCTTCTGTTTCAACATCAGTCTTTCTAATGAATATTCAGGATTGATTTCCTAGGACTGACTGGTTTGATCACCTTGCAGTTCAATAGACTCTCAACAGTCTTCTTCAGAACAACAGTTCAAAGGCATCAGTTCTTCGGTGCTCAGCTTTCTTTACGATCCAACTCTCTCATGCATACATGACTAAAGGAAAAACCATAGCTTTGACTATACAGTCCTTTGTAGTTATGCCAAAGAATGCTCAAACTACCGCACAATTGCACTCATCTCACACACTAGTAAAGTGATGCTCAAAATTCTCCAAGCCAGGCTTCAGCAATACATGAACCATGAACTTCCAGATGTTCAAGCTGGTTTTAGAAAAGGCAGAGGAACCAGAGATCAAATTGTCAACAACCACTGGATCATTGAAAAAGCAAGAGAGCTACAAAAAAACATCTATTTCTGCTTTATCGACTATTTGAAAGCCTTTGACTGAGTGTGTCACAAAAAACTGTGGAAAATTCTGAAGGAGATGGGAATAGTAGACCACCTGACCTGCCTCTTGAGAAACCTGTAGGCAGATCAGGAAGCCACAGTTAGAACTGGGCATGGAACAACAGACTGGTTTCAAATAGGAAAAGGAGTATGTCAAGGCTGTATATTGTCACCCTGCTTATTTAACTTATATGCAGAGTACATCATGAGAAATGCTGGGCTGGAGGAGGCACAAGCTGGAATCAAGATTGCCAGGAGAAATATCAATAACCTCAGGTATGCAGATGACACCACCCTTATGGCAGAAAGGGAAGAAAAACTAAAGAGCCTCTTTAGGAAAGTGAAAGAGGAGAGTCAAAAAGTTGGCTTAAAGCTCAACATTCAGAAAATTAAGATTATGGCATCCGGTCCCATCACTTCATGGCAAATAGATGGGGAAACAGTGGAAACAGTGTCAGACTTTATTTTGGGGGGCTCCAAAATCACTGCAGATAGTGATTGTAGCCATGAACTTAAAAGATGCTTACTCCTTGGAAGGAAAGTTATGACCAACATAGATAGCATATTAAAAAGCAGAGACATCACTTTGTCAACAAAGGTCCATCTAGCCAAGGCTATGGTTTTTCCAGTAGTCATGGATGGATGTGAGAGTTGGACTTTAAAGAAAGCTAAGAGCCGAAGAATTGATGCTTTTGAACTGTGGTGTTGGACAAGACTCTTGAGAGTCCCTTGGATGGCAAGGAGGTCCAAACAGTCCATCCTAAAGGAGATCAGTCCTGAATATTCGTTGGAAGGACTGATGTTGAAAAAGATTGAGGGCAGGAAGAGAAGGGGGTGACAGAGGATGAGATGGTGGATGGCATCACTGACTCAATGGACAGGGGTTTGGGTGGACTCCAGCAGTTGGTGATGGATAGGGAGGCCTGGCGTGCTGTGATTCATGGGGTCGCTAAGAGTTGGACAGGACTGAGTAACTGAACTGAACTGAGGTTTGTCATAGCTCTTTTTCCAAGGAACAAGTGTCTTTTAGTTTCATGTACATTTCTATACAAGCAATCAAACTTTACATTAAAGATACAAGTAATTAAAAATACTAAGGCACTAATACAGAGAGGGATCGTTTGCTATTTCACTGAAAGTATACTCATACCTCTTGCTAACTGAAACTGCAATTTCAAGCTTAAATTCAGAATGACTGAATGAATGGTCCCAGAACACCAGGGAAATACTCTGAGATGATGTATAAACAGTCAGCCAGCTGTCATTTAGGGCCTCTGCAAAAAATTCACTTTGCCATTCCCAACTGAATAACAATAAGTATAATATTATAATAGTTTCTACCATACTTCCAGCTTCACTTTATAGCACCCAATATCTGTAATTTCTATTGCTTTCTTAAGTGTAATCAGAAGAACTCACTCACCTAGAGCCAGATATGCTGGAGTACAAAGTCAAGTGGGCCTTAGGAATCAACAATTTGAATAAAGCTAGTGGAAGTGATGGAATTCCAGCTGAGCTATCTCTAATCCTCAAAGTTGATGCTGTGAAAGTGCTGCAATCAATATGCCAGCAAATCTGGAAAACTCAGCAGTGGCCATAGGACTGGAAAAGTTCAGTTTTCATTCCAATCTCAAAGAAAGGCAATACCAAAGAATGTTCAAACTACCACACAATTGCACTCATCTCACACACTAGCAAAGTAATGCTCAAAATTCTCCAAGCTAGGCTTCTACAGTATGTGAACTGAGAACTTCCAGATGTTCAAGTTGGATTTAGGAAAGGCAGAGGAACCCGAGATCAAATTGCCAGCATCCATTGGTGGTGGTTTAGTCCCTAAGTCGTGTCCAACTGTTTGCAAGCCCATGGATTATAGCCTGCCAGGCTCCTCTGTCCATAGGTTTCTCCAGGCAAGAATAGTGGAGCAGGTGGCCATTTCCTTCTTCAGGGGATCTTTCTGACCCAGGGATCAATCCCAGGTCTCCTGCATTGCATGCAGATTCTTTACAAACTGAGCTATGAGGGGGCAGTTGCCAATGTCTGTTGGATCATAGAAAAAGCAAGAGAATTTCAGGGGAAAAAAAAAAAATCTACTTCTGTTTCATTGACTACACTAAAGGCTTTGTTGTGTAGATCACAACAAATAGTGGAAAATTCTTAAAGAGATGGGAATACCAGACCACCTTATGTGCCTCTTGAGAAACCTGTAAGCAGATCAAGAAGCAAGAGTTAAAATTGGACATGAAATAAAGAACTGGTTTCACATTGGGAAAGCAGTGGGTGAAGGCTGTATGTCACCTTGCTTATTTAATGTATATACAGAGTACAACATGTGAAATGCCAGACTGGATGAAGCACAGGGTGGAATCAAGATTGCCAGGAGAAATATCAATAACCTGAGATATGCAGATGACACCACTCTTATGGCAGAAACCGAAGAACTAAAGAACCTCTTGCTGAAAGTTAAAGAGGAGAGTGAAAAAGTTGGATTGAAACTCAACATTCAGAAAACTAAGATCATGGCATCTGGTCCCATCACTTCATGGCAAATAGATGGGGAAACAACAGTGAGAGACTTATTTTCTTGGGCTCCAAAATCACTGCAGATGGTGACTGCAGCCATGAAATTAAAAGATGCTTGCTCCTTGGAAGAAAAGCTATGACCAACTTAGACAGCATATTCAAAAGCAGAGACAATACTTTACTGACAAACATCCATCTAGTCAAAGCTATGGTTTTTCCAGTAGTTATGTATGGATGTTAGAGTTGTACCATAAAGAAAGCTGAGTGCCAAAGAATTGATTCTTTGAACTGTGGTGTTGGAGAAACTCTTGAGAGTCCCATGGACTGCAAGGAGATCAAACCAGTCAATCCTAAAGGAAATCACTCCTGAATATACATTGCAAGGACTGATGCTGAATCTCCAATACTTTGGCCACCTGATGCGAAGAGTTGACCTATTAGAAAATATCCTGATGCTGGGAAAGAATGAAAGCAGGAAGAGAAGGGGATAACAGAGGATAAGATGGTTGGATAGCAACACCAAATCAACGGACATGAGTTTGAGCAAGCTCCAGGTGTTGGTGATGGACAGGGCATGCTACAGTCCATTGGGTTGGACAAAGAGTTGGACACAACTGAGCAACCGAATTGCACTGAAGTATTTGGGTAAATTTCTTACAGTGTTAAAGCCATCATTTTACATTTCCCACCTGTTTATTATGTCTTTAACAAACATCAAGTACTATGAGCACCTCATTAATACCCTGAGCCTCACATCTGGGTGCGAGAGCTCAACTTAGGTTTCTTTGTGTAGTTACTAGTTCTCTTGTATTCAACGTTATTTACAGGATGTCACAACACAATTGATACCACATAAACTATTAAGATTTACTTCTGTGCTTTGGGGTTAAAATTCCACAGAACATTTTCAGTGTATTGTGTAATATTTTAGTTTCACTGTTCTAGATTCTTTTGATAAGGTTCAGAGTTATAATTTTACTCAAAACTATACATCTGTTTGTGGTTATTTAGCAAATTTTCAGTGACTCAGAAATATTAGATACTTCTTATGACCAACCTAGATAGCATATTCAAAAGCTGAGACATTATTTTGCCAACTAAGGTCCGTCTAGTCAAGGCTATGGTTTTTCCAGTGGTCATGTATGGATGTGAGAGTTGGACTGTGAAGAATGCTGAGGGCTGAAGAATTGATGCTTTTGAACTGTGGTGTTGGAGAAGACTCTTGAGAGTCCCTTGGACTGCAAGGATATCCAACCAGTCCATTCTGAAGGAGATCAACCCTGGGATTTCCTTGGAAGGAATGATGCTAAAGCTGAAGCTCCAGTACTTTGGCCACCTCATGCGAAGAGTTGACTCATTGGAAAAGACTTTGATACTGGAAGGGATTGGGGGCAGGAGAAGAAAGGGACAACCTAGGATGGGATGGCTATATGGCATCACTGACTCAATGGACGTGAATCTGAGTGAACTCCGGGAGTTGGTGATGGACAGGGAGGCCTGGCGTGCTGCAATTTATGGGGTCGCAAAGAGTCAGACACGACTGAGTGACTGAACTGAACTGAACTGAACTCACTTTAAAGTGTATACTTAAGATTCTAACAGAGATCCCAAATGTGGTTAACAGTAGGAGAGACAGAGAGATAAAGATAGAAATTGAGATGGAGATGGAGAATGAGAGGCAATAGTAGGAGTAGAGAGAGAGAGAAGAAAACGTCATACATGAAAGTCAGTTATATTAGTGCAAGCTTTGCTAATACAGACTTCCCTGGTGGATCAAATGGTAAAGCGTCTGTCTACAATGCAGGAGACCCAGGTTCAATTCCTGGATTGGGAAGATCCCCTGGCGAAGGAAATGGCAATCCACTCCAGTACTATTGCCTGGAAAATCCCATGGACAGAGGAGCCTGGTAGGCTACAGTCCATGGGGTTGCAAAGAGTCGGACACGACTGAGTGACTTCACTTCACTTGCTAATATAATCAATGTTATAACTCTCTAAGAAAAGCAAATAATATTTTCCTGCAATTTTTTCTTGGGCTCATAAGAAGATCAGAAATCTTTAATTCACCCAGACATTCTTTGAATCCTTTCAGTTGTGATACTGCTTGCTCGGAACTGTTTCCTGCTTTCCCTGAATTTTCCAATCTATTTTTTTGTTAATGGAAATAGTGGAGGGAGAAAAATCATCTCTATACATTGCTGGCACAGCTAACATTTCAAAGTGAGCCACAGGCAGAAAAGCTGGAGGCAGAAAGATTTGTGGGATATTGTCTAAACCATCAGTGGAAGATGGCTTTCTAATATCTGATAGGAAGGCATATCATACCCAGCTCCTGATCTCTCTTAAAAGGAGAGTACATATTTCATTCTTCAAAGTCACCAAATAGCTTCTTCCCAACTAATATGCAGCTGGACCTGTGGACAAGCCTCTTCTGGGTCTACTTTCTGATTCATCAAAACCCTTTTTTTCTCCTATAATAATAAAGTAATTTTCTCTGCCCTAGGGAAACGTTGCCTGAAGAATGGCCTAGAGCAGGAAATCATCACCTGTCTGAGGTAAATGGATTATTATAGAGCACTAAGTTATCTGTAAGATTACTGCTTTTACATCTCTAATTATTAGCTATGTAGTTTGAAGAGTTAATGAATTCCATACCAGAGAACAGTTTATTAGAGCATAAAATGTATCCAATCCAGTCAAATGAAATTCTTCCTCATCTTTAGAACAAAAATTTATATACTCTAGGACAAAGATAGCAATGCATTAAGGATTCCTCATATACAACTGAAAATGTGCTTTATCCTGTGCTAGAGATTTGAAAGCTTTGGAGGCAGAAGCAAAATTTAATTTCCAAATCTGTATAATCACTAATATCTGCAAAAATATGTATTCAGAAACTATATCAAAACTTTCTTATTTCATTGAAGTGTTGTAAAGCATAATATATTTAATGAGACATTACAAGATGTTCTTATGTTATATTATATAAGGGCTTAGATTAACTTAAAAAATACCGTGAAGTAAATGAATATGCTTTTCCTATATGCAATTTATTTTAAAAATTCAATTCTTAAATGTAAGAATTCTTAAAATTCCATCAAAATTGATGTTCAATCTTCTAAATCCATCTGTCCTTATATGTCCTCTTCAAAGACTTATTCAGTCATTGATAATGCCCAGTGATGATAGGTAGACTGTAAAAGCTGCCTACAAATAGAGCACCAAGACTTTCATTGGTTTTTCAGGGCAAATTCTAAGACTATATTTTGACATAAGTGGTCTTTGTAGCACCTAGAAAAGGATGATCACACTTACACATTTCTGTGGAGGAGAAACTAAAGAAATATGACAGCTTAACAGAATACATAAATGTAATAAGAAATAGTTTAAAGGAATTACCATTCATTTAAATGAGAAAACAATCCAAGGTTATATATGTCCCATATGTAGAAAACAATCAGGCATCCATATCTCCAGTAACATGATTTTGGTTACAAAATGGAAGAATACTTATTTAATGAAACATATTAAGGAAGAGGAACTAAAGAGTCACTTGATGAAGGTAAAAGAGGAGAATGAAAAAGCTGGCTTGAAACTCAACATTCAAAAAATGAAGATCATGGCATCTGGTCCCAACATTTCATGGCAAATAGATGGGGAAGCGATGGAAACAGTGAGAGACTTTATTTTCTTGGGTTCCAAAATCACTGCAGATGGTGACTGCAGCCATGAAATTAAAAGATAATTCCTCCTTGGAAAAAAAGCTATGACAAACCTAAACAGTGCATTAAAAAGCAGAGATATTACTTTGCCAAAAAATATCCATCTCATTAAAGCTATGGTTTTTCCGATAATCATGTATGGATGTGAGAGTTGGACCATAAAGAAGGCTGAACAATGACGAATTGATGCTATTGAACCGTGGTGTTGGAGAAGGCTACCAAGAGTCCTTTGGACTGCAAGGAAATCAAACCAATGAATCCTAAAGGAAATCAGTCCTGAATATTCATTGGAAGGACTGATGCTGAAGCTGGAACTCCAATACTTTGGCCACCTGATATGAGGAGCCGACTCATTAAAAAAAGACCCCGAAAGACTGAAGGCAGGAGGAGAAGGGGATGACAGAGGACAAGATGGTTAGATGGTATCAATGACTCAATGGACATGAGTTTGAGCAAGCTCTGGGAGATGGTGATGGACAGGTCAGACTGGCATGCTGCAGTCCATGGGGTTGCAAAGAGTAGGACACGACTGAGCAATCAAACAACAACATTAAGAAATGACAAGCTTTCATTAGTGCACACATTCTTAAATGTCCACATGGTGAGAGACATACCGTTCTTATGTTTATGTCTTTTGCACCAAGAGCCTATGAGTAATTATGTGTTGTGAAAAAAGCATCAATCACTTCACTATCTAGAAAGTCAGTTTTTGTTGTTTTTTTATCCTATTTAGAGCCATATTTGGAGTCTAATTTAGAGTAAATAACTGCTAAGAATAAAAACCTGTTTTGAAACAAATGATTTCTTATGGATCATAGCTTTCTACCTTGTAGCCACTCCACTAAAACTATGAGATCCAGTACTATTTGATGAGTGAAACCACTCAGTCGAGCAATCCACAATGGAGAGGATTAGCTTACAACTGTTGCCACTATCAGCAAAACAGCAAGAAGCAGACAGTTCATTTTACAGAAACTTAATGGAGTGTATGGCTCTAGCTGTTTAATACAAGCACTGTCAAAGCATCTAGGCAAAAAGTCTCAGCTGTCACTACTGACAAGCTGAGTAGAATTATTTGTTACACTAGACTACAGAGAGCACCAAAGAATGGCACGTGGTGCTGCTACCACACTGTCTCCATCCATACAGAGACAACATGCTTACGGTTGCCACAGACACACGACAACGGCATCTTCTCAAAAGACCTGACTCACACCATAGATATGAGGGTTTAACGTTCCACCCTTAGCATTTCAAAAGTGACAGCAGCCCATGAAGACTTGATAATATCTTCGTAAGTATATACATTTGCTTAACAACCTATATATTTATTTTATATTTATATGGAGAAATTATCCACACATAAATGCACATACATATTCACACACATATAACAAAACAATATCTGTGAGTCAAATTCTCTTTGGTTAACTTCTTCTATGCAAATCTAAGAGCTTTTGATTTTATTATTAACAACATATACAAAGGTTAATACTGAAAAACCTGATAAACACAAAATACTTTCATAAACAAATTATATATTCTCATCACCCTCTTTATCAGGACACTGAGAGTACATGTGTTTGCTTAACCAACAAGAAAAATAAAAGTAGGACTTGAGAGTAGACTACTAATTTAGCTAAGTTTCTGACACCAAGATAAATTGTAGTTTTTTTGGCTATGCAGACATCATCACTTTCACTTAAAAATAAGTCCTGCATATATAATTTAGCACAGTGCAATTAAACAAAAATTTGTATAGAAATGTGGTTGAAGGGGGAGAAAATGAAAACAAGAAACTCTAATTATTTACAAATTGATTTAAAGAATGAAAACAAATAATGCACTTAAATCTAGTTTCACTAAATCAAAGTACATGACTAGATATTTTAAAAATGGAGACTTATAATTAATTTCTATTTAAATAGCTTCTACAGTTCTTTTAATTTATTAGGATTTTTAATCTGAATAATATTTACAAGTGGCTACTCATAAAGTTAGATAAGTAAATTTTTCAGGATAAAATACAACCAATATTTTCAATTTTAGTTATTTATTCACTTAGTCAACATACTTATTGAAAGCTAAGTGATAAACATTTAGCTATTCAAGGTTAATCTGAGGAATAACGCAAGAGAGAGATGAATAATTTTCTCAAAGAACTATAAAATAAAGATGAGTTATGCACACAAATAACTATAATATAGGAGAAAGGGTGCCATGAGAAGAAAACTTAAATTATCGAAACAGCTCAAAACCAGAAGAGATCTATTCTGTCCAGAAAATGAGCAGTGATGGAAAAGAGTATTCTCAACCATGGTGTCCAATGGGAAGCTCTTACAAGTTCTAAAGTTAAAATAAGTGAATGAATATCTCACATTATAAAATCAAAACACATTAACTTCAATAACAATTATGGTCTGAAAGAATTTTCTGAGATAGTCCCTTTTATCCCATTTATGGAGACCTAGAAAAGATACAGAGAATAGTAAGCCAAGGAAGGATAAGGTCAGATTTGCATTTTAGATGGCTCATTCTGCTGAAGTGTGGAGATGGCAATGAAACAGAAAAAGATTGCATATAGAAATATTCATTAAAAGATACAGAGATAAAAGTTAATAAGACAGTCTGAGACTGCTATCCTTACAAAGGCCTACACAAGCTTAGACTTTAGCTGGCATCTGGGAACTTCAATATCAAGAGGGTTCCAGGATCTCTGATAAGAATATGTAACTATGTTGGAAGCAACCTAAATGCCCATCATCAGAGGAATCAATAAAGGAGACGTGTTACATACATACAATGGAATATTACTCAGCCATTAAAAATAATAAAATAAATAACATTTGCTGCAACATGGATGGACCTAGAGATGGTCATACTGAATGAAGTAAGTCAGAGTAGGAGAAATATTGTATGATATCTCTTATATATGAAATCTAAAAAGAAAAAAATAATTCCATGGACAGAGTAGCTTGGTGGGCTTTGGTCCAAAGAATCAGACACGACTGAATGACTGAACATAATAGGAATTACATATTGGATACAAGCCCCTTCACAGGTCTTGCACATATATCTTGCATGGATCTATGAGCTCGCACAACTCAAGGAAGCTATGAGCCATGCCGTGTAGGGCCACCTAAGAGGAACAGGTCAAAGTGGTGAGTTCTGACAAAATGTGGTCCACTGGAGGAGAGAATGGCAGACCACTCCAGTATTCTTACCATGAGAACCCCATAAACAGTTTGACAATGCAAAAAGATAGCACATCAGAAGATGACAGAAAGACTCACAGACTTAGAAAACAAACTTATAGACCAGAGTGAAGGGTGGGGTATGAGATAGTTAGGGAGTTTGAGATGGACATGTATACACTGCTGTATTTAAAATGGATAACCAGGTCCTAAGACAGCGGAGGAATGGGATGGGGAGACCACTTTCTCCCCAACAAATCCATCAAAAGAACATTTGAACACTGAGCAAACTCCACAAAACAACTTCTGAAGGCTGGCAGAGGACATCAGGTACCCAGAAAAGCAGCCCATTGTCTTCAAAAGGAAGTAAGACAAAATATGAAAGATAAAAAGAGAGATAAAAGAGTTAGGGATGGAGATCCATCCCGGGAAGCGAGTCTTAATAGACAAAAAGTTTCCGAACACCAGGAAACCCTCTCTGGAGGGTCTGGAGGAAGTTTTCGAATCTCAGAGGACAACATAACAAGGAGAAAAAATAAATAAATAAACCCCACAGATTATGTGCCTAAAGGCAACTCCCAGTAGAGAAGTACCCCAGACGCTCGCATCTGCCACCAGCAAGTGGGGGCTGAATGGAGAGGAGCAGGTGGCCTTGCTTAGGGTAAGGACCAGGCCTGAATGCCCTGAGGGCAATCTGAGGGAGCTAACATGAGATAGCAACTGAACTGTGGGATAGCCAGACAGAGAGAGAGGGAAAAAAAAGAGAGAGAGAATTATCCCGCGAAAAGCCCTAACCTAAGGCACTGCTGGACAGCTCACAGAACAAAGGACTGAGAGAATACCAGAGAAGAGCTAGCCCAGCCCCATCCCCCACCAGAGGCAGGGGGTAGGCGGCGCCAGCCAGAGCCAGAAAAGGGGCAAACTCTGCCCCAGGGAGGGCATCCCCTACCAAACTTTGAACAGGCTTCCAGTTTTTAACCAAAGACTTCCTGAGATTCTGGACAGTTGACATCTGCTGGGAGGGTCGCAGCCAGAAATAAGCTCCCAAGAAGAGACATGCAGCACACTGGAGATGGGTGCTCCTGGAAACCAAGCAGCTGGGACAGGGAGGTGATAAGACGCACCGCACCTGAGGAGAGTGCGCTCGCCAAGCACCTGGTCTCCTGAGCTGCTCCAACCCGGAAACTACAAAATGCAGGCCTGACAGAGTCTGCGCCTTTGTGGAGTACCTGAGAACCTGAACCTGAAAGGCTTAGACCTGGGAAGTGCACGCAACCCAGGGCCCACACCTTGCAGAACAACCTGAAGCCTGAGTAGTGTAGACTGGGAAAACACACGCTGTGAGCTGAGCGGGGGCAATCCCAGTGTGGCCCAGACACTGCGAGCAGCCCCCACACATGCCAGCGATGTTTGTTTGCAGTGCTCCTCCCTCCGCACAGCACAACTGAACAAGTGAGCCTAAACAAGAGACCACCTTTGCCCCCTTGTGTCAGGGCAGAAATTAGACACTGAAGAGACCTGCAAACAGAAGAAGCCAAATAAACAGAGGGAACCGCTTTGGAGTTGACAGGTGAAACAGATTAAAATCCCTGTAGTTAACACCGACTACACTGAAAGAGGCCTATGGATTTTGAGAAGTTTAAGCTAGAACAAGGAGCTATCTGAAACTGAACTGACCCCACACTGCCCACAACAGCTCCAGAAAAATTCCTAGATATATTTTTACTGTTATCATTTTTTTTATTTTTTTATTTTTTTTCTTTTTTTAAGTCCTGTATTACTCCTTTAATTTTCATTTTTATAACCTACTATTTATTACCTTGCAAAAAAAAAGACTCTATTTTTAAAGCAAACTTCATATATATTTCTTATACTTTTGGTAATTTTTTTAATATTGCATTTTTGAGAGTCTAACCTCTATTCTAGATTTTTAATCTTTGCTTTATAGTATTTGTGATCAATTTTGTACATTTAAGAATACCATCTTCAGTACCCATTTTTACTTAGGAGTGTGATTACTGGCTTGATTACTCTCTCCTCCTTTTGACTCTCCTATTTCTCCCCCAGGTCACCTCTATCTCCTCCCTCCCCTTTCTCTTTTCAACCCAATTCTGTGAATCTCTGTGGGTGTTTCAGGCTGCAGAGAACACTTAGGGAACAGAGTACTGCCTAGATCTGTATCTCTTTTTCATTTCCCCTTTTCTCCTCCTGCTCACCCATATCTCATTCCTCCCTCTTCTCTTCACTATGTAACTCCATGAACCTCTCTGAGGGTTCCAGATTTTGGAGAGCTCATAGGGAATTCTTTACTGGCTAGATTGCTCTCGCCCCCTTTAGATTCCCCCTCTTCTCTTGGTCACTTCTATCTCCCTCCTCCCTCTTCTCTTCTCCATGTAACTCTGTTAACCTCTCTGGGTGTCCTTCACTCTGGAGAATCTTTTCACCATTAACCTAGTTTTATTATCAGTGCTGTATGGATGGAGAAGTCTTGAGGCTACTGTAAGAATAAGACTGAAAACCAGAGGCAGGAAGCTTGAGCCCAAAACCTGAGAACAACAGAGAACTCCTGACTCCAGGGAATATTAACTGATAAGAAATCATCCAAAAGCCTATATGCTTCTGCTGCTGCTGCTGCTGCTGCTGCTGTCAGTTCAGTCGTGTCCGACTCTGTGCGACCCCAGAGACAACAGCCCACCAGGCTATCCCATCCCTGGAATTCTCCAGGCAAGAACACTGGAGTGGGTTGCCATTTCCGTCTCCACTGCATGAAAGTGAAAAGTGAAAGTGAAGTCGCTCAGTCGTGTCCAACTCCTAGTGACCCCATGGACTGCAGCCTACCAGGCTCCTCCATCCATGGGATTTGCCAGGCAAGAGTACTGGAATGGGTTGCCATTGCCTTCTCCGAAAAGCCTACATACCTACACTGAAACCAAGCACCAAACAAGAGCCAATAAGTTCCAGAGCAAGACATACCATGCAAATTCTCTAGCAACATAGGAACATAGCCCTGAGCATCAATATACAGGCTGCCCAAAGTCACACCAAAGCCACAGACATCTCGAAACTCATTACCGGACATTTCATTGCACTCCAGAGAGAAGAAATCCAGCTCCACCCACCAGAACACCAAAGCAAGCTTCCCTAACCAGGATACCTTGAAAAGCCAATCATTCAACCCTACCCACAGGGAGGAAACTCCACAATAAAGAGGAACCACAAACTGCCAGAATACAGAAAGGCCAACCCAAACACAGTAATCTAAACAAGATGAAAAGGCAGAGAAATACTCAGCAGGTAAAGGAACATGATAAATGCCCACCAAACCAAAGAGGAAGAGATAGTCTACCTGAAAAAGAATTCAGAATAACGATAGTAAAAATGATACAAAATCTTGAAAACAAAATGGAGTTACAGATAAATAGCTGGGCGACAAGGATTGAGAAGATGCAATAAATGTATAAGAAGGACCTAGAAGAAATAAAAAAGAATCAATTAATAATGAATAATGGAATAAATGAGATCAAAACACTCTGGAGAGAACCAACAGTAGAATAATGGAGGCAGAAGATAGGATAAGTGAGATAGAAGATAGAATGGTAGAAATAAATTTAGCAGAGAGGAAAAAAGAAAAAAGAATCAAAAGAAATGAGGACAACCTCAGGGACCTCTGGGACAATGTGAAACACCCCAACATTTGAATCATAGGAGTTCCAGAATAAGAAGACAAAAAGAAAGGACATGAGAAAATACTCAAGGAAATAATAGTTGAAAACTTCCCTAAAATGGGGGAGGAAATAGTTACACAAGTCCAAGAAACCCAGAGAGTCCCAAACGGGATAAACCCAAGGCAAAACACCCTAAGACACGTATTAATCAAATTAACAAAGATCAAACACAATGATAAAATACTAAAAGCAGCAAGGGAAAAACAACAAATAACCCACAAGGGGATTCCCATAAGGATAACAGCTGATCTTTCAATAGAAACTCTTCAGGCCAGAAGGGAATGGCAGGACATACTCAAAGTGATGAAAGAGAAAAACCTACAACCCAGATTACTGTACCCAGCAAGGATCTCATTCAAATATGAAGGAGAAATCAAAAGCTTTACAGACAAGCAAAAGCTGAGAGAATTCAGCACCACCAAACCACCTCTTCAACAAATGCTAAAGGATCTTCTCTAGACAGGAAACACAGAAAGGGTGTATACACTCAAACCCCAAAAAACAAAGTCAATGGCAATGGGACCATACTTATAAATAATTGCCTTAAATATAAATGGGTTGAATGCCTCAACCAAAAGACAAAGACTGGCTGAATGGATACAAAAATAAGACCTGTATATATGCTGTCTACAAGAGACCCACCTCAAAACAAGGGACATATACAGACTGAAAGTGAAAGGCTGGAAAAAATTGAAAGTGAAAAAATATTTCACACAAATGGAGACCAAAAGAAAGCAGGAGTAGCAATACTCATATCTGATAAAATAGACTTTAAAATAAAGGCTGTGGAAAAAGACAAAGAAGGGCACCACATAATGATCAAAGGATCAATCCAAGAAGAAGATTCAGTTCAGTTCAGTCGCTCAATCGTGTCCGACTCTTTCCGACCCCATAAATCACAGCACGCCAGGCCTCCCTGTCCATCACCAACTCCTGCAGTTCACTCAGACTCACGTCCATCATCGAGTCAGTGATGCCATCCATCCATCTCATCCTCAGTCGTCCCCTTCTCCTCCTGTCCCCAATCCCTCCCAGCATCAGAGTTTTTTCCAATGAGTCAACTCTTCACATGAGGTAGCCAAAGTACTGGAGTTTCAGCTTTAGCATCATTCCTTCCAAAGAAATCCCAGGGTTGATCTCCTTCAGAATGGACTGGTTGGATCTCCTTGCAGTCCAAGGGACTCTCAAGAGTCTTCTCCAACACCACAGTTCAAAAGCATCAATTCTTCGGCGCTCGGCCCAAGAAGATATAACAATTATAAATATATATGCACCCAACATAGGAGCACCACAATATGTAAGGCAAATACTAATAAGTATGAAAAGGGAAATTAACAATAACACAATAATAGTGGGAGACTTTAATATCCCATTCACACCTATGGATAGATCAACTAAACAGAAAATTAACAAGGAAACATAAACTTTAAATGACACAATGGAACATCTAGACCTAATTGATATCTGTAGGACATTTCACCCCAAAATAATGAATTTCACCTTTTTTCTCAAGTGCACATGGAAACTTCTCCAGGATAGATCACATCCTGGGCCATAAATCTAACCTTGGTAAATTAAAAAAAAAAAAAAATGAAATCATTCCAATCATCTTTTTTGACCACAATGCAGTAAGATTAGACCTCAATTATAGGAAAGAAACTATTAAAAATTCCAACATATGGAGGCTAAACAATACGCTTCTGAATAACCAACAAATCATAGAAGAAATCAAAATATGCATAGAAATGAATGAAAATGAAAACACAACAGCCCAAAACCTATGGGACAATGTAAAAGCAGTGCTAAGGGGAAAGTTCATAGCAATACAGGGTTACCTGAAGAAACAAGAAAAAAGTCAAATAAATAACGTAACTCTACACCTAAAGCAACTAGAAAAGGAAGAAATGAAGAACCCCAGGGTTTGTAGAAGGAAATACATCTTAAAAATTAGGGCAGAAATAAATGCAAAAGAAACAAAAGACACCATAGCAAAAATGAACAATGCTAAAAGCTGGTTCTTTGAGAAGATAAATAAAATTGACAAACCATTAGCCAGACACATCAAGAAACAAAAGGAGAAGAATCAAATCAACAAAATTAGAAATTAAAATGGAGAAATCACATAAAGACAACACAGAAATACAAAGGATCATAAGAGACTACTATCAGCAATTATATGCCAATAAAATGGACAACTTGGAAGAAATGGACAAATTCTTAGAAAAGTAAAACTTTTTAAAACTGAACCAGGAAGAAATAGAAAATCTTAACAGACCCATCACAAGCATGGAAATAGAAACTGTAATCAGAAATCTTCTAGCAAACAAAAGCCCAGGTCCAGACAGCTTCACAGCTGAATTCTACCAAAAATTTAGAGAAGAGCTAAAACCTATCTTACTGAAACTCTTCCAGAAAATTGCAGAAGGTAAACCTCCAAACTCATTCTATGAGGCCACCATCACCCTAATACCAAGACCTGACAAAGATGCCACCAAAAAAAGAAAACTACAGGCCAATATCACTGACGAACATAGATGCAAAAATGCTTAACAAAATTCTAGCAAACAGAATCCAACAACACATTATTAAAAAGATCATATATCATGACCAAGTGGGCTTTATCCCAGGAATGCAAGAATTATTTAATATCTGCAAATCAATCAATGTAATACACCACATTAACAAATTGAAAGATAAAAACTATATGATTATCTAATAGATGCAAAAAAAGCCTTTGACAAAATTCAACATCCATTTATGATAAAAAAGACGCTCCAGAAAGCAGGCATAGAAGGAACATACCTCAACATAATAAAAGCTATAAATGGCAAACCCACAGCAAACATTATCCTCAATGGTGAAAAATTGAAAGCATTTCCCCTAAACTCAGGAACAAGGCAAGGATGCCCACTCTCATCACTACTATTCAACATAGTTTTGGAACTTTTGGCCACAGCAATCAAAGCAGAAAAAGAAATAAAAGGAATCCAGATTGGAAAAGAGGTAAAACTCTCACTGGTTGCAGCTGACATGATCCTCTACATAGAAATCATTAAAGGCTCCACCAGAAAGTTACTAGAGCTAATCAATGAATATAGTAAAGTTGCAGGATAAAAAATTAACACAGAGAAATCAATTGCATTCCTATACACTAACAATGAGAAGATAGAAAGAGAAATTAAGGAAACAATCCCATTCACCATTGCAAAGAAAAGAATAAAATACTTAGGAATAAATCTACCAAAAGAAACAAAAGACCTATATATAGAAAACTATAAAACACTGATGAAAGAAATCAAAGAGGACACAAATAGATGGAGAAATATACCATGTTCGTGGATTAGATGAATCAATATAGTGAAAATGAGTATAATACCCAAAGCAATTTATAGATTCAATGTAATCCCTATCAAGCTACCAACAGTATTTTTCACAGAACTAGAACAAATAATTTCACAATTTGCATGGAAATACAAAAAAACCTCGAATACCCAAAGCAATCTTGAGAAAGAAGAATGGAACTGGAGGAATCAACCTGCCTGACTTCAGGCTCTACTACAAAGCCACAGTCATCAAGACAGTATGGTACTGGCACAAAGACAGAAATATAGATCAATGGAACAAAATAGAAAGATCAGAGATAAATCCACACACCTATGGACACCTTATCTTTGACAAAGGAGGCAAGAATATACAATGGAGAAAAGACAATCTCTTTAACAAGTGGTGCTGGGAAAACTGGTCAACCACTTGTAAAAGAATGAAACTAGAACAATTTCTAACACCATACACAAAAATAAACTCAAAATGGATTAAAGATCTAAATGTAAGACCAGAATCTATAAAACTCCTAGAGGAAAACATAGGCAAAACACTCTCAGACATAAATCACATCAGGATCCTCTATGATCCACCTCCCAGAATACTGGAAATAAAAGCAAAAATAAACAAATGGGACCTAATTAAAATTAAAAGCTTTTGCACAATGAAGGAAACTATAAGTAAAGTGAAAAGACAGCCTTCAGAATGGGAGAAAATAATAGCAAACGAAGCAACTGACAAAGAATTAATCTCAAAAATATACAAGCAACTCCTGCAGCTCAATTCCAGAAAAGTAAATAACCCAATCAAAAAATGGGTCAAAGAACTAAACAGACATTTCTCCAAAGAAGACATACAGATGGCTAACAAACATATGAAAAGATGCTCAACATCACTCATGATCAGAGAAATGCAAATCAAAACCACAATGAGGTACCATCTCACACCAGTCATAATGGCTCCTATCCAAAAATATACAAACAATAAATGCTGGAGAGGGTTTGGAGAAGAGGGAATCCTCTTACACTGCTGGTGAGAATGCAAACTAGTACAGCCACGATGGAGAACAGTGTGGAGATTTCTTTAAAAACTGGAAATAGAACTGCCATATGACCCAGCAATCCCACAGCTGGGCATACACACCGAAGAAACCAGAATTGAAAAAGACACGTGTACCCCAATGTTCATCGCAGCATTGTTTATAATAGCCAGGACATGGAAGCAACCTAGATGTCCATCAGCAGACGAATGGATAAGAAAGCTGTGGCACACATACACAATGGAGTGATACTCAGCCATTAAAAAGAATATATTTGAATCAGTTCTAATGAGGTGGATAAAACTGGAGCCTATTATACAGAGTGAAGTAAGCCAGAAAGAAAAACATCAATACAGTATACTAATGCATATATATGGAATTTAGAAAGATGGTGATGATAACCCTATTTGCAAGACAGCAAAAGAGACACAGATGTATAGGACAGTCTTTTGGACTCTGTGGGAGAAGGCGAGGGTGGGATGATCTGAGCGAATAGCATTGAAACATGTATATTATCATATGTGAAAGAGATCACCAGTCCAGGTTTGATGCATGAGACAGGGTGCTCAAGGCTAGTGCACTGGGATGACCCAGAGGGATGGGATGGGGAGGAAGGTGGGAGAGGGGTTCAGGATGAGGAACACATGTAAACCCATGTCTTACTCATATCAATGTATGGCAAAAACCACTACAATATTGTAAAGTAATTAGCCTTCAACTAAAATAAATAAATTAGCAAATAAATATTTAAAAATTAAAAAAAAAAAGGATAACCAACAAGGACCTACTGTATAACACATGGAACTCTGGTCAATTTTATATGGCAGCCTGGATGGGAAGGGAGTATGAGGGAGATTGGATATATGTATATGTATGGCTGAGTCCCTTTGCTGTTCACCTGAAACTATCACAACATTGTTTCTCAGCTATACTCCAAACAAAATAGAGTTTTAAATTTTTTTTTTTAAATATGTAACTGTGTGTGCCCAAAGTGTTTATGCAAACAATAGCTCATGCTGAACACCTGATTTTCTTCTCTGTGACTACTAGAATCTTGGTATGTGTCAGGCAGAAAGTATGTATGTAGTCAATCTCCAATAAAACTGTGAGTACCAGGTCTCCAATGAAATTCCCTAGGAGACAACATTTTACCCATGTTGATACAAATCATTCCTGGAGGGTTTACACATATCCTATGTAACTCCACTGAGAGAGGATGCCTGGAATCTTGTCTTAGGTTTCCTCTAGGCTCTACTCAATGTGCCTCTTGCCTTTATTGATTTGGTTTGATAGTCTTCCACTGTAATAAATCACAGCAATGAATACAACTATATGCTAAGGCCTGTGAATTCTCCCAGCAAAACATCAGACATAGGGATGGTCTTGGGGACCATAACACAGATGGCTTTGTCTTCCCAAAGATGAAGGAGGTCTGAACTAGTGCAATCACAAAAGGGATGAAAGACCAATAAAAGGAAATGGCTGAAAGAAGGGACATCTGATTCAAACAGACTTAGATGCAAATTTCAGCTCCATTACTGATTAACCATGAGAAAGTGAAAGAGAAAGTCTCTCAGTTACATCCCACTCTGCCACTCATGGAATGTCCAGGCAAGAATATTGTAGCCGGCAGCGGTTCCCTTCTCCTGGGGAATCTTCCCAACACAGGGATCAAACCTAGGTCTCCCACATTGCAGGCAGATTTTGACCAGTTGAGCCACCAGGGAAGCCCAAGAACAGCAAGTCATGCTCATACTAAACATTTAATAGGAGATATCTAGCAAAAGGCTGGGTATCTTAATCTGAAGACAGTCAGAAGATTTATTTATAAGAGAAGAGCATTTTTGCAGTCAGGCAGTATCAATATAAGCATTCAGTTCAGTTCAGTCGCTCAGTTGTGTCTGACTCTTTGTGACCCCATGGACTGCAGCACACCAGGCCTACCTGTCCATCACCAACTCTGGGAGTTTGCTCAAACTCACGTCCATTGAGTTGGTGATGCCATCCAACCATCTCATCTTCTGTCATCCCGTTATCCTCCTGCCTTCAATCTTTCCCAGCATCAGGAGCTTTACAAATGAGTCAATTCTCTGCATCAGTGGTCAAAGTATTGGAGTTTCACCTTCAGCATCAGTCTTTCCAATGAATATTTAGGACTAACTTCTTTAAGGATGGACTGGTTGTATCTCCTTGCAGTCCAAGGGACTCTCAAGAGTCGTCTCCAATACCACGGTTCAAAAGCATCAATGCTTCGGTGCTCACCTTTCTTTATAGTCCAACTTTCACATTCATACATGACTACTGGAAAAACCAAAGCTTTGACTAGATGGACCTTAGTTGACAAAGTATTTTCTCTGCTTTTTAATATGCTGTCTAGGTTGGTCATTACTTTTCTTCCAAGGAGCAAGCATCTTTTAATTTTATGGCTGCTGTCACCATCTGCAGTGATTTTGGAGGCCAAAATCATAAATTATGTCACTGTTTCCATTGTTTCTCATCTATTTGCCATGAAGTGATGGGACCAGGTGCCATGATCTTACTTTTTGGAGTGTTGAGTTTTAAACCAACTTTTTCACTCTCCTCTTTCACTTTCATCAAGAGACTCTTTAGTTCTTCTTCACTTTCAGCCGTAAGTGTGGTGTCATCTACATATCTGAGGTTATTGATATTTCTCCCAGCAATCTTAATTCCAGCTTGTGTTTCATCTTGTCCAAAATTTCTCATGATGTACTTTGCATATATGATAAATAAGCAGGGTGACAATATATAGCCTTGACTTACTCCTTTCCCTATTTGAAACCAGTCTGTTGTTCCATGTCCAGTTCTAATTGTTGCTTCTTGATCTGCATACAGATTTCTCAGGAGTCAGGTCAGGTAGTCTGATATTCCCATCTCGTAAAGAATTTTCCACAGTTTATTGTGATCCACATAGCCAAAGGCTTTGCCATAGTCAAAAAAGCAAGGTAGATGTTTTTCTGGAACTCTTTCACTTTATCAATGATCCAACACGTGTTGGCAACTTGATCTCTGGTTCCTCTGCCTTTTCTAAATACAGATTGAACATATGGAAGTTCATGGCTCACGTACTGTTGAAGCCTGGCTTGGAGAATTTTGAGCATTACTTTACTAGCGTGAGATGAGTGCAATTGTGCAGTAGTTTGAGCATTCTTTGGCATTGCCTTTCTTTGGGATTGGAATGAAAACTGACCTTTTCCAGTCCTGTGGCCACTGCTGAGCTTTCCAAATTTGCTGGCATATTGAGTTCAGCACTTTCACAGCATCATCTTTTAGGATTTGAAATAGCTCAATGGGAATTCCATCACCTCCACTAGCTTTGTTCATAGCGATGCATCCTAAGGCCCACTTGACTTCACATTCAGGATGTCTGGCTCTAGGTGAGTGAACACATCATTGTGGTTATCTGGGTCGTGAAGCTCTTTTTTGTATAGTTCTTCTGTATATTCTTGCCACTACCTCTCAATATCACTTGCTTCTGTTAGGTCCATACCATTTCTATCCTTTATCGAGCCCATCTTTGCATGAAATATTCCCTTGGTATCTCTAATTTTCTTGAAGAGATCCCTAGTCTTTCCCATTGTATTGTTTTCCTCTATTTCTTTGCATTGATTGCTGAGGAAGGCTTTCTTATCTTTCCTTGCTATTCTTTGGAACTTTGCATTCAAATGGGTCTATCTTTCCCTTTCTCCTTTTCCTTTTGCTTCTCTTCTTTTCACAGCAATTTATAAGGCCTCCTCAGACAACCATTTTGGTTTTTTGCATTTATTTTTCTGGGGGATGGTCTTGATCCCTGCCTCCTATACAATGTCACAAACCTCTGTTCATAGTTCTTCAGACACTCTATCACATCGAATCCCTTGAATTCATTTCTCACTTACACTGTATAATCGTAAGGTATTTGATTTAGGTCATACCTGAATGGTCCAGTGATTTTCCCTACTTTAATTTAAGTCTGAATTTGGTAATAAGGATTTCAGGATCTGAACCAGTCAGCTCTTGGTCTTGTTTTTGCTGACTGTAGAGCTTTTCCATCTTTGACTGCAAAGAATATAATCAATATGATTTCAGTATTGACCATCTGGTGATGTCCAAGTGTAGAATATTCTCTTCTGTTGTTGGAAGAGGGTGTTCTCTATGACCTCCTGGCAAAATTCTATTAACCTTTGCCCTGCTTCATTCTGTACTCCAAGACCAAATTTGCCTGTTACTCCAGTTATTCCTTGACTTCCTACTTTTGCATTCCAGTCCTCTATAATGAAAAGGACATCTTTTTTGGGGTGTTAGTTCTAGAAGGTCTTGCAGGTCTTCATGGAACCATTCAGCTTTACCTTCTTCAGCATTACTGGTTGGGGCATAGGCTTGAATTACTGTGATATTGAATGGTTTGCCTTAGAAATGAATAGAGATCATTCTGTCGATTTTGAGGTTTCATCCAAGTACTTCATTTCTGACTCTTGCTAACTATGAGGGCTACTCCATTTCTTCTAAGGGATTGTTGCCCACAGCAGTAAATATAATGGTCATCTAAGTTAAATTCACACATTCCAGTATATTTTAGTTCTCTGATTCCTAAATGTCGACGTCACTCTTGCCATCTCCTGTTAACCACTTCCAATTTGCCTTGATTTGTGGACCTAACATTCCCGTTTCCTATGCAATATTACTCTTTACAGCATCAGACCTTGCTTCCATTACCAGTCACATTCCACAGCTGGTTGCTGTGTTTGCTTTTGCTCCATCTCTTCATTGTTTCTGGAGTTATCACTCTACTGATCTCCAGTAACATATTGAGCACCTACCCACCTGTGGTGTTTACCTTTCAGTGTCCTATCTTTTTGCCCTTTCATACTGTTCATGGGGTTCACAAGGCAAGAATACTGAAGTGGTTTGCCATTCCCTTCTCCAGTGGACCATGTTTTGTCAGAACTCTCCACTATGACCTGTCTGTCTTGTGTGGCCCTACACAGCACGACTCATAGTTTCATTGACTTAGACAAGGCAGTGATCCATGTGATCAGATTGGTTAGTTTTCTGTGATTATGGTTTTCATTCTGTCTGCTCTCTGATGGAGAAGGATAAGAGGCTTATGGAAGCTTGCTGATGGGAGAGACTGAGAGGGGGGAAATGGGTCTTGTTCTGATGAGTGGGGCTATGCTCAGTAAATCTTTAATCTGATTTTCTTTTGATGGGTGGGGCTTTGTTCCCTCCCTGTTATTTGACCTGAGGCCAAACTATGGTGGAGGTAATGAAGATAATGTGGACCTCCTTCAAAAGGTCCCATTCATGTGGTGCTACACTCAGTGTCCCCAACCCTAGAGCAGGCCCATGCCTCCGCCAGAGACTCCTGGACACTCCCAGGCAAGTCTGGGTCATCTCTTGTGGTGTCACTGCTCCTTTCTCCTGGGTCCTAGTGCACACAGGTTTTGTTTGTGCCCCCAAGAGTCTGTTTCCCCAGTCCTGTGTACGTTTTGGTGGTTCTATGATGGCGTTAATGGTGACCACCTCCAAGAGGGCTTATGCCATACCCAGGTCTACTGCACCCAGAGCCCCTGCCCCTGCAGCAGTCCACTGCTGACCTGTACCTCCTCAGGAGACACTCAAACACAGTTCTGTCTCTGTCTTTGTGGGGTCTCTGGGTCCTGGTACACAAACCATGAAAAGGGATGAGTTCACCTAGACAGAATGTCTTTAGTGAGAAGAGTAAGTCCAGATTTAAATCTCAGGACAAATTACAGAGGCAATAAATAAAAGAGGAGCCCAAGGTGTAGATAAAGCAGTGATTCTTCAAGTGTAGGTCCTGGATCAGCAGGATCAGCATCTCCTGGAAACCTGTTAGAAATACAAATCTTCACTCTCTCCAAGACTTTCAGCAGATGAGAATCAAGGTCTAGCAATCTGTGTTTTAACAAATACTTCAGGTGGTTCTAATTGATGTTAAAGTTTCAAAACCACTGAAATAGTGTTTAAAAATCTAGTGAGTAAGTTAGAATCTAGATATATAGTCATAAAGTTGCAAAGGACCAGGCCAATAATGTGAATGGTAGTAAGTGAGAGAAGACTGTCGAGGGATGGATTGGGAACTTCAGTGGCTACAGAGAAGCCCAGCAAGACAAGAGCTTTGATATGCCTACTACATTTGGCAACATAGCTTTACCAAAAACAGGCTCACTGAAATGTAGGGCAGAAGTCCAATGGCAGAGGGTGAAGGTCAAAGAATGGAAAGGGAAGAAATTAAAACACAGAGAGCCTACTACTCTTAAGAATTTTAAGTGCAAAGGACCAGGAGTCATGTCAGTTTTTTTCTGGTTGCTATTTGATATTGTTTTTATTACTTTTTAAGGCGGGAGAGACTTAACCAAAGCAACAGAGAGAAGGAAGTTGACAATGCATAGATAAAATAAGAGGAAAAACCAGTAGAGCAAAATAAAGGACAAAGAAAAAAGGAGAGAATAAGCAGGAAAGTGAGGTGGAGAGAAGGATTTGGAGAAGGGAACTCCATTCCCACTGGGGAGTTCAATTGAAAGTGTAAACCACTGACTTGTAGTATCCTCATTTTTTCCCAAGAGGCATGATTTTCCTTCTATGTTGTTCATCTGGGCAGATATAAAGGATAGAGATTGAATGATAATAATCTTTTATGCATTCCCAGTACCAAATATAGGAGATATTCAATAAATGTTTCATATAAGAAAAATTTGTTAAGAGGGCAGATTTTATGTTAGGTATCCTTTAAAGCAATGGTCCCTCACCTTTTTGGCACCAGAGATTGGTTTCATGGAAGACAATTTTCCATGGATGGGGTGGAAGGCAGGGATGGTTCTGGGACATTGGGGAGTGTCTGTAAATACCAACAAAGATTCACTCACCTGTCTGCTGCTCACTTCCTGCTGTGCTAACATGCTATGAGCTGGTGACCTGGGGGTTGGGGACCCCTGCCTTAAAGTAAAATATATGAAGTAATGATTAACAATTCATCTCATTTTCAGAGCAAGAGAGGAAAGGGTAACAAGAAGAAGAGGGGGAAAGAGAGAAGAGAAAAATGGAGCAAGGTTTGTGCTAAACAACTCTTTCCAACTCACAGAAGCTGAATGTGCACAGCTCTTCTCCACCCTGCACTCAGTGATGGAATTGTGGTAGATTGAGATTAGCAATTGTGGGTGTATTTACATCACAGAAATGGGCAAACACAGGGCCTGCTTTTCAGGAGAACTGGTGATTTAATATTACCAGCACACCACTGGAAAATGCTAAGCAGCCATTCATCTAATGTTTACGTATTCTGGACTCCATCAGCGAAGCCAGGAGAAATGTAACTGTCATCTGCACTAGGCACTTATAAACTAGTTCTCAGAAAGTTAAATCATTTCATAGCTCATAGGTAGCATAGGGATTTAAACTCAGATCTGTCAACTCTAAAACTCATTCTTACCTTTCCCATGCTTGCCTTATTGTTAAAATCATCTGAATCTCTGGTTAAAACACACATATTTCTATGTTCTACTTTAGGCCTACAAAAAACGAATCTCTAAGGGAAGGACTTGAAACACTGTATGACCTACATGACTGTTATTAGCAGGCACATATGGAAGTTAGTTCATTGTATCACTACCTCTGTAGTCGCTTCTTTGGTTTACTAGTCTGGGTTACTACTATAATAGGAGTCAGAACCACAGTCCAATCCAGTACTAAAAACTGGGCACTAGATATATGAAATATGTAAAGAATGAGAAGGAAGAACTGGAGAAGGAAATGGCAACCCACTCCAGTATTCTTGCCTAGAGAATCCTGTGGACAAAGGAGCCTGATGGGCTGCTGTCCATGGGGTTGCACAGAGTCGGACATGACTGAAGTGACTTAGCATGCATGCGTGCATTGGAGAAGGAAATGGCAACACATTCCCATATTCTTGCCGGGAGAATCCCGGGGACAGAGGAGCCTGATGGTGTGCCGTCTATGGGGTCGGACAGAGTCGGACACAACTGAAGTGACTTAGCAGCAGCAGCAGAGAAGGAAGAACAGCCTCTAATGGTCAGAATAAAGTTGCCTAGACTTGGGATCATTCTCAATATGACCCTTTAAGGGTCAGAGATGATTAGGCTTTGCAAATCTTCTGAACAATGCCCATGAAATAATTTGCATTTTGCAGTAGAGGAAAAGAACCCTCATGGGGAAGGAGAAGGGGCTAAGAAAGCTGCTATAGTTGCACCAAAGGTAAGTAGTAAAGACAGACTTTAAACAAGGATGGTTCCTTGTTTCAACCACTTCACTGAGTTGCCTTTATATCCTTTGATGAATTAAAGTTTTAGGAAACAAACTGTAATAATCAAACAATTGCAATTGGCAATGATTACATCAAAGCATTATCTTTGGCACAGATAATCAAACTGATGAGTTCTTTTTTCTCTCTTTAAATTACACTATCAAGAAGCAGACAATAAAAAAGAAAAATACCCTGTCAGTCTTATTAGTTATTTGCAACCTAAAATAAGTGAACCACTAAATTTCAACATCCATAGTCATGTAAATATCACAGAAAAATCAAGAAATCTGTAAACTACTTCATAAACTATAACAGCAATGTACATGTAACATAATAGAGCTCCCAGAACTCTGCCAACATCTGGCAGTAATTTTCCTCAAGCCTCAATATTGGTCTCAGTTATTCCTCACCCACCATAACTCTTCAGGGTGCTGATATGCAGCACATGATGGGTGACTTAACTAGAGCTCTGTCTTCCATTATCCCAGAAAGGTGAGGGGCAAGCATAAAATTCCATGAACTAGACAATGAAATGCTCCAAGATAGGCCTATACCAAGGATTGCTGACTCGTGAGTTTGAATGGATAAACCACAGCCTGAGGTTAAAGTCTTTAGCTTACTTTTTTAAATAAAAATCCAGCATTTCTTACTAGACAAAAATTAGCTTCCCCCTTCTTTCAGGAAACCAGCTGATTAAGAGTGTAGCTCTAGAACCAGACTGTGTGGGTTTGAATTCCTGCTCTGTCACTTAATAGCTGTGTAACTTTAAGCAAGCATATATTAAAAAAAAAAAAAAAATTCTTTGTGCCGCAGTTTCCCCATCAGCAAAATAAGGGCATTGATAGTAATTCCTTCCTCAAAAGCAAAGATTGTATTAATTCAAAATTCTCAAAACATTATAATAGTGTCTGACATGTTCTAATCACAAAGAAAAAGTTTGCTAATAATTATTCTATCACTCTTTGAAACAAACTGTTCCGAAGCCTAACTATACCATATATGAATAAGAGTTTATGATGATAACTTATTTAACAATTTGCCATCAAAATAATCCATTAGGAAGATTAATGGGAAGAAGTCTCTAGAATATAACAAGCTATCATACAAAATCTAAGGAAGAGGTATGATTATTGATATTGTCCTACAGAGGAGTTTGATAACCTTTATTACAGTGAGTCTGAGTACTTATCTCATGAACCTACTATCTAATTGTCCAACTTGGTTAGTTGGAGATAGAGGACTGAAAAATCTCTCTCTCTCAATTCTAGCTCTCTGTCACACACACAACTCACACACACACAGCAAGTAAAGTCACACTTGAGCACATTAAATTAAAATCTTTTACTAAACAAATTTATCCTTACCAAAAAAAAAAAAATAACAACAACAGACCATAATAGATCCTACAGGGAAATTTTAGACTCAATTTGCAGGGTTTATGAAAACTATTGTTTTAGAGGGCACTATTATCCAGATATGGAAATAATGGAAAAAAAGAAAATTTGCCAGAAGCAAAGATCTCTGTTAGTCAGGAGCCAACTTAGAAAACTGTGCAGCTCTGCAATGCTTTCTTTTTTATTTTTTTAATTTTAATTTTTACTTTATTTTACTTTACAATACTGTATTGGTTTTGCCATACATTAACATGAATCTACCACGGGTGTACATGCATTCCCAAACACGAACCCCCCTTCCCTCTGCAATGCTTTCTTTGTATGTTGCACTTTCAAACATTTTCTCTAGGTGAGATCAAGTAAATGTATGTACTTTAAATATCTGACTAATCACCCAAAGATGAGAAAGTCTCTAAGAGAAGCTCCTTTGATATCAGAATTATGTAGATCATTCCTGAGCAGTGGCCCCAGTCCTTGTCCAAATACTGATTCTAATTACTTTCTCAGGTATTGCTCCCTCAGGATGGCCTAAAAATATAGCCTACCACTTCTCTTGAAAACAGAAATACTCCACTCTAAAATAAAAGTTCCATTAGTCTGTAAAACATCTTATAAAACTCTAGGCCAGCTTTCTTCCTAATAAACTGCTGAATAACATTTCAATCAAGCAACTACCATAATGAAGATTTGGACATGACTCATGATTATACCTATTTCATGCTGAAATCTCATTTAAAAAAACAACTCACACAGGAATATCACTTTCCTTAGAGCATTATTAAAGCAGCAGTGAAATATTTATAATTATTTCAGCTGAGAGAATAAGAATTTTGATAATTGTTGAAAAGTACACAGACAAGTCTGATGAGGTATTTTGGCCAAGAGAAGCAAAACAGAAATGAAAACAAGAGAAAACAAAAATTCAAAATATCAAAACTCATAAATCAACTAACCAGCTAAACAAATAAAAAACTAGAAAGGTAGTCTTTGAAAATGTCTGTATATTCTGTGCCAATGTTTTATTCTTACATGAGAATTTGAAACTCCTGTCTATTAAAGACTGAGCTTTCTGCAAGACAAGGAAAAAAGCACAAAATGTGTTATTTTACAGCAAATCCTGAGATGGTAACCAAGTCTCCAAAGGTTTTTAAGTGTGCAAGTTGAACTTTGCACTTCTGTCTTATCCCATTTAGCTGATCCAAGTACCAGAAAGAAGCCCTGTCAGAAGGAAGAAACGAAGTTTCCATTTCCACGCTCCATCCATCCAGTATGCCACCAACTTCAAGTGACAAGTTGTCCTTCATATGAGATCATCAAGATGGCATCTGAACTCATTATGGTTTGACAGACTTATACTGAATTCTCATTCTAACACTACTACAGAACCATGAGTTGAGAAATATTTTGTAATCTGTTGTGATTTTATCTGTCATGGACTACGGTTTTCTATTTGTGTAGCTAATCCAAACACAATTCCTAATTCACCATTCTCCCTCTTAGGGACCTAGGAAACACATACAAAGAGCCAGGATGAAAAAGAATATAGTCTGTGATGTTTTGCTCAGAAGACCACTGGCAGGCTCCAAGTGTCTTGTCTATCTCAAGATTAACAACAACAATTATCATTCAGTGTCTTTTAGTCTGTCATTCTCCAGAGTATGAGCCAATATCCTTCTTAGTCTATAAATATCCTTCACAGCATCAGATAATGAATAATGTCTGTTGAACCAGAGGGTACCCTCTTGAAGAGATGTTAGTTCTGCTTTGTCCTCACTCACTGCTTTTGTTGCTGTGGTTGTACTACTAGGAAGGGGAAATCTGTTCACCTCTGTAGATTCCATACCAGCAGCAACTGTGGAGAAAGGAAATATGTGATACTAATGGAAGAAGTGAAGTGAAGTGAAGTCGCACAGTTGTGTCCGACTCTTTGCGACCCGTGGACTGTAGCCCACCAAGCTCCTCCATCCATGGGATTCTCCAGGCAAGAATACTGGAGTGGGTTGCCATTTCCTTCTCCAGGGGATCTTCCCGACCCAGGGATCGAACCCAGGTCTCCCACACTGCAGGCAGATGCTTTAACCTCTGCACCACCAGGGAAGCCTGATACTAATGGAAACCTGTTTTTAATGTTTTCCTTGCATTTTCCTGAAGTAGTCATAGCTAGCACTTGTTGAATACTTACTTCCAGTCAAATAGTGCTAAAGGTTTCCATGCATTTTCTCAATTCATTCTCATCATACCACCACCACACATAATAACAAAACTACAGAACTTTGAGAAGAGTAGTGTTACTGTGTCCATTTTACTGTTAATGACATAAAGTTTAGAGATGTTATAAAGCTTATCCAAGGAAAGAGTGGTATTGGAATTCGAACCCAGAAGACTAAATTCACAACTTCAGTTCAGTTCAGTCACTCAGTCGTGTCCAACTCTTTGCGATTCCATGAACCACAGCATGCCAGGCCTCCCTGTCCATCACCAACTGCCGGAGTTCACCCAAACCCATGTCTATTGAGTCGGTGATGCCATCCAACCATCTCATCCTCTGTCGTCCCCTTCTCCTGCCCTCAATCTTTCCAGCATCAGGGTCTTTTCAAATGAGTCAGCTTTTCACATCAGGTGGCCAAAGTATTGGAGTTTCAGCTTCAGCATCAGTCCTTCCAATGAATATTCAGGACTGATCTCCTTTGGAAGGGACTAGTTGGATCTCCTTGCAGTCCAAGGGACTCTCAAGAGTCTTCTCCAACACCACAGTTCAAAAGCATAAATTCTTCGGCACTCAGCTTTCTTTATAGTCCAACTCTCACATCCATACACAACCATAGGGAAAACCATAGCCTTGACTAGATGGGCCTTTGTTGACAAAGTAAAGTCTCTGTATTCATTTCAAACTAATGAAATTCACAACTTCATAACTTAACAATTATGTTATTCTACTGAAAGAATTTAGTCACTGCTTTGTTCACTTATTTAACTGTGCATTTTGTTTTGCTGGCATTTAATAAGCCTCAATCTTGTTTACAAATACTGATGATATGAATATAATGAATAAAATATAAAATTTAATTTTCAAGACAACTTTTAAAATATTTGGATAATTTGTATTTATACACAATTTTCAATTTTATTCCAGTGTTTAAAAATCCAAGAAAGAAAAGTCTTATACAATATCTTTTAAAATCTTATCTATCAAATAGATGATAAATATTGTTACTTTTAATACCAGATTAAAAGGTGAAGTAACTATAACTTGGAGTAAACAAGAATGAATTCCCTTGTCTTATTCAACATAAGATAAGAAGGATCAAGTAGGATCAATTATCAAGACAGATTTTTAAAATATTTGCATATAACCTTGGTGGGGAAACTACGGTTTTGGTTATTCAACTGACAAGGACCACAAAAGGGGGAGGCAGATAGGATCACTCCTGTAGACAACAGGGAGATTCAGAAAATAAGCTACCCCCCTCCCCTACAAAAAAATCTGCCTTACCTCTTCATGTTTTCCTAAACACTGTTCTCTGTTCTCTTGGGCATAGTGGGAATGTCTATCACCAACACAAAACAACACGATGTTTTGACCCTTGACACAAATAATGCCAAAACCTCTAACTGAAAGAAATAACAGGATTTTTCATCTGTGGTGTTTTAAAATATGTAATGACCGCTTACCAATAAAAACTCTAACAGGCAATACCAAGGACAGTTTAAAATACCATCTTGGGTCCTCATATTTATAATCTTGCATTCTGCTTGCCCTAAGTTGACCACAATGATTAACTCAGGACCAAAACTTTTCCAAACTGTTTTGATTTGTTGACTGCATTTCACTGGCTCTTTCTACCTTTCTAATTCCACATCTTGCTTTGAAAAACCAAAGTTATCCTTCTGAAAGGATATGCCTCAGTCAAATACATTTAGTCAAGATCTGTACCTTCAATCCTCAGTCATTTATGGTATGAAAATAAATGGAGAAATCTCCGAGTCACAATTTGTCAGTAAACAATAAAAGCCTTTGAAATCTGCATGCTCTTTGACCCAGACATTTCCAGAAATGCATAATGTAAGTACGCACATGATTAGCTACAAGGACTGTGGTTTGGTTTATAATATTTTAAAAAATTGATAAAACTTCTAATGTCTACTGCTAGTTCAGTTCAGTTCAGTTCCTCAGTCATGTCTGAATCTTAGTGACCGCATGAACTGCAGCACACCAGGCCTCCCTGTCCATCACCAACTCCCAGAGTTTACCCAAACTCATGTCCATTGAGTCAGTGATGCCATCTATCCATCTCATCCTCTGTCGTCCCCTTCTCCTCCTGCTTTCAATCTTCCCAGCATTAGGGCCATTTCAAATGAGTCAGCTTTTCACATCAGGTGGCCAAAGTATTAGAGTTTCAGCTTCAACATCAGTCCTTGCAATGAACAACCAGGACTGATCTCCTTTAGGATGGACTAGATGGATCTCCTTGCAGTCCAAGGGACTTTCAAGAGTCTTCTCCAACACCACAGTTCAAAAGTGTCAATTCTTTGGCTCTCAGCTTTTTTTATAGTCACATCCATACATGATTACTGGGAAAAAAATAGCCTTGACTAGATGGACCTTTGTTGGCAAAGTAATGTCTCTCCTTTTGAATATGCTGTCTAGGTTGGTCATAACTTTCCTTCCAAGGAGTAAGCGTCTTTTAATTGCATGGCTGCAATCACAATCTGCAGTGATTTTGGAGCCCCCCAAAATAAAGTCAGCCACTGTTTCCACTGTTTCCCCATCTATTTCCCCATCTATTTGCCATGAAGTGATGTAACCAGATGCCATGATCTTAGTTTTCTGAATGTTGAGCTTTAAGCCAACTTTTTCACTCTCTTCTTTTACTTTCCTCAAGAGGCTCTTTAGTTCTTCTTCACTTTCTGCCATAAGGGTGGTGTCATCTACATTTCTGAGGTTATCAATATTTCTGCTGACAATCTTGATTCCAGCTTGTGCTTCCTCCAGCCCAGCATTTCTCATGATGTACTCTGCATATAAGTTAAATAAACAGGGTGACAATATACTAGGTGACGTACTCCTTTTCCTATTTGGAACCAGTCTGTTGTTCCATGTCCAGTTCTTCTGTTGCTTCCTGACCTGCATACAGATTTCTCAAGAGGCAGGTCACATGGTCTGGAATTCCCATCTCTTTCAGAATTTTCCACAGTTTGTTGTGTTCCACACAGTCAAAGGGTTTGGCATAGTCAATAAAGCAGAAATAGATGCTTTTCTGGAATTCTCTTGCTTTTTCCATGATCCAGCGGATGTTGGCAGTTTGATCTCTGGTTCCTGTTAAAACCAGCTTGAACCTCTGAAAGTTCACAGTTCACATATTGCTGAAGCCTGGCTTGGAGAATTTTGAGCATTACTTTACTAGCGTGTAAAATGAGTGCAATTGTGCGGTAGCTTGAGCATTTTTTGGCATTGCCTTTCTTTGGGATTGGAATGAAAACTGACCTTTTCCAGTCCTGTAGCCACTGCTGAGCTTTCCACATTTGCTGACATATTGAGTGCAGCTCTTTCACAGCATCATCTTTTAGGATTTGAAATAGCTCAACTGGAATTCCATCACCTCCACTAGCTTTGTTTGTAGTGATGATTCCTAAGGCCCACTTGACTTCACATTCAGGATGTCTGGCTCTAGGTGAGTGATCACACCATCGTGATTATCTGGGTCATAAAGATCTTTTTGTATAGTTCTGCTTATTCTTGCCATCTCTTCTTAATATCATTTCCTTCTGTTAGGTCCATACCATTTCTGTCCTTTACTGAGCCCATTTTTTGCATGAAATGTTCCCTTGGTATCTCTAATTTTCTTGAAGAGATCTCTAGTCTTTCCATTCTACTGTTTTCCTCTACTTCTTTGCATTAATCACTAAGGAAGGCTTTCTTATCTCTCCTTGCTAGTCCTAAATACTTGATTTAAGAACACTTTAAAAAAGCAACAGATGCAAATACTCAATTTAAGAAAAACTTTAAAAATATTAACAGATAAAATTCTGAGGCTGTTTTATTGAAACTAGAGTGACCCAATGAAAAAAATATAACACATCCCCTTTGAAAATAGTTTTAAACTTTAAAAGTTCCTGCTATTAAAAAAAAAAAAAAGTAACTAAAAACATTAGGATCGACTACTCTTTTAAAATGCAAACTAGTTAACAAATAAATGTGAATTAGAACCCAAACACACTATATATCTACTGGCTGTTACTGATACTAGAAATTCACAATTAAAATAAAAATGGAATCAGAATATCCTTTTGGGTGAGTGAGGAAATCTGTAAGAGTTAGGCAAGACTGTGAATTTTCCAGATGTCTAAGCAAAGAAAATAATAGATTCACATTTCTCTTGGTATAACTTTGGTAAATAAAAGATTTAAAATAGCTACAGATGTGACTATCAAACAATATCAAATTCTTAAAAAGAGTATTTTTTATCTTAGACTGTAGGCATCCTGCTGACAGAAATTATGCCTATTATATGATAAAAGATAATACCTTATTAAAATATGCTCTTTTAAAAGTAATGATAATAAATCAATGAACAAAATAGTATGACAGAATAACTGAGTTTAAGCCTACCTATGGGGATTATAAAGCATTTTGCTATTCATTAATTTTGAAGGTGGGACTCAGAAAAAAATGGACGTGGTCTTTGTGATAAAGATGAGTCCCTTGTGTCTGAAGATCTAAAACATATGGAAAATTATTCCCCTTTCTATAATATGCCATTATTTTGTTCATAGTTATGTTCATTTCAACCTTTGAAACCAAGTTCCAAATATTCATAGAAGAAAGGATATAATCCTTGCTTTTCCAAGTACTGTGTGAATTACAGACAAAAGCTTTAAAAGAGAGGAAAAGGAAAAATATAATAGCATCCAAACTCTTTGTGTACCCAAGAGGCTGAGACATTATCATAATGCCTCTATTATGGCAATTGCTGAAATTAAATGCCTGCAGATTTGACCCTAAGGAGTATAGTGCCATGTTTGCTGTAATAAAACACTTACTGTAAATGCTTAACCTTGAATAGAGTCTACGTTAATACAATTCCACAATAGCTATTTTGACAACTGTCACTATATATTTAATAAAAAAGCCATATTGAACCATCCCATATTACATTTTTGGTTATCTGAAATATCTTGCTTTCTCTTTGCAAGGATGTATTGTCTGCCAGAATCTGTAGACTCAACATATACTATAAAAATAGGATGATGTGGTACTTTGGTGATTATTCAAGATTTAAAAAACTTAATAGAAAAAATATTCATGGAGCAGCATGTGTAAAAGTACACACAGGTTCTGTTTGATAGTTTATATATGATTCAGAATAAAAATCATATAATTGCCATCACTTATCATATTATGGATTTATGCTGGTCTTTGCCATCACTTTGCATTAGTGTTATCTCAGCTGCTTGCTATTTAATAATCTCATATTAAGTCATTATGTTTCCTATACAGGTGCCAATCAATAAGATGCAAATATGGCTTTCTTTGCCTTTGCAGAACAACTACAATGGACAAGGTGTCTATCTTGCAGTTTGAATTACATTTGCATTGTTAGCTAAATGGAACCTAGATGTTGCCTGTTTCATTTTTTTAAATATTAAATTTAGCAAACTAGAAATATTTTGAAAAACAATCAAAAACTGAAGTCTTAGAAATAAATGATGAATGTCTTTATATAAATGCCACATAAATTAAAAATAGAATTTGTAAAGGAAAGCAGAAATGGATATAGTTCCTATTAGCCAATGAGAATCTTTCATTTCCCAATGTTATTTGTATATTTTAACTATTAAGTGTGAAAGTGGCTCAGTCGTGTCCAACTCTTTGTGACCTCATGGATTGTAGCCTGCCAGGCTCCTCTGACCATGGAATTCTCCAAGCAAGAATACTGGAGTGGGTTACTATCCATCCTCCAGGGGTCCCAACCCAGGGATTGCACCCAGGTCTCTCGCATTGCAGGTGGATTCTTTAACATCTGAGCCACTAGGGAAACCCAAAGTCTAACCACCCATGGTGGGGCTCGAACCCAAATCCCTGGCTTAGGAGGCTAATGACTTACCCATTAGGCCACTGGGACTTCCCTGGTAACTCAGAATCTGTCTGAAATACAGGAGACCTGGGTTCAATTCTTGGGTTAGGAAGATCCCCTGGAGAAGGGAATGACTATCCACTCCAATTGGTGACTGCAGCCATGAAATTAAAAGATGCTCGCTTCTTAGAAGAAAAGCTATGACCAATCTAGACAGCATATTAAAATGCAGAGACATTACTTTGCCAACAAAGGTCCCTCTCATCAAAGCTATGGTTTTTTCAGGAGTCATGTATGGATGTGAGAGTTGGAGTATAAAGAAAGCTGAGCACTAAAGAATTGATGCCTTTGAACTGTGGTGTTGGAGAAGACTCTTGAGAGTCCCTTGGACATCAAGGAGATCCACCCAGTCCATCCTAAAGAAAATCAGTCCTGAATATTCATAGGAAGGACTGATGCTGAAGCTGAAACTCCAATACTTTGGTCACCTGCAAAGAACTGACTCATTTGAAAAGCCCCTGATGCTGGGAAAGGTTGAAGGTGGGAGGAAAAGGGGACAACAGAGGATGAGATGGTTGGATGGCATCACTGACTTGATGGACATGAGTTTGAGTAAGTTTCCAGAGCTGGCGATGGACAGGGAAGTCTGGCTTGCTGCTGTCCATGGGGTCGCAGAGTCCGACACAACCGAGCAACTGAACTGGCCCATTTCAGTATTCTGGCCCAGATAATTCCATGGACTGTATAGTCCATGGGGTTGCAAAGAGTCAGACACCACTGTGTGATTTTCATTTCCTTTCAACTATTAAGTGTAGCCATAGTTTTGTTGCTATTGTTTTACACTACATTAATTTCACTCTCTGGCAATATAGCTTGTAAAATTTTCTTAAAAGAGAAGCAAATATTTATATTTTATAGGTTTTGATATTTAATGGTCAGCTTGTCTATTTTTCATTCTATGAATTTCAACACTAGTTATCTACATTTCTTTATCCCCATTTACTCTATAGTCCATCGAAACTCTTTCCTTCATCATCACACACTAAAATAACTGCAATGAGGAAGACCTGGATTTGATTCCTGTGTTAGGAAGGTCCCCTGGAGAAGGGAAAGGCTACCCACACTCCAGTATTCTGGCCTAGAGAATTCCATGGATGGTATAGTCCATGGGATCACAAGGAATCAGACGACTTTCACTTCACAACTGAGCAATTTTCACTTCACTTCACACATGCTTGGAAGGAGAGCTAGGGTATCTGCAAATATTTGTTGGAGAGTATAATTGCAACACACTATAGCTTCTTATTGATTACAAAATCAAATTTACTTTCCTGTATGTTAACTCTCTTCTCTCTCTCTGATCCCTTTCTCTCCCAATTATCTCCATATCCACTACTGGGAATTTTGGTTCTAGTGATACCATAATACAAGCAGCTTTTTTAGAAAATGACATGTTGCATGCATGTATGATTTCTTTCTTTTTTTTTTTAAACCTATTATCCCATATGTTTCTCTGGTGCTAGAAAATTTTGTTTTTCCAGTTTTATCTCAAAATATACCTCTCCTCTGAAATCGTCCCTGACCCCACCAAAATTTTTCTACTTTGTATATAATTTATTTATTTTTTAATATATTACTGAATAATTTACACTTCTCTTCCCACTAGACTGTAAACAATGAGGTCAGAGAGTACAGTTCAAATTTAAGTCTCTGATATCTGATATAAAACATAAACTCAAAAACACAGGTAATCATCAAATCCTACTTGACTTTTCTATCATTGAACGTATTTTAAGTTTACTTTTAATTTTTTAATATAATTTTATTTATTATAATTGGAGGGTAATTACTTTACAATATTGTATTGGTTTTGCCATACATCAACATGAATCTGCCATGGGTGTACATGTGTTCCCCATCCTGAAACCCCCTCCCAACTCCCTCCCCGTACCATCCCTCTGGGTCATCCCAGTGCACTAGCCCTTAGCACCCTGTGTCATGCATCGAACCTGGACTGGTGATCTGTTTCACATATGATAATATACATGTTTCAATGCTATTCTCTCAGATCATCCCACCCTCACCCTCTCCCACAGAGTCCAAAAGACTGTTCTATACATCTGTGTCTCTTTTGCTGTCTTGCATACAGGGTTATGATTACCTTCTTTCTAAATTCCATATATATTTGTTAATATACTGTATTGGTGTGTTTCTTTCTGGCTTACTTCACTCTGTATAATAGGCTCCAGTTTCATCCACCTCATTAGAACTGATTCAAATGTATTCTTTTTAATGGCTGAGTAGTACTCCATTGTGTATATGTACCACAGCCTTCTTATCCATTTGTCTGCTGATGGATATCTAGGTTGCTTCCATGTCCTGCCTATTATAAACAGTGCTGTGATAAACACTGGGGCACATGTGTCTCTTTCAGTTCTGGTTTCCTCAGTGTGTATGCCCAGCTGTGGGATTGCTGGGTCATATGCAGTTCTATTTCCAGTTTTTTAAGGAATCTCCACACTGTTCTCCATAGTGGCTGTATTAGTTTGCATTCCCACCAACAGTGTAAGAGGGTTCCCTTTTCTCCACACCCTCTCCAGCATTTATTGCTTGTAGACTTTTGGATAGTAGCCATTTTGACTGGCGTGAAATGGTACCTCATTGTGGTTTTGATTTGCATTTCTCTGGTAATGAGTGATGTTGAGCATCTTTTCATGTCTTTGTTAGCCATCTGTATGTCTTTTTTTGGAGAAATGTCTATTTAGTTCTTTGGCCCATTTTTTGATTGGGTCATTTATTTTTCCAGAATTCAGCTGCAGGAGTTGCTTGTATATTTTTGAGATTAATTCTTTGTCCATTGCTTCATTTGCTATTATTTTCTCCCATTCTGAAGGCTGTCTTTTCACCTTGCTTATAGTTTCCTTTGTTGTGCAGAAGCTTTTAAGTTTAATTAGGTCCCATTTGTTTATTTTTGCTTTTATTTCCAGTATTCTGGGAGGTGGGTCATAGAGGATCCTGCTATGATTTATGTCGGAGAGTGTTTTGCCTATGTTTTCCTCTAGGAGTTTTATAGTTTCTGGTCTTACGTATAGATCTTTAATCCATTTTGTTTATTTTTGTGTGCGGTGTTAGAAAGTGTTCTAGTTTCATTCTTTTATAAGTGGTTGACCAGTTTTCCCAGCACCACTTGTTAAAGAGATTGTCTTTTCTCCATTGTATATTCTTGCCTCTTTTGTCAAAGACAATGTGTCCATAGGTGTGTGGATTTATCTCTGAGCTTTCTATTTTGTTCCATTGATCTATATTTCTGTCTTTGTGCCAGTACCATACTGTTTTGATGACTGTGGCTTTGTAGTAGAGCCTGAAGTCAGACAGGTTGATTCCTCCAGTTCCATTCTTTCTAAGATCGCTGGGCTATTCAAGGGTTTTTGTATTTCCATGCAAATTGTGAAATTATTTGTTTTAGCTCTGTGAAAAATACCGTTGGTAGCTTGATAGGGATTGCATTGACTCTATAGATTGCTTTGGGTATTATACTCATTTTCACTATATTGATTCTTCTGATCCATGAACACGGTATATTTCTCCATCTACTAGCATCCTCTTTGATTTCTTTCATCAGTGTTTTATATTTTTCTATACATAGTCTTTTGTTTCTCTCCGTAGATATATTCCTAAGTATTTTATTCTTTTCATTGCAATGATGAATGGAATTGATTCCTTAATTTCTCTCTATTTTCTCATTATTAGTGTATAGGAATGCAAGGGATTTCTGTGTGTTGATTTTATATCCTGCAACTATACTTTTTAAAATTATTTGGATTTTTTGTTTCTATGAGAGCACTGTATTTAAAATTTCTTCCCATTTTCCCTCACAGCTCCCTGGGAAAGTCTCCATGCCTATGGCTGATTCATATTTATGTATAGCAAAAACCATCACAATAATGTAAAGCAATCCTCCAATTAAAATCATTGGCCCACCCTGGTTGCTCAGCTGGTAAAGAATCTGCTTGCAGTGCAGGAGACCTGGGTTCGATCCCTGGCTCAGGAATATTCCCTGGAGAAGGAAATGGCTACCCACCCCAGCATTTTTGTTGGCAAATTCCATGGACAGAGGAGCCTGGCAAGACATAGTCCATGGGATTATATATGTATGTGTATGGATATATATAAATATATATATATATATATATTCATGATTTGTTGTTAAAAGACAAATACAAGGAACGAAATGCAGTCTTTAGTATGGTACCTTCTGTATATAATAAGGTAACTAAGAATATACATTTGTATTTGCATTTATAAGGGGAAAAAAATTAAACAAAAGTTCTACCATGCCAGTGACAGAGACTGGATGAATGCTTGGTTGATAGAACCAGACATTTTATTCTATACCACTTTTTTTAAAAAAATAAAAATATGTAAATTTGTTATTTATTCTAAAAGTAGAACAAAAAGCAATAAAATTAAAAGATATAAGAAAACGTGCTCAACTGTACCCAAACTTTAATTCCCAAGCAGTCTTCCGAGTACTTACTGGGCTTTCTCAATAAATCAATACCAAGAAAGAAGATTCCCAGAAAAGGATTATAGCCTCCATCTTAACACAATAAACAAATTGGAAGTTTCCTTCATAACCTTTTTTTTTTTTTTTTTGGCTAGGCATGTGACTTATAAATCTGAGTATCTGATAATAGTCAACCTGAGGATACTGACATGTCAATGTGCCAGAGCTATAAGGATGGTGCATTCATCAAGATAAAACCTATGAGTTTATAAGCCTTTTGAGTAAATCACAATTTATACTTAACCTATATCATTCAGAACACATATGGTTGTCTTTTTATGTACAAGTAAGTGCTTAATGATTATTAAGTTGAATTACATAGAAACATTTTTTCATCTTAACTACTGACATATTTGTAATGCAGAAGACTGAACAGTAAACTTAAATGGACTATGCACTTAAAACTATTTACTTTCACTTCAATACCGAAGACACTGATGGAGAGCACAAATAAAAGGCTCTACTTACTAAAATTTAACAAGTCTGGTTTCTTTTTTTAAACTATCACTTTGTTCTGATCTCCTCAGCCTTCCTCCCTCTTCCAGTTGCTCTCTACATGTAATCCAAACATCATTTTCATTATTATTTTTCTTTCACCTTTATTTAGAACAAGTAATACAAATTGCCCTCTTTTTTGTATATCAGTTCAGTTCAGTCACTCGACACATCCAACTCTTTGCAACCCGCTGGACTGCAGCATGCCAGACTTCCCTGTCCATCACCATCTGCAGGAGCTCACTCAAACTCATGTCCATCAAGTCAGCGATGCCATCCAACCATCTCATCCTCTGTCATCCCCTTCCCCTCCTGCCCTCAATCTTTCCCAGCATCAAGGGCTTTTCAAATGAGTCACTTCTTTGCATCAGGTCACCAAAGTATTGGAGTTTCAGCTTCAGCATCAGTCCTTCCTATGAATATTCAGGACTGATATTCTTTAGGATGGACTGAGTGGATCTTCTTGGTGTTCAACGGACTCTCGAGAGTCTTCTCCATCACCACAGTTCAAAAGCATCAATTCTTTAGTGTTCAGCTTTCTTTATACTCCAACTCTCACATCTATACATGACTCCTGGAAAAACCATAGCTTTGACAAGAGGGACCTTTGTTGGCAAAGTAATGTCTCTGCGTTTTAATGTACTGTCTAGGTTGGTCAGAGTGATCAGAACAAACAACAGAATGATCTCTGTTCGTTTCCAAGGCAAACCATTCAATATCACAGTAATCCAAGTCTATGTCCTGACCAGTAAGGCTGAAGAAGCTGAAGTTGAACAGTTCTATGAAGACCTACAAGACCTTTTAGAATTAACACCCTAAAAAGGTCTCCTTTTCATTATAGGGGACTGGAATGCAAAAGTAGGAAGTAAAGAAACACCTGGAGTAACAGGCAAATTTGACCTTGGAGTACAGAATGAAGCAGGGCAAAGGCTAATAGAGTTTTACCAAGAGAATGCAGTGGTCACAGCAAACATCCTCTTCTAGCAACACAAGAGAAGACTCTACACATGGACATCACCAGATGGCCAGTACTGAAATCAGATTGATTATATTCTTTGCAGTCAGAGATGGAGAAGCTTTATACAGTCAGCAAAAACAAGACCAGGAGCTGACTGTGGCTCAAATCATGAACTCCTTATTGCCAAATTCAGACTTAAATTGAAGAAAAGTGGGGAAAACCACTAGATCATTCAGGTATGACATAAATCAAATCCCTTATGATTATACAGTGGAAGTGAAAAATAAGTTTAAGGGACTAGATCTGATAGACAGAGTGCCTGATGAACTATGGATGGAGGTTCATGACATTGTACAGGTGACAGGGATCAAGACCATCCCCAAGGAAAAGAACTGCAAAAAGGCAAAATGGCTGCCTGAGGATGCCTTACAAATAGCTGTGAAAAGAAAAGAAGCAAAAAGCAAAGGAGAAAAGGAAAGATATACCCATTTGAATGCAGAGTTCCAAAGAACAGCAAGGAGAGATAAGAAAAGTCTTCCTCAGAGATCAATGCAAAGAAATAGAGGAAAACAATCGAGTGGGAAAGACTAGAGATCTCTTCAAGAAAATTAGAGATACCAAGGGAACATTTCATGCAATGATGGTCTCTATAAAGGACAGAAAGTGTATGGACCTAACAGAAGCAAAAGATATTAAGAAGAAAAGAAGCAAAAGACATTAAGAAGAGGTGGCAAGAATACACGGAAGAACTATACAAAAAAGTTCATGGTTCACATACTGTTGAAGCCTGGCTTGGAGAATTTTGAGCATTACTTTGCTAGTGTTGAAGATGTGTGCAATAATGCAGTAGTTTGAGCATTCTTTGGCATTGCCTTTCTTTGCAATTGGAATGAAAACTGGCTTTTCCACTGCTGAGTTTTCCAAATTTGCTGGCATATTGAGTGCAGCACTTTCACAGCATCATCTTTCAGGATTTGAAATAGCTCAACTGGAATTCCATCACCTTCACCAGCTTTGTTCATAGTGATGCTTCTTAAGGTCCACTTGACTTTACATTCCAGAATGCCTGGCTCTAGATGAGTGATCACATCATCATGGTTATCTGGGTCTTATTTGTATAGGTCTTTTTTATATAGTTCTTCTGCATATTCTTTCTACTTCTTCTTAATAACTTCTCCTTCTAAGGTCCACACCATTTTTTGTATATAAAATGGCAAAAAAAAATTTGTAACCCTTTATGTAACTTAGGTTACATAATTGCAAATAGTTTTTAATAACTAATCTATTATATATTATAACTGGTACACTTAATCATTACAAAATATATAGCAAATAAAACTTTTATAATTACAAAATTTCAATAAATCTTATTAATGTGTTGTCATCTTTTAAGTAATAAAATATATTTCCTGTTTCTTTATAAAATGTGTTTTGGAATGTATAAAAAAAGATATGCTTTTTCTGAGACTAAACAATTCCTTTAAGGTGTTTTGTGAGCAAAAGGATACTAAGGATATGCCAAACAAAACTAGCCCAAGAAAGAAACAAAAATTTTATAAGCACTGCATGACATCTAATCCTCAGCACTTGCCTTCAAAACTTAATTATGTATTAGGGGCTCCTGATTTCAATTCTGTCTAACTTGAGATTTAAGATGTAAGATTTTGACTTCTGGAAAGTTTCTCAAGGAGTGTGTTTGAAAGTCAGGTAATTGACCTTACTACTCATCACTGACATAGTGACTTCTCAGATCGTGAACAAAATCTGATATGGACTGGTGCTCTCCTGTTAATTACCTGCTCAGGTATTAATTCCATCTCTGTGAATTCTCTGCCTGGAAGAAGGTCACATTTGTGAGTTGTCTTGACTTCTGACAAGCAAGTTGTTTGAGTAAGAAAGTGCTTCTTCTCAGAATCAAGGAAAACCTAATTCATCGACTGGGCAGCTGTGATGTGGGCAGTATCAAAATCTGTGCCTAAGAAATGATGCTTAGAAATCATTTCCTCTGAATTTTAAAGGCTGAGTGAAAAGTCAGGGGGTAGTAAATCATGCTACAGAAACAGTAGGAAATTTAAGAATAAATGAAAGAATATGTTTGCCTCCATACTTTTTTAAAAAGTCACTACTAGCCTCTCTTTACAAAAGTTAGGATCATTAGGTAGCTGTTTATTTAGACATTCAGCAAAATCACACTCAATTTCATGTAGAGTCAAAAGGGAAGATGGTGAAACCTGTTGCATAACTATACTCAAAATCTTTCTTACAGTATGTTAGCATATATGATATTTTTAAAGCTATAACTTTAATATTTGCAAACATTAAGTGCATGAGAAATAAAGTAAAATGAAGGAGGAAAAATTAGTCGTCGAAATCTCAGGATATATGTGTAACTGCGGAAAGAGACAGACATTGTAATTAACTGGATGATTATTGGACAAAAAGATCAACTTAGCATTGACTGATTATCTCATTTATATATCATGTCACCTCACATACACCCTCCAGGTCCTCTGGAAAAGGGAAAGGCTACCCACTAAGGATTCTGGCCTAGAGAATTCCATGTCCATGGGTTTGCAAAGAGTCAGACATGACTGAGTGAATTTCACTTCACATGCATGCTAGCACATAAATTAATAAATGTTCTTAATATCATTCTGAATAAATGTGTCTTGTCATAGGCATAGAGAAGTATTTAATTTTTTGTTTGTGGTGGATTTGGTGTTTCTTTACTTTTCAGATGCCTTGACTCCATATTACTTTATGTGTGCTAAGTCACTTCAGTCATGTCCGACTCTGTGCAACCCTATTGACTGTAGCCTGTCACGCTCCTCTATCCATGGGATTCTCCAGGCAAGAATACTGGAGTGGGTTGTCATGGCCTTCTCCACATAACACTTTATAATAGGCTCCAATTCCAGGTCATTAAGTACTATAAACTATTTTGTAAAATTATAAAGTAGGGGTTATTGTATTCATGTGGCTTTGGAAACTACTAAGTATCAGTTAATTAACAGAAGAGAAAGCCCAGGGGAAAAATGACTTATAATACTTAGTAAGGAAAGCCTTAACTTCTGGCACATGTTTGGAGAAGAGTACGGAAAACAATCAGACCACCTGACCTGCCTCTTGAGAAACCTGTATGCAGGTCAGGAAGCAATAGCTGGAACCGGACAATTAACAACAGACTGGTTCCAAATAGGAAAAGGAGTACGTCAAGGCTGTATATTGTCACCCTGCTTATTTAACTTATATGCAGAGTACATCATGAGAAATACTGGGCTGGAGGAAGCACAAGCTGGAATCAAGATTGCCGGGAGAAATATCAATAATCTCAGATATACAGATGACATCACTCTTATGGCAGAAAGTGAAGAACTAAAGAGCCTCTTGAGGAATATGAAAGAGGAGAGTGAAAAAGTTGGCTTAAAGCTCAACATTCAGAAAACGAAGATCATGTCATCCAGTCCCATCACTTCATGGCAAATACATGGGGAAACAGTGGAAACAGTAGCTGACTTTGTTTTTCTGGGCTCCAAGATTGCTGCAGATGGTAATTGAAGCCATGAAATTAAAAGACGCTTACTTCTTGGAAGGAAAGTTATGACCAACCTAGACAGCATATTAAAAAGAAAAGACATTACTTTGCCAACAAAGGTCTGTCAAATCAAGGCTATGGTTTTTCCAGTGGTCATGTATGGATGTGAGAGCTGGACTGTAAAGAATGCTGAGCGCCGAGGAATTGATGCTTTTGAACTGTGGTATTGGAGAAGACTCTTGAGAGTCCCTTGGACTGCAAGGAGATCCAACCAGTCCATCCTAAAGGAGATCAGTCCTGGGTGTTCATTGAAAGGAATGATGTTGAAGCAGAAACCCCAATACTTTGGCCACCTGATGCAAAAAGCTGACTCATTTGAAAAGACTCTGATGCTGGGAGGGATTGGGTGCAGGAGGAAAAGGGGACGACAGAGGATGAGATGGTTGGATGGACATGGGTTTGGGTAGACTCTGGGAGTTGGTGATGGTCAGGGAGGCCTGGCGTGCTGCGGTTCATGGGGTCGCAAAGAGTCAGACACAACTGAGTGACAGAATTGAAATGAGCTGATGGAGAACAAAGACACAGTTCATAAGCATATCTCCTCTCTGTCTCCTGGCTTTCAATTCCTTGAGTACACTCCCATAGTCTATTGATGTTCAAATGGACCAGAAAGCTGCTCATACCCAGTCTGTCTCCCAAAGTGGAGGTTGTTTCCTTTGAAATAAACATGGTACAAGTCAGGGGAAAGGCTGATTTTTTCTCCCAACCAACTGAATGTGCTACTTTCTCCATGGTGGTTTAAGTGCTCAGTCATGTCTGACTCTTGCAAGCCCATGAACTGTAGCCTACCAGGCTCCTCTGTCCTTGGGATTCTCCAGCAAAAATACTGGAGTGGGTTGCTATTTCCTTCTCCAGGAGATCTTCCTGACCCAGGAATCAGAATCAAATCTGCACTGCAGGCAGATTCTTTACTGAGTGAGTTAGAAGGGAAGATATATAATTCAAAATAACTGACCAAGGGAAGTCCAAGTAAGTTCTACTTTTTCCTAATATGACTAATCCTTTTGTCTATTAAAAAAATATTTCCTGTTCTGTATTTTTTAATTTATTTTTTATTGAAGGATAATTGCTTTACAGAATTTTGTTGTTTTCTGTCAAACCTCAACATGAATCAGCCATAGGTATACATATATTCCCTCCCTTTTGAACCTCCTCCCATCTCCCTCCCAATCCCACCCTTCTAGGTTGATACAGAGCCCCTGTTTGAGTTTCCTGAGCCATACAGCAAATTCCCATTGGCTATCTATTTTACATATGGTAATATAAGTTTCCATGTTACTCTTTCCATACAGCTCACCCTCTCGTCCCCTTTCCCCATGTCCATAAGTCTATTCTCTATGTCTGTTTCTCCCTTGCTGCCCTGTAAATAAATTCTTCAGAACCATTTTTCTAGATTCTGTATATATGCATTATAATACAATATTTATCTTTCTCTTTCTGCCTCACTTCACTCTGTATAATAGATTCTAGGTTCATCCACCTCCTCAGAACTGACTCAAATGTGCTCCTTTTTATAGCTGAGTAATATTCCATTGTGTTTATGTACCACAGCTTCTTTATCCATTCATCTATCGATGGGCATCTAGGTTTCTTCCATGTTCTAGCTATCGTAAATAGTGATGCAATGAATAATGGGATACATGTGTCTTTTTCAACCCTGGTTTCCTCAGGGTATATGCCTAGCAGTGGGATTGCTGGGTGATATGGTAGTTTTATTCCTAGGTTTTTAAGGAATCTCAATACCGTGTTCCATAGTGGCTGTATCAATTTACATTACCACCAACAGTGCAAGAGCGTCCCCTTTTCTCCAAACTCTCTCCAGCATTTATTGTTTGTAGGCTTTTTGATGGTGGCCATTCTGACCAGTGTGAGGTAGTATCTCATTGTGATTTTGATTTGCATTTCTCTAATAATGAGCAATGCTGAGCATCTTTTCATGTTTGTTAGCCATCTGTATGTCTTCTTTGTAGAAATGCCTGCTTAGGTCTTTTCCCCATTTTTTGAATGGGTTGTTTTCCTGGTATTGAATTGTATGAGCTGCTTATATATTTTGGAAATTAATCTTTTGTCAGTTGTTTCATTTGCTATTATTTTCCTCCATTCTGAGGGTTGTCTTTTCACCTTGCTTATAGTTTCCTTTGCTGTTCAAAAGCTTTTAAGTTTAATCAGGTCCCCCTTGTCTACTTTTGTTTTTATTTCCATTACTCTAGGAAGTGGGTCATAGAGAATCTTGCACTGATTTATGTCATCAAGTGTTGTGTCTATGTTTTCCTCTAAGAGTTTTATAGTTTCTGGTCTTACATTTAGGTCTTTAATCCATTTTGAGTTTATCTTTGTGTATGGTGTTAGGAAGTATTCTAATTTCATTTTTTTACATGTAGCTGTCCAATTTTCCCAGCACCATTTATTGAAGAGGCTGTCTTCAATACAGAGGAATATTCATTGTATATTCTTGCCTCCTTTGTCAAAAATAAAGTACCCATAGGTGCATGGGTTTATTTCTTGGCTTTCTATTTTGTTTCATTGGTCTACATTTCTTTTTTTGTGCCAGTACCATACTGTCTTGATGACTGTAGCTTTGTAGTATAATCTGAAGTCAGGAAGGTTGATTCTTCCATCACCATTCTTCTTTCTCAAGACTGCTTTGGCTATTTGGGGTCTTTTGTGCTTCCATATGACTTATGAAATTTTTTGTTCTAGTTCTGTGAAAAATGCCATTGGTAATTTGATAGGGATCGCATTGAATTTGTAGATTGCATTTGGTAGTATAGTCATTTTCACACTATTGATTCTTCTTACCCAAGAACATAGAATATCTCTCCATCTGTTTATGTCATCTTCAATTTCTTTCATTAGTGTCTTATAATTTTCCATGTACAGTTCTTTTGTCTCCTTAGGTAAGTTTATTCCTAGATATTTAATTCTTTTTGTTGCAATGGTGAATGGGATTGATCCCCTAATTTCTCTGATTTTTCATTGTTAGTATTTAGAAATGCAAATTATTTCTGTGCATTGATTTTGTATCCCATAATGTTGCTAAATTCACTGATTAGCTCTAGTAATCTTCTGATACTATCTTGAGGGTATTCTATGTACAGTACCATGTCATCTGCAAACAGTGAGAGCTTTACTTCTTTTCTAATCTAGATTCCTTTTATTTCTTTTTCTTCTCTGATTGCTGTAAGTAGGACTTCCAGAACTATGTTGAATAATAGTGGTGAAAGTGGACACCCTTGTGTTATTCCTGATCTTAGGGGGAATGTTTTCCATTTCTCACCATTGAGAATAATGTTTACTATAGGCTTATCATATATGGCCTTTGCTACATTGAGGTAGGTTTCCTCTTTGCCCATTTTTTTGGAGAGTTTTAATCATAATTTAGTGTTGAATTTTGTCAAAGGTTTTTTCTGCATCTATTGAGATTATCATATGGTTTTTATCTTTCAATTTGTTAATATGGTGTATCACATTGATTGATTTGCATATATTGAAGAATCCTTGCATTCCTGGAATAAACCCAACTTGATCATGATGTATGAGCTTTTTGATGTGTTGCTGAATCCTGTTCACTAAAATTTTGTTTAGGATTTTTGCATCTATGTTCATCAGTGATATTGGCCTATAGTTTTCTTTTTGTGTGTTGTCTTTGTCTGGTTTTAGTATCAGGGTGATGGTGGTCTCGTAGAATGAGTTTGAAAGTGTTTATTTCTCTTCAATTTTTTGAAAGAGTTTTAGAAGGATAGGCATTAGCTCTTCTCTAAATATTTGATAGAATTCTCCTGGGAAGACATCTGAACCTGGGCTTTTATTTTAAGGGAGATTTTTTTTTTTTTTAATCACAGCCTCAATTTCAGTGCTTTTAATTGTTCGTAATTTCTATTTCTTCCTGGCTCAGTCTTGGAAGAGTGAACTTTTATAAGAATCTTAACATTTCTTCCAGGTTATCCAATTTATTGCCATAGAGTTGTTCATAATAGTCTCTTATAATCCTTGGTATTTCAGCATTGTCTGTTGTAACCTTTCCTTTTTCATTTATCATTTTGTTGATTTGATTCTTCTCTTTTTTTCTTGATGAGTCTGGCTAAAAGTTTGTCAATTTTGTTTATCTTATCAAAGAACCAGTTATTAGTTTATTAATCTTTACTATTGTTTCTTTCATTTCTTCTTCATTTATTTCTGCTTGGATCTTTACAATTTCTTTCCTTCTACTAATTTCGGGGGTTTTTTGTTCTTCTTTTTCCAGTTGTTTTAGGTATAAAGTTAGGTGGTCTATTTGATGCTTTTCTTGTTTGTTGAGGTAGGGTTGTATTGCTATAAACTTTCCTCTTAGGACCACTTTTGCTGTATCCCATAGGTTTTGAGTTGTTGTGTTTTCATTGTCATTTGTTTCTAGAAATTTTTTTATTTCCCTTTTGATTTCTTCAGTAATCTGTCAGTTATTTAGAGACGTGTTGTTTTAATCTCCATGTGTTTGTGTTTCTTAGTTTTTTTCTTATAATTGATATCTAGTCTCATAGTGTTGTGGTTGAAAAGATGCTTTATAGAATTTCAATTTTCTTAAATTTATTGAGGTTTGATTTGTGACCCAAGATGTGGTCTATCCAGGAGAATGTTCCTTGTGCTGTTGAGAAGAAGGTGTACTATTCTGCATTTGGGTGGAATGTCCTGAAGGTATCAATGAGATCCATCTCGTAATGTATTATTTAAGACCCGTGTTTCCTTATTAATTTTCTGGTTGGATGATCTGTCCATTGGTGTGAGTGGGGTGTTAAAGTCTCCTACTATTATTGTTTTACTGTCAATTTCTCCTTTTATGTCTGTTAGTGTTTGTATTATGTATTGATGTGCTCCTATGTTGGGTGCATAGATATTTCCAATTGTTATGTCTTCCTCTTGGATTTATTCCTTCATCATTATGTAGTGTTCTTCCTTATCTCGTGTAATCTTATTTTAAGGTCTATTTTGTCTGATATGAGGACTTTTACTCCAGCTTTCCTTTGCTTCCCATTTGCGTGGAATATATTTTTCCATCCTCTCACTTTCAGTCTATATGTGTCTTGAGGTCTAAAGTGGGTTTCTTGAGGACAGCATATGTATGGGTTGTGTTTTGTATTCATTCAGCCAGTCTGTGTCTTTTGGTTGAAGCATTTAATCCATTTACATTTAAATTAATTATTGATATATATGTTTCTATTGCCATTTGCTTAACTGTTGGGGTTGACTTTTTAGATCTTTTTTCTTCTCTTGTAATTCTTGACTATATAAGTCTCTTTAACATCTGTTGTACAGCTGGTTTGGTGGTACTGAATTCTCTTAACTTTAGCTTGTCTGAAACGTTTTTGATTTCTCCATCAATTTTGTATGATATCCTTGCTGGGTACAGTAATCTTGGTTGTAGATTTTTTGCTTTCAGTACTTTAAATATATCCTGCCATTCCATTTTGGCCTGCAGAGTTTCTGCTGAAAGTTCAGCTATTAAGCATATGGGGTTTCCCTTGTATGTTGCTTGTTGCTTCTCCCTTGTTATTTTTAATATATTTTCTTTGTGTTTAGTCTTTGTTAGTTTGATTAGTATGTGTCTTGGCATGTTTCCCCTTGGGTTTATCCTGTATGGGACTCTTTGTGCCTCTTGGACTTGACTGACTATTTTATTTTCCATGTTGGTCAAATTTTTAACTATAATCTCTTCAAAAAATTTCTCATACCCTTTCTTTTTCTCTTCTTCTTCTGGGACCTCTTTTATTGGAATATTGGTGTGTTTGATATTCTCCAAGAGGTCCCTGAGAGTATCCTCAGTTCTATTCATTCTTTTTACATTATTTCTGCTCTTGAGAAGTTATTTACACCATTTTAACTTCCAGCTCACTGATTAGTTCTTTTGCTTCAGATATTCTGATATTGATTCCTTCTAGAGTATTTTTAATTTCAGTAATTGTGTTTGTCTCTGCATGTTTATTCTTTAATTCTTCTAGGTCTCTGTTAGTTGATTCTTGCATTTTCTCCATTTTGTTTTCAAGGCTTTTGATCATCTTTACTGTCATTATTCTGAATCATTTTTCAGGTAGTTTGTCTATCTCCCTCTTCTTTTATTCGGCCTTCTGTGTTTCTAGTTTGTTCCTTCATTTGTGTAACATTTCTCTGTCTTTCCATTATTTTTTTAACTTATTGTGTTTGAGGTCTCCTTTTCCCAGGATTCAAAGTTGAATTCTTTTTTCCTTTTGGTTTTGGCCCTCTAAATGCGAAACCAAAGATGAACCCCAGACAATTGGCAGTTATAAAATCAGGCAAATAATAATTAAAATAATGGAATATACACACACACACATATATATATATACACCCATGAGCAAAGTCAAAACAGTCCAATACGAATAAAGCACAATAGATTGACCCAGCAAACAAACAAAATAAAAAATTATATTTGCCAGTTAAGAACAAAACTAACTAAAGCACAAACTGGAAAACAAAACTAAAGCAAGGCACCAAGTGGGGAATAAAGCAATGAAAGCAAAACTAACAAATATGTTGAGAGGAAAGAAAAGAAAGAATAGATATGCAAAGTTAAATAGAGGTAGATGAAGATTTATATATATTAAAGATTAACTGGAAGGGGAAAAGAACAGTAGGAAAGGGAAACAAATGAAAAATATAGAAAAATATAACAGGCTTTAAAAAATTAAAAGTTAAAATTATAAAAAAGGGAAAAGATTTTTAAAAATGGAAGAAGAAAGAAAAAGAGAAAAAGGAAAACTCCACAGAACTACAAAAGCCCAATGTAGATGCAGAGGTTTATAACAACTATAAAAAAGTGTGACTGAATATACACACATATATAAATACCCATAAGCAAAATTAAAACAGTGCAACAAAAATAAAGTACAACAGATTGACCAGGCAAACAAAGGAAATCTAAAATTATATCTACCAGAACAAAACTAACTAAAGCAAAAACTGGAAAACAAACTGAAGCAAGGTGCCAATTGGGGTATAAAGCAATGAAAATAAAACTAGCAAATATGTTGAGACTAAAGGAAAAAAAGAAAGAAAGAATAGATTTGCAAAGTTAAATAGAGGTAGATAAAGAAGATTTTTATATATTAAAGATTAACTGCAAGGGGAAAGAATAGTAGGAAAAGCAAACAAAGGAATAAATGTAGAAAAATAATAATAGGCTTAAAAAAATAAAATTAAAAAAATGAGAGAAATAAAAAACCTTCCCAGAACTTCAAAAGCCCAATATAGAGGCAGAGGTTTATAACAACAATAAAAAACATGAAAGAAAAAAAGCTCAAAAGTTCAGTTAGATTTCATAGTGCCAATAAAATTGACAAGTACAACAGCAGGGTGAGAGGGAAGGAGGGAGTAAAAAGAAATCCAATTTCCAAAGGAAATCCAAAAGAATCTATAGGACAAGCCAAAACACAGAATAATAAATGTTTTTCTTGAGTCACTGCTGTCAGAGTCCTTTCCCTCACTGGGAGTCACAGTCCACCTCACCTCCCTAGGATGCCCTCCAACACTGTGCTGATCTCTGGACCAGCCGTGAGGGCAGCTCAGATTCTAATCTGCTCCTACTCCTCTGTGTTCTTGCTTCCAATGTCCACAGCTATCAGAATTAGTGCATTTTCTTTTGTAGGAGCTCTCAATGACCTTTTATATATTCTACAGACACAGCATCTGCCTAGTTGATAGTGTGGATTTAATTTGCAGCTGGTGGTAGGGTTTCAAGTCATCTTCCTTAGTCACACTGCCCCTGGGTTTCAACTGTGATTTTATCTCCACCTCTGGATATGGGTTGGCTACTGGGGTTTGCTCATGAGGCTGCCATGGAGGACTTGGGTTTGCCCATATGAGGGCCAGGTGTGGAGGTGGTGCAGCTGCTTAAGTCTCAGGGGTTCTGGCAGCGCCAGGTACTCAGGGTAGTTGGCAGCTAAGGCAGCCAGAAATATAGTGCTCTAGAAGGGTACGGCAACGAGTATTAGCCAATACGCTCCAGTATTCTTAACTGGAGAACCCCCCTCCCTGCCAGAGAAGGCTGGCAGGCCACAGTCCACAGGGTCGCAAAGAGTTGGACACTACTGAAGCAACCCTGCACACATAAGCATAAGACTTTTTTCCTGTGGCAGCTCTGCCCCAGTAAGAGTTGAGCATTGAAGGTAGTACAGTTGCTTGGCTTGCAGGGACCCTTGCGATGCTAAGTGAGCAGAGACATCAACTGCCTCCGCCACAGGAGTTATGGCCCTATCAGACTCTTTTTTTGAGCCTCTTGCAGCTGGTCAGAAGGCCTCTTTAGCCAGTATTTCTCCGCAGCTCTGCCTGTTCAGGCACTTAGAGGGCTTCCTTGCCTGGATCATTCTCTGTTGTTTGGTGCATCAGGCAAATAGAGGGCCCCCCCTGCCTGGGCCTTACTCTGTAGATTGGCACATCAGGCACTTAAAGGGGCACCCTGGGTGGGATCCTACTCTGTAGTTCAGTGCATCAGGCATTTGATGGGCCAGCCTCTCTATTGTTCAGCTGCCAATGCTGGCGTGTGGGGGGGAGAGGGGCTATGGTGATGGCTCCACCCCCTATTGTGACTCAGCAGTATCTCCTTGCTTCCATGGCTGCCCAGCTTTCTTCCACAGGCATTTCCCACCATAATCTCTTCCCTCACTGCCCCTTGATAGGTCTCTCCACAGTAAACAGCAGCTTGAGCGCCCTGGGATTGCTCCACAGTCCCTACACTCCAGCTCCCAGCCACTGGGCCATCTAGGGTAAGTATGGCTACAGCAAATACTGACTGATTCTCATTCCATTTAGGCTGACACAGATCAGTTGTTTCCATCTCAGCCTTAAACATTTTTCCTCTGACTCAGACAATTGCCCTGATGTGGAAATCAGACCCATGCTTCAGTTATGCTACCTGCCAAGGGCAGGTCCACTCCTACCAACACTGCTATTCTACCCCCTAGGTCCTTCATCCTATCGAATTGTGCACGTGTCTATACATTATTTCTGCTGGTCAGGTACTCCTGTCTGCTCTCAGCTGGTGTTCTGCAGGCACTTCTGTGTCTGAAGGTATATTCCTGATGTATCCATGGAGAGAGATGTATTCTATGTCCACCTACTCCTCCGCCATCTTGTCCCTCTCCTGTTCTGTATTTCTGTTTTATAAGTATTCCATATATACGTAAGCAATCTAATGGTGAAATTCAGAATTATTTCTCTCTGTCTCTGTTCCCTGTCCCTCTCACTTGCTCACCCCCTAAATCTAAGAGAACAGAGATGGAAAGAATAAAAAGCAATAAACATGATTTTTAAAAGCCTCAGCTTCCACCTGAGTCTGTATTCCTTTTAAAAAGCAATGGGTGGTAAAAGTGAGGAGAGCTAAGAAAATTAATAGTCTTTTGGAATTCTAATACAAGGTGGAGTTAAATAAAAATGAAAAAAATAAAGACAGTTATATCACTCAAAACCTCACTGTTTGGTGTTTAGATTTTTCACTGTTTTATTTACTTTTTAAATCTTTAGATTTTATAAAATTTTTAAAGTTTACTTTCCATTTACAGTTACTACAAAACATCGGCTATATTTCCCATGTGGTTCAGTATATCCCTGAGCCTATCTTATACTTAAGAGTTTGTCCTCTCACTCCTCCCCATATTAACCCAGCTCCCTCTCCAATGGTAACCACTAGTTCGTTCTTTGTATCTGTGAGTCTGCTTTTCTTTTGTTACAGTTACTTGTTAGTTGTACTTTTTAGGTTTCACACGTAAGTGATACAATATAGTAATTTTTCTTTCTCTGACTGACTTATAGCTCATCCATGTTTCTGCAAAATGCAACTTTTCATTGTTTTTTATTTTAAAAAAACTCAAAATGGATTAAAGATATAAGACCTTAGAAATATAAGACATGATAGTATAAAACTTCTAAAGGAAAAAAGGGCAGAACACTTTTCGACATAAATAACTTTCCATTTTAGTAAATTTCTCTTATGCTATTAGAACTGTCAAATTAATAGGGGTTAAATTAATGAAATTGTTTAGTACTGGAAGGAGAAAAGATATAAACTTTCACTATCTCAAGTAGAAAAATTATTCTTTACAACCAAAGCCCACATAAAATGATTTATTTATCACATTTTTTACACAGTTAAACTGGAATAAACAAGCTTCTTAAGACCTGACCTTAAGCTCTATTAGGATATTTTTACTCTAACTCCTTCACTGCTAAAGTAGAATTTGACATAGCTCATTTACCCACCTTTGCTGAACACTAGAGGACAAAAGTCAAGAAACACCTGAAGTAACAGGCAAATTTAGCCTTGGAATACGGAATGAAGCAGGGCAAAGACTAATAGAGTTTTGCCAAGAAAATGCACTGGTCATAGAAAACACCCTCTCCCAACAACACAAGAGAACACTCTACACATGGACATCACCAGATGGTCAACACCGAAATCAGACTGATTATATTCTTTGTAGCCAAAGACGGAGAAGCTCTATACAGTTAACAAAAACAAGACCAGGAGCTGACTATGGCTCAGATCATGAACTCCTTATTGCCAAATTCAGACTTAAATTGAAGAAAGTAGGGAAAACCCACTAGTTCATTCAGGTATGACCTAAATCACATCCCTCATGATTATACAGTGGAAGTGAGAAATAGATTTAAGGGCCTAGATCTGATAAAGTGCCTGATGAACTATGGAATGAGGTTCATGACCTTGTACAGGAGACAGGGATCAAGACCATCCTCATGAAAAAGAAATGCAAAAAAGCAAAATGGCTGTCTGGGGAGGATTTACAAATAGCTGTGAAAAGAAGAGAAGCGAAAAGCAAAGGAGAAAAGGAAAGATATAAGCATCTGAATGTAGAGTTCCAAAGAATACCAAGAAGAGATAAGAAAGCCTTCCTCAGGGACCAATGAAAAGAAATAGAGGAAAACAACAGAATGGGAAAGACTAGAGATCTCTTCAAGAAAATCAGAGATACCAAGGGAACATTTCATGCTAAGATGGGCTCAATAAAGGACAGAAATGGTCTGGACCTAACAGAGGCAGAAGATATTAAGAAGAGTTGGCAAGAATACATAGAAGAACTATACAAAAAAGATCTTCACGACCCAGATCATCATGATGGTGTGATCACTCACCTAGAGGCAGACATCCTGGAATGTGAAGTCAAGTGAGCCTTAGAAAGCATCACTACAAACAAAGCTAGTGGAGGTGATGGAATTCCAGTGGAGCTATTTCAAATCCTGAAAGATGATGCTGTGAAAGTGCTGCACTCAACATGCCAGCAAATTTGGAAAACTCAGCAGTGGCCACAGGACTGGAAAAGGTCAGTTTTCATTCCAATCCCAAAGAAAAGCAATGCCAAAGAATGCTCAAACTACCACACAATTGCACTCATCTCACATGCTAGTAAAGTAATGCTCAAAATTCCCAAAGCCAGGCTTCAGCAATACGTGAACTGTAAACTTCCTGATGTTCAAGCTGGTTTTAGAAAAGACAGAGGAACCAGAGATCAAATTGCCAACATCCGCTGGATCATGGAAAAAGCAAGAGAGTTCCAGAAAAACATCTATTTCTGCTTTATTGACTATGTCAAAGCCTTTGACTGTGTGGATCACAATAAACTGTGGAAAATTCTGAAAGAGATGGGAATACCAGACCACCTGACCTGCCTCTTGAGAAATCTGTATGCAGGTCAGGAAGTAACAGTTAGAACTGGACATGGAACAACAGACTGGTTCCAAATAGGAAAAGGAGTACATCAGGCCTGTATATTGTCACCCTGCTTATTTAACTTCTATGTAGAGTACATCATGAGAAACACTGGACTGGAAGAAGCACAAGCTGGAATCAAGATTGCCAGGAGAAATATCAATAACCTCAGATATGCAGATGACACCACCCTTATGGACACCACCCTTATGGCAGAAAGTGAAGAGGAACTCAAACGCCTCTTGGTGAAAGTGAAAGTGGAGAGTGAAAAAGTTGGCTTAAAACTCAACATTCAGAAAACGAAGATCATGGCATCTGGTCCCATCACTTCTTGGGAAATAGATGGGGAAAAAGTGTCAGACTTTATTTTTGGGGGCTGCAAAGCCACTGCAGATGGTGACTGCAGCCATGAAATTAAAAGACGCTTACTCCTTGGAAGAAAAATTATGACCAACCTAGACAGCATATTCAAATGCAGAGACATTACTTTGCCAACAAAGGTCCATCTAGCCAAGGCTATGGTTTTTCCAGTGGTCATGTATGTATGTGAGAGTTGGACTGTGTAGAAAGCTGAGCACCGAAGAACTGATGCTTTTGAACTGCGGTGTTTGAGAAGACTCTTGAGAGTTCCTTGGACTGCAAGGAGATCTAACCAGTCCATTCTGAAGGAGATCAGCCCTGGGATTTCTTTGGAAGGAATGATGCTGAAGCTGAAATTCCAGTACTCTGGCCACCTCATGAGAAGAGTTGACTCATTGGAAAAGACTCTGATGCTGGGAGGGACTGGGGCCAGGAGGAGAAGGGGACAACAGAGGATGAGATGGCTGGATGGCATCACTGACTCGATGGACATGAGTCTGGGTGAACTCTGGGAGTTGGTGATGGACAGGGAGGCCTGGCATGCTGCAATTCATGGGATCGCAAACAGTCGGACACCACTGAGTGACTGAACTGAACTGAATATTCCACTGTGTATATGTACCACAGCTGTCTTATCCATTCGTCTGCTGATGGACATCTAGGTTGCTTCCATGTCCTGGCTATTATAAACAGTGCTGCAATGAACATTGTGGTACATGTGTCTCTTTCATTTCTGGTTTCCTCAGTGTGTATGCCCAGCAGTGGGATTGCTGGGTTGTATGGCAGTTCTATTTCCAGTTTTTTAAGGAATCGCCACACTGTTCTCCATAGTGGCTGTATTAGTTGCATTCCCACCAACAGTGTAATAGGGTTCCCTTTTTTCCACACCCTCTCCAGCATTTATTGCTTGTAGACTTTTGGATCACAGCCATTCTAACTAGCATGAAAAGGTACCTCAATGTTGAGCATCTTTTCATGTGTTTGTTAGCCATCTGTATGTTTTCTTTGGAGAAATGTCTTTTTAGTTCTTTGGCCCACTTTTTCACTGGGACTCTTATTTTTCTGGAATTCAGCTGCTGGAGTTGCTTGTATATTTTTGAGATTAATTCTTTGTCCATTGGTTCGTATGCTATTATTTTCTCCCATTCTGAAGGCTGAAACCTTTAAATCCACAAATCTAGGAAGCTCAAGAGACCCAAGTACGAGAAATATGAATAAGAAAAAAGAAATAATTAAAAGTTAACGGCATTTTGACAGTTAGAAATGCTGTGCCTGGGGCAAGAGGATAGAAGAGAACTGTGTATATTCTGCTCAGTTTTGCTATGAAACTGCTGGGGTCCAGGGAAGCGAAACCAAAATATGCCTCAGTGGTATACTGATTACCTTAATTACAGTTACTTCAGAAATGACTGAATCAGGAGCAAAACTTTCCATCCATCCTATCTCCCTGAAAACAGAAAATAAATCTCCCATATGAAAGGTACCCTCCCTCTGTGGAGTGTGGGGGTTCAGCTATGGGGTGATGGCAGAAAGAGATTCCTTATTACCAGAGAGATCAGGGATTCAGGGCCAATAAGCCTGTATAAAAACACCTCGTTACATCTTTACTAATCTATTCAGTTCAGTTCAGGTCAGTTCAGTCGCTCAGTCATGTCTGACTATTTGCGACCCCATGCATCACAGCACACCAGGCCTCCCTGTCCATCAACAACTCCCGGAGATCACTCAGATTCACGTCCATCGAGTCAGTGATGCCATCCAGCCATCTCATCCTCTGTCATCCCCTTCTCCTGCCCCCAATCCCTCCCAGCATCAGGGTCTTTTCCAATGAGTCAACTCTTCGCATGAGGTGGCCAAACTAATTTCTTACACAAGCCCAAACTTTGCTTATTTTTGTACTAATTAATCATTGTAATCTTAATTACTTTGTCCTGTCAGTTCCTCTCAAATTTATTGTTTCTATAGCTAAAAAGTATAAAAGCTGCCTGCTTTAGCCTCTGCTTAGGTCTTATTTCTTTGAGACCTCTCTGTGAACAAATTCAATTTGTTTCTGTTTTCCCTATTAATTTGTTTTGTGTCCATTTCCAGCCATAAGAACTCAAGAAGGGTAGGGGGGAAACTTCTTCTTCCCCTCAAAAAATCTAAAACTGGTCTGAAAATTAATGGCTTTTCTCTTTTTTTATATGAAAACTAATAAGCATTTTAAATTAGAAAGAAGAGACATCTCTTTGCCAACAAAGGTCCATAGAGTGAAAGCTGTTTTTTCCAGTTTTCATGTAAAAATGTGAGAGTTGGACAATAAAGAGGGCTGAACTCCGAAGAATAGATGCTTTCTAATTGTGGTGTTGGAGAAGACTCTTGAGAGTCCCTTGGACCACAAGGAGATCAAATCAGTCAATCCTAAAGGAAATCAATCCTGAATATTCATTGGAAGGACTGGTGCTGAAACTAAAGCTCCAATACTTTGGCCACCTGATGTGAAGAGCCAACTCATTGGAAAAGACCCTGATGCTGGGAAAGATTGAGGGTGAGAGAAGGGGGTGACAGTGGATGAGATAGCTGGATGGCATTACCAACTCAATGGACATGAGTTTGAGCAAACTCCAGGAGATAGTGAAGGACAAGGAAGCCTGTCGTACTGCAGTCCATGGGGTAGCAAAGAGTCAGACACGACTTAGCAACTTAACAACAAAAACAAGCATTTTAGCATGGTTGTAGTATATATAAGATTAATATAAAAAATGCCAGCAACAGTCAAAATTTAAATAAAATGCCATATAGAATAGCATCAAATATAGGAAATAGGAATAAATCTGATAGGAAATGGAGATTAATAGAGTGAAAAATATAAAATAATACAGAGTAATTAAAGACAAAGTAACTAAAAACACTGTGCTCATGGTTTAGATGATTCAACACTGTTAAAATGCAGTTTTCCTCAAACTGATACATAGATTTGGTATAATCCCAATAAAAATCTCAGGAGATAGTCTCTAAAAATTAGCAATCTGATTCAAAGAACTTACCAGAGCCAAAATAACTAAAAAAAAAAAAAAATCTGGATGATTAACATTCTATGTTTGCAAGACCTGTTGTGAGTTACAGTAATCAAGATTGTGTATATCAGCACCAAGCCTGAAAAACAGAAAAGTGGAAGAGAACTGAGCCAGAAGTTGACCCACAAATATATGGACAAATTACTTAGACAAAAGGACAAAGGCAAGTCAGTGGAGAAGTGGGTCTTTTATCATATGAATATACAATTATATATCCATAGGCAAAAAAATGAACTTTGATCAATAACTTATACCATATACAAAAATTAATTCAAAGTGGATCCTAGACCTCATCAAGAAGAAGGACTTGTCATCTTTGAAACATACTTTAAGAAAATGATAAAAGATAAGCCATAGACCAGGATAAAATACTTATAAAGCATGTAGCTGATAAAGTACTTGTGTCTAGAACATAATAATCCTCAGAGGTCAGCAATTAGAAAACAAACACAATTTTTAAATGGGCAAAAGTTACGCACTTTACCAAAGAAAGTATACACATGGCTAGTAAGGACAGGAAAAAGTATTCAACAAAATCCCCATTAGGGAAACATAAATGAAAGTTACAGCAGGACATCACTGCTTCTATCAGACTAGACAAAATGAAAAATACTTAAGATATGAAGGAAATGCAAATCTGTCATACATTTGGTTCTTTAGTCTCGAAGTCGTGTCTGGCCTGCAGTCCACCAGGCTCCACTATCCATGGGATTTCCCAAGCAAGAATACTAGAGTGGGTTTCTATTTCCTTCTCCAGGGGATCTTCTTGACTCAGGGATTGAACCCACATCTCCTGCACTGCAGGCAGATTCTTACCACCATGCATAGCTGGTGGGAACTAACAGTTTCTTAAGAAGTCAAAATACACCTACCACATAATACAACTATTACACTGTTATGTATTTCTCCAAGAGAAATGAAGGGCATGATCATGTATGATCATACAAAACTCTTGTACTCAAATGTTAATAGCCCAAATCTGGACACCCAAATATCTTTCAGTAGCTGAATGTATAAACAAATTAAGGAATACATACGCAGTGTAATGCTACTCAGGAATAGGAAGAAATGAAGTCTTGAAATACACTACAACATGGATGAACCTCAAAATAATTATGTGAGATGAAAGAAGCAAGACACACACAGAGACAGAGAATATGAAGGAGATTACTATAGCCACACAAAGCAGATCAGGAGTTGCCTGAGGACAAAAGAGTCGGACAGGGAATAATGGGAGAAAAGAATTAAAAGAAGTGATGCACATGTTTATTACCTTCACTGTAGTCAGTGATGATTTCACAGATGTATACATGACCCAAAACTTCAGAAATTACACAATTTGTGTGTAATGTATTATATGACAAATATTCCTCCACAGATCTGTTTTTAAAAAGTTAAATGGATTTCCTAATGTATATCATAAAAATAAACCATATATTTGCTTTTCATCTTGGAAATATTTTGGACATAATTTTGAAAGGAAAATAGCAATTATTAAGAACTAAAACCCTTCTACATGAAAAAACTTACAAATGTTTGAGTGTAACCATGACTACACAGTAGCTCCAGAAATGTTGTTAATTAATGCTTCTTTTCTATTATACATTTTTGCAAGATTAGATACCTGTGTTTATATCCTTACACAACTTTTTTGCAGGAAAAAAATGTTAAAGATCTATAAGTGATTTAAAACAATAAATTTTTTAAAGTCCAATGATATAAATGTTGTCTCATTTATTCACTTGATGAATTCAATATTAAATGTATAATTATCTCAATAAAAACAAAGAAATGATCTGTGAAGAAATTAGATTTACTATCTAAAATTTAACATTTTGATTCTTTGGATTTCACATGCCTAAAGAGGAAATATATATTGGTTAGCTGTCTTAGAAACCCCCACAAAAGTTAAATATCTTTTAAAACTAATATACCTTATTGTTGTTTAGTTGCTAAGTCATGACCGACTCTTTCACAACCCCATGAACTGTATAGCCTGCAATATCCTGGACAAGAATATTGGAATAGGTTTGGCATTTCCTTCTGCATGAGATCTTCCTGACCCAGTGATTGAACCCACATCTCCTGCATTAGCAGGAGGAATCTTTAGCCCTGAGTTTCCAGGGAAGCCCTCATATATCTTACAATGAGGAATAAACATTATTTTTATTTTAGCAAAAATTATAAAAAGGGCATCACACTATGGCAGAAACAAAGTTAAACTGAATTATTTAGAGTTCAAAATGATCCTCTTTAAAAAAGAGTAAAACTGTACTTAAAAATTGGCATTTTAATATCTAAAATGTTATAGGCACAATTGTAAAATCTGGGTAAGATCAAATGTGTGGCATACATCTGAAAAGAATGAAAACCAATACGGAGAAGAATTGGTGCTACATGATTTTTTTTTTTTTTTTTTGGTTTGTTGCTTAATTCTCAAACATGAGTCTTATCTTAAATTAGTATAACAATAACACTGAAAATTGATTAATTCAGGTGCCAGTTCTGAAGCAATTTATTCATTTTTTCCGAATTAGCATTATTTGCAAATTGACTTCCACATAGGTTATCTCCCTACACAACCAGGAACAAACCATATGAGAATCAGACAAAACTTACAAACTAATTCATCGCTCCACATTCTCGGTCTCAGGTCCACTGCTGTCACTGAGAGACACCAAGCTGACCCATCTCACTACTGTCTCTTAAGTGAGCAGAAGGGTAACTACTTTATAGCCTGATAGACAAGCATGTATGTTTTCAAATAAAATGACTTTAAGATATCTGGGAATGTTAATCACCCTTAAGAGAAAAAAAAGAATTTATTTTTTATTCTTAGTGGACACATTATCACACAATAAGGTAGAAAACATGTATTTTCTAGCCTCCACATAAAGCAAACCTTATGCCAACATAAGAATAGTTCACGCCATTACCTAAATCTCTGAGCTATGACTGTCGCACAAATATACAATTAAGGTAAACAATGTTCATATGTGTATACCCAGTCACTGTGAAATTTTTTTGTAGTAACCAGTTTTGTAAAAGTGCATCTGGAAAGTTACTCAACATTCTTATTTTTTTGTTTTTATTGTTTTGTATTCCTTTTAATTGCTCTGATTTGAATACTCATTTTCCTGATAATTGCTTGCAGTTATTTTATGTGCATATTTTCCTTTGTTAAGTATATGTTCCAATCTTTTGCTGATCTTTTTTAATTATCATTTTTTCAATTAGTGATAAATCATTTGTCAAATACATATTTTGTGAATATTTTTGCCCAGTTTATGGATTAAGCATTCATTTTTCAAATGGGGTCTTTGGATTATCAGAAGTTTTGATTAAATTTTATTTATACAATGCATTTTTACGGCTTCAGTAATGTGACTGAACTCAAATCATAAAGAATGTCTCATTTTAAGATGATTGTTAAATCATTACTATTTCTGCTACTCTCCATATCTTCCTATAAAGTTACTATCAGGTATTGATTCTTCTCAGTCTTCCTTTAACATTTAGGAGACTGCAAATATGCTCTTGAAGTCCATTCAGTTTTTAAAGAGAAAATATCTTTATTTCATCTTCAAACTGAAAAATATTTTCACTGGATATAGAACTGAGCTTAATAGATTTTTTTTCTTTCTTTCTTTGCTTTACAAACGTTGTTCTACTGTCTGTTGTCCTCTTTGTTTCTGATGAAAAGTCATCAGTCATGTTTTGCCTGTACATAATGTGCTGCTTTTCTCTGGCTACTTTCAATATTGCCTTTTTACATCTGTTTTCCTCCAATATTCTTGCCTGGAAAATCCCACAGACAGAGGATCCTGGTGGGCTAAGGTCATTTGGGTTGCAAAGAGCTGGACACAGCTGAGTGACCAAGATAGCAAACAAATACACATTTGTTCTCAGGAGCTAGCCAATGATGTGCCACAGTGTGATATACCTTGTATGTATACTGTTAGGGTCTCTTGAACTTCTTGGATCTGAAATCAATTATTTTCACAAAATTAGAGACTATTGGTGCCAGTATATCTTCAGATACTTTTATGCTCCATTATTTCTTTCTTCTTTTCTGAGATTGCAAATAAATACACACTGTACTTTAATATTGTTCTGTAGATCACTGAGAACTTGTTCTTTTTTTTTTGTCTTTTATTCTCTTTGTTCTGCAGATCAGATCATTCTTACTGATTTATCTTTACATTTATTGACCATTTCTTCTGCATTCCTCAGCTGTTCTTGGGCCCACCCAATGAATTTCTTATTTGTATATTTACTCTCTAGTTCTAAAATTTCCATTTTAAAAATATAGTATCTATTTCTCCACTATGATTTCTCTATGTCTTTACTCATTAGGACAATATTTTCCTTTAAACCCTTCTATATACTCATAAATGGCTGCTTTAAAAATCTTTTCAGCTGATTTCTACCCTTGGTTCATCTCAGGGTCAATTTTTATTCATAGTTTTTCTCTTGATTATGGCAATAGTCTTCTATTTCTTCACATGTCTAGAAAATATTTACTGTATAATGTATATTGTAAAAGACACATTGTAGTCACTGAATTCCATTACCATCTTTGAAAGACTTTTATTTTCTAGCATTTATTTACCTTTGCTAGATTAAAACTCTTTCTTGCATTGGACAGTATCTGTACTTTCTGCAAAGTCCTTTCAATCTTCCAGCTGTTGCCTTCTACCAGATCTTCTGGAGCATGGCATACTACATATAGTCCAAAGGTCTATCAAGGATTTAGCAGAATTTGGACATAACCTTCTTAGGTTCTAGCCACGCTGCCTTATACAAACTAACAAATATTTTTGACTGAGAAATCATAAAATTGCAAGTGTCTCTTCTAGTTTCTGCCCTACTATTTCTTTTATTTTTATTTTTTGGCCATACCACAAGGCATGCAGAATCTTAGTTCCCTGACCAGAGATTGAGCACAGGCACCCTGCAGTGGAAGTGGATAGTCTTAATCAAGGGACCACCAGGGAACTACCCCAACCTATCATTCTTATATTCTCAATAAGACATAAATGACCACTATTGGCACCTCCCTCACCACTTAAGTAGTATAAAACAAAGAACTCTGGTCCATAGAATGAAATCAAGAAAGAACATAAAATAAAGAGACATTGGGAATAAAAATAATCTTTCACTATTGTCCCATGTTTTATTAGTGGTAGTCCTGTTCAGAATGATCATTTCTAATATGTTTTAGTGGAAGCTATAGCAACTAGGTTCCCCTCTAATTTCTGGAGAATGATAGGGACTGTCGTTCCAGAATTTAGCTAGAATGTAGCAAGGACGTGGGCAAAGAGGCTCAGCAGGGAATTAAATGCTGGTGTTGGTTAGCATTTGCCTTGGTAAAAATTATCTGTGAAAGAACATGAAACAACAGTGAGGCAAGTCAAGATGGAGTTTACGTCACTTTTACAGAGGAATCCTGAGCCCACTCTGGGCTCTGATCTTGGAGTCAAGGATCCAGACTCTATCTTGTTCTATCATCTTTAGCCTGGTTTTCACCTCACATTCCAAGATGGCTGCATGAGCTCAGGCCATCTTGTCTTCATTTCAGCCATCTTGGATGAGAAGGAGACTTGAGTAAGTCAGGATGCCACAGAGGATCCAGAAACTGGGTGTGATGGCCATGGCTTTGTATTAGGCAGTGCCAGAAGCGATGTTTGGTGGTGGTGTTATCTCCAGCATTGTCTTCCAAGTCACCAAAACTAGCTCAAGCTCTTGTAATCTCTGTTTGGAATCCTTGTAAGGAAATCAGTCACATTTCTGTCATTGTCCAGGGTCTCTTTGAATGGTTTGCCTTCAAAACGTACTACTATCCAGTGTCTATCCTCCAAAAGAAAGAAGAGGCACATTGGTCCATTGAAGCCAAATCACAAGGATCCACTGGAGCATTCATCATCTTTAACTTGATACATTATCCTGCCCCACAGGGTGGGGGCCATCCTCTGTGAAAATTTCTGGTTTAATGTCAACCAATTTCCTTTTTCAGCTCTTCCATCAGGGCTTTCAGAGTTTCTATATGTCACTCCCAGGACTTTGTGGTATTCACCTCCATCCCCAGAGGACCAAAGAGTTTGGCCTTCTTGCCACATGGAAAATAAAGAAACATGTTTCCATTGACCTGGCCTTGGACCTTATATCGTGGTTGTCCAGGTCTGAGCTTACGACTGACAGTGAAGTCATACTGAATAGTGTGAGAGTCACTGCAGACCTGGAAGACACAGGTCAGTAGCAGAAAGACCAGGGAGGCAGGACTGAAGGTGGTGCCAGAAACCAGAACCATCGAGACCCAAGGGTGCTTGGAGCCACGTCTGTTAATTCACTGTGTTTGCTGCTCCCAGGATGCTGCGGCTCCTCAGGGGGAGACAAGTGAGCCCTAGGCAGAGAGTGGAGCGGGAGCCGATGTGAACCAGACTTATTCCAGCCATGCTGCCCTAGGTTCTGCCTATTTTAATCTAATCTTTCAATACTTGCCTTTATTTATATTAGACATCTGCTGGCAGATTAATTACTATAAAGTTTTACATTATTATCAATGAAATGAACATTTTTATAACTTTTAACATTTCTTAACTATTTCTTTTAAATTATTATTAAATCACATTAGTTTTCAAAAATAAGAGCAAAGAATGAAGTTTTTGCAGAGATGTAGATGGACCTAGAGACCATCATACAGAGTGAAGCAAGTCAGAAACAGAAAACCGTATCATATAATATTGCTTTATATATGGAATCTAGAAAAATGATATAGATGAATTTATTTATTTGCAAAGCAGAAACAGAGATACAGATATGGAGAACAAACTTAGGATACCAAGTGTGTGGGGAGAAGGCGTGGATAGAATTGGAACATTGGGATTGACATATATACACTACCATGTATAAAAGAGATAACTAATGAGAATCTACAGGGAACTCGATTCAGTGCTCTGTGGGGACCTAATGGAAAGAACATCAAAAAGAGAGGGGAGATATATATAACGGATTCACTCTGATGTATGGCAGGAACTAACACAACACTGTAAAACATCTATACTCCAATAAAAATTAATCTAAAAAAGTTACACCGAGTGAAACTACCCACAGTCCATACTATGTGATCTCATTAATTTGAAATGCTAGAACATGTAAACTAACTTGTGATAGATGTTTGCTTCGATGGGGAAGATTGACTGAAAAGGGACACAAGGAAACCTAATGAAGTGATGGAAATTCTCATATCAAATATGATTGATGAGTATATATAGTATCTGAATATTGCATTGTACATAAATTTTATTGCAATTAGAAAACATTACCCAGGTAATTGCATAACAGAAAACTGTTCTTTTGTGATCAGATTTTTAAATCATGACATCTAATTATAAAAGATAATGCTTAAAAATAATACCCATTAGCTACTTTTATATCTACATTCTCTCTCTTTAGTTACTAAGTCCTGTCCAACTCTTGTAACCCCAAGGACTATAGCCTGTCAGACTCCTCTGTCCTTGGGATGCTCCAGTCAAGAATACTGGAGTGGGTTGCCATTTCCTTCTTCAGAGGATCTTCCCAACTCAGGGATCGAACCCAGGTCTCCTGCACTGCAGGCAGATTCTTTACCTACTGAGCTACGAGATTACATCCCTAATGTCACATGAGATTTTATATAACATTTTTCATATACAGTATACTTCTACCTTATAATGAGTGTTTCAATATTGTTTCAGCTGTCTTTTGCACTCATTACTTCTCACTCTGCCATATAGAAACAGAATTATCTAATCATTTTTAATATTGCTGAAGCAATATTAAAACACTCATTAAAAAATAAAACACTCATTATAAGATAAAAGTACATTGTATAAGAAAAATATTGTATAAAATCTCATGTGACATAAGGGATGTAATAAAAATTTTATCAAATTCATATAAAATTACACAAAATTTGTTTTGAATTTTCTTTTCAAAAGCTTTTTAGAACATATCTAGTACAACTTAGAAAACTATATCAATTGACCCAACTTAATCTGAAGATGAATAGAAATTATGTGAAAGAAAATACTTCAGCAAACATGGAAAACTATTCAAGATATAAAATTCATGGGTGATTATACAGTCTTTAAGTATGATACTTTTATTTCAAAAAGAAATTAACTGGCATAAATTCTAAGCTTAGTGGCATATAGGGCCAGTTGCTCTGGCTTACAAGAATTGATCGTGTGCATCTTTCCTCAACTCTGTGTTCAGTAATGTCACATTGGCAGCCTGAACTAAGCCCTGGGGGGAATATTGACACCATAAAAATCAGCAAATGTTATAAAAGTGCTTTAAGGACTATAGCACAGAAGAAAACCAAGCAAGCAAAGAGTCACACAAAATTGAAGAAATAGAAATTAGTGTTTGGGGAAGCTGTGGAAGTTAAATTTGCAGGAGAAAGTACTACAGCTGGTGGAGCTACATAAAGAAAAAGATCTAAACTGCTGAAAAGAGAGAGCTCTCAGAGTTGTTTGCTCAATAACAAGTGGTGCATGTAGAGGGTGAAACTCCGTGATGCTGAGCAAAGAACAAGAAAGGGGAGCTATAAGATAAACAACTCCCAAAGCTCTAACTGGTGAGAATGTAGAGACTAAATATCTAAGGCATTCAGTTGAGAAACCAAAAATGTCAAACCATAGTAACAGACGTTAACCAGCCTAGGATAAACTATATTTTAAACCTGTCTAACACAGCTTATCATAATTTAACTGGCTGCCAAAACATACTTCAACAATCTTAAAAACAATAAAATTCAAATGCAGCAGTGTAACACTAATGATCATCTAATCAAAATTATTAGATGTGCAGAGAAACAGGAAAATCACACCCATCAGGAGAAAAATCAGATAACATAAACAAACACTGAAATGCCAGTATTGATGGCCTGTGTAGACAAGGATTTTAAAACAATTATTGTAAATATATGGTCATAGTTACAAAGGAAAACATATTTGTCAAAATTCATTAGACTGCACACTTAGAATAGGTGCTCTTTTAGATGTAGATTCTTTATCATAAAATCAATTTTTTAAATGTGATACTGAATATTTTTAATTTCTAGATTAATAATAATTAATTTTACGTGTTTAATGAGTTCTGTTTAGAGAGGTACTTGTCACTTGTTAAAAGATGAATTTCTTAATGAAAATGATTTACAAATAAGTTACTTTCCACAAATATAATGTACATGTAATATTCTCTCTTCCGTAATTTTTTGTTAGCAAATCTTAACATCTTTCCATTTGTAAATATAGTTCATTAACATTCATGAAAGCTAAATGATGACATGTTTTTTTGGTAGCTGACATTGAGAAAATCCATCATTAGGCAAAGGAGACTTGATATAATCCCATAAATAAATGAGAAGATGTATCATGCATTAGGGGGCTCCCCAGGTGGTACAGTGCTAAAGAACCTGTCTACTAACACAAAAGATGCAAAAGATGCAACTCCGATGCCTGGGTGGTAAAGATGCCCTGGAAGAGGAAATGGCAACACACTCCAATATTCTTGCCTGAAAAATTCACTGGACAGAGGAGCCTGGTGGCCTACAGTCCATGTGGTTGCAAAGAGTCAGACATGATTGAGCAACTAAGCATAAACACACACAGAACATGCATTAGATGACTTATTTTGTGTATGGACAAAATGTTGAAAACACTTCAGTATAGATTTAATTCTAGTATAATTTAAAGAGAATCTTGTATTAAGACTTATTTGGTTATACATTAGAATATATTTTTATTTTTAAAAGGGGAAAATTAGAATAATGATTAAATCTACAATCATTTTCAGCAATTGTGCCTGATGTCATACCTCATGGCGATATAGGAAAATAAAAACAATAGTTCCTAACTACAAGAGTTTACAGTCTAAGCGGGAAGACAAGACATATTCCAGAATTGATATACCCCAGAGATATAGACATATGACATTGCTAATAAAATCACAGAACAAGTTATAATTTCTTTTTCTGAACTGCTAAAGCATGATTTTCTTCATGGTTCATTTGACAATTAATCATTAAATGCCTTGTTAAATAGATAAGTCTTTTCCACTTGTCACCCTTTGTTTTGAACTATTACTACATCAAATATTATAATTGAACTTTTCATATATGAATAATAATTCAGTTCAGAGACTATATTTTACGGTAACAATATGGTGTGGTGAAAAAATTCTACAGAACTGATTTAGAGAAACTGAGTTCTAATCTTCGCTATTCCACTATTGAAACTTCCTTGTACCTTCAAAAGTTATGTCTTATAATAATTCACAAGATATGGATTGGTGATTTTTCCAGGGAATGTATACAATCAATATGTATATGATTAAATAATTTGTTAATTTATTGTATCAAAAATAGAAATTAGTAGTGATGGAGGACAAAAATAGAGATTAGCGTGTCTGTAAATGCTAGGTTAAATGAATCTCTTTGTTTCTCAAAAGAGGAAACAGTAGCTCCTAAATAACATTAACCCTTAAAATGTAGTAACAGAGATATTCTATCTACTTTATAATTCCAATATTATATAAATTTATACCTGAAAATGGCTATAAACATTTCAAACAAATGGAAATGGTACTGAAAACTATAACAAGGATAATTTCTATTTTATGTTTCACATTGTAGAGTTTATGTAACTTTTGAAGAAAAAAACTCAAAGGATATAAAATCTTGCAAGTATCTGTTCATTAATGATGATAAAAACAATCACAAGTTTCATTTCTTGGGAAACTATTGGGTACTAAGCACTGTGTAAGTTTTCTTTGTTTCATTTATTATTTATAGCAACACTATTAGCCTCATCATATAAGGGACAAAATTGACATCCAAAAGAACTAAACTGTCATATACTCATATAGTTTTGTTTATTTTTAAAGCAGAAGTATAATTTTAAATTAGATGTGAGATATCTGACTGTATCAGATTGCCTCTTGAGATTATCAAATTTGATAACTCATTTAGTATTATTGAACCAAATATTTAAAATTCTAAAGATAAATATAGGTAAGGTAATACTTGGAATGTATCAGAAATAAAACATGAAGTAAAATTTGCAATTCAATTAAGCATAAATAAGATCTGTTAGGGAAAATGCTCTAATCAGATGTTCAGTGCCTGATGTCACGGTATAATTGAAAAATTGATATAGTGTACTCTTTAAGTATATGCATATATCTATTTTTAATTGATAGCAATAACTAAAAATTAGACACACCATGCAGAGAAATCCCATATTAATTTTAAAGTTAATGAACTATTTGTTAAACTTGTATAACTCTTTGCTTAAAAATATACACAACCTAGATCTTTTTATGGTTTTATACTTTTAATTTTACCAAAAACAAAATGTAATTAAAATCTTAATAATGTATAAACTGCCATAGCTTATGTCATAACCAGTTTCAAATTACATGTGTCATAATCTGACTTTTGTTGTTGTTCAGTAGCTAAGTTGTGTCTGACTCTTTGTGAACCCAAGGACTGCAGCACGCCAGGCTTCCCTGTCCTTCACTATCTCCTGGAGGTTACTCAGATTCATGTCCATTGAGTCAGTGATGCTATTTAACCATCTCATTCTCTGCCACCCGCTTCTCCTTTCTGTCTTTGATAACATATATTTCTGCCACACCAATCTTGCATTCTGCTATGAGAGGTAAGGAATTATCACTGTATACTTATATGATATGTTCAGTTCTCAAAGCACTGGGAAATCAGATGGCTACTAGAGTGGTCATAGCAGTGTAAGAATCTTTGTATGTACCTATAGGAGTGAATTTAGGGAAGAATACAATCTATCCTCTATAAAACACACCTTTTTGGTTTGCTTTGTTTAAAATCAATTTAGAGTAGAACAATTTAAATATCCCAAAATATCAGCAGATTTGAAAAGAAATCAAATAGAACTTTCGTATATAAAATATGACATTTGAAAATAAAGGGGAAGTATTAAACAACAAATTAGAACTAAAGAAATAATCAGAGTTGTAACAATAAACTTCATAATTGAAGAAATTACATAGTTGGAATACAAAAAGCAAACAAGACAGAAAAAGATAGGAAAAATGTTAAAGCCACAGAAGATGGAATAAAAAGATGTACGATAATTTTAAACAGAGATTAGGAGAGTGTAAAGTCTGAAGAGTCTGTATTTGAAGAGACAATGACTGAAAAATGCTCAAATGGTGAGAGCAATGGAAAAATAAAAACACCCAAGCATGTTACAGTAAAACCGTGGATGAAAAGGCAAAGGAAGAGGAGGTGAGGCAGGTCAAATCTAAAAATGAATACAAGCCATTCTGGTAACCGACTCCTCTACATCTATAATGAAAGCCATAAAACTATTTTAAAATATCTTCAAAGTACTGAAAGGAAATAATCACCAAAATATAATTGTGTTTGAATAAACTGTCTTTCTGGAATGGATGTAAAATAAACCTATGCAAATATTATCTATATATGATAATAATAATGCAAAAATTACAGGTGTTTAATAAATTGCCAGAGAGGATGTGGAATGAAAAGAACCCTCCTACACTGTTGAAAAGCTAAAAACAGAACAACCATATGACCCAGCAATCCCACTCCTGGCAATATACCTGGAGAAAACTATAATTCAAGATCCATTCATTCCAATGTTCAGTACGGCACTATTTACAATAGCCAGGACATGGAAGCAACCTAAATGTCTATTAACAGAAGAATGGATAAAGTGGTATACACATACACTGAAATACTACTCAGCCATAAAAAGGAACCAAATACTGCCATTTGCAGAGACACGGATAGACCTAGAAACTGTCATACAGAGTAAAGTAAGTCAGAAAAAGAACAACAAATATCATGATATCGCTTATATGTGGAATCTAGAAAAATGGTTTAGATGAACTTATTTGCAAATAGAAACACAGATGTAGAGAACAAACATATGGATACCAAGAGGGAAGAAGAGATGGGATGAATTAGAAGGCTAGGACTGACATATACACACTACTCTGTATAAAACAGATAACTAATGAGGACCTACTGTATAACACAGTATATACACTCTACTCAGTGTGACCTACATGAGAAGGAAATCTAAACGAAGTGGGGATATATGTATACATAACTGATTCATTTCCTGTACGGCACAAACTAACATAACATTGTAAAGCAACTATACTCCAATAAATTTTTTTAATAAATTAAAAATATTAATGGATATGCAAATCAAAAATGAAAACAAGTAAATCAGGAAAAAATGAAAATAACAAGTAAATCAGAAGATGATCTTAATATGGAGATACACGGTAGAACTATGTTTGTGGCAGGTTTAGGCTATAGACAAGAAGACAGCTTTCTTTGCCAATGGTGAAAGCCAATGAATCTCAAAGAAAATCTCAACTTTTGATTATATTCTGTCTAATCCTATTCTATTTGTGCTAATAATGTAAATAAAAGACTGTACCTTCCAGACACGAAGAAAAAAGAAGATGATCATATCAGAGTATTCTAAGATCCCGGTCCTAAATTTACCATTTAACTTTACACTTTAAATATATGTGGTAAATATCAATAATAACCATAAATCTAGTAATTCCAAACCAGAGAAGTGAGAAGATGGCATATAAAACACATGCACACATAAACACACCCCAAATGCATCAATCCAACATGAAACAAGAAGGAAACAAAAATGGTTCATTGAAAAAGTAGGACAAAGACAAAAAATACACAGTAAGATAAATAGCAATAATCAAAATAAATATAAATGTAATAATTCATCAGTTATACAAAAGAGAATATCTGATTGACTATTTTTATGACTCCAGCTACACTAAAATCTGAAACACTGACACCACCAAATGCTGACAAGGATGTGAAACACTGACACCACCAAATGCTGACAAGGGTGTGATTAAGTAACAGGCATTCTCACTCATTCCTAATGGGAATACAAAATGACGGTCACCTTACAAGACACTTTGGCACTTTTTTATGAAATTCAGCAAACTCTTAAAATATGATCCAGCACTCACACTTTTTGGTATACACCCAATGATTTGAAAACTTCAGCTCACACAAAAACCTACACACAAATGCATAGAGCAACTTTAATCTTAATTATCAAGCCTTAGAAGCAATTAAAAAGTCCTTTGATAGGTGAATGGATAAACAACTGTGCTTATCTAAACATAAAATGGAATATTAGTTAGCAATAGAGCTGAGCTGCTGCTGCTGCTGCTGCTGCTGCTGCTGCTGCTGCTGCTGCGTTGCTTCAGTTGTGTCTGACCCTGTGCGACCCCATAGATGGCAGCCCACCAGGCTCCCCTGTCCATGGGATTCTCCAGGCAAGAACACTGGAGTGGGTTGCCATTTCCTTCTCCAAGAGATGAGCTATCAAGCCACAAAAAGACATGGAGGAATCTTAAATGAATAGTTCTAAATGAAAGAAGCCAATCTGGAAAGGTAACACACCACATGTTTCCAACTATGTGGCATTCTGGAAAACACAAAACTATGGAGACAGTAAAAAAGACTAATGGTTGACAATGGTTCAGGAGAGGGGAAGGAGGGATAAAAAGGTAGAACACAGGGGATATTTTAGGTCAGTGACACTGTTCCGCATGATATGAGAGTGGTGGATACATGTCATTATACATTAATCAAAATCCAAAGAATGAACAACATAAAGTGAACCCTAAAGTAAACTATAAACTTTAGTTGATAAAACATATGTATCAATATTGGCTCTTCAGCTGTAACAAAGTGAAGAAGAAATAAGTAAATATATGGAACTTCTCTGTACTTTCCACTGAAGTTTTTCATAAAACTACAACTGCTAAGAAAAAGTCTATTAAATTTTTTAAAAGAGAAAAAATATTCAATTTTATATGAAAAAATACAGCTAAATATAGACAAATGTAAAGCATACAGATTTTGAATTTCTAGGTGAAAACATATGACAAAAGAAATGCAAAGCAAATATGAACCAAAGGAAATCTGGAATAGCCAAGTATATTTCAGATAAAACAAAACTGGATTATTACTAGAGTTAGGATGGCAATTTCATTATAATAAAACATTCAGTTCACTAGGAATATATAAAATATATAATCCTAAACTATATGCACATTGCACATAATTTAAAAGACCCCAAATGTATAAAATACAAGGTGAGAAAAATAAAAGGAGAAAATTGCAAATCAATAGCATTGAGAGACACAGATACACCTCTTTCAAGGACAATAGTTAGAGAATTTATCATAATAAAATTAGCAAACTTAATTAAATGACTTTCATTAGACTTTGCCGTCAAGTCTATGGCCATACCACCCTGAAAGTGCCCCATCTCATCTGATCTCGGAGGCTAAGCAGGGTCAGGCCTGGTTAGTACTTGGATGGGAGATGCTGCAGTCAATAATACTCTAGTCTCCTCAAGCACAGGCAGAATATTAACAAATATTGACCATATTTTAGGACAAAAAATAAATTTCAAGAAATTTCAAAACACAGATCACCTTCACTAATCACAATGCAATTAAATTACATTTTTAAAAAAAAATGAAAGCGTATATTTTAAAAAACACATGGTTGAATAACTCTTGGGTCAGAAAATAAATAAATCATAATGGAAATTTTAAAATAGGTAGAACTGACAAAAATTAAAATAATCTTACGTATAACAGCTTGTAGAACATAAATAAACTCAATGTCCAGCAGGACATTTATAACCTTAAATGCTATATTACAAAAAACTGGGAAAAGGGATAATAACCATGTAAATTTATACTTAATAGTACCAGAAAAAAATTTTGTAACTTAAGCAATTATAGACAAGAAATTAATGTTGAAATAGATAAAAAGACTCAATATACAGATGACTTAATATAGAAAATTCAGTGGAAAACCAAGCAAATTAGCAGAATCATTTTAGCTAAAACAATATATTAGTTTTAAATGTCACTTAAATCTGCTTTGAAACTGCCATGTCACTATAAAAATCAAATTGCTATTATATACTAAAATACAGTTATCCAGAAATATGACTTTGTGCTTATGTGTGAAATTTGACTGTATCTGAAAATAGGGTATTTTTAGACACTTTAGAATTCCCAACTAGATTCAGAAGGGTCAGATGGTGAATCTTTACAGTGAATACTCTAAAACTACTTCTATATCATTACTGATGTATTTATTATTTTTAAATATATCAAATTATACAGGAGGTCTACTTCTATCCTAAATACTCAGTCTCCAGTTGCCAAATAAAATGCCATGTTCCTAAGATCATTGCTTCTCCTGGCGCAGCTACAGTAGGCATTATTTATGTAGATTATTTTAATATATTATTTATATAAACTACAATTAAAATAGGACCCCTGGGGCAGGGTAATATTGAGACCTTATTAGTAGACAGCTATGCAAAAGTACTGCAAATACATTACTATTTCAAAATTATAATTAAATTTTAAGCATACAGATAATATAAGACTTAAAATTATAGTTTCACCAAAGTCTAGATATTTTATACCCTACTCTGAATTTTTCTTATATGTAACATATTATTTTTAAATGACTTTTGCTTTAAATTAACACTTCAAAATCTCTTAGACTTTACTATTTCAAGTGATCCAAAAATAGCACTATTTCAGTACTACAACTCTAAGGCTATTGATATTCTAAATTACAAACTAATTAATATTTTTCTTGCACAGTCTCAAAGCATGAAACTTGTATGAATAGATTTAATCATAAAACTTCAAGTACTGGTACTTAAAAATGTATCCTCATGTAATGTCTAAGAGCTCATCTAAGTAGAGAATGATAAATGCAATTTGTTAAATATTGTACTGAAAATACAAAGATACAGTTCCAAAAGATAAAGTCCAGTTGTCAACACACAATATTTTCAATATGAAATCATTTTTCAATATGAAATCATTTCTCAATATTCAATTAAATGCATCTTTTAAAATAATTTAGTAGATACCTTTTAAAACCAAAAATTCAGCTACAGTACTTATTTTCCATGTAGCTCTAGAAAAAAAATTTTCAAAACAGAATTAAAGAATTTACAAAAAGTGCCAAAGAAGTTTTGAATAAAATATACTTCCCAAAACACACTTCAAGAGTGAGACTTTAATTCCAATTAACTAAAAAGAAAAATGTCAGTACAGGATATATAAAGTACTAAATGAAATAATACAGCAGCACCATAATTCTCTTTCAAGAGTGACTGAACACATTTTCTATCAAAATGACCACTGATCTTCAGTGGAAATGACAAATTGCTTTATTTTATTCTGTCAGAGGGTTTTCTTTAAAATAGTGCTGTTTGGGAGCTTCTATCTCAGTCATGGCTTGAGCAAGGACAAAGAGATATTTTTATGTGTTCTAGACCAGAATGGTACATGAAAGTGGACCAGGAGACCAAAAAAAAATTACTATTTACCCTTCCCTGGTGGCTCAGAGGTTAAAGCGTCTGCCTGCATTGCAGGAGACCTGGGTTCGATCCCTGGGTCGGGAAGATTCCCTGGAGAAGGAAATGGTAACCCACTCCAGTATTCTTGCCTAGAGAATCCCATGGACAGAGGAGCTTGGTGGGATACAGTCCATGGGGTCGCAAAGAATCAGACACGACTGAGTGACTTCACTTACTCACTTACTAAAGTAGCCTCTAAGTACTCTGAGACAGAGAGAGACACACACACAGAGACAGACAGCAAGAGAAGGGCACAACCGCTAGAGCAAGGCAGAAACTAATGTTCTAAAGAGGAGGAATAAAGTCTCCAACAGCAAAAGTCAGGCCCCAGGTGAACTAAAAACAACAAATGCAATTACAAAACCATCAGTGAAAATATTAAAAGGAAGAAAGTGTTTAATAACTACGTTTCTAAAATTTGTTGAGTGACAGAATGAGTGAACTGCTCCATGTTCATACAACTATTACCTGTCTAACATTTATTGAGTAACTCCTATTTATGGAGCCACAGTCCCAGTGCCCAGTGAAGTCACTCAGTAGTGTCCAACTCTCTGCGACCCAGTGGACTGTACCCCACCAGGTTCCTCCATCCATGGGATTCTCTAGGCAAGAATGGAGCCACAGTTTCCTACTGAAAAATGCCAGTGTTTGCCTTCAAAGAACATCCTATGGAGTAGCTAGAAGAACTGTTTATATTTAATTTCTTTGATGTGTTAGCTGTACAGACATTTACAAATTAATTATTCTGAGTTATTGTGCCCTCCTCTGTTAAATGGAGATTAAATACTTGTCCTGTCATCATTCATATCTATTGTCATTAAGGCCACACAGTTCATAATTCATAATTTCCCTCTTTGACTTTTCAACATACAAGACACAACTTTATATTTGGATGTGGAAATTATGTAAGTAGGAAAAATTTAAACAGAAATAACCTAAGTGTAATAGAAGCTTCTGAACTTCATCTATAATAAATCACCACTGGGGGCTAGAGGAAAAAGTAATTTAAAAGAATCCCATTGATCTGTATAGATTAAGAAAAAATCTATTTAGAGCTCCGATTCTAATAGAGAATTAGAGATTGTTTTTAATATTATCTAGCATATCTCAGGGATTGGGGGCAGGAGGAGAAGAGGACGACAGAGGATGAGATGGCTGAATGGCATCACCGACTCGATGGATGTGAGTCTGAGTGAACTCCGGGAGTTGGTGATGGACAGGGAGGCCTGGTGTGCCGCGATTATGGGGTCGCAAAGAGTCGAACAGGACTGAACTGAACTGAACTGTGCCTAGACAGTTTGTAGAAGTAATATAGGTATGGCTGAATTCCTGCTTTTCTTCTACAATTTTAGTACCTGAGTTGGTGATGGACAGGGAGGCCTGGCGTGCTGCGATTCATGGGGTCGCAAAGAGTCGGACACGACTGAGCAACTGAACTGAACTGAGGCAGAAGGAGCCTACATGATCATTTCCCCTAAAATCCTGGGTACTGAACTTCTACACTGGTTGGCAACATTTCATATTTGTCGCAACTCATCATGGAAGAATCGCTGCTTCCTGTATGGTGACTACACTGGGAGAGAACTCCAGAAGCTTGTGTCTGGTTTCTCTCAGATATCAATCCATGTGTTTTTCCTTAAAAAAATGTAAATGAAAGTGTTAGTCTCTCAGTTGTGTCAGGCTCTTTGCAGCCCCATGGACTGTAGACTACCAGGCTCTTCCATCCATGGGATTCTCCAGGCAAAAATAGTAGAGTGGGTAGACATTCCCTTCTCCAGACCCGGGGGCCTAACCCAGGTCTTCCACATCACAGGCAAATTCTTTACCATCTGAGCCACCAGTGTTTTCTTAAACTGCAATAAATCACACCCATTCATCTGACTACATGCTGAGTCTTCTGAGTCCTTCTTAGAGAACTGTCAAATCTTGTAGTGATATTGAGATCCTTCTGGCAAAGGAATATTTTAAAAAGAAATACAAAAATGCTTCACTTTTTTATGTACTAGCTCTCCCACCAATAGGGGTACAGACTCCTCCAGACTTCTACACCATGACATTAGAAACCAGCTAGTGAATAGATGAAACTACTTCTCCATAGGCAAATACGAAAAATGAGCAAAAATCCATGATATATTTACTAAAAACCTAATGAAGAAGTACATCTTAAAGGATTCTGTAGTGTTTCTTTTTTTAAATCAAGGAAGTGATCCTCAGAGTTTAAAAAGATACTTCACATTTTAACAGATAAATCTTTCTTATAATGTTAATCAAAGACAAGAATAACTTTAATAGAAATGAGATATTAAAAAAAATTTATGAGCTATTGCATGAGATGAAACCTCTGAAAAAAATAGTTAAATGTCCTATATTCACAATGGGAATATTCATAGTAGCCTAAAAACAAATTTGCATTTTTGAAAAGCCAATACACAAGGTTTATTTTGCCAGTAGGTCTGTGATTTCAGGAAGGTCATGATTAAGAAAACTGAGTTTCTATTGGGGGGGTTAAAAATGCCAAAACACAATATAATTTATAACATGTTTTGAACATAATTATTAAATCTTATTGTTTTCTTTGGCTGGTCTGCATAGTTTTTGAAATCTTAGTTCCCCAACCAGGGCTTGAAGCTGCACCTCTGGCAGTGAAAGTGTGGAGTCCTAACCACTGGACTGCCAGGGGGTTTCTATTGTTATTAATATCTTAACAAATATAAAAATATATGGCATCAAAGATTGTCCTTATGATGTGACTACAGATTGTTACAGAATCAAGATACATTTCTATAAAAATGCACTACAAACTTTATAATCCATAAAAATTATTCAATTTATGGATCTTTGCTTTTCAAAAACACATACTCCAAAATAGGGAATTTCACAAATATCATACCCTTTTTAACGTAAATTATTTCTTGAGAAAAAAATTACACAACTCTATTGTGGTTTCCTATAAATTAAGAAAGATAACATTCAGATTTAAAAGCCAGGTTAATATTTTCTAAAATTGCTACTTCTTTATTTTCTTAACCAAGAGAATGCATTCTTTTTTACTTTAGAAGTAAGACAATATTTTTACAATGAAAAAGAGCAAAAATGTTATCTATTTTTCCAATGATATTAAATATTCAAAGAGGAAATGTTAATATTGAACTGAAAGGAGAAAAAAACCACAAATGTGATGCATGCTTTCTAACCATGTGAGAAAATTCAGCAGTAGTCTCCTAATATTTTCAGAATATTTTTTTAATAAAAGGATAAAATATAACAGCAGAGAGAAAACTCTTGTAGGTGGTGAATCCTTCCACTTTATTCTATGGGACATTTAACCTCAATTGCAAAAGAGATTTCTTTTCCTGACATCTGAACTGAAATTGCTCATAATTCCACATGGAATGCAATCACCTATCACCTTAAATTTGCATTATATAAATAGGAAACCTTATACAACTACAGTTGCCTGATGACAGAGAAGATAAGCTATTCAAAATAAAAGTGTGATATAGGAAAGACAGAAAAAAAAAAAAAGAAAAAAGTTATGTGAAGAGCTGTGAAGAAGCCTGCAGTGGCTTGGGCTTAAATAAGACAAGGTAGGAACTACCTCTGGTTCCTTTTGTCTCTTGAGCTTCTTCATCAACCATGAAAGTCAATCCCTTCCTCAAGAAATCTCCTTCTAAACCATACCAAATTATAGTATTCAATCACAGTACAGTTCTATTTTTTTTTTTAAGAAGGTTGGTATGCTTACTGGTTAAGATAACAAGCTTTGAAGCCATAGATACTTAGCCTTAAATCTTGTGTCTAAGTCTCAGCTTCTTAATCTGTAAAAGATATTTATAAGATATTAACTAAATGAGGAAACTATGAATGATATGATACCCTTTTATTTATGCATAGAAAGGCTAAATCAGTATGAGTGGCAAAAGAATGGGTGATTTTTCTTGTTTTCCTCTGGGGAAAATATAAATATTTTAAGGATATTTGTAAAATATATAAAATATAATGTGGCAATTACATCAACTGTAAAATATCATTAATTACATTGGTTCAGATTATTTTAAGGCATAATGATTTCCATTGTGTATGTAAAATACAGCATGGAGAACACTATTAGCTAAATTAAGATGAAAAAATTAATCAGTTTTCATTGCATTTGAGGACAGAAAATTGCCTAACATGCATCTGAGGGCCACATCTTCAAATGAAAAACAAAAAATCACTCATTACTAAAAAGAATGTACCTAGAAAGCCCAGACTGCTCGTTTCCTGAATTAATCACAAGAAATGGAAAATAGTAATCCCAAACCACATACACTCAAATTTTTCAGGAATAGATGAAAGTAAAGGAAGAATTTATCTTTTTCTTAATGTGCTACTTAAAGTATTATGGAGCTAAGTGTTCCAGATGAAGATAAATACATCAAATTCAAGATATTATTAGAATTCATTAAACCTAATTCCCACCTAAACATAAGTGGATTGAATTAAGATACAGAACTAAGTTTTTCATTTTATAAACTTAATGGATACATAAGTATTTCCAGTAAGCATCAATATGCAATTATCTTGCTTAATTATTTTTTCTTATCATAAATTTTGGCACCTTGCAATGTGTACTCATTATAGTCCATAATGAATTTAAGAACAAAAATGCAGATTTTCATAGCTTTAGAATCTAAGAAAATACAGTCACTTCTAGTTTTCTTCTACATAAACCATTACAACTTTTAGGAATTTCACTGATCAAATATGTAACCTAGATTTCTTCTGTTTTCTTCTACATCATACTCAACTTAGGTTTTCAATTTTTATAATGCTAGACATATCACATGCTTCCACAGTAGCTCAGTTGGTGAAAAATCTCCCTGCAACACAGGAGACCCCGGTTCGATTCTTGGGTCAGGAAGATCCCCTGGAGAAGGGTTAGGCTCCCCACTCCAGTATTCTCAGGCTTCCCTGGTGGCTCAGCTGGTAAAGAATCTGCTCACAATGCAGGAGAACTGGGTTCGATCCCTGGGTTGGGAAGACTCCCTGGAGAAGGGAAAAGCTATCCACTCCAGTATTCTGGCCTCGAGAACTCCATGGACTGTATAGACCATATGGTCACAAAGAGTTGGAACTGCGTCACTTTCATTTTAATTTTGAGATATCACATCTTCCATTGTGATCATTTAAATGCATTTTTGTCTCCCCCTGAGCAGCACACACAAGTTTTAAAATCTATAAAGGCAAGGAAATTGCCTTGTTTATTTTTGTACTTCTAAGAGTATACACTCTAAACATAATACTCAGTAAATGCTGAATAAACTAGATTTGGGGAAATTCATGTAAAATCTATACTTGGAGACACAACATTCTGCTATTTACTAAAAGCATCACCTTCAGCAAAACATAGCTTCTTAGGATGTCAGGATCATCACCTGTAACATATGTATGGTAGCTACCCACTTGGTCCCCACATGTGCCACAGTAAGTTAAAGTTTGTGAAGAGACTAGGGGATAGAAATCCTGGTGTAATATATCCAGTGCCAACAGTTCCTTACACTATTGATTTTTAGTAAAAACTTGTATATGATTCCACTAGAAAAATTTTCATCTATACATCCATTTAAAACTTTTAAGTCAAATAAATGTTTGTCATCTGGAATGTGAAGTTAATAATTATTAATTATTAATAAAACTGATATTTTATTGTACAAAGAGCAGAGATTTGGAAGTTACAAGATTAGGCTCATATTTTTACTCCATCATTTACTAGCCAAATCAGTTAACCTCCTATATAAGCTATATATAGGACGTGCTAAGCATAATAAGATGCCCCTGAGTGCTTTAGGAAAGATTAAATATGTTGTATAACAAAGTGCTCTACCAAACTAAAAGGCATTCCAAAATTTGGCATTATTAACTTTTACATGCTGCAGCAGCAGCAGCAAGTTATCACTAATCATAATAGCCTTCACTAATATAGTGGCCACAGGCTTCCTTGGTAGCTCAGCTGGTAAAGAATCCTCCTGCAATGCAGGACACCCAGGTTTGATTCCCGGGTTGAGAAAATCCGCTGGAGAAGGGATAGGCTACCCACTCCAGTATTCTTGGGCTTCCCTGGTGGTTCAGAAGATAATCTGCCTACAATACGGGAGACCTGGGTATAATCCCTGGGTTGGGGACATGCCCTGGAGAAGGGCATGACAACCTACTCTAGTGTTCTTGCCTGGAGAATCCCCATGGACAGAGGAGCCTGGAGCACTATAGTTCATGGGGTCACAAAGTGCTAGACATGACTGATCAACTAAGCACAATATAGTGGCTACTATGTGCAAGGCACCAGGATGTTTTCTGTATATTTTTGTTAACCTTTAAAGCAACTATAAAAGATGAATAGTATTGTTCTCATTTGAGATAGGAGAAAAATAAGACTCAAGATACTTTAGGAACTTATCCAAGTATACCTAAGGTAGTAGTGGCAGAATTTGAACCAAGGACCATGGATGCTAAATCCTAATGTTTTTCCACCACATCAGACTTTCAAAACAGAGTTCAGGCATTTCTCCCATCGAATGTCAGTATTACAGAGATCAGACATAAAAAGCTAATCTTTTTTTCTTGTTTCAATGAATAGGAAATATTAGTATTTGTCACCTAGGAGCCTGATGGGCTGCAGTCCACGGGGTCGCTAAGAGTTGGACACACCTGAGCGGCTTCACTTTCACTTTTCACTTTCATGCATTGGAGAAGGAAATGGCAACCCACTCCAGTGTTCTTGCCTGGAGAATCCCATGGACAGAGGAGCCTGGTGGGCTGCTGTCTATGGGGTCGCACAGTGCGGGACATGACTGAAGCGACTTAGCAGCAGCAGCAGCAGCTCCAACGTGACAAGTTTTATAAAATACATTAAAAATCTAAGTGATAAACTATCATATTGGGATATATATAAACTGCTGAGAACATTGTTTGGTGACCATCAAGTGGTTAACATGTTAGTTGGCAGATGGCAGGTTTAGATGCAACCGCATGGCCTCCCAGCATCAGCCACACTCAAGCTCATCACTGATGCTGATATGGAATGTTTTCTGCAGAGGCTGTACCTGATCCTGACACCCCAACAACTATACCTAGTCTCTACTCAAATACTACTTTTATTAAAAATCATGCACTGAATTTAGATAAATTTTTTGCTATTTAAACATTAGCTGAATTGAGGACAGTGTATAAAAACCCATAATGTCTGGTAGGCTTCCTTCATGGCTCAGAGGTAAAAAATCCACTTGCCAGTGCAGGGGACATGGGCTCTGTCCCTGACCCTGGAAGATCCCACGTGCTGGAAGCAACTAAGCCCATGCACCACAGCTACTGAGCCAGTGCTCTAGAGTCTGTGAGCCACAGCTATGAGCCCACATGCCTAGAGTCCCTGCTGCACAACAAAAGAAGCCACCACAATAAGAAGCCCACACACCACCATGAAGAGTAGCCCCTGCTCACTGCCACTAGAGAAAGCCTAGGCACAGCAACAAAGACCCAGCACAGCCATAAATAAATAAATAAATCTTTTAACACCAATACAGTATACTAACACATATATATGGAATTTAGGAAGATGGCAATGACGACCCTGTATGCAAGACAGGAAAAAAGACACAGATGTGTATAACGGACTTTTGGACTCAGAGGGAGAGGGAGAGGGTGGGATGATTTGGGAGAATGGGAATTCTAACTTGTATACTGTCATGTAAGAATTGAATCGCCAGTCCATGTCTGACGTAGGGTGCAGCTTGCTTGGGGCAGGTGCATGGGGATGACCCAGAGAGATGTTGTGGGGAGGGAGGTGGGAGGGGGGTTCATGTTTGGGAACGCATGTAAGAATTTAAGATTTTAAAATTTTAAAAAATAAAATAAAATAAAAAATAAAAAAAAATAAAAAATAAATAAATAAATAAATAAATAAAAGAAATCCACATGGTCTGGGAATACCACCGACACATTAACCATTAACCATACATTAGCCATTAACTGTATGTTATCCTGGGAGATGTTTTATAAGGAGCACCTTATATATCAGACATCAGTACAAAAAGTTGGTGCATTATTATCGTTAAATAATGCACCAAAAGAACAACTGAAAGAACTTGTTTCTGTTCAAAGTCAAGGACAGGTGGAAAATGTTTACACTGGCATTTTGGCAAAAATGAAGAAAGTATGTAATCGTAAAACACACATATGCTATAGAGTCCTTTATTATTCAAGTCATGGTTCTTATAAGCAATCCAAAGTTAATAGATAAAAATATAGAGAACTAAACAATATTCATTTTATCATATACATTTCATGATTTTTAAACTGCTATAAAGTATGTATTAGATTCTTCGCTTACTTGAGGGAAAAAGTGAATGTCTGCCCCAGAAACAGGAACAACCCAGTAAAATTTCCTTTTTAAACAAAATATTCAGTTGGACACATGGTATCTAAGCATACTGTAAATACTTCCTAAACCTCACAATTAAAGACTTGCTTGAATCTCTGCCTTTATCCTGAATAACAGAGATCAATGGTTCAAAAGATAAAGACTTTCAATGCTTCATTGTCTTCTTTACATAAACTAAATTTTGTTTAAATTATCCTTTCTTTTCCTATATGCAGAAAAAAAGAAAAATTGTCTTCTTAAAAAACAGAAAAGGTATTTCAGCCAATAGAGAACAAGTCAGAGGCTATCATTTAATCCTCTGTGTTGCAGGATGAGTTAATCCTCTGTATTTCAGGATGAGACCATTAGAAAACTTATTTTTTTTCTTTTTGAAATGTAGACAAACTAAACCTGGGGGCAGAATCAGAACTTTAAAATGATTACAAAAGGGGAAAACAGAGTCACATCTAGGATTTGGGGACAGGAGGAACCAAAGTGTGTGACAATTCTGAGGCAGATGGGAAGCTGTAATTAAGAAAGGCATTCCCCCCAGGTAGTGAAGCCACTTACTCGGTCAGCCTCATTTCAGTGTAGTAACTGGCAACGTTATCTAATTCAAACCTAAAATAGTAAAGTTAAAAGCATCCTTTCAAAATTGCAAACTAACACACATGATAATTATTAATTCAGTTAGACCAAACGTAAGATTCTTTAATCTGTTAGAGGAAGTGTCAAAATTAGAAACATCTGTGTCATTTAATTTGCTGTATTTCATAAATGAAGCCATGCTGAAGATGCTCCTTGCCTCTGACCTTAAGCACTATTTTTACTTTGCTGCATAATAGCAGCAATCTTCCAAACTTCCTTCTGTTCATACCAGCCAATACTAGCCAATATACTTTATAATTCCATTTTTTAGTAGAGTGAGCAAGGCTTTAGCTCTTGGTTGCTTAATGAACGTTTGCACAGTGATCATAGAAAAAATAAAATACAGGTTGTAATTTCTCTTGAATATTCAGAAACATAGTATCTATCGCCCACCCTTATGAGAATTAATTATTTAATGTGGCCAAATTATCTGTGCTATGAAATTTTAAAAAACATCTATTTTAAAATATTCATTAAAATTATCTACAGAACTAGTAATGCTGCTTACATAATTTCCATTCTAGAATTCAGTACAGCTGAAATTCATCAAAGTGTCAGTACAGTCAGCCCCTGTATCTGTGGGATGGCCATGGACAGGGAAAGTGAGGTATTATGCCATTTTATATAAAGGACTTGAGCATCTGTGGATTTTGGTATTCCTGAGGGTTCCTAGATCCCAAGGAAACCAAGGGACAATTAGAATACCTTGATGCCACCCATTTCATTCCTCTTCAACATTATACCTTCCTTAATTCTTACTTCCTAAAGATTTTTATAGATAGTGCAAAGGGAGCCCAGGTGTTTAAAATCACTGAAATTAGTAAATGAATTACATGAAATGACTGTTTACCTAGAAAACTGCCTGAAAGCTAGGCCAGTATTAATTACAGGTAATCAGGATGGTTTTTCCTGTTATGATTTATTCATAAAATCCAGTTACACATCTTTAACTTTTTTCATATATAACTTTTGTCACTAGGAAATTATTAATAGATTTTTACAAAATATTTCAGAAACTAGTTCCAATTGGTATATGAATAATATTTAGAGATGATATGTAAATAAAAATGCACAATCAATTTAAAATGTACATTAGTGACATAAATAAATCATACTTATGAGAATCTAATGATGAGTGTTTAAGGTATAAGATATGAGAGATGGTGTTAGGAAATAGAAGAAATGGGGTGATAATACGACAGGAAAAAGCACCTTTTAGGAAGTCCTTAAAAACAATACAGTGCAGAAAAGAGCCCAATTCTGTCCCATTAGTACTATTCACAGATAGTTATATGAAGGCAAGGAAGAACCAAAGAACCCTTAGATTCGCTTATTCTCCACAGCAAAGAGTCTTCAAGTATTTTTAAAGACACATGCTTTCTTTATTATTAAAATAATATGTAATTATTTTAGGAAATTTGGAAATTACAGAATAGCATCAATGAGAAAATATAAATTGTCTATAATCCCAGACGCTAGAAGCATATAGGGCTTGCAGTTTGGCATACTTCTTTCAGTCTTTCTGCTCTGTAAATGTACATGAATTTTAACTTACTTTGCACCACACAGTGAGTACAATTTGGCATTCAGCTTTTTCACTTAACACACCAGATATTTCTTATTTTAAATGCCCTTTAAAAATACCATGTTTAACAGGTACATAATAACTCCATCATATGGTTGTATCCTAATTTTTTAAAAGTCCTGCCATTGGAGGAATTTTGGTTGTTTCTAACTTTAAGTTTGCATATTTAATGATGGATCATAATTTTGAATATTTACTTGTAGTTTTATCTACACCTATGTTTTCCTTCTGTGGGAGAGATTTCTAAAATCAGTTGTGTAGGTCAGAGGATTTTTTAGGCTTTTAAAGATATTGATATATATCACCAAATTGATATGTATTAAAGGCTATTGATATATATAACCAAACTTTTAAAGGCTATTGATATATATTACATTACCAAATTATTTTCTCAAAAGGTTATACATATTTTTATTAAATTTTACAGTTTATGAAGGTGATTCTTTTTCCACTTCTGGCTTTATGTTTCAAGAATATGGTAACATTAGCAAAGTACAAACTGATGAAGCATTTAAATTGCTCTGTAATTTACTAGTCCAATATTCAGTTTAAATGTTATAAACTGAAAGCCTACAAGAGGACATTTCAAACGCATTTACACTTCTGTTAAGCTGTCCTTACTTAACATAGCTGTGATTTTTCTTCACAAAATGCTACCATAATGCCACTTGACACAGAACTGTAGCTACAGAGGGAAAAAAATTAGACAATGATGTCTTAGAATGCAAGATTTTGATTCACATAGACCTAATGAGATAAGTAACCTTGGAAAACTACTTAGTCCCATTTGATTCTGTTTTGTCAACACTTAAATGGGAAAAATATCTACTTTTCTGGGTTGTTATAAAATGTACTCTCTCTCTCTATATATATATATGTGTATATATATCATATATATATATATGATAAGGAAATGGCAACCCACTCCAGCATTCTTGCCTGGTATAGCCCATGGACAGAGGACCCTTGCAGAGTCCATGGAATCACAAGAGTCGGACATGACTTAATGACTAAACCATCACACACACACATACACACACACACACAAAATCATCAGTTACTGACAGTGAAAAGTCTTGCTCATCACCATTCTATAGTGAAGCTTACCAAACATCATCTAAACATATACTTATCAGCTTTTACTGTTTATTCTTAAAATAGATGTATAGGGATTTTAAATATGTAAAGAATACTTCCAACATAAAAACAGACAGCAAAAAAAAAAAAAAAAAAAAAGCCAGGAGGAAACAGACTGTGCAGAGTGAGAAATATTTGAACAAAATAAAATTACTATAGTGCAGCATAAAACAGGAACAGAATACCATAAAATAGGAACAGTGACAGAATACAGTCCCTAAAAATTAAGAAAATAATAAAAAAGATAAAATCAAAGAAACCACCAGAGACGAAAAGAAATGGAAAGTAACAGAAGAAAATAAGTCAAAGAACTAATCCAGAATAGCCAGCATTGTTTTTCAATAGATATCATTGAAATAAAGAAGAAAGAAAATCACAGTAGTATTACAATAAGAAAAAAAAATGCCAAACTGAAAATTCAGATTGAAAAGGCATATGCATGCATGCACATAGTTGCTTCAGTCCTGTCCAACTCTTTGGGACCCTATGGACTACAGCTCACTAAGGCTCCTCTATCCATGGGATTCTCCACATAAGAATCCTGGAGTGGGTTGCCATTTCCACCTCCAGGGATATTCCTGACACAGGGGTTGAACCCACGTCTTTTTTTTACCACTAGAGCCACCTGGGAAGCCCTTGAAAAGGTATACAGATGTCCAACAAAGAGATCAAAAACTTCTTAAGAAAAAAAGTACCTACCACTAGAGTAGTAGGCCTCTGACTTCAGAAAGACTACTAGAAAGTAGAGGTTTCAGTACACTGAGAGGAAGCCGCTTATGATTATCCAAATCATCAGTCAAGCAGAAGGATAGAGTAAGACACGTCTGGCTTATGAGGAGACAAAAGACTTTCCCAGGCACCATTTCTTTTTTTTTTTTTTTTTAATTTTTTTTTATTTATTTATTTTTTAATTTTATTTATTTTTTTATTTTTTAAATTTTAAAATCTTTAATTCTTACATGCGTTCCCAAACATTAACCCCCCTCCCACCTCCCTCCCCATAACATCTCTCTGGGTCATCCCAGGCACCATTTCTTAGAAAATCACTGGAGGCAGAAATTAGATGCAGGTACCACATCCTAATTGACCACTGCCTTCCTCGGTGATCAGTGCAAAGAAACAGAGGAAAATAACAGAATGGAAAAGACTAGAGATCTCTTCAAGAAAGTCAGAGATACCAAGGGAACACTTCATGCAAAGATGGGTACAATAAAGTACAGAAACAGTATGGACCTAACAGAAGCAGAAGTGGCTAAGAAGTGGTGGCAAGAATACACAGAAGAACTATACAAAAACAGATCTCCATGACCCAGATGATCACAATAGTGTGTGATCACTCACCTAGAGCCAGGCATCCTGGAATGCGAAATCAAGTGGGCCTTAGAAAACATCACTGCGAACAAAGCTAGTGGAGGTGATGGAATTCCAGGTGAGCTATTCCAAATCCTAAATGATGATGCTGTTAAAGTGCTGCACTCAATATGCCAGCAAATTTGGAAAACTCAGTAGTGGCCACAGGACTAGAAAAAGTCAGTTTTCATTCCAATCCCAAAGAAAGGCAATGCCAAAGAATGTTCAAACTACAGCACAATTGCACTCATCTCATACTCTAGCAAAGTAATGCTTAAAATTCTCCAAGCCAGGCATCAACAGTACATGAACCATGAACTTCTAGATGTTCAAGCTGGTTTTAGAAAAGCAGAGGAACTAGAGGTCAAATTGCCCACATGCACTATATCATCGAAAAAGCAAGAGAGTTACAGAAAAACATCTACTTCTGCTTTGTTGACTATGCCAAAGCCTTTGCCTGTGTGGATCACAACAAACTGTGGAAAATTCTGAAAGAGATGGGAAGATCAGACCACTGGATCTGCCTCCTGAGAAATTTGTACACAGGTCAAGAAACAACAGTTAGAACTGGACATGGAATCATGGACTGGTTCCAAATTAGGAAAGAAGTATGTCAAGGCTGTATATTGTCACCCTGTTTATTAAACTTATATGCAGAGTACATCATGCAAAATGCCAGGCTGGATGAAGCATAAGGTGGAATCAAGTTTGCTGGGAGCAATATCAGTAACCTCAGATACTCGGATGACACCACCCTTATGGCAGAATGTGAAGAACTAAAGAGCCTCTTGATGAAAGTCAAAGAGAGTGAAAAACTGGATTTAAAACTCAACATTTACAAAACTAAGATCATTGCATCCAGTCCCAACACTTAATGGCAAATAGATGGGGAAACAATGGAAACAGTTACAGTCTTTATTTTCTTGGGCTCAAAAATCACTGCAGTTGGTGACTACAGCCAGGAAATTAAAAGATGCTTACTCCTTGGAATAAAAGCCCAGACCAACCTGACAGCATATTCAAAAGCACAGACATTACTTTGCCAACAAAGGTCCATCTAGTCAAATCTATGGTTTTTCCAGTAGTCATGTGTGGATGTGAGAATTAGACTATAAAAAAAGCTGAGCACCAAAGAATTGATGCTTTTAAACTGTGGTGTTGGAGAAGACTCTTGAGAGTCCCTTGGACTGCAAGGAGATCAAACCAGTCAATCCTAAAGAAATCAGTCCTGGGTTTTCATTGGAATGACTGATGCTGAAGCTCTAATACTTTGGCCAGCTGATGCAAAGAAATGACTCACTGGAAAAGCCCCTGATGCTGGGAAAGATTGAAGGTGGGAAGAGAAGGGGATGACAGAGGTGAGATGGTTGGATGGTATCACTGACTCAATGGACATGAGTTTGAGCAAGCTCTGGGAATTGATGATGGGCAGGGAAGCCTGGCGTGCTCTAGTCCTTGAAGTCGCAGAGTCGGCCACAACCTAGCAACTGAACTGACTGACCACATCCTAATACAAAAGAGCAAGAAATATCCCAGAATAACAGTTGTACCAGGCGTAGAAACAATGGCCACAATTGATCAACAGGAATATCTCCAGGCCAAAATCAGAAAAACTTCAATGTGGCCAATAGAGCATTTTATGAGTTTCATCTGAATCTTTCCCCTTCTTTATTGTTAACTTTTCTCTCTCTTGCATCAAGTTTAAGAGTTTATTTCATTACCATTTCAGAAGAACACTCCCTAGTTTCTTTTAGATTCTTTGGTTTTTCTTGCATCCTAAGGTGAGGACTAAATGCTTTAATCTAGCTTCTATTTGTCTTTAAAAATGAAGTCATTCAAGACCAAACTTCCCTGAGAAGAACAAAAAAATTATTGTAAACTATTATTAATAGCCATTTAATAGATTTTCTATAGAACATTTGGGAATGAACAGCAACAGATGTCTACAAATTAAGCAAACAAAAAAGCAAAGAGGTTAATGTTTAGAAACATATGTGAAAGAAAAATATCATATGTCTTGGTTTAGAAGTAAATGATATTCATTTATTATTACTAATGTAAAGACAATTTAATTAACAATTGTAATATAACTGTAATTTTTTTAAAAGGGGTGATATTTTGTATGGCTGGGTATGAAATCTTAGAAAAATTAATCCTCAATCAACAAAACAAGAAGTCAACAGATAGTACCAACTGTTTATAATCAAGAAATAACTACTTAAACCTCAGAAAAAGAAAGAAAAAAAAAAGAACAGCTGAAAATCATTGTCTCCGGAGCAGCCTGGAAAAAATATTAAATGCTATTTTTAATAAAAATGCTACTTTTACATTTTAAGCTCATATGCTGTTTAAACTATATTAAGATAATACTTTTATAAATGGTGATTAATTTATTTAGTTAACCTAATAGAATGCAACTAAATTTTTGTTTCTTTAGAAGAGAAAGTAGAAGAGGACAGAGAAAAATGGTGAGAGATGTCGAAGAAGGAAAGAACAGTATCAGGAAATGAGTAACTAAATAGAGTGGCTATAAAATATTGTAGAAAGAAGCTTTATTAAAATGTTTTTCATTAAATGTAGAGGTAATCAAAGTAATTTAACCTGATTGTTAATTACTGTCTCTGGAACATGTTAATTGTTGTACTATATTTGTAAATAAATATCAGTAAAATATGGCTTAATTACTTCCACTGTATTTCTTCATTCACTCCCCCATCAATACCCTAATTCAGCCTACTTCTCTTGTGCATAGATGTCCACAACTCCCTCCAAGCCAGACATCCTGCCTCTAGTCCCCGCTCAGGCTCATTCCACAGAAGATTCTATCTTCATAACAGGACTTCCAGCCCAAGAATCTACAGCACTCCACTGTAAGCACACTGCCTGGCTTTGAAGGCCCTCCCTTGACTTCTCCTCACATACAGTAAATTCCCAGGACATATACTCTGTGCCAGCTGCTAATGCCTCCTTCCTGCACTGCCATTCTCCCTCATGTTAACTGCAAAACCACTGACTGCCCTTGTGGTTTATACTACTTGGTCACCCCACTCTCCCAAACAAAAATTTCTATTTCTCTACAAATTCGTTACCCAGTTTTCATCTGTTACAATCCAGCTCAAACCATAGTGTGCCTCTAAAACACCTTCTCTCAAAATTCCACAGTGCACAGATCTAACCCTTTTCTAATGACTCTTACACCATCTTCACCTCATAATTAACATCTATTTAAGTATGTTTCTATTTTCTATTTCTGTATTATATTTTTGCTGCCTATTCTGTTTTCCTATAATTACAAACTTCCATAGCAGGAAACACACTGAGCTCCTCTATATTCTAGAATAATTAAAATCATAAACGAAGCCCAGTAACATTTTCGGATTGTTTAAAAATGTGTATTTTATAGCACTCAGTGCATTTTTGTATACATCCTTCACACTCTAGATATCTTGAATGGTTGATTAACCTACTTTAAGTATAGTTAATAAACGTATTGTAATTTTACAGCTGTGAGATTCCTTGACTAAGCCTTTATGTTATTTAACCATCGCCTTTCATCCTTCTGAGCTGAATCTGTGCTTTAGTTCTTTTGTCACATATTTCAATTTTCTAATTTAGAAAAAATAAGTCAGAATTTTAAAATGTTATAAAATATTGATTCAGGTACAGGGTGATCAAAAATAATCTGTTACCAGAATTTATCACTAAATTCTCTTCATAATAGATATCTTACTTCATTCCCAATTAAAATTAAATGGCTTTAAAATTAAATGGAAAGTGGAGTGTGGCATAATAGACCTCTGAAAAATTTACTTTGAAATTCATGTTATCTGAGTGTTAATATTTTAGAGCAAAACATCCAGTAAGTTTAGGATTAAAGAAAAGAGACATGGTAAGATAAAAAAAAAAAAAAGTGAGAAAAGCTTTGGTTCTCCTATGTGCAAAATCTTACTTCTAGTAGGACTATGTGTCCCACCTAAAACTGTATTATTCCAATTTTAATGGATGTTTTGATTGTCCCCTTCCATCTCCATAAGGCAAAAGGTACATAAATGAGTGCAGCTACAAAGAAAAAAATTCTATCAAATTTTCTATACAAAATTTTCAAAATAACTATCATTAAGAAAACCCACTTGCCAAGTTCCTAGTCTCCAGGCAACAGGTTAGCATAAGCCACACTGTATTGCTGAGGAAAGGCAATGTCCTAATGTAAAAAGAACTGTTTTTGTCTCAGTTCCTGGATATTTGCAGAGTTATATTAAAGAAAAAGAGAAACCAATCTGGGCATGTTAGCATGAATAGACAGCCAATAAACAGCAACAGAATGGAGGAGATTTATACCCCTTTTCTCAGACAATTAAAAACAATTAACATTTCTCTCAACAACAAGCCAGCTTCAAATGTTGTGTATAAATTTCACAAGCGGTATTCCTGCCAGTAGTATACCTGACTACCAAGTCTTCATAGAAAACTGTTTTTTGTCTCACTTGCTCCGCAAGTTATTTTAACAATTGCCTTTGGTAACTTAAGGAGAGAATTTGGCACAGAGAATTTGTTAAAATGTACATGAAAGCTGCCTGCCAAGGTAATGGTACAGAACAGGTGCTGTCCAAGTCAGAAGGTGGACGAAAAAGAAGGAAACCAACAGACGGAATAAGCACAAGAAATGACCCTGAAACAAGGCAGCCAGCACCTCACACTGTTCCCACCACCTGGCCCGGCCAGGGCCAACCCTCCACCAATTGTCCAGCTCACAGTTGTTTACACATCCCACTGGCTGGCGTGGCCACATCGTCTGCCTCTCTTTTTTAAAAAATTTATTTCTCTTACTAGAGGAAAGACTATTTTATGAACTGTTGATTCACTTTCCTACTCTAAATATATAAAGGAGTTAGTGGTGCTTCTGATATGTTTGAGCTCTTGTCACAGTAAAGAAAACAATCATTTTTGTCTTATCTATTAGAAATTTGCTGTTAAAAGGTTCTCTTGAAGGATTTAGGATTGGGTAATTTCTTACTTTAAAGGAAGTAATCAAGTTTTCATTTTACAATTAGAAATCATACTTGCTGTTAAAGACAGCGGGTCGTATTTTTGCTAAAACCCTTTAGCAGGATCATAAGGACAATTAGAATCTCTCTGTGGTTCAGCTTTGATCTCTTCATTAGTATCATTTCACCTGGACCAGCTTTAGCCTAGAGGTGGGGCTGCTAAACTGAGATCAGATACTAAGAGTCAGTTTAGACCAAGTGACCTTAATATGGGAAGCAAGTTCTACAGTGACTGTTCCAAAGTGAAGTCTTTAGCACTCAGTGTGACTGTGTGTTATGGAACCCTAACTAGTCAATTAGTATGGAAGAAACAAATTTTTTTCCTCTCCCCATCTTAGGTTAATTAGCTTGGTCCTGTAAATTCGGCTGATGAAAGATAGATGAATGAGAGAAAAACAAATTCATTTTCACGTGCAAGGGCATACACAAGGGAGCACTCAGTAATGAATACCTCAAAGGAATGGTTGGAATTTGGGTCTTAAGGGCTTCCCTTGTGGCTCAGCTGGTAAAGAATCTGCCTGCAATGTGGGAGACCTGGGTTCAGTCCCTGGGTTGGGAAGATCCCAGGAGATCCCAAGATCCCTGGAGAAGGGAAAGACTATCCAGTCCAGTATTCTGGCCTGGAGAATTCCATGGACTATACAGTCCATGGGGTCACAGAGTCAGACACAACTGAGCAACTTTCACTTCACTTCACTTCACTTTATACCTAATTCACTAGGGGAAGCGAATGGGGAGGAAAGGCAATTACAGAAAAACAAATGACACACTGAGATGATAAAAAAAAAAAAAGATCTTAGACAAATCTATGGGGGATATGCCAGCTTTGTAACAAAATTTGTTTGGGTGTGGTGAGAAGATTACAGTTGCTCTGCAGAAGATTTAGTGACTTTTGAGATCTTTGAAGAGACTCTGCTTTTAGGCAAATAAGGAATCTCAGAACATAAATGCAGTCAACTAAAAATCATTGTGATGCCCAATTCCAAAGTACTGACATATACACACTACTGTGTGAAAATAGAAAACTAATAAGAACCTGCTGTATAGCACAGGGAACTCAATACTCTATACTGGCCTATATGAGAAAAGAATCTTAAAAAAAAAAGACAGTGGATATATGATTCACTTTGGAGTACATCTGAAACTACTATAACAGAGTTGTAAATCAAATATACTCCAATGAAAATTATAAAAAATAAAAAAATAAAGACTAAGGACAAAAAAGTCATTTTTATGTCAAACAAGACTACTTTGGGGGTGGTATTTCCTGATCCTTCTCAATATTCTCCACTTCTACTGCTCTCTTTTATACCTCTTTTCTACTTTCATTAGACTTTCTTTAATTTGGCTATTCTTAACCTGTATTCTGAATAACAGCAAGCCAGAAAAATGTCCATTTTTCCAAAACATTAGGCAGCATTTCTTTGAGAACTACATCTTCACTTTGCAAAATGTTAACATTACTCTATGGATGGTGGACAGATTCCATATGCAAAATGACATTCTCATTCATATTTTATTTCTTAAATATGTGATACAGTTAGATTTTATATGTTTAAAACTTATTTTCATTTGAAAAAAAATTTTAAATGTCTTACCAAAATTACTGAGTTTATTGAAACTTCCAGTTTATGTCTATCCTTAGGCCACTAAAAAAAATGAGAGCTGATATCCTACTCTGTGCAGCCTTGAGTGAGTGTCTTAGTCCTTCCAGAACTTTTTTGTGGCTATACCAAAAAAATTCACAAATGATTTCAAGGACAATCTGGCAGCAAGGTGACCAGTGTAGCAGTGTTAGTTCCTCAGTCATATCTGACTTTTTGCAACCCCATAGACTGTAGGCCACGATGCTTCTTTGTCCATGGAATTCTCCAGGCAAGAATGTTAGAGTGGACAATAGGACAGCATATATTAAAGGAATATCCCCAGAAAAGCTGGTCAAAGCAAAGTCTCTAGAATTCAGGACTTTACAATGGTAAGACATACAGAATTTACTGTTATAACTGACCCCATTAATTTATGATTAAGTTAATGATAGTTACCATTTCATCTCTTTCTCATTACAAAAGAAAGTTTTATAATGTATTTTGACTATATAATTTTCTGGAGTTAAATAAACTTGGAAATATTGATTTCTTTTTTGTTAAAAATATTTTTTTTCCTTTAATCTTAGTTTTCTCCCAAACTTTTCCATGTTTTCAAAGAGAATTTATGAGGACATATAATTTTTATTTACAAGTTAATACATTATTTTTTAAATTATAAGTCATATTGCTTTTGATGGAGTCCCCTTACTATAAATCTAAAAATCAAGAGGAGATGCAGAGGTCAATTTTGCCATTTGAGACAACTGATCAAAGAAAAGGGGTTTTAAGTAGTCAGTCTTTGTGGGGACCCTCTGTTGAGTCAACCTACCCATTCCGCAGAGTTTTACATTTGATCCTGTCATCACACACTGTAAACACTGAGATCTTACTATGTGCAATAGATCCTGGGAAAACAAGGTGCATCAGTCTAAGTCCTTGCTCACAAAGACTTTATATTCTAGGAAGTATATTCTATCTATGTAGGTATACAGGAAGAAGAATGGCTCGCCTTCCTGGTTGTTAGATATAGGAAGCTGGCCTTGTGAGAATCTGGTCAACCTGATTTGAAGATAATGTTCAGTATCAGATGAAGTCTTTCCAATTTAATTGCTACCATTCAGAATTATGTCTGCATTCCTTGATGTGGTTCAGAAGGACATTCTTGATGTACCCCTTCCTGAATTCTTTGGACATACCTTAAACACTATCTTAAACACTACACATCAGATATAACTATTTTGTAACCAAAATTTAATATCTTCCACACATCTGCCACATTTGTCCATAAGAATTTATCTCTAGCCCAACTTAGAGGTCCACTTTATTCCTTGCTTTGTACCCCATGCTTACCTATACTGTTTTCACAACATCACATGATGCTGCACTTGCCATTTTCTTGACTGATTGCCACTGATTTGTAAGTCTCTGAGAAAAAGATACTTATTCTTCACCATTATGTCCTCAGTGTAAGTAGCTCACGCTTAGTAGGTGCTCAATAAATATTTGTTGCATGAATGAGTGAATTGCTTCAACTTCTGTTTTACAAGAGAAACAACAGTGCTAAATGATCTGTTCCATTATCTTTCAAGTAGAAAGCTACAAGCGTGCATGCATACGTGCTCAGTCCTGTCTGACTCTTTGCAACCCCATGGACTGTAGCTCACCAGGCTCCTTGTTCATAGGCTTTTTCCAGGCAAGACTACTGAAATAAGTTGCTATCTCCTCCTCTAGAGGTAGAAAGCTAAATAATCCCAAATGATCCATGATGTATAACTAAATACACTGATTAAAATCTCTTAAAGTATAATTATATATTTACTTTTCTTTAATATCCACAATGAAAATAACAACTGCTAGCAATTTCTAATTAGTTTCTTTTTTTTCAAATCCATATTAACTTAGGATTAAAAAATCAGTGTGATACATTTATATAATCTAAACATAGAATTGTACAGCATAGTGTTCAGCTGTACATAGTGTACAGCATGGCTCAGAGTAAGTCCTCACTAATGTCAGCATGACAGCAGTAGTGCCAATGTACCAGTTTATGGTGAGGGCAATAAAGAATGTGTATCAACAATGTTATATATAAGTCATTTGAAAGACATATATCCACGATAATATTATAAAGAAAGAGGGATAAAAATTTGGACATTTATTTCAAGATATAGGAAAAGCATAATCATGTGTCTTTTTTCCAAGTAATTGTTATTGGTATTATTCTTACATTAAGCATGATAATAATAAATTATTGCATTAGGAAAGAGAATGTGAATTATAGTCACATAATTTTACGATACTCCGTAGGGCATAGAATAATTCCAACGTCCAAAAATGCAAGCAAACAATATTGACATCGAAATGCTTTTCGAAAAAAACAGCCGTTGCAGAGAAAAAGAGATAAAAAACGGTTTTTATACTCTCAACTCCTAAAACCATTTTACAAATATTTATAAAATGTCACCAATAGAGGGCTTACCTGAGGTCAAGTGAAAGAGGCCCTAAACCATCAAAAGCTATTTCCAAGGTCCAGCTGGGAGATCTAAAACAGAGAGTAACAAAGACAGTTTATGACAAAGCTGACACACAGTATTCTGGAAGGAGTGAAATCAATTGTGACATTTTTCATTTATTTGTAAATGCCTCTTTGGCAGTACACTCTCTCAAAACGACAGTTGCTTCTTACAGAAGAGGGGAGGTGATGGTAAAATACAGGAATCTTGACAGTTGCTTTAATGAGATTCTGCATTAGGGCTATTCTAACACTTTTCCCAACAAGGAGCCTGCCCTTCATTTTCAATATCATAACTCAGTAATTTGGAAAATGTTATCTCTGTGAAAACTAAACCAGTCAGTCCTTAATAGCCATTGCTCAGTTTATTTTCCTCTTATCTTTCAATTAGAAGAAAACATTCTAAAGCAAGTAATAAATGTCAGCCATACAGACCAATTATATCTTTTATTAAAAGAGTACTATTTTATCAAAAAACAGTAATATGGTGTATGATTGAACAACTCAAGACACACTTTCCAGTAACTCAATATTTGTTTGAAAATATCACAGAGTACCATATAAGATATATCTTTAAAGACTTTACTTTGTATGTTTTAACAAGTTCCTCTGGAAAAGGAAATTATTGCCAAGGCAGTTTCACTAGTCTTAAAAATTTGAGCATCTCCAAATTAAGCAGTCTAAAGATTCCACTTCATGTATTCATTCAATTTTCCTTTGATTATATATTGAGTGTTTGGTGCAAAGTAACTGTCCTCAACCCATTTCTTTAAAAAATGTAAATTATACTGTGCAAGGAAAATACAGTCTAACCCAGGGTAGCCCAGCATCTATCACCTATTAGTCAACCAGTAGATATTTACTGAACTGATAAGCTGCACAAAATCAAATCTTTGTGCATAGCAAAAACATTTTGGCATTTCACTGCATTATGGGTTCAAATTCTAGATCACAGAGAAATGAACTAAATAAGAAACCTCAGAGAAGTAACAAACTTTCTGGGTTCCAATTTGCTTTCCTATGAAGTAGAGTTGGTACTATTTACTGCATGTGATTTCTGTAATGATTAAATAAATGTTGGGGCAGGAATAAAGCACCTAGCACAAGTTCTTGGCTCACAATATGCTAATAAACAATAGTTATTATAATTACAAGGTTTTACTTTGACCAGAACAAATAACATCTTTCTCAAATATAACAACAAAAGTAGCAACAAGAAATAAGTGGAAGGAGGAAACCCTGGCTGTAAGAATTCTAAGATAAAACCTTTAGTTCTATCTTTTCCCTCTGTGAAACTCAGCTCTCTCATCACAAAAATGGAACTAATGTTCCTACCTTTACATAAAACACCATCTCAGCTTGGCTATGAAGGCTGTCTGGGTATTTAAGTACCCAAACATCATGCATTCTCGGAAAATGTTCACTGACCATGGCAGTAAACACCATCTCAGGTTGGCAGATTAACTGTGGTCTAAGATTTGTGTTGGTAACCTTACTCTGATGGTCGCTGGTAACTTCAGGTACTGCTCAGTAGAGATGGAAAACTGCTCGAGCAGCTAAACGTATGCAGACTCATGAAGGTTTTTGTTTCCTTATTCTATCCTCAATTACCTAGTGCAGTGATTCTCAAACTTAGCTATACATTAAAATTACCAGGAACATTTTTGTAAAATGTTAATATCTATGTGTAACCCAACACAAGTAAATCAATATATTTTTAAAAGGCTTTCCAGGTAATTCCAATGTGCAGCTAGAGTTTAGAAGCACCAGCCTAAATGCTGATGCTCTATTTCTCCCACAGATGCTACTGGCTTCCTACCCACTGCTTTCTCTTTTTCAGAGCCCTGATTCATCTTAGGTGTCTATATTTTTTTCCCAAACAGCTCTGAGGAGGTTGACCATGCCCCGGTTCAAGACAACTCTGATTAGACTCAGCCAATCATAGTGAACCCACGTCCTTTGCCAGAAACTGATTTAAGGGTATATAGGTTACCCATCTCTAGTCAATAAGATAGGAGGAAAGGTATTTTGGGACTTCAAGCAAACAATTTTTTTTTCCTGCTGTTCTATATGGATATGATTCCTAGAACCACTTTACTCATCTTGAAAGCATGAAGAAAGTTAATATTAGGACATAGCTAACATCTTGAGAATGGCAGAGGAGAAGGGTAGAAACAGATTGTGTGACAATGTCATTCAGCTGCTGAATTAATTTGTCCAACTTCTGGAATTATTATGTAAAATAAATTCAAATAGCATCAAAGTACTTTTATTTTTACACAGCATCCCAAAAGATATTAAATAGGAAAAAAATCTATATCCCAAGCTTAAGTTTAGCTCAAAGATGTCTTTGTTTATACTTTTAAATCCTTTATGAACTAAACCAACTAATGAAAAATATCCATTTTTCTTAAAAACGAAAGTGTCAGTTTTATTGAAGTGGCTTTATAGCACTTATTTTTACTAAGAAACATTGTGTTGTAATATACATAAGAAATTTAATATGGATCCTGTCACTCAAATATTTTTCAGCATTACTAGCTTTTTCTAATCTATATATATACACAATGTACAATATTAAATATATTTTTCTACATCATATATATAAATATATACAGGTATTTGCTTTTTTAAATTGTTTCCAATGATCTGGTGCTTAAAATAAAGAATATGAGTTTTTTTAATATCTAATCACAATAACCCCATCATTTCCTAATAATTGTGCTTCTCTTTGTAATAGATTCTATGCATAACTTGCATTTCTTTCAAGTAGTGGATCTTACTATCAAAGGTCCATATTTTATAATTTTATCCTTGTACTAGAGCAGTTATTTCCTAACTTCAGAGAATACTGGGAATACTTTGGAAAGACACTTTACTATCAACCACACAGCTGCAATGAGATTAAAAGGAATTTTTTTCAAGATCTACAATGGAGATTTAAAGTGGCACAGGCTGTATTGTATCACCATGCTCCAGTCTGCCACTTTAAAACCTGATTTCTTCCAAACTCTCTAAGTTCTTTTTTGTTGCTTTCTCTCTCTCCATCCCATCTGCAATTGCTATAATATTTATGTGACAATAAAAGAAAATCACCAGAACTTTTGTGGGAAGGGGGGAAAATATTAGACTACCCTTAGCAGGTGGTATTTGGTAGATAAAGAAGACAGTATATGTATTAGGAGTCTTAGCTTTTGGGAGCCAGCAGAGATGATCAGACAGGGAAAATAGGAAGCGGAGCTGATGGGGGGCTCCATGATAATGTGATCTCTTCCTACACAACCCACCAAATCTGTAATGTACAAACTGTCATGGCAAGTTTAACATGATGGATTTATTGTGAAAGCCAATAGGGGATATAATTTTGGTGCAGGACCAAGTGAATGTAAAAGGCTGAAACAAAGTGGGTTCCACGAAGCAGAAAAAGAGTGCTGGAAAAAAGGCAGAAACTCTGAGAACATTCCCTTCCCCAGAAGAGATTTGAGTGTAAAACAGTTACTCAAGCCAATTTTCCCTCAGTAGCTTGGAAAACTTCAATGTATATTTTATCTCCCTCACTATTCTATGAGCTCCTGAGATCAGTGCTGCCTTTCACTCTTTGAATCATAACAGAACTCAATAAATGAATTTGATTCCGGTGGGCAAGCTCCTCCGAAAGTCTTTGTCCCTCAGTTCAGTTCAGTTCAGTCATTCAGTCGTATCCGACTCTGTGAACCCATGAATCGCAGTACGCCAGGCCTCCCTGTCCATCACCATCTCCCGGAGTTCACCCAGACTCACGTCCATCGAGTCAGTGATGCCATCCAGCCATCTCATCCTCTGTCGTCCCCTTCTCCTCCTGCCCTCAACCCCTCCCAGCATCAGAGTCTTTTCCAAATGAGTCTTTGTCCCTGCTAACTCCCAAATTTAAGCAAGCTCTGTATGCAAATTTCCTTTTCTACCCAAAATATTTTTCTATTATTTTTATTTTTATTTAATCTTGGCTGCGCTAGGTCTCTGTTGTTTTGCACAGACTTTCTCTAGTTGTGGCAAACAGAAGCCACTTTTTGTTAAGGTGCTCAGGATTCTACTTGCAGTGGCTTCTCTCTTTGCAGAACACAGGCTTTAGGTATGCAGCTCCCATGCTCTAGAGCGCAGGCTCAGTGGTTGTGGAATATGAGCTTAGTTGCTCCACAGCATGTGGGATCTTCTCAGATCACAGATAGAATCTGTGTCCCCAGCATTGGCAGGTCAATTCTTTACCACTGAGCTACCAGGGAAGTCCCTACCAAAAATATGAATAAGACCAATGTCTCAATAATGCTAAGAATTTGGCAGAGCTGAAAATCTCATGGATGACTTTAGTTCAGGGTCAAATTTGTATCTCCAGATCACTTACTGCTTTGTAGAAGATACAGGATAGCTTCCACCCCTCAAGCCCTGGTCTTAACACAGTTCCTTGACAACTGCTACTAGATAATAAGAGTAGAATTCCCAAAAGTATAGAATATTTTTCTGAATGTCATCTGGGAGCTCCAAGATCCATCTCGGGTATCTTTTGCTCTCTGCAAAAGATGGGAGCTTCTAAAGTTATAGCAATATATCTGCATGGTTTAAAGTATCATAGGTGCTTGTGTCTATCTTCAATCCTCCTCCTCCAAAGATAAGTACCTGACATCATCTCTGCAGGGACTTTCACAAAGTAAAGGCTTAATAAATGTCTGGTGCACTGAACTAAATTATAAATGAAGCACCTATTGTTTGTTGTTTTTATTTATACCATAACTATCCTTAGATAATGAATTCATTTATCTTTTGAAGCACTAAAAATACAACCACTGGTATCAGATATACAACCATTAGGATTGGATATTTTATTTCAGAAGTATAAAAATCAACATTGGTCTTAAAAAGTTCTACAGATTTTTAGGAGGAATTTAATATTTTGAAGTTTATTTCTGACAGCAAGTCTTTATTTCTTGTAACTTCCATTTCATTCATAGAAATATATGAGCTATCTTAATAACCACTAGTATTTCAATTGTAAATATTAAGGAAGGTGTATTGCAATGCAGACAGGTAATCCTAAAGCCCAGCAGAGCAATAATGATTAACAACTCAGTCTAGAGGGAGTGTAAATTTTAATACTGTCACCCATAAAATCCATGTTTCAAAGGTTACAAAACAGAATCAAGTTTACCAAAAAGCAAGTAAGTCATTTTGTTTAGTGGTTTCTTATTTTATCTCTGACTTTTTAAATAATCAGCATCATCTCCCCAGAGCAGGTAAACTATCCTCACCTGCAAATGCACTATAGGAAGTTCTAAAATCCTTACAGAGAATACTCACTGGATTCTTCTCCTAGCACTACCAGTATTTATTTGAATTTACTTTAAAAATGAGGTGGCTTTTACATGGATTTTATTTGCTGATGATAATGATGATTGACCACACCTCTTTATAAGAAGATGCTTAGAGATTAATCCCACTATCACTCTTGCAGCTATCAGAGTACTTTTTGAGAGCTAATCTCAATTTTGGACTCTACATTAAGATAACAGTAAAATAATCCAAAAAATATACCGAAAGTCATGGAAATGACTAAAAAGGCTAGAACTCAATGAGCAAAAGTGAGAGAGAATGTGATGAAAATTGGGGAAGAATGTTAAGAATCATACAATGTATACAAAAACAAAGCTAAATAAACTCAAATATCAATAAATAGATCTCTAATGACACGAATGGAAATTAATAATTTTATGATAGCCTGTTTGTTTTAAAGCTTTTTAATACCCATAGTCTTGTCTTTTTTTCAAGTCCCATGAACAATAAGTCAACGTGCTTGATTTCAATTACTTCAACAAATTTGTCATTTTACAAAATAAGGTGATCATACAAGAGATGAATCAGTTGTACTATTCAATATTTTAATAGTCACATTTTCTACATTTGTGATAATTTGTAATTTATATAAGGCTATTTCTATAAATCTAAGCATGCTAGAGTGTTTATAATCTAAAGGAAAGGAAAAGATTAACACATGAAACAGTAGTCATATTTAACCCATACTATTGATGCTCTTCAGAAAACCTAGTGGGAGAGGTAATCTTCTCTGAAGAGTATGAAATATCAAGTTGGAATAAGGTCTCGTGGGTGTACTTAAATCTATCCGCTTTAGAGATTAGCAAACGTTTTTTTCCTGTAAAGGTCCAGATCATAAATATTCTTGGCTTTGCTGAATATATGGTCTCTGTTGTGACTATTCAGTTTTATGCTGCAAGGTGAAGTCAAAAGAAAGTGAAAGTGAAGTCGCTCAGTAGTGTCCTCTCTTTGGGACCCCATGGACTGTAGCCTACCAGGTTCCTCCATCCAAGGGATTTCCCAGGCAAGAATACTGGAGTGGGTTGCCATTTCCTTCTCCAGGAGATCTTCCCAACCCAGGGACTGAACCTGGGTCTCCTGCACTGTAGGCAGATGCCTTACCATCTGAGCCACCAGGCGGCCTGGTGAAGTCATAGTATGTAAACAAATTTGCATGGTTGCATATGTTCCAATAAAACTTTTTTTTGAAAACACCTGGAGTTGAGAACCAGAGTTGGCTTGGGGGGCATAACTTGACAATTCCCAGTCAAGTTCATCATTGAGAAGTTATGCATCCCATTTTCAATATGAAATAGAAGGCATGAAAAGGATGGAGGCCAAGCGGAATATTTTTGTAGATATACCCTCAATTCCCAGAACACCCAAAATACTTATACTTGAATGTAATTTCAATGAAATAGGATATATGTTTTTGCTAACCATTGTTCTACAATATCCATGCAAATTTCTCCCCACATTAGGATGGATTCTTTAGAACCTGCCAACCAGATAAATCTCTTCCTAAATTTCTGTCATTGAATTTCCTTGACAATAGAGATAGCTGTGACCAAAGAGTTTGCACATCAAATTTGATCATTCAAAGCTGAATTATATTTTTAAAAAACAGTAAAAGACCTTTTTTATCACTCAGTTGTGCCCAATTTTCTACTGCTTTCCTAGAAATCAATATTTAACCACAAAAGAAAGTAGCATAGGACACAATTATTAAGTACAAGTACCCTGAAGCACCATGAAAACTTCCTTTCACTCCATCCTCCATCATGGAATACTTCACAACACATTCAAAATTCTGAACAGAAATGCTAACAATTGTCATGTGCTGCTCAGTTATTTCAGTAATAAAAGACTAAGAAAAATTTCAGTGTTACAAAATGCAATCGCCAAACACGAGTTAGCTATTTAAAAACATCACATTAAAATTTACTTCTCCTTAATATTTTATCCTTTAGAAAAGTTATGAAAAGTGACTAGTAGTTAATAAATATTGATTAATTGCTGTATGTCAGGCAGTATGTCATGTTTTACATTTATTAAATCATTTAATACTCAAGCATATAATCATGCAGGTACTATTATTACTCTTATTATACAATGATGAAGAAACTGTGCTTGTACAACATCACAGGGCTTCTAAGAAGCAGAGCTAGGATTTGAAAGCAAGAGTTCTAGGTTCCCAGTGCTAATGAGGTTAAGGCCTTGATTCAGTGCCTGCATAGGAATGCTAGTCTCCTGGCACAGTGAGTATACCCTACATTCTGTCTGAGAAATGTCACCACTGACAAAGAGGATGATGAAATAAGAGATGGAGGTGAATGTAGAGACATACAAGCCAAAAGTGGTAGAAAGTGAGAGACGAGATCCAAATATCACTCATTCAACAAATGTTACAGGTCAGTAAGCCTCGCTACAAACATGACCAACACGACAAACACATTTATTGCAGCTTGGAATCAGATCAGTCTGTTTAAATTCTTGCTCTACTACCTCCCAGGTAGTGTTTTGATTACTTGCTTAAAATTTCTGAAACAAAATCCTCTGACATAAAAAGAGGATAAGAACCCAGATTGTTTTCCAAGGATGTTATGAAGATTAAATGAGCTCATGAGGGCTTGAAAAAATAGTGCATGCCCTCAAAGTGGTAGCTACTATTATCATTCAGGGTTTTGTTCTTTTTTAAATGTAAGTATCAAACAATATGTTAAAAGTTAAAAATGTATCCAATCATTTGAATGGCCTGTCTATATAACTTTTGGCTTCTCAAAATTTATTGATCTACCATGTGCTATACCTTATTAGAAAAAAAAAAAAAAACCTCAGTTTTGGTTAGTCATAAAGATAAACTCTCTATAAAATTGATTTTTTTTTCACTTTCATCTGAAGATATTACATGTACGCAACTGTTAAGATATTATTTCAATCCACATAGCTTCCTACCTTGTCTATAGCTATCCCTTCCTGAGGGATAGCCTCACAGTGTCAAGAAGGCTGAACACCCTCTCTTATCATCATCCACTTATTTCAAACCATTTCATCCACTTTTCCCAAAGTACCATAAAAATATCATCATTTTAGAACTGTCTACACGTTCTTTGATACACCAAAGGTAGCATTAGGATGCCAGCTGATGTACTCATCATTAAAGGAGGAGGTGGTGGCAACTGTGTTTTAATGTAGTCAAATCATACTCCAGTAAAGTTTTTAATATATGATGCTATTAATTATGTAACACTGGGAATAATCATAAAAAAACAGATAATATTTCAACCAGCTTTTCTTAATTCAAAGGAGGGAAAAAAGAGATAGATATGGACAATACAGGAAGAAAGAGAACCCCCATATTCATAAAAAATTCTTTTATAATTTTCTCTCAAGAGAATTGTCTGAATAGACATTTTTCCAAAGAAGACATAAAAATGGCCAAAGGCACATGAAAAGATGCTCAACATAACTAACTATCAGGGAAATGGAACGAAAAATTTCCATGAGCTATGATTTCACACCTGTTATTAATAGAATGGTTATAACCAAAAAGACAAGAAATAAGTGTGTGAGGATATAGGAAAAGGAGAACAAATATTTGTGCTCTGTCGGTTAGAACATAAATTGGAAAACAGAATAAAAGCAACACAAAACATTTAAAAAAGATCTACCATATTAGCCAGCAATTCGTCTTGGGCATTTATGCCAAGAAAATAAAAATACTAAAGCTAAAGATATATATGCACTCTTGTGTTCACTCCAGCACTGTTTACAATAGCCAAGATAAGGAAACAACTTAAGTGTGCAGTACGAGATAAACAAATATTAAATGTGTCACACACACTAGAATATGTTTCAGACCCCCCAAAAAAAAAAATTGAGTGTGATTTGTTGCCACACAACAGTGTTGCCATTTGCAACAACATAGACAGACCTTAAAGATATTATGCTAACTGAAATAAGTCAGAAAGAGAAAGACAGATACCACATGATCTCACTTATATGTGGAATCTAAAAACAAAACACTAAAAGAAACCAAAAAGAAAAACAAAAAACAAGCACACAGATATAGTGAACAAGTTGGTGGTTGCCTGAGGTGCAGTGGTCAGGAGGAGTGGGTAACAGGGTTAAAAGGTTCAAAATTTCAATTATAAAATTACTAGGTCATAGGGAAGAGAGGCACAACATGGTGACAATGGTAAATAATACTGTATTGCATATTTGAAAGTAGCTAGGAGAGTAGACCTTGAAAGTTCTCACAAGAAAAAAACTTTCTCACAAGAAAAAAATGCTTGCAAATATGCATGGTGAATAAATGTTGACTTACTATGGTGATAATTTTGCAATACATACAATAACAAATCATTAAAATGTACACCTGAAACTATTAAAATGTTATAGAAATTATGGCATATCACTTATACCTCAAAAGAAAGAGAATAATGTACCTATTGGATTCTTTCCACTTTGTTCATGAACTGAATTTTAAAAGGAAGAAAAAGTAATGTTACAGAACAATGTGATTGTGGTTGCTAAAATAGTAAGATATATAATTAGATTTTTATATTTAAGCACAACTTGGCAATGACCTGGCAAATATATGAATAGCAAAGTCATAAATAAGGAAAAAGACACTTCTCCACAGATGAGGCAGTGTAAAGCCTCAGGTGGGTTAATGGGATTAGCTCCAGCAGGCAGCAAATCCCATGAGATAGAATTTATCTTCCATCTATTTTCAGTTCATCCAGCTGGTACAGAGCAGTTCTTTTTTCCTGTCACTCCACTGTTGTCATCTGTCTTAGGTTCAGTTTTCAAACTTAAACCACCTATTACATCTTTGTTACAGGAAAGCTTAAACAAAGTGCATTTGTATAAGAGATGTAGACAAAAATTTCAGAACACTCCATCAGGTGACTATCATCAATCTTTGCTTTTACAGAAAACTTATATGAATTAAGCCAAAATTATACTGAAATGACAGAATAAGTTATGACTATAAGAATTTGTCTCAAGAGGATGATATATACATATATAAATATAGTTATAACTGATTCACATTATTGTATGGCAGAAACCAACAGAAATCAATACAACATTGTAAAGGAACTATCTTCCAATTAATTAGTTAAAAAAATTTTTTTAATTAAAAAAATATTTTTAAAAATTTTCCTCATGGGATATTCTATGTGTATTCCATTGGTACTGTCATTGTTTAAGCATTTTTAATAAGACAAATGAGAGTTTGTTACACATCAGTCTCATCATTTAACAAGGTTACATTACTGAATCAGGTCCATTTACCTGACGAGCAGCAAGCCACACACTGTTGCAGCAAAGAACATGTTTATTCACAAAGCAGCCAAGTGAGGAGATGAAAGAAAAATCTCTAATCCACGTCCCTGACGATAACGGACCCTAGATATTTATGGGATCGAGCTGAGGCATAGGGAACATAAGGAAAAGTGATTAGAGATAAGAAAAAGGTGAGTTAATTATTGTTACGGTTGAGTTCTCAGCCCTCTGATACCAAAAGGTCACCGAGCAGACATTGGTGCGTACCCTGTTGGAGGACTGGTGGTCCTAATCAGTTTTAGCTCCAATTAGATACAGCTGACTCCAAGTTCCCAGAAAGTAACTCAGGCAAAATGTATTGTTCAGGCTCTGTGAAGCTTCAAGGACATGCGACAGCTTCGTAGCAATGATTAAAGTGAGCTTGATCACTGAAGGCAGGTTACAGGTGTAACCTGTAATTACAGATGTAATGAATTTAACTGATGATTACCCTTGGTTTCAGTTAATCATCTCTAAGTTTCTGGTTGCTGTTATATGACTACAAAATAGTCCACTCAACGACTAACTCTATTAATACCAAGACAAAGTAGACCCCCGACACACACACACACATGCGCAAAAAAAAAAAAAAAAAAAACACTCTTCTTACTCATCATTCACTCATTTCAACAACTTTGCCAAGGGCTACCCTCAATCTAAATGGTGAAACTTTATAATGCTCTTATGTTTCAAAGTCTTACCAAAAACTTACTTCCTTTGAAAACGTTATTCCCATGTTTAGGAAAATCTGTATACTGAGCATACTCTCCAAGTGTTGGTTTGAATCAGGATTTCTGCTTCTAATAAAATGCTCATTTCATATATTTGGTTTGATATGCCTATCTCATGGGTGGGTTGTGTGACTATGTGTAAGAAAGAGACACAGAGACAGACAGACAGACACAAACCGAGACACACAGAGAGAGAACTTGTTGACTCATGTATATTGACATACATTTGTAATGTCAGAGCTTTTCATACTCTGGATAGTTCAAATCACTGAGCCTTTATCTTGAGGGAAAAAAAGAAAAGAATACAGAGAGACTTGTCACGTCAGGGCTGCTAATTCTGTTTCTTAAAAAGTTGACCAGGCTTCTAGTCTTTGAAAAGGCAACTGGGACAACCGTGTACTCTGTGTAACCAGAATAGATCTAAACTTCCCTATGGTTTACCCAACCTCTCCTTTACACGGCAGACTGCCGCAGAAGAGAGAAAGGGAAGAGGCCTGGGAGGGAGGACCACATTTACAAAGGTCCATAAACAGGAGAAAATAAAAATATTGAAGGCGTTCAAGCTAACTATAGCATGAAATATAAAGCGGAATGGCAAAAGATAAAGTTAGACCTGTAACCAAAGACCAGATAATAAAGGGCCTTAGCGAAAGTGAAAAGAAAGTGTTAGTCTCTCAGTCATGTCTGACTCTTTGCTACCCCATGACTGTAGCCCACCAGGCTCCTCTGTCCATAGGATTTTCCAGGCAAGAATACTGGAGTGGGTTGCTATTGCCTTCTCCAGGGGATCTTCCCAACCCAGGGATTGAACCAGCATCTCTTATGTCTCCTGCATTGGCAAGCAGATTCTTCACCACTAGCACCACTTTTGAAGCCCAAAGGGCCTTTTGGGTCATGTTAAGATGATTAGATTTTATTCTCAGGTTAATGGAGAATCCTTGAAAGATCTAAAGCAGAGGTGTGATTTACCTTATAGTTAGGTCATTCCTTTGTCTCAAGTGAGAAATGGATTTGAAAGACTAAAAGAGAGACCAGTTAGAAAACAGCGTCATTAATGAGATAAAAGATAATGGTGGACTCAACTAAATAGTTGAGATGGATGTGGAGATGGATGTCAACTAGTAAGGATGAATGTCAGGTGAATAGAAACAAAGCTATTAGGGAAGATTTTAACTAGACTTGTTAATTAATTGGTTTGGGGGAAGAAGGACAGTACAACATACCACGTGGAAACACAGGAAAGGAGATTGACTCAGAGATGTTAAAGGGAGAGAGAGAGATGGTCTCTAAACAGCTTTTGTTATGCAAACTGTCAACCTGGGGTCTGGTTTATACTTTGATAGGTTTTAAAAGTTGGGAATCAAAAATGCTTTTAAAATCATTTTGTACAAAATAAACTATACCTAAAATATTACTAGCGAAGTCTTGTTTTTAAACATAAAACTTTAAATGAGAGATCCTAAAGCAATTTATCAGTAGTTGATATGCCAAAAAGTGTGGTTTTTAAAAGTTATTTGCCAAACTTCAAAAATCAGGAAATTACACACACACACACACACACACACACACACACACACACACACACACACACATTTTTAGCTTTTCTATACAATTGGAAGATCTGCAAGCCTGGGCCATCAAACTCACACAGAAAAAATTGGTTGAATTTGGTTAACAGAGCACATACTCTCCAGTTTTTTAGAATCACAGTCCCTACTTAATTGAGTAAGCTCTGGGAAGATGGTGAAGGTCAGAGAAGCCTCGCATGCTGTAGTCCATGGGTTCACAAAGAGTCAGACATGACTGAACGACTGAACAACAACAACTTTCTCACCAGAATAAAGGCCTTTTGTTAGTTACTAGAAATCATCTTTATGCTTCATTTATCTATTTTTACCTACATGGGCTCTAAGGCATTTGAGTAATTTTTTTAGTGACATTCTGGTTTCAGGAGAAAATCAGTTACATGACAGAAACATATTAGGAGATACTGAAAGAAACATATTGAAGGACATGAGCAAGTTAATAGAACAATAATCCATCGTACCATCAGTTAAAGAGTAATCACAAGGTGTATATTTAGTTTGGTGCTGCGTCACTTTGTACCAATTAGGTCTTATAACTAAAACAAATGTTTTCAATTTAAAAAAACCTAAAATTTCAGCTTGAATTTTAAATTTCTCAGAACTAATCCAAAATAAGCATCAGCTATTCATTATCTAAATATCTCATCTGGATTTTCTTCAGATATAATTTTTTAAGCTGATTAAGAAAAAAAGAATATAATATCCAGAGTAAAAGCAGAAACACTTGCTATGTTATATTATCATACCAGGAAAACACCCTAATATATGAATTAACACTATTTTCAATTAAATATAATAAGCAAATACTATTCTCAGATTATGAAAAGGAACTGCTAGGATAATTGTTCTAGAAGTACTACAATTAAAGATGAAACTTCATAATGCTTTATTCTGGCAATATTTCACTGGCACAGAAAAGCAGTTCCCTCATGTTACATTTAATAATCAGGACATGATATGTAAATAGTAACACTCTCCACAAAAAAAATTCTATAAATCCAAGTCTTAACCAGAATATGAAACTTTGTTAATTTTTTCTAATAATAATGTAGAAAATCAATTAAACTTCAGATTGAAAAAAGAACCATATCCAATATACAGTGAATGCATACATATTTAACTACGGGAAAATGACATCCATTTAAAAATTATTTTTAAATGTAACTATACAAAGGAATTTTCAAAATTCATTTATTTTAGTTTTTTAATTGAAGTATAGTTGATTTGCAGTGTTGTGTTAGTTTCTGGTATATGGCAAAGTGACTCTGTTTTATATCCAGTGTTCTTTTTCATATTCTTACCGTTACAGTTTATTATAGCATATTGAACACAGTTCCCTGTGCCATCCAGCAGGACGTTGTTGTTTATTTATGTTAGTTTGGTCTGGTAATCTCATACTCCTAATTTAGCTCTCCTCCCTACCTCTTTTCCATTTGGTAACCATAACTCTGTTTTCTATGTCTGTGAGTCTATCTGTTTTATAAATAAATTCATCTGCGTCTTATTTTAGATTTCACATAAATGTGATATCATATGATATTTGTTTTTCTCTATATTACTTACTTCACTTAGTATGATAATCTCTAGATCTATCCATATTGTAGTTAATGGCATTAATTTATTCTTTTTTATGACTGAGTAGTATTCCATTGTATATACATATATCATCACCTTCTTTATCCATTCATCTGTTGATGAACATTTAGGTTGCTTCCATGTCTTCACTATTGTAAATAGTGCTGCATTTAACTTTGGGGTACATGTACCTTTCTGAAGTATAGTTTTGCCTGGATGTATGCCCAGGGGTCGGAGAAGGCAATGGCACCCCACTCCAGTACTCTTGCCTGGAAAATCCCATGAGCAGAGGAGGCTGGTAGGCTACAGTCCATGGGGTCGCTAAGAGTCAGCCACAACTGAGCAACTTCACTTTCACTTTTCACTTTCATGCATTGGAGAAGGAAATGGCAACCCACTCCAGTGTTCTTGCCTGGAGAACCCCAGGGATGGGGGAGCCTGGTGGGCTGCCGTCTATGGGGTTGCACAGAATCGGACACGACTGAAGTGACTTAGCAGCAGCAGCATGTGTAGGGGTGGGACTGCTGAATGATATGGCAACTCTATTTTAAGTTTTGTAAGGAACCTCCATAGTGCTGTATGAATTTACATTCCCAGCTTAAAGAGATCCCTTTTCTCCACACCCTTTCCAGCATTTGTTATTTGTAGAGTTTTTAGTGATGGTCATTCTGACTGGTGTGAGGTGGTAACTCATTGTAGTTTCAAATTGCATTTATTTTTTAATAACCTGAGAAACAATTTAAAAGTTGTAATCATATTGTTAAGTATTAGGCTTTCAAATTAATTCATTTCTTGATTTTTTCTCAAATTTCATAATGAAATTGATATTCTTTGGATGTATAACAACATTACAGAAATGACAAGCTTGACTTTTGTTCCCATTGATCACTAAAACATACCTTTTATAATTTTCTCTTAACTTTTATAGAGTGAAAAATTTATAGAAATTCAGCAAAAACAGAACTGTATATCATAGAGGTTGTTCCAAATTATATATACCTCTGATTTTAAGCAAAGCAATATAAAAAATAAGCCACTTTTATTAGAAAACAGTATCCAGTCAATTTTTATCATCTTTATTCAGTGAACACTTTCATAGGAAGCCTTTCAAATTAATCCAAAAAAAAAACCCAACTCTTGGTTAATAAAGCAGAATTATCAGGTAGGACTAAAGTGTCTACAAACAGAAGGTGAGCTACTGGGCACTGATGTCCAACTGTTAATTTCCTTTCTTTCCAGAGGAAAAACAAAATAGCATCTCCAGGAAGGTAGTATTTCCTTTCATATATACAGTAGTGGGTTAAAAGGAATATAACTGACTATCAGATTTCAGCATAACTGACTATCAGATATCAGATGATATCTGACTATAGACTATATTTAAAATGTAATTACTAAGTACCATTAAATAAGCAAAAATAAGATTGCTATCAGAGTACTGACAAGAAGCAATGCCAATATTTTAGAGGCACTTGCTCCAGCACTGTAACATTTATAGTTCCAGTAAGAGAAAACAAATGGAGACAGTAAAGAAAGTATGACCACTAAAATGTAGTTTTGTTTGCCGATGTAGATAAGTATGAAAATCAGTAATAAATGTTCTATGGCATTCTGGCAGCAAAAGAGGTACATGGCTCAACCTGCTATTCATCTCTATTCACATTTTAAGGTACTTCCTTTGTTCTCTTCTCCTACTCCAAATTTCTTTCTTCTCATCTCTTTTCTCTTTAACCCATTGCTATCTAAGACTAGTTTTAGAACTTAAGTAAAAAGGGTTCTTTCCTCTTTTTAGGCATCATATTGAGGCAGCTTCAAACCAGTCTCAGACATTAAACCACTTACCAATTTGGTTCCCCAAACAAAATTTCATCGCTAAATACTATTCTGTTCAATTTAATCTTTGCTCCATAGCCTTTATGGTTTTCCTCCATCATTTCCTGGATTCTCACAAATTTCTTCGCCAAAAGGTTTCTCTACTTTGGATAAAATTTGTCCTGTAAATATTGACTGCAAAACTGTAATATTTATCAGTAAAGTATCTGATATAAAAACTGCCCCTTCAAAGGATTATAGCCTACCAGAGTGACAAATAAGCATTATAAAATATGCTACTTACTGATTATAAAGCAAACACTTTCAAAGAATTATAATGTAACTTTGTAGTTACTACTTGCCTAACTCTGTGTAAAAGATTTAAGGTGCAACATTTTACTTTATCCTCAAGGTAGATTAATTTTATTCCATTTCTAAAATAAGAAAAACTAAGTTTGCTTAAGATCACACAACCAGTACATGACTGAACAGAATTTGAAGCAATGTTTGACTCCAAGCCTACATTTTAAGTTACATGTTATAAAAGAAGAATGGCATGAACCCAACAGAAAAGGATTACCCTTTGATTTTACTGTGTTCATATCATCTTCTATGCCTTAGAATACTTCTTTCTTCCCTACCTGATAGAACTTTTCTGAAATGTTCTTTTCCTTTAGCACTTATTCCAAACTCATCTCATGATGGCCTCCTGATTAATAATGCTTCATTCTCATTGCTCCCTTAGAGTCATTGCTTTATTTCTGAAATCTATTTATAAATTTGAACTAATTTGTAAATATACTTTATAAGTAATATCAGAGGTGAATATTCTATGGCCTCAACTAAATATTAATACCCTTGGAGGCACTAGTTTCCAAGCACTAGGTACACTAGCTTCATTTTACATAGTGTAGTAATTTACAAATGATGACTTATAAATCTTTGGAGAGTACAAATTAATAAAAAAGTAATATTACTAAGTAAAAAGCAGTACCATTATTTTCCAAATTGACTCTATTCTTTTGAGCAGTTGATAACAAAACATACACATGATCAAAAATAGGCATTTAAGCAATTTTGAAGAAACAATAAGCAGTAACATGAAAGAAAACATATTATTTTATGAAGAAAAGAGCCCCAAATTTGAAGTAACATCAATGATATATAGATAATTTGATTTATTCATATGTACAACTCATTTTAATTTTCCTATAAAATATTTTTGAGTAACTAATAAGAAATCAATATATTAATAGCCAAAGAAGTAATAATATAGATAAGCTCAATTAAATCCATGGGCATAAATGAATATATGCATTCCATATTACATTCCATATTGAGTTGGAAACTTTATATTACAGTTGATAATATACTGTAGATATTTTGCATATGGCTCTTCACATGACTATCTTTCTCTTATGAAACTTATATACTGGTAATTATCATTATCGTGCTCAAGACTATGATTAAGACAGTAGCATCTGGAGTGCCTCCACAGCCATCAAATCTAGAAATAATATATATCTTCAATTTTGAAAATTATAATAGAAATATAAAACTCAAAAATATAGATCATTATTTTATAAATGTAGTGGTATGAAAATTTTATTATCTTAATAATCAGCAGCAGAAAACAAATTATTGATGTCTCAGGGTGAAAACAGGACCAGAGGTTCTAGTATAATAGGTTCCAATACAGACAAAATGATACTAAACTTTGCACTAGTAATAATCAAAATTTCAAAGGTGAGTGGGTAGAGAGAAGGAGAAGAGAAAAGATAGACATCAGCAAGACAACTAGGTAGGCATAAGGCTGAAGAAAGTGGTAAAATAAAAATCTGATACTGGAGTAATAATAGGACTTTTAAAGACAGGGATGTCTCCTGTTTTATGTGAAACTGTTTGTATTCTACATTGTGATGCTGTTCCTACAAACTCACATATTTAATGAAAGGAAATCTCATATGCCTTTTGTGAGTGGATTTTGTAAACAAAGCTAAGTTTCACATCTGGGTCAACACAGCAGAGAGTAAACTTAGCAGATACAAGATGACAAGAGGATCTCTAAAGTAAATTTTATTCAATAAAAACCAAGAGCCCATAGAAAAGAATATGACAATATGAAACACCTCTCTCATCCCACCCCTACAGCCGACCTTCCCAATATTAAAAAAATATCCTAAGGAATATTAAAATTTATATGAAATTAGAAACATGCTTATTAAAAATAAATAAAATAATTAATTGGGTAGAATTGGACACCCATAAGTAAATAAGGAGATAAAGAAGCAGGTAGATGCTTGTAACAGAATGAACAATCTAGACACAGATGGAGGGATACAAGATATCAGCCTATCACTGGAATCCAAGTTTATATTCTGGCACCACACATCTTTGTTCCAAGAAATTGTAGGCTTTCACTTCAATGAAATAACAGAGTGAGACTTACATTATTACCTTAAACAACAAGAAAACTAGAATAAACATATGAAAACACTGTTTTCAGACACTGAACGACAAGTACCACTGGACTATGACTTCTGAGAAAAGGGAAACAAGAAAGATTAGCCTTAAGTCTATCCCAGTTTGTGCTTGGAGGCAGTTTCTAAGAGGTAGTTTGGAAGAAGCCAAACAGCTGTCTCACTAGGTTGGGGAAATAGAGACTGGAAGTTGGAAAGGAATCACAGAAGAGAATACCAAGGACACCACTACTGCACTAATATAGAAAGCTCTAAATATCTGCATGGAGGTCTATTCCAGGCGTTAGGGGGCTATTGATCTGCCCTATGTGAGTAGATACCACTTGAGGACAAGGAAAGAATTACTGGAAAACAGTAGAATAACACTACTCAGAGCTCACAGTGGGAGAAGACTTCTACCATTTAGAATGGAGAGACATTCTAAGAATACCTGGGACATTTAGAAGAGACTCCAGTGGGTCATGCCTTAGTGAAAACAACAGAGGAAAGAAGGTTATATGCTCTACAAAAGAACAAAGATGAGAATTACAGCCAACTTTTCATAAGAATCTGAAAGAAGACAATGGCAGATATTTTAAAATGCGTAAATAAAACAACAAGAAAAAGAGAGTTCTTTGCCAGCACATAAGAAACATGAAAGAATATGAAAGTTTTTAAAGCAGAGGTGGTGGTGTTGGTAGTGGTGGTTTAGTCACTAAGTTGTGCCCAACTCTTGCGATCCCATGGACTGTATGCAGCCCACCAGGCTACTCTCTCCACGGGACTCTTCAAGCAAGAATACTGGAGTGGGTTGCCATTTCCTTCTCCAAAAGTAGAGGTAAAATGATGTAAATGGGAATTTGCACAAGAGAAAAAGTGCTATGAAAATGGTAAATACATGGTAACTATAGAGTATAATTGGAGAAGGCAATGGCACCCCACTGCAGTACTCTTGCCTGGAAAATCCCATGGATGGAGGAGCCTGGTAGGCTGCAGTCCACGGGGTCGCTAAGAGTCGGACACGACTGAGAGACTTCAGTTTCACTTTTCACTTTCATGCATTGGAGAAGGAAATGGCAACCCACTCCAGTGTTCTTGCCTGGAGAATCCCAGGGACGGCAGAGCCTGGTGGGCTGCCGCCTCTGGGGTCGCACAGAGTCGGACACAACTGAAGTGACTTAGCAGTAGCATAGAGTATAATATTTCTCATTTTAATCACTTTAATAATTGTTAAAGGCAATTGTTTTAAGGCAAAAACAAGTGCATCATTGTAAAATTTATAACAAATAGAGAGGTATAATTATAAACGTAAGAAAACTAGGAAGGGAGGGGGAACTGGAAGTGTGCTGTTAGAAGATTCTTACATTTTTACATGAAGTGGCATAACAGTATTTGATGGTGAATGGATAAGTTAAAAGTCATGTTCTAGGCTTTGGAGTAACCACTAAACAAACAAAACAAAAAGGCCCAGATGGGAATAATACTAAAAATAAAATGGAATCATAAAATATATTCACTTTTATCTAAAAGAAAAAAGGGGGAAAGTAAAAAATTAGAAAAAGAGAAAAATAAAAGAAATATCAAGACAGTTGATTTAAACATAAACATAGGAACAAAAACATAGACTATAAATGACTAGAACAATCTAAAAGGTAGAGATTATATAAAAAAACTTATACACTATCGAACAAACAAAATTACTTTAAATATGAAGGCATACAGACTAAAAGTAAAAAAGTAGGGAAAGAAATGGCATGCAAACACTACTCAGAAGAAAGCTTAAACAGCTACATTAAGATCATAATAGAAGATTTGAAAGTAATGGATAATATCAGGGTAAAACTGATAAACTTCCAGATAGATATCACCAATATCAGGAATGAAACAGTGGATACCTCTCAGACTATACACAAAGTAAAAGTTTAAGGAAAGACTATTAGCAATAATTAATGCCAATAAATAACAATGAAATAAAAAAATTCTTTGAAAGATGTAATTCAACATGAAATAAATAACCCAAATAACCCTTATCAAAGATAGAAATTAAACTCAATTTTAAAACCTTTCCAAAACAAAATTTCAAGCCAAGATAACATCACTGGAACTTCCACCAAATATTTAAGTAAAAAAAAAAATCATTTCTATATAAATTCTTTCAAAAAATAGGAAGATGAGAAAACATTTCTCAACTCACATAATGAGGTAAACATCATCTTGATCCAAAAGCAAGCAAGGACATTACAAGAAAATAAAACTACAGATCAGTGTCTCTTACGATCTCTGAGACATGAAAACAATCCATAACAAATGGCTCAGACAGTAAAGAATCTGCCTCCACTGCAGGAGACGCAGACTCAATACCTGGGTCAGAAAGACTCCTCTGGAGAAGGGAATGGCTACCCACTCCACTATTTTTGCCTGGAAAATTCCATAGAGAGAGGAGCCTGGTGGGCTACAGTTCATGGGGGTCACAAAGAGTCGGACATGACTGAGCAACTAACACATTCACTTCACTTTCATATTTGAATTATTTATGTATAAAAATAAGATTATTTTTTAAAGAAATATTTACAATGTAATTTGAAACTGAGCAAGAAAAAGTAAATTTGGAAGTTTTCTAGAAGTTTAAAAATGTGCTATAAGTGGTTATAGTAGTTAAAAGTCTGTACAAAATTCCATCAACAATATTTTTTAAGCATCAGATTAAAATTCTAGGAAAATACCCTAAGGATTTCTTTCCAAAGTGAATGTTATTTAAGGACCTAGTAAACAGAGTCCCTCTGTTATACTTACATCTAGTGTTTTACATTATGTTATATCTCCAATGTAGTATATACATTACATTATATCTCCAAAGAATCTGCCTGCAATGATGGAGACATGAGCTCAATCCCCAGGTTGGAAAGATTGCTTGGCAAAGGGAATGGCAACCCACTCCAGTATTCTTGCGTGGAGAATCCCATGGACAGAGGAGCTTGGTGGGGTCCATGGGGTCACAAACAGTCAGACATGACTGAGAAACTAACACCACTACACTACTATATCTCCAATAGAAGATAACAGAGGCTTTCATCTTTTTTCTTTGGAAATTATTTTCTGCCAGGTATTAAGAAAATAAAGTGGCATTATGACTTGCATCATATTTGTGAAAGATAGATAACCTTGAGTATTAAACCTTCTCTAGCGTTTTCTTGATCTTCACTAACCATGATCAAGGTAGCATAGTCTTAACTGTAAATTACTAAAAATAATCAGCTCTGAGAAGTGACCTTGGATGAAGCAGTATTAAATTGGCCAGGAAATTTTTTTGGGCATCACTGTTATTAACTCACAATTTTTTCATTTCACTCTGCCACTGATGCTTGGCAGGTTATAATTTTTCATTTTTGCACTTGGATGAAACTCAGTGAAGTAGAGTTTATGGAGATAGTAGAGGAGAATTTTTACAAAGGGATTTTCCCCATCACTCCATAATATTAGGTTACAAAATGGATCTCTATTCGAGACAACTCACCAGCTGAAGATACATAATCAGACTTTAAGATAACAGTCATGACCGCACTATATTTTTTAAATGCTAACTTTTGTATACAGAGTTGCTGTTATGACTAATTTATATACTTGGAAATATTTTGATTAGAGATGGCCTGGACTGATTTTCTTTTTCACAACTTCATGCCTTCATGAGATGGTTTGACAGGGTTAGAGAAAAAGTCTGTGAAAATAGTAAACACTTCTTTATGGGCTTCCCTGATAGCTCAGTTGGTAAAGAATCCACCAGCAGTGCAGGAGACTCCGATTCAATTCCTGGGTCGAGAAGATCCGCTGGAGAAGGGATAGGCTACCCACTATTATAGGCTACCCACTCCAGTATTTGGGGGCTTCCCTTCTGGCTTAGCTGTTAAAGAATCCGCCTACAATGCAGGAGACCTGGGTTTGATCCCCTGGGCTGGGAAGATCCCTTGGAGAAGGGAAAAGCTACCCACTCCAGTATTCTGGCCTGGAGAATTCCTTGGCCTACAGTTAAAAAAAGAACAATAAAAGGTTCTTTAAACTCTATAGTACTTCACAATTTTAAGTTTCACATATTATTGCATATAATTCTATAATAAACCTTCTTCCCCTACCTTTGTATCCCCCCTCCATCCCTTGTCCCTTATACTGGTAATCACTACTTTGTTATCCATACTAGAAAACACTTCTTTATATAGCGATATCCAGTACACAGATTAAAAATAGATTTATACCACAACTAGTGAATGGAGAGTTGGTTTCAGGTAGGTAGCACCTATTTTTGGTGCATTTTTACTCCTTTATCTCCATAAGATCAGCCCCAATGCCAGAAATATAGGGATTATAACTTATATCCGTATTCTGTCAGAATTCCCTTTCAGCATGCTACTTACTAAGAGCTTATGATAAACACAAAATCAGTGTAAGTTGTCATTTCTTTCAGTAAAAGAGGAAACAAAACTCATTTTAAAAATAAAAGATATTGTAATTAGCCTCCAATATATATATAAATTTATATTAAAAATAATAAAAGATATAATAGAGGGTACAGCAAGTCAAGAACTTGACTTTGGAAATATTCTCAGAACAGGAGACAGGGTTTAAATAAGTAATTAGAGTGGAAACTTGGAGACCAGTCTCCTCTAGCTTGAAAAAACTAAGTGCCACTTGAGTCACCAAGTGATTCACCTTATCCCGATTTCACTATTAGCATCTAATTGCATCAAGGATAATATCAAGTTGACACTAGGGACAACTTCTTGCTAGAACAACATTAAGTGTTGTAACTTCCATAAATTTTCTAGGTATGTCATCCCCAGTGTATTATCCCCATATTATTTTAAAGAAAAACCAAAATTAAAATGCTGCTGCCCCCTCAGAACATCTGACTTTGATATCTTGGATCTAATTGTGTAACAAAATATTTTATTCCCGTAACTAAAATTTGTGACACCACAAGAGACTGACTCAGACTTGCCTATGAGTGTCCAGGAGTTTCCAGTGGAGACATGGGTTGGCAGTGGCCTGCTCCAGAGTTGGGGCACTGCAGTGCAGTGCAGCAGTGCCAGCATGGAACAATTTGAAGGTCACCATTATCTTCATTAACTCCACCATAGTTTGGCTTCAGGTCAAATAAAAGGAAGGGAACACAGCCCTGCCCATCAACAGAAAATTGAATTAAAGATATACTGAGCATGGCCCCACCCATCAGAATAAGACCCAGTTTCCTCCTCATCAGTCTCTCCCATCAGGAAGTTTCCATGACCCTCTTATCATTCTCCATCAGAGGGCAGACAGAATGAAAACAACAATCACAGAAAACTAACCAATCTGATCACATGGACCACAGCCTTGTCTAACTCAATGAAACTACAAGCCATGCCATGTAGGGCCACCCAAGACAGATGGGTCATGGGGAGAGTTCTGACAAAATGTGGTCCACTGGGAAGGGAATGGCAAACCACTTCAGTATTCTTGCCTTGAGAACCCCATGAACAGCATAAAGAGGCAAAAAGAAAGGACACTTAAAGATGAACTCCCCAGGTTGGTAGGTGCCCAATATGCTACTGGAGATCAGTGGAGAAATAACTCCAGAAAGAATGAAGAAATGGAGCCAAAGCAAAAACAACACACAGTTGTGAATGTGACTGGTGATGGAAGTAAAGTCAGATGCTGTAAAGAGCAACACTGCATAGGAATCTGAAACGTTAGGTCCATGAATCAAAACAAATTAGAAGTGGTCAAACAGGAGATGGCAAAAGTGAACATCGACATTCTAGGAATCAATGAACTAAAATGGACTTTAATGGGTGAATTTAATTCAGATGACCATTCTATCTACTACACTGTGGGCAAGAATTCCTTAGAAGAAATGAAGTAGTACTCCTAGTCAACAAAAGAGTCTGAAATGCAGTACTTGGATGCAATCTCAAAAATGACTTAATGATCTCTATTCATTTCCAAGGCAAACCATTCAATATCACAGTAATCCAAGTCTATAACCCAACCAGTAAAGCTGAAGAAGCTGAAATTGAATGGTTCCATGAAGACTATAAGACCTTCTAGAACTAGCACACAAAAAAGATGTCCTTTTCATTACAGGGGACTGGAAAGGAAAAGTAGGAAGTCAAGAGATACCTGGAGTAACAGTCAAGTTTGGCCTTGGAGTACAAAATGAAGCAGGTCAAAGGCTAACAGTTTTGCCAAGAGAACGCACTGGTCATAGCAAACACCCTCTTACAACACAAGAGATGACTCTACACATGGACATCACCAGATGGTGAATATCGAAATCAGGTTGATCATACTCTTTGCAGCCAAAGATGGAGAAGCTCTATACAGTCAGCAAAAACAAGACTGGGAGGTGACTGTAGCTCAGATAATGAACTCCTTATTGCCAAACTTAGACGTAAACTGAAGAAAGTAGGGAAAACTATAGGCCATTCAGATATGACCTAAATCAAATCCCTTATGATTATACAGTGGAAGTGAGAAACAGATTCAAGGGATTAGATTTGATAAAGTGCCTGAAGAACTATGGACAGAAGTTTGTGACACTGTACAGGAGGCAGTGATCAAGACCATATCCAAGAAAAAGAAATGCAAAAAGGCAAATGTCCTAGGAGGACTGACAAATAGCTGAGAAAACAAAAGATGTGAAAGGCAAAAGAGAAAAGGAAAGATATACCCAACTGAATACACAGTTCCAAAGAATAGCAAGGAGAGAGAGATAAGAAAGCCTTCCTCAGTGATCAACACAAAGAAATAGAGGAAAGCTATAGAATAGGAAATACTAGAGATCCCTTCAAGAAAATTAGAGATACCAAGGGAACATTTCATGCAAACATGGGCTCAATAAAGGACAGAAATGGTATGGACCTAACAGAAGCAGAAGCTATTAAGAAGAGGTGACAAGAAAACACAGAACTACACAGAAAAGATCTTCATGACTCAGATAATCACAATGATGTGATCACTCACCTAGAGCCAGACATCCTGGAGTGCAAAATCAAGTGGGCCTTAGGAAGTATCACTACAAACACAGCTAGTGGAGGTGATGGAATTCCAGTTGAGCTATTTCAAATCCTGAAAGATGATGCTGTGAAAGTGCTGCACTCAATATGCCAGCAAATTTGGAAAAATCAGCAGTGGCTACAGGACTGGAAAAGGTCATATTTTATTCCAATCTCAAAGAATGCTCAAACTACCACATAATTGCACTCATCAACTAGCAAAGTAATGTTCAAAATTCTCCAAGCCAGGCTTCAACAGTATGTGAACCATGAACTTGCAGATGTTCAAGCTGGATTTAGAAAAGGTAGAGGAACCAGAGATGAAATTGCAACATCTGTTGGATCATTGAAAAAGCAAGACAGTTCCAGAAAAACATCTACTTCTGCTTTATTGAATATGCCAAAGCCTTTGACTGTGTGGATCACAACAAATTGAAAAATTCTTCAACAAATGGAAATATCAGACCACCTGACCTACCTCCTGAGAAATCTGTATGCAGGTCAAGAAGCAACAGTTAGAACTGGACATGGAACAACAGACTGGTTCCAAATAGGAAAAGGAGTATTTCAAGGATGTATACTGTCACCCTGCCTATTTACCTTATGTGTAAAGTACATCATGAGAAATACCAGGATGTAGGAAGCACAGGCTGGAATCAAGACTTCCAGGAGAAATATCAATAAACTCAGATATGCAGATGACACCACCCTTATGGCAGAAAGCAGAGAAGAACTAAAGAGCCTCTTGCTGAAAGTGAAAGAGAAGAGTGAAAAAGTTGGCTTAAAGCTCAACGTTCAGAAAATGAAGATCATGGCATCTGGTCCCATCACTTTCATTGCAAATAGATGGGGAAACAATGGAAACAGTGACAGACTGTATTTTGGGGGCTCCAAAATCACTGCAGATGGTGATTGCAGCCATGAAATTAAAAGACGCTTACTCCTTGGAAGAAAAGTTATTACCAACCTAGACAGCATATTAAAAAGCAGAGACATTACTTTGCCAACAAAGGTCGATCTAGTCAAAGCTGTGGTTTTTCCCATAGTCATGTATGGTTGTTAAAGTTGGACTATAAAGAATGCTGAGCACTGAAGAATTGATGCTTTTGAACTGTGGTGTTGGAGAAGACTTTTGAGAGTCCCTTGGACTGCAAGAAGATCCAACCAGTCCATCCTAAAGGAAATCAGTCCCAAATATTCACTGGAAAGGACTGATCCTGAATCTGAAACTCCAATACTTTGGCCACCTGATGCAAAGAACTGACTCAGTTGAAAACACCCTGATGCTGAGAAAGACTGAAGGAGTGAGGAGAAGGAGAACAGAGGATGAGATGGTTGGGTGGCATCACTCACTCGATGGACATGATTTTGAGTAAGCTCCAGGAATTGGTGATGGACAGGGAAGCCTGGTGTGCTGCAGTCCATGGGGTCGCAAAGAGTTGGACATGACTGAGTGACTGAAGTAAACTGAAGTAAACTAAATAAAACTGAATTTTACACTATTTAACCATAGAACATTACGAATACTTCATAATACAACTTTGATATCAATAGGACTTTGATTTTTTTTGTCCAACTGCTGCCAAAATATGTAAATTGACAGTAGAGCTGCATCATAAAGAAATTATTTTGAGTGACTACAGTACTTAGATTTTCACAGATTGGATAGTTTTGCAGCTTAGAGTAAGTAACATTTTGTTTTAACTGAAGTTCCAGAATAATATGCAGAAATGAGATTAACACACCGGGCAAAGAGAGGCTTTCTAAACTTTTTAAAAGGAGTATGGGCAAAAATGATAAATCAATCATATATCATCTGTTTAATTAACCTGTATCCTATACATCACATACTACAGTTTTAAGAGTATAATGAAGATAGTTATTTTAATACAAATAATAAAAGCAAAAGAAGAAAGATAATAAAAACATTTTAAACATAATATAGTATTCAAATGAATTTTTAGAGTCTCAAAGTATTTTTCTGTTATAAATACTAAATTAATGACAGACTGTAAGTCAACATATAGGACCAAGCAAGTCCCATTTGAACCAAAAGGTGGAGTAATTTGATTTCTTCCTCTACAAAAACTGGTAATACAGAAAAAGCAAGTTAGCTCAGATTTGCTGTGCATTAAGGAAGCAGCATTTGGCACAGAAGCTACAGAGAAACTTAGCATTTAAAATTTCCTACTTTTCAGAAATACTACCAAGAGTCATTATGTATAAAAGAAATTCAATGTATGGCTGAGTCCCTTTGCTCTTCACCTGAAACTATCACAACATTGTTAATCAGCTATACCCCAATACAAAACAAAAGGTTAAAAGAAAAAAGAAAAAAAACGGAAAAGGGTAGGGGATGAGGATTCAGAAATGATATGGTTTACAACTTCAACCTGGATGGGATATAATTAAATTTCTCACAACTCTCTCATAATATTTACAAAACTTAAAAAAATAAAAATACTCGCCTTGAAAGGAGGAAGGAGTTTTTAGGCAGAGGGGAGAGACAGTGAGAAATGCGGCAACTGCACAAAGGAGAACCTTGGGAAAAGTGGAGGAATTTAGAGGTATTCAAGAATGTTTTACCACTTTGTTTCCCCATGAAACTGCAGTGACAGAAACATTAATCATCAATTTAAAAAAACAGAAATTCAGAATGCAAACTAGTACAGCCACTATGGAGAACAGTGTGGAGATGCCTTAAAAAATTGCAAATAGAACTACCTTATGACCCAGCAATCCCATTGCTGGGCATACACACTGAGGAAACCAGAATTGAAAGAGACACATGTACCCCAATGTTCATCGCAGCACTGTTTATAATAGCCAGGACATGGAAACAACCTAGATGTCCATCAGCAGATGAATGGATAAGAAAGCTGTGGTACATATACACAATGGAGTATTACTCAGCCGTTAAAAAGAATTCATTTGAATCAGTTCTGATGAGATGGATGAAACTGGAGCCAATTATACAGAGTGAAGTAAGCCAGAAAGAAAAACACCAATACAGTATACTAACACATATATATGGAATTTAGGAAGATGGCAATGACGACCCTGTATGCAAGACAGGAAAAAAGACACAGATGTGTATAACGGACTTTTGGACTCAGAGGGAGAGGGAGAGGGTGGGATGATTTGGGAGAATGGGAATTCTAACATGTATACTGTCATGTAAGAATTGAATCGCCAGTCCATGTCTGACGTAGGGTGCAGCATGCTTGGGGCTGGTGCATGGGGATGACCCAGAGAGATGTTGTGGGGAGGGAGGTGGGAGGGGGGTTCATGTTTGGGAACGCATGTAAGAAATAAAGATTTTAAAATTTAAAAAATAAAAAAAAATTAAAAAAAATAAAAAAACAGAAATTCAATAAAATGTTTATCACTTCCAAAGTTTCATTTGTTTAAAATTGCATTATTAAAATAGCATTTCTAGTATTAAGTATAAATCTCAGCTACCCATTTAAGTTTTAAATAGTCAAATTATTAAATTAACATTCAAAGAAGGCATTTTGAAGGACCATAAATATTATCAGGAAAAATACACAGTTTGGACAATTACACTTTTTAATCAATAAGGTAAATGAGCCAAATCATCAAAAATAAACAGTTTGTCCCTTAAGACAAATGTTTATTTGGTAACTTCTTTTTTCGTCTTTTGTTTTGATCATTAAGATAATAAAACAGAAAATATAAATAGGTAATTTATGGTTAGGTGTTCTTAAAAAAAAGAAAACACACACACACATATATCAAGAACTATGTGAAGTATCTGGAAAATTCTCATGAAAATGCAGAAACATAGCAGAAAGTTTTGGTACTGAGGCATGCTACCAGGGAGCTGGACACACTGGTCTCACATCCTATATGCTTTCACTGTTCTAGAACTTTTGTCTTCAACTTCTGAGAATCTGACTGACTAAACAGAGTCAATAGTTCCTTCCTATTTCCCTTGCTTCTGAATTGACCATCCTATTTTTCTTGCTCTGTCAATGTTTTCTGAACATACAAAAAATACCAAGACTATTTTTTATTCACATCAAGTTTGTTATATTTGCCTCAGAAACATATTTAGAAAAGTTTAACAGGTCACTGAGAAGTTGTAAAAGGTTTTACTCTCTCCAATTAACAGGTTCCTCCATTCAAAACTGTAAAATATAACTTAAATACTTGCCAATAATTAATATTAAACATAAAAATGATTGACTAATGAAAACTATAGCTGAGAAAAAAGCTTTGAGATAATTTAATAACCACAAATAATGTGTATCAAAACACTGTCAGTTTGTAATATCATAATACATCTATTTAATGAATATGCTGCTGTTCAAGGGGTAAAAGTACTTCAGGCAGTTAGGATACCAGGATAATTTTGAGCATTTAAAAAAATTTTTTAAAGAATTACTAGAATGTAAATTTTATATCAATTAAAACTATTATGTTTTATAACAAAAATAACAAATATTAATTTTGACCAATGTTCTTTAAGCATAGTAAATGCAAAATTTAGAGTGCATATATTTGTAAACAGATAATGCATTTCAGTTAACAGGAGCTTTCATGCTGGCATGGGAAAGGGATGGAAAGGAAAACACCTATCTTAACCACACATAATAGTCTTCTGCTCTGCTCCAGAGGAGAAATGAGTAACTTTCCCTCAAGCTTCTCTGATTTTCTTCTTAACCTATTACACATAAAACTAAACAAAGAAGAAAAAAAAACCTGAATATGATCATAAGATATCTGTCTTATATGAGCAATCTCTAATTTTAAAAATGTAATGATTCCTTTAAAAACAAAAATAAAATTAAAACTAAATTAAGTAAAACAGATGAAAGAATAAATAGAATAGAAATCAACAAAGCATAAGATAGAAGAAATCAATGAAATAAAAAATTATTTGAAATAATCAGAAAAAAATAAATGAACTTCTATCCAGACTGATTAAAAAAAAAAGAGAGAGAGAGAGAGAGAGAAGATAAAAATTACCAAAATTTTGGCCAGTAGACTCTAACAATATATAATGATCAAATGAGATTTATCCATTTATCCCAAGAAAGCAAGTTTGGATTAACATTCAAATAGTAATTAATATAATTTACTATATTAGCAGATTGAAAGAAAAAAAAAAAAGACCATTTCAGTGGATGCAGAAAAATCATTTCATTGGAAAGGAAGAATTAAAACTGCCTTAGTAAATTATCTTATAGAACATGATCACCTATATAGATAATCCAATGGAATCTATCAAAAAATACTACTAGAAATAAAAGAGTTTACAAAGCAGTGAAATCCAACACTGATATACAATCCATGAAACTGAATAATAATAATGAATTATCAAAAATTCAAATTTAGAAAAAATACATTTAAAAGCAGATAAAAACATGAAATATTTAGGGGTAAATCTGATAAAATCTGTGCAAGACTTGAAGTCAAAACCACAAAACACACTGAGAGAAATAAAAAATATATGTAAACAGAGAGACATAATTTGTTCACATGTCAGAGGATGCAATAGTGTTAAGATGTCATTTCTCCCCAAACTGATACAAAGATCAAACACATCCCAAACAAAATCCCAGCAGGGATTTGAAAACTAATTCTAAAAGTCAAGCAGAAATGCAAAGAATCTAAAATAATCAAAACAACTGTGTGTGCCATTTCTAGGGCTAACTCTACTAGGTTAAAAAACTTCTTATACAGTTGGCATTCAAAAAAGAGGAGTGACGGCTAAAAGGCAAAAAGATTAACAGAAAAAAACAGGCTTTCCAAAAAGAGACATATATGGACAACTGATTGTTTTTACAAAGGAATAAAGACAACTGGGTGGGGAAAGGACAGTCTTTTTAACAACTCATGCTGCAACAACTGACAATCAATATGCAAACAAAAGAAAAAGAAAGCTGATCCATGCTATAACCTGTATGTAAAATTACTCACAGTGGATCAGAGGTCTAAATTTTTAAAACTTAAAACTTTTAGAGTAATACACAGAAGAAAATCTTTGGGAGTTTGGTGTACACAAAGATTCTTAGTATGATATTGAAAAAGCATAACCCATAAAAAAAGAACAAAATGGCAAATTTGATTTCATCAAATTAAAAACTTCAACTATTCAAAAGGCACCGTTAAAGAGAATGAAAAGACATATCAACTGAGCCACCAGGGAAGTCCAAAACAGGAAAATGATTTGTAAATCACATATTTGATAAACAATTTGTATCTAGAATGTATAAAGAGCCCTTTCATCTAAACAAAAAGGAACTCTCAAGACTCAACAAAAACTAAACGATCTGTACAAACACATCATCAGAGAATATATATGGTTCAGTTCAGTCGGTGCTCAACATCATTAATCATTAGAGACATGTACATTAAAACTACAAAGATATACCACCATACCGCTATTAGAATGGCTGAAATTAAAAACCTGACCACAGAAAATTTTCACAAGAATGTTTGTAGACCCAGAAATCTCATGCACTGCTGATTGGAATGTAAATGAAACTACTACTTTGGAAAACAGTTCGATAGTTTTTTAAGAGGTGAAACATGTGTCTACCACACAACCCAGCCATTCCACTTCTAGATATTTCCCCAAGAGAGACAAAAACACAGGTCCATATACAGTCTTGTACGTGATGTTCAGAACCACTTTATTTGCAAAAGCCAAAAACCAGAAAATCCCAACTGCTCAATGAGGAACAAGGTAAACAAATTGTAGCATATCCATACAATGAAATGTTAACTAACAAAAAAGGAAATAAACTATTAATGCAATAACATGAACACATTCCGTCTAGGTCTTACTGCCAATAACCTCATGCTTAAGTTCTTGTAGTATTCTAGCCCTGAGGAGTTCCCCAGGAATTACAGAAGTTATGATGGCAAAGAGGAATACTTATGGAAGTCTTGTAACATAACTTGGGTTCAGGGTTATTTAATTATTCTACTATTGCAGCATCCATCAGAATAATAGACCTGTAAGTGCTCTCATCAAGGCCAAGGATAGCAATAAGCTGAGATGGAAATTAGACTTTAACAGTTATAACTGAGGATACTTAAAAGATTAATAATTCCAACACAGTATTGAACAGATCTCAGCATAAATACATAAATGGGTGAATAATCCTTTTCTTTACCCAATTCTACATTAGGAGAAAATCCTCTGTGTTCAATCTAAGCAAAGGGAACATGAACCCCTAGATCAAGCTTATGATCTTGCAAATAGCCAATAAATGAGTCAAATACATTATCAACATCTAATGTCAACAACACAGCCAAAGTGCTAATAGAAATTGTATTTTCTCATTGGCATATTCAGTGCTTCAGAGGGCCCAATGTTTTCATAAAGCATCAAATGAGAAGATTTCAAGGTAGTAGATAAAGTATGTGCATGAACTGAACTGGGCAGTATTGATGGGTGCCTAATGAGGTTATGGAACAAATCAACATAGCTGGCCTACTGCCTGTTCATTAGCCATCCTAGAAGAGCCTGAGGGGCCCCACCTAGAACCAAAAGAAAGCATCACTGGACTTCAAGATCATGAGTATCATACAATCAGAAAAAGTTTACAGCCAGAAAGGCTCTAAGGAACCATGTAGTTCAGTGTCCACAAGTCTGTATATCATTGCTGTTCTTCAGTGATTCCATGAACTTCTTGAAATTGTATGCAAAATTGCATGTATACATTCGCAAGAGCCACTGATCTAGTTCAATCATTTCATTTACTGGATGAGGAAACAGTTCCATTGAAACTGGATCATAACTCACTAGTACCAAATTGGAGATAGCATCTCGAGTTCCCGCTATTTGTTTTTGCTATCACATACTGTCTCCTATTCAAGTATTTAGTCTTAACTGCAGTAGAAAAAGACAGCTAGAATCCCTAATCTCTGCTTCCCTAAAAGATTTAGTGTCTTCTGTGTAATCACTCAATAAGCTCTTCATGAGTTCATTTATACTGCCCTTCCTTGCCAACACACCAAATATAACCTGTGTGATGTCTATGTTCTGGAAACCTTTTCAATTGAAACAATATCTGACATAAGTAGCTCATGCCCTACTGATATCTCAGAAACCAAAAGTAAAGCTGCCAGATTATATAAAGGAGAATATAGAGAATATAATTCTGGCTAAGAGGAACAAATCCAATCCTGGTTCACATGAAAACAGGCAGTACAGGTGAGTCAGAATCTCATAAGGCTGCAGACACTGAGAGGAGAGATATTAGGGTACAAGTGAGCCTTTCCTCCTTTGGCAGGTAAGGGCTCAGAGTGAGATAAGTTGGTTTATCAAACTGTGGCGGTACTAGTACCTACATTGGTGAAAACAGGATACATTAGTAGGCCGGAAGCTCCAAGCTCAACCTCCTGGAGAACATCAAGGGAATATTTTTTTTTCCTACTTCTCTGGATTTTTCTTTTGTTCTTATAATAAATGGAACATATTGTCAACTGAACTTGAGAAGTGAATCAGGTCTCTGTTAAAACACCAACGGAAATATAAGAATTCCAGACTGTATCATTTATCTTTTCAGTTAATAGGATATTAATCAAATACTATGAAATCTAGGAAAAGGATTTGATTAAAAGTTCCATGTTTCTTTCCTTAGATAGAAAGTTCTGTGCAATAAATTAAATTTTTTTTAACTAAAAAGGTTTTGAGACTGTAATTGTGCAAGGACAAGGCTACATATTCCTTTATACTGCCTTATATGTAAAGAACAAATGTTTGTTAAAAAATTGAATTGGTGTATAAATCATCTAACAAATGATCACCCTGTGTGTTAGTTGCTCAGTCATGTCTGACTCTGCAATTCATGGAACACTCCAAGCTAGAATCCTGGAGTGGGGTGACATTGCCTTCTCCAGGGGATCTTCCCCACCCAGGGAATGAAACCAAGTTTCCCGCATTGCAGGCAGATTCTTTACTGTCTGAGCTGCCAGGGAAGCCCAAAATGATCATCCTGATCATTTCCAAAGGAAAAAGAAACCTTGCTCAAGAACTGCTCCCCTTACGAATGCACTAAGGCTATTTTTTTTAAATTGGCTTTCCTTGAGCAATGCTCTATAAATTTCAATCAACATTTTAGTTTTTCCAAAATGGCTCTCATTTTACAAATAGATACCAGGACTTTTATATGTTCAATAAATTAAGATTTTCTCTCAGCATTGCTGTTATAAAAGAAATTATACATCTCCAGTAATATATTTTGGCTAATGAATAAGAATTAATAACACTATTAGATTCACTTTCACACGGCTTAACAGCAGTCTTTGGGGTTTGCTGATTAGGGCAAGTAGCCACTCAACATGAATTTGTACAAAGTAAACCTCTATCTCAAATCTAAACAACTGTTTTCTCTTAATAAACCTGCTTCTTTCTCTATATTGATTATTATGATTAGGAGCATTATAATTTTTATCTAGTATAATACTTTAAAAATTGACTAATTAAAAAAAAAATTGGAAGTCTTTGACTATAAGGATCCATGTACTCAGTCGTGTCCGACTCTTTGTGACCCTATTGATTTCAGCCCACCAGGCTTCTCTGTCCACGGACTTCTCCAAGCAAGAATACTGGAGTAGATTGCCATTTCCTTCTCCAGGGGATCTTCCCAATCCACGGATCAAATGCGCGTCTTCTGAATTGACAGGCAGATTCTTTACCAATAAGCCACCAAGGAAAACTTTGATCTATCTATTGAGTGATTACTAAAAAGACCTACTTCAAGCTTGTCTGTATTTAACCTAAAGCACCTAATGGGAAAGGACCTTTTCCCAAAAGCACTTATTGAAAATAATTACAAGGCAGTTGTCTTAGGCAGTGAATAAGAATGGCAAACAAACAAATTTTATGATTCGTTTAGGTGTTCACCTCTACCATTGGAATCTCTTCAAGGGCAAAGATTACACCAAACAAATGTTTGTTCCCACAGATCCTATTACAATGCTTAAGACATAGTGAGTATACATGTCAGCTGAGGTAATTTGTAAGTGAATGAATGAAAAGATATGGAAGAACTAAGATCCCTCTTCTGTTGGATGTGTAACTGGTTCAATCATATGAATCTTTTTCTCCTTTTTCACATATTAGAACTTTCAGAATATACTTGTTCCCACATCCTTAGATACAATTAAATAAAACATTGATTTCTACAGCTGTCATTAAAAAAGAACCACATTGGATGACTTCAACAACAGAAGTCTATTTCCTCACAGTTTTGGATGCTGAAAGTCTGAGATCAAGAAAGACTCAGCAGGGCTGGTTCCTCCTGAGGGCTGTGTAGTAGAATCCGTTAGAGGTGTCTTTCCACGGCTTTTGATGACAGTATTCACTCTGTGCCTTTACGGGGTCTTCCCTCTGTCCATGTCTATGACCAAAACTCCTCTTTTTATAACAGTATCAGTGATATTAGATTAGGCCCAACCCTAATGACCTCATTTTAATCTAACCACCTCTGTAAAGAGCCTATTTCCAAATGAGATCACATTCCAAGATACTGGCAGTTACGATATCAACACGATTTTTTAGGGAAACACAATTCAACTTAAACACCTATCCTCACTCACAGAAAAAGGGTGTATTATGGTTATGCTTTTCAGTCTTTTCAGACTATTTTTAAACAATAAGTCAGATTTTTCAGGATATTTTCTATTCCCTTTAAAATATTTTATGAAGAAAAAAATCCCTAAGGTCTGTAGCAGTGGTTTTGAAATCCAGATGTTACATCAAAGTCAGCACTAGAGCTGAAGCAAGAACAACTGAAGTAATTTTGTTCCTGGCTCAGACATTAAACATTGAATCTGCCCTGGGCAAAGACCTTAAATAATCTGAGCTTCTGTTCTTCACCTGCAAAAGGAAGTGTTTAGGCTGAATCTCTCTGCAATTCCACAAGCCTAAAGACTCTGATTCTACCTTGTCTTATTTTGCCACAGCAATTGGCACTGTTGGATGTGACCTGGAAATAACACAAGAGTCCTTATTTAATGAAGAGATTAATATAAATTCAGTCGAGTTTTGAAATGTTTGCACAGCTGAAGACCATGAACCTCCCAGACTTCTTAGACAAATTCCATCCATTCTCTGAGGACAAACTGCCTTTGGAATTGTAAATGCACACAGATGTTGCTTTCAGCACAAAAAAAATACCTATGGTAGGTATGGCTCATGGCAGTGCCTTAAGCCACTCCAAAGTAATTTGCATCAAGATTGAGTATTCCAGCTATCTTCATTTTCTCAAAAATTAGTCCTAGAAAAATAGAACCTATCACAACAGGTTATAGGATTTAAGTTACATATTAATTTATAAAAATTATCTTGGATTCTATGATATAATTCAAAGCAACTTACAAAATGGTGACCAGGTATTCTAAAATTATAAATTTTTAAAGTATCTATTTTTAAAAAAACACCAAATGACAACAGAATCAAGACAATGAAATGATCTTTATTGACACAAGGAAAAACAAGTATGCATTTGAAAAAGAATCCATTTCTTTTGATGAAAGTACTTTTATAAATTTCATACAGAGTATGGTGATCAAAAGTTTTGGGAAAAATGTGTTGAAAGAGAATGACTTCATTCGAACATTGCCTTTGAGAAATAATCATGGGATATTATAACACAAGACTAGGATATGTTAGGACAATTTGAGACAATATTAACACTGGGGGAAAAATGCACCAATACTTCAGCAGATTTTTTAGAACACAAGGAATTCCTTAAATTATCTGCTGAGACTAATTCTTAAGGATACCAGATATATATTAAACTGTCATTAACTTACTTATGCATATAATAGACACTGGAGAGAAACAAGTAAGCTGACTTCAAAAAGCAACTGTCTCAATACCCAACACTTGAAAAAAATAATAATGACAAATTGTTTTAAAAGTACTACCAAAATGAAACTTTTAAGAAAAGTAGAGTGTGTTTAGGCTTTTTTTAAATAACTATGTTAATAAACATCTTGAGTCTAAGAAGGTGTTTGACTATCTGAAGCTTCTAAGATTTATAAATTTCACTGCAGTTCTGGATAACAAAAAGGTATTGCAGAGTATGGGGCAGATGGCTGTAAAATCATGGCTCATACTTACAATATTTATTAATTAATATAGTGGTAAAAAGTGATACAGAGCTGAAAAAGAACACCAGCAACATTAATACAAGTTATGGTGATCTGAGGTTCATGATGTACTTTCTGAGAGTATACTGATCACCCAAAATTGATAAAGTAATTCTTCCATTGAAGCAACATCCCATTCTACAAGTAATTTCTTACAAGATACTGAGTGTCTCAATGTTCTTATATGGTTGATTCACTTCTTATGGCTGTGTGTGCACAGAAAATGGTTTATTCATTTTTGCTGGCAATAGTTCTGGAATATATAGGTACTACTTTATATACCTATAACATACTTTAAAAGTAAATATCTCTCCTTTTCCTCCCAGGATGAAAGCCTCACTGCAAATTTTAATTAAGATCAGAAGTGATACTATATATTTTACGGGTGAGTCTAAAGTATGAAGAGATTAAATGGCCAGCTTATTTTGCTAATCATGAAATAGAAATCCACCAGCTCCCACTTCAATTAATAATACACCCAAAAAAGACTCTCAAAGCTGTGTTTTCTGAATAAAAGGCTCTTACAACCTGTGGGATAGGAGCTGAACTTCCCCCTACTTATTTAGTTCACGCCACTATTTTTACTTCATCTAAGCTTTCCCTCCTTTTACTCTCCACATGTTTTGGAAATTATAAGGCTGCCCCTTTTCTTTAAACATGAAACTAGGAGTTCTTGACTTTTTAAAAAAGATCATTGTTGAGATATAACTCACGTACAATAAAATTCACCCATTTGAAATGTTTGATTCAATGGTTACTATATCCACAATGTTGTCTATTAATCACCACAAATTTAAAACAATTTTATCCTTCCAAAAAGAAATCCCATAATTCAGTCACTCCCATTTCCCTCTCTCCCACTACTAGGAAATCAATAATCTACTTTGTCTGTATCAATTTATCAATTCTGGACCTTTCATATAAAAGGAATCACACAGTATGTGGTCTTTGTGATCGGCTTCTTTGACTTACCATATGTTTTCAAAGTTCAATTACATAGTAGAATGTATCAATACTTCATTCCTTTATTGCCAAATAATATTCTACTGTATATATTTTATTTATCCATGCATCCGCTGATGAACAATTGGATTGTTTGCACATTGAGGCTATTATGAAAAATCTGCTATGAACATTCATGTACATGTCTTCATGTGATCAGACATGATCCTGTTTATCCTGAATATATAACTAGCAGTGGAATTCCTGAATCATATAGAAAATCTATGTTTAACAATTTAAGGAAGAGCCAAACTATTTTCAAAAACAATTATACCAGTTCATATTCCCTTCATCGATATATGATGGTTCCAATTTTTCTATATCCTCACCAACATATACCATTATCTGAGTCATAGCAGTGGATACAAAGTGGTGTATTATTGTGGCTATGACTTGCATCTTTCTAATGTGTAATAATAAGCCTCCTTTCATGTGCTTATTGTCCATTTGCCTATCTTCTTTGGAGAAATGTCTGTTCAGATTATTTTCCCATTTTTAATTGACAGATACAATGTGGCAATGAAATGCTGAGACTCTATCCACATCAATATCACTAACAAAGTCAATATTGGACTAGGAGGGGAAAGACTGAAACCTCAAAGGTAGGCAATAATAACCAAGTATGTCTGACACCATGTCATGACCAAAGTCAAGTAAGTGGCTGTGATTTTATATGATTCATATAGCTTGAAGATGTAAGGAGCAGCCTCAAAGGGTGAACTGGGGTGCCTATAGCTGTGAATGGTAGGAACTAAGCTGGATATGAAAATCAATTACTAATAGGCTGGTTTACAATAGGGTTTTGAATCAAGAAATGAAGGAGGAAACTAAGTCAGGTGGACAAAGCAAATAAGATAAAAGGGGAGTGCCATGAGATTGTAAAGAAATGTACTAAGAATTTATCCCAAATACTGTACATGTGAAGTGGAGAATAGTCTCTACGCTTAGGTTAGAAAGTGGCATTTTACACACTTCATCCTTATAAAGGGATGCTTTATGAATTTGTAAAGATTTACGCAAAATATTGATGCCTACAACTAAAAGGCATTATTGAATCCTTGCTGTATCCCAAATACTATCCCAATGGCTTTACGCATATTATTTCACCTAATTCTCATGAGTACCATAGGAGGTTAATTCAATTATATTAATAAAAGACGTGACAAAACTAAGGTTTGTAAAAGGTTAAGTATCTTATGTAAGTCGCACAGCTATAAAACAGCTGAATTTAGATTTAAAACCAGATCTAGCTAACTCCAATTATGTGGTCTTTGATTATAATAATGAAGATGAAGAAAAACTGCATTTGGATCAAGCTTCATCTTTTACTTAAAATAATAAAAAGTGGTATATGGCTTGGATGATAGAGGTTAATAAGGTTTGTAATATTCATTGGTTATTAGAATTACCATCAAACTAAACAGCCAAATATGAAACTTTTGAGCTATCTGTGACTTCTTCTCCCAACATATCACTTCTATCTGACACCCATTTTCCATTCCACTGTCATGAGTTCAGTTCACTTCAGTTCAGTCGCTCAGTCGTGTCCAACTCTTTGGGACCCCATGAATCGCAGTACGCCAGCCTCCCTGTCCACCACCAACTCCTGGAGTTCACTCAGACTCACATCCATCGAGTCAGTGATGCCATTCAGCCATCTCATCCTCTGTTGTCCCCTTTTCCTCCTGCCCTCAATCCCTCCCAGCATCAGAGCCTTTTGCAATGAGTCAACTCTTCGCATGAGGTGGCCAGAGTACTGGAGTTTCAGCTTTAGCATCATTCCTTCCAAAGAAATCCCAGGGCTGATCTCCTTCAGAATGGACTGGTTGGATCTCCTTGCAGTCCAAGGGACTCTCAAGAGTGTTCTCCAACACCACAGTTCAAAAGCATCAATTCTTCAGTGCTCAGCTTTCTTCACAGTCCAACTCTCACATCCATACATGACTACTGGAAAAACCATAGCCTGACTAGACGGACCTTTGATGGCAAACTGATGTCTCTGCTTTTGAATATGCTATCTAGGTTGATCATAACTTTTCTTCCAAGGAGTAAGCGTCTTTTAATTTCATGGCTGCAGTCACCATCTGCAGTGATTTTGGAGCCCCCAAAAATAAAGTCTGACGTTGTTTCCACTGTTTCCCCATCTATTTCCCATGAAGTGATGGGACCAGATGCCATGATCTTCATTTTCTGAATGCTGAACTTTAAGCCAACTTTTTCACTCTCCTCTTTCACTTTCATCAAGAGGCTTTTTAGGTCCTCTTCACTTTCTGCCATAAGGGTGGTGTCATCTGCATATCTGAGGTTACTGATATTTCTGCCAGCAATCTTGATTCCAGCTTGTGCTTCTTCCAGCCCAGAATTTCTCATGATGTACTCTGCATTTAAGTTAAATAAGCAGGATGACAATATACAGCCTTGATGTACTCCTTTTCCTATTTGGAACCAGTCTGTTGTTCCATGTCCAGTTCAAACTGTTGCTTCCTGACCTGCATACACATTTCTCAAGAGGCAGGTCAGGCGGTCTGGTATTCCCATGTCTTTCAGAATTTTCCACAGTTTCGTGTGATCCACACAGTCAAAGGCTTTGGCATAGTCAATAAAGCAGAAATAGACGTTTTTCTGGAACTCTCTTGCTTTTTCCATGATCCAGCAGATGTTGGCAATTTGATCTCTGGTTCCTCTGCCTTTTCTAAAACCAACTTGAACATCTGGGAGTTCACGGTTCACATATTGCTGAAGCCTGGCGTGGAGAATTTTGAGCATTGCTTTACTAGCATGTGAGATGAGAACAATTGTGCGGTAGTTTGAGCATTCTTTGGCATTGCCTTTCTTTGGGATTGGAATGAAAACTGACCTTTTCCAGTCCTGTGGCCACTGCTGAGTTTTCCAAATTTGCTGGCATATTGAGTGCAGCATTTTGACAGCATCATCTTTCAGGATTTGAAATAGCTCCACTGGAATTCCATCACCTCCACTAGCTTTGTTCGTAGTGATGCTTTCTAAGGCCCACTTGACTTCACATTCCAGGATGTCTGGCTCTAGGTGAGCAATGATTTCAGGTCATCATATTTGATAACTGTAGTATCTTTCTACCTGTTAACTGTCCTTATATAAATCCAGGTGATTCACTACTGTAAAACTAATTCTTAAATACAGTTCAGATCACAGCATATCTACATTCAAAAATATTCCATACTCTTCTCTCATATCTATCAAATCAAATAGAGCTAACTGAACACAAGCTGGAATCAAGATTGCCGGGAGAAATATCAATAACCTCAGATATGCAGAGGACACCACCCTTATGGCAGAAAGTGAAAAGGAACTAAAAAGCCTCTTGATGAAAGTGAAAGAGGAGAGAAAAAAGTTGGCTTAAAACTCAACATTCAGAAAATGAAGATCATGGCATCTGGTCCCATCACTTCACAGGAAATAGATGGGGAAACAGTGGAAACAGTGTCAGACTTTATTTTGGGGGCTCCAAAATCACTGCAGATGGTGACTGCAGCCATGAAATTAAAAGACGCTTACTCCTTGGAAGAAAAGTTATGACCAAACTAGATAGTATATTCAAAAGCAGAGACATTACTTTGCTGACTAAGGTCCATCTAGTCAAGGCTATGGATTTTCCAGTGGTCACGTATGGATGTGAGAGTTGGACTGTGAAGAAGGCTGAGCACCGAAGAATTGATGCTTCTGAACTGTGGTGTTGGAGAAGACTCTTGAGAGTCCCTTGGACTGCAAGGAGATCCAACCAGTCCATTCTGAAGGAGATCAGCCCTGGGATTTCTTTGGAAGGAATGATGCTAAAGCTGAAGCTCCAATACCTTGGCCACCTCATGCGAAGAGTTGACTCATTGGAAAAGATTCTGATGCTGGGAGGGATTGGGGCAGGAGGAGAAGGGGACGACCGAGGATGAGATGGCTGGATGGCATCACGGACTCGATGGACATGAGTCTGAGTGAACTCCAGGAGATGGTGATGGACAGGGAGGCCTGGCATGCTGCGATTCATGGGGTCGCAAAGAGTTGGACATGAATGAGCGACTGAACTGAACTGAACTGACCTTCACATTCCTGGCCTCCATAATATACCCATGACTTCCCATTCCAGCCTAGACATCTTAGCTGCCTACAGTTACTATTGTTGAAAACTACTCTATGTTTCCAAACTTAATCCACTTATTTATTCTTTTCTCTGGCATGGAATGCCTCCCCTATGTCTGCCCATTGAAATTCAATCCATCTCAAATGCCACGTCTTCCAGGAAAACTATCCCAATTCCCTCAAGATAATTCCTTCCTCTTTTAATTACATTTTTTCTTGTGTAGCTCATGTAACTCTAGATTACTATATCCTCGTGGGTCACTTAATCTCCCTTTCTAGACATCAAATTCTCTGAAAGCAAAGCTTGTGCATTACTCTTGTTTGAATTCCAAAACACTCAGCAGATGTTTTGAAATTATGGCCATTAAAAATAGTCATTGGATTAAATTATTAAAGTTGAAAAAATATAGTGATGCATTAGTCAGAACTATTTTGGTTGCAAACCCATCTAATTTAGACCCAAAGAGAATTGTTTTGGGCTCATATGAACAAATTATGGAAAAGGAAAACTACCTTGCCATAGACATGGCCACTAGTGGTGTACCGGTTTCTATCCTCTAAGCTTCAGCAACAGAGAGAAAGGAATCTTCTGCAATACTCACCTCGACACCTGCATCTGTTTAAAAAATACCAGAAAAAAAGTTTCTGACTGCCCAGCTTAATTCACTGATTCACTGAACTTTTGACAGTAGTCAAAGTTGAGCATAAAAAGGTAGCAGCGCCAGTTAAAGACCTCATGGATAAAGTAAGGAATCATGTATGTGTGTGTGTGTGTTAGAGTGCTTTCTCAGAAAATGAGAGAAGGGATATGATATAAACAAATATTTAATGTCCATTATAAGTAGTGAAAGGTTTTAGTGATAACTGATTACTGTTGAATAGTTGATTAAAAACAAAAAAAAAAAGGAGGAAAGGAAAATTTTAGTCTATCAGTATATACACAGAATTTAGAACAAATGGTATCATTTGTTTTCCCATTCCTACTACTGTTCTTTCTCCAACATTCCGAAGTTGGCAGGTTCAGACTTTACATACTCTATGTAGAAGTAAGGCTGTGTAAAACTGTTGATAAATTTCCCAGATTGATATAAAAAGGAAAAAGATTGCTTAACCGTTTGGGAATCCAGTATTCCATGATGGTTAAAACAGTGTTACTGAATATAAATTTTAGCCTTTCTCATGTAAATTAACTTTTTTACTTTCTGGCATCATATTTCTCTCTTCTACTTTTATTGTTGGAAATACACATATTTATACATTTTTTCATTTATCTCAGAGTATCATATATACATGACAGCAAGAATCATAGACTCAAGTAACCATTAATATAATTACCAGAAAGACAGAATAAATGAGTAGGAAATAAGGTGATCTGAGAAGTGTCTACTCTTGAAATGGGCAGCTGTTATGTTGCTCCAGGCAACTGTTCCATTGAGGGAAGGCAGATGAGTGTTGTTGAATCAGATGGTTCCTAATATCAAAAAATTTCAGAAAGTCAAGAGTTATATATGAAACCTCTTGATTTCTATATGTGAATCACCAACTCATATTTTCAAATGCTTTATATACCAGACAGAGCAAATCTACAGGTAAAATATAACCTGCCGATTTTTTCTTCTGTTAGATAGGTTCAACAAGTACTCATTGAATGAATGCTTATATACAAAGCTAATGATCTGAAATCAAATCATGGTTTTCTATTAATTACAGTCCAGTTGTAAAGACTACTTTCTCAAGAAGAAAATGTTGGCATCAGTTCTTTAAAATGCTGTTTAAAATTTTAACTTTTAGGGGAGAATCATTCTTTTGTTAAAGGGAAGCATAGGAAAATATAATCCTAAAAATTATTTCTGAAGAAGTTAGTCAAATGGATTATCAATTCACTCTTACAGATGCCTTTCATATGTTATTAAAAGGATAATATAGCTAGTATTTATTGGTATTCTTGTTTATTTCTTCATACTTAAGTAACACAAAGTTTAATTGTTTAAATTACTCAATTTAATCCTTGTCATGAAGACATTTAAAACTGCTATCAGCCATACTGATAACTCTTTATTTGAATTTCTATAGCCCTTATTTGTTGTATGTCATTTAGTGATATTTTCCAGCTTCAAGGAGTTTGTTGACTATAGAAGTGAAATATCTATACAGTGAAGCAATGGACAGAACAACAAACTGCTATTAGGAGATCCAGTCAGATTTAAATTCATTAATTGTGGGACCTCCAAGCCAGGCTTCAGCAATATGTGAACCGTGAACTTCCAGATGTTCAAGCTGGTTTTAGAAAAGGCAGAGGAACCAGAGATCAAATTGCCAACATCCGCTGGATCATGGAAAAAGCAAGAGAGTTCCAGAAAAACATCTATTTCTGCTTTCTTGACTATGCCAAAGCCTTTGACTGTGTGGATCACAAGAAACAGTGGAAAATTCTGAAAGACATGGGAATACCAGACCACCTGACCTGCCTCTTGAGAAATTTGTATGCAGGTCAGGAAGCAACAGTTAGAACTGGACATGGAACAACAGGCTGGTTCCAAATAGGAAAAGGAGTACGTCAAGGCTGTATATTGTCACTCTGTTTATTTAACTTAAATGCAGAGTACATCATGAGAAATTCTGGGCTGGAAGAAGCACAAGCTGAAATCAAGATTGCCGGGAGAAATATCAATAACCTCAGATACTCAGATGACACCACCCTTATGGCAGAAAGTGAAGAGGAACAAAAGAGCCTCTTGATGAAAGTGAAAGAGGAGAGTGAAGAAGTTGGCTTAAAGCTCCACATTCAGAAAACGAAGATCATGGCATCTGGTCCCATCACTTTATGGGAAATAGATGGGGAAACAGTGGAAACAGTGTCAGACTTTATTTTTTTGGGCTCTAAAATCACTGCAGATGGTGACTGCAGCCATGAAATTAAAAGACACTTATCCTTGGAAGAAAAGTTATGATCAACCTAGATAGCATATTCAAAAGCAGAGACATCAGTTTGCCATCAAAGGTCTGTCTAGTCAAGGCTATGGTTTTTCCTGTGGTCATGTATGGATGTGAGAGTTGGACTGTGAAGGAGGCTGAGTGCTGAAGAATTGATGCTTTTGAACTGTGGTGTAGGAGAAGACTCCTGAGAGTCCCTTGGACTGCAAGGAGATCCCACCAGTCCATTCTGAAGGAGATCAACCCTGGGATTCCTTTGGAGGGAATGATGCTAAAGCTGAAACTCCAGTACTTTGGCCACCTCATGTGAAGAGTTGACTCATTGAAAAGACTCTGATGCTGGGAGGGATTGGGGGCAGGAGGAAAAGGGGTTGACAGAGGATGAGATGGCTGGATGGCATCACTGACTCGATGGATGTGAATCTGAGTGACCTCCAGGAGTTGGTGATGGACAGGGAGGCCTGGCATGCTGCGATTCATGGGGTCGCAAAGAGTCGGACACGACTGAGCGACTGAAGTGAACTGAACTGAACTGAGAAAGGAGAGAAAATGGTCTGCTATGTACTTCAGCAAAAACTCTTCAGCAGTAGTCAACTGAGAAAGGGGGACAACAGAGGGAAATCAGGCCTTTAGTTGTCCAAGGAACTATCAACTGCCAACTCCTGTTAAAAAAAGGAGATAGATATGAGAACCAGAAGGGCAGTGCTGATAAAACCTACTATGAAGAGATGTTGGGAGAAAGGAAGCAAAGAATAAAAATAAATGCCAAGACATGTGAGTAAAAGATGTTTTATCATTTAAAAAGCTATAATAAAAAATAATGTGGAGTACTTAGAGAAAAAAATAATAGTATGACCTGGGTTCTATATAAATACAAAATTAAAATCTAAGACAAAAAGCCCAAATAAAATGAGAGAAATGGAAATTTACTAGAAAATAAAAGGAAGATAAAAGGAAAGGCCCCTTACTTCTAAAGTTAAGAATGGAAATAGAAGATATTTTTTAAAATCACACTATAAATTGAAAGTACAATGTCTGAAGTGAAAACTATGTTGGGTCAATTTATCAGCAAATTACATGATTCAGGAAAAAGGACTATTGAATCTGAAAAACAAAGCAATGCAAACTATGCAAAAATAAACAAGAAACAGAACCATAAAGACAAAAGAAAAGAAGGGGAAAAGAAGAAGGTATTGTGGGGAATATAATATGTGTTTAAGTGAAACATATAACAATAACAGCACTAAAATGGGAGGAGAAAACAGCAAAATACTACTGTAAAATTCTGACACCATATATAAGTGGTATAATATCACTTGAAGGCAAACTCTGATAAGTTAATAAATGTATGCCATAAATTCTAAAATAAGCACTAAAAATTAAAAAAAGAAGAGTTACAGCTAATAATCAGCCAACAATTGAGATAGTATAAAATAATAATTTTAAAAGTATTCAATCTCAAAGAAGGAAATACATGAGGGAAGAAGATCAAAATTAGGATGGAATCAACAGAAAACAAACAGTGAGATGATAGAACTCAGCATATCAATACAATATGTAATTATTTATAAATACTATAATAAGAAAGCAAAATTATACAATTGGATTTAAAGAAAACAGCAAGACCCAACTGTTCACTGCTTACAGGAAATATATTCAATATAAAGAATCAAATGGGCTAAATGTAAATTGATGATAAATATACACTATGTTAATTCTAGCTGAAAGAAAACTGTAGTGGGTATATTAATATCAGAAAATTAGATTTCAGAGCAAAGAATAATACTAGAGATAAGGGATTTTTATGATAAAGGGGTTAACCTCTAATCAAGAAAACATAATACTCCTAAAGATTTATGCATCTAGTAAGGCAATATCAACACACATAAGGCAAAAATTAATAGAACTTGAGGAGAAATACGTAAGTCCATAATTATAGTCAGAGATTAATAACAGAGCAGAAAACAACAAAACATATAAAAAATAATGAAAACCAATTAAATAAGAGGCTGAGTCTTTGAGAAAAATCAAAACAATTGATGAACATCTAAAATGATGACCAAAAATAGATATTTGATACCAATTAAGAGAATTATTAGATAAAATGGAAACTCTAACAAGAAGATAGCAACTACCAAAGCTCATTCAAGAAAAATGGAAAACTCTGTATAGACTTAAATCTATTAAAAATATTGAATCTGTAGTTATAAACTTCTTTCACAAAGAAAACCAAAGAGTGAAAGTGAAAATCGCTCAGTCATGTCCAACTCTGTGTGACCCCATTGACTATGGAATTCTCCAGGCCAGAATATTGGACTGGAGAGCCATTCCCTCTCTAGGGGATCTTCCCAACCCAAGGATAGAACCCAGGTCTCCTGCAGTGCAGGCAGATTCTGTACCAGTTGAGCTACTAGGGAAGAGCAAAAAAGACCTATATAAATTGAGAGAAAAATCCATCTTTATGTATAAGATGACTCAGTATTGTCGCAATGTCAGTTTTTCCTTACTTGATCTGTAGATTCAGTTCCAACCAAACTTCCATGAATGTATTTTGTGAACATTAACAAACTGATTCTAAAATTTTTATGGAGAGGGAAAGGACACAGAATAGCCAAGACAATATTGAAGGAGAGGAACGGAGTTAGAGGACTGACACTATCCAACTTCAAAACTTACCATAAAGCTAGAAAGTGTGGTTGTGATAAAAGAGCAGACAAGTGTATCAACGGGACAAAATACAGAGCACATAAATAGACCCACAGGAACTAAAAAGCCTCTTGATGAAAGTGAAAGAGGAAAGTGAAAGAGCTGGCTTAAAACTCAACATTCAGAAAAATGAAGATCATGGCATCCAGTCCCATCACTTCATGGCAAATAGATGAAGGAAACAATGGAAACAATGACAGACTTTATTTTCTTGGGCTCCAAAATCACAGATGGTGACTAATTTAGCAGTTTTTCAGCATAGATGTTCCTGTTGCCTATAACAAAGATATTATTACTGTTTTGCCTAATTTTCAATGCCTTTTACTTATTTTTCTATTTTCAAAGGCTAGAAGTTGCAGTACCATGTTGAATAGAAGTGGTGAGAGTGGACACTCCTGTTTTGTTGGTGATCAGTTAAATTTTCATGCAGACTTTTACCAGGCATTACTAAGTATGATGATAGATGTAGATTTTTCAGATTCCCTTTATCAGATTGAGGAAGTTAACTTCTATTACTAGTTTTTTGAAAATTTTTATTAGAAATAGATGTTGGATTTTGACAGATGCTTTTTCTGTGACTAATCACAGATGGTGACTGCACCCATGAAATTAAAAGGTGCTTGCTCCTTGGAAGAAAAGCAATGACAAACCTAGACAGAATATTAAAAAGCAGAGACATTACTCTGCTGACAAAGGTCTGTATGTATAGTCAAAGCTGTGGTGTTTCCAGTGGCTATATATGGATGGGAGAGTTGGACCATGAAGAAGGTTGAGTGCCAAAGAACTGATGCTTTTGGTGATGGAGGTCTGTCTAGTCAAAGCTATGGTTTTTCCAGTAGTCGTGTATGGATGTGAGAGCTGGACCGTAAAGAAAGCTGAGCGCCAAATAATTGATGCTTTTGAACTGTGGTGTTGGAGAAGACTCTTGAGAGTCCCTTGGACATCAAGAAGATCAAACCAGTCAACCCTAAAGGAAATCAGTCCTGACTATTCATCAGAAGGACTGATGCTGAGTCTACAATACTCTGGCCACCTGATGCGAAGAACCGACTCATTAGAAGACCTTGACGCTGGGAAAGATTGAAGGCAGGAGGAGAAGGGGACGAAAGAGGATGAGATGTCTGGATGGTATCACGAATTCAATGGAATGAATTCAAGCAAACTCCAGGAGATGGTGAAGGACAAGGAAGCCTGGCTGTGCTTCAGTCCATGGGGTCTCAAAGAGTCAGACATGACAGAGCAAGAATAACGTGAATGGCAATCTAGTGCAGCAAACAGTCTTTTCAACAAACAATGCAGAAACATCCACGTATGAAAAAAAAAAAAGAAATCTGGACACAGAACTTACTGCACATCACATAACTCAAAAGGGATGACATACCTAAATGTAAAAAAACACTAAACGACTATAAAACCCATAGAAGACAACGCAGGAGAAAATCAAAGAAAACTTCGTCTGATATCTTAATTTGTGAATTCTGTAAACACACTTCATGATGAAGTAACAGAAATTCTACACAAATCTTCTAGAAATTGAAAATAAGGGAATACCTTTCAACTGATTCTATAAGACCAACATCACACTGATACCAAAATTAGGCAGACTTAAAACTACACAACAATAGCCCTTATGAACACACATAAAAGGATCCGAAACAAAATTTTAGCACATCTAATCTAACATTGCATGGAGGAAGAATACATCACTACAAAGCAGATATTACTCTTGGTGATGTAGCCCAATTAAACAACCAAAAATCAATGTATGTAATCATATTAACAAAAAGAATAAATAGTCAGAGAAAAAGCATCTGTCAAAATCCAACATCTATTTCTAATAAAATTTTCAAAAAACTAGTAATAGAAGTTAACTTCCTCAATCTGATAAAGGGAATCTGGAAAATCTACATCTATCATCATACTTAGTAATGCCTGGTAAAAGTCTGCATGAAAATTTAACTGATCACCAACAAAACAGGAGTGTCCACTCTCACCACTTCTATTCAACATGGTACTGCAACTTCTAGCCTTTGAAAATAGAAAAATAAGTAAAAGGCATTGAAAATTAGGTAAAATAGTAATAATATCTTTGTTATAGGCAACAGGATCATCTATGCTGAAAAACTGCTAAAATCTATTTTTTTAAAAGCCAAACTAGCACCAAAAAATGAGTTTAAGAAGTTATAGGATATACTTTAATATTAAAAAATTAATTTTGTATATATATACACAAAATAAACAATAAAAATAACAGAATACCATTTACAATTATATTAAAAATATAAAATACTTAGGGGAAAATCTGTGAAGATCAGGAAAGACCTATACATTGAAAACTTTATTTATTAATGATGACCTAATAAAAATAATCTAAATAAACAAATGGATAAACACTGTCAATGGATCAGAAGACGGAATAGTGTCAAGATACCGTTCTCTTCAAATTAATGTATAGATTCAATGTAATTCTAAACAAAATTCCATCAAGTTGTCTATAAATATTGAAAAATTGATTTTAAAATGCATGCATGAACTCCACAACTTAGAATAGACAAAATAACTTTGAAATGTTTGAAATTCAATCCTGTCTGATTTCAGGTCTTTTTACACAGCTACCATCATCAAGATAATATAGTACTGTCACAAAAATAAGCAAAAATGGAATAAAATAGAGATTCCAAAAACAGACCCATAATATATGAATGAAATATTCTGACAAAGACACAAAAGTAACTCATTAGAGAAAAGATTTTAAGAAAATGGTACTGGAAAAATTATATATTTATTTGCAAAAAAAGATTCTAATCCATATTTTGCAAAAATTAATCAAGATGGATCAAAATATACAAAAATTAAATCAAGCTGGATCACGACCTTATCATAAAATCTAAGACTAAAAATTAAAGGAAAAAAGATATGAAAACAAAAGCACAATGCATAATAGACTAAAATGATAAGCTAGATATCATCAAAATAATTTCTACTATTCAAAAGAAACTGTTTAGGAGAACAAAAAGATAAACCACATAAGAGGAGAAAACATATGGAAATCGTATATCTGATGAAGGACTTGTATATGGAAACACAAAGTACTTTGAAAGCTCAATAATAAAAAAGCACACAACCCAATAATTCTCGCAAAAGATTTGAACAGAAAAGTCACCAAAGAAGGTATGTGGATGACAAAGAAGTAAATGAAAAGATCCTAAATGTCATTGGTTATTAGGGGAAAACACATTAAACTGGCAACAATATTGTCACTAAAACCTATTAGAATGATTGAAGTTAAGAGACTAACCATACCAAGTGTTGACAAGAATGTGGAGGGACTGGAGCTTACAAACATTGGTGACTAGAATGTGAAATGGTCACTCACTTTGGAAGCCAGTTTGACAGATTTAAAAAATTAAACATATATCTGCCATAACATCCAGCCATTTAACTCATAGGTATTTACCCAAAATAAAAGAAAGCACAGAAGAATAAAACAGTACATACCATTAAATTCCATTAAATTTATGTAGAACTGTAGAAAATGAAAACCAATACAGAATGATAGAAGGCAAAGCAGTTGTTACTTGGTGATGCAAAGAAAGAAGTCAAGAGAAATGGGAGGGAGGGATTAGCAAGAGACCTGGGGAAATGTCTGGGGATGATGGATATGTCCACTGTCCTGATTGTTGTGAGGTTTGACAATGTATAAACAAATCCAATCTTATCAAATTGTATATTTTTAAATAGGCATTGCATATTATATGTCAATTATTCTCAAACTGTTAAAAAAGAGACAGATGAATCCCTATCAATCTAAGGACATGTGATAGAAAAATTTTGGAAGAGCTTTCTCTCCTGATTACCACAATCAAAAGTAAATGTCAAGTTTGAAACAAAGTAACGGCCCACAATTTTCTCCAAGTCATCCATCCTCAATCAAAATTCCTTGCACAAACAGAAGTAAATTTTAGAATGTTAAAATAAGGTAAAAGGTCCTCTGATAATGGGCACACTCTCATGGAATCTCTCCAATATTGAATGAGATTAATAAAATCCAGTTCTCTGTCTGAATTAATGATATAACAGTTTCTGAAACATTCTTACTTTAAGTCTGATCATTTGTCTCCTGAGCATCAAATTCCTACTCCTGTTTTCTGCTCCATCCAAATGCCTATGATTCTTTCTCAACACATCCCAAATGCCTGATACTATGGCTGAGCTGTGCACAAACAAAAACATATATTTACTATCTGTCCCTTTATAAGCAAAGTCTTCTGATACCAGTTTTATTCCTTTAAATTCCCACATTTCACATCTCTCTTAAGCATCATTCATTATATTATGCATCTTATGTTTAAGATCTTTAAGGGCAGGAACTCAACTATACAAGCACTATGTAGTACTTTGCATTCAGTCAGTTCTCAATAAAATCTGTTAAATCAGATAATTTATGAATGAAAAGAGATAAATCAGCAGATACTAACTAGGATGAGCTCTTAATTCCAGAATAATAAGAGTGCATTGCTATCATTAGATTAGGCTATGATACTCTAACAACTTTTGCCTACAGCTCAAAGAATGTTGGAGTTGAAATAGGCTTTAGAGCTCTGCAAATCAATCTATTTGTTTTTAGCTGAAAAAACTGAGGGCCAGAGAGTTTAAGTGATTAGCCAAGGATAAAATAAAGAGTGCTAGAACAGACTAAAGCTCATGCCTGCTAGAGATAATGGAACAGATAGGTTCATGGGCAGGCTTTAAAAGATAGGTTAACTCCCCCCAAAATGTATAGCTGCTAAATGTCACATATGTGCATGTAAACATCTTCTTGGGAAGAGTATTATATTCTCATAAGTATCATAAAGAGTTCATAATCAAAAAAAAACTGAGAAAAAGATTTTTTTTTGGAGAATCACTGATTGTTATCATCTAGTTAAGTAGTAAAGCTACTGGTCAACAGGTCTGATCATCCTATATTATTTATCACATCCAAGGCAAAAGCCAACACACATTGTGCCAGTGTAAACAGCTACTGTGCACAGCAATTCAAATACTTCAGGTATCCCTCTTTATTTTCCCCTAAGGATCCTTCAGTGTAGAAGTACTTCTGCAGTACTAATCAAAACAATCAAATCAAGATTGTGTGCTTAACAGGGGGATGGGGGTGGGAGTTAACGTAAAAGGGAAAAGTTGTATATTTCCTATCTTAAGAAATATTTCAAGGAGGTTATTTGGTATGCATGAAGAAAAAAGATTTAATGACAGATGTCAAATAATTTACTATCATTATCATTCTGATTTTAGGAAATCTATTTGTCAAAAAATCTTTCAATAAAATGAATCTATGAAACTGATGATTCAATACAAGTACAAACTAAATGAGACATACGGTTTCTGTAGATAATGAGCAATACTATTATGCAGACTAGATATTAATGTGCACTGCCTACCAATGGTAGCATTATTATTGCCAAACATATCAGGTCAGTTCAGTTCAGATGCTCAGTCATGTCCGACTCTTTCCAACCCCATCAATCGCAGCACGCCAGGCCTCCCTGTCCATCACCATCTCCCGGAGTTCACTCAAATTTGCATCCATCGAGTTGGTGATACCATCCAGCCAACTCATCCTCTGTTGTCCCCTTCTCCTCCTGCCTCCAACCGCTCCCAGCATCAGAGACTTTTCCAATGAGTCAACTCTTCACATGAGGTGGCCAAAGTACTGGAGTTTCAGCTTTAGCATCATTCCTTCCAAAGAACACCCAGGGCTGATCTCCTTTAGAATGGACTGGTTGGATCTCCTTGCAGCCCAAGGGACTCTCAAGAGTCTTCTCCAACACCACAGTTCAAAAGCATCAATGCTTCGGCGCTCAGCCTTCTTCACAGTCCAACCCTCACATCCATACATGACCACTGGAAAAACCATAGCCGTGACTAGACAGACCTTTGTTGGCAAAGTAATGTCTCTGCTTTTGAACATACTATCTAGGTTGGTCATAACTTTCCTTCCAAGGAGTAAGCATCTTTTAATTTCATGGCTGCAGTCACCATCTGCAGTGATTTTGGAGCCCAGAAAAATAAAGTCTGACACTGTTTACACTGTTTGCCGATCTATTCCCCATGAACTGATGGGACCAGATGCCATGATCTTCATTTTCTGAATGTGGAGCTTTAAGCCAACTTCTTCACTTTCCTCTTTCACTTTAATCAAGAGGCTCTTTAGCTCCTCTTCACTTTCTGCCATAAGGGGGATGTCATCTGCATATCTGAGGCTATTGATATTTCTCCCAGCAATCTTGATTCCAGCTTGTGCTTCCTCCAGCCCAGCATTTCTCATGATGTACTCTGCATATAAGTTAAGGGTGACAATATACAGCCTTGACATACTCCTTTTCCAATTTGGAACCAGTCTGTTGTTCCATGTCCAGTTCTAACTGTTGCTTCCTGACCTGCATATAGGTTTCTCAAGTGGCAGGTCAGGTGGTCTGGTATTCCCATGTCTTTCAGAATTTTCCACAGTTTATTGTGATCCACACAGTCAAAGGCTTTGACATAGTCAATAAAGCAGAAATAGATGTTTTTCTGGAATTCTCTTGCTTTTTCCATGATCTAGCAGATGTTGGCAATTTGATCTCTAGTACCTCTTGCCTTTTCTAAAACAAGCTTGAACATCTAGAAGTTCATGGTTCACATATTGCTGAAGCCTGGCTTGGAGAATTTTGAGCATTACTTTACTAGCATATGAGATGAGTATTCAGGTATGACCTCAATCAAATCCCTTATGATTATACAGTGGAAGTGAGAAAAAGATCTAAGGGACTAGATCTGATAGAGTGCCTGATGAACTATGGAATGAGGTTCCTGACATTGTACAGGAGACAGGGATCAAGACCATCCCCATGGAAAAGAAATGCCAAAAAGCAAAATGGCTGTCTTGGGAGGGCTTACAAATAGCTGTGAAAAGAAGAGAGGTGAAAAGCAAAGGAGAAAAGGAAATATTTAAGCATCTGAATGCAGAGTTCCAAAGAATAGCAAGGAGAGATAAGAAAGCCTTCCTCAGCGATCAATGCAAAGAAATAGAGGAAAAGAACAGAATGGGAAAGACTAGAGATCTCTTCAAGAAAATTAGAGATACCAAGGGAACATTTCATGCAAAGTTGGGCTCGATCAAGGACAGAAATGGTATGGACCTAACAGAAGCAGAAGATATTAAGAAGAGGTGGCAAGAATACACAGAAGAACTATACAAAAAAGATCTTCACGACCCAGATCATCATGATGGTGTGGTCACTCACCTAGAGCCAGACATCCTGGAATGTGAAGTCAAGTGGGCCTTAGGAAGCATCACTATGAACAAAGCTAGTAGAGGTGATGGAATTCCAGTTGAGCTATATCAAATCCTGAAAGATTATGCTGTGACAGTGCTGCACTCAATATGCCAGCAAATTTGGAAAACTCAGCAGTGGCCACAGGACTGGAAAAGGTCAGTTTTCATTCCAGTCCCAAAGAAAGGCAATGCCAAACATATCAGACCACACTTAAAATGGAACTTGAAAACCTGTGAAAGTTACACTACTTAAGATAAAACAAAACACTTACTTGAAAGTTTTAATAGAAGGAAGTTAGTAGTAAGAGAATCGATTAAGGAGATTAAAAAAAAAACATAAACATACTGAAATTTCACTCATAGTACTGAAAAAAGTAAAGAATACTCTGAAATGTTTTCAGCAAGAATGGTCTCAGAATCTTTATGAACAAAGCACTAAAATTTTATGAGAGGATATAGATTCCCCTAAATGGAAAGATATTTAATGTTTTTGAGTAAGAATTCTTAATATCAGAAAAAAGTAAGTCTCTCAAAGTCACTATGTATCTTTAATGAAATCCCTATTAGAATTCCAATTTTTGTCCTTTATCAGATAACATTACCTTAAATTTATACAGAAGGATAGATGCCCAGAATCTGAAGGAAATAAAAAGTTGCTGGAAGCCTCTATTATCAAATCATGGATTTACCATAATAACAAAGTACATCAGATAATATTATTATCAGATAATTAATCTCCTCAGTAATGAGACCAGTGGGAAGACAGGGGTCAATAGCTTAACAAATGGTACTGGTAAAACTAAATATATGTCTTGAGGAATATCAAATTAAATTACTACTTTATATCTTGTCTGCAAAAAGTTAGGATTAAGATTTGAATATAAAAGAATAAAACAATAAAAATCCCATAAGAAAATATAGCACATTGTATCATAATACAGAGATATGAAAGAATTTCATGATCAAAATGAATTTACTACAAAATTATAAAAGAAAACAGACTTATTTGTTCAAACCTTTGAAACTTTTGAATGGTAAAAGATATCATGAACAAACTCAAGCAACAGAGTATAAATTCAGGGAAAATATTAAATAAAGAGTGTAATTAAGCTCTATGTTATGAGGAATACTTAAAACTTGGTAAGGCAGATATGAATAGCCCAATAGAAAAATGAGCAATTAAGTGGCTATTTATATATGAGATCATTCAAATTTTGGGGGGAAAAAAACATTAAACAGAACCTCAAACTCAGAGATTTGTAAATTAAAGTGAAAGTTAATCACTCAGTCGTGTCCTACTCTTTGTGATCCCATGCACTGTGTAGCCCACCAGGCTCCTCTGTCTATGGAATTCTCCAGGCAAGAATACTGGAGTGGGTTGTCATTTCCTTCTCCAGGGGATCTTCCCAACATAGGGATCAAACCCGTCTCCCACAGTGCGGACAGACTCTTTACCAACTGAAAAAACATTAAACAAAAGCTCAGACTCAGAGATTTATAAATTAAAGTACAAACAATCATTTCCCACTTATCAGCTTGCAAACATTTAAAAGAGAGATTACAACTATTAGTGTAGATGAGCTAAAATGCATATTCTCATACATAGCTATGCTAGATGGTTAAAAAAAGACATATTTAAAACTAAAACTAGCATTTCTTTAAAATATGTACTTTAAGTAAAAATATTTTAATTACCCATGAATAGTATCATTGAATACCTTTTTAACTGATATCTAATATATATTTAGGCACTTTCCAGGTAGCTCAGACAGTAAGAAATCTGCCTGCAACACGGGAGACCAGGTTCATTAATATATTTTAATGAGGTTATCTATGAGCAATATGGCTTCCCTTGTGGTTCAGCAGTAAAGAATCTGCCTGTAATGCAGGAGACGCAAGAGACACAAGTTGGATCCCTGGGTTGGGAAGATTCCCCTGGAGAAGGAAACGAAAACACATCAGCATTCTTGCCTGGAAGATCCCATAGACAGAGGATCCTGGCGGCCTACATCATGGGGTCACAAAGAATTGCACACGACTGAGTACACACTTGCATGCAGAATGAGCAATATATTTTTGTAGAATTAGAGGGAAATAAGATATCCTAAATTATATCTGATTTCTAAAACTGACTCAATTTTGACCACAGCTTGAACAAGTAACAATACAAACATTATTTTTTTCTATCTGTATTAGGCATAGTTTAAATGGAACTGTTAGTAGACTCTGCAGTTTTTGTGTAACTGCACAGTACAAAAGAGAATACTCTCTTTCTAATGCTCAAACTCTCAGAAACATCGTTTGAGACTGTTACTAGGGGGAAGTCTTGTTTTCCAGAGGCTAAATTTAAATTACCATAAATCTTACAATTGTACATTTTTATGAATACATGTATCTCAGAAGACACAATTGAAAACACAAGACAAAACCCCACCTTGGAATTCAGCCATAATGTTCTGAAAACACAATCAATCAATCAATACTTGTAAAATATAACATCAAAGGTAAGTTTAAGTTTTATATCATCAATAGATCACAAAGTTTCCTCATATAAAAGAATAAGCCATATTTTACTTTAAATAACCCATAATTAGGGTATTTTCCTCTTCAGCTAAATGTGGAAATCACTCAACTCTTCATTAACCTCTTTCTGCATAGATATACAACCAATGACTTTTCTCCATTAATTGATAAAACGCCTTTAAGTTTTCACCACCTTCATACTACAATTGTTTCTTAACAGTTTCCATAGAAACACTCGTGGATAACAGTGAAAAAAATTATACAGTTCCTTAGGACAATTATTCACCTATTCTATGATGTTTATAAACCAAGAAAATTAAGTGTCTTTAGCTCACTGCCTTTCTAGTTTTAATCCCTCCCCAGAGGAAATCTATGTGTGGGTAATTTTTGCTCTAGGGCACTTACAGATTTGTTCCTGATAATAAGAACTGAACAGCTAAGTTACAGAATGCAAATTCCTGCTCTGAAAGCATATTTCTTAATGCCTTAACTGCTATTATTTCAAAAACAAATTAAACAAGTTCTGTTGAAAGCCAATTAACCAATTTAGGAAGCAACTTAATGCAAATCACTGCCTCTTACTTTCACCCAACATGATATGATGTTTTGTGATTCTAAGATGTCAGTCTTTAAATGCATATCTATAGCTAGTGACTGTTTTAAAGTGACCCAAGGTGCCTACACAAACATTCCACTGGGATGCATAAGTTAAAATTTTTGATTTCTTTTTACTTTCTACCTCTTCATCTTCCTTCTTTCAGAGTCCTATTACAAACAAAATTGAAAAAAAAATGTGTAAAAGAGCACAGAGCTAAGAATCATCAGAATGAGATTATAAGCCCAGGTTTATATCAAAGAGACTGTATTTGGTCCAAACACCAGTCACATGATAAGGAAAACACCAGTTACATGATAAGGTCATAAGGAAAACTATTCCATAAATTTAAGACATTATGCACCTTTTGAAACAAAGTTTATGTATATGGATAATTTTTCTGTTTTGTTCTTTAATTTTCATAGAACATTTGTCCTGACTATAAGGCATTGGGGATGAATTTCAACTGAAAATATTCAGAGATACCTAGCTAAAAGACATCTGATCTTTGAGACTTCCATCCCTTCCCTACCCAAAGTTTCTTCAGCACCTCTTCCTCAATAATTCCCATTTAAGACACAGATTTTTTGAACTATGTTCAACCAATCTGGGTATAATTCATGAAAACACTTCAGTCAATATATAAACATGTATCCAGTGATCAGCAGGAAAAAAGAAAAAGTAACAAATATTGACAATGACAAGTAATGGTTTATAAGAATTAGTTTCTAAGAATGCATTTACTATTATTTAATATTAACTTTAGCATTTCTATAACAGACAACATATATAGTTTATTTCAAAGCTTATATAGGAGAGAAACATGTAAGAATTGTACTCACTCTGAGCATTTATATATCTAGGAAAAAATTCTGAGCATAAAATGAATGGACCACTTGAATACATTTTTTGAAAATCAGATATTATAATGAAGCATTAAAGAGATCAAATTAACTACAATACAGATATAAAACTTTAAAAAAGAAAGGAAAACTAAAACTGAAAAGAGCAAACTACTACAGGACAAATAAAAGCATTAAACGAAAATAGCTCAACATAGGAAAAACATAACTGATGTTGTATAGAGCTTTATAGACCTCTGAGATTTATTTTTTCTGCTGTATTTTTCTCTGTATTTTTCCTGCTGCTCACACTTCAGTCAATAATAATTACGATTTTTATGTCAAATAGCAGAGTGTTCTCGGAGAAGGCAATGGCACCCTACTCCAGTATTCTTGCCTGGAAAATTCCATGCACGGAGGAGCCTGGCAGGCTACAGTCCATGGGGTTGCGAGTCAGACAGGATTGAGCGACTTCACTTTCACTTTTCACTTTCATGCATTGGAGAAGGAAATGGCAACCTACTCCAGTGTTCCTGCCTGGAGAATCCCAGGGACGGGGGAGCCTGGTGGGCTGCCGACCATGGGGTCGCACACAGTCAGACACGACTGAAGCGTTAGCAGCAGCAGCAGTAGTGTTCTATTTTTAGCCTTTGAATAACCATTAAAAATCACAAAGACAGTCGGCAAAACCTGCTTACTAATAAACATGCATGGGGTCTTTGACAAGTAATGACTCTGTTCTCATAAGGATTTGATTATTAAGTATTATATTTGGAAAGAACAATAACACTTTTGTGATAAAAATGTAGTTGAATAAATAAGATGTGTTACTATTTGGGCTCTATGCTTTCCCCTCACAGAGCTAGAGATACGTATTCTCTGGAAGGCGTCTGTGTGTTGTGTGTGTGTGCACCAAGTCGTTTCGGACTCTCTGCAACCCCAAGGACTATAGTCCATCAGGCTTCTCTGTCCATGTATCTCTTAACCACTTTCCTCTGTTCACCTTGTTGACTAATTTCTCTCATGACAGAGTCTCACTTTTTATCTTCATATCCTGGCACTTAGCATAATACCCTATATATTCTAGGGACTCATTAAATCTGGTTTATGAATGAACAGATGAGCGACTGATGGACTCAGCTTACAAAAATGAAGAAGGGGATGGGGGAAGAGAGCTCCATGCCAAGGCAGTGAATTCCTTGGAAAGAGTTCATTCTTATTTATATTTATCATTTTAGCAGGTAGTGTAATATCTGGAAGACATTAAATTTTCTCATAATGTTTACCAAATGAATGAGTGTGTGATTTTTGTTAGAATTTCACTGAGCATGTGATTCTTACAAGTGTAAGTTTGTATCATTAATTAGAAACATAGTCAATCCTCTCATTGATTACTCTTTTCTGTTCCAATTTAGTCCCTATAACTACTCTTCTGAGACTAAAAGAAACATTTCACAAGCTATACAAAATATTATTTTTATGATTATTCCTTATTCTCTTACTCATTCACTAATATTTTTCTGTAAAATGTATTTTATATATGCTCCAATATCATACTGCCTACTTTGTTTTCTATAAATAATTCTTTTCTCTTTTAAATATTTTATGTAAAGAAATTTTGCCTTAATCAAATCAATTTATCTTTTCCCTAATAATGTTTCTTTGCTTTTACACTTTGAAATTCCTTTCCCTTCAAAATGTTTGAAAAATATTCAATTTTACTTTTTTAATGTAACAGTGGTTTGATTTTTTTTTTTAACTTTACTATTATCCAGTTGGAATTTATTTTACTATGAACTATTAGGTAAAGATCTAAATCTTTTCCTAATCCCTATGAAATAGTCCAAATACCATTTATTAAATATTATTTCTCTCCTCACAAATTTGAGTTGTCTTCTTAATTATATATTCCTACATATAACCCAATCATAGTCTCAGGTCTATGTCTATGCCAGATTGTGAATGACTGAAAAAATGGAACCGTGCTGATGTAATAATGTATACAATACAATGGAATGAACAGCTAGGCACTTAATAAATACTTTCTGTTAACAAAATTCTCGGTGACTTTTCCTGCTCCGAGATTTCAATATAATAATGAAAAATACATATGTAGTTCTCCCATAGTATATTAGAAGATCCTTGAAAGCAAAATACCTGTCTCACTCATTTTTAGTTTCCACGTTTAATATAATGTCTGACAAAGAGACTTAGCAAGCATTTGCTGAAATGAACAGAATTATGACAAGACTAAAAAAGAGAGTGCTATGAAAAGAAAGATTTAAATACAAGGAGGTAGAAGATTTGTCCAAGTAAATGAAAGAAGTTAAATGGTGGTGGGAGAATTTTATAAGAGACACAAAACTATAAAGTACAGATTTAATTCTCTATTCACACCAATTACTATGTAAATATTATCAATTTTCAAATAACTCTGCTTTATAGGTTATGTTTAGGTTGTTTCACACTTTCAGTAATGACAAAATTCACTCTGGCAAAATGCACTTTAATTCTCATTCCTCACTAACTGATTGATACATACTAATTCTTCAGTCAAAAATTCTCATCTCTAAGATGATCTGAAAATGTTTCACATAAAAATGAAAGGTTGTGACCCTAATTTTCAAACTTTGAAACCTCATGACTACATTCAGTGTTGTTAAAGGAAGCTTAATTTTAACTTTGTTAATTAAAATTGTGAATCAAGGTCCTGAGGGAACTTTCACTAGACATATGTTAAATCCAGTGAGGAATTATTTAGAGAACATATGTAATTCTCATTAGGCTGAATTGTGAAAGGATGCAATATAATTTAATACTAGCCTCAAAATATAAATTCATCAAGAAAAATTTATTTCAAATACTATCTAAGTATTGAATTCCAAAACAAATGTGAAGAACTCATTGGAAAAAACCCTGATGCTGGGAAAGATTGAGGGCAGGAGTAGAAGGGGACCACAAAGGACGAGATGGTTGGATGGCATCACCAACTCAATGGACATGAGTTTGAGCAAGCCCTGGGAGGTGGTGAAGGAAGAAACCTGGCATGCTGCAGTCTATGGGGTCGCAAAGAGTTGGACACAACTGAGCAACTGAACAAATCAAAAAATTGTATCTTGGCCTTCTGGCTGAGATCATATGTAATAAAAAATCTCAACCTCAAGCACGCCCACTGATTCAAATTGGCAGATAGGGTGTAGTGAGCAATAGAAGGTAACTAACATCCACAGAGATATTATTAGTTCCCTTTTGAAATTAAGATTTGTAATTTTTAAGAAACAAATGGAAAAATTAGTGCTAACAAGAGGAGGTGTCAGGGTTTGAACACAAGTTTCTCAAATTTTAGAGTTGGACCCTTTGCACTGTAATGCATTCACAAATGATACTGTCAGAAGAAATCTATGAGGTCCTAGTTACCAGAGGACTTTGAAACCTAGGTGACATCTTCATCTCTCCTACCCACTGAAGGGAGTGATATTAGAAAATAAACACAAATACAAAAAAGGAATAGTGGTTGTATACATGGCCTTTATAAGAACCACATCTGATTCTGAATAAAACTTGGAATTCATTCCACTGTGAGATGTAGCTTATGCCTAGCAGTAAATACTAAGAATACATGTTTGACAAAGAACAATGATTTTTGTCCTCAAAGTTTAATGAAATAAAAAACATAGTAAGTAAAGCAAATAAATAAAGATCCTGAAATTTTAAAGCAATAGCAAATATTATAAATGGAGCTTTGTGATCCCTCCTTCTTTTGGTGATACCACCAATTCCACTCTACACACATCCACACACATACACACGCCCACTCCCAGAGGTACTCTCTAGAGACAAGTCTTGTTTTCAAGGCCAGGTTTCCTCAAGAACCCCGAGCAATGCTGTGTACTGTTCAACAAACTGTAGCTGTTCAACAAATATTTGCTGAATGAATGGAAACAAATATAGAGAAAGTGGAATTTCTCAATTCCTATTTAGTTCTATCAAAGAGAATGATCTTCAAACTGGAAAAGGTATAATAAACAAAGTTAAGAGCTAACTGAAGGATAAGATAGATGGAGGGAGAATAACAGTATCTGGCTGTCTTATATGAATGATTTCAACTCCTTAATCCCTGACAAATTATAGCACAGAATTTTCTTATGAAGTACAGATATGGTCACTGAGTATTCCGGAAGACTGAGACTGGAATATAAATCCTGATTCTCAAAAAGAGTATAGGTTGGAAACCACAGAGAATGGAAAGTTGTATAATTCCTAGCAAACTTTTGTTGTTGTTCAGTCACTAAGTCATGTCCAACTCTTTCCGACCTCACGGACTGCAGCATGCCAGTAGCACGCCCTGTCCTCCGTCTTCTCTGTATAGTTCTTCTATACAAAGAGTTGTGCCACCTCTTCTTAATCTCTTTGGTTTCTGTTTAGGTTCTTTCCATTTTTTTGTCCTTTATTATGCCCATCTTTGCAAGGAATGTTCCCTTGGTATCTCTAGTTTTCTTGAAAAGATCTCTAGTCTTTCCCATTCTATTGTTTTCCTCTATTTCTTTGCATTGTTCACCTAAGAAGCCTTTCCTAACTGCTATTCTCTGACACTGTATGCAGTTGAGTGTATGTTTCCCTTTCTCCTTTGCATTTCACTTCTCTTCTTTTAGAACACATCTTTTAAAAATAATTATTTAATAAGATGACTTATGAGCTCTTATAAGTGGAAGCACTGATCACCAAGACCCTTCATGAGTTTATTAAGAGATAACACCAAATTTTGGGTTTCTTTTTTTATTACAATTATTAACCTGGAATGACTAACCTATAATTCTATTAGAATTATAGACATACCAGAGTTGTTAACAGCAACATCAACACTCATTGAACACTTACTTTGACCAAGAATTGAAGATTGTCTCATTTGCCTGCATTGAGTATTAGCTCATCTTGCCTGATATTCTATAGGCAAGAATACTGGAGTAAGTGGGTTGCCATTCCCTTCTCCAGGGCAGATACAAACTACTATAGGTAAAACAGATAAACAACAAAGGCCAGAACTATATTCAATATCTTATAATAACCTATAAACAAAAAGGCTATTATATATGTAAAGACTACACACACACACACACACACACACACACACACACAAAACTGAATCGCTTTGTTGTACACCAGAATCTAACCCAACAGTTAAATTACAGACTCAAAGAATGATGGGGCCATCTATACAATGGAATACTCTTTAGTCATTTAAAATGCCTCTAAAGACAAATGCTTGACAAAGAAATTTGTTCACAATATAGTTTAATGAAGTAATTATTATAAAAAGCATGAACAATAGGTTTCATTTTTGGAGAAAAAGAGAAAGTAAGGGAGGGAGAAAGTAAAAGGAGGGAGGAGGTCAGTGAGACTGAAAGAAATGAAAGAGGGAAAGTGAATCTACTGAGAAACTATTTTTCACTGTGATCCATTTTAATAAATGTGTTGTACATCTTACTCCACATATAAAAGTAAGAATTAAAGATTTTAAAATTTAAAAAATAAAAAAATAAATAAAATTTAAAAATAAAACCAAAAAGAAAAAGTACTTAATTAAAACAGATACAAGTACTTAACTGAAACATTTTCACAGAGTAATACTTACTCTTTCTGTGTAGAATGCTATAAAATATTTCTAACTTAAGCTATTCTATGTCTTGCTTTAAATGCCAGTTGTAATTAACTTCACAGCTCACTAACAAGTCAAACCCTGCAGTTTGGAAACACACTGATCTAGAGAACACCTGCAAGGATACACAATGAAGCATTAACAGAGCCTATAACAAGTATAATTTGGAATTTCTGTTTTGTCTTTCTATTTTCTAACTTCCTATGATAAACACATGAGAAATGTAAGAATATTTTATGTAAGAAATAAAAAGCACTACAGATAACTGTAGAGACAATAATTAAGAGCAGTTCATATGAAAAATATCTAGTTACTCTAATGGACTGCTAGCTTTAAAATAAGACAACAAATGAGCATTAGGTGCCAAAAGATTTACCTGGCATTAAAATACATATAAACTCTCTCTCACACACACACAAATACACGCACTATTTAGAACAAGGGAGGTTTATCTATACAGGACTCTGTCTTTTGTACATTTAGATCTTTATGTTCATTTCTCTATACCATATTTCCACTGCAGAAGAGAAAGAGGAATGATAGAGTCTATAAGTTACATACCACGAAGAACATCAAAGAAACAAAGCATTTGTAGTCTGATGTCTTTTCAAATATCAAGAGGGCTTCTATTTGAAAAATAATCACAGAATAGAATTAAAATTCAATATGTGGAAGGCATGGAAGAGGTAAATCTGGGTGGATTTTAAAGCCTTATATAAAGAGGAATTCTAATACTACTTAACAATGGAATGCACTGCCTTAAGTAGGCATGATACCCCTCAACAATCTGACCCTTTATTACAAAAAAATTAATCTAAAATTTTTTAACAGCTATAGGTTTTCTATTTCTTAAAGAGATCTCTAGTCTTTCCCATTCTATTATTTTTCTCTATTTTTTGCATTGATTGCAGAGGAAGGCTTTCTTATCCCTCCTTGCTATTCTTTGGAACTCTACATTCAAATGGGTATATCTTTCCTTTCCTCCTCCGCTTTTCGCTTCGCTTCTTTTCACAGCTATTTGTAAGGCCTCCTCAGACAGCCATTTTGCTTTTTTGCATTTCTTTTTCTTGGGGAAGGTCTTGATCCCTGTCTCCTGTACAATGTCATGAACCTCTGTCCATAGTTCATTAGGCACTCTGTCAAAAAAAATAGGAAAGATTAGAGATCACTTCAAGGAAATTAGAGATATCAAGAGAACATTTCATGCAAAGATGGGCACAATAAAGGACGGAAATGGTATAGACCTAAATGAAGAAGAAGATATTAAGAGGTAGCAAGAATACACAGAAGAACTGTACAAAAAAGATCTTCACGACCAAGATAATCACGATGGTGTGATCACTCACCTAGAGCCAGACATCCTGGAACGTGAAGTCAAGTGGGTCTTAGGAAACATCACTACAAACAAAGCTAGTGGGGGTGATGGAATTCCAGTTGAGCTATTTCAAATCCTAAAAGATGATGCTGTGAAAGTGCTTCACTCAATATGCCAGCAAATTTGGAAAACTCAGCAGTGGCCACAGGACTGGAAAAGGTCAGTTTTCATTCTAATCCCAAAGAAAGTCAATGCCAAAGAATGCTCAAACTACTGCACAGTTGCACTCATCTCACATGCTAGTAAAGTAATGCTCAAAATCCTCCAGCCAGCCTTCAGCAATACGTGAACCATGAACTTCCTGATGTTCAAGCTGGTTTTAGAAAAGGCAGAGGAACCAGAGCTCAAATTGGCAACATCTGCTGGATCATGGAAAAAGCAAGAGAGTTCCAGAAAAATGTCTATTTCTGCTTTATTGACTATGTCAAAGCCTTTGACTGTGGATCACAATAAACTGTGGAAAATTCTGAGAGAGATGGGAATACCAGACCACCTGACCTGCCTCTTGAGAAAACTACATCCAGTTAGAACTGGACATGGAACAACAGATTGGTTCCAAATAGGAAAAGAAGTATGTCAAGGCTGTATACTGTAACCCTGCTAATTTTACTTCTATGCAGAGTACATCATGAGAAACGCTGGGCTGGAGAAAGCAGAAGCTGGAATCAAGATTGCCAGGAGAAATATCAATAACCTCAGATATGCAGATGACACTACCGTTATGGCAGAAAGTGAAGAGGAACTAAAAAGCCTCTTGATGAAAGTGAAAGTGGAGAGTGATAAGGTCGGCTTAAAGTTCAACATTCAGAAAACGAAGATCATGGCATCTGGTCTCATCACTTCTTGGGAAATAGATGGGGAAACAATGGAAACAGTGTCAGACTTTATTTTTTGGGGCTCCAAAATCACTGCAGATGGTGACTGCAGCCATGAAATTAAAAGACACTTACTCTTTGGAAGAAAAGTTATGACCAACCTAGACAGCATATTAAAAAGCAGAGACATTACTTTGCCAACAAAGGTTTGTCTAGTCAAGGCTATGGTTTTTCCAGTAATCATGTATAGATGTGAGAGTTGGACTATAGAGAAAGGTGAGCACAAAAGAAGTGATGCTTTTGAATTGTGGTGTTGGAGAAGACTCTTGAGAGTCCCTTGCACTGCAAGGAGATCCAACCAGTCCATCCTAAAGGAGATCAGTCCTGGGTGTTCACTGGAAGGACTAATGTTGAAGCTGAAACTTTAATACTTTGGCCACCTGATGAGAAGAGCTGACTCATTTGAAAAGACTCTGATGTTGGGAAAGATTGAGGGCAGGAAGAGAAGGGGACAACAGAGGATGAGATTGTTGGATGGCATCACTGACCCGATGGACATGGGTTTGGGTAAACTAAGGGAGGTGGTGATGGACAGGGATGCCTGGCATGCTGCGGTTCATGGGGTCGCATAGAGTCGGACGCAACTGAGCAACTGAACTGAACTGATAGGCTTGTAATATATCTAGTTCCCAGATCTCTGTCCCATCCTAGATAGATCTTTTTTGAGTTTTCTCACTGTAGCTACACAAACAGAACTAGCTTCCTTCGGAAGATAACCAAGTGCCTATCAACAGCAGTGTTCAGACACACGAGGGAAAAACAATTAGTGTGGATACTGTTGAATACAATTTCTAAATCAGACAGAACAGAAATTGTCAATCAGTACATTTTCTAAAATGAACGTACTGGTTTTTATCTTAATGAAAAAAAATCTCCTATACTTACTGAAATGGACATAATTTCATAAGGATACAATTAGGGTTCCTAAATGGCACCCCACTCCAGTACTCTTGCCTGGAAAATCCAATGGATGCAGGGGACTAGTGGGCCGCAGCCCATGGGGTCGCGAAGAGTTGGACACGACTGAGCAACTTCACTTTCACTTTTCACTTTCATGCATTGGAGAAGGAAATGGCAACCCACTCCAGTGTTCTTGCCTGGAGAATCCCAGGGAAGGGGGAGCCTGGTGGGCTGCCGTCTATGGGGTTGCACAGAGTCAGACACGACTGAAGCGACTTAGCAGCAATAGCAGCAGCAAGAGGGAGTTTATAGCATAATACCTAAATAAAAATATTTTGGTTCTGCCAAATGCATTTGTAATTCTGTGGAGGTAATATTTTATGTGCTTATAAGAATATAGGTATACTATTTCATTTCCTTCTTTATACCCAGAAGTCTTAACACACATAGTATTCTGCACTTTTTTCCCTCATGGTCATAAATATTACAGAGTTTTTCATTTCAGTATTTAAACAGCTTCAACATTTTATATAGCTATATTGCATTCCATTTTATAGCAGTATCATTGTTCATTTTACCAGTCCCTGATGGACAGTTATTCAGGATATTTCTAATCTTTGCTATTACAAACAATGTTGTAACAACTAACCTTATAAACATATCATGTCTCATGTTAGTATGCCTGCAGAAATATACATTAAATATATAGATATAAAAAATACTAAAGGGAATATGTATTGGTAATTTTCATAAATATTAACAAATTGAGTCCCATCCACAGTATATGAGTGTCTGTAAACTCCTCAGCTTTTACAACACAGCAATTCCAGTGTTTCAATGTTGAAAGTATTACATTTCAACATAGAATACACAAGCCATAAACAAAAAATGTTCTAATAGGTCCTACATTTATTAAGCTAAGAGAGTGCAGTGGACAATATACCAAAAGCAGCACTGGGAATTAAGACTTCACCAAAGTGCTATGAAAGAAATGAGGCAAATTATCACAATTACAACATAAAGAAGTAGTGTGTTTAATGATGGACAGCCAGCTATCCTGTGTGTGAAACCCAAACTCTCTTAATAAAATCCCTCAAGCCCAAATTCTGTTAACACTGGTCCCGAAGGGAAAATTCTTACATGGGGTCACCTATGCCTTCAACTACTGCTTACTAGGATTCAATTTTCTTATTGGGAGTCCTACTAATTATACTACATACATCATGCTGCTAGGTCACAGTAGACACATTCTAGAAAAACAGGAATACTCTATCCTTCCCTTGATCTTTTCCTTAACAGCACAAATGAAACACAATTAGTAGCCAGCATGATAAAAATTTAAATGCAATAGGCAACCAGTGAAAGTGACCTGCAAAGTGAAAGTGAAAGTTGCTCAGTCATGTCCAACTCTTAGCAACCTTACGGACTATACAGTCCATGGAATTCTCCAGGCCGGAATACTGGAGTGGGTAGCCTTTTCCTTCTCCAGGGGATTTTCCCAACCCAGGGATCGAACCCAGGTCTCCCACATTGCGGGCAGATTCTTTACCAGCTGAGCTAGCAGTGGTCACCTAAATCCATTTTCTTTGGCTTCACAGTAATAGAGATTCAGCTGAATGAGTGGCCAGGAATATATAGACTATACTTCTCAGCATTCCTTGCAGCCATGTGACAAAAGTTCCTATGGAACGTGAAATTTTGGGGCCACTTTCTTAAAAGGAAATTCTTTGCATTCTACTTCTGCTTAATCCTATTTCTCAAATTAGAATGCAGACATGGCAGTGACCCAGATCTAACCTCGCAGACAAGGACAACTTCCTTCTGGACTATAAAGCAATAAAATGCAAAAAACTTGGGACTGGTAACCTTGTGAAACTAACCACTTTGACAGCCTTGACTATCCTACTATTGTCATGTTCTATCTTATTTAAGCCAATGTATATCTTTGTTACAGTAATTTTGTCTCTAAAATACACACACAGACATACACAAACATATGCACACATACAAAGATTAGCTAGTGGAGGTATTAAGAAAAGGTAAAAACTTTTTAAAGTTCAAATAAAAGGAAAAAGATGTGTGTAGGCATCAGGACATAAGACTACAGCTAAGAAATAAAGATAAGTACAAAATAATCAACAGAAAGAAAATAAAGAAACCAACCAAAATAGAAGACTAGTATCAGAAAGAGATATTTTCTGTGCTCAGAAAATTTCTATAATATTGCAAAGCATTAGAAGGAAAAATGTACTTCAGATACTTTGCTTTATATGCAAATGATTATTTCTCACAAGCAGAAAAGCTGAGTGATTCAAATATAATTAACAACTGTATTTGAAAACACTTAAATACATTTACATTTACAGTGAATTATAAAACAAATATGGTATCTTAGCTAGATTAAAATAAGAATTTAGCAGAAAAAAACACTGAAACTCACTCAGTAAACACTGAATATGTGCTAGACAAGACACCTGTGCTGGATTTAGGGATACAAAGGTGAATAAAACAGTTCCTATTTGGGAAAACTACTTTCTTATTATCAATTTTTGAACAATTATTTTTTAAAAACACACACAGAAAATTATACATATACACTAAATCTCTTTAATACAAAGATTTTTTTAAGAAAAAGTTTTCATTGTGCGTAAAATGAGTTTCAAAACAAAAAATTATTTTGAAATGTAATGAAAATTCACATTACACATACTTCAAAATTATCAGCGCCTTTTAATCATTACAGCATTGTTCCTGAAGTAAGATATCAAAATGTGTTAGTCCTTTCTACAAAAAACATTTGCTCAATAAAGACTGAAAGTACTTTAAAATAACAGCATGTACTAACTTCTTCCTTCTATTCTGCATGAATTTATTCTAATTATTACAGGAAGGAAAATACAGGCATTTTGATATTTAACTTTTTCACCTGAGAAGTGAATCATAGTAGGATGTCTTAAAGTGTTATCTACTTAAAAATGACAAATATGTAACCTAATGAAAAATAATTTATAATCTAACAACATTCACTTGGAATTGGTCCAAATAAAACGTTTTATTTGCTTTATACACAATGGAGTATTACTCAGCCATTTGAATCAGTTCTATGAGATGGATGAAACTCAAGCCGATTATACAGAGTGAAGTAAGCCAGAAAGAAAAACACCAATACAGTATACTGACACATATATACAGAATTTAGAAAGATGGTAATGATGACCCTGTATGCGAGACAGCAAAAGAGACACAGATGTATAGAAAGGGCTTTTGGACTCTGAGGAAGAGGGAGAGGGTGGGATGATTTGGGAGAACGGCATTGAAACATGTATACTATCATGTAAGAAACGAAGTGCCAGTCTATGTTTGATACAGGATACACGATGCTTGGGGCTGGTACATGGGGATGATCCAGAGAGATGATATGGGGTGGGAGGTGGGAGGGGGATTCAGGATTGGGAGCTTGTATACACCCGTGGTGGATTCATGTCAATGTATGGCAAAACCAATACAGTATTGTAAAGTAAAATAAAGTAAAAATAAAATTTAAAAAAAAAATAAAATAAATGAAAGAAAAATTTTAAAAAGAAGAGAGAAAAAAAAAAAACAACATTTTATTTGCTTTAACTCACTTTAATGCATTAAAATCCCGGAGTAACTAGCTGTTATGTTAGACAAATTGTGTCAAGTGAAAACACACTTGTGATAACTTTATTCATTTTAAAAACTTGTTTGAAGCTTACAAACTACCCTCCCACTATTACATGAAGAAGAAATAAGCATTCTATATTATTTGAAGCTGTATCTGACTCTTCGTGACCCCATGGACTGTAGCCCGCCAGGCTCCTCTGTTGGTGAAATTTTCCAGGCAAGAATCCTGGAGTGAGTTGCCATTTCCTACTCCAGAGAATCTTCCTGACCCAGGGATCGAACCTAAGTCTCTTGTGTCTCCTACATTGGCAGGCAGATTCTTTACCACCAGTGCCACCTGGGAATCTCCTGGATCTTATTTAAGACAATGTAAATGACCAATTGATGATAACCCTTTCCCTCAAAAAGTTCTAGAAATTACATTAAGTAAATATAAGAAACTAAGGGAAATGATACAAATATATATATACACACACACATATATATCTAACAACAAAATTTAAAATGATCATTTTAGAGTATAACATATAAAGTTTTAAACTATGAAACGTTTTATTATATTACTTTAAATTAAAAATTGTTACAGATTGGTTAGAATAAGATACCACAGTCTCATATACATTACTTCTTTAAATAAAAAACACATTTTAAAAATCTGAACATTAGTTTGTGGAATAAACCTACAAAAACTATAAAGTCTAAATCAAGAAAATAATAAAGCTTAAAACCAGGAAATACATGAGATTATTTGGAATTCCTTATTTTTTCCCATATATATATATGCATCCTAATTTCCAAATATGCCTTCTAACTTCTAATGATTACTTTTAAATTTCTTTCTTACTAGACTTTGCATTCTTCAGTCACTTCTTTTTTCTTTTTAAACAGGCACCTGGGAGAATAAATTTTAAAGTCTGACTACAAAAAGAAAAAACAGGAAGATAATTAATCATTAGCATATAGTATTAAATTTAATATTTAGAATTTTCACAAAAAGAACTTCAGATACACCAGGTATTCTTCATTCAATCTAATGGCTTTCTCCACTTTGAATATGACAGCGATTTCTTAAAATAAGTATATGCAAAACTGTATCAGCTTATCTAATCACCCTTCAACCTGACTCCCAGGCTTCTTGTCAAACTTGCTTTAAACGTCCTTCTCATGCACTTGCTATTTTTCATTATTCTTTTATCCTTTCTCTCAGTGTTCCAACATCTTTACTGTTTTCAGCAAACAGAAGGTTTTTTTACATAGTAGGACAAAAGCAGACAGAGCAGATAGTTGAGACCCATAAGCAGTCCTGCTGGTTGGTCCCCACAGGAGATAATGTGCTGTAATGTAGATTTGGCAGACTCTCTGCAGGAGCTCACAGAATCTGCAAATCCCTCCCCAAAGAACAAAACTATATTTCCCTATCTCCTCTGTACAATGGTTTATGTAGCATTCTTCTAAAGGTGACTCACTATGTGCAAGTTATCAGAAGCTGAACAATTACTTTTACTTTAAAACTTTGCACATTCCCAGGGCTAATTAAAGTCCAGAAATATATAGACTGTTCACAAGTAGCTTTCTAATATGACAGAACACTGACAATGAAGCAAATAGGATAAAGGAATTACTATACTTGTAAACTAGAGTCTACTAGCACCTCTATGACAGCAAACAATTTAAAAGAAAACAAATAAACCTCAATTTTATAGGGCCCTTCCCTACTCTAATTCTGTCATATGAATTGACTTGTTTTAACTAACGTTGTTGTGTTTTAATACTTTTTCTAAGTGGTCTCTTCACCTTTCATTACTTTTATTTGAAGTGTAATGAGAGCAGCATGCATGCATGCTAAGTCACTTCAGTTGTGTCCAACTCTTTGTGACCCTATGGACCACAGCCCGCCAGGCTCCTCTCCCCACGGGATTCTCCAGGCAAGAATACTGGAGTGGGTTGCAATGCCCTCCTCCAGGGGATCTTCCACAGTCAAGTATCAAACCCACATCTCTTATATCTCCTGCATTGGCAGGCGGGTTCTTTACCACTAGCACCACCTGGGAAGCCCTATTACCTCCCAACTCAAAGAAGCATATACAGACACCTCTCCACCAACTGACTTAATTCTCTAAACTATTTCAGACTCGTCAATTCTGAATCAGACCTACCTTTAATTTTCAGAGCACCAGCCATTTTAGAGACTTTTACAATACTGATGATTTTTCCATATCATCTTAGCAATTTTTCATTGGTTTTCATAGTACTTTCATATTTTTGTCGCCTAAAAAATATTCTTTTAAGTCTATGGTATTCTCAATATATTTGTTAAATATTTTAAGAACTGTTCCATAATTAAAATAACCCCCCAAATCATACAGACAGGAAATTTTCCTTCTGATTTCAATAGATACGTGAAAACAAAACAGTTAGGTATTCTGATTTGACTTCCATTTAGAAAGATAGTGCTGTCTTTTTGTTGAGTTCTGAAGAATTTTCCACCAGCAGAAACAAAAAGCTCTAATAACAATCATTCGTTTGTGGGAAAAAGAAACAACATTTAAAAAGAAATATTTAAAAACAAAAATCAGAGTTCTATAGGCAAACATATTTTTATATATTTCTAGGCTTTCTAAATATTCTGCAATGACTCTGTAATATTTTGATCACTAGAGAAATTTTATAAAAAATAAAATGTTTTTCAAAGAAAATATTCTCTGAAAGTCAATTTAAAACAAATGGAACAAATCAGAATGATACTCTATTTTTAAATAGTTGTACTGTTGACACTACACTTGAACAATATGGGTTTAAACTATGTGGGTCTAGTTATACCTGGGTTATTTTCAATAAATATGTCCCACAGAACTACACAGTACTCGGTTGGTTGGATCCACGGAAGTGGTATCATAACATGAAAGGCCAACTGTAAAGTTAAAAGCAGAATTTCAACTGAGTAGGGCAGGGATGAGGAGAAGGGATACATGCCCCTAATCCTCAAATTATTCTAGGCTCACCTGTACTTTGCTCTCAGAAAATAACACAATAAGTAAACAAGTATTACATATGTGATCTATGTCACTTGGCTCTTTTTATCCAAACTTCTTCAAATAGGAATAAATGTTAAATGTTTCCATTTTTCCCACACTGCTTTTATACATGAGCAAAAAAGCCAACAAAACACAAACTGATCTTTGAATTAGTTCTCTTCCTGATCCAGGAGGAAAACACATTTAGGGCTTACATGATACGGAGAAAAAAAGTCAAAACTAGTTTTTTGTATGATTTATTCTGAATGTTTGATTCCAGATGATCTGACTCTTAATGCACTCTAGCAGATCCTCTTATTATGGACAATTATTTATGGATATTATCAGTGGAGGGAAAAGGAATATTATTTGGGGTTTGTTTGGGTTTTTTTTTCATTTTGCTTAGGCAGCATGAGTTTATGTTCCTATAAAGTCAGATCATCTAGAAAGCAGTTTTCTTTTGTTTTAGTCCTAGTAATGCTGCTGGTATCCCACTAACATGTTAAGGCAACTTTCCAAAAAAATTAAATAATTTTTTCACATCATTTCATAATTACAGAGCACATATGACATAACATGCAGGTGGTGTTGGAAACATGAACAAAAGGAAAGACTGCTGTCATTAGGAGCTCTACTGCCACTTTGTAAAGCTTCAGTTGAACCCCATTTCAAAGGCTGTATCCAAGGGAAGAAACAGTCTTTGAAGCTTAGAGTGGTATACTTCACTTGAGGAACCTAAAGCACTTGAACAGTCAGCATTTTTAAGTTCCCATCTTGAGGGTAAAACACTCAGTGGTTCCATAACTGGGGTAAGAGTACCAAATGAATCCAGTGCAGACCAAAGAATTCCAAACAAGCATCCTTCCAAGTCACTGTCCACTGCACGTTCTTCCCACGTAAACCTTATTCAACTCTGACCCTGAGAAAGCCAACTGAAGAAACAATCTTCATTTCCCCAACTTCCCCAGCATCCTCAAATCTGCCATCTCCTCCACTTTAAAACACACCTGTCCCTTATCACCTCTCTCATTCCAGACTTCTAGTCCCAAACATCATCTAGTGGTTCTATTACAAGAGGCCTCATCCAGGCATTTTCTCCCTATACAGCACTATAGATTCTGGAGGAGCATCTCCTACATTTTTCGGACTTCATATACCCATAAAGCTAAAAAACAAAGCAGAACAAAACAAAAATATACATATATTAAAGGATTGATATAGGGTTATCAATTTTTTATCAATAATGTTATTAGAAAGAGTAGTACAGATATGACTACACAATAAACAAGAGTGGAAAAACTCACTGCATCATTAACCCTTATTTTCTCATTTTGGGAAAGACCAGTGGAAATTTCCTAAAAACCAGGGAAAAATATTCTTCTGGACCATCCCTCCTTCCAACCCTTCTCCCCTCACTCTCTTACCTGTTTCCTCAGGTTTTCCTCCACCCTGGAAAAATAGTCACTTGGTATTCTTTTAGTCCCCTAAAAAATCAGGGAGGCTTGAAGAAAATGCTAAGTAAATTAAGACGCAATCCTGAGTCTTTTAGTAGCTCCATTACTTAAAAAAAAAAAATAAAGAATAAAAGTGCACTGAAAATGCAAATGCACATTTTAATAAAAAATAGGAAAGCCACTACTTACTACAAGGGGTGTTTGTGTGTGTGTTGTGTGTGTTTTAAACTTCAATATATGAATTTGGATAGTGGGAAAGACATGGATTGTAAGCCAGAACATGAATTTCTAGTCCCAGGTTGATCTCATCTGAGACAGACCAATGTGAATCTAAGCAAGTCATTTACTACTTCTTTATAAATAAAAAAGGCTAAACTAGATGATCTCTTAAAGTAACTACATATCTAAGAATAGGAATAAGCTTTCTAGAGAACACAACTAAGTAAATATAAAACAGTGTTAATTTTTATATTCCAACAATTGTGCTTATTTATTACTCCTACTTTAATCAGTCATATATTTCCAAAAAGGATAAGATATGGCTTTTAATGAAGGACACATAGACTGTTATAACAAAAAGCTGATATTCTAAAAACCTTTTTTTCAAGTTTACCAACCTCATTTTTCGCACTCAACATGTTCAATATCAGAAGAAACAAAGAGTGAGCTGAAATAGAGTAGCAAAATAAACTTTTGAAAAAGCAAACCCTAAATATATGTAATAAGCTCCTGCTATCTAATATGAGCATCAAACCATCATCTTTCTTGTCTATGTAATAAAATATAAATCAGAGTCTCAGATAAAAACTTAGTTTTGTAAATTTTTTAAAAAAACACAAGATAAAATAATATCGCACCATGTAATGACTATCTTATTTTCTCATTCCACCAAGCACATAAAACCTCTGTGAAAGGCATATCAGGATATTCTTTTTGTTTGTTTGTTTTTCTCAGCAAATAATAGTTTTCAGTGTTTACTGAATTTAACTAAACTGAACTGAATTCTAAGCCCAAATGGCCTACAGTTATCTGTTATCACTAAAAAACCCCGGATGTCCCATATCTGTCCACCATCTGTTTCAGACCACATATTCATATTTACTTGGGGGAAATACATGGCCAACCTGATGTAATTGTTCTGTTTTTCTACTTTTCCCCATGCCATCCCTACCATGCAGTGTAACTTGCCATTAAGTGTCTGCAGAAGTTGAGCATGGGCCCAGCTGATGGCATTCCTGAGATCTACATGTGACCCATTTATAAAGTTCAGCTCCAATTTGGTTTTAACTCTCCTCATTCCTATTTAGGTCTACCTGCTTAATACAACTCTTGAACATCTATTTTTATTCTTAAGCATCTTGCTTCTTTACTTACAAAGTTCCTCTATCTACTTACATCAAGAATCTTTGGGGACTATCAAAACAGACTTTCCTTGTATAACCCTAGGAGTCATTATCCTTCTCATTTCTGCCCTACTCACCAACCCGCCCAACCATAGCCTCCCAAACACACACGTACATAATGTGTGTGCTATCCTCCTTTGTCGTCTTAAAAAGGGGCAAAACCTGGTCCTTTATGGCTAGCCACTCCCAGACAGTTTCAGGGCTTCCCTTGTGGCTCAGCTGATAAAGAATCCGCCTGCAATGTGGAAGACCTGGGTTCAATCCCTGGATTGAGAAGAGCCACTGGAGAAGGGAAAGGCCACCCACTCCAGCATTCTGGCCTGGAGAATTCTGTGAACTGTATAGTCCATGGGGTCACAAAGAGTGGGACACAACTGAGAGACTTTCACTTTCACTTTTCAGTTTCAGGGCAAGAAAGCCTCACTTATTAACGTTTATTTTCTTCTCAGTCTATCAGCTTTGCTTAATCAGTAAAAGGCAGTGAAGTGATAAGATGAAGCTCTATCTTCAATGCCTAAACACACCTGGCTAGGCAACCTCTATGTGTCTAGCAAGGCCCAGGATAGAGGATACTTACCAGTTTATAATCTATTTGGGGAAGAACATCTTCACATGGGGGATGGGGCTGAAACTTGAGAGTAGCTTTGATTTGGGCTGCTATGATATAGCAGATTATAGGGTACTTAGCTTTTGTCATGCAGATAAATTCATTTAATAAGTTTAATAAGCACACTCTGAAAAGTGAAAGTGTAGTCACTCAGTCATGTTAGACTCTTTGCAACCCCATGGACTGTAGGTCACCAGGCTTCTCTATCCATGGAATTCTCCAGGCAAGAATACTGGAATGGGCAGCCATTCCCTTCTCCAGGGGATCTTTCTGACTCAGGAATCAAACCAGGCAAAATCACATTGCAGGCCAATTCTTTACCATCTAAACCAAAAGCAGATAGCACATTCTGGGCACTATAATGATAGATAAGGAAGGAGGTAAATAATAAAAAGACACTGTTTTTGTCCATGTGGCAAGCAAAGCATGATGGGGGTGGTAGATGAAGATATACTGAAACTGGTGTCAATACTTAATATTCATAGCAGCATTATTTACATATAACAGCCAGGACATGGGCGCAATCTAGATGTCCACGGACAGATGAATGGATAAAGAAGTTGTGGTACATATATACAATGGAATATTACTCAGCCATTATAAAGAACAAATTTAAGTCAGTTCTAGTGAGGAAGATGAACCTAGAGCCTATTATACATAGTGAAGGAAGTCAGAGAGAGAAAAACAAATATCAAAGAGTACTGATGAACCTATTTGGAGGGCAGGAATAGAGATGCAGACATAGAGAACAGACTTGTAGACACAGTGGGGAGGGAGAGGATGGTATAAATTGAGAGATCAGACTGAAACATATACATTAACATATGTAAAATAGCCAGTGGGAATTTGTTGTATGATACAGGGAGCTCAAGCTGGTGCTCTGTGACAACCTAAAGGGGTGGGATGGGGTGAGAAATGGGAGGAAGGTGACATATGGATAACTATGGCTTATTCATGCTGATGTATCACAGAAACCAACACAGCATTGTAAAGCAATTATCCTCCAAGGAAAAATAAACAATTTTTTTTAAATACTTAAAAAAAAGAAAATGGTGCTAATAAAGGCAGCCATATACACAAGGAATACAGGACCACAGTAGAGGGAGAATGACTGGCTCTGGAGGAAACAGGTAGGATGTTTACAAAAAGAGATATCACTAGATATGTAAGCACCTGTCATTTAGAGAAAGGACACATTCCAGGCAGTGTCCTTATGTGTGCAAAGATGACAGCACAGAAGGATTACTTATATCACAAAGTATGTTTGGGATAACGGATAGGACATGAGGATGGAGTCTTTAATGGATCCCGGATTATACCAGGCTTAGTTCACTAGGATAAGAAGTTTAGCTTCATCCCAAAGGCAGCTGGAATCAAGACTGCTGGGGAAAATATCAAGAACCTCAGATATGTAGGTGACATCACCCTTACTGCAGAAAGTGAAGAGGAACTAAAGAACCTCTTGATGAAGTGAAAAAGGAGAGTGAAAAAGCTGGCTTAAAACTCAACATTCAAAAAAACGAACATCACGGCACCCAGTCCCATCACTTCATGGCAAATAACAGAAACAATGACAGACTTTATTTTCCTGGGCTCCAAAATCACTGAAGATGATGACTGCTGCCATGAAATTAAAAGACACTTGCTCCTTGGAAGAAAAGTTATGACCAAACTAGACTGCATATTTAAAAGCAGAGACATTATTTTGTCAACAAAGGTCCATCTAGTCAAAGCTATGGTTTTTCCAGTGGTCATGTATGGATGTGAGAGTTGGACTATAAAGAGTACTGAAAAATTGATGCTTTTGAACTGTGGTGCTGGAGAAGACTCTTAAGCATCCCTTGGACAGCAAGGAGATCCAACGAGTCCATCCTAAAGGAAATCGGTCCTGAATATTCACTGAAGGACTGACGCTGAATCTGAAACTCCAATACTTTGGCTATCTGATGTAAAGAACTGACTCATTTGAAAAGACCTTGATGCTGGGAAAGACTGAAGGCAGGAGGAGAAGGGGGCAACAGAAGATGAGATGGCTATATGGCATCACCGACTCAATGGAGATGAGATTGAGTGAACTCCAGGAGTTGGTGATGGACAGGGAGGCCTGGTGTGCTGCAGCCCATGGGGTAGCAAAGAGTTGGACAAGACTGAGTGACTGAACTGAACTGATAAGGACTACAAACAGATCCAACTAATCCATCCTAAAGGAAATCAGTGCTGAATATTCACTGAGGGACTGATGCTAAAGATGAAACTCCAATACTTTCATCTGATGCAAAGAACTGACTCACTGAAAAAGACCCTGATGCTGGGAAAGATTGAAGGCAGGAGGAGGAGACGACAGAGGATGAGATAGTTGGATGGCATCACCAACTCAATGGACATGAGTTTGAGTAAGCTCCAGGAGTTGGTGATGGACAGGGAAGCCTGGCGTGCTGCAGTCCATGGGGTCACAAAGAGTAGGACATGACTGAGTGACTGAACAGAACTGACTGATAAGAGGGCTCTTTGTGGTGATAATTAGTTCTATATCTTGATTGTGGTGTTAACTGCATGAGTCTACATATGAGACAAAATGACAGAATTATATACACAAGTTGTACCAATGTCCACTTTCTGGTTTTTACCAGGAAACCAAGGGTCTCTAATGGGGGTTAATTAGATGACTGGGTTATCTTAGGGAAAATTCTTAGAAGAGGAATAACTCTTTGTGACCCCATGGACAGCAGCACACCAGGCCTTGTAAGGCTGCAGTCCACTGAGTCACAAAGAGTTGTACACAACTGAGCGACTGAACTGAACTGAATTGGAGAATCTCCAGTTGGAGAATCATCATTTAATTTTACAGCTCTAAGGCGGTGATTTACAGATCATTTAGTCTGGCCTGTTCTGGGGTAGACAGGAGACCCTTGGTGATTAGGTTATCTTCAGGAAAATTCTTAGAAGAGAGATAACTGCTAACCTTCTATGATTTCAGCTGTGATCTACTAGAAAAAGGCTTATCCTAGGAGCCATATACCTCCTGTAGACAGAGCCTCCCTGGGAAATATCACTCACATACTACCTCATCTCAACAAGAAGCAGTAAAGATTTGAGGCATTTTCACAAACACACACACACAAGATTAGGCTTCCTGCATAATTAGCAGCTGTTCTGCTTGAAAATACCTGCTTTTCAAAGTTTTCTGGGAATTTAGCAAGATTAAATTTAGGAAAAGGGTCAAAGACTACAAGTCATTCCCAATCAGATTCACATCACTAAAGGTCAGATAAAGGATGCTATTATCACAGAAATGTAATTTAAAAATCAAACTGACTTCTATAACCAGCAATTTAAAAAAAACAGTGGTACAGTGCACCACCAACCAGAAGGTGTTTACTTTGGTTTGAGCATTCTCTGAGAGTTCTGAAGCCTAGCAGGGAACACACGTTCAGGTTTGGTTCAGAAAAGCTGACTGGCCCCCTCTGGAAGCTGACTATGCTGTGAGTGCTTCTTAGAACTAGGAGATACCCCAAGATGTCAAATCACTGAGTAGTCTGTTAAGATGAAAATAAAAATTTTACATCATTACTATTTACAGAGAGAGTACGATTTGTTTGTTTCTGCTTTGTGTTTGATTTTTTCTTCAGTAAGTGTAAAAAGATAAGGAGACCCAAAATATATTTAGGAATATATTGAGATCATTTTATCACCAATGATAATTGGACTCAATACACAAAAGTAAGAGAGCACAGGCTATGCAGAGTTATAAACTTACCAACAGATAAGGCTAGACCAATATAATAAAGCCCAAAACTTAAGAAGTTCATGAATAATTTTCTATGCGAAAGCTGTAAATAAGCAAAAACCCATTTGTAATATAGAAAGCATTCATATATGATGTGTAAAATGGAAAAGTTAAAGAGTATAGAATTTTCATTATCTGTTTCTAAAGGATTCATAACTTTTTCTAAAGTTTTTCATGACTGAACATACACGACCTAAAATATCTGTAATAAACTCCTAGCCAAACTTTGGTAATTAATACTGAGAGCAAATTCCCATTATGAGTAAAACCCAACATTTAAAAAATTGAAACCACATTTATAAGCAAGTAGTTGGGGAAAATTATGCTGAGCTGAAGATACAAGGTTTCTATGAAAGAGAAATCATCTTTCTTATCTGAACTACTCAGATCAAAATGTCAAAACAATTAAATTACAATTTTGTCTAACATCAATATCCCATGCAACAATGCAAAACAGACAAACCTAATATCAAGCATACTATTTACTTTTAACTGGCAAACAAATTGAGCAATGAATCAAATGTTGCTAAAGAAAACATGAGGCACACTGCCAGATCAGAGAGGTCAAGGAATTCAGCAAGATTCACTTTCTATACAACTGTATGTTTTTGGCTAAGGGAGAAAAAAGTCATCCATTCTCTTATACAAATATGAAAATACACTAACATAGAATAGATAATTTAACTGGTTCCACATCAAATGTGGGGCTTCACAGTGGTGAAGAATGGTGCAGTGGTAAAGAATCTACCTGCCAATGCAGGAGACACAGGAGATTTGGATTCGATTCCTAGGCAGTGAAGATGTCCTAGAGTAGGAAATGGCCACCCACTCAAGTATTCTTGTCTGGAAAATTCCATGGACAGAGGAGCCTGGTGGGCTATAGCTCCATCTGAGCATGGCTGCATGCACATCGAATGTGACTAGAAATCACACATAAATGAATCACATTGATTTTACAGTTTTATGTGGATGCTTCTATTTTTGTGTATACATATCTGTGTGTATGTGTTTGCATAGGTGGAGAGAAAAAAAAAGGAGAGCTTAAATTTTTATCTTTACAGAGCCTAGTTCTTCCACATTGCTATCATATCTATTTTTTTGAATACGCAATGTAAAAAGTTACACCATTATATTTTTGTGCTGTTAAGAAGCCCTCTAATGATCTTAAACTACCTGCTCATTTTTCAGTTAAAACAAATCAAAGGCCAGGGAAGACAAGGACATAAAATCAAGCTGGGAACAGAACTGGGTCTGGAATTCTGGAATTCTTTTGTACCAATCAAGTCATATACTAAAAGCGTGGACTCCTGAAAACTGGTAAATATTGTCAGAAGAAACAATTATAGGCTCCTGTTGGTATATCACTTTATATTTACTTGCTTTTTAAGGAAAGCGTTCTGCTTTCAGAAATCTACTAATGCTTCATGAGAAAATTATGATGTACTAGAATTTTCTAACCACGCATATTTGGATTTCACACACCATTCATCCCTAAAGTCCATTCAGGATTAGTCAGTGTCTTAAAGCCTTTACATCTATAATCATAATACAGAATTTTACCTAAGTGCAAATCATTGATTTATTTTCATTCTCTAATTGGCTAAAATTTTTCATATATATTTTTCTATGTATCTAAAAGAAATGCAGCATTATAATTAAGGATATGGATGCTGTAACAGGACTGCTTGGCTCCACTGTAAACCACTATGTAACCTTGGGCAAGTGAACCTACCCACCTTAGGCCTTAGTTTCATTTGTAGAAATGACAGAACCCACCTCGTAGGGTTTTGGGGATGATTAAATGAGTAAATACAAACCAAACAACAGTCCTGGCTCTTAGTAAATGCTAAAAAAGTAATAGCTATTATTACTAATTTTTACTCAGCTAATAGAGTAACATACTGGAGCTAAAGTATTATCAGAGATCATGTAGAACAGGAATCAGCAAGCATTTTCTAAAGGCCCACAAAGTAAATATTTTAGGCTTCTTTAGTCATACCATCTCTGCCTCAACCACAAAACTCTATAACCTATGACAAATGCAGGCACAGACAATAAACTGGTGGATATAGTTGCGTTCCAATAAGACTCTACTATTCACAAAAACAGGGAGAAGGCTGCCTTTGACTCAAGGGCCAGTGTTTGCAGCCTCCTGAGGTAGAATAACAGCCACACTCTACTGAGAAAGTGAAAAGCAGACAGGTCAACTGAGCAACAGAAAATCAGTTTAGCAAGCCACTGGCAGGTATAGAACTAGAAGCAAGAACTCTACAGTTTACTCAGTTCAGTGTTTTTCCTACCTATCCACATAAGAGAACCTCCAAGAAATCGCTCTATCCCAATCTACAAACAGAAGCTTACTCTCACACAACATACAAGATTGGCAGAAAACGGACAGATTTTGAAAACTGATGAGTACGCTGGAGTTCATTATTCTATTCTAATTTTGAGTGTCCAATAATTTCCACAGTGAATTTTTTAAAAACTCAACACACTCAGTTCTCTTCATATGGCATTTATCAATTCTCTCCAAATATTTGTATACATTCTTTTCTTCCTTACTAGAAATTTTAATTTGAAAGCAGGGATCATGTCATTTGCATCTTGGTATCACTATCTTTTACCAAGACCTCACACAGTAAAAGACACAGGTCTTTTACCAAGACCTCACACAGTAAAAGACACAGGTCTTTTACCAAGACCTCAGTCGTGTCCGACTCTTTGTGACCCCATGAATCACAGCACACCAGGCCTCCCTGTCCACCACCATCTCCCGGAGTTCACTCAGACTCACATCCATCAAGTCGGTGATGCCATCCAGCCATCTCATCCTCTGTCGTCCCCTGTTCCTGTTGCCCCCAATCCCTCCCAGCATCAGAGTCTTTTCCAATGAGTCAACTCTTTGCGTGAGGTGGCCAGAGTACTGGAGTTTCAGCTTCAGCATCATTCCTTCCAAAGAACACCCAGGGCTAATCTCCTTTAGAATGGACTGGTTGGATCTCCTTGCAGTCCAAGGGACTCTCAAGAGTCTTCTCCAACACCACAGTTCAAAAGCATCAATTCTTCAATGCACAGCTTTCTTCACAGTCCAACTCTCACATCCATACATGACCACTGGAAAAACCATAGCCTTGACTAGATGGACCTTTGCTGGCAAAGTAATGTCTCTGCTTTTTAATATGCTTTAATAAATAAATAATCCCTAAGTAACTGAAGGAAAGCCATCTCAAACAAGGTACTATTTCTAACTGCAAAATTCTCTCCATCTTGTCCAATAGCTCAGTATCCATGAGCAATGCTATCAAAATGTTCTTTCCTTACATTCAGTATGTTGCCAATCCAGTCATTTTCAAAATTCAACTGAAATCTATTCCCAGCAAACATCTCTTTCTAGGTCTAATACCATCTCTCCATAAAGTGATTAATCACCAGCAACAACATTGCTCTCTATTAGATCACACTTTGTACTTAAAAACAAACTGTTTGATATGATAGTTATATTCTTAGAGCATTACTGCAGTTAGCCAGCAGCACTGGAGGTTAAGATTCAGTATTGTTACTCTCATCATAGTCTTCCTCAGATTTCATGATATAATCTTGCTTATCTTATTTCTTCCTTCACCTCTACCAGTTTATAATCTCAACTTCCTTTCCGAGGCTTCTCCCAAGCAGAACTCAAGGTAGAAATTCTCCCTTTTCTTTCTTCAACAAAACACAACAAAGTTCTTTGCTTTGAGAAAGTCTTAGAATCTCAAAGTATTTTCTCATCAAAAATTTGGTCATTTCCCTGACCAAATGCAGAAAAACAGATAATGTTTCCTACAAATTTCTTATGCACTGTCTGCCACTCATCACAATAAGAAGAAAAGGAATCCAACAAGAAAATCTACCCCCCAACACACACACACACACACCTGCATCTGTGTCCACAGTTTTCCTTCTCTCTTTGTGTGTGTGCTCAGTGGTGTCCAACTCTCCACAACCCCATGGACTGTACCCCACCAGGTTCTTCTGTCCATGGAATTTTCCAGGCAAGAATGCTGGCACAGGATTTCCTACTCCAGGGGATCTTCCTAACCCAGGGATCAAACTCATGTCTCTTAGGCCTCCTGTCTCTTAGGCTGATTCTTTACTATTGTGCCACCTGGGAAGTCCCTTCCTTCTCTCTTATCACTATAGGTAAATAGCCCATAATCCTAGAAACAGATAACCTTCTCCTGTTCCAGCCTCTCAAACATACTTAAGAATACTGCTCCCCTCTCTCTCCTGCATCAACAATTTTCCATCTTTATTGGCTACTTCTCTTAAGCATAACAATATATTAGTACTATTGTTCTGTACATCTTTAAAACTTTTTATATCATATAGCCCTCCAACTAATGATCCATTTCTCTTCCTTCCTTTTCAATAAAAATCTTCAAGGGATATATACCATCACTCTCTTTAACATCTCTTCTTCTACTCCTTTGTCAAACATTCCAAACAAGCCTCATCACCTATCACTCCATGGAAACTGGTATCATCAAGGTCATCAATGATTTCCTTTGCTAAATCAATTCTCAATCCTCATCTTTGACCATCCCCTTACTTCTTCAAACATTTCCTTCATTTGGCTTCTAAATACTCTCCATGATCCAAGAGTATCTCCTGCTCTTCCTCTTACCTAGCATGGAGCTCTTTTTCAGACACTTCTGCTGGTAGCTCCTTATGTCCTACTGTTGGAGGCCCCCAAGACTCAGTCCCTGGTCCTTTCCAGTTTTCTAATCTCATATATTTTTGATGAAGTTACTCTATCTCTTTGCTTTTAAAATCAGTTGTATAATGAACAATCCTAAATTGTTGGGTTTATGGTTTACGATTGGATGAAGGATGCTGAAGAATCCTAAATGCATATTGTTAGTCTGTTCTTAGGGCTTCCCTGGTGGTTCAGATGGTAAGGAATCTGCCCACAATGTGGGAAACCCAAGTTCAATCCCTGGGTTGGGAAGATATCTTGCAGAAGAGAATGGCTACCCACTCCAGTATTCTTCAGACTGAATGCTTGACATCCCCACTTGGATATTTAAAATGCATCTAACCCTTAACAAGCCCAATTCCAAATTATTAATCTTCACCATCATGTCTTTCTCCTACTATCTTCCCCATGTCAGTAAATGGAAATTCTACATTTTTGGTGACTTAGGTGATTAAGTTCTCCCTAATTTCTTTTGCTGGCACACTCCATATCTAACCTGCAGCAAATCCTGTGTAATATACTATCAAAGTACATCTAGAATATGAACTTTTCACCATCACTTTTCATACCAGCCTAGTATAAGCCACAATCTTCATCACATGGATTATCATAATCACCCACAACTGGTACCCTGACTTCTGCCCTTGCTTTCCTTTAATCTGTTCTCAAAACAATAGCAAGAGTAATGAAATTAAACAGTTCTCTTAGTACTGATCAAAACGCTCCAAAGGCTTCCCGTATCACTTCAGGGAAAAGACAAAGTCATTATAATAGCTGACTAGTACTACCCATCCTCTAACTTTAAGACCACATTTCCTACTGTCCTCCTTTCTCTATGCCACTCCACCATGCTGGCTTCTTTGCTGAGACCTGAACACACCAAGATGCTGGACCTCTGCATTTTTCACTCTCTATGCCTGAAAAACTCATGCCCCAAATATCACATGGCTCACTCCCTCGTCTGCTTCAAGTTCTACTGAAGAATGTCTCTTACTCCAGGGGCTTTCCCTTGGGCTATTTTAAATGCTATTTTAAACTGCTAAACACATGCACACACACTTTTCCTTGCTTTAGGTTTTCCATAGCACTTTGTACAGGTATACCTCGTTTTATTGTCCTTCCTTTATTGCACTTCACAGGGAGTGCATTTTTAAAAACCTGAAGGTTTGCAGCAACCCTGCATTGTCAGATGATGTTTAGCATTTTTTTGCCATAGGGCATTTTTTAATTAAAGTTCATACTTTTTAAAGATAGAGTGCTACTGCACACTTACTAGACTACTGCATAGCATTACATAACTTTTATATGCACTGGAAAACAAAAAATTTTCTGTGATTTCCTTCATTGCAATATTCTCTTCACTGTGATGGTCTGGAATTAAACCTGCAGTATCTCCAAAGAACTCCTATACAGTATCATATTTTTCTATGTATTATACATAATGTGTCCCTCCACAAGAATGTATATTCCAAGAAAACAGTACTTTATTCCACTGCCAAAAACAATGCTGGGCATATAATAAACATTTGTTGATTAAATGAATAAACAAATTGTGCTCTGTCAATCTGATGCTGCTTTTTGTAAGCTATAATTTTATCATTTCACTCTTGTTGGTCTTATAGTAGTATACAAAACTCTTTGTATGGTACCAGGAGTTCTTTAGATCACCCTTGTGAAGAGGAATTACTTCTACATTCCCCAGAAGTCCTGAGATCAGAAGTTACTGCCAATTGCAAAGAAGAAAAATCTGAGTAGTTTGAGGTGAAAATATTGTTGAAAGATCCCGTCTTTCTATTAAGAATTCTTAGAAGGAAAAACAAATAAACTGGGGGAAATCTAACTCAAACATCAAAGCCTAGTTTAAAACCCAACCCTTTCATTAATCCCTTCCTTCCTCATTCACTTTGTCACTAACCTATAGTAGTGCTCACCATGGTCCCTTCTCCTGGATATGTAATCTCTGGGGGACAGGAACTGGATCTTTCTCTCCTGTCACCAGCTATCCATGACTGACATTCAGAGTACTATTACTGGGTTGAACTAAATGGAGTGAATACTACAGGAACTCCTGATATAACTGCTTATTTGTCAAGGTGTAACCCACCAACTCCAGTACTCTTGCCTGGAAAATCCCATGGATGGAGGAGCCTGGTAGGCTGCAGTTCATGGGGTCACCAAGAGTCGGACACGACTGAGCGACTTCACTTTCACTTTCATGCACTGGAGAAGGAAATGGCAACCCACTTCAGTGTTCTTGCCTGGAGAATCTCAGGGACGGGGGAGCCTGGTGGGCTGCCGTCTATGGGGTCGCACAGAGTCAGACACGACTGAAGCGACTTAGCAGCAGCAGACCACCGAAAGAAGCAACACCACCATCTAGATTACTAAGGGTCAGTTTCAAACAAACTCATCTCCTTTGTTCTGCATGGCCAACTGAGGCAATAGGACACAGCCCAATAACTTAATCACACGTACAAGTCCAGCCAGGATCCAGTAGTCTGCTTCTCAAATGCACAAGCCATGGTAAGCAAAGCCTTGCTAAGAACAATGGGAAAGAAAAGGATACTGTGTCTGTACTTGTTCTTCTAACAGTGCGGGGCAAAATAAGACACCACAGGATGAGATACCCAATAAAGAAGAAAATAATAATAGTAGTAGGAAGTATGCAAAAGAAGAAAAGACAGGAGAAGGACTAGAGGATGGAGAGGATAGAAGAATGAGACCATGGGGGTACTGTGGTGTAAGAACCAGACACTAGGGTAGAAACCTTCAACATTCTCTCAACTTCCTCCAGAAAGCCCTGGTGCGCGTCCTCCGGAGCGGCATTCAACGGTACCCCTCCGGCAAGCCTTCCCTAAAGCAGGCAGCGCAGCGCCGCCGTCTCTACCTGCGTCCCGCTAGGATGCCCTGGGGGGCCGGGCGTGCGTGCGTGTGTGAACGTGTCAGAAACGCGTGATCCGGAGCTGCGGGGCTCCAGGAGGTGGGCGGGGGCCTCGAGGCGAGGCCCAGGGCTGCTCCGAGGCGTGTGCCCGAGGGCGGCCAAAGCCAGGTGCCCCGCCGGGCGCCCCTCCAAGTCGCTCTCACCCAGCCGCCCCCCGAGCGCCCCTCTGGCCCGGGACTTGACGCCCCATCGGCGAGCCAGGACCCACGCAGGAGTGCGGCCCGTGCCTCAGCTGCGCCGGTCCGGGCGGGAGGGGAGTAGGGGAAAGGTCCGGACGGCTGGGCCGAGGCCGCGCCTTCTCAGAGCGCCGAGCTGCTTGGGGCAAAACTTTGGAAACCGAAGGACTCGGATTACCTGAGCGGCGCGGGCGCGGACTCGTCTGCGGTACGGCTGCCGGGCGCGGGCCGGGTTTTCAGCAGCCGTAAAGCGGGAGGAGCGCTCGAGCCCTCGCCCCCGAGCGGTGGCCCCGGCGCCTCCGCCGCGAGCGTCAGCCGCTTGGCAAGGAACGAGCTGGGCTGAGTCATAATAAAAGACACGTTTGCCGAGCGAAGTGGGAAGGGGGCCTCGAGTAGCGGTGTTAAACGGCGACAGGCTCAAGAAGAGAGCTTTTTTTTTCTTTTTAATGGGCTGAACTGGAAAACTTGTCCCATGGTGGGAAAGAGATGAGATTCTTTTATAATTTGCACATCCTATACAAATATGTATCTAATAAAGCTTTTTAAAGATTATTCTTATAAGTGCATTGCCTCCGGAGCCAAGTAGCTAGCTGGGTTGAGCGCTGAGCCTTGTCCCTTCCAGCTTTTAGGGCTTTATTCTGCAAGTTCCTCCAGTCCGCGCCTTAGTTTCTTTCATTTGTTGAGCAGGATAATGAGGGCACCTCCCTCAAGAGAGAATACTGGGAGGGTACTTGACGGTGAGCTTGCAGTTTGCACTTGCTAAAGCTTAATTATTATGCTTTAAAAATTAAAGGGGGGATAAGTGAAAAGAGATCTTAGCTGAACAGCTTTGAAAGGAAGACAAAAAATTTTTTTCAAGAAGTATAAATGAGACAAATGTCTCAGTGGAAGAAAGGAAACTGGAACCTCTAAGAAACAGATGAGACCAACAGAGGTAGCTGAGATGGGAGAGGAAAAGGGGGAAACAGGGAAGAAAAAAAGAAACTAGCCTTGGTGACCAGAAAACTGAAGCTTCATAGGAGGGGGAGCATGTTTATCGCTATTTAGAAAATCATGATAAACTCCCTCTCTACTGAGGGAGATTTTAAAATATTTAAAGAGATAAACAACTGTTTAAAATGAGCCCCAAATGAGGAGGCTTTGCTCCAATGAATGGGATTTGGCAGCTCTGCAAAATGAGGAAATTCTTCCCGAGCTGCATCTTAGGGGGTAGAGTCATCAAACCATAGCAAAAAATAGTGGGCTGGATTCCTGAAAGGCATGCCAGATGGATGCATTCTGCTTAGTTTTAATAACACTATGATGTTCCCTCTGTACTGTCAATTTTGGAAGAAAGAAATGTGAATAAAAATTTGAGGAGGGAACTTGAAAATAAGAGCCAAACTAGTAACTTAATGTATGAGTATCCACCCACGATGAGCATACAGTTAAAGATTCCAAAACAAGTAAGCATTTCTCACACTTTCATTCTCCCTCCTCTTTGTTTCTGCTTTCACTGTGTTTCTATCTACTTTTGTTATATTATTTTTGTGCAGTGGAACTGCCTAGAGGAAAAGTGGTTTTAATTAATACTAGGGAATGGAAGGCATTTTAGCTAGGCCTCTAAGTAGGGTCAAACTTTTTGAAGAAGATTTTTGGGTTGAAGTTTTTATGAGAGCAAGGGTAAATTAACAGATGTGAAATCAGATGTTGTTTTACACAAACAAGAAAACAGTAGTAGAACTGTTGTGAAAGGATCAAATAGAAATCAGAAACAGTTCTGCTCCCTAATTACTGTAGGCACCAAAGGCTAGAGGAGAGTTTTCTCTATCAGATAAAGGAAAATGGGTACCTTGCTCTATCACCCAGGCTTTCAAATAGAAATAAAAGAAAAAAGAGGAGAAAAAAGAAAACAATAAAGAAAAATAAAAAAACAACAACAAACCCTCTATCAGGTTCTAGAAGAATTTCTACAGAATTGTATATTCCTAGGGGATCTCCTGCAGGGTAAAAGGCTTGTATGTGCCTTTTTCAGTGTAGAAACAACAAACAAAATATTTGAGGGGATTAATTTTTTGCAGAATTGGGAAAAACCCAAGTAAGATAAGAATCCCACTCTCTTTGTTTCAGTTTTGCTAAGCCTTCAGGCTGAAACAAACATTATCATTAAAGCTTTATTAAAGTGAAACAAAGAGATAAAATCTTAAATGGTATGAAGCCCTTGAACTAGAATGAGCAAGAAAACAAAACCAAAGCCCAGAAAATAAAGAGAATAGGAAGCTTTTCTAAGGGAACCTTTGAACTTTCGGATGTAATATAAAAGCCTGTGACTTGCTTTAGACAAAGAGGCAATACAAACTAAAGCTGGGAACCTAGAATATCTGGTCAATTCAAATTAAAAAAGCTTTCCTTGACTGAAAGGTTTTGGTCTAACTTAGATCCATTCATTTTAGGTAAAGACAAAAATCTACCACCTGACTTTGTGTGCCCATTAACACCTCAGTCACCAGAATGACATGAATTTTTTTTTTTTTCAGTTGGACTTATGGCATTGTAAACTAAACCTCATGGGCTTGTGAGCAGTTTCTGAATTTATTCAAAAGTGTTTGCTTTTAAAACACAAGTGTTTGCTGTTAAAGCTTTTAAATTCATCATTCATTGATATTAACGATGTAAAGCATCAGTTCAGTTCAGTTCAGTCGCTCAGTCGCGTCCAACTCTTTGCGACCCCATGAATTGCAGCACGCCAGGCCTCCCTGTCCATCACCAACTCCTGGAGTTCACTCAGACTCACATCCATCATCGAGTCAGTGATGCCATCCAGCCATCTCATCCTCGGTCGTCCCCTTCTCCTCCTGCCCCCAATCCCTCCCAGCATCAAAGTCTCTTCCAATGATCAACTCTTCGTATGAGGTGGCCAAAGTACTGGAGTTTCAGCTTTAGCATCATTCCTTCCAAAGAAATCCCAGGGTTGATCTCCTTCAGAATGGACTGGTGGGATCTCCTTGCAGTCCAAGGGACTCTCAAGAGTCTTCTCCAACACCACAGTTCAAAAGCATCAATTCTTCGGCGCTCAGCCTTCTTCACAGTCCAACTCTTATGACTACTGGAAAAACCATAGCCTTGGCTAGACAGACCTTAGTCGGCAAAGTAATGTCTCTGCTTTTGAATATGCTATCTAGGTTGGTCATAACTTTTCTTCCAAGGAGTAAGCGTCTTTTAATGTCATGGCTGCAGTCACCATCTGCAGTGATTTTGGAGCCCCAAAAAATAAAGTCTGACACTGTTTCCACTGTTTCCCCATCTATTTCCCATGAAGTGATGGGGCCGGATGCCATGATCTTCGTTTTCTGAATGTTGAGCTTTAAGCCAACTTTTTCGCTCTCTTCTTTCACTTTCATCAAGAGGCTTTTTAGGTCCTCTTCACTTTCTGCCATAAGGGTGGTGTCATCTGCATATCTGAGGTTATTGATATTTTTCCCGGCAATCTTGATTCCAGCTTGTGTTTCTTCCAGTCCAGCATTTCTCATTCTGTACTCTGCATAGAAGTTAAATAAGCAGGGTGACAATATACAGCCTTGATGTACTCTTTTTCCTATTTGGAACCAGTCTGTTGTTCCATGTCCAGTTCTAACTGTTGCTTCCTGACCTGCATACAGATTTCTCAAGAGGCAGGTCGGTGGTCTGGTATTCCCATCTCTCTCAGAATTTTCCACAGTTTATTGTGATCCACACAGTCAAATGCTTTGGCATAGTCAATAAAGCAGATATAGATGTTGTTCTGGAAGTCTCTTGCTTTTTCCATGATCCAGCAGATGTTGGCAATTTGATCTCTGGTTCCTCTGCCTTTTCTAAAACCAGCTTGAACATCAGAAAGTTCATGGTTCATGTATTGCTGAAGCCTGGCTTGGAGAATTTTGAGCATTACTTTACTAGTGTGTGAGATGAGTGCAATTGTGCAGTAGTTTGAGCATTCTTTGGTATTGCCTTTCTTTGGGATTGGAATGAAAACTGACCTTTTCCAGTCCTGTGGCCACTGCTGAGTTTTCCAAATTTGCTGGCATATTGAGTGCAGCACTTTCACAGCATCATCTTTCAGGATTTGAAACAGCTCCACTGGAATTCTATCACCTCCACTAGCTTTGTTCATAGTGATGCTTTCTAAGGCCCACTTGACTTCACATTCCAGGATGTCTGGCTCTAGATGAGTGATCACATCATCGTGATTATCCGGGTCATGAAGATCTTTTTCATACAGTTCTTCTGTGTATTCTTGCCACCTCTTCTTAATATCTTCTGCTACTGTTAGGTCCAGACCATTTCTGTCCTTGATCGAGTCCATCTTTGCATGAAATATTCCCTTGGTATCTCTAATTTTCTTGAAGAGATCTCTAGTCTTTCCCATTCTGTTCTTTTCCTCTATTTCTTTGCATTGATCGCTGAAGGCGGCTTTCTTATCTCTTCTTGCTCTTCTTTGGAACTCTGCATTCAGATGCTTATATCTTTTTCTCCTTTGCTTTTCGCTTCTCTTCTTTTCACAGCTATTTGTAAGGCCTCCCCAGACAGCCATTTTGCTTTTTTGCATTTCTTTTCCATGGGGATGGTCTTGATCCCTGTCTCGTGTACAATGTCACGAACCTCATTCCATAGTTCATCAGGCACTCTATTAATTTATATCAATTTGGTAACAAGTCCCTTTTACACAACTGACTTTAACCTTAGATGCTAATATGATTTTTATTTAAGATTTCATGTAAGATTATTTTGGGAAGGATTGATTGTTTTGATGCAAAAGACCATATTGTTCTAACTTACTACTTCAGGGTAGGGAGGCTTTCATGTCACATTCTGAGCACTGTTACAAAATTATCTGTTGCTAAATCACCACATAACAGAAGCACTGGTTAAAAATCCTTAACAAATTCAGAGTTTTCAAAACTAATTTCAAGAATACTAAAGACTGTATCAAAGTTGAAGTCAGATTCTCCAGCCAAATTTGAACTTTAGCTGAGAGCACTGTTTCCAGATTGAGAGTTAATCCATTTCAATAAGGGAGGATAGTCTTAAAGATACATATCCTTGGTTTGCTCTGTCAACAATATACATACGTATTTACAACGATATGTTGTACATATTTTAGCAGAGGTCTACTTGAAACTATTCAAATCTGAAAATCAACACTCTGCTCTATTTAGACAATACAGTTAGGTTGAAGAATGGTCACTTTATGGGTTTGATTTATGGACAATGTCACAACTAGAAATTCTCAAGTAATTAAAATTTTCATTGGAAATATAACTGTAGGAAATAGGCATTCTCATACATTTCTGAATGGAGTATAAATTATTACACACTCCCTACAGAGAACTGTTTGGCTTTCCCAGGTGGCACTAGTGGTAAAGAACCCATCTGCCAATGCAGGAGACATAAGAGACACAGGTTCGATCCCTGGAAGATTCCCTGAAATAGGAAATGGCAACCCACTCCAATATTCTTACCTGGAGAATCCATTGGACAGAGGAGCCTGCTGGGCTCTAGTCCATGGGGTTGCGAAGAGTCGGACATGACTAAAGCAACTTAGCAGAGTACGGAGAACTGTTTAGTAATCATCAAAATTACAAATACCAGAAAATTACAAAAAAATTACAAATACCAGAAAATTACAGAACCAGAAAATTGCTTTTAAGAGTTGCTTCTATAGAAATAATGTATGTACATTATTCATTATAATAACAAAAGTTTAAAAATAATCTAAAAGTCCATTTATAGGACAATGGTAAAAAGTTATTTTAACACATTTATATAATAGAATGTACTACACGGTTGTTGGAGGGAAAATAAAGAAACAGAATGAAGAACTTTTCTGTAAACAGTTTTGGAAAGTACAACAATATAGAAAAACAAAGTACAGAACAGTATTTAAAATTTAGTACTTTTTATAAAGAGGAGATATGGTCATTCTTGTACATGCATGTGATGGGAAGAGTTAACACTGAGATTTTAGGAATCAGTGAACTAAAATGGACCAGAATGGACAAATTTAATTCAGATGACCATTATATCTACTATCGTGGGCAAGAATCCCTTAGAAGAAATGGAGTTGCCCTCACAGTCAACAGAAGAGTCCAAAATGCAGTACTTGGGTGCTATCTCAAAAACAACAGAATGATCTCTGTTCGTTTCCAAGGCAAATCATTCAATATCACAGTAATCCAAGCCTATGCCCCAACCACTGATGCAGGAAGCTGAAGTTGAACAGTTCTATGAAGACCTATGAGATCTTCTAAGCTAACACTAACAAGACCTTCTAACTAACTAAAAAGATGTTCTTTTCATCATAGGGGACTGGAATGCAAAAGTAGGAAGCCAAGAGATACCTGGAGTACCAGTCAAGTTTGGCCTTGGAGTACAGAATGAAGCAAGGCAAAGGCTAACAGAGTTTTCCCAAGAGAAAGCACTGGTCATAGCAAACACCATCTTCCAACAACACAAGAGAAGACTCAACACATGGACATCATCAGATGGTCAATACCAAAATCAGATTGATTATCTTCTTTGTAGCCAAAGATGGTGAAGCTCTATACAGCCAGCAAAAACAAGGCTGGGAGCTGACTGTGGCTTAAATCATGAACTCCTTATTGCCAAATTCAGACTTAAATTGAAGAAAGGAGAAAACCACTAGACCATTCAAGTATGACCTAAATCACATCCCTTATGATTATACAGTGGAAGTGAGAAATAGATTCAAGGGACTAGATCTGATAAACAGAGCACCTGAAGAACTATGCATGGAGGTTCATAACACTATACAAGAGGCAGTAATCAAAACCATCCCCAAGAAAAAGAAATGCAGAAAGGCAAAATGGTTGTCTGAGAAGGCCTTAAAAATAGCTAAGAAAAGAAGAGAAGCAAAAGGCAAGGGAAAAAGGAAAGATATGTCCATCTGAGTGAAGATTTCCAAAGAACGCCAAGGAAAGATATGAAAGCCTTCCTCAGGGATCCATGCAAAGAAATAGAGGAAAACAATAGAATGGGAATGACTAGAGATCTCTTCAAGAAAATTAGACATGCCAAGGGAATATTTCATGCAAAGATGGGCACAATAAAGGACAGAAACAGTATGGACCTAACTAAAGCAGGAGATATTAAGAAGATGTAGCAAGAGTACCCAGAAGAACTATACAAAAAAAGATCTTAATCTGGGTCAAAAAAATGACCCAGATGACCATGATGGTGTGATCCCTCATGCAGAGCCAGACATCCTGGAGTGCAAAGTCAAGTAGGCCTCAGGAAGCATCAATACGAACAAAGCCAATGGAGGTGACGGAATTCCAGCTGAGCTTTTTCAAATCCTAAAAGATGATGTTGTGAAAGTGCTGCACTCAATATTAATAACCTCAGATATGCAGATGGCACCATCCTTATAGCAGAAAGCAAAGAAGAATGAAAGAGCCTCTTGATGAAAGAGAAGAGTGAAAAGGTTGGCTTAAAACTCAACTTTCCAAAAATTAAGATCATGCAATCCAGTCGCATCACTTCATAGCAAATAGATGGGGAAACAATGGAAACAGTGACAGACTTTATTTTCTTGGGCTCCAAAATCACTGCAGATGGTGACTGCAGCCATGAAATTAAAAGATGCTTGCTCCTTGGAAGAAAAGCTATGACAAACCTAGGCAGCATATTAAAAAGCAAAGACATTACTCAACTGACAAAGGTCCTTCTAGTCAAAGCCATGGTTTTTCCAGTAGTCATGTATGAATGTGAGAGTTGGACCGTAAAGAAAGCTGAGCAGCAAAGAATTGATGCTTTTGAACTGTGTGTTGGAGAAGACTCTTGAGAGTCCCTTGGACTGCAAGAAGATCAAGCTAGTCAATCCTAAATGAAATCAACCCTGAATATTCATTGGAAGGACTGATGCTGAAGCTGAAGCTCCAATACTTTGGCCACCTGATGCAAATAACTGACTCATTGGAAAAGACCTTGATTCTGGGAAAGATTGAAGGCAGGAAGAGAAGGGGATGACAGAGGATGAGATGGTTGGATGGCATCACCAACTCAACAGACATGAGTTTGAGCAAGCTCCAGGAGTTGGTGATGGACAGGAAAGCCAGGTGTGCTACAGTCCATGGGGTCACAAAGAATCGGGCTTGACTGAGTTACTGAACTCAACTGAAGAAAATTCTAAAAGGAAATTTATGAAATTCTAAAAGGAAATTTATTTACTCATATAAAAGGGAAATTTAATGCACTGATTGGACTGAGAAGGGGGTGAAAAGAGCCTTTTCATTGCATACATTTTGTTTTCTTTTGAGGGAATATGTAAATGTATTACCTGCTTGAATAATTAAAAAAAAAAGAAACAGAGACTTCCCTGTTGGTCCAGTGGTTAAGAATCTGCCTGCCAAACTTGCATGGGAGGGGAGTTTGAGGTAGAAATGATATATCTATATGTATGGCTAAGTCCCTTCACTGTTCACCTGAAACTCACAACATTGTTTGTCAATCAGCTAAACTCTAACACCAAATTAAATTTTTTTTTAATAAAATAAAAGAGTCTGTCTGCCAGTGCAGGGACCATGGGTTTGATCTCTGTTCCAAGAAGATTCCACTTGCTGCAGAGCAACTAAGCCCATGTGCAGCAACTACAGAACCCTAGCTCCTCAACAAGAAAAGCCGCTGCAATGAGAAGCCCACACATGACAACTAGAGAGAAGCCCCAATTCACTGCAACTACAGAAAGCCTGCTGCAGCAACAAAGAACCAGCACAGCCACAAATAATAAATAAAATCTTAAAGAAACAAAACAAATGCCTAATTGTATCCATAATTCCATAACATATAAAAAGATGAAGTTGGAAAATTTATTCTTAAATTGAATAATCCTCCTGTCATAGTTACAAAGTATTGAAATTTACTATTAAGAATTCCTGCTAACTAAACTATGAATTTTATTTACATCTATTTTGACTATAAAGAACTGTGCCACTTGAAAAGTTCAGATAAACCTTCACACCCAAATAAAATTCCTATTTATTTCTCTATCCAACCAGTCCATTCTGAAGGAGATCAACCCTGGGATTTCTTTGGAAGGAATGATGCTAAAGTTGAAACTCCAGTACTTTGGCCACCTCATGCAAAGAGTTGACTCATTGGAAAAGACTTTGATGCTGGGAGGGATTGGGGGCAGGAGGAGAAGGGGACGACAGAGGATGAGATGGCTGGATGGCATCACTGACTCGATGGACGTGAGTCTGAGTGAACTCTGGGAGTTGGTGATGGACAGGGAGGCCTGGCATGCTGCAATTCATGGGGTCACAAAGAGTCAGACATGACTGAGCGACTGAACTGAACTGAAGGATTTTGAAGTTCCCAGTAATAGAGAAATTAATTCATAAAGTGCAGTGAATTTTATGCTAATAGACTGTCCAATTTCCTATTATATTGCTGAAAATACTGTTTGGAATCAAGTGCTAATATTTTAATTCTATAATGACTAAAAGATAATAATTCTTATGTTAAAGTCCTTTGACCTGGAGACTTTCTGTAATTGTTAACTATATAAAGTCCCTGCTATTTATTTCCAGTGCATTTTGAGAAATTAACGGCCTTAATATGAATAAGTCAATGAAAAATAAATAAACTCAAATCACACTACTTATAGAGAATATTGAGATTTTGCAGAAATTTGTGTAGAGAAATTTACTTAGCTGAGAAAGTGGCATCCAGGAGGTATTGAAAATGCGTATATTACTTCTTGACTATTAAACAGTGTGGCAGAAGATGTTAATTTCGCTAATGTCGCTTTCCTTCATACATTTCTCAGCTTCCCATGCAGTTGCATTCGTCATGTAACTGGATTCTGACCAATAGAAAATGGGTGACAGTATGCTATGCTCTCTTTACTTGTGAGCTGGATGGTTGGAGAAACTCTAGCAGAATTTCCCTAAGTACTCTATCTATCCATATTAACCGAGGAAAAATAAACCACACTTTTCAAAGAGAGGGGATTTAATATCAGGGCAATGATTACACAGGTTGTAATCTGTAGCTGAAGAAATTGAAAGTAATTCAGAGACAATTGCCAGAAACAGCTACCCGCCTTGGGACTGGGTGTCATAGAGACTTATAAAATGGTCTCCATAACCCCTACCTCCTGGTATTTGTGCTCTGTATGATAACTTCCCTTTGAATATGGGCTGGATCAGGTGATACTCCTGATGAATAGAGTAAAGCAGAATGAGATGTCCCCGTGGACTGTAGCCTGCCAGGCTCCTCCATCCATGGAATTTCCCAGGCAAGAATACTGGAGTGGGTTGCCATTTCCTTCTCTAAGAGATCTTCCCAACCCAGGGATCAAACCTGCATCTCCTACATTGCAGGCAGATTCTTCACTCCTGAGCCACCAGGGAAGCCCAGAATATCACCAGCAAAGAGATGTCACTTCCAAGATTAGGATACAAAAAACTATAGCTACCCTCTAAGCATACTTTCTTTCACTCTCTCCTGAATTACTCATCTGGTGAAAGCCAGGTGACACATCATGAGGCTGTCCGATGGGAAGAAAATCTCTTGCGTCAAGGATGTGAGGCCTGCCAATAACTGTACGAGACAGCACAGAAGTTGATTTTTCCACCCATCAAGCCTTTAGATGAGACCACAATGCCTGCCAACAGTTTGAATACAACCTCATGAAAAACTGTGATTACGGAGGTGCCAAGTTAATCTGCGTCCCCACTCCTGACCTGGAGAAGCTGGGAAATAATAAATGGTTGTGTAAGACACTAGTTTTTGGTAACTTGTTATGCAGTGGTAATAACAAATATACTAAGAAAACAAAAGGAAAGAGATGGGTTACCAAAACCTCAGAGCTCAGAAAGTAACCATGTATGACTGGTCTGTCTGTCCTCTAAGGAGAAACCATATTTTATGATTACCTCCTATCTCATAAAGGTGGAATGGACGCCCTCCCAATTATGGGTAGGATATAGAAGCTAATAGCACACCACACACCAAAAGAACTTGAAATTACACATAGAAGTGATTCTTGAGGAAAGAGTAGGCACAAGTATATTCATACTGACTTCAGGGAGGCAGAGGGGGTCACTGGGTCTCTGTAGTGGCTCATATCCACTCTAGGGGTGTGGGGCTAGGGAAGAAATTCCTATGCATGGGCTGGGGAGTTTCAAGGTTTAAACTGCCCACTGGTGCCAAAGGAAGAGGCATAATTGCGGTTCCTTATCAGCCTGTCCAAAGATAAGGCCAATTGGGAAAGGGAGGGTGAGGCTTAAACAAAAATCAGAAACTAAACGTCAAAAGTGAAGTCAGACTCTTGGTTGCAGGGTGTCTTTCAGCTATGACTTGTACCTGAGGAGCTCAGAGAAGGGTCCCCAGAAGATGGTACTCTGACCTCTTAACAAGGGGCACTTTTGGCTGCAGTTGATACCTCTGAAAGGGAACAAGGTCAGTTCTGGGAGCCGCAGGAGACAATTGAGGCCATATCTGACGGCTGTTGCTCCAACCATGTTGACGGGGGAAAAGAAAGTGCCTTCTCTCCTCTCTCACTTTCCAAAATCTCTTTAGTGCTGCCTGTTAGTATAAATTCATCAGTGTCTCAGAAATGTAACCTATCCTAGCCCCAGCTTCATGAAAGACACTATGAAAGGGTGGATTGGAGCAGAACCCACAGTCTAATACCCAGCACACTCCTCACCTTTGTCATCTCAGCATCTGTGCCCATTCTCTCCTCATATATTTTAACTTCCATAGCAACAACTTCATGCTTCTGCATTTATTCAAACAACAGTACTCTCACCCTCTCCCCCAAAAGGAAAGACACAGAGAAGAGCAGTAACATCACCCTTTTGATCTGTTAGTTAAGTTAGTTCCTCTATTGGTTCAATCATAAGCCTGTCTTGGGTACTCTATAACTGAGGATGAAAGTAAAAGCACTATCATCACCAAACTTTATTAAAAACAATAAGAACATAAGGAAAAAAGTATTATATACAAAATGCTGGTGTCCTTGTTTCTGGAACCAGTCAGAAGAAAGTTGATAATTGTAACTTTGATTATCCATTGCACCTCAGCTGGTATCTCTGCTAGTTATGGTTATTAAGCTGACAAAATGATTCAGATCTTTATTCCCAAATAATTTATTGCCTCAGTAATTCTGTCTTTTCTGTGTTTCTGTGCATGTGTGTGTGTTAGTCGCTCAGTCGTACCCGACTCTTTGCGACCCCATGGACTGCAGCCCTCTGTCCATGAGATTTTCCAGGCAAGGATACTGGAGTGGGTTGCTATTTCCTTCTCTAGGGGATCTTCCCTAATATTAAATATGCATATGTTAGGTGGTAACCCAGAGAATCTGCTAGGTTCCAGATCTACTCCTCTCTGGCCATTACATAGCAGCAGCCTAATTTCTCTTTGATAATCAGGATCAATCACTTCAGTCAATTAAGTACTCCGCCCTTGACAGTTAATTCAGTGATACGAAAATCTTGAAATGGCCAAATGACAGTCTTCAGTTCAGTGGAACAGTGGTCCTGTCTCCTGGTGATAATATTCCTTAGTTCCCTGGAAACTGAGATCACTAAATCAGAAGCATCCAAAGTTTTAGAGATAAGAAGCAGATGTTCGCAAGTGGATAACTAGGCATAATTATGAGACAAGCTAATCATATTTCTCCCTCTAGATTCCTGGAGCAACACATTCCAACTCTGGGAGAAACAACACCATATGTATTCAAAACATATACTGTATGCTGTATCCCAGTCAGTGACATAGGTAGAAAGACTAGTGAATATCATGCTGCCTCATTTATCTAGCTGTGAAACAATGCTGTGTGGAATTTCAAGCTGGTGAATGTAGGTATTTTGTAAGTCCATGAGTGATGCACTGGCCAAGCATTGTTGGCAGGTAAAGCAAATCCATACCCAGAACAAATGTGCCTGCCTGCGGTGTCCAGTCTCCATCTCTTCCGTGGAGGAGTCATGAGATGAAAAGAGCCTGGGATCTTGACTTTCTACTTTGAGTAGAGCTACCAGAGAGACTCTGAATCTAGAAAATCCGCTTTGGACTTTGTGTGTGAGAAATAAAATTTTATTGCATTAAGTCACTGACATTTTGGTATTGTTTATAATAGCTTTCAGTCTATTTTGACTAATTCTAGCAACAAAATTTCCCTTAAACAAGAAAAAGATGAATTCTAAAGATCCATGAAAGAACTAAGGATTTAGTTATACACAAAGCTTTATTCTTTCCTTTTAACATACAACATGAAGAAGCATTTTTCTATATTTAATCTATGAATTAAGTTTTCTATCCTTATTCAGTAATGATTTTCCATATCTGAAATAATGAGGATATTTTTTAAAATTTTATTACTATTTATTACTATTACTACTGTTTATTATTATTATAATATTGATTGATTTTTTCCAAAATATCAATATTTCTAATAGTTCAAAGATTTCTATCAGTCTAAAAGATATGTTTCATTAAAGAATCCAAAAAACTGCATGAAATCAAAATTTTAATTACTCAAAAATTAAACTCATTTTTTTCTACCTCTTCCTCTTTTCCTCTAATGCAAAGTAAACTTTGTTTTGCTCCTTATTATATTTTTGGTATTCAGGAGTTTTTTATTAACTGAAAGAATAACTGAGTAATTGCCAGTTTCCTTTTCCATCTTATTGTAATAAACTATTTAAAATATGTTCACACCTGGAAAATCCATTTTATACCAAAATATTGATAAATGGCTAGATTGTATGGGGGAAAAGCAACTTGAGTATTTCTCATTTCCTTCTCTATCAATATATGAAATGGACAAAAAAAATTTTAATGGTATGTGCAAACCAGGCTATGTTTATTGAATGAATGGCTTAGCATGAATATCTGGGAGACTTTTCCATACTAGAGCATGTCTTAAATAGCTATACAAAACAGTCCTAAATATAATTTAGAATCTTCTTTGAAATAGAAATAACAGGATTATCTAATGATTCAGAAAAAAGAAGACTACTAGAATACAGAATGATTTTAATAACTTAATAAGTCTTGCATAGGTAAAGACAAAATAACCTATTCCAAACACTACATAGCACTTTCTCTCCAGCTTTCTTAATATAGTGTATATTTTGAGATTTCTTCACTTTCTTGATTTTTACACTAAGTATACAATATAACTTCAGATGTAACTTTTATATCTTCCATACTAGCATTCCAGTTTATGCAATGGACATCTGTTAACATTTTTTCTCCCCTCCATGTCCCCTTGTCTTTTGTAAAATGGTTTTATCCACCTCCAATGAATTTTATAAAACTATTTATTATTTATTAAATAGAAAAGGGCCCTGACTCCAGGGGTAATTCTTAATTCAAAATACTAATTGTAATTCTTAAGGGACAGAGAGTTGTGATTCTCTGTAAAGTTATACAGGCTCTAGCTATAGAGCAGCTGGGAGCCAGCTCTCTCACCTCATGGAGGATCTCTGGAGGAAAGCAGAATCAAGACTGAAAGTCTAAGAACACTTTATTCGTTCTAACCTATGCCCAATCCCTTAAGCCTCCCAAACACATGAGTCACGTACACCATACTTTCCTTAAACTGGTTTCAGTTGGATTTCTGTCATCGTTTGCAAGCAAGAGTGCCAAAATCAAAGCTTTCACTTACCACCTTTTTACTGCGTATTTCATCATGCCTTATAGCTTATATTTTAGAATATTTAAAGATGCAAAGCAAGTAAAATAAAAATAAATGTAGCAATTAGAAATAGAAAATGGACATTCTCAAAAGACCTAGAATCCAGAGTATTTTCATGAATCCCAGAATAAGGAAGTGAAGTGAAGTTGCTCAGTCGTGTCCGACTCTTTGCGACCCATGGACTATAGCCTATCAGGCTCCTCCGTCCGTGGGATTTTCCAGGCAAGAGTGCTGGAGTGGATTGCCATTTCCTTCTCCAAGAATAAGGAAGGATGGGGCCAAATCATCATCAAGTATGAGAAACACATTGGGTGTGTTCCTTGATACTGGGGCATCATCAGCTCTCGGCCCTGCAGCATAGAGAGCTGATTCTAAGCCAGTACGGTCTGTCTCATGACTCACTCTAGCTTCCCTGCTCTCCTCTCTGTTCCTTCCCACTGTGACACTCCAGCCTTCTCTAGGTACAACACCCCCTGGCTGTTTCCTCTAAGCTTTCTCTCATCTTGATTATGGCTTCTCCTCTCGCAGTTTAGATGAGACATGAAGGCTGGATAGAGCCAGATTAGGGCGGAGTCTCCTTTCTCCAGATGGGACAAAATTTCAGAATAGTCCCTTGTTAGGGAGAAAACCGTGGGAGGTTTTCACAATCGCTACCCTTTCTCTTTCCTTGGCGATTTCATGTGGAAGCTTTCTTGGATTCCTCCTGTGAGAACCTGGCAGGGCTCCTGAGAAAAAGCTGACAAGTGTGCAGGGCCCCCGCCCACGACTGTGAAAGCCGTTCACTCCCATGCTAGTGCACAATAAGCCTCCAGTAATTTGTCAAAAGTATTGTTTAAATGTTCTCACCGTGTTATGGAGTCCAGTGGCTTCTGCTCCAGAGAAATAAACCTGGGTGGCTTTATCCTCCGGACGCACCTGACTGTACAGATTACAGTGTGTGCTTGCCTGTGTCCTTCAGTCTCTCATGAGTCCAAATCACCAGGTCATTTGTGAAAGTTGTCAGTTCTTATTATTCTATGGAAAAAAAAAAAAAAAGCTCATGGCATTAAACACCTTATTTAAAAAGAATTTTTGTCATTGAAGATATTTAGAAAATACAAAAGCAAAGTAAAAATCAAGCACAATTTCAACATGCAAACACTGCAAGTGATATATTTTGACATCTATCCTTACAAGAGATTTTTTTAAGTTTTTTAAAACAATAATTCATTTGTGCAGAATCCGAAGACACTTCCAATTTCCCCTCGGCCTGAGAAGATGAAGAAAATATCTTTAGAGTAGAGGCTTGTGACCCTTGCCTCAACATTGAATGGCCCCATTTGCTTATGCATACTGGCCCCAGTAGCTGAGCCTGGAAATCTCACTTCAGGGGCCTGATCAAGGCTCATGAGTGCTCTACCCAAGCCTATGCTGGGAGCTAGATCACTAAGGGTGGCAACAGGGGCCAGGGATGCTTCTGTCTGGTTTAGAGAACCAGTTTAAATGGCAGTGGGAACACTAGCACAAACCTAACAAGGTCCCCTCAGGGGACTGGTCACATTTTCCATTTCTCTCACTCTGCCTCAAATTTTGTACAATACATGAGAGAAAAAAGTCTTACGAAGGAGAGCCTGGGCTTCCTAATAATATAAACACTGAAGTCTAAAGCAACTAATTAAAAAGAAAAGCTATGTCACCCATTTTTCTTCCAAGATTAAACGGGTCTAATTTATAGTCAGATGCCTTTTTCTTACAAATTACACTTCTGTTGATTTTTAAACATTTCTAAAGCCTTTTAAAAACTAAACCCACGCCTGGATTAATACAAGTGTCCCTCACTTTATAAATTCATGCAAAAGATTAATAAAATGTAAAGGTAGAGTAAGAAGTAGGAGCCTGACTAATTTAGAGACCTCACATGCTTATGCATGGCAATGACCATTCCCTCATGGGTCCACTCATTTCTGAATGGCAATCTCCTGATAGGATTCAGAGATTTCTAGTCCTCACTCCAGGATCTGTTTAAGAAATGCCTATCAACAGAATGAGAAGGCATACAGGAAGGGGAAACACTCTACACTCACATTCTTCTCTGTGCTAAGTTGATTCAGTCATGCCCAACTTTTTGCAGCCCTATGGACTATAGCCTGCCAGGCTCCTTTGTCCATGGGATTCTCCAGGCAAGAGTACTGGAGTGGATTGCCATGCCCTCCTCCAGGGGATCTTCCTGACCCAGGGATCGAACCCACTTCTCATATTTCCTGCATTCGCAGGCAAGTTCTTTACCAATAATGCCCCCCAGGAAGCCCAAGAATACTGGAGTGGCTTGCCATGCCTCCTTCTCCAGAGGATCTTCCCAACCTAGGGATCAAATCTGGGTCTTATGCATTGCAGGCAGATTCTTTAGCAACTGAGCCACCAGGGAAGTTCATTCTTCTCTAGGGCCCTATATTATTTACATTGCAACTTAGGCTATCATGACAAAGGAACCAAAAGCTCTAATAAGATAGACATTTGTTCCTTGTTCATGTATGTGTCCAAAGGTAAGAAGACAGTCTTGGCCTTGTAGTCATCTCTGTCCACTAAAATCATAGTTTACACCCATACATACAACTCAAGGAAGATGCTTCAATGCTTACCATCTCCCAACAATGGAAAGAGGAGACAATCCCCAATTATGTTTAGTGTAAGATGCAGAGTGATACACAATACTTGTTCTGTTTTGTTTGTTACATCTCTTTAGTCAAAACTCTATCATATGGTCACCTACAAAATACATGGAAACTATAATCTTTAGTTTGGCAAATATGTGGCCACTTAAAACTTTATTACATGGAAAGAAGAAAATGAAAATAAGAGATGGCAAAGACTCTACTACAAATCTCAACAGAGTCAAGCCTGACATTATGTTGCTTATTTGTATCAATTACCTTAGACTTACAGTATGAACGGGAAGAAAATGGCAGTTAGGTCATGATATTTCCTATATTGTGTTTTTATCTCTTTTGTAAATATTAGATGAATTATAATACATCAAACCTATCCTGAAGATTTCCAGAGTGGGAATGTTATGATAACTATTTTTAATGTTAATATTAGCATTATAGATAGACGTGATATGCTGAGTTATTACCCCTAGGTTTTCATTTCCTCAGGCTTCCCCAGTGGCTCAGTGGTAAAGATTCCACCTACAAGGCAAGAGACACACCTAGACTGGGATTCAATCCCTTGGTGGGAAGATCCCCTTGAGGAGGGCATGGCAAGTATTCCTGCCCAGATCCCATGGACAAGAGGAGCCTGGCAGGCTACAGTCCATGGGGTTGCAAAGAGTCAGACATAACTGAAGCAACTGAGCATTCATGCAGGCACACATTCATTTCCTCATCTTCGTAAGAAAATTTCCCATCCCTACAGTTGCCACAATTGTAAGGTAGAGTTGCCACCATCTCATTCCCAATTTTCAGACCTTAGCTAGTTCTCAGACACACAACTCATTGGCTGAATAGGAGGCATCTCGTGAAGAATTAGATCTTATAGACAGAGTACCTGAGGGCTTCCCTGGTGGCTCAGAGGTTAAAGTGTCTGCCTCCAATGTGGGAAACCCAGGTTCGATCCCTGGGTTGGGAAGATCCCCTGGAGAAGGAAATGGCAACCCACTCCAGTATTCTTGCCTGGAGAATCCCATGGACAGAGGAGCTTGGTAGGCTACAGTCCACGGGGTCACAAAGAGTCGGATACGACTGAGTGACTTTGCTTCAGACAGAGTACCTGAAGAACTATGGACAGAAGTTTGTAACATTGTATAGGAGGCAGTGATCAAAACCATCCCCCCAAAAAAGAAATGCAAAAAGGAAAAATGGTTGTCTGAGGAGGCCTTACAAATAGCTGAGAAAAGAAGAGACGCCAAAGGAAAGATATACCCATCTGAATGCAGAGTTTCCGAGACTGGGAAGGGGAGATAAAAAAGCCTTTTAAAGTGAACAATGCAGAAAGATAGAGGAAAAAATGGAATGGAAAAGATTAGAGATCTCTTCAAGAAAATTAAACATACCAAGGGAACATTTCCTGCAAAGATGGGCTCAATAAAAGAAACAATAGGGACCTAACAGAAGCAGATGAGATCAAGAGGAGGTGGCAAGAATATACAGAAGGACTATTTTAAAAAGGTCTTAACGACCCAGATAACCATGATGGTGTGGCAACTCACCTAGAGTAAGACATCCTGAAGTGTGAAGCCAAGTGGGCCTTAGAAAGCATCATTATAAACAAAGCTAGTGGAAGTGATGGAATTCCAGCTGAGCTATTTCAAATCCTGAAAGATGATGCTGTGAAGGTGCTGCACTCAATATGTCAGCGAATTTGGAAAGCTCAGCAGTGGCCGCAGAACTGGAAAAGGTCAGTTTTCATTCTGGTTCCAAAGAAAGGCAATGCCAAAGAATGCTCAAACTACCACACAATTGCACTCATCTCACACGCTAATAAAGTAATGTTCAAAATCTTTCAAGCTAGGCTTCAACAGTATGTGAACTGAGAACTTCCAGATGTACAAGCTGGATTCCGAAAAGACAGAGAAACTAGAGACCAAATTGCCAACATCCACTGGATCATAGAAAAAGCTAGAGAATTTCAGAAAAACATCTACTTCTGCTTCATTGACTACACTAAAGCCTTTGACTGTGTAGATCACAACGAACTGGAAAATTCTTAGATATGGGAATACCAGACCACCTGACCTGCCTCCTGCATACAGGTCAAGAAGCAACAGTTGGAATCTGATGTGGACAAATGGAATGGTTCAAAATTGGGAAATGAGTACATCAAGGATGTATATTGTTACCCTGCTTTAACCTCTATGCAGAGTACATCATGTGAAATGCTGGGCTAGATGAAGCACAAGCTGGAATCAAGACTACCAGGAAAAACGTCAATAACCTCAGATATGCAGATGGCACCATGCTTACTGCAGAAAGTGAAGAGGAACTAAAAAGCCTCTTGATGAAAGTGAAAGAGGAGAGTGAAAAAGCTGGCTTAAAAATAAAAAAACTAAGATCATGGCATCTGGTCCCATCACTTTAGGACAAATAGATGGGGAAACAATGGAAACAGTGAGAGACTGTATTTTCTTCAGACCCCAAATCAGTGCAAATAGTGACTGCAGCCATGAAATTAAAAGATGCTTGCTCCTTGGAAGAAAAAGTTATAACAAACCTAGATGGTATATTAAAAAGTAAAGACATTACTCTGCTTACAAAGGTCTGTTTAGTCAAAGATATGGTTTTTCCAATAGTCACATATGGATATGAGTTGAACAATAAAAAAGGATGAGTGCCAAAGAATTGATGCTTTTGAACTGTGGTTTTGGAAAAGACTCTTAAGAATCCCTTGGAGAGCAAAGAGATCAAACCAGTCAATTCTAAATGAGATCAACCCTGAATAATCATTGGAAGGACTGATGCTGAAGTTGAAGTTCCAATACTTTGCCCATCTGATGCAAAGAACCAATTCATTGGAAAAGACCCTGATGCTGGGAAAGATTGAAGGCAAGAGGAAAAAAGGATGACAGAGGATGAGATGGTTGGATGGCATCACCAACTCAATGGACATGACTTTGAGCAAACTCTGGGAGATGGATGGGGACAGGGACAGGGAAGCTTGGCGTGCTGCTGTCCATGGGGTCACAAAGTTCAGACATGACTGAGCACCTGAACAACAAAATGAAGAATAACTTAACAATATCACTGTAAATGTATACAGTCATGTTTCCTCCATCATTATTTAAAGAGATCTATAGCTAGTTACTTCGGAAAAGGCAATGGCAACCCACTCCAGTACTCTTGCCTGGAAAATCCCATGGACTGAGGAGCCTGGTAGGCTGCGGTCCATGAAGTCGCTAAGAGTCGGGCACGACTGAGTGACTTCACTTTCACTTTTCACTTTCATGCATTGGAGAAGGAAATGGCTACCCACTCCAGTGTTCTTGCCTGGAGAATCCCAGGGACAGAGGAGCCTAGTGGGCTGCCGTCTATGGGGTCACACAGAGTCGGACACAACTGAAGTGACTTAGCAGCATAGCTAGTTACTTAGATAAACATACACTGGGGAAAGAGAAATGCACATAGCAGGTAATTTTGCTAAGCCCAGAAGAATGCATGCTGAATCCAGAGTCCCACCATGGTTCATTCAATTTGAATAAGAGATCTGTTTAATAATAATAGCACACTGACAGATTCTATGAGGGGAAACCTCACTTTCATCAGTTCAGGTCTGAGTATAGTCAGAAGACGTGAATATGGATGGTCAAGATCAGACAAAAATGTTTGCTTTTGACCCATTCTAAAATATCCATCCAGGGACTTTCCTGGTGGTCCAGTGGTTAAGAATCCACCTTGCAATGCAGGGAACACGGGTTCAATCTCTGGTTCAGGAACTAAGGTCTCATATGTCATGGAGGAACTAAGATGGCACGCTGCCACTACTGAACCCACATGCTCCAGAACCCAAGTATCACAGCTAGAGAGTCCTGGCATTCCAATGAAAGATTCCACCTGATGGGACAAAGATCTTGCATGCAATTATTACCCAATTAAGCCAAATAAATAAATAAATAAATAAATATTAAAAACAAAATATCCATCTAGTAGATAATGAAGTGCAAAGAGAAACTCACTCATTAAGATATTTCTAACACTAATGTCTAATTTAGTGGTGCAAGCAAGCTTCCCTGACATTCTGCAGAATGAAATTTTAACTACAGGCATATTTGCTGGATGAATCCTGGACACACATTTACCTCGAAAGGTTGCCCAAGGGGAAACAATTCACCTGGTTAGGGTAAAGTTTGAGCAATTGTTTTATATTGCTAGTATTGAGGTCTCCAGAAACATTTGCCTGAACTGCTCTGCACATAGAAGTTGTTGTCAAACGTTGGATGATCTAGTGGAGAGAGAGTAGGTATTAGAATTATAAATATCTTCATTAGAATCCTTGTTCATTTATCACTAGTTGTGGGAGCTATAGTTGATAATTTTTTTTATTAAGCTTTTCCTGTTCAAATTACTGTGTCATTTCTCTCTTTCAGTAGGGCTAAGACAGTTATGCCATCTCCATGAGAAAGCTATGCAGAATTCAAATCCATTCTTGGCATACTACTGGACTCAGATAGAAATCAAGATTGTGAGCTGAGAACATCAAATGACTGAGTAGTAAAAATGATCTATCTTGACCCATCAAGTCATAAAATTGGGAAAGCCCAGAAGCAATCTATCGTAATAGAAGTGGTCTATCAATGTTTGGGCTCACATAGGTTCAGAGAGCATAAGTAACCTATAAGAACAAGTGGCCTAGACTCTCATGTCACCTGCAACTGTTGCATTAACAACTCTTCTTCAGCTTCTTGGGAGGGGTTCTCCATTACTAACTGATGGAAGAAGGAAGTGTGAGCTTGATCCATGAATGGATTGTCTGGGCACCTGATTGCAAGTGAAAATAAATTGTTTTTAAACTGCATCTCATGAATGGTTCTGAAAGACAGTGGTAAAGGGAAACCTTCTCAAAGGGCAGAGTTTCAGCCAACTAACCTGGCCATTTACTTTGTGTAGAGAGAGAAGTGGTCCAAAATAAGGGTGGTAGTGACTGGGTTAGCTGTTTGGTCAGGAGTCTGAAAGGAGCACAGTTGAAAGACTGGGGCCTGTGTTTAGACCTGTGACAGTGGGCATACAGTGTGAGCATCTTTGTACTGAGTGCTAACAACTCCCCACCTCCAGCCACCCTTTTATGTCATTTCTCATAAAAGCACCAGATAATTTGTACTGTATCATTTCTCACATTTTCAGTGGATTAATTATATCAGTGTGGTATTAATTAACATGTTCCTCCACACGCAGTTTTTTACAATAATCTGGCAGTAGATCCAGACTTGGTTAGCTCAGCTTTGCTTTCTCTCTTTCTTCTGCGGATAATAAACCACAGTGAGAGAATACGATTTATACTTCCTATTACATCTTATCAAGAAAAACATCATATCATTATCCTACTTTTCTTTAGGCTAAGATGGTTCAAATATTGGCATATACCCATTATAAGTTTCCCCCATAAATCTTTTGACTAATAGTTTTAGCATTTATTTTATCATTATAGCTTACAAAATAGTGACATTCCAGTTCTAATATTCCTTCTGAATTTATTATTCTGTAAAGAAGAACTTCTAACTTTTGGCTAGAATACTCTGAAATGCAGTTTGAATAAGAAAAGCAGAATAAATAGATGGTTGTTTTTTTCTTCTATTATTGTAATAGTGAGTTTGCAACTTAACAACCATCAAAACTGACCATTGAGTTTCCTTTATAATTATGAATCTAAGGATTTATATATATATGTATATATATAAATCATATATATATGACTTATTTTGATATTATTTTGATAGTGATTGCAGTCATTGTCTTTTTGTTGCAGTTTGTGGCACCTTTTGCAAATGGTACTATAGAAAATAAGTATTTTTTAGAAATAAATAAAGCATAAGTTTATTACTTATTTTACTTATGCATTTGATTTTGCATTTGTAGGACTTATGTTGCTTTGAAAAACCTTGTTTCTTGATGATATAAATATAATTGTTAGTTTGCTTTAACTATATGCATATAACACATATATTAGTTTCAGAATAATAACATCAATATACAAAACTCCAAAATAGTGATATCAACATCACTATTCATAAGAGCACAAAATACAATTTCTGTGTGCTTTTGGTTTTGTTTCTTTGTTTCCCTTAGGATATGTCCACTAGGGGTGTACAGTCAAAATATTGTGTTTTAAACTTGTTTGGAACAATTCTTATCTGGGTACCACCTGGATATACACTGATGTTGACTTGTTTCAATTTGCTTTCAAATTTGAGGCATGGTTTGTTCTGTCATCTTGATTTACTATTTTCTCAAAAAATATGTATGACATTTACATGATTCTGAATTCAAACCTAGCTTCCATCCTGGACTCTCTCTCCTGTTCTCTCTTTTCTTGTACAGGTAAACCATTTTTATTCATTTTTGACCTTCCATGAATTTAGATTTGAACTCAGATAGTCTGCTTCCATGGAGAAGGCAATGGCACCCTCACTCCAGTACTCTTGCCTGGAAAATCCCATGGATGGAGAAGCCTGGTGGGCTACAGTCTATGGGGTCAGTAAGAGTCAGACACGACTGAACGGCTTCACTTTCACTTTTCACTTTCATGCATTGGAGAAGGAAATGGCAACCCACTCCAGTGTTCTTGCCTGGAGAATCGCAGGGACAGGGGACCCTGGTGGGCTGCCGTCTATGCTGTCGCAGAGTCGGAAAAGACTGAAGTGACGCAGCAGCAGCAGCAGTCTGCTTCCATATTCTTAAACAAAATGCTAGATTGAAATGGCCCCATCAAAAATTACCAAATTTTTTTTTATTGGGGGATGTGCAGTTGAAAATTGCATATATTTATACCTTGTAGGGGCTTCCCTGTTGGCTCAGTGGTAAAGAATCTGCCTGCGATGCAGAAGATGCAGGAGATCCACGGGTTGGGAAGATCCTCTGGAGGAGGGCATGGCAACCCACTCCAGTATTCTTGCCTTAGAGGATCCCATGGGCAGATGAGTCTGGCAGGCTACAGTCCATAGGGTCACACACAGTCGGACATAACTGAAGTTACTGAGCATGCACGCATACCTAGTTCTTAAGATGTAAACTTTGAAAATATCATTCCAGGGCTCTCCATAAGTTCCACTCCCTACCTGCACTTCCCTAATTCAAAACTACCAGGCAACAGCTAAAAGCCTCTTTTATGGCTTTTTGTGTTGTTCCAAAAGCTTACAGCCTTAACCCAGATACCTACTTTAAAGATTCATAGCATGCAAGCTTTGCAGATATTCTTTTGAAGTTTGCATTTATAAGCCTTTGTGTACCAGCCTCTGTAAATTTCCATGTGACCTGTCTGAACTTCTTGAAGACAGAGTGTGAACAAACATTACAAGCTTTTTATGAAAGACTATGTAGGCTCCATATAAAAGATTTTTCTTAAATCGCATTATATCTCTAACCATCCCTGTTCATTCTCACAATTTCACTACCCTAGGTTACTATCACATCTCTCTCAGCTCTTAATTCTGCTTTACTCCTGTCTTCTCAGAAAGTCCATTTAGTTTACAAATCCTGCTCAGCATAATAAAAGGCTGCTAGTGTGTGGAAGAGCTTCAGACAACAAAAGCACCAAAGGCAGCCTCCTTAGCCATTTTCTAACCACCCACTGTTCTTTATGAATGGCCCTGGGGAGTCCTCAGTTTATCCAATTACACTTTAAATTTTTTCTTGACTCTTGGCCTTGAAACTCCTCTTCTGGGAACCTGGCCCTGTGGGCTAAGTTAAACTAGTAGACTAAATTATCCACAAAGATGTTTACTGTAAACATTATATAATAATAAAAGTTTATTACTACCTAAGTGTCCTACAATAGGGAAATGATTCAGTTCAGTTCAGTTGCTCAGTCGCATCCAACTCTTTGCGACCCCATGGACTGCAGCATACCAGGCTTCCCTGTTCATCACCACTCCCAGGGCTTACTCAAACTTAGATCCGTCGAATCAATGATACCATCCAACTATCTCATTCTCTGTCGCCCCCTTCTCCTCCTGCCTTCAATCTTCACCCCCGCCCCCTCTCCCAGATCAGGGTCTTTGTCAGTGAGTCAGTTCTTTGTATCAGGTGGCCAGAGGATTGGAGCTTCAGCTTCGGCATCAGTCCTTCCAATGAATATTTAGGGCTGATTTCCTTTAGGATTGACTAGCTTGATCTCCTTGCAGTCCAAGGGACTCTCAAACGTCTTCTCCAATACCACAGTTCAAAATCATCAATTCTTCTGCACTCATTTTCTGTATAATCCAACTCTCAAATCCATACATGACTGATGGATAAACCCTTGCTTTGACTAGATGGATCTTTGTCAGCAAAGAACCCCATGAACAGTATGAAAAGGGGAATGATTAAATGATGGTATTTGTATTATTCTGTAAAGGCAGACATTGTAATAATATAAAAACTATTGAGATGTACTGTTAGTGATAAAGTATAAAAAAGTAATATCAGTAATAATTTGAAGAAAATATGTTAAAATTTTAACAATGCTTAAAAACTGTTAATAGTGATAAACAGGATTAGCTTCTGTATTTTTCCAAATTCTCACAAATGAAGATATATTATTTTTATTAATAATACACACACACACACACATACTCACACACTAACTATACAGTGTAAATCTGAACGGGATGCTCAAGCTTTATAGGTCTATAAGAGATGGATCTGAAGGACAATAGTCTACAGAGAAAAGACGGGGCTTATCGAGTACTATAATTTGAAGATGTGGCTTCAATAAGAACTGTTTCCAAATGAAGGCAGACAAAGTCAAGATCCGGAAAAGATATTAAGAGAATGTAACTGACGTTATCTGACTTTCTGGTAGCTAGGATAAAAGAGAAAGTCTAGCAAACACTGGAGAATGTGAAGGTGAAAGTAGAATTTTCGATGGAAAATTAGGTTCACATTAGGTAGAACTTCTTAAAGGGAAGTCATTTCTGATTTTTGCCATTTCTACTTTCTATGCATATTCTTTTCTCAGTTCAGTTCAGTTCAGTCGCTGAGTTGTGTCCGACTCTTTGCGACCCCATGAATCGCAGCACGCCAGGCCTCACTGTCCATCACCAACTCCCGAGTTCACTCAGACTCATGTCCATCAAGTCAGTGATGCCATCCAGCCCTCTCATCCTCGGTCGTCCCCTTCTCCTCCTGCCCCCAATCCCTCCCAGCATCAGAGTATTTTCCAATGAGTCAACTCTTCACATGAGGTGGCCAAAGTCCTGGAGTTTCAGCTTTAGCATCATTCCTTCCAAAGAAATTCCAGGGCTGATCTCCTTCAGAATGGACTGATTGGATCTCCTCGCAGTCCGAGGGACTCTCAAGAGTCTTCTCTAACACCATAGTTCAAAAGCATCAATTCTTTGATGTTCAGCTTTCTTCACAGTCCAACTCTCACATTCATACATGACCACAGGAAAAACCACAGCCTTGACTAGACAGACCTTTGTTGGCAAAGTAATGTCTCTGCTTTTCAATATGCTATCTAGGGTGGTCATAACTTTTCTTCCAAGGAGTAAGCGTCTTTTAATTTCATGGCTGCAGTCACCATCTGCAGTGATTTTAGAGCCTCCCAAAATAAAGTCTGACACTGTTTCCACTGTTTCCCCATCTATTTCCCATGAAGTGATGGGACCAGATGCCATGATCTTCGTTTTCTGAATGTTGAACTTTAAGCCAACTTTTTCACTCTCTATTTTCACTTTCATCAAGAGGCTTTTGAGCTCCTCTTCACTTTCTGCCATAAGGGTGGTGTCATCTGCATATCTGAGGTTACTGATATTTCTCCCGGCAATCTTGATTCCAGCTTGTGCTTCTTCCAGTCCAGCGTTTCTCATGATGTACTCTGCATATAAGTTAAATAAGCAGGGTGACAATATCCAGCCTTGACGTACTCCTTTTCCTATTTGGAACCAGTCTGTTGTTCCATGTCCAGTTCTAACTGTTGCTTCCTGACCTGCATACAGATTTCTCAAGAGGCAGGTCAGATGGTCTGGTATTCCCACGTCTTTCAAAATTTTCCACATTTTATTGTGATCCACACAGTCAAAGGCTTTGGCATAGTCAATAAAGCAGATATAGATGTTTTTCTGGAACTCTCTTGCTTTTTTGATGATCCAGCAGATGTTGGCAATTTGATATCTGGTTCCTTTGCCTTTTCTAAAACCAGCTTGAACATCTGGAAGTTCATAGTTCATGTATTGCTGAAGCCTGGCTTGGAGAATTTTGAGCATTACTTTACTAGTGTGTGAGATGAGTGCAATTGTGCAGTAGTTGGAGCATTCTTTGGCGTTGCCTTTCTTTGAGATTGGAATGAAAACTGACCTTTTCCAGTGCTGTAGCCACTACTGAGTTTTCCAAATTTGATGGCATATTGAGTGCAACACTTTCACAGCATAGTCTTTCAAGATTTGAAAGAACTCAACTGGAATTCCATCACCTCCACTAGCTTTGTTCATAGTGATGCTTTCTCAGTAGTCTTCTTTAAATCAATTCACCAGCTCCTTCATTTTTTAAAAATTCTTCCTTTAATTTTAACCTGATAGTACACATGCAGAGATGGCTCCAATATATATTTTTCTGAAAAAATTATTTTCTAATTAATATTTTCTAATATAATTATTAAAATGTAAATGCTTATCCAATGAGCATCCTGAAATTATCTTTGACATACTACTTTATAGCAAAGAGATAAAGAGAATTTTCTCTGAGGAAACTGAATATGCAGGAAAAAAACTTTTTGTTGATAATGGAATAAGACTCCTGAGAGCAAATTGAAAGATTTGGAAGGCAGTCAACAATATGAAAGTGAGAGGTTGGGGTGGATAGATTAGATCTTCAAATGAGAGAACAGAGTAATATGCCAGAAGAGTCTGGATTTTAGGTGCTGCTGTAGTACTAAAGATGAGAAGCATGAATGAAGTTATCTGATCTTATAAACATTCATCTTTGGCTAAAATTACCTACAACATTGGTAGGTCTAGAACTTCCTATAGGCCCTATAGGTATTGCATCCCTAGAAGAGAGTGAGAAATGCCTTCATGGCCCAGTGGTACCAGGACATTGACTCTGGGTTATAACTGAATCTTGAGCTACATACCAATCTCAGATTGTCAGCTAAAATTCCTGTATGGTTTCAGAGCTGGAGGCTACTTCATATTTTCTCCTAAGTTATCAACAAACCCTGCTTTACTCCATAAGATGTGCACCTAATTTTGAAACTGAGAGAAGAAGAAGGTTTTACCTTCCTTGAAAGTGAGTCAGTATATCAGGTAGTGGAATTTCCCTGGTGATCCACTGGCTGAGACTCTGAGCTCTCAATACAGGGGTTGTAGGTTCAGTCCCAGCTCAGGGAACTAGATCTTGCATGCTGCAATTAAAGATTTCATTTGCTGCAACTAAAAGATCCCACATACTACAACAAAGACCCAGTGCAATCAAATAAATAAATACATACATATTTTTAAAAAGTATGTTAGGTATTTACCACAAAAGCCTCAAGTTTCCGGTTTTGTGTATCCTACAGTGTTATTTTATACATAATCTTTAATGAGGAGAAGAAGAATAAAATGAAGAAAACTCATCACATTAAATAAAATTATCCTTCAATTCATCAATGATTCAAATCAGTGACCCAGATTATATTCTCATCAGGAAACAAACAATTTAACAGGTATGCCCCACAGTCTGCCAGCTTGAGGGGGTTTTAAAAATCAATGAATATTTATAATACACTAAAAAGAAAAATGATAGGAATGCACAATTGTCTCTGACGTAAGTCCTCAGTAATTAACTTCAGGAATCATAATATTGTCCAAATCACTTCCATTACTAACAATGTACCCGTTCAGCCCTTGCTGCGGTTTCAGTATGAACTTCTCTCTGTATAAGTGACTCAGGTAGTATCCTGTCTCTGATCATCACAGACCTAGCTCCTTTCTTTCCCTCTAATACAGCTTCTCTCTCCTAAGGTAGCTGAGGCTATCAATGAGTGTTGCACTAAGCTACCTTTGTGCTTCAGGCTCAAGACAGTCATTCTCCCCTCAGTCTAGTGAACCAGCCTATGTCTCTGCACTGTGACTGGTCCATTTGAAGATGGTTCTCAAGAAAATAAAAAATATTACAACCATCTCCATCCTAACGCCATGACTAGGGTGAGGTTGCCTTTCCTCCTTTGCAGGCTTGGAAAATTACTACTCTTCTCTCTTTCCTAACACCTCTGCTTGACTGTCTCTTCCCCGAAATTTTCAGGACTACTCCCTGAAATACTTGTCCACCATTTATTCAGTCAGTCTATCAGACATCTAAGAAATATTTATGGAGTGTCTGTTCGGTATCAATTTATCTTCTAGACACTGAATATACAGCCATAGTGTCAATCTTGGGGTAGAGGACAGATTTGTTTGCTCCTCAGGATAATATAGATGATTTCTCCCCCTGGATTAAGGGTTGGCAGGTTTTTTAGCACTTCCTTTTAAAAGTTTGAGATTTCCTAAGCTTGGGACACCTAAACTGAAATGCAAATCTGCTGTGTGTGTGGCATCCTATATTGGCCACTGAATATTACACTGCAGAACTTGACAGGCCAGTAAGGTGACTCTCATATGGTGACTGTCTCTGCAGGTCTTAGGGTTGCCTCTGCTGGTTCTAGAACTAGTCTCTGTTTAGAAATGTATCTTGCCCTGTTGTGTTACCACTAGTGGGTTCTATTGCTGGAAGCCAACTTCATCCCTCTCTCCCCACTGCTTTTATTTTCCTTCTGGTTTTAAATTTCTTCTTTTCAATGGAGCTCCACCAAGACACTTTCACCAAACAGTACCCTTTGAAAACAAATTATAAGAGCAAGAGAGGAGGCAATCAGTGTTAAGTATGCCTGGTGTTCACTGATACACTTTTATCCTCATTCTCTCCAGTGTTTATCTTGGAAGAACAGTTTAACCATCTACAGAGAAGAACTGTAAGGCATATGTCAACCAACCCTGGTTATGGACTTTGTGTTTAAATTCCATTTCTATCACTAATATGTAAATTTGAATGAATACAGTGAGTTAATCTTTTAAAAACCTCACTTTCCTTATCTGTAAACTGGAATACATAAGCCTTATGAAATGCTGAGAACACCAGAAAATGGAGAGTAAATTTTTTGCCAGTGCTACTCTCTAACTAGAGGATAATTCCTGTCTGAAGGAGGAAAGGAAAGAGAAGAGATTGAGTATAGGTAATATCTGCTTCCTGGGCAAGACACCATAAGGGATTGCCTGCCTTATGTTTCCAAGCACTTGAAGCCAGAGAAAGAGGAAAGTGTATAATTTTATCTGAGGAAGTCAAGTGGCATGATTAAGGTGGAATGATGATACTTTAGTTTACATTTGTGTAGACGTATAATTCAAGGACACCTTGGAATTTCTCCCTACCCTTCTGTGTTTTAACCAAGCAGTTAAAGGCTACCTACTCCCAGAGGCAGACGACCTTGGTTTCATTCTTCAGTGTGTGATTATCCAGTTTTCCCACCGCTACATATTGAAGAGACAATCCTGTCCCTGTTGAGTATTCTTGGCTCCCTTGTGGTGGTGGTTTAGTCGCTAAATCATGTTCAACTCTGGTGACCCCATGGACTGTATCCCACCAGGCTCCTCTGTCCATGGGATTTTCCAGGCAAGAATACTGGAGTGATTTTGCCATTTCCTTCTCCAGGGAATCTTCCTGAAACAGGGATAGATCCCAGATCTCCTGCACTGCAGGCAGATTCTTTACCAACTGAGCCACCAGGTTGACTGTATTTGTGAGGGCTAATTTCTGCCTTTTCATTCTGTCCCATTTGTCTATGTGTCTGTTTAATGCCCCAGTACTATACTTTTTTGATTACTATAGCTTTGTGATATAGTTTGAACTCAAGAACTGTACTGTCTACAGCTTTGTTCTTCCTTAAGAGCTGCTTTGACTATTTGAAGCCTTTTACAGTTCTAAAGGAATTTTAGCATTTTTTTAAACATCTCTTTGAAACATGATATTGGAATTTTTATAGAAATTGCATTGATTTTAAATATAACTTTGGACATTTTAAATAATATTAATTATTCTGATCCAGTCCTTAATCAGTTCTGCAACAATACTCAGCTTTCTTCTATCTCAGGGTCTTTGGATGTATGTTGTTCTGTCTCATTGCAATGGTGTTCTTCTGTTCCAATTAATAAAATGGCAGATTACTTCTCAACTTTCAGGTTTTAGAGTCAGGGAAACTTCCCCTGATCACGCTCACCATCATCCTCTCTTTCTATATATGTCTGATTCATACCACTTACCACCAATTGTAATTGTGTACTTAGTAGTTTACTTGGTTATTATCTATATTCCACACTAGATTTGATATCCAAAAAGGCAGATATTCTGTCTGTCTTTACTTCTTTTCAATGCTCAATGCTCAGCACAGTACCAGGTGTTCTGCAAATACACAATAACTTTGTCAGTGGTTGTGAAATAAGAAACAATTTGTTCTAGCACATTGCATTCACATGAGTTCATATTATAGCTCTTTATTTTTCTCAGATTATGATGAAGAAAGACTACTTTTGCAACTTAATCTCATACATGATCATCAAAGTTAAGAGAATGGAACATGGTGACAGACAGGGCTTGGGAAGCTCATTGTTAAACTGTAGCTGAACAGATATAAGGGATAGTGGTTTTGCCCATAAAATCTAACTGTTTAGATTCTAATATAAAATCATTGCCTAAATTTAAAGGAAAATAAAGTTGCAATAAAACAATATTTGGTTGAAAATGTAATATAATTGTGCAGAAGTAATTTTTAAGCAAGTGCAATTTTACATTGTATAACCTGGGATAACTAATAGAATGCTAAACCTAACAATGTTTAACAATGTTTTCATTAAACGACTACATTTTTATACATATACACATTGGTATGATGTTAATTATGAATTTTCCCTTAAGAGTTTTATTTCAAAATGGGAATCGGGAGACAAGTGCTAGATAGAAATAAAAGAAAAAATTAAACTACAGATAGGAAATTAGTAATTTTTTGTTCTCATTCTTATCTCTTAGAGTAATTTTTATTCTCTACTTTTATTAGCAAATGCAAGCAAGATTTATCAGTGGCAATATTAATTTGTACTTTAATTTTCTAATTTATCCTTTCCTTAATTTATCAATTTTCTGGTAATTAAGGCATAATTTATGAGATATTACCAGAAATTTCTGACTGTGATTGCTAGATAGCAAGAGAGAATATTTGAACTAAAGTATCATTCTTACAAGGAAGTTTCTTTTCGCTTTGTGTTCTCTAGGTAAGAACAAGGGACTGATGTAGTAATTGAAATTGCTGGTCAGACTAACAGCACCTCTTAAGATTTATATTGTACAGTGGGAGCTCTGCAGACATAATCCTGGGGAAGGAGGAGAGTAACTATCTGAGTTCATGTTTAGAAGTCAAGGAAAATTATGTTTCTCCTTTGCTGAACAGCTTCAGTTTTTCCCTGAAAACTGTTTAACATGAAAGTTCTGAAAACATTTGTCTAGTAGTTTAAATGGAAAAATGTATGATGTGTTCTATCTTAATCCAAAATAATCAAAGAATGTTCACAGATAGAAAAACATTATTCAAACAATAAAAATAGGTAATATTTAAAAATTTGAGAGTAAACATAGCTTGTACCTAAAATGTAATGTAACTATACTTTATTGTGTCTGCTGATAGAAAGACATAAGACTTGGGAAAAGACAGTGATTAGTAGAAGAGAAGTGAAGTGCAAGGGAATCATTCTTTGGCAGATGCATTCTTTCACATCATTTTTTAAATCATTTTTTCAGTCCTTCTGAAGTTCATGGCTATTTTACATAAGACTATGCAGCCATGAAATTAAAAGATGCTTACTCTTTGGAAGAAAAGTTATGACCAACCTAGATAGCATATTCAAAAGCAGAGACATTACTTTGCCGACTAAGGTCCGTCTAGTCAAGGCTATGGTTTTTCCAGTAGTCATGTATGGGTGTGAGAGTTGATCTGTGAAGAAGGCTGAGCCCCAAAGAGTTGATGCTTTTGAACTGTGGTGTTGGAGAAGACTCTTGAGAGTCCCTTGGACTGCAAGGAGATCCAACCAGTCCATTCTGAAGGAGATCAACCCTGGGATTTCTTTGGAAGGAATGATGCTAAAGCTGAAACTCCAGTACTCTGGCCACCTCATGCGAAGAGTTGACTCATTGGAAAAGACTCTGATGCTGGGAGGGATTGGGGGCAGGAGGAGGAGGGGACGACAGAGGATGAGATGGCTGGATGGCATCACGGACTCTATGGACGTGAGTCTGAGTGAACTTCGGGGGTTGGTGATGGACAGGGAGGCCTGACGTGCTGCAGTTCATGGGGTCGCAAAGAGTCAGACACGACTGAGCAACTGAATTGAGCTGAACTGATACTTAAGTTATAGCTCAGGCAAACATCTTTAGGATGAAAATGTTTAGGACAAAATAGGCTCAAAATGTGAGTGCTACAAACCATGTGGACATAGTCCAAGGACACAATAGACCAAAAAATCAAAGATGCCACCTCTTTATAATTTTTGAGTATAATTCAAGTGTTTCACATGATATTCTCTCTCTAAAAATATCTTATGATAAATAAATCAAATTGTCTTTGCCTGAAGACAAATATAAAACATTTTGTTTAAGACATTTTGGGTTAAAAAAATTGTAATACTGAGAGAAAGTAGTTATCTGAAAGGTGGTATAACTTGTCAAGGATCTTAATAATGTTGACTGAAAAGTCACTATGTGTGGATAAGGATATAGTTTTCTAATAACATATCTTTTGGATTACTATCTGGAGGCGAAAGAGAAGACTTTCTAAAGCATTCCCAAGGACCACCAAAACACTGACACAGCTTTGCTTATGTTTTTACTTCTGGAAATTATATCTAGTACTCTTGCCTGGAAAATCCCATGGATGGAGGAGCTTGGTGGGCTGCAGTCCATGGGGTCGCTAAGAGTCGAACACGACTGAGCGACTTCACTTTCACTTTTCACTTTCATGCATTGGAGAAGGAACTGGTAACCCACTCCAGTGTTCTTGCCTGGAGAATCCCATGGACAGAGGAGCCTGGTGGGCTGCTGTCTATGGGGTCGCACAGAGTCGGACATGACTGAAGCAACTTAGCAGCAGCAGCAGTAGTAGCATAGATAGATAGATAGATAGATATAAATGATGTCCTCTTATCCTGATTGTTCAACAAAAATTCTGCAAAGAAAAATATCAATAAGCAAAAACAGAAACAATATTTGATATTGCCAGTTATATTTTATCTCCCTAGTTCATGAGACAATAGACTCAACTACATCTGATACTGAACCATAGCCTAGATAGACTCATTATACATTGGGCTTCACAGGTGATACAATGGTTAAGAACTGCCTGATGACACAAGAGACGCAGGTTCAATCCCTGAGTTGGGAAGATCTGCTAAAGTAAGAAATGCAACCATTTGCACCATATGTAAATAATTGTGTATGCTATGAATACAAATCTGGACAGATGAGGCATGTTTTAATGACAAATCAGTTATTATAAGTAGTACTGTCACTGAATTTCAGCAGTGGTAAATGCTCTTAGTTAAATCTTCTCTCAGTTTGCAAAGTAACAGCTTTACTGGAAAATTCAATGTACATTAAACTTGCAAGAAATATAGGTTTTAATACATATATACAATGAAGTTAGGTTTCAGAGTCCAATTATTATAAAAAGTTTTTAATCTATGGGAACATTTGGTGGTACATTTTAAGGTCTTATGGGATGTTGAGCAATTCTTGATTGTGTGGAACACCTAACAGCCCTGCTTCCACTAAAATAAATACCAGTATTATCTCCTAATGATTGTGACAGAGAACATTACTTTCTCCTCCCTCCAATATTTCCAAACCTTCCCCTGGAGGGTAGTCCTGCCATCATGGAAAACCTCTGATTTATATTCTTCAGATTTCAGCCACAAATGCCATTAAAGGGAAGAGTAATCAGAAATAAATACTCTTAAGAGGAAAGAAAAGTGCCAAAACAGCACAAGAACATTACTTGGATTAAAGAATCTCTATTTTTTTTTCGTTGCTAAAAAGATGAAATAAGCAACATGCTACTCTGTACCTAAATGTCTTCTTGGAGAGGTTTCTCAGATGGCAACAGATATCTGAGAAATTAGGAATTTTTGCCTGAAGAAAATAAGATCTAATGATGTTGCTTAAATTATTAAATAGAACTAAAATTTTCCCCCATTGCACATTAGGTGATGATTTATCATTGTTTCAGATAGCTTAGCTATACCCAAGAAATAGTTGTCAATAGTATAAAATGCTTCAGGGAGTAACACAAAATCTAATTGCAATATGGAGGCTACTTGTGACCTTAGGTAAAACACTTTTCATGAACTTTTGTGTTGCCATAGGAGATATTCTTGGGAGACAAGGATACGGAAAAAAGATGCCTGGCTATTAAAAAATCTCACTAATCTTTTAGCAAGAAAAATCTTTTTCTTACTAATCTACCTTTTGTCAATGTAATTTGCAGACCCCCAAGCACTAGTACGTCAAGCCTGTATATTGTCACCCTGCTTATTTGACTTATATGCAAAGTACATCATGAGAAATGCTGGACTGGGAGAAGCACAAGCTGGAATCAAGATTGCAGGGAGAAATCTCAATAACCTCAGATATGCAGATGATACCCCCCTTATGGCAGAAAGTGAAGAGGAACTAAAGCCTCTTGATGAAAATGGAAGAGAAGAGAGAAAAAGTTGGCTTAAAGTTCAACATTCAGAAAATGAAGATCATGGCATCTGGTGCCATCACTTCATGGGAAATAGATGGGGAAACAGTGGAAACAGGGTCAGACTTTATTTTTCTGGGCTCCAAAATCACTGCAGATGGTGATTGCAGCCATGAAATTAAAAGATGCTTACTCCTTGGAAGAAAAGTTATGACCAACCTAGATAGCATATTCAAAAGCAGAGACATTACTTTGCCAACAAAAGTCTGTCTAGTCAAGGCTGTGGTTTTTCTAGTGGACATGTATGGATGTGAGAGTTGGACTGTGAAGAAAGCTGAGGCAGAAGAATTGATGCTTTTGAACGTGGTATTGGAGAAGACTCTTGAGAGTCCCTTGGACTGCAAGGAGATCCAAATAGTCCATTCTAAAGGAGATAATTCCTGGGTGTTCTTTGGAAGGACTGATGCTAAAGCTGAAACTCCAATACTTTGGCCACCTCATGCGAAGTGGAAGTTGACTCATCGGAAAAGACTCATGCTGGGAGGGATTGGGGGCAGGAGGAGAAGGGGACGACAGAGGATGAGATGGCTGATGGCATCACCAACTTAATGGACATGAGTTTGAGTGAACTCCAGGAGTTGGTGATGGACACGGAGGCCTAGCATGCTGCAGTTCACGGGTTCACAAAGAGTCAGACACAACTGAGCGACTGAACTGAACTGAAGCACTATAGATAAGAGGGTAAGAAAAAAGTATTGTTCTACCCTGACAATAGCATACTAATTAGAGGGAGGAGAGAAGCAAAAAAGATATATTTCTTTTGAAGATGGAAAAAACTTGAACAGGTTTATTTGCTGTGAAGACAGTGTCAGGAGAGAGGAAATCATTGAGATAACCAAGAATGGAGCTGAGCAATGAAGAGAACACACTGCGAGATGAACCAGTAGTTGTGGCAAAGGGATTTCTCTTTTTGCAGGGAGCAACTATGGGAATCAAAGTGAAATATTTGGGGATTTGGAATCAACTGAAGGAAAAATCTCAGGAATTCTTGCATGTTAGTCAACATATTTAATCATTACATTTGGATATTTTGAGTAAATCTTTGGAGGGTTTATTAACCTAGTTTCAATTAATCTTTTTTTTTTAATTGAAATTTTAAGGTATAGCATGCATAAATAGAATTGTCTACATCATAAACTTATAGCTCAGTGAATTGAATAAACCCTTATAACCTAATCACCAGCCAGGTCAAAAGAGAGAACATTGCTTGCATTCTCAGAAGTTCCCTCTTGGCTTCTTCCAGTGACAATCTCTCCTCAAAGTTAACCACTAATCTGACTTCTAAATCATAGATTAGTGTTGTGTATTTTTGCACTTTATAAAATATATGGGATTTTACAATATACTCTTTTATCTGACTTCTTCCACTCAACATGTTTTTGAGATATGTTCTGTGTGGTTGCAGACTTTTTAATTCTCATTGCTGTATAGTATTCCATTGTGAATATACAGCACTGATGTATTTATCCATTCTACCTTTGAATGTCATTTATTTGGGTAATTTTTAGTTTTAATATTATGCATAGTATCACCATGAACATTTTTGGTCTTATCTTGCTTTGCATACTTACATATTTTCACTGGGTATAGACTTAAGAATAGAAATATAGGGTAAGTTGGGTTTTTTAACTGCCAAAATTTGTTGATCCATTTTACTAGCATGGAGAAACAGTGACATCTGGTGCATAAAACAATGAATTTCAGGTTTCAGTATATAGTTGATATTTTTTAGAGAATCTATTCTTACAGGTGATATGAAGTTATAAGAATCCATGCAAAAAAAAAAAAAAAGAATCCATACAATGTACTTATAGTTCTTGTATCTAGTATTAAAATTAATATAAAATATACCCACTTTGAACCCAAATAATTTAAGAATAAAATTTTTAGACTCATGAATAATCAAGTAATTAGGTAAGAATAACACTTTTATGGAAAAAATACTATTTTATGTATACTAATGACAATGTTTTAAAATGCAAATCACTACCCTTAGTGTGCCAAAAAGTGAAAGGCTTTAAAATTTGTGAAATATGCAGTTTTTTTTCCTAACCTCAACTAAAGAAACTTGAATAAAGCAAAATACAAACATACACAGATACTATGTTTATAATTTAATTTAAAAGGAAAACTAATTTATATATTGGAATTCTTTAGAATAACTAAGGGAGTTCTCTGTCTCTTTACGTTTCTGGGCCTGCTGAAAAAGCTAAACTTACACACAAAAAATACATTATATAATTAAGAAACATGCAAATGCATACTACCATATTCTTATGTTTGTGTGTTATCTTTGTTGTCACAAAATAGATGGATGACTCAGGTATGTTCTTTAAGGCATTGTTTGGTTATGCCTATAGTTCTAGAAAAATGGTACAGGTTTTTCCCTTGACTTGATGAAGCTCAGGTATCAGGGTTTATCACACTGAAATGTAATGCTCTTTAGCATTTATTCCAAACATTTATTGTAATCTTTTATCTGCCAAGCATATTAGCTAGTGTAGCTATCTTGGTGTTTGAGAAAGTAAAGGAAGTTTATGGTATTAATTGTTCACAGCTGGAGAAAGTAAGAACAACTAGAGGAAATATACAGGATTCCTGAAAAGCACTGAAGCCCAGTTGAGGAAAAAGGTCTTGAATTTTTTAACAGTGCTAATTATCAGGAGAGCTCATCAAGCAGAGTTTGGTCAGAGAGGAAGAGGACAAATAAACTAAGCTGGATTGGATTTTTTAAGAAAACATATAATAGAAGATAAATGAGTCAGAGAGATAAGGGCCTAAAGGATAACTATGAAAATATTTCATGGAGTTGATGTGGGACCTGAAAGTAAAGGGTGTTTTACAGATAGATTACAGATAGATTTGATGGCAAGAGAGAATGCTGATGTTTCTTAAGTACTTGGAAATTAGATGAAGTTAAACTATTATGGTAAGAATGAAGTAGGAGAGCTGGAAGGAAGAACAAGGTTAAGGGCAGAGGAAATTGTGAATTTATGACTTTATGAAGCATTTGCAGTGCTGAGTGAGACAGAAAGTGTCGCAAATGTGAAGTGGAAATGGAAGTTGTTGGAAATAAGAAAGCCAATAAAATGAGAGGCAAAGATATTAGATGGACATTGGTAATCAGGATAATTGCGGAACTTAAGTAAGTCTGAGTGATTTAGCAAAGCTCTTAATAAATGAGGGATGGTGAGATGAAAATAGTATTGGTGAGGACTAAAAGTAAAGAATTGAAAAAATTAGTAAGTGTCAACAGAAGATAAATAACTGATTAATAAGCCTATAAAACAATGTCTAATCTTGCAAGTAAGTGAAAGTGAAGTGAAAGTGTTAGTCATTCAGTCCTGTCTAACTCTTTGCAATCTCATGGACTGTAGCCCACCAGGCTCTTCTGTCCATGGGATTATATCCAGGCAAGACTAGAGGAATGGGTTGCCATTTCTTTCTCCAAGGGATCTTCCCAACCCAGGGATCAAATCCAGGTCTCTTGCATTACAGACAGATTCTTTATCATCTGAGCCATCAGAGAAGACCTTACAAGTAATAAAATGACTATATATAGAAAAAGATGAGAAACCTTATATTTTATCTATGAAATTATCAGAATTTTAAAGAATCCTTGTCAAGAATGTAATGAAACATATGAGTATAAACTACTGGAACATTTTGGAACTTAATTTAGCAATGTTATTAAATATGTTTCAACAAATGCTGACCAGTTAATTCCACTCCTGGGAAACTATTATAAAGGGATCACTGGAGTGTTACTTAAAATAATCAAAATGGAAAAGAATCTGAGTAGCTAACAAAAGAAAATGCTTCTCATATAATGTTAAGTTGGAAAATATCTTACAATGTTTTATATACAATATGATCAAATTATTGAAAACCAAAACCTATGCATTAATAAATAACTAGAATAAGATATCCTCAGAAGAAAGAAAACTAATGCTTTTTTTTCCTTACTTAAAAATATATTCTTTTGTGTTTTTCAAAGTTTCTCTAATTAGTACTATATCAATTTTTACTGGAAATATAAAACTGAATTTAATAACAGTGTAGAGCAAACCACTGACAACACTATCACCAACAAAAATTTGAATGGACTAAAAATATAAAAGAAAATTAAAATAAATATAGACCATTTAAACACATACCCTCTTCCAACAGCTCAAGAGACGACTCTGCTCATGGATATCCTTAAATAGTCAATACCGAAATCAGATGATTATGTTCTTTGCAGCCAAATATGAAGAAGTTCTCTACAGTCAGACAAAACAAGATCTGGAGCTAACTGTGGCTCAGATCATCATCTCCTTATTGCAAAATTCAGACTTAAATTCAAGAAAGTAGGGAAAACCATTAGGCTATTCAGGTATGACCTAAATCAAATCCCTTATGATTATACAGTGGAGGTGATGAATAGATTCAAGAGATTAGATCTGGTAGACAGAGTGTCTGAAGAACTATGGAGAGAGGTTTAGAACACTGTACAGGAGGCGGTGACTAAAACTATCCCAAAGAAAATGAAATGAAAGAAGGCAAAGTGGTTGTCTGAGGAGGCCTTACAAATAGCTGAGGAAAGATGAGAAGTGAAAAGCAAGGGAGAAAGGACAAGATATACCCAGCTGAGTACAGAATTCCAGAGAGTAGCAAGGAGAGGTAAGAAGCCCTTGTTTAAGAGAACTATGCAAAGAAATAGAGGAAGACAATAGAGTGGGAAAGACTAAAGATCTCATCAAGAAAATTGGAGATACCAAGGGAACATTTCTTACAAAGATGGACACAATAAAAGACAGAAATGGCAAGGACATAACAGAAGCAGAAAAGATTAAGAAGAGGTGGCAAGAATACACAGAAGACCCATTAAAAAAAATGGTCTTAATGACCTGGATAACCACCTAGTATGAAGTCAAGTGGGCATTAGGAAGCATTACTGTGAACAAAGCTAGTGGAGGTGATGAAATTCCAGTCGAGCTATTTCAAATCCTAATAGATGATGCTGTTAAAGTGTTGCATTCAATAGGCCAGCAAATTTGGAAAAGTCAGCAGTGGCCACAGGACTGGGAAAGGGCAGTTTTCACTCTAATCTCAAAGACAGGCAATGCCAAACAATGTACAAACCACTGTACAATTGTACTTATTTCACATGCTAGCAAGATTACATTCAAAATCCTTTAAGCTAGGTTCCAACTGTATGCGAACTAGGAAATTCCAGATATACAAGCTGGATTTAGAAAAGGAAGAGGAACCAGAATTCAAACTGCCAATATCTGTTGGATTACAGAAAAGGCAAGGGAATTCCAGAAAAGTATGTTTCTGCTTCAATGACTGTGCTACAGCCTTTGACTATCTTGATTGCAAGAAACTGGACAATTCCTAAAGAGATGGGAATACCAGACCACATACCTGTCTCCTGACAAGTCTATATGCAGGTCAACAAGCAGTAGTTGGAACCAGACATGAAATAACGGATTGGTTCAAAAGGAGTACATCAAGGCTATATATTGTCACCCTGCTTATTTAACTTATATGCAGAAAACATCATGGGAAGTGCTGGGTTGGATGACTCACAAGTTGGAATCAAAATTGCTGGGAGAAATATCAGCAACCTCAGATATGCAGATGATATCACTCTAATGGGAGAAAGTGAAGAGGAACTAAAGAGCCTCTTGATGAGGGTGAAAAAAGAGAGTGAAAAAGCTGGCTTAAAACTCAAGACTAAAGAAACTAAGATGACATCCAGTCTCATCATTTCATGGCAAATCGATGGGGAAACAATGGAAACTGTGACAGATTTTATTTTCTTGGGTTACAAAATTACTACAGATGGTGACTGCAGCCATGAAATTAAAAGACATGTGGTACTTGGAAGGAAAGCTATGACAAACTTAGACAGCATATTAAAAAAGACAGAGACATCACTGTGTCGACAAAGGTCCATATAGTAAAAACTATGGTTTTTCCAGCAGTCATGTATGGGTGTGAGAGTTGGACTATAAAGAAAGCTGGGCACTGAAGAATTGATGCTTTTGAACTGCGGTGTTGGAGAAGACTCTTGAGAGTCCCTTGGACTGTAAGGAGATCCAACCAATCCATCTGAGAGGAAATCAGTCCTGAATATCCGTTGGAAGGACTGATACCGAAACTGAAACTCCAATACTCTGGCCACCTGATGCGAAGAACTGACGCATTGGAAAAGACACTAATGCTGGGAAAGATTGAAGGCAGGAGGAAAAGGGGACAACAGAGAATGAGATGGTTGGATGGCATCCCGACTCAATGGACATGAGTTTCAGTAAGCTCTGGGAGTTGGTGATGGACAGGGAAGCCTGATGTGCTGCAGCCCAAGGAGGCAGAAAGAGTTGGACATGACTGAGTGACTGAACTGACTGAATGACTGATTCTTTGCGTATCTCCTTCTTCTAAATTCCGAAAATTCTAGCTATGCTGGTCTCCAGTCTGTCTCTCAGTTCAGTGAGACTGTTGGACTCTTTAAGTTTGCTTTCCTTATGCCATGTTAAGTCTCACCTCATTTGATTTCCCTTCTTAGGGATCACAGCCCTCTATTACCTATTGTCCCACTATCTGAAAATAATTGTGTTCTATAATTATTCCAACTTCTAGTTACAGTAAGAGGTAATTCTAGACCATCTTACATCATGGCTTAAGTCTCACCTAGAATTGCATATCCAGAAAAATATCTTTCAAAAATGAAAGAAAAATAATATAGTTTAGATCAATGGGGACTGAGAGAACTTGTTGCCAGAAGAATTTACCACAGTACAAGATATGCTGAAGGAATATCTTCAGATTGAAGAAACTAATACCACATGGGAATTCAGATAGATGGGAAGGAGTGGAGAATACAAGAAATATTATATGTATAGGTAATTATACAATACTAACATTTGTTTTCTTAAATTTTTCAAGTCATAATATACATAAAAGAAAAGTAAGAACAGGATATTTTGAGATTTGTAATACACTTAGAGGTAAATGTGTGATGCAAATAGTCAGAAACAACTCAGTGATTAAAAAACAATAAGAAAAGTGTTGAACAGTATCATAAAGGATTGGGCTTCCCAGGTGGTTCACTGATAAAGAATCCACCTGCCAATGCAGGAGACACAAGAGATGTGAGTTCAGTCCCTGGATTGGGAAGATCCTCTGGAGAAGGAAATGGTAATCCACTCCAGTATTCTTGCCTGAGAAATTCCATGGACAGAGAGCCTAGTTGGTTATAGTCCATGGGGTTGCAGAGTCAGACCCAACTGAGCAAATAAACAACAGAAAGGATGCAACAGAAGGGTGCAAATAAAATTTTACAACTGTTTCTTACATAATAAGTGAAGTGACATGACATTAATTCAAGAAGACTGTGATTAATTAAGGATGCATACTATAACCCCTAGAGGAAACATGCCAAAACCAAAAAACAAATGAAAAAAAAAATTCACAGAGCTGTATTAGCTAAACAGCCCATAGGAGAGATAGTGCTCAGTGCTCAGTTGCTCAGTTGTGTCTGACTCTTTTGCAACCTCATGGACTGTAGCTCGCCAGACTCCTCTGTCCATGGGATTTTCCAGGCAAGAATATTGGAGTGGGTTGCCATTTCCTTCTGCAAGGGATTTTCCCAACCAAGGGAAGGAACCTGCATCTCTTGTGTCTCCTGTATTGACAGGTGGATTCTTTACCACTGAGCCACCTGGGAAGCCCTAGAAGAGGTAGTATGAGATATTAAAAATTTTATTAACTAAAAAATAAAAATAAAGGGAAGAACAAAGAAACAACACATATAAAGCAAATAGCTGATAGTAAATTTCATCTCAGTTGTACTGGTATTTCAAATTCAGAGTTTATAGAATACATAAAAAAAGCAAATCCCAATTATTTGCTGCCTACAAGAGATCTGCAGTATAATAATAAAGAAAAATCATTATAACAAAGCCAGATTGAACACAAAAGGTCGTAACACACCAAATACTAAGCATATGAAAGCTGATATGCTATAATAATGTCAGACAATATTGACTTCAAGACAAGAAGAATTGTAAGAATGAGAGGATCATCTTATAATCACAAAAGGATAAATTCATCAAGAAGATATCACAATCCTAAGGTGAATAAACTTAGTAATAATATTTCAAAATACATAAAGCAAAAATGACCAGAATTAACAAGAGTAATAGATAAATCCCTGAAGTAGAAGATTTTAATACTTCTCTCAGCAATTGATAGAAAAAGTAGACAATATGTCAGTACAGATCATCATAGACAATTTGAATAACACTATCAATCAACATGACATAAGTGACATTTACAGAACACTATATCCAACAACTGCAGAACATATAATTCTTTCAAGAGCACATGAAACACACTGAGATAAATTATATGCTGAACTGTAAAACAAATATTAACAAATTTCAGTTTTGAAATCATGTTCCCTGTCCATACCAAACTAAATTAGAAAAAAAATAGCTAAACAATATGCATAGTATGATTTTATTTATACTAAACAATGTTAACCCAGCAAGTCAATATATTGTACATCTCAACAAATATCCATGTACATGTATTTAAAAATGGCAAAATATAGATCAAAATTACTTCTTAATCAGATAATGAGAATGGAAAAGGAGAATTGAAGAGGCACATTCAAGTTCAATTTATATGTATTTCCTTATTGTTGGATTCTTTTTATTGATACATCACTTGTATACTTAGGATTGATAAAGTAAGTCTTATAAAGAATAAATATATGAGGATAGTCCATACAGAAAAGTGAAGAAGGATCTGCCCTACCATTATCAAAAGATATTATATGGCCATGATACTGGAGTACAGTGACATATAGGCAGTAGCAAAAGTTACAGAATAGAGTCCAGTAACAGGCTTATGACACATGAGATTTTAGTAGATAATAAAGGAGAGCATTAAAATTGCTGGGCAAAGTGTGTCATCTTTATTAAATGGAGTGTTAAGGCAGCTGGTAGGGCTGTATTTCTTCATCATCTTTGAAGTTAGGTGTGACTTTGTGACCTGTTTTGGCAATGAGATGCAAGTATAAGTAGCAGATATCACTCCCAGGTAGAAACTTGTTTCTGTTCCAGGCAGTCAATGTACAATTTGCCATTTCCTTTCCTGAAGCTGCAATGATGAGTGATGAAGTGCATGTGGAGATAGCATCTCTATCAAACTGGCTCTTTGAGTGACACCATGAGCATTCCCACCTGCCTGGTTAGACAGGAAGTGAAAGGAAAAAGTAAATTTTTGTTAAGTCATTAGATATTTGGTGGGTTTGACAACACAGCCTAAACTGATTAATGTGAAAATTGATTATCTAGAATTTTGAAGATATTGTAATACATTTCCCCTGCCCCCAATTTATTGCATCATCATGGAGGCTGAGAAGCAGGTAGAATGAAAATTACTACTGGAAGTTGGAATATTTTTCCACACTCTGCAGTGGCAAAACTTTTCATAAAACTATTGCTCACAATGATGTGGTAACTGATTATGAATCTAGAACAAATGGAAAACAGAATGATAGCAGCAAGCTTTGACTGACATTGCCCGAGTCTAGCAAAATATTACAAGAGGGTGAGCTCAGACAGAAATTGTCACTTTGCAAGCATAAATGAATCATAGATTCATTTAGATTCATATAGAGTCCATGATGAATCTAGAAATTTATGAATTTTTAGGAATGGAAGAGACAAATGCTTCTTAATCTTAAATGTAAAAATGAAAACAAATTTGAAAAACAAAAACAATTTAAAACTTGGCTTTGGTACCGGGGTTCAGCTCTGGCAGGACCAGAGATATCTGAAGTGTGACAGCATCGGCGACTGAGAAACTGATAGAGAGATAAGAAAAGAATGTTATAGTTAAGAAAATAGAGGAGAGAAAGAGGCTGATATTCCTTGGTTTACACAGAAAGCCAATAAAGCCCCAGCATAGGACTTGCACTGTTCACTTAGGCCACAGGCGCCCTCTCGAATCGCGGAAGGAGCCCCACCTTGGGCACCTTCTCAAGTGAGTCTTAGAAGCCCGGGCAGAGAAGTGAACTCAGAGGGCCCCTGTGCTCCAGGGAGTCAGCCTGAAAGAAAGAAAAAAAGATATGGGGAGACCAAGCTTTGGTGAGCAAGGCCCACAGCTTTATTTTCAAAAGGAGCTTTTATACCTTAAGTTGTACATAGAGAATAATGGAAGATGCAGAGTCACGCAGGGTCAGCAGCCCTGACCCTTATCGAGACCAGGCTTTCTTTCTGCATGCCTATCTGTACATACAGGTCTTAGGTGATTTACATCATCTTCTGGCCAGGAGGCCTGCTAACATTTTATGACTCTTTCTTCTGATAAAGGTTAGTTAACCGGAAAGCTTATTTTCTCTAAAAGTGTTTTTTCTAAAGTCAGGTGCCATTCTCCAAAAGCACTAGATAAAGTTGCATTCCTATAGGGCAAAGGTGCAGTGAGCTATAACAGGGAGAGAATTTATTATCTCAAGGCTTAGTGTTGTTAATATCAAGGCCACTACTTATATTTCTATATATCAGCTGTGTTAATTAATGCACACAATATGAAAACTTGGCAGCAAACATTGGCTCAACAATGAGACCCTTCACCAGTACCATTCTAATAATTTCTTAACTCCCCAAAAGGTTTTATTTAAGCTTCCCATGCCTCTCGCGGTGGGGAGGCTGTAAACAATCACAAGCGTAGTTGTAAAAGTCCAGATAAACCTGTCAGGCAAGTTAGAAAGTCATCAGAGGGGTTTGGATTGGAACACTCTTATTATGCCCGGGAGATTTACTAACCAGAGCTCTAAGTTGATTTTCTTTAGAGAAAGGTGGTCGGGGATCAGTTCAGTTCAGTTCAGTCACTCAGTCGTGTCCGACTCTTTGCGACCCCATGAATTGCAGCATGCCAGGCCTCCCTGTCCATCACCAACTCCCGGAGTTCACTCAAACTCACGTCCATCGAGTCAGTGATGCCATCCAGCCATCTCATCCTCTGTCATCCCCTTCTCCTCCTGCCCCTAATCCCTCCCAGCATCAAAGTCTTTTCCAATGACTCAACTCTTTGCATGAGGTGGCCAAAGTACTGGAGTTTCAGCTTCAGCATCATTCCTTCCAAAGAAATCCCAGGGTTGATCTCCTTCAGAATGGACTGGTTGGAACTCCTTGCAGTCCAAGAGACTCTCAAGAGTCTTCTCCAACACTACAGTTCAAAAGCATCAATTCTTCCATGCTCAGCCTTCTTCACAGTCCGACTCTCACATTGATACATGACTACTGGAAAAACCATAGCCTTGACTAGACGGACCTTAGTCGGCAAAGTAATGTCTCTGCTTTTGAATATGCTATCTAGGTTGGTCATAACTTTTCTTCCAAGGAGTAAGTGTCTTTTAATTTCATGGCTGCAGTCACCATCTGCAGTGATTTTGGAGCCCAAAAATATAAGGTCTGACACTGTTTGCACTGTTTCCCCATCTATTTCCCATGAAGTGATGGCACCAGATGCCATGATCCTTGTTTTCTGAATGTTGAGCTTTAAGCCAACTTTTTCACTCTCCACTTTCACTTTCATCAAGAGGCTTTTTTGTTCCTCTTTGCTTTCTGCCATAAGGGTGGTGTCATCTGCATATCTGAAGTCACTGATATTTTTTAGCCCCCTGTTAATGTTGGAGGTGTTCGTGAGAGGCATGAAATAGTAAGACAGACAGATTCTGGTTGGGGGGTAGATGTTCGAGCAGGTCCACGGGGTCCCTTGAGTCCTGATTCACCTTTGCCCGTCAGGTCTCTTCCTCATGACCTTTGCCATGGGTGGGATCTCCCGTGCTGGCTCCTGGCACTTTGGTTTATTCACAATTGTAAAAAACTGGAAATAACTCAAATGCCCTTCAACTGGAGAATGGAGAATACACACAACTAGAAAACACATTATGATGTGACCATTCTGTAGAACACTATTCACAAGGAACAAATGACTAATCCATGTAACAAAATGAATGAATCTCAAACCATTATACTAAATGTAAGAAGTTAGGCTCAAAAGGTTACATATTACATGATTCCATTTATGTAACATATTTGCAAAGGCAAAGCAGAAGAAACAGAAAATGAGTCAAAGATTGCCAGTATCTAGGGATGAGTAAACGGAGAAGGCAATGGCACCCCACTCCAGTACTCTTGCCTAGAAAATCCCATGGATGAAGGAGCCTGGTGGGCTGCAGTCCATAGCGTTGCGACTGAGCGATTTCACTTTCACTTTTCACTTTCATGCATTGGAGAAGGAAATGGCAACCCATTCCAGTGTTTTTGCCTGGAGAATCCCAGGGATGAGGGAGCCTGATGGGCTGCTGTCTATGGGGTCACACAGAGTTGGACACAACTGAAGCAATGCAGCAGCAGCAGCAGCAGCAGGGATGAGGAGAAGACACATAGGAATTTGGGGAGTTATTTCAACTTTCTTTTTAACATGGTGGGAGTTACATGACAGTACACATTTGTCAAAACTCACAGAGTTGTACACTAAAAATGGTATACCTAAACATGTTTGAGAGCCCAGGAGGCAGTTTGTTTTAATAATTATAAAGCTGAGAAGCAGTGGAGGATATATGATGATCCTAAAGAAAATGGGAGAAATTAGCCTTGCTAAAGAGGAAAGATACTTTCTTTGGTGATCAGAAGAACAACAATCATATATTATGCGTCAACTCAAGTCAGTCTACTAAGCATCCTTGTATAGAGAGGAATACTTTAATATCCTTATGATATATTCTGGAGGAAGTGTTAGTCCCAGTTTAAGAAAACACAAAATAACTTGCACAAGTGATGGACCTGGGCAGATCCATCTGACGGTTAAGCCCTGATGACGTCCTCTGTGTAATGCAAAACTTAGAATGAGTGATGATGTGGGAAAGAAGTTGAGAAAAGTATGGTCAGGAGACTCTATTATAAGAGCATTCTAAAACTGGGCCATCTGTTGACAGCATGGGGATTTGATGGCTGAAGTGAAACTGAAGCCTTGAAGAGAGTGGGAAAAATTGGAGGAGGTAGTAAAGATTTTGACATTGTTTGTTCTAGTCTTTGTCCTTGTACCATAGGGATGAGACAGCATGCCATTCTTAGCTACATTAAGAGAAAGAAATCCCTCTGCAAGATGCAAGAGACCCATAATACTCTTCATTCTGTGCATATTATCATAAGAATGTGCAACTTGAGAGCCTCTTATTTTTCAAAGGCAAATTCTTATCCATTCCCCAAGTCCCATTCATTTCTGTGTTCTGTTTATGAAGAATATGTCATTGAAATTATATGTATTCCTGAGGGTGGGAGAGGAACTTTGAAGTATAAAAAGAGTTGTAATTTGCAGATGATTATTGTACTGATCTCTGATGGATTGACTGACCTTGATTTTTCATAGACTTTTAGGATATCAAAAAGGAAATGGAAAACAAAGTATAAAATCATAACTGTAAATCCTGTATCCATAACATTAAAGAAACACAGTCCAGGTTCAGAGGGATCTTTTCTATGCATACCATTTCACTAGACTGTAAAGCTCTGTCAGCTTTCTTTGGTAAAGGTAGATATTATGACGCCTTGGATATTTGCATGGTATTGCAAGTATTAGGAAAACTTTCCTAATGCAAAACTGAATTGTTTCAAATAGTGTTAAAATAGAAGGCATCTTAGAAATTATCTAGTTCCAGCTCTTCACTTTGCCTATGAGTAAAACAGTATGGATTAAACAATTTTCTCTTGTGAGAATGTGTTAACCAATTGCAGAATACCTTGAAAAAATCTGTGTTGCATTTACGTACTCCTTTTTCATCCTTTCTTACATTGTGCTGGTAGGGTGACAGAATGAAAGGTATGAAAATTAAAAGATGAATTCACTGTGAATAGTAAGGAATGATGGTATTTAAAAATAATATTATATGCATTATGTTTTCATTCATTTTTGAGGCAGTGTAGTACTAGCAGTCAGAAGACAAAGTTCTGCTTGTCTGCTCACTCTTTCCGAGATTCAGCTTCCTCATTTTATGTCCCTGGTTCCCCTAGAAAATAAAAATGCTACAGTCTTTGGAAAAAAAAGTTATTAAAATGTCATTTTAGATGGAGAAATAGAAGCGCTTCTTGTAAGGGAGATGATTTTTCAAAAACTTAAAAATTGTTGGGTCTCTGTCTTGGAATGTGTTTACGAAGAAAACAGCCATCAGTCTTGAATAACGTTGAGATGTTTGAAAAGAAATGTGTAAATCTGATAGCCTCCAGAGGTTTCTTCTAGATCTATCATCTCAAGATTATGCCCTCAATGTAGTAGATGAAATATAGCTTAACACACGAGCTCTCATCACTAAAGAGTTTATTATCCATAGGTTCATGACATTTTATTGTACTGCTGTTTATTCACACATGTGCCATTGCATTCCAGAAGGGATATCAAGGCTGTAAATAGATGATCTTTAGAGCTTTTATAAGAAAATAATTTAAGTAGACCTTCATTGAGCAGCTGAAATCGAGTATTTACTCTATTAGAGCTGGTCTATTGGTTGGAAGCAGAGTCCTAAAATCATATTTAAAAGTTTTCAAATAGAGATATCTTATGAAATAGAAAAAAAAGATCTTTAGACATAAAAGATTTCTTCTTAACACAGGAATGATAATGACAACACCACTGCTCTTTTACAGTCTCTCTGGGAGTTTTTCTCACCATGGCAGTTACAGAAGAATGAAGGCTTCATGCCTTGGGAAGTCTGCATTTTTATGTCTGGAGTGCTTCCATTAGGTCACATTGTTAAAGGCATAGCTCTTTCCTAAGGGAGACCTTTCCCCACTTCATAGCAATCCTGTTCATTCTGCCTGCAGCTGCTTGGCTCCCTTGTATACCATGCAGACCAAACTTATTAAAACAGTGTACAAATGATTTCTATGGAAAGTGCATCACTGTTGGTTTAACCAGTTATTATAAATATGAAAAATATAGTTCCTTTTTTGGGAAAAAGATCAAGTATCTTAGGAAGCTGTGCCTGGACATCTCCAGGAATTAAGAGACATAAAATAAAGGAAGACTGCTAACTGTTGCACAGCACGTGTTTGACTTCCTCTTTTGCAGTGCAGGGGAAAGATACAAAGATGAAGCCATACTCTCTGGAGGGCATGAAGGGAAAAATTTGATGGGCAAACTTCATTCTCATTTATCTGACTTATCCTTATGCCCAACTATGTCCAGATCCTCTCATAGAAGAAAGAAGGGTTAGAGAATATAGTGGTTCTGAATTCTCTTCAATTTATAGTTACTTTTTTCTTTTTTTTTTCTCTTCCTATTGTTCAGGACCTCAAGGTATAAAACATCATTTGACTTTCTTTAGTGGAATGTCAAAGGGAGTCTCCTCTAACAGAGTGCTAGCTAACTCTTTGCCCTTACAGCTCAGTAATGTAATTTTATCTGATCTTTCTCTTCTTTTTTTCTGCTTAAAATCTGAACTCTTTCTAGAAGCCAAGATCAGACTTACAGATATTAAACTTTTAAAATATGGATATATTCCTTATTACCACAAAAAATACTTTCTGGTTTAAAATATGTAGTACATGCTTTTGTGTATGTGCTTGTGAAGATGATATTTGAACATATCCCCCAGGTCCATATCAATAGCAAACTACCTCTCGTGAGAAAAGCGATGTTGGACCAACTGACTGGGGGCCTGGAGGGTAGAAACCAGGCCTTGGCTCTTCCAAGAGCAGATGGAAGGAAATGGAAGATCTTTTGTTCTTCTGGCCTTAGGATGCCTCTGGAGACCAGAAATGAAGAGATACAAAGTGCTTATCAAAATGCTGTGAATTCTGGAGAGAGTTTGCCACAAATCTCAGGAGGAAAGATGAATGTTCCTGGGAAAACCAACTGGTCTCCATCATCCAGCAGAAAAGTCAAACAGGTGGTATGAGTCTTTGTAACAGCTAGGCCTGGAAAATGCTAATGTTTGCATAAGAGGAGGCTGCAGTTAGAAGTTTTTGTGATGCTTCCACACTTGGAACTGACAGACTGTTGGCTGGTACACGCTAGTCCCTTGTTTTGGATAGTGTGGTCTGTGACCCTAGCAGCAGTGTTATCACCTTGTTGCTTAATAGAGATGCAGAATCTCAAGCTCCAACCCAGATCTCCTGGATCAAAACTAGGATTTCAACAAGATTCCCAGGTGACATACAGGTATACTAAAGTCTGAGAAGCCCACAGATACAGAAACAACTGCCTCCCCCTTCGCAGGTGGTATTATCACCCTTGTATTAGCAGCCGGATTCATAGCCCACTGAAAAGACTAAAAAGCCCCCAATGGTGGTTCTGATTCTTAACGAAGAACTGCTAAATGAATCTTTCAAGAGGTAAATAAGGTAATTTTTTAAATATTGAGAAATCTAGTATTTGAACTAAAAAGTTAATAGATAATTTTAAAGCGAAAATGGTCACTGTTAAGACTTGAATGAGTGATCTTGAAGATTAAGTTTAAAAAGTCTCAAAACAAAAACACAAAGAAATGGAAATCAAAAAACAATAAAGTCAGGAATCCCAAAATTCAAATAATATGGGTTCTAGAGAAAGAAAAAAGGAATAGCTAGAGAAAGAGAAATTAATTTCAAAACAATGGAAGAAAATGTCTTATTTTGAAGTCAGACTGGACTTTGCAAGATTGAAGTGGTTTATCAAATTACATGCAGGATTAAGGAAGAAAGACAAATCAGACACAGCATGATAAAATCCCTGGATTCTAAAATAAAGAGTACATTTTACAAACTGCAGATGGGAAGAAAAAGTTGTTTACCAAAGAAAATAAGTCAGATTGACATTCAATTTATCAACAGGAAGCTAGTGGAATTACAACCATAGACACCTGAAAGTATAATCCAGCCTAGATATCACCTGCTACAAAGAAGGAAGGATTTCTGCAAAGGTGCAGGAATTGAGAATTCTCTCCATTTATTTTGTGTGAAGACAATGGATGAGAGAAGATACATCTCAGCAGTGAATCTGAAGAGATCTCCTACAAAAGAAGAGTTGAAAAGGAAACATAAGTAGATGAATAGATGGATGGGCAGATGGATGGATAGGTATATAGAAACATAGATGGATAATTAGATTTTTCTAAATTTAGAAAATATATTTCTAGGGAAAATTTCATAACAGTCTGACACCAATAGTACTAAACCATCTCAGTAAAAAGTAGGGATTGGTTGGTTAGGGAAGTGTGGTGGGAAGTAAAAGCATTCTAAATTCTTATTTTAGGGGATTGGAGGAAGAAGTAGCTGGGGATTATGATATCCATGCTGAGAGGAGTAATTGGCATCTTGTTTTTATATTTTGGAATTGATATATGTTTTGTTATGGCAATGGTTGGTAAGGAAATATAGAAAAATGAAATAAAACTAAGTTATTACGAAGCAAGTAAAAAAAGAATAGTAACTTAAAAATCAGAAAAAAAAAGTAGAAAAATAAGAAAAATGAAAAAATGGTGAAGTAAGTAGGAAAGAAAGTAATATGAAAGGAGTAAAATCAATTATATCAGTTATTACCTAAACATAAATGAACTGAATTTTCTCATTTAAAGATAGAAATGACACTGCTGCTGCTGCTGCTGCTAAGTCTCTTCAGTCGTGTCCGACTCTGTGCAACCCCATAGACGGCAGCCCACCAGGCTCCCCCGTCCCTGGGATTCTCTAGGCAAGAACACTGGAGTGGGTTGCCATTTCCTTCTCCAGTGCAAGAAAGTGAAAAGTGAAAGTGAAGTCGCTCAGTCGTGTCCGACTCTTAGCGACCCCATGGACTTCAGCCCACCAGGCTCCTCCGTCCATGGCATTTTCCAGGCAAGAGAGAAATGACACTAAAACACAGAAATTGCCATTAAAAAAAAAAAAGGTATATGTTGTTTATGGGCTTCCCTAGTGGCTCAATGGTAAAGAATCCACCTGCCAATCCAGGAGACACAAGTTCAACATCTGATCCAGGAAGATCCCACGTGCCAAAGAACAATTTAAAGCCCGTATACCACAGCTGTTGAGCCTGTGCTTTAGAGCCTGGGAGTCACAACTATGCGACCACACACAGCAACTCCGGAAGCCCCACAGGCCCGAGAGCCTGCGCCCTGTGACGAGAAGCTGCTGCGAGGAGAAGCACACACCACAGCTAGAGAGTAGCCCCTGCTCTCCACAACTCGTGCAAAAGGCACGCAGCAGCAGCGAAGACCCAGCACAGCCAAAAACAAATAGAAAGAAACAGTGTCATAAAGAAGGTGCGATGTGGCAAATAAAGAGTTGTTGAAGAGGTATCAGGCAAATAAAACCTGAAAACAAGCGAGGGTACAAGATAGACATGTTTAGCTGTATAAACATGCTTGCTAAGTCTCTTCAATTGTGTCTGATTCTCTGTAACCCTGTGGTCTGTAGCCCACCAAGCCCCTCTGTCCATAGGATTCTCCAGACAAAAATACTGGAGTGAGTTGCCATGCCTTCCTCCAGGGTATTTTCCTGACCCAGGGATCAAACCCATGTCTCTACATCTCCTGCATTGACAGGCAGGGTCTTTACTGCTAGTGCCATGTGAGAAGCCCTTATATAAATATATTAAGGTATATTGAGACATGCTGCATGGAAAAAAAATACCATAAACAAAGTTGATAGTCTAATTATAGAGAATAAAACATATTTAAAACAAACATATGATAGGTAAAAATTTAATGTCTACTACACAAAGAATCCATATAAATTGACAGTAAGAAAATAAATATCCTGGTAGAAAAAAATGTAAGAATATTAAAATGCAGTTCATGCAGGAGCACATCTAAATGACCATTAAACACTAAACATGTGTAAACATCCCGAGTAGTAAGGAAAATGTAAATTTAAAAAAATGAGCTGTATGATTTTTACATCCATCATATTAGTAAACTTTAAAAGCAGTAACCCCAATTGTTGGTAAGCACGTTCTCTCTGTCCAGAGACTCTTCCCTCCGGTTTACACACGGCCCACTTCTTCACCTCACTCATGTCTCTGTTCTGATCTCCCTACTAAACTAACTCAAGCAGCCCCCTTCTCTATTTTTCAATATGCCACCACGTTTTATTTTATTTATGACACTTTCACTATTTGAATTTTTATCTTGTTTACCGGTTATTGTCTGTTCCTTTCTGCTATTCTGTATTAGAGTAGAGACATGGTTTTCTTTACCATGTCTATTTAGGCCATAAGATAATACAGTAACTCCATAGTATCAATTTTTTTCCTATAAACTATTGAATGATACTATTCTTCAGTGAGTCCAACACAACCAATTTTTTTTTTTTAACTGTAGAACATTTCACTGTTTCTTGTGTTGAGCATTAAAGAAAGTAGTTGGCTTGTCATGTTGTACAAATAGTGGCTTCCCAGGTGGCACAGTGATAAAGAATCTGCCTGCCACTGTAGGAAATGCAAGAGATGAGGGTTCAATCCCTGGTTCAGGAAGATCTCCTGGAGGAGGAAATGGCAACCCACTCCAGTACTCTTGTGGGAAACCCCATGGACAGAGGAGTCTGGGGGGCTACTGTCCATGGGGTAGCAAAGAGTCAGACACAGCTGAGCACACACACCCAAGTGCAACTTCTTCAGTCTACAAATAGTATGCATCTTTATCCCCCAGGTGCAAATTAAAGGTGTTAAAATGTGGCAAAAGGGATTTGAAACCTACAAACAAAAAAACAGGTTGGTATCTCCTGTTTCACTTTTATTCTGTGGTTTTTTACCATGATAACTTTAGCCTCACTCTGGTTTGTCCTCCCCATAGATAAGATTTTATAAGACACTCAATTATAGAATTATCCTTGTTTTCTGACAGCACCCAATTCACAGCAAAGCCCTACTTCCTTTGGACCCTCTCCAAAATCACTCAACCAAAATCCAAATCCTTTAATAAGTTCTTTCTGACACTCTCTTACTGAGACACCCCAGGATTCCCCATGATGTGTGTTCTCTCTTCAGGCAACCGGTAATAAACTCAACTTTTTCAATTACCTGTGATCTTGAGTCTTTGGCTGGAGGACATTGTTATACCTGACAGCTTGTTACACCTGGTGGCAAGTGGTAAAATCTCATCGATACCCAGGTAACCGCATATAACGGAAACTCAAGGACTCCTCTTGGGTTACTTGCCACAGCAGTGATACACTATACATCTAAGCAGAGAGCTGCAGCTGCTAAGATCTGCTGATAGAAATACTGCCTTTTCTTCCTCCAAAAGACCACAGCCATGTGTCTGAGGGCAGCAACACTGAAACTATAATGTGCATATGAGCTGCCTGGAGATCTTGCTTTAAAAAATTGCAGGTTCCTATTCAGTAGGTCTGGAAGGGATCCGACAGTCTGCATTTTAACAAGTTCCAGAGTGATACTCAACTTTGATCAGCAAGTTTTTTAAGGAGCTAGAGACTCCTATTCCCCTCTTTCTCTTAATGAGGATGCTCAGATGAGCATCAGATGGGTAAGATGTAAGTTGTGTCCTGAAATGACACACTTTTCCTGCCTTTTCTTCCTATTTTGGGCCAAGGGGTAGAAAAATATGGAAGGCTTTGTATTTAAATTATCAGAACATATATACCTGTGTTTCTATTCTTTAGGCACAAACACCAAAAACAACAACAACAAAAAATATTTGAGATTGATGTATAACAAGGTGTGTTACCTGAATCTTTATTTGGATTCTCCTAGAAGCAAACACCGAGACAAAGCCTGAGAGTCAGTGGGGAGGTGGAAATAGACAGGAAAAAGAAGGAAGGCAATAGAGAGTAAGTTATCAAGCAAGTTACAACTGTGAGCTGCTGGAAGGTAATTCCATTAAGGAAATCTGGGAGTCTTAGAATTACCTGAAGAGAAGGGTGAGTATTCTTCATTGGCTGAAGCTTGCTTGCAAAGGATTTAACTTCTATCACTTTTGCCTAACCTTAATAGCAAGCCTATTGGGTTATCATGGAGAAGGCAACGGTACCCCACTCCAGTACTCTTGCCTGGAAAATCCCATGGATGGAGGAGCCTGGTAGGCTGAGTCCATGGGGTCGCTAAGAGCCAGACACGACTGAGGGACTTCCCTTTCACTTTTCACTTTCATGCATTGGAGAAGGAAATGGCAACCCACTCCATTGTTCTTGCTGGAGGATCCCAGGGACCGGGGAGCCTGGTGGGCTGCCATCTATGGGGTCGCACAGAGTTGGACACGACTGAAGCGACCTAGCAAAAAAAAAATTGGGTTATCAAGCCTGGAGTGGGTGGGTTGTTGTGTTAGTTGCTCAGTCGTGCCCGACTCTTTGCAGCCTCATGGACTGCAGCCCTCCAGGCCCCTCTGTCCATGAGATTTTCCAGGCAAGGATACTGGAGTGGGTTGCCATTTCCCTCTCCAGGGGATCTTCCCAACCCAGGGATCAAACCCAGGTCTCCTGCACTGCAGGCAGATTCTTTACCAACTGAGCTACAAGGGAAGGCTGTCCTTCAAAGGAAGGAGTGGGTGGGGGTGGGGATCAAATCTCCATTAAGAAGCAACACATTCACAGTGTGCAGCCTTCAACTTAGAGATGAGCACTGAGAAGCTGTGGGTTGGATTCGACAACCACTGCTTCCTGAGCAGCTGGGGCCCTTCAAAGCAGGGCCTCCTGAGAGACCCTGAGGCATCATTTAAAATGGATGAGACCTTGCTATTCAGGTAAAAGCTCTCTTTTCTTTATCCCCACTCACCTAACTATCTGGGCTTCCCAGGTGGCACTAGTGGTAAAGATCCTGCCTGCTGGTGCAGGGGACATGAGAGACATGGGTCTGATCCCTGGGTCGGGAAGATCCTCTGGAGGAGGGCATGGCAACCCACTCCAGTATTCTTGCCTGGAGAGTCCCACGGACAGAGGAGCCTGGCGGGCTGCAGTCCACGGGGTTGCAAAGTGTCAGACATGACCAAAGTGACTTTGTATGCACGCCTATCTGGTAATATCCACTCCACAAATCTAACTAGGTGAACTCTACACATTCTTTACAAGCAGTCTATTGATCATTCTTGGTTCAACAATTAACAGTATGAGAATTCACAGTCTGACCATTTTTTCCAGACTCCTTGCTCACTATCATGACTGGAGAGGCATATGGGCTCTGAAACAGTAATGATCATGTTAACCAACAGCTCTTTTAAATGATTCCTCAGGTCATTAATCACCCACAAAGCAGTCCTCCTAAATTGTTCCCAAAATGCCCTTGAGTCATTTAACAAGATGCTGTGCTGCTCCCCTTGGGCACATCCCACGATCCAGGCCTGCAGGGATTGACTTCAATTTTTACCTCAATCTCTCCTGCTCAGATGCTGAGGATACATCAGAGAGCAAGAAGACTGGGCTCAGGCTATGAGTGCTTCTAAGACAGGGCCAAGGAGGTGGGAACAAGGAGTTGCAAGGGTTTGGGGGAAAAAACATATGGTCACTCATGCTTACAGAAACCTCCATGCCACAGACTTCATCCCAGGCACATAGACCTATATCTGCAGCAGTATGCACCACCAAAGCCTAGGTTAGGCCACAGCTACTAGTTTTACACTTAGTCCCATAAGTTTCTGAAGTTGTTACATTTGCCTTCTCCTTTGGGAAAAAATTCGTTATTAGTGAGAAATTCAGGAAAAAGGGTCAATTGTTCAAGTGTCTCTCATACTATTAAACTTCCAAAGTTTCCAAAGCTCATGTTAATTGGAAAACTCCTGTTTTTGCTGCTGTAAATGAGACTGATTTGCTAATTTTAACTCAGAAAAGTGATTAGGACTCCACGCTTTCACTGACAAGGGTGGGGTTTCAGTCCCTGATTAGGGAACTAAGATCCCACAAGCTCTTCTAGGTGGCTAAAACAAACAAATCCTTAACAACTTGTGCACAAGTGTTGAACTGAAGATCTTTTTCCTCACTCCTGATATTGCTATGAATTAAACTTCCAGATTCCCATCACCTTTATAATTTTCACTCACTTGATTAACCCAGAGATTTCCATAAGGTTGTCCTAGCTGCATGTAACACACCAAGTATGAAGACTGAATCTGAGAATTATCTGTGCCTTCTCCCAGTAGCCCTGTGCTGTGGGAGCAAGGATGCTTCGTTCTGTCATTGATGCTGTTGCAGCTTCTCAGTACTCAGGGCTGACCTGTCAGGAGGCCACCTCCTGCACTGGAGAGCCTTTCACACCCATGCTTTCCCTCTCCCCATGCAGTGCTCAATGTAGAAAAGTAGGTGACCCAAAGAATTCATGTTTTGCCCACCAAATACTAGAAACTGATATTTCTATCTGCTTTCAGCCTCATGCCTCCTTCCAGTTTCTGAACAGATTCTATATCCAGATATTTACCCTATAAATGTAAGTATTGTTATAATTATGTTTTCTCTTTATACGTAGCTTACCTTTAGGAGAAGGCAATGGCGACCCACTCCAGTACCCTTGCCTGGAGAATCCCATGGATGGAGGAGCCTGGTAGGCTGCAGTCCATGGGGTTGCGAAGAGTCAGACACGACTGAATGACTTCACTTTCCCTTTTCACTTTCATGCGTTGGAGAAGGAAATGGTAACCCACTCCAGTGTTCTTGCCTGGAGAATCCCAGGGGTGGGGGAGCCTGGTGGGCTGCTGTCTATGGGGTCGCACAGAGTCGGACACAACTGAAGCGACTTAGCAGCAGCAGCAGCAGCTTACCTTTATTTAGAGAGTATGCCTGGGCTTCCTAGTGGTTAAAGAACCCACCTGCCAATTTAGGGGATACAGGTTTGATCCCTGGTCCAGGAAGATCCCACATGTGCAACTAAGCCCATGCACCACAACTACTGAGCCAGGGTGCTAAAGCCCTCAAACCACAACTACTGAGCGCATGTGCTGTAATTAATGAAGCCCAAGACCCTTAACAAAGGGTAGCCCCCAGTCACCACAACTAGAGAAAGCCCAGTGCAGCCAAAAATAAATAAATAAATCTCTTTTTTCTTAATGCATCAAGATCCATTCTTGTGTTTTCAAGAACATCCATATTTCTACATTTTTAATCAAAGTTTCCTCTATCCTTTGAAATGTACCCTGATTCATGTTCTTTCCCAACTTAAAATATTGAAACTTAGGATAGTATTCATGGGAAAAAGCACTAACAAACATTTAACATAATAGATCCTTTCTTAGAGGGGCATATTATGTTCCAGAAAAGCTGTGACTAAGCAAATGCCAAAAGCCAGTTAGTGACAGCGCTCAGACCTGAATCTGCTATATCAGGGTTGTATCAAGAGCTCTTTCCTCAAAAAGAGAATCCCTGTGGGTTGTAAGCACCTGATATTTTTTTAAATCAGTATACGAAGTATCACATTCTGTCTTTTATCAATATTCATTTTGTTGTATTATGTCCCCTCTGAGATTGGAAGCTCTTCATAGGCAGAGGTTGAGTCTCTCTCATCTCTGTATTTTCTTTATTACTAAGCTCAGTACCCTGCCCTGAGAAACAACCGGTGCTCACTAAGTGTTTAACCAGTAAACAAAGCATGAACAAATGAGTGAATGATCTTTTGCTAACAGTTATAAGGCAATACAGTTTAATTGAAAGAAGTAATGGATGGTTTGGGATGCCAGTTGTTTTGCACCACATTACCTAAACAGCTGGTTAATTTAAAAGTAATATGAATCAAACCAATGTTTTGCATCCCATAGACAAAAATTGGCTCATTAACTGGATTGTTCACTTTCTAGTTTGTGGCTGTGAGATCATGTAGACAGAAACTCATGTGTTTTATATATTTTTTCAGATAAAATAATGTTTAATTGGGTGATCTTGACCAAATAAAATCCCGTCTTCTCCTTTATGTCCACTGAACAGTGTAGCCCACTCTGCCCAGTCATTGCCTCACAAGGAAATTGCTGTGCCAACATTTTATAAAAGAGGATTTTATGGAGAAAAATAAGGGGCCAAGAGGCCCAGTTCCTGTCTCTACCAGGGAAGACTGTGCAAATGAATGGTTTTATTCTAATTCATCAACCCAGCTTTGTGTTTTAGAGTTTGGCAATTTGTGAAGTATGGCTCCTCAGCATCATCCTCATTTTCACACCCTTACTCTTTGGTTTTTTGAGTTCTAAAGGGGACTAATATTTGATCTAAAAACCTGACAGGCTCATTTGATGGACATTTCTTCTTTCTCTTTATACCTTATATCGAGTCTGTTGAGTCTTAGTCTTCTCAAGCTTTCTCTGCGTCTATTTTTGCCCTTCCCCAAATCACAGTGTACATTACTTCCAAACCTATCCTTTAAAATAATACAGCTTTGATAAAATCCCTTTCAAGTACCTTCAGTCACTTACTACTTACTGGCTACAACAGGGTTGGTAAACTATGGCCTGATAACTAAATTCAACCTACTGTCTGTTTTCATAAATGAAATTTATTAGAATACAAACATGCTTACTTATTTTCTCATTGCCAATGGTTGTTTTTGTATTTTAGCAGTTGAGTAGTTGCCACAGAGACTGAATCCCCCACAAAGCCTAAAATTTTCACTCTCTCTTGCCCTTTATAGAAATTTGGGGAAAAGAAAAAATGTTTAGCTAACCTCTGGACTAAAATAAAAACACTACAGTCTGGCATTTAAGGCCTTTCATAAATAAATGGTAGTTAGCACACAGTGGGAGATCAATAAAAGTATAATCTACGTCAAATTTTATGCTGGAAATGTATCATACACTATTAATATTTAGCTTAATCTCAGCTTCAGCAGTCTCAGGGCATGTGCAAAGCCTCTGCCATCAAACAAACCTGGGTTCAAGTTCAAACTTCAGCATTTATTAGCTGTGTGACTTTGACTAAGTTAGTTTTCTTTTCTGAATCCTGGTTTCTTTATTTGTAAAATGACTTCCAGAAGTTCTATGAATAAAAAGAGGTAACATATTTAAAGTACCTAGTACAGTATTTGAAACATAATAGTTCACACTCAGGAAGGGCTGTTGCACAGTTTAACTAGTCCAGGAGCTAGGACTGACTGGAAAACATGGCATATTTGTCAGCTTGCAGTAACATAGCAAAATAGCACAGGTTGGGTGGCTTACACAATAGAAATGTATTTTCTCACAGTTCTGAAGGTTGAGATGGCTATTAAGATTCTGTGCTAAGTCACTTCATTCATGTCTGACTCTATGAGACCTCACAGACTGTAGCCCATCAGGGTCCTCTGACCATGGGATTTTCCTGGCAAGAATACTGGAGTGGGTTGCTATGCCCTCCGCCAGGGGATCTTCTCCACCCAGAATCAAACCTGTATTTCTTATGTCTCCTGCATTGGCAGGTTGGTTCTTTACCACTAACACCACTGGGGAACACCCAATCAGGATGCTAGCCAATCTTGTTTCTCACGAAGGCTTTGTTCGTGGCTTGCAAATGACCGCTTTATAGAAGCATCCTCATGTGGTGGGATGAGAGAGAGAGGGCAGCAGAGAGTGCTTTGTTGTCTTTTCTTCTAAGGACAGTATACTAATCATATTGGATCAGGGCCTACCCTTAAGATCTTATTAAATCTTCGGGAAAGGGAAAGTCGCTCAGTCGTGTCCGACTCTTTGCAACCCCATGGACTGTAGCCTACCAAGCTTCTCAGTCCATGGGATTTTCCAGGCAAGAGTACCGGAGTGGGTTGCCATTTCCTTCTCCAGGGGATCTTCCCGACCCAGGGATCGAACCCAGGTTTCCCGCATTGTAGGCAGATGCTTTACCTACTGAGCCACCAGGGAAGCCTTATTAAATCTTAATAAGCCTTATTAAATCTTAATCTCCTTATAGGTTCTATCTTCAAAGATAGTCATCTGGAGGTCACTATTTCAACATATGTATTTTGGGGGCACATCATTCAGTCCATAGCACATGGTATACAGAGAATGTTGATTCAGGTTATATTTGGTGGAATGGACATTTTGTTTCACACAGAGTGGATTTTACCTTTAAGTGAGGTGGGCATTTGGGTTTTGAATTTCAAAACCATGACATATCGTTAGAATAGGATGATATTTATGTTCATTGTTAAGCTGCAAAAGCATGTTATAAGACTATGTATATAGTAGGATTCCATTTTTGATAAAAACACATAGAAAAAAGAAGGGCAGGATATATTCCCACAAATTAAATGAAATTATTACTAGGCAGTAAGATAATGAGAAATTAATAATAGGTTATTGTCCTTTTTTATTTCCTACATTTTATACAAAGAATATGAGTTGCACATGTAGAAGTAACAATATGAATAAAGAACATCATTTTTAAAAAAACTTAAAATACATACAAAAAACACACATTTTGGCAGTGTCCAAACTTTATATTTATTTAGGTTTTTTAGGTGAAATTCCCATAACATATAATATACAAATCAGTGGTATTCAGTACATTCAAATGTTGTGCAACTATGACTTCTGTCCATAACTTTCCCTGATTGTTCAGTGGTTAAGAATCTGCCTGCCAATACAGGGGCATGGATTCAATCCCTGATCCAGGAAGATCCCACATGCCGCAGGGCAACTAAACCTATGCACCACAACTACTGAAGCCCGAGCAGCCTAGAGCCCATGTTCTGCAGCAAGAGAAGCCCCCGCAGTGAGAAGCCCCCGCACGGCGCCTGGAGAGCAGCCCCTGCACACCACAACTACAGAAAGCCCAGGTAGCAGCGAAGACCCTGCACAGCCAAAGATAAAAAATCAGTTTAAAGCCTGATATATTCTCTATGATATGAAAGGGATACTTAAAAATAAATAAATGAATAAATTAAAACTTCTATTGAGGTATAACTTGCAGGTTATAAAATTCCTCTGAAATGCACAATTCAACCAGTTTTCTAAGTGTAGAATTGTACAGACAAAACCATAATCCAGTTTTAGAACATTTATGTCACCTAGTAAGATTTTGTGTCTATTTAGATTTTACTCCCATTCTCACTTCTAGCTCTAGGCAAATACTAATCAACTTTCTGTCTTCTTGGATTTGCCTTTTCTGGACATTTCACATATATGGAATCATACAATAAGTAATCTTTTATTTTGGCTTCTTTCACTTTGTATAATATTTTTGAGGTTTATCCCTGTTGTACCAGGTATCAGTGTTTCATTCCTTATTTTTTTTTTCAAATGACATTTAATTATATGGATAAACCACATTTCATTTATCCGTTTATACATGAACACGAGTTATTTCTGCATTTTGTCTATTAAGAATAATTCTGCTATAAACATTCACATGTACGTATTTGTGTAAACAAATAATTTCATTTTCCTTGGGTAAGATCTTAAAAGTGGAATTGTCAGTCTATATGGTAAACTTGGACTTATCCCTGGTGGCTCAGACGGTAAAGCGTCTGTCTACAATGCAGGAGACCCAGCTTCGATCCGTGGGTCGGGAAGATCTCCTGGAGAAGGAAATGGCAATCCACTCCAGTACTATTGCCTGGAAAATCCCATGGACAGAGAAGCCTGGTAGGCTACAGTCCATGGGGTCACAAAGAGTCAGACACGACTGAGCATCTTCACTTTGATTCACTTTTGATGGTAAACTTATGCTTAAATTTTTATGAAACTCCCACACTGTTTACTTTATAACTTGGTTTTTAATTTATACAAACATAGAACAAAAACAACTACATTTTTGACTTTCATAAGTTGTGTGGTCTACGGTAAGTCTCTTACGGCCTCTACATCTGTTTCCTCATTTATAAAATGGGGATACAAACGGAACTTATATCATGAAGTCACTGTAAGAGTTAAAGGTATAATATGCCAAACACTTATCAATTTATATGGTTACATGTAGAAATATTTATAGCTATGTGTTCATATATGGGCTAGTATACACGCATATATTTCCTTGTTCTGTCAGGTAAGCAGAACTAGAAACAATGGAATGTTTTAGGGATCCTGGTTTCTAATACCATTCTCCCATAAAAGTATCCAGGGATGCTTAGAGAAATGGTTGATTCTAGAACTGGAGAGGAAACACACAAGATGATCCTTGAGAATCAATAAGTGCCAGAAAGTAAGGAAGTGTTCAGAAACAACAATAAACCAATAACATCTACAGTAATAGGGTATGTCCATGCGACCAAAGAACCAACTAAAATAGCTCTCAGTGGCCAAAACTGCAAAAAATAGAACATCAACACACACAAAGTAATGCTGGAATATAACCCAAACTATAAAATAAATATCCATAAGATCACACTGATATATGGTTTCAAAAAGTAAGTAGATGAAGAATTTGAAGTAGAGGAATAAATAAGGTTAATTCCAGGGTAAGGTTAGTACAAAATTCCATCTTATACTCTAATGCTGCCATAGATGGTCTGCATATTTCTTCTGGGTTTCTGAGCAGTCAAAGCAGAGAATAAACTAAGTTACAAGACTCCTAGAAAATGCAAGCATATGTAAAATAGCTAATTACTTGCTCAGGAGAAGGCCCGGTTAGGATCGACTAACACCACGGTGCAAGTGGGACAGCCTTGTGGGAAAGCCTCAAGGGAAAGCCACAGATCCCTAGATCAATGCGACGGGAAGTCTGACACTGCTGCTACAGCTCAGGAGGAAAGCGGACGTGTATGCCCCCTACTCGAGAGGAGGACTGACTCTCCTATGGAGACTCCAGAAGTACCCCAAGATCCATGTCAGCACTGGAGAGGAATCCTCAGGTTCTGGCCCCGACTCCAAATGTCTCTTGCAAAGGAGATTCAAGACACATTTCTTTCTTGGGTTCTCACAACATCCTTGCAATAAATATAATAAGGAGATTCAATAAGCTCTTTTACCATAAACCAATTAATAATAAATTTGTTTAATCCCTTATGGCATATGTGCAAGTTAATGTTTATAGGGACTATATAATCTGTACTTACCTAAAATCTAAAATCATTACATTCAGAAAGAGGTTTTGATTTAGTTGAATTCTTGAAATCAGAATGGCAGAAACTTTCAAATATTAAACTATTTAAACATTACTTGAAATTTCAGTTAATTTAATAATCCTGACTTTTTACGTATTTCCAGTTCAATCCATATTTCCAGTTCAATCCTGAGTTTCATATATGTGCATTTAAGGAATGGTTAACACCCAGCTACTGACATTATCCTTCCTTTTAGTACTCTTGCATCCAATTCTGGTTCTAAACCTCTGCCTGTCTTCATTTGCTTGCATAGCTTTATCTACAAGCCAAACTGTTTCCAGAATTATTTAGAATAGGTTGTTTACATATTGAAAGCAGGTGTTTTCATCAACTGGCAGCATTATTCCAAACTTTCTAAGTAGGATTGTACTGACTTTCTAATCTACTGGAGTTGTAAAGTAAGGCTGTGAAACCTCACTGGAAATGGTCAATTGGTGTCCCACAGGGCTTGCTTTCAGAGAAGAGCTAGGAGCTCTGGCGGGGTGGCTCACACAACATTAGGTCCAAGTAGAAAACCAATCTATATTCACCCCATTTGTTCCAAGTGGGGAAGAAGAACTACAGACTCCCTGCTCTAAGCTGCATGGGTTCTTATCATTTACCTCATCATGGGGTGTCCAGAAGACACTGACCTGGAATCGTTTCAGAATGAGACTACAAAGACAAACGCTTGTGATGGTACTCTGTGTAACTGTTTCCATCAGATATCACATTTAAATTACATTATGGTTTAGTCTTTCAAGTACTGTTTCTCTAAGCAGAGCTGCTCCTTAACTTGCAAAACTTCCATTACTTGTAACATTTTATCCAAAATGGGAGGCTCTATCTAAGGAAGTGATTGGCAAATTGACTGAAACTCTCTTCCCTTGTGTTAAAAGACCAAGACCTATACACTCTTCACTGGGTAATTCAGTAGTCTGTGATTGCCTTAGATCCAATCATTTTGTCAGGTATCAAATAAACTCCAGTTGAACTGAATATTACCCTCTTGGAGTTTGTCAGTAGGGTATTATTTAATTTAAGATGGATTTAGTGATTCCTCTCTCAAAGCTTGAGCAGATATTTTAACTGAGAAATGAATTTGTCAAAGTATGTCCTTCTCTACATCAAACCTCTATTATGGTGTATTTTATTTCCATGGGAATACATGTCTTCTAATATAATTGTGCTTTGTAAAGTGCATTACCACTTGGGGATATCTTTTCTAATTTTTTACCTAGGAAACCGAAAAGAACAAGATAAAAATACCAACTTAATTAGCAGAGTACTTTTGTAAAACCTAAATATTTGCATTTAAAGCAGGCTCTTTTAAAGTCTTCATTGATGGTTAATAGTAAACATTATGAGACACTAGAATAGTAAAGGTACAGATTAGGTAGAATAGAACTTCAAACAAAAACAGGAGTCAATGAGCTCCTGGAGTGGAAAGAAAACAATTGTTGCATAACTTTTTGAAAAGTTAATTAGGAAAAGCAAATAATTTTTAAAAATAATTTTAAAAATAATTAGGAAAAAAACAGTCTTCTCTACTGAGGAGACTCACCTTTGCTTATATTGTTATCAGATTCCAGATTTCATTGTCTCTTGCCACTTTTAGCCAGTTTACCTGCCTCATCTTCTTTCTCTTCCTTTCTACTAGCTTCTTTTATAAACATTCTAAAATAATCTTAGGTCAGAAAATAAGTTCCTTTGATCCTGTTCCCTTCTGTCTATGGCATTATAACTCTTTGATTCACTTGTAAACATGGTGAAACTTATCTACCAAGCATGTTTCAATCCTTTGCATACTGTCATTTTCAACTGTATTTGATTTGTTATTATTATCTTCGTATTGTCAGATCCGGAGAAGGCAATGGCACCCCACTCCAGTACTCTTGCCTGGAAAATCCCTTGGATGGAGGAGCCTGGTAGGCTGCAGTCCATGGGGTCGCTAGGAGTCAGACACAACTGAGTGACTTCAATTTCACTTTTCACTTTCATGCATTGGAGAAGGAAATGGCAACCCACTCCAGTGTTCTTGCCTGGAGAATCCCATCGATAGAGCAGCCTGGAGAGCTATGGTCCATAGAGTCACAAAGAGTACGACAGGACTAGGGTGACTGAGCGTGTATGCACACACAAAGGTTTACTAAGAGACAGTATTAGAATCCAGACTTCCATCTTGTGGAGCCATCAGACCAGGCAACCCCTAAAAAATGAGGAGGAATTAGAGTAATTTTAGGAAGTTCTTTCTGTTTCAAAACCACTTCAACAATGGTTTGCCCCAACCAAGTAAACATCAACTTTTATGAAATGAAATGCCTAAATTCACAGGGGGAAATGCTAAGTTATCAAGGGTAGCTAACAAGTATCTCATTGCTCCTTCTATTGTTTAACTCCCTGGAGTCTGTCAGCATTGCTGGCTGCAGGAACAATTCACTCCTTTTAAAATTCTCTAAATTTAGAGCTTAGATGCTCAGAAAATCATAATTCACATGTAAGTAAACAGACTGATTGTCCATTCCAAAACACAGAAAATTTTGGGAAAAACAGGTATATAAATCTTCCTTAAAGAATGTATTATCTTTGCTCTGTGGGCCTCTCCATTTTTAAGATGATACTTGGTCCTAGATAATTCATAGCACATTCTCAATTGACAAATAGTTTCTTTTTCAGTGAGATTATTGTTTTGCAGCCTTTCGTTTCTCATTTTGCTTAATTATTAGTAATTTAGGTATACTTAGAAATGTAAATGATCCAATTTAATTAAAAATACAATATAGATGAGAGGTATATATTGAATGAGATTTTGTTATAAAAGAAGTCAATCTTCAAAGGAGAAAGGCCCACTTCAGACTGTTCTTGGGAATCCCTTGGTGTTTCAGTGGTTAGGATCTACACTTTCTCTGCTGAGGGTCACTGGTCTAGGAACTAAGATCCCACAAGCCACACTACATGGAAAATAAAATGACTGCTCTCCCTGCCTCTCTGTCCTTTCAGCTTAGGAAATCACTGCATGGGTGCTATACAAAGACTTAGAGCTTTAATGGACAGGCCATGCTGATTGAGCTTAGGTATTGTTTTTTATTTCATTTTTGTGACATTCTTACAATTAGAATATATGGGCTAAAAAATGAACACCCTGGTAAGACCACAAACATTTATGGGAATGGTAAATGGGTTTTAGCTAGTTGCATTTTAGTATGAATTCACTGGGGCTTCCCTGGTGGCACTGATGGGTAAAGAATCTGCCTGCAATGCGGCAGACCAGGGCTCGATCCTTGGGTCTGGAAAATCCCCTGGAGAAGGAAATGGCTACCCACTCCAGTATTCTTGCCTGGAAAATTCCATGGACAGAGAAGCCTGGTGGGCTACAGGTCCATGGGGTCAAAGAGTTGGACATGACTGAGTAGCTAACACTTTCATTTCATGAATTCATCTATAAGATTGCTTTCCTCCTAAACTCAGCTGGGCCTGGGCAATATGAATTTTTGTTTGGAGAAAAGAAAGCAAATAATTTGAAAACATGGAACACTTTGTTGTGGGCTAGGCCTGGGTGGGCAACACTGTGAGACAAGGAAGAGAACTGAAGATAGATTTAATCAATCACAAGAAAAAGAGATTAAAAAAAAAATTCTTGTTCCTGTGCAAGAGTTTGCATGAGTGCCCCTGTCCCCCACCCCCACCCCTCCACAGAGGGTATTATATTCAAGATCCCTGTTCTACTAGGAAGTAGAACTCAGAGAAGAAAAATAACACCATAAAAAGCCATATTGTACTTAAACAATTTTTATGGACTGATCTTTAATATCTTTCTGAATTTCAAATACAGACCTCCCCCCACCCCCCGAAAAAGAACTTTTGCAATATAATTGGATTATATAGTTTTGGAATCTCTAGCTAGCATAAATTAAAGGGGAGTCTCTTGGATATTTTATATAATAAAATTATTTTTAAGGTTTAGCACCCCAAAAGCATGTCTCTCTCTTGAAGAACGGGAAAATTTCCTTTAAGCAGATAATAAGAAATTTGTAACTATTTTGTTCTGCTGCTGCTGTTTGTTCTAGTCTTTAATAAATTCAAGTTTGAGGCTTAACCATATTAATAAATCTGGTTCTTAATATGTTGTTGGCTTGTATGCCACTCATTCCTTTTATTTTGATTTTCAGCTTCTAAGTAAGCAACCTAAGTGTAAGCTGCCTTATCCCTCTTTTTTAAGTATGGCAACTAACAGAAGTCAGAAGAAACAATATTATTGCAAATTATGTGCTACGTGTTATAGATGCATTACCTAGCTATTTCTCAGCCTGTGGTATAGATCTCATTACTCCGTTTTTATAAATGAAGATTGTTGTTGTTGTTGTTGTCACCTTGTCATGTCCGAATCTTTGTGATCACATGGACTGCAGCATGCCAGGCTTCCCTGTCACTTACCATCTCCTGGAGTTCGCCCAAGTTCATGTCCATTGCGCTGGTGATGCCATCCAGCCACCTAATCATCTCTTGCTCTCTTCTTCTGTGTTCAATCTTTACCATAAAGGAAGATGGGTTCAAACAAATCTGAAGTGACAGTATTGGTATTCAGACTTCTCTTTATGTAACCACTTTATTGCATGAGTGATATTCTGATAGGTTATAATCAGAACACAACATTTTTCTCTAGGTTTGCAGTCTAGAAAGGTCCTTTGCCTGTCCCCATCTCTTGATAGGAGATTGTACAACTTTTGAGTCACTTGCAGCTCAAGACTACTTTTGATTTCCAGGTATTACCAAGTCAGATTCTTCTTAAAACAAACCTTCAAACATTCATCTTATTCAAAGTTCTTCCCCTGCCGTAGCTGAGGTAGGAGCTGGGCATCAGAGATTGGAATGAGCTGCTGATTGGTGGCTTTTCACTCCTTTCCATTTCCTCAGCACTTGGTTGCTCCAGTGTATCTGTGTGTGTGTCTGTTGACCGGGGTAGGGGAAGATCAGCTTAGTTGGGGCTGGAGGAAGATGGGGTAGAAGGAAAAGGCGATGTCTCTCTTACAGTAGGCTCTGTAGTTCATCTCTTGACGTCCTCTTTGATGGCAAATTTCTAAATGCTGTCTGAAACGGGGGATTCGTGTCCTGGCTGACTTAGTGAAATTCTCCTACAGCAAGGTACTTTTCAGATTCTTCCTGTGGGATGCCCACCATCCCATAGGAAGTATGTTTTGAACCCTGCCTTCAAAGGAATCCATTTTCCATGAAGGAACTCAGATCTTCTTGCTTCACAAAACCATCTAAGTGCAGTTTGCTTCCCACATCCTCCCATCCTCCCAGTTCCCCCATCCTCCCACCTTTTGTACTCCTCATGTGAGAGGCAGTGACTAGTTTCAATGTTCATATAGGTCCTGGGAATACATGTCAGGTTCTCTACATAGCCAGCTGGGGAGTGAGATCCCCAGTGTACCCCTTTAAGACACTGTTAATGTTTATGTCAATTATCTTATTCCTTCGACTTATCATGGTGTGGAAGGGGGCATACTTCGACAAGGCTGATGGCTACCTTGGTTACCCTCTCTGAGGTACTAGTGCTCTCTTATATAGCTAGGAAGTAGGGGTCCATTGCTGCACTGATTTTGCTGTCTTAAGTTAGTACCACATGGATATGTCTAACCCCTTTCTTTAGAACATATGAGGTATCCATTATCCATTTTTCTCGGCCTTGGGGCTTCAGCTGAAATTTAGAGGGAATAGGACAAGCCCCATTTAACACCCTGTGATAGTGTTTTTAGAGTTAGTAGTCGTTTCACTATAATATGCCGTTTCCCAAAATTTGAGAGGCACTGAACATGTCTGACTCCAGGAAAGCAGTAGGGGCAGGTAGAGTTTCTTTCCTTCTGTGCTGTTTCCATCTGCCCCTAAACCTTCTAAGCCTCACCTTACTCCTACCAAGAAGTTAAAAAAGACAAGGATGTTTTCACTGTCCATTGCTTTGTGTGTTTTTAAAATTTATTTATTTATTTTTGGCTGTGCTGGGTCTTCACTGCCTTGCACAGGCTTTCTGTAGCTATGGCAGGTAGGGGCTACTCGTTGTTGTGGTGTGTGGGCTTCTCATTGCAGTAGCTTCTCTTTTTGCGGAGCACGGGCTCTAGGTACGTGGGCTCAGTAGTTGTTGCGCACAGGCTTAGTTGCTCTGTGGCATGTGAAATTTTCCTGGACCAGGGATCGAACCCATGTCCCCTGCATTGGCTGGTGGGTTCTTATCCATTGCACCACGAGGGAAATCTGGTTTATGTTTTAATAAACAATTTTCAGAGACAAAAAAGAAAAAGTCAAATCTAATCCCATTCTACTCTCATTTTTCAAATGCCCTTTAATGTAGGAGTTCAATATGAAAATAAGTGTGTATATATACATATATAATATATAAAGTGAGTAAAACCTTACATTGTGAAGCTCTTTTCTACCTCTGTTGTGTATTATGAACATGAGATACATATTTTCTATAACAAATATAATTTTGAACTACAACTATAGATCATCAAAATGTCAGGATTTGCCAAATCTAGCAGTATTTCTATGGAAATAGATGTAATCAAGCATTAAGCACTATACCACCTTATTCTAGTTTCTTTCCAACATGGCCAGTAGTTGGCCTGTCAAAAGTGTTCTAAAAAGAATCACTAATCGAAAAAATGTGTAGATCTTTTTTTTTTTTTTTTTTTTGGTCTTAGTACTACATAGCTGTGTGAGCTTGGTAAATGTGTTAACTTAATCTTCTACTCAGGGTTCTTATAATTAAAGACTCTAAGTAATCTTTATAAGCACAAAAGGTTAACCATGCACAGAGTGCTCAGATGAAGCATTTCAGGGAAACACTGAAAACTTTCTAAATAAAGCCAGAGCCATTGAAGCTGCTGACTAGAAAGTAACCCCTGACTGATAATATGTCGAGACAAGCCATTATCCAGGATGGGTTGCTTTGATTTCAGTAAAGTGAAGTGCTAATCTAAGCAGTTAGTTCTTCAGACTTTCCAGAGACTAAAGAGGATGCATACCAGCAAAACAAACACACTTGCAGAGCATGTAATTTCTTAAACTGACAATCGAGTCTGTGTTTGCTAGTATTCATATTGACAGAATATTAATAATATTTCTGAAACATTTTCACAAGTAATAGATTAATCTTTATAAATAGATGTGTTTAAAATATGGATGAATATCCACTGGTTCCAACATAAAACTCCATGACATAAATTACAAGGACTTCCATGATTTGGCTTCTGCTGTAAAGCAATGCTCAAAATTCTCCAAGCCAGGCTTCAGCAATATGTGAACCATGAACTTCCAGATGTCCAAGCTGGTTTTAGAAAAGGCAGAGGAACCAGACATCAAATTGCCAACATCTGCTGGATCATGGAAAAAGCAAGAGAGTTCCAGAAAAACATCTATTTCTGCTTTATTGACTATGCCAAAGCCTTTGACTGTGTGGATCACAATAAACTGTGGAAAAATTCTGAAAGAGATGGGAATACCAGACCACCTGACCTGCCTCTTCAGAAACCTAGATGCAGGTCAGGAAGCAACAGTTAGAACTGGACATGGAACAACAGACTGGTTCCAAATAGGAAAAGGAGTGCGTCAAAGCTGTATATTGTCACCCTGCTTATTTAACTTCTATGCAGAATACGTCATGAGAAACACTGGGCTGGAAGAAGCACAGCTGGAATCAAGATTGTCAGGAGAAATATCAATAACCTCAGATATGCAGATGACACCACCCTTATGGCAGAAAGTGAAAAGGAACTAAAAAGCCTCTTGATGAAAGTGAAAGAGGAGAGTCAACAAGTTGGCTTAAAGCTCAACATTCAGAAAATGAAGATCATGGCATCTGGTCCCATCACTTCATGGGAAATAGATGGGGAAACAGTGGAAACAGTGTCAGACTTTATTTTTGGGAGGCTCCAAAATCACTGCAGATGGTGACTGCAGCCATGAAATTAAAAGACGCTTACTCCTTGGAAGGAAAGTTATGACCAACCTAGATAGCATATTCAAAAGCAGAGACATTACTTTGTCAACAAAGGTCCGTCTAGTCAAGGCTATGGTTTTTCCAGTAGTCATGTATGGATGTGAGAGTTGGACTGTGAAGAAAGCTGAGCTTCAAAGAATTGATGCTTTTGAACTGTGGTGTTAGAGAAGACACTTGAGAGCCTCTTGGACTGCAAGGAGATCCAACCAGTCCATTCTGAAGGAGATCAGCCCTGGGATTTCTTTGGAAGGAATGATGCTAAAGCTGAAGCTCCAATACTTTGGCCACCTCAAGTGAAGAGTTGACTCATTGGAAAAGACTCTGATGCTGGGAGGGATTGGGGGCAGGAGGAGAAGGGGACGACAGAGGATGAGATGGCTGGATGGCATCACTGACTTGATGGACGTGAGTTTGAGTGAACTCCGTGAGTTGCTGATGGACAGGGAGGCCTGGCGTGCTGTGATTCATGGGGTCACAAAGAGTCGGACACGACTGAGCGATTGAATTGAACTGAACTGAACTGAACTGAACTGAATCTCTTCAATCTTGTGTTTCACCTTGCCCTGACTCATGCTCTGTCTTTTGGCCATACTCAGCTACTTGTTTCTGCTTGAAAAAACCCAGGTGATTAAAGCCTCCATAGTTTTTCACAGGTTGTTCCCATTGTCTACCATTCTAGCTATCTACTACTGGGTAATAAATCATGCCAACACTTGTAGTGGTCCTGAGAGGTGGTGGTACTTAGCTAGGTGTTGCTTTCTCTGTGGGGTCTGTCCTGTGTATGCAACCAGATGATGGCTGGAACTAGAATTGTCTGAGACTTGTTAATTCACATGTCTGGTTCCTGGGCTCAAAGGAGTCAAGCAGCAATGGTCTGGAACAGTTGGCTTCTTGGGCATTTCTCCATGTGGCCTTTTAAATTGATCTCTCCAGAATAGTAGCTTCAGGAGAGTCAGATTTCTTATGTGGTGTCTTGGGCCTTCAACTATACATGTATCAAATGAACAAGAGAGTCAGGTAGAAGCTACATCATCTTTTAGGACCAGCCTTACAGTAGTTGCACAGTATAATTTCTACTGCATTCTATTTATTAGATGTGAGTCACTAAGGACAAATCATGTTCATGAGGAGAGATATGAGGAGTGTCAGAGAATGTGAGGACATATTTTCAGATCATCATACACATACATAGCAAACACCTGTTACTTTTCAAGGCAGTCATCTCCACCATGATGCCTTTGGACCATGTTCACATCCTACTTTATTCCTTTCCCTTTTTCAGATTAATCATTTGCTCCACTGTAACTCTACTCCTTATATGTGCTGCTATTACTACCTGTATGATTATATGTATTGAACAAGACATATGAAAGTATATGTGAAGCTTATGAATACCAGAAAATTCATTTCCTACAAATCAGATTTGTTTTCCAAAGTGATGTTAGAACATTTTTCCAAAGTTAAGAACATTAGGCTTTGGGCATCATGAAAAATTACAAGTTGCTTACTATTTTGTCTATATCAAGGAACAGGTGGCTAGAAACCCTAAACTTATTTTTACTTTGCTAGAATTATGGTCGTTGCAAGTACAGTGTCTTACCTTACATTAATAAAAGCCCCTACTAAAAAAAAAAACTAGAGAATAATGTAGAATACATTCATCTTCTTTCTCTCAGTAGATCTTCCAGCACTGATTACCATGAAAGACATCAAAGGCCCATAAAAGTCCAATACAGTAATGGAAGAAGGAACTTTTCCAAGTTGAATTTAAGATGTGATGGATTTGCAAAATGTAACGGCTAACTTCCTGGCAATTGTATAATGAATGATAAGCAGAAATTAAGCAATGCATTTCTATTTGTTTTAGATTTATATATTTGTCTTTTGGATACATGCTGGCCATTGAAATGGACAGCATTAATCTTTGGCATCTTCATTTCATGCCATATATAAAAGCTAGTTATAAAGGGTGTTGCAACTCTCATCCAAATTAGTGGAAGCAAAGTTATTTATATTTAATTTTCCCAAGAGTCAGATCTCTTACTTCCTATGCATTTCTATATCAATTAGCACTTATATGTTGAGAAATTTTAAAAAGTTGAATAGTTTACTGGCATATTTTGGCAACTTGAGGTCTCTGGCACCTGCAATTCCATGAGGAATGGGTAATTTTTCCTTAATAGTAGAAGAATAGTAGGGGTCACATTTGGCTCAGAATCATGGGTAGAGTTTTCATAAAATATCACCCTGTAATCATTACTTACCGCACACTTTAGCAGGACAGCTGATGAGGAAGAATGACAGAACAGGGACATTGCCATCAACAGGCAGAGCACGCCTAGTCTCAAGAGTGTAATTCGGTTCCACTAGTACTTAGAGACACTTACTGTCACATTATGCTACCCTACAACTAAGAAGAGTTTAGGGGATAAAAATTATTGTTTAGGGAAAATGTGTGATTTTCTGATGGCACACACGTCAAATTCTGTTCAAATAAAAGCCAAGACAAGCGAGAGATCCTATCCATTCTCTTGTGCCTTCAATGGACTTTAGGACATTGTATCCCATAATTTTAAAATGCTTCCTCAGGCAATGCATCCTTCACCCAAATCAAGTGATATGGAATGAGAGATACTGCTCAATCATCAAACAGAGAAGGCGGTAGAGGCAGGCTCTCAGGCTCTTTACTAATTTTTCTATGCCTTTAAATATAGCATGAAAAAAATTTACACTAATTTCTACCATCGTCATTTTATATGTTTTTAATTTTTTCAGTTCAGAAATTGGGAAATGATGATCACTCATTTATTTTTGGACATTTTAATCCTATATCTCTTGCTTTGTGATTTTGGGTATGTTCATAAAGTGAAAAACAAAACCTAAATCTCAACAACCCATGTACACGTGGTGTTTAGTGTTGGCACACATGGATGGCTTGAGAAGATTTCTCCCGTTCACAGTTTTTATCAGCCACACTCCTCTCCTTAAGCTTTCCCCCAAACAAACAGACGTGCCAATAAAACAGAGAGCATGTGTGGCCAACAAATCTCTTTGATGAGTCTCTGAGTGTCTGATTCCAGCCAAATTACTGCTCACAAGCTCTTTCTATAGAGAAAATTTCAAGTTGCCACCATTTACCTAATTTTCATTAGCACACTTAGCTCCTATAAAAATTTCCCACGTCTCCAAACAGATATTTGCAAAGTATGAAAAAAAATAATATCTGGATATTTATTATCTATGCTAATTTATGATTTAAATTATAATAGAAGGGTAAAGTCAGAATTCTATTCCCTAACAGGTCTGAGATAAAGACTATTGAAAGAATAAAATGATGAGTGAGGTCGTTAATATAGAATAATCACTTGAAATAATTTTGGAGGGTTTTATAAATTTATTTCAAGGGGAAATGCTCTCTTTTACTTCTTGCTTCATGTGTTTACTAGTTTCTCTTCTGTATGCTTACTTAGAATGATTCATGTTTGTGTATGATTTCAGCCAAGGTAGCTTCCTCTTGCTTGTTAGATGGGAAAAAAAATAGAAAATATGAAAAATATTCTCTTCAAAAGAGGGGATCACAATTTGGACAGTGATAGTAAACACAGACTCTTCCTTATTGAGGACTGTTCATCATATTTCCCTTTTCCTATCTATTGTTTGTTTTTAATTTGACTTCTGTCTTTCAGATGACCTTAGTAATCTCTTTTATTTTCCCTTTGTTTTTTTTTTAATTTTGAGATATATTATATACTGCATAAAAAATAATTTAGTCTAAAAAGTAATTATAATCTATATCCACCAACTATACCCAGTGCTGAACCATATCTAGCCCCATTCCTCAATAAATTTGCAATTTTAGTGGGTAAAAGAAAAAAGTAAGTGACTGAGTATAATGAAATATTATAAATATTTTAATAGATGCCTGTATATAAAAAGTGGATGCCCAAAATAGGGAGTGGTCAGTTGTATTCCTTGGGAAGAGGAAGGACAGGGATGACTTCATAGATTAAATTAGAGGTGAGTCTTAGTAGAACAATGGGGTGGTACAGGATTCTAGGCAGAGAAGTGACAAACTCCTGAAAAAATCTGGATATGTTTTGTTTTGAAATCCTAAATGGGACTGTGAGATGTATATGAGGGAGAGGGCCTTAGTACTTCAAATTTTCTCTAGAATTTCAGTTCTGAGGTTTGAGAGGGACACATCTGGAGGCAGAGTGACCTGATAGAAGGCTGTTTGGGTAGCCCAGGAAAGGATTATGGCATGGATTAGAGAACACAGAAGCAGTATGCAAATTCAAGGACTTCTAAAGAAGTACATGTTTCAAGAATTGTTAACTAACTGGATGCAGAGAGTAATAAAAAGAGGGTATAAGAATCAGCCCCAAGTTTTTCTTCTAAGTGAACCACTTAAGTTGATGGTGATACTACTAGGTAAGACAGAAAATTTAGCAAAGTTGCTCCATAATGTGAATTTGGATATAATGGGATTTATGATTGGTTCTAATCCTCCTCCTGGCCCCAGGGAAAAAGGAACATGAGGAAACAAAACAGGAAGGAGGAATATGAAGCAAGGAAGAGCTGGGAAATGAATTCCTTTTAATTATTTGAGCCTTTTTTCAGTCAGTGTATGGCCATCTGTATTCAGTATGTTTCACTATCTTTACCTTTGTGCCTATTACAATTTTATAACATGACTTTTAAATTAGCCTTACAATAATGTGACCTTGAATTATAATCAACACGATGCTTGGACCCCACATAACATTTAGCTGGCTTTCTAAACTATGTATAAGTGCAGGATAGCATCAACGATGAACTGACTTTTTGTGGTACTTATCATGCATGAACATGAAACCCATTAAGTAGGTATATGAACCTATATTTAATATCAAAACTGTTTGAGATGGAAATACAGACTTGGTGGCCATCAGTATATATTTGTAGTTGAAATCATGGTTATATTTGTTGTGGGAAAGTGACATTTTAAGAGTGGGGAAAAAAGTAATCACAATCAAAAACAGTTCAGGGGATCAAATGAACGCAAGGTCATGCGAACTGAAAAAATAGGGAGATGTTTGGAGATGAAGAGAATGAGGCAGTAACCTAAGACTGGAAATTTCCCCTGTGTTTGATTATTAGAAAGCAGATTATTAGATCTTGGACACAACCATTTTAGTGGTATTCTGGGGTGAGGAGGGGTGGAAGACAGATTGTAGTGAGATGAAAAATGAATGAAGTTAACAAAGTGAGATTGAGTGCATCCTTTCAAAATATTTGAATGAGAAAGTGAGAGTAGGATTTACAGTAGTTATTCAAGTAGGTGGGATCAGGAGCTTTAACATGGACAAAACTTCAGCCTTTCTGTGGTGTCAGGAGCCAGAGAGAGGTCTAGGTTTCAGGAGAGAGTGTGGCTAGACTATAGAACAAATATCTTGGATATTGACAAGAATTAGATCAAGTGCCAGGGGGTAAGTTTAGCCTTGAGAAAGAGAAGGAACACTTCTTTCTCTAAGGTTAACTGAGAGGAAATCAATTTGTAGATCTGAAGTAAATCAGAAATAGATCAGCAGAAATCAGAAGGAAAAAGTGACCTTGGGTGCTGTTCTCTATTCTTTCAGAGAAATGGGGGGAAGCCTGATGATAAACCATTAAAGGGGATCTTGAGTGAAAACTAACAAAGGTTCAAAGTTAGTCAATGTTATGTTAGAGAGAAAATTGCTAAAATGGACTCAAGTGATTTCTGTTTTCTTAAGCATTGTTATAAAAATACCCTGTTGTCTTGATTACTAAAAAGAAGTAGTGAGAAAAAAATTGCTGTTAAAAAACAAGGAACACTAGACTGAGGGTCTGGAGATGGGCTTCTGATTATAGTCTGGCCATAGTTTAGCTCCATTATGTTAGAGGAGAAAATATAAGAGGTTTCTCATCTGAAAGGAAAGATTTGAACTAAATAACCTCTAAATTTCCTTCCTCATAGAAACCTAACTTTGTTTTGATTTTGATTAAGGCAACTAAAAAGTATGGAGAAATGTTTAAGCCATACTAATTTATATACTCATGCTGTGCTGTGGACACCCGGTAGCAAGAGACAAACTATAGCTTCAAGTAGCGGGTAGAATTTTTTGTTTATTTCAAAAATATTTATGGCCTCCTACTTTGAGTCAAACACTGTGCTAGGTGTTGTGTGAATAAAAAGATGTATTAGATGGGTTTAGGTCCTCAAGGGAGCTTACAAACTAGTGAAAGAGTGGAATATACATCTTTCAAATGTTGAAACTATAAAATCAAAGACAAGAAGAAACAATAAACATTCCAGGACTGACTATAACAATGTAGATAGTCTTTGTTCCCAGGCTGTTTGTTAATTGCCACAGACATTTGCTGTTAATTGGCCAGGACATTTTCCAGTTCAGTTCATGTGATGTGCTGCTAGTTCCCTCATGTCTACTAAATCTGTTGCCACTGTAGCCTGGAGAGATTTTCAAAGTGCCATAGAAGACTACAGAAATGTTACCTCCCTGCAGAGGGAATTGGTTTGGGCATGAACCCATGAGCAGTTTAATGTCATTCAGCTTATGCCTTGTGTTATCCTTGAGCTAACTAAACTCTGCCATCAGAAGCAGTGTTGCTGCTTTGGGGCTGAGGATTGGGGGTTTCAAGGGATAGTATTCTATTAAACTTGACATTAACTCCTCCTCTGCTTATCTGCAAACCAAATGATTTCTCAGTACTCCCTCCCTTCCTCTTTTCTTCCCTCTCTTCTTTCCTGCTGTTCTCTCTCTTTTCCTTCTTTATTTGCTCATGTAGTCTATAAATTTTTATCCCACTGTTACTGGGCCCTGTGCTAGATGATAAAGGTGTAGGGATAAAAAGTATGGTCTATTTTCTTGCAAAGCTTATACAGGAAGAACATACAAACAAACAGTCATAATTCAGCTTGATAACTGTTCAGATAGTATTGTGCAATAAAGAGAAAGAGGAGTGATACATCTAAAGAGGAAAGAAGGCATGGATGATGGTGAAGGAAGACATTTTGAATGGAGTCTTGAAGCATAGCCATGTGTGCATTTGTGCATATGTTTTGAGGGGAGATGCTATTGCATCTTCAGAAGTTCTGAGGCAAGAAATGGTCACAATTAGGAGAGTTTGATCGAAGTCTGAACATTTTGTTTCTGCTCCAAATGGTGGAAGAGAAGTGGAAACTTAACCCTACTTCTGCCACTTACCTGCTAAACTGGAGTATATCCATCTTTCTCTCCTATTCTCTCACATCTTCTCTCTTCTTCAATTGAAATTTCATCAAGGAACACCTCCTACACACACACACACACACACATAGGTCACAGGACCTTGTCTTAATCTATTTGTACTACTCAGAAAAAAAAAAGTAACTTTCTTGCTGTTGTAGAATGTCTATATACTATTATCCATTTTTACTAGTGAGGCTGCTGCTAAGGACAGGACAGAGTCATTAGGGTAAGTTCCAGTGGTTTGGAAGGGCTATAGGGTACAAAGAAAAGAGTGCATAGTATGAGGTGGCAAAGGTGGACAGAGGTCATATCTCCACGTACCTAATGCCATTCTGAAGAGAATGAATCTTACTCAGAAGGTGATGAGAGCCACTGAAGCTATTCAAGGAAGGAAAGACAAAACCAGACCTATATTTTGTTGGCCATGATTTATTCTGAATCATGAATCATATTTCATAGTATATACTCAAGAATTTGGCATGGCCATAAGAGGTCTGGTTTTTGCCCTGAGCTTCTTGGTGGTAAAGTGAAGTGAAGTTGCTCAGTTGTGTCCGACTCTTTGCGACCCCATGGACTATAGCCTACCAGGCTCCTTGGTCCATGGGATTTTCCAGGCAAGAGTACTGGAGTGGGTTGCCATTTCCTTCTCCAGGGGATCTTCCCAACCCAGGGATCGAACATGGGCCTCCTGCATTGTAGGCAGACGCTTTTAGGCAGAGTATCTTTGTTCAGAGTGAGGATGGCCATACCAGATTTTAGGATAAGGCCAGTCATATTTTATAATCTTAAGGTCAAGATTAGTTATGACAGGGAGACAAATCATGTGATTTAGTCATGTGGTATCAGTCAAACTGGAGGCTGAAATCAATGACATGGGGAATAAATCAATATTATGTAGGGAATTCCAACAGTCCAGTGTGTACTTCCACTGCAGGCTGCAAGGGTTCAATCCCTGTTTGGGGAACTAAGATCCCACATGCAGCAAGGCGTGGCAAAAAAAAAGTCAGTCTTTTATGTAATGGAACAGCAATAAAAATTATGAATTCTGATGCTTGGGTAAGCCTTCTTGGTGGCAATGCTTCATGAGTACTGCCACAAGTTGATGCTGGGAAAGTAATGCATCCTGACTCCATGGGGAGCAGACCAAGGAAGCTTACATTTAGAACCCTCCTAGACAGTAAGTTTTATGAGTCATTTCAGTGAATTATTGAAACTGATGATGACTTTGGGGCACTGCTCTCCCCACCCCACTGCACACTGCCAAACTTACAGTTGGTATAAAAATTGAGGCCAGTTTTGGGGACTGTGCCTTGTAATTTTAAGGTTGCCTGAAACCTCTTACATTAGTTAGTGTTAGTCACTCAGTAGTATCCAACCCTTTATAACCCCATGGACTGCAGCCCTCCAGGCTTCACTGCCCATGGAATTCTCCAAGCAAGAACACTGGCGTGGGTAACCGTTCCCTTCTCCAGGGGATCTTCCCGACCCAGGGATTGAACCTGGGTCTCCCACGTTGTTGGCAGATTCTTTACCATCTGAACCACCAGGGAAGCCCCACTTCTTACACATAGGAGTTAAAAGTAGAGGCTTTGGAGTCAGACTTGAATATAAATCCTAGTTTGGTTGCTTTTCAATCTGTGTTACTTCTCAAAGTTTTACTTTCTTCATCAGAAGCAGATGCGTTGGTGCTCTGTATCACCTCCCTTGGCTTACCTTGGGTTTAGCTGAAGCTGTGCTTCATAGTTCACGGGAGCTCAGACTCACTTTGCCCTGGTAGTAGATCAACTCTGGTGTAGGCTGTGTATCTCCCTGGGCAGTAGGAAGCTCTCAATCAAAACAAACATGGCCCTGGGCCAGTCCTCTAACAAAGGGGGACAGCAGCTGTAGTAAATGCCTCAAACTCTCACCATTTGGATGGCCATTTCTTGGAGGCCTCCTGTCTGCTTCTCAGATATTCCTGCTCCTGTTGCCAACAGCGGCAATCATAGCAATTCATCTTATATTGGCTTTTCCTCCCTTCCTTACTTCTGCTTTTCTTACCTAAGACCTTTCTCACGCTCTAGTTTAGAACCTAAATTAGGACACTATCACACTCTTACTATGAAGATTAAATGAGATAACATGTTTATTTAAAAGAGAATTAGTGCTTTGTATATAAAGGCTGCTATTAGAACAGGACATAAAACAAGCAGTATTTAAATAGCTGGAGAGAAGGGGATTCATTTGAGAGATTTGGGGAATTCATCTGAGAGATTTAAAAGATATTGGATGGGTATAATATATATGCTAAGAGATAGTGTGAAATCTGAGATGACTTTGACATTTGTCAAGGAAGAGACTGTGAGAGAGAGGCAGGTTTAGTGGTGGGAAACATTGCATTTAATATTTGACAGATGAAGTTTGATATTCTTGTGAATAGACAAGTATGACTGTCCATTATGATGTTCTTCCTACATCTCCACAACTAGAAAGACAGGCAGTCTAAAAACCGAGTGACCACTGATCCTAAGTAACTCTCAGCATCATCAGAGAGATGTGTATAGAACAGAAGACAAGCCGGACCTGTGCCCATTCACATAAATGACCCTTGTTTGATCTGCATAGTGCTTCCCCATGTATAGATACATTTTATTGTTTGTTTTATTTATTTCTGAATCATTTTGTAAGTGATTTTATATGAAAATCAAGATTTTTATTTTTTCTTAAAAACAAAATCAACTTAACACTAATCCTGCATTTTTGAATGGAAACACTCAGGTAGGCCTGAACAGCCTGTCACTTGTAGAACAAGACATGCTTTCTTCAGCTGACCACACACCATACCACCTGCCTTTTAGATCAAGGGTGAATTGTTATTCACAATGCAGGTGATTTTTAGTTGTTCCTATAACAGAAGCACATCACTCATTTTTGTCATGTGTTTGCTTCCTTGTAGGCATTTGTGATCAAAACCTGTGCAGAATAGGACAGTAGGGGATATGAAAGGGTAGGTGCTTTGAAAAAAAGGTGAAACTGAGGATCTTGTGCTGAGTTGAATAGTTTTTCATCAAAATTCATGTTCACTGGGAACCCAGGAATGTGACCATATTTGGAAATAGGTTGTTTGTAGATATAAGCAAGTTAAGATGCGGCAATTCTGAGTTAGAGTGGACCCTAGACTCAATATAACTCAAATCCACGTAGGAGGGCACACACACAGAACACTATGCGACAGCAGAGGCAGAAACTGGAAGGCTGGATCCACGCCAGGGAGCATCAAGGATCTCCAGCAGCGACCAGAAGTGAGCCAGAGGCAAGCACGAATCCTCCCCTAGACAGGGCATGGCCCTCCCATTCTTAATTTTGAAACTCTAGCCTCCAGAAATTTGAAAGAAAAAGTTTCTTTTTGTTTAAGCCACATATTTTGTGGTGCTTTGTTATAGCAGCCCTGTTATATAGCCCTGTTATAGCAGCAGGTTTTATAGAAACCTAATAAGGATAAGACAAAGAAAAGAGGAAAACAACAGAAAAGCTGGTTCAAGGAAAAGAGCGTCATTATTTTGATCAAATGCTGAAAAGTGGTCAAATAAAAAAGGACTGAGATGGTGCAAATGTCAAATAAGAGTTTAGTGATGAGCCTGGGAGGAGCCCATCAAGCGAGTGATGGGAATGAGTGGAAACCAGAGGGAAGTGGACAAAGGAATGAATGTGAATTCAAAAGACAATGCCAGTGAGTAGATTCAAGAAGCCTCTCTTGGAAGGAGATGAGAGCAACAGGATAATAGAGGCACATCGCACTTAGGGAGCAAAGATAATTTTTCTTTTTAAGGTAGATACTGTGCATATCTGTAGTGATCAATCGCTGAATGTGCCTACTGATCCACTCAGCGCCCTGCTCCAGCTGTTCTATTAGGAAGTCAACATGGATGAATCATGCTGGCCGGCTCTGGTGCACTCTGACTGCTGGTTAGTTTCCTCAGTGGGAGACACCAGCAAAAACAGAAGCAGCGTCCAAAAGTGAGCTCAAGGTATTTATTGCCCTGCCTTCATCCCTTCTCGGGTCATGGGTTAGCATGGCTAAATGCGCCACAGCTTCTGTCTGGTGGTACTCTCCTATAGCAATGGTTCTCTCCCAGCCTTCTGATAAATGCTCCCTCCTCTTGCCCCTTGGAAATGGCTCTTCCTCTGATTCCTCCTCACCTTCCCTCATAGGCACTCCTCCTTGTCAATCTTCTCAAACAATTAAATCCATCTCCCTGTCTGCTATTTGCTGGACATGGATTAACACATAAAGGAACCTCCTCCTAGGGGCCCAAGGCACACAGCATTGCCTCTTACACAAGTCCTTTACTTTCCTGGAAACCATTTTGATGACAAATCCCATGATATTTAGAAAATTATTCTTCAATTAATGGCTTACAAGGAGGAATTTCCTCCCTATTTTCTGTTATTGTCATTATTCTATTTTCTGACCCTTCTCATATTTCCCTCTCTTCCATTCTGGTTCTCTCCACTGTCAGAGAAAGTAAAGACCTCCACCAGTTTTAAGGCATGACAGTTATGTGCAGGCCTCTTTATCTGAGGGGAATACAACACATCACCAGAGGATAATGGTGAACTATGTGCAGAGAAATGAGGCTTATTATTTAGAGTATATGTGTATGCGCATGTATGCAAGCACAGTGTATATAAAACAGTATTTGTTGTCATCCTAGAAGTGGCCAGGAGGAAGAGAAATTTGATTTGATGTGGTTGAGATGTCAGGTTTTTGGGCTCTCGTCCATGCTCTGCTAAAGAACTGCACATGACCAACGATAATTTGCAGTTTGGAGTTTTCTTCCCTGTCTCTTGCTTCTGAGTTTCTTTCTCACATCCTCCTCAAGGGACTTAAATTTTTCTCCTTCCTTCTCACATTCTGCATCTGCTGCGCCTCAAACGGGGTCTTCTCTAAAGCATGTAAGAATGCTTAACTGTCTCTTATTTAAACAAACAAACACATAAACAAACAAAACTCAAAAGATCATAACTTCTGTACCTGCTTTACAGGAATGTTATGGGGAGCATGAAACCGACCTGGGTGTAAACTCCATGCAAGCAGCGATTACACCTACCTTAATCTGTGCTGCATCTCCAGTGCCTCGCCTGTTACCTGGATAACGACAGAAAATAAACTGACCAATGAATAGTTATAAAATGGATAAATAAAACGAAATGATACATGTGCTTTGAAAGTGGTGTAAGATATAAAAGCATATATCCTAATTCATTTTTGAGTAAATTTTGATGAACTATAAAGCACAAGCAGAAACATGCACACACCATCAGTTCAGTTCAGTTCAGTTCAGTCACTCAGTCTGTCCGACTCTTTGAGACCCCATGAATCACAGCGCGCCAGGCCTCCCTGTCCATCACCAGCTCCCGGAGTTCACTCAGACTCACGTCCATCGACTCAGTGTTGCCATCCAGCTGTCTCATCCTGGGTCGTCCCCTTCTCCTCCTGCCCCCAATCCCTCACAGCTCAATGACCTTTTATAAAGTACTCACAATGCAGAGCCAGGACCAAGGTCAAGAACCAGAGTATTAGTGACACCAGGCACCGCAGCATTCCCCACCTTGTTCCGTTCCAGTCCCTACAAACTTCCTCACAGAAAGCTCTCTTGTATCCAGCTTCCCTGATGCGACATTTTGCTTGGCAATTTTAACCCGTATTGTTCTGTGACATTAATCCTTTCTTATGGATACACAATATTCCATTGTATGATATGTGGCAGGAGGGGAAAGGGATAGGGCACAACCCTTAAAGAATGACATAGCCAGTTGAGACAAACTTAGAACAGAAACTGGTTAGAACCGATTAGATCCAAGATCTTGGAAAGCTCAACTGCCTGTAGACCTTGGGCCTTGTTATGCACTTATTGTAATATATTACCATATGCCACGTGATATGCCCACAGGCTCCATGACAGTTCAGCGGCGGACCATAAAAGGCTGAGGAGTGGGCAGAGGCCCAGTTCTTGGAAATCCCTACCCCTTCCTCAAAATAGTTGGAATAATCTAGTTAGCATATGCAATTACCCAGCCAGCAAAAGCAAACCTCCTCTACAACCTCGACTGCTCTCACCTGAGGCAGCAGGTTGCATTCTGCCTATAGATGCATCTCTTTCAATAAACCTGTTTTCACTTCACCACTGCTGGCTCTTGAATTCTTTCCTACAAGAAGCCAACAAATCTTACTTGGTAGGTCATTCCAGGAGCTTGCTAAGATGTGGGACATGACCATCCTCTTGCACCGGGTTTTCCTGCAACAAATATACTAGAATTTAGGAATCAGTTCTACTTTCAATAGACATTAGCTTTATCACCAGGTTTCGGCTACGGTGAATAGTGCTTCTCTGAACATTGTCCTATGTGTCTTATGCTGGATTATATCCAGTAGTAGAATTGCTGGGTTATATAATTTTTTTTAAGGGTATGTATTAAAATGTCTCCTGTAAACACTCCTAAAATACCTAATAAGTAATAGAAGCTCAAATTTACTCAAGTAAAAAGGATTTTATTGCAAGCTACACAAATTCCACCAAATTTAAAAAAAAATGGAAAATTAGCAAAAGCAGACATATGAATTCATAAAGCACAGCATTTGTGTTTAAACAACTCTACATGTTTTAATAGATCCAGAAGCACTTAAAATTTTATAACCCAGAAGGATGCCCATGAGGAGGCCACTCAGTCATCAAGAGCAGATTAAATTGTCAGGATAATGTACTATATTTTAGGAAAATTTTTATTAAAAAATTAAAATATAATTTGAATCTTAATAAGAAAAATATTTAGCAATGTGGGAATATCTTCTACCCCAAACTTGCTTTACTTAGGAATCTAAATAGCTACTATTTATTGAGAGGGAAAAAAGCACACTTTTTGTATGGTGAGGAAAAATATAATGGGGAAAACTTAAATTTACTTTCAGCATATTTTAAATAAGGTATATTTTCTATACTTTAAAAACATATTTTATAAGAACATATGCACAGTAACCATTTAATAAATATATTAGTTATTTATAAATTTTTTACTTTTCTTACATATAATATACATGTAATGAAGTAAAAATAGAAGGATTTTCATTAAAATTTGTTGATTAAATATCTATATAGTGCATATAATAGGCATCATGTAAATTTTATATTAATCTACCTACATTATTAAAAGTTCTATTGGCCACACAGTTCCTCACAGGTGATGAATTTGTGCTGGAATCTTTATTCTGATTTCCACAGTGATATCCTACCTACATCATTAGGGAGGTAATTACTGTTTTCTCGAGGTTCTTATAAAGATGACCTCGTGCTTTGTTATTCAACCTTCACTGAAATGTGTCCAGTGCAAGAGAGAATAGGACTATTATATTATTAGATAAGCATACCTGTCCCTTGGCTAGTTCAAAAGGACATTGTAAGAATTAATGAGATTATATCACTGAAGTACTTTTAAATACTGGAAAAATTCGAACGATGTAATAGTTATGACTTAAAATAATCACCAAAGGTATATATCGGGAATTTGATTGTATTTCATTCACAAATTATTAAGTCAATAAATTAGCTTTATAATGTCATTTTTTACTAAATTCAAAGGGTAGAGTTTGGGATTAATTTAACTTTTGTGAGAGAGACCTTTTCTGTAAAGCAAGACTCTGCCAGTGGCAAGTTTGAAAATGCAGCCCAAAGGGGCTTAACCATTATAGGGAATTGATTAACTCAAGTAATTGAAAAGGCTGGGGGTGGTATACCTTCAAGCTTGGCTGGCTGCCAGAGGATGGAGCAATGAAACGGCTACACTCTTCAGCTTCTTCTCAGTCCTGCTTTGTCCTCAGGTGATTGCCAGTGTCAGGCAAGCTGTGCTGTATAAGAACGAATTGGGTCAACAGCAGTTTCACAGGCTTTTCAACCCAAGTGGAAACCCCAGAGAAAACAGCAGCTTGTCTTTCCCAACAGTTTTATGCAAGTCCCCAGAATATTGTTGGTCCACAGAGGGGAGGCATTCCCCACTGTGGTCAGTATGATATGACCTCTGTTAGCCAGGACTGGGCCACCAGTGGGTGGATCCAGGAGTCGGTAGTTTCAGCCTTGTCTGATCCCTAGTCTGAATGGGAAAGTTCTCTCTGCCCAAAGGAAAAGTAGGTCCTGCTACCAGAGGATGAGACTAAAGGCAAAATCAGCAAAGGACCCACTTTTTTTTTCTTTTAAAAAATTTTAGTCATTTATTTATTTTTGGCTGTGCTGGGTCTTTGTTTCTGCAGCAAGTGGAGCTGCTCTTCATCGAGGTGCACAAGCTTCACTGCACTGGCTTCTCTTATTGCGGAGCACTGACTCAGTAATTGTGGCGCACAGGCTTTGCCCCAGGCATGTGGAGTCTTCCGTGACCTGAGATCAAACCTGTGTACCCTGCATGTGGCAGGCAGATTCTTAACCACTAGACCGCCAGGGAAGTCCCAGGTTTTCTTTCATCAGTGTGAAACATTTGAATCAGAAAGCTAAAACACAAAACAAAACAAAAAACTTCCACCGAACCCAGTTTTGTTTTTAACATTTCTTGAAGATGGATGAAACATTTAACAGTTAGTGCCTAGATGTTCTGGCACTCTAAATTACCTTGTGTTTAGTGAAACTACTTGTCAAAATCTTATTGACTTTGTTTTTGAGACTCACTGCCATATTTTATCTCCATCAAGATCACAAATGTACACATGTTAATCAGGATATTTGGGACTCATAATCAAATACAATGAATATGTAGGCCAAATCTGATGACCCTGTTATGTTTGAACACCTACTAATTAGGAAGCTGTGAGGTTTCCGAGAGCCAGTGACATGTTAAAACTCCAAAAATTAGAGGAAAACCAGAAGACCAATCAACCCGATTTTATCTGTAGAAGATATTCTCCACAAATAAATAATTAAGAAGGAATTTAGAGCCTCAAGGGGAAAATTAAAGATCTCATAGAATAGTAGGAAAAAGTAACAAGGGCAAGGAAAGTCAAATAGCAACAGATGCACTTGTTGGTGGGCCATTTGAATTTTGCTGGCGGGATAACCCCAGCAGGAGGGGCATTTTCACATCGTTTAGCAGAGGCCACAGCAAGGATAAGGAGTTCTAATCACTTTATTAGAATTGCAAAGTCATCATAGGAGATATGGCATGTGGGAAATATTTATAAAGATATTCAATGAAATGCTTGTATGACCACAAGAAATAACGGAAAGTAGATGTTGTTCATGGACACATTAAGAGAAAAAAATTCATTTATCTTGGCTAAATAGATGGATTCATGAGATTCTCTTTGGTGAAGAAAAATAATTGTTCTGAAAATGAAGTCTTAAGCTGGCAGCTTTAGTGCACAATATTGGACCATGAACTCCAATTAAGCTATTATGCCCCTTTGGTAATGGTGATTAAAATATTAATCTACCTTGTAATGTTGATTGTAACATATAAACTTGAACAGAGGTTTTAAAAATCACTTCTGATAGGGAAGTTTTGAACTACTGTATGTGGGATTCTGTTCTTCCTATCAAAAATTTCTTAATGATTTTTTTAACTTAGACACAGCAGATCTTAGTGATTTTATAAACCTAATTTGATATGTAAAATCTACTGGTTCATTACACCAATCTCTTCTTGTGGATGAGGTTCAAAGAAATCAATGTGTGCATAGCAGTGGCTAGGTTCAGATAGACACCTATCACCACAGATCAGGTCACCTTGGTGCAACTGGGTATCAATTAGTTTTCTATTGCTGTGAAACAAATCATCATAGATGTAACAGCTTAAAATAACATCCATTCGTTACCCTACAGTTTATTTTAGGTTAGAAGTTCGGATGTGGAGTGACTGAATTCTCTGTTCTGGGTCTTATAGTACTGAAACTGATGGCTAGCTCTTTTTCATTTGGAGACTGGGAGAAAATTTGTTTCCATTTTCATTAAGCTTGTTGGCTAAATTCCAGTCCTTGTGGTTACAAGACCACAGACCCTGTTTCCTTGCTGGCTGTCATGTGGGGGCTTCTCTTTGCTCCTAGAGACTGCCACATGGCTCTGTTAATCTGCAAATCTAGCAACTGGGACTCTTACATATTGAATCACAAACTTTGGGAAGAGCCCATTTTCTTTCAAAGGCTCACCTGATTAGGTCAGGCTAACCCAGGATAATTTTTTTCTCAAAATCAACTGTCCCATCTAATGTAATCCAATAATGAGAGTAAAATCCATCATAGTCATATTATCAGGGATTACACAGGCTATGTACCCCAGGGAGGGGGCAACTTGGAAGTCATCTCAGAATTCTGTCTACCAGAATATATTTTTTTGACCCAAAAGTAGGTGGCTAACTCTATAATGGTCTGTTTCAGGTCAAGTATTTTCAATCCAGTTTTCAACCTGTTTCTTCTTATCACTGTCCTGTCTTCCAACGGAGAGTGAAGCCAAGTAGACCTTAGGAATCATCACTACGAACAGAGTTAGTGGAGGTGATGCAATTCCAGTTGACCTATTTTAAATCCTAAAATATGATGCTGTTAAAGTGCTGCACTCAATATGCCAGCAAATTTGAAAAACTCAGCAGTGGCCACATACTGGAAAAGGTCACTTTTCATTCTAGTACCAAAGAAAGGCAATGCCAGAGAATGTTCAAACTACTGCACAATTGCACTCATCTCACATGCTAGCAAAGCAATGCTCAAAATTCTCCAAGCCAGGCTTCAACACAACATGAACCAAGAACTTCCAGATGTACAAGCTGGATTTAGAAAAGACAGACGAACCAGAGATCAAATTGCTAACATCCATTGGATCATAGAAAAAGCAAGAGAGTCCCAGAAAAAATATCTATTTCTGCTTTATTGACTATACCAAAGCCTTTGACTATGTGGCTCACAACAAACTATGGAAAATTCTAAAGAGATGGGAATACCAGACCACTTTACCTGACTCCTGAGAAACCCATATGCAGGTCAAGAAGCAACAATTAGAACTGGACATAGAACCATAGGCTGTTCCAAATTGGGAAAGGAGTATGTCAAGGATGTATATGACACCCTACTTGTTTAACTTATATTCAGAGTACATCAAGGAAAATGCTGGGCTAGATGAAGCACAAACTGGAATAAAGATTGCTGGGAGAAATATCAATAACCTCAGATATGCAGATGACACCACCCTTATAGAAGAAAGCAAAGAGGAACTGAAGAGCCTCTGGATGAAAGTGAAAAAGGAGAGTGAAAAAGCTGGCTTAAAAGTCAGCATTCAAAAAACTAAGATCATAGTATCTGGTCCCGTCACTTCATGGCAAATAGATGGGGAAACAATGGAAACAGTGACAGACTTTATTTTGGGGGGGCTCCAAAATCACCGCAGATGGTGACTGCAGCCATGAAATTAAAAGATGCTTGCTCCTTGGAAGAAGAGCTATGACCAACCTAGACAGCATATTAAAAAGCAGAGGCATTACTTTGCCAACAAAGTAGGTCTCTCTAGTCAAAGCTCTGGTTTTTCCCGTAGTCATGTATGGATGTGAGAGCTGGACCGTAAAGAAAGCTGAGCACCAAATAATTGATGCTTTTGAGCTGTGGTGTTGCAGAAGACTCTTGAGAGTCCCTTGGACTGCAACGAGATCCAACCAGTCAATTCTAAAGGAAATCAATCCTGAATATTCGTTGGAAGGACTGATGCTGAAGTTGAAGCTCCAATACTTTGGCCACCTGATGCAAAGAACTAACTCATTGGAAAAGACCCTGGTGCTGGGAAAGATTGAAGGCAGGAGGAGAAGGGGATGACAGAGGATGAGATGGTTGGACGGCATCACTGATTTTATGGACATGAGTTTGAGCAAGCTCTGGGGGTTGGTGATGGAAAGGGAATCCTGGTGTGCTGCAGTCCATGGGGTCTCAAAGAGTCAGACATGACTGAACGACTGAGCTGAACTGATCTGATCTCCCCATGATTGTGAAAATTGACAAACTATGACACAACATTAGGTGGTGGTTTCCAAATTTAAGTATGTATGAATCTCCTGGGGAAAATATTAAATTTTCTGATTGCTGTCTGTCAATCCTAAGAAATTCTGGCACAATAGGTCTCAGAGAGAGCCCAAGAACACACATTTTAATAGTGATTCTGATGTATCCAATCAGTAGAAAAAAGTTCAAGAAACACTATGACTTCAGCATCTCTATATTGATCCTGGCAGTCTGTCCACATGTATTCTCTATAGCCTGGCATATCTAGCATTGTTCAGACTTGAAAACTGGAATTTCTGAAAATATTTGAGGACTAAATCTGAGAAAATGACAAATTAATGTAAAGCTACTTCAGATGAGAAACACGAAACAAAATCTACATATATATATGTATATATATATAATATGTGATAGAGAAATCACTTTTCTTAAAGAATTTTAATGACTTCCTGTGTCATTATTAAAAATTTTATCAAAGAAAACAAAACAAAAAATGTTATCTTTTTTATCTGTGCTGTAGTTTGTTAGGTTTGCACTAGGAAATTTAAGGCATTCTTTATTGAGGTTAAGTATCATGAATATTTAGCTTCCCAGGTGATGCTAATGGTAAAGAACCTGCCTGCCAGTGTAGGAGTCCGGAAGACATGGGTTCAATCTCCGGTTGAGTTTGAGCAAACTCCGGGAGATAGTGAAGGACAGGGAATCCTGGTGTGCTGCAGTCCATGGGGTCATAAAGAGTCAGACATGAGCTACTGAACAACAAAATCAGGAATACTGACTGCATTTTCCTTTTATTCATACATAGTAATGATCATGGAACAAAGCATGAAAAAAGTGTTGCAGACTCCATGTGTGTATGTTAGTTACTCAGTAATGTCCAACTCTTTGTGACCCCATTGACTCAAGACCCCAGTCTCCTCTGTCCATGCAATTATCCAGGCAAGAATATTGGAGTGGGTTGCCATTCCCTTCTGCAAGGGATCTTCCCAACACAGGGACTGAACCCAGGTCTCCTGATAGTAGGTGGATTCTTTACCATCTGAGCCACCAGGAAAGCCCGCAGACTCTACACTCATGCTGAAATAGACCTTGTATTTTGTGATCATCAGTTAAAGCCTGAATACAGAGCCAAAATCTTGATTTATGAATAGAAATGAGAAATGAAATATAAAAAATAGCATCATAATGAGAGACACATTAAAAAAGAATGCTGTTTTTTAGGACAATTTTTTAGAGTTACTCTGAATATAGGATTGTTTATCTTTTAAAATTTAACTCTAGTGACTTAAATTTTATTCATATTTTATTTTCAAGGGCTTTCACTCCATAATTAAATCAAACCCTGTTTGTTCTGGAAAGTATTAAACATTTTAAACAAGAAATGTGTACATTGCAACTAAGACATTTGCAATCAGGAATGAATTAAATTTGCCTCATGATTATGCCACTTTTTTGAAAGTGAGAGTGTTAGTTGCTCAGTCGATCCCTACTCTTTGGACTCCATTGACTATAGCCTGCCAGGTTCCTCTGTCCATGGAATTCTCCAGGCAAGAATGCTGGAGTGGGTTGCCATTTCCTTTAAAATAATTTTATTTATTTAGGCTGTATTGGGTGTTTGTCGCTGCTCCTGGGCTTGCTTTTGTTGCAGTGAGCCAGGGCTTCTCTCTAGTTGTGGTGTGCAGGCTTCTCATTGCAGTAGCTTCTGTGGTTTCAGAACATGGGCTCTAGGGCACTCAGGTTTCAGCAGTTTTGGCACGTGGGCTCAGTAGTTGCAATTCCCGGGCGCTAGAGCATAGGCTCAACTGTTGTGGCATTGGGCTGCATCGCTCTGCGGCAAGTGGGATCTTCCTGGATCAAAGATTGAACCCATGTCTCCTGTATTGACAGGCAGATTCTTTACCACTGCCACCAGGGAAGCCCTTATGCCACTTTTTAATAAAACAAGGTAGTAGATACAACATCAGATACTCTTTAGGACCTGGTGAAATGCAAATAAATCTTTTCAATTGCCATTAGTAGCAATAATTGTGGTAATAAATGAATGTGAATATCCAGCTTCACTTTTACTTACCCATTCACAGAAACCAGTATAATTTATCAAATTTTCATGCCTGCTAATTCTACTATTAGATAAAAACCTTGCCTTTTTAATAGCAGAGTTTCATTTGATATCTAAACCATGTGTAGTTACTGAAATCTATTAATTTCAAAATATATGTGATGATAATACATGATGATTATCAAAGTGAATTCTAGAGCATGATTTGGCTAGTATGGTTATAGATAGAGGCCATATATAGGTGGAAACCATACATAGATATGGTTATACATAGAGAATGAAGCATAAATCAGGATGTTTTTCTTAACCATTGCATTTCCATATGAATTTTTTTCCCAGGAAATATTTTCTTTTTCTTTCTTTCTTTCTTTTCCAATTCACATTTTTTTTCTGAGTCACCCCTCAATGAATTGAAAGGCAGATTTTTTTTTTCTTCAAGTTCTGATCTTTCTTCAGTATCTCCTTCGGCACATATCCTTTCTCTTCTATATAGTTTCTTCTTTTTCTTCTTGGTTTAAATTCTATGGTCTTGAATTTTGCTAAATTCTTGGAAGGTAAATGTGGTAATCTTAAAAATTTCCATAACCTTCATCACCTTTCTCATCAGCCTTATCACCTGAAGAAACGGCATATGACCTTCCTCTTCCTTTATAGAGTAAAACCTAAACTCTCATACATAAATGCCCACTGCTTTCTTCTCTGCAACTCAAAGTACTAATATATTCATACAGCATCCCCTGCTTGCTTGACAGAAGAAATGCCTTATCATATTAATGCTTAATACCTTTCAGTATGGCCCAGATTCCAAATGATCATGTCTCATCAATTTCTTGCTTTTGGTTCTTCAATTTGGCTACTACTTTTTTCTGTTTAGTTTTGTAGTGGAAAGAAAATAATTTTTCCTCTACTCTTCTAGATTCTTGGCTGAAACCCCCATAATAAAAAACAGATTAACAGGAAGATAAGAAGGCAAAGGCAACCCACTCTGGTACTCTTGCCTGGAAAATCCCATGGATGGAGGAGCCTGGTAGGCCGCAGTCCACGGGGTCGTGAAGAGTTGAACACGACTGAGCGACTTCACTTTCAATTTTCACTTTCATGCATTGGAGAAGGAAATGGCAACCCACTCCAGTGTTCTTGCCTGGAGAATCCCAGGGACGGGGGAGCCTGGTGGGCTGCTGTCTATGGGGTCGCACAGAGTCAGACACGACTGAAGCGACTTAGCAGCAGCAGCAAGAACAATTTTAAACCCTGGTAAGGCCCCTTTTCTCATATAAATTTACCTTACAAAAGAGAAAAGACTACTATTTTCAGAACTTCTTTTGTGTCTGCACTTTTTTGAAATAATCAGTTCAAAATAATCCATAAGCCAAAAGGACATACTTTTGGGTGGCATACTCTGCTACCCTTCAGCTTATAAACATAATCAAATCTCTGTTAATAAATTTTCCCTCAAAAGACTAGCATCACCTGTGTAGACTACTCATCTACGACCAAGTTTTTCTTTTCTTTTCTTTTCTTTTTTTTTTGATGTGGACCATTGTTAAAGCCTTTATTGAAAATTTGTTACAATATTACTCCTGTTTTATATTTGGATTTTTTGGCCATGAGACATGTGGGAACTTGGCTCCCCAAACAGGGATCGAACCTGCACTCTCTTTGCTGGAATGCAACGTCTTAACCTCTGGATCACCAGGGAAGTCCTCCAAGTTTTCTTAAAAGAGTAGTTTACATGAAATTTCTCCATTTCTGATCTTTAACAAACAATCCCTTGTATTCTGGCTTTTCCTCTCATGAATGGATACATTTATTTATCTTCTAATCTCTGCCCATTTTGTTACTGATTACTTTTGGATTCTTTCATATAGATTAATATCACTTTCATAATATTCCAGCATTTCTCCTTCACTATGATTTTATATTCATCTCTATCACCATTCTAATTTAGTCTTCTTTGTTTCCTCTTAATGTATACATATAAATATCAGTGTTCTAGTTTTTCTCTTGGCTGTTGCCTCTTCTTCTATTATTTTTCTCTCAGTGATTTCATTTATGGTAACTAGAAAAATCACTTCCTAATCAGATTTTGCTTAACTGCTCCCTTGAATTTTAAAACCAACTTTTCAAATGTCTTGGTGAATATTTCACAAGGATGTCCTTCCTGAATCAGAACTTTAGCTTGTCCAGAACTGCCAGTCCCATCATGGCAGTCACATATCCAGAATGGTGCTCCTTCCTGTTCATCTTTATGTCCCTAGCGCTTGGCACTGGGAAGGAGTCAACATATGCTGAATAAGTTGCTCCTTCTTTATCAATGGTCTTTCTATTTCATCTGTGATTTGGGTTTCAGGTCAGTTCAGTTCAATTGCTCAGTCATGTCTGACTCTTTGCGACCCCATGGACTGCAGCATGCCAGGCTTCCCTGTCCATCACCAACTCTGTAGTTCACTCAAATTCATATCCATCGAGTCCGTGATGCCATCCAACCATATCATCCTCTGCCATCCCCTTCTCCTCTCACCTTCAATCTTTCCCAGCACCAGGGTCTTTTCAAATGAGTCAGTTTTTTTTCTCATCAGGTGGCCAAAGTATTGGAGTTGTAGCATCAGTCCTTCCAATGAATATTCAGAACTGATTTCCTTTAGGACCGACTGGTTGGATCTCCTTGCAGTCCAAGGGAGTCTCCAGAGTCCTCTCTGAAGAAGCATGAGATGTATAAATGAAATATATTTCCACAATGACTCTCCAGAGTCTTCTCCAACACCACAGTTCAAAAGCATCAATTATTTGGTGCTCAGCTTTCTTTACGGTCCAGCTCTCACATCCATACGACTATGGGAAAAACCAGAGCTTTGACTAGACAGACCTACTTTGTTGGCAAAGTAATGCCTCTGCCTTTTAATATGCTGTCTAGGTTGGTCATAGCTCTTCTTCCAAGGAGCAGACGTCTTTTAATTTCATGGCTACAGTCACCATCTGCAGTGATTTTGGAGCCCCCCAAAATAAAGTCTGTCACTGTTTCCATTGTTTCCCCATCTATTTGCCATGAAGTGATGGGACCAGATACCATGATCTTAGTTTTCTGGATGTTGAGTTTTAAGCATGGAATTTTCTTGGAATTCTTCCTTTTCTTGACATCAGTATTAAGAAGATCTTGTCAACTAAGTCTTTCCAATATCTCATGCTGTCATTGTCTTCTTTCCCATTGCTTTTGCCCTGAGTTGATTCACAAGAGGGTAAGAACATTAGACTACTTTGTTCACAATTTTAACCTGAACAGCTAAAAGAGTGCTTGGTACATAGTCATTGTTCAATAGATATTTGATGAGATGGGTTGAATCAAGGGCTCTCTCTCTCTCTTTTTTCCAAGACTATTACAATAGACTTCTATCTGGACTCTTTGTACCCAGTCATTTCCTTAATTCATCCTGCACATCAGAGTCACTTACAAACTTTTACTCCTCTATCTTGGTATACAAATTCTTATTATTTGAAATGTATGCCACTCTTTATCCAGCCTCAGAGTGATCAGTGACCAAACTCCCGATTATTCCCAAACATCTGTTCAAGCTGTAGGTGCACAAAACACACTTTTCTTTTCCATTTCAAATTCTTTCTTCACTGAGAGTACATCTGTATCTATGTATGCCTCCTGAGAAATCTGTATGCATGTCAAGAAGCAACGTTTAGAACTGAACATGGAACAACAGACTGGTTCCAAATCGGAAAAGGAGTATGTCAAGGCTGTATAAGCTGTCACCCTGCTTATTTAACTTGTATGCAGAGTACATCATGTGAAATGCTGGGCTGGATGAAGCACAAACTGGAATCAAGTTTGCTGGGAGAGACACCAATAACCTCAGATATGCAGATGATACCACCCTTATTGCAGAAAGCGAGGAAGAACTAAAGAGCCTCTTGATGAAAGTGAAAAAGGAGAGTGAAAAAGTTGCCTTAAAACTAAACATTCAGAAAACCAAGATCATGGCATCCGGTCCCATCACTTCATGGCAAATAGATGGGCAAACAATGGAAACAGTGAGAGACTTTATTTTCTTGGGCTCCAAAATCACTGCAGATGGTGACTACAGCCATGAAATTAAAATATGCTTGCTCCTTCAAAGAAAAACTATAACCAACATAGACAGCATATTAAAAAGCAAAGACATTACTTTGCCAACAAAAATCTATCTAGTCAAAGCTATGGTTTTTCCCATAGTCATGTATGGATGTGAGAGTTGGACTGTAAAGAAAGCTGAGCACCAAAAAATTGATGCTTTTGCACTGTGGTGTTGAAGACTCTTGATAAGTCCCTTGGACAGCAAGGAGATCCAACCAGTCCATCATAAAGGAGATCAGTCCTGAATATTCATTGGAAGGACTGATGTTGAAGCTGAAGCTCCAATACTTTGGCCACCTGATGTGAAGAACTGACTCATTGGAAAAGATCCTGATGCTGGAACATATTGTAGGCAGGAGGAGAAGGGGGCAACAGAGGATGAGATGGTTGGATGGTATCACTGACTCGATGGACATGAATTTGAGCAAGCTCCAGGAATTGGTGATGGACAGGGAAGCCTGGCCTGCTGCAGTCCACAGGGTCGCAAAGAGTTGGACAATACTGAGTGACTGAACAGAACTGAACTCACATGACTTTTACATCAAACATCATAATTTCTACTTTACTATGTCAACCGTCCAGTAACTCTTGAATATATTTTAACTTGAAAGTGTAGAGTCTAGGCCTTTGCTGAGGTATCGCTGTACCTTTTAGTTTGTCCAATGCATTCTTAGAAGTTGTTACCTAATATCAAAAAGTAGCTTTCATGATCTATTTGAGTTGTCATAATCCTTTGGTTCCATGAAAACAAATTGGATACCCACAGGTCTCTCTCTCTCTTTCTGTTACTGAAAAGAATGGAATGAGATCAAGAAGCTCATTTTTAATCAAGTTGCAAATTATTAATTTAATATATTCCAAGGATAATATTCCATAAATGATACTGCCAGACATTTTAGAGGACCGAGGTCTTATGAATATCTGTCCTGAGAAATATAGATTATTTATTTTCTGCATCTGAATTGCCAGTCCATTTATGTTAAACTTTAAATTAGCAAGACTTTATTTCTCATTTTACTCTTTTCATTGTATTACTATAAAGCATTGTATTTTGATTGGCTTCATAACTATATGGTGCATGTTGATCTTGCTTTATGCTCTAGATGTGTTTTGAAAAAAAAGTTATAAAATGAACACTGTGATTTAGAGCCATGTTTCTTTTTAACTTTTTGTCAGATCAGCAGTGGTATTAGATTAAGAATAAAGTGCACAATAAATGTAATGCACTTGAATTATCCCCAAATCATTCCTCCACCACTCATATGGGGAAAAATTGTCTTCCAAGAAATCAGTCCCTGGTGCCAAAAGGGTTGGGGATCACTGTTGTACATCTGTTCCATTTCATTCTCAGGATAATATTCCAAAGCAGAACATGTTCTTTGAACTCTCCTCCATATTTTGATTATAACTTGCATGATTTTTGGTGTCCCACTTGTTAGGAAATAATCCAGAGATAATTTCCTTTTTATAGTATGTGAAATTATAATGTGTTATTATCACTTAATAGTATTTAATAATTTAAGGTATCATCTTGCCATTACCAGGAGTCTTGGGCAGAAAGTTTAGAAATGTTATCAACAGATACTACTACAAATCATGCTCATACAATATGAGGCATTTCCTGTATTACCACAGATGCAATAGTTTTTATGTTTTAAATCTGACTTGATAGATTAAGTAACTACTAAGGTAAGTTAACAATTCAAGTTAAGAAAAAAATCAATAAAATTAAAATTAAGAAAGACAGTAAAAGAATAAAAGCTTTTTTAATTTTTAATTTTTAAATATAAATTTATTTATTTTAATTGGAGGTTAATTACTTTACAATATTGTATTGGTTTTGCCATACATCCACATGAATCCACCACAGGTATACACATGTTCCCCATCCTGAACCCCCTTCCCTCTTCCCTCACCATACCATCCCTCTGGGTCATCTCAGTGCACCAGCCCCAAGCATCCAGTATCATGCATCAAACTTGGGCTGGCAATTCATTTCATATATGATATTATACATGTTTCAATGCCATTCTCCCAAATCATCCCACCCTCTCCCTCTCCCACAGAGTCCAAAAGACTGTTCTATACATCTGTGTCTCTTTTGCTCTCTCGCATACAGGGTTATTGTTACCATCTTTCTAAATTTCATATATATGCATTAGTATACTGTATTGGTGTTTTTCTTTCTGGCTTACTTCACACTGTATAATCAGCTCCAGTTTCGTCCACCTCATTAGAACTGATTCAAATGTATTCTTTTTAACGGCTGAGTAATACTCCATTGTGTATATGTACCACAGCCTTCTTATCCATTCATCTGCTGATGGGCATCTAGGCTGCTTCCATGTCCTGGCTATTATAAACAGTGCTGCCATGAACATTGGGGTACATGTGTCTCTTTCAATTCTGGTTTCCTTGATGTGCATGCCCAGCAGTGGGATTGCTGGGTCATAAGGCAGTTATTTCCAGTTTTTTAAGGACTCTCCACACTGTTCTCCATAGTGGCTGTACTAGTTTGCATTCCCACCAACAGTGTGAGAGGGTTCCCTTTTCTCCACACTCTCTCCAGCATTTATTGCTTGTAGACTTTTGAATAACAGCCATTCTGACTGGCATAAAACCTCATGGTGGTTTTGATTTGCATTTCTCTGATAATGAGTGATGTTGAGCATCTTTTCATGCCTTTATTAGCCATCTGTATATCTTCTTTGGAGAAATTTCTATTTAGTTCTTTGGCCCATTTTTTGATGGGGTCGTTTATTTTTCTGGAATTGAGCTGCAGGAGTTCTTGTATATTTTCGAGATTAGTTGTTTGTCAGTTGCTTCACTTGCTATTATTTTCTCCCATTCTGAAGGCTGTCTTTTCACCTTGCTTATAGTTTCCTTTGTAGTGCAGAAGCTTTTAAGTTTAATTAGGTCCCATTTGTTTATTTTTGCTTTTATTTCCAGTATTCTGGGAGGTGGGTCATAGAGGATCCAGCTGTGATGTATGTTGGAGAGTGTTTTGCCTATGTTCTCGTGTAGGAGTGTTATAGTTTCTGGTCTTATGTTTAGATCTTTCTTTAATCCATTTTGAGTTTATCTTTGTGTATGGTGTTAGAAAATGTTCTAGTTTCATTCTTTTGCAAGTGGTTGACCAGTTTTCCCAGCACCACTTGTTAAAGAGATTGACTTTAATCCATTGTATACTCTTGCCTCCTTTGTCAAAGATAAGGTGTTCATAGGTGTGTGGATTTATCTCTGGGCTTTCTGTTTTGTTCCATTGATCTATATTTCTGTCTTTGTGCAAGTACCATACTGTCTTGATGACTGTGGCTTTGTAGTAGAGCCTGAAGTCAGGCAGGTTGATTACTCCAGTTCCATTCTTCTTTCTGAAGACTGCTTTGGCTATTTGAGGTTTTTTGTATTTCCATACAAATTGTGAATAAAAGTTTTAATACATTTTAAAATCATAATGAAAGGATAATTTTCTGGAAAAATATACATTGCCAATTTGAAGCAGGAGTATTATAAAAATGTAATTAGAAAAATACACGGAAATTTACAATATAAAATAATTATTTTAGCATAGTTCTGGAGTAAAATGGCTTCAGTTCAGTTCAGTCACTCAGTCATGTCCGACTCTTTGTGACCCCATGAATCGCAGCACACCAGGCCTCCCTGTCCATCACCAACTTCCGGAGTTCACTCAGACTCATGTTCATCGAGTCGGTGATGCCATTCAGCCATTTCATCCTCTGTCGTCCCCTTTTCCTCCTGCCCCCAATTCTTCCCAGATCAGAGTCTTTTCCAATGAGTCAACTATTCTCATGAAGTGGCCAAAGTACTGGAGCTTCAGCTTTAGCATCATTCTTTCCAAAGAACACCCAAGGCTGATCTCCTTTAGAATGGACTGGCTGGATCTCCTTGCAGTCCAAGGGACTCTCAAGAGTCTTCTCCAACACCACAGTTCAAAAGCATCAATTCTTCAGCTCTCAGCTTTCTTCACAGTCCAACGCTCACATCCATACATGACTACTGGAAAAACCATATTGGTCAGTTATTTAAAACTTCAAAAGACATATAATGCTTATACCATATAATATGTAAAATGTTTTAAAAAAGGAGAAAACTATTCAAATTTATTTTTGAAATTGTAAAACCTTGATACCCAAACTTGACAAATAATAAAACAAGCTCTAGGTCAATATCATTGAGCATATGTATAAACTATAAACAAAATATTAGCCTATAGAATTCAACTCTGCATTAAAAAGTATCATCTATCATGACCTAGTAGAATTTATTTTAGGAAATATGGATTATTTAAACTTAGAAAATCCACTAACAAATTTATCACTTCAAACTGTCAAATGAGAGAAGCCTTATGGTCATCTCTGTCAAATCCAGTTATTTCCTTATCTCTAAGGAAACTTGGAGAAAAAAATGCTTACTTAAAATCATAAACAATATCTACTTTGGCCAATAGCTCATGTCATACTTAATGGTGAAACATTTAAAAGACTGCTTTTAAAAATTATGAACAAAATAAGGATAGCTTCTGATTGTCATTTCTAAAGGAAATACAGCCAGGATCCCTAAATCTTCTAATGTTTTCCAATCATCAGTTGCAAATATAGTTGCTGCTGCCAAACCTTAGTTTTTACACACGAAATATGATAGTTAAACTGATACTTTTTTTTTTGTTATTATGGCTTTAACCATGCAATCATGGGAGATGCATGATTCTGAAGGATCAGACTTAGCCTGTTATTTACCTACTAGTGTGAAAAGAGTCAGTCAAACAGGAAGTCATGTGTGTCTCAATATTATTAAACCATCCACATTAGATAAAGAAGAGACAAGAGATATACAGGGCAGAGAAAGAAAGAAAACTTGAAATGAGTGACCCTTCCTAATTGATTTCTTCTTATTTAATCTGTTAGTATAGTCTAGGTTTTGCTGTTGTGACAAAGTAACTATGAGAACTTAGATACTTTAGATACTCAAGTAACAAAAATTTGTTTCTCTTTCATGCTGCCTGTTCAGTGAGGATTGATATGGAGCTTTGTTCCACTTAGCTATCAGGGACATAGGCTGATAGTGGCTTCACCATCTTGTACCTGTATCATGTGGCACACGTGGTCTCCTCCTATGGCTTCGCCAGAGAAGATAAAAAATGGAGGTTTCTCATGGGGTTTTCGTTGTGTGCATGCTAATTGTATGCTTCAATTGTATCCAGCTCTTTGCAACACTATGGACTGTAGCCCACCAGGCTCCTCTCTCCATGGGATTCTCCTGGCAAGAACACTGGAGTAGGTTGCCATGCCCTCCTCCAGCTCATCTTCCAAACCTAGAGATCAAACCTGTTTCCTATGTCTCCTGCTTTGGTAGGTGGGTTCTTTACCATGAACACCACTTGGGAAGCTTAGGCTTTTTACGGCCTCAGTCAGAAAGTGATTAGTGTCATTTCAATCACACTTAATTGAATAGAAAATATGATCCTTTAGAATAACCCTTTAAAATAATAAGTGGGGTATCTGTTGAGCATCTACCACAAAGATTAAAACTAGTCCTCCTTGGTGACCCTCAGACTTTAACCAGTATATGAGTGGGATTACACTGACTGGATGTAAAAAAAGTGTAAAAAGTGGAGTGATTATCAGTTCAATTATTCCTTACTACAAGTGTGACATCCCAGGTGTTACTAATAAATTGACTTGAAGTGTAAATATCAAATATATTCTGTAGTTGTTAGCTTGATCAGCACTCTCTGCTCATAAATAAGCCATAGCAGATGCCAACATTATCAGAATGTTGAGGTGAGCCTAGATTCAGAAGCAGGAACATAGTTAAATGATTTTAACTATATTAATAGTAACAATATCACAACAACTATTTTTCTATAGTTGCATAACAAATTGACATAATTTAGTGGCTCAAAACAACACAGATCTATTATCTTACTATTTCCATGAGTCAGGAATCTGATTATGGTTTACTGGGTCATCTGGTCAAGGTCTCATCATGAAGAAATCAAGATAACAGCCAGGGCTATAGTCTCACCTGAGGTTTGAGGTCCTCATCTAGTCTCACTGGTTATTGGTAGAATTTATTTCCCTGCAGTTCTGAGAGGTCCCCATTTTCTGGCTGGTTTTCATCTGGGGACCAATCTCAGACTAGATCTTGCCCTCAGGTTCTTGCACATGGCCACCTCCCCTCATAAAATGGCAGTTTGCTTAGTCTTTGAAGCCAGCAGGAGAATCCTCCTAATTTTAAAGGACTCACCTAACTGTGCCTGGCCTACTCAGGATAATCTCTCTTTGGCTAACTTACAGTCGACTGGATTGGGAACTGTTGTTGTTGCTGTTGTTGTTGGCTGTGCTGAGTCGTCATTGCTGCCTTGTGCCCTCTCTAGTCGCAGTGAGCAGGGCTGCTCTTCAGTTGCCATGCACGGGCTTCTCATTGCAGTGGCTTTTCTTGTTGTGGCTTGCAGGCTCTAGGCCATTCAGCTTTCGCTAGTTGTGGTGCAGGGCCTTAGTTGCCCACAGCTGGTAGAACTTTCTGAGACCAGTATTCAAACCTGTGTCCCCTGCATTGGCTGGCAGATTCTTTACCACCAGACTACTATGGAAGTCCATGATTAGGAACCTTACAATACAACTGATAACTCCATCATGTTTTTTGGCACATTCAAGGGGCGGTGGTTACCTGAGAGGAGGGAATCTTTGAGGCCATCTTTTAATTCAGTCTACTGCACTCAAAATATTTGAGTGTAAATACATATATATGGAATTTAGAAAGATGGTAACGATATCCCTGTATGCGAGACAGCAAAAGAGACGCAGATGTACAGAACAGACTTTTTGACTCTGTGGGAGAGGGAGAGGGCAGGATGATTTGGGAGAATGGCATTGAAACATGTATAATATCATATAAGAAATGAATCGCCAGTCTACGTTCGATACAGGATACAGGATGCTTGGGGCTGGTGCACTGGGCTAACCCAGAGGGATGGTATGGGGAGGGAGGTGGAAGAGGGGTTCAGAAATGGGAGCTTATGTACGCCCCGTGGCGGATTCATGTTGATGTTTGGCAAAACCAATACACTATTGTAAAGTGAAAAAAAAAATAATAACAATAAATAACTAAATAAAATGAAAAAAAAATTGAGTGTATACTTTGAGTCAGGCATTACGATAGGCATTTAATGTGCCTTATTTCATGATTTCTTTTCACAAAACCCTATGAAGTAGGTATTAGTAGTCTTATTTTAAAGATAAGAAAATGGAATGTCCCAGAATAACCTGCTCTAAATATCACAAGCAGCAGTTATTGAGACAGAATTTGAACCTAGGTTTGATAGATGCAAAGTCAGTCTGCTTCCCCTCTATACTACATGGTGTTTCCTTTCATTGCCACCTACTTAACAGAACAACTGCTGGGTGTGCCTGGCACACCCTGGATGTCATTTGTTGTGTACTATGTCTTTTCACTATGCATGATCACATCCTCCTCTGATGGATAAAATCTTTAAGGTTTTAGACTTCAGTGCTGCTGACCCGAGAACAGTTCTGTTTTCTTGGAAGGGCTTTGGTTATCTCTGACTTCATCCATCCATTTTTTAAATATTAAAAAAAATCCCTCTCTAAAAATTGAGGTAGAACTGAGGTACAATGGCATATAAATTTAAGGTGTGCCTCAGGCATGCATGTGTGCTCACTCGTGTCCGAATCTTCACAGCACCATGGGCTATAACCTACCAGGCTCCTCTTTCCATGGGGTTTCCTGAGCAAGAATACTGGAGTGAGTTTCCATTTCTTTCTCCAGGGGAGCTTCCCAACCCAGGGATCAAACCCCTGTCTCCTGTGTCTCCACATTGACAGACGGATTTCTTGGCACTGAGCCACCAGGGAAAGTCGTAGCATAGTGATTCACAATTTTTAAAGATTATGCTCTGCTTATAGTTATTATAAAGTGCTGGCTGTTTTTCCTGGGCTGTACAATATTTGTTCATTTATGGCGTATGGTAGAATAGGGCTGGGAGAACATGAGATGTTGTGCAAGAGTGTGGGTGTGTTCAGAGAAGGGAGTAGTAAGGGTCACACTTGCCTGTCTTTAAGCCTTGTGCATAAGACATGGATGCTCACACCTGGTTCAGATCTCTCTTTTTTTTTTTTTAAGATTTAAAATGTTTTATTTTTTATTTTATTTTTTTTAATTTTAAAATCTTTAATTCTTACATGCGTTCCCAAACATGAACCCCCTCCCACCTCCCTCCCCATAACATCTCTCTGGGTCATCCCCATGCAGAGGAGACCTGGTGGAGATACCAAAGAACTGGTTGGAAGTAACAAGCATGAAGTAGCTTGGGGTATAACACATGCCCTACGAATGTGGGGTTAGTTAATGATGTGTGGTTCAAAGTATTTTGGGTTCTGGTATCTTCCTTTTACATTACAAATGCTCACTATTAAGAACATTGTTCTCAAATTTCTTTTCCTTGTATAGAGATAAGTTGACTCCTGAACAAGGCACTTTTCTAGTATCTCTGTTATAGGGGCTTCAAAGCTAAATACTTATCACAGGAGTAACCATGTAACCCAGTGACAGATAGTTCCCAGAGCAGGGGCTTTCTTTCATAATGAAAAGTGAAGTCTTACTCCGAGAAAGCCCTTTACCCCTTCACTTTCTGTCTATTCCCTGCTGGGAATGCAGGAGGAATGCTCAAGGGGGAACAGCCACCTAGAAATGGTGATGCAAAAAAGTCAACAAACTAAGCAGACAGTAAAGCAGCTGCTAGGCAGACTTGTCTTTTTCCCAACTTCTTTAGGTAAACTTAGTTGACATCTAACAGATACAGAAAAGTATAGAAGTCATAAGAATACAGCATGCATCTTTGTAACCACTACCTGAACCAAGATATGGTTAGCACCAGAGAAAACCCTCTCATGCCCTCTACCTGTTATTATCTTCTTCTTCAAAGGTTATCACTGTTCTGATATGTATCATCAGTAAATATTTTTTCCTGTCTTGAAACATCATATAAATGGAATCACATAATATAGAAGAATTGTACAAAAAAGATCTTCATAACCCAGATAATCATGAAGGTGTGATCACTCACCTAGAGCCAGACATCCTGGAATGTACAGTCAAGTGAACCTTAGGAAGCATCACTATGAACAAAGCTAGTGAAGGTGATAGAATTCCAGTTGAGCTATTTCAAATCCTAAAAGATGATGCTGTGAAAGTGCTACACTCAATATGCCAGCAAATTTGGAAAATGCAGCAGTGGCCACAGGACTGAAAAACGTCAGTTTTCATTCCAATCCCAAAGAAAGACAATGCCAAAGAATGCTCAAACTACCGCACAATTGCGCTCATCTCACATGCTAGTAAAGTAATGCTCAAAATTCTCCAAGCCAGGCTTCAGCAATATGTGAACCGTGAACTTCCAGATGTTCAAGCTGGATTTAGAAAGGGTAGAGGAATAAGAGATCAAATTGCCAGCATCCGCTGGATCATGGAAAAAGCAAGAGAGTTCCAGAAAAACATCTATTTCTGCTTTCTTGACTATGCCAAAGCCTTTGACTGTGTAGATCAAAATAAACTGGAAAATTCTGAAAGAGATGGGAATACCAGACCACCTGACCTGCCTCTTGAGAAACCTGTATGCAGATCAGGAAGCAACAGTTAGAACTGGACATGGAACAACAGACTGATTCCAAATAGGAAAAGGAGTATGTCAATGCTATATATTGTCACCCTACTTATTTAAATTATTTGCAGAGTATATCATGAGAAATGCTGGGCTAGAAGAAGCAGAAGCTGGAATCAAGATTGCTGGGAGAAATATCAATAACCTCAGATATGCAGATGACACCACCCTTATGTCAGAAAGTGAAAAGGAACTAAAAAGCCTCTTGATGAAAGTGAGGGAGGAGAGTGAAAAAGTTGGCTTAAAGCTCAACATTCAGAAAATGAAGATCATGGCATCCGGTCCCATCACTTCATGGGAAATAGATGGGGAAACAGTGCAAACAATGTCAGACTTTATTTTGGGGGCTCCAAAATCACTGCAGATGGTGATTGAAGCCATGAAATTAAAAGACTCTTACTCCTTAGAAGGAAAGTTGTGACCAACCTAGATAGCATATTGAAAAGCAGAGACGTTACTTTGCCAACTAAGGTCCGTCTAGTCAAGGCTATGGTTTTTCCAGTGTTCGTGTATGGATGCGAGAGCTTGACTGAAGAATGCTGAGTGCCAAAGAATTGATGCTTTTGAACTGTGGTGTTAGAGATGACTCTTGAGAGTCCCTTGGACTGCAAGGAGAGCCAACCATCATCCATCCTAATGGAGACCTGTCCTGGGTGTTCATTGAAAGGACTGATGCCGAGGCTGAAACTCCAATACTTTGGCCACCACATGTGATGAGTTGACTCATTGGAAAAGACCCTGATGCTGGGAGCAACTGGCGGCAGGAGGAGAAAGGAACAACAGAGGATGAGATGGCTGGATGGCATCACAAACTTGATGCACATGAGTATGGGTGAACTCCAGGAGTTGGTGATGGACAGGGAAGCCTGGCATGCTGCAATTTGTGGGGTCGCAAAGAGTCAGACACGACTGAGCAACTGAACTGCACTGAACTGAACTGATGTATATACATTCATTCATTCAAGCAGGGGCTACTCTCTAGTTGTGATGCATGGGCTTTTCATTGCAATGTCTTTTCTTGCTGCGGAGCACAGGTTCTAGGTGGTCAGGCTCAGAAGCTGTGATGAATGGGGAATTTTAGTTGCCCTGGAGACACAACTTAAGGACTAAACAAGGACAACAATGTGAGATCTTAGTCTCACAGACCAGAGATTGAACCTGTTGTCCCCTACATTAGCGGGCAGATTCTTAACCACTCGGCCACCACAAAGTCCTCTGTCTATATTCTTTTTTAATTTTTTTCTTTAATTTGGTAACAATGTAGTTGGTACTTTTAAACACACTGGGAATACAGCACTCAGGAACTTGTGGTGTATTTGTTTTAGTGGAAATAAACACAAAATAAAATAGATAAAATATATGTTAATGAGGATAATTGCCATGGAAAAGAATTGCAGGAAGATATTTTGCAGGGGCCCAGGCAGATCACAATTTTAAATCAAGTAGTCAAAAAATGCAATGATAGGAAAACATTTCAGCAAAGGCCTGGGTGAGGATGGGCAGGCAGACCAAAATTTGGAGTCTGGATATTTGCCAGACTACTCTTAGAAGAAACATTTTCTGTTTTTTTTAAACACAATTTTTTCTAGTGTTTTTAAAACACACAATAGTACCAGCTTTTCTGTACTTTTAAGGGAACATGCAACAATGTTTCCTTCTAGTCCTCCGGAGAGCTTTTGCACCAGTCTGTTCAGACTTTCATTTTTCAAGACCAAGTGATGGAATTCCATTAATTAGCACAAAGTGAGGGGGAAGCAATCCTGAAAAGGTCAAAATCTACAACATGAAAAGGAAGACAGCAGAATTGGATTATTGACAAATGGACCATGGTGCATGTGACACTGAGCCCTTTGCCTTCCCTCCCTGCTTACAGGGGCCACGGTTTATGGATTGGTCAGTGTTTCTTTCCAACCATAAGAGGAGACTGTACGTACTGATGATGCTTGGCTTTTGCTGGCCCCCAAGACGTCTCTACTCCAGCAGCCCCTGGTTCATCTCCAGTCCATTTCAGTTCTTATGTTACACTGATGTCAGAGGGTCCTTCTTTTTTCTTAATTTTTAATTTTAATTAATTAATTTTTGGCTGAAGTGGATCTTCATATCTGCACACTGGATTTCTCTAGCTGTGGTGAGCCAGGGCTACTTTTCATCATGGTGTGTGGGCTTCTCATTGTGGTAGCCTCTCTTGTTGTGGAGTACAGTCTTTAGGTGAGCAGACTTTAGAAGTTGCATCAGCTTTCTAATATCTAAAAGTGATCCAATCCTTCTTTCTTAAAACACCTTTGGGTAGAAAACTCTCATTAAGATTTACAAGATCCATCAAGGCTGGTCTGCGCCTGTTTCAAGGTTCCTATATCACACACTGTATCACTGTATTCTAACAGAACACTGCACCCTTTTGCCTTTCTGGATGCTGTTTTATTTTCTTAGGTGTCCTCTATTCTTTCTCTTTCTCAATAATGTAGTTCTGCCATGGTGCCCTGGCAACCTTGCACACATCCACATAGATCATGCAGGCAAAATCTTTAGCCACAGCTAATCTGAGTCTTGGCAGAATGCCTTTTGCTCTTTCCAGGACTTGAAAGGATGAGGAGCTGTGATGAGGTCATCTCTCACTTGCCTCTCTATTTCCCTGAGAGGCTGCTGGGAGATAGTTTCTCATCACCTCTGATGAAGCATGAGGCTTTCTGTCTTATCTCCTTTAGAGTAAGCTGCATAAAACCACTTAACAAGTTTAGAATTGAGTCAAGCAATGGGGTATCCCACAGCTCATATAGCAGTCAACCAGCACCTTTTTGTTTTCCTGTCACCCTTTTTGGTATGCAGGACAAAGAGGGAGTTGGCATTTTTAGCTATTCTTTCTTTCACTGTCAATATAAGTAATAAATTTCCTGTATCTAAGTGTAGCTCATTATGTCTTTACTGAGTCAGTCAGAACTTAGCCTTGAACCTTGCCTTGGTTCTGCCTGGTGGTTTGTGCTTCACAGATAACTCCCACTTCCTTCCATTCCCAGCTCAGCCCTCCTCCATCTGAAGCCTTCCTTGTCTCACGTGTCGTGCTCAGTCATTCAGTCGTGTCTGAGTCTTTGTGACCCTGCAGACTGTAGCCCACCAGGCTCCGCTGTCCATGGGATTTCCCAGGCAAGAATATTGGAGAGGGTTACTATTTTCTTCTCCAGGGAAACCTTCCTGACCCATGCATCAAACCCACGTCTCCTGCATTGGCTGTCTGCTTTTTTACTGCTGAGCCACCTGGAAAGCCCACTGCTGCTGCTGCTGCTGCTAAGTCGCTTCAGTCGTGTCCGACTCGTGCGACCCCATAGACTGCAGCCCACCAGGCTCCGCCATCCCTGGGATTCTCCAGGCAAGAACACTGGAGTGGGTTGCCATTTCCTTCTCCACAGGCTGCCTTAAATACCCCTTTCCCTCCTTTATTTTTTTAAATATATCTATAAATATCTGTTCTAACAAGATTAATCTATCTACAACTGTACTGTAAATATGGTAGATATTAGATGAGGCTATTAAGAACTTGAAATGTAGCTAATGAATTACAAATATGAAGTATGAACAAAAGTATAATTTTTTTCTTAATACTTTAAAAATATTGATTTACCATTGAAATAATACTTTGGAACTGTAAAATTGAGTATATTATTAAAATTAACTTTACTTATTTTTATTTCTTTTTAAAAATAGACTTTATTGTGTAGTAGTTTTAAGTTTACAAAAAAATTCCCCAGAAATTACAATTTCTCATGACTCCTGGTCTCCCAGTTTCCCCTACTACCAATACCTTGCATTAGTGTGGTACAGTTGTCACTCTGATGAACAAATATTGATGTATTACTATTATTAATAACTAAAGTCTATGATTTACATTAGGGTGTGCTCTTCCCTGGTGGCTCAGATGATAAAGTATTTGCCTGCAAAACAGGAGACCCAGGATTGATCCCTGGGTCAGGAAGATATCCTGGAGAAGGGAATAGCAACCCACTCCAGTATTCTTGCCTGGGGGATTCCATGGATCCATGGGAGCCTCGCAGGCAATAGTATGGAACTGCGAAAGAGTAGGTCACAACTTAGCGACTGAACAACAACAAATCTTCAGTTCTAGGATTGTGTCTTTTTTTTTTTTTTTCCATTTCTTGAGGCCAGTTCTTGGAATTGTAGCAGCTTAAGTCATGGCTTCAGCCTGGTCATCATGTAGTTAACTTCACATGGTGGGGGTTTCAGTATCTATAAGATATCTCACAGCATATAGCTCAGAATATTATCTATAGCCTTTGAGAAGGAACTAAAGGTCCTTGACTATGCTTAATAACTAAATTACTATTACTTGGTCTCCTTTGCTTCTCCATGTTATCATTTCTCTGATTAAACTTATTCTTTGGCTAAAGTTTTTCCACAGACAAAGGCAGGCTGAGGTCATGGATGGGGAGCAAGGACCATAGGGTTCATATGGTGCCTCTCCATTTCAGTAGTTGTTTATCCAGCTGCACACAGCACCCTGGTTTGGGAGTACCTTGAAGGTACATTTTTAAATAGTCTTCACAGTGCCTAGTTCAGTTTCCTGATGGCTTATGGGTACAAGTAAATGTTTTCCAAATCAGTAAATAAATTGATGGACTGAAATATTAGTGGTGTCAGATGTGTTGTAACATCGCCGACCAAGAAGCATATGCACCAGGAATAACTGCATGTTATAAGTGTTGAATTCAGAAAGCCAGCACAAAGCACGGGGTTTGAAAAGAGAGTGACATCCGTTTCACCCCAGGAGGCACAACAAGTAATCCGTGTTTGAAGACATGAATAACACTTCATTATAAAAGTCAATTTTATACCATATCCCTGGAGCAGCTAGCACAGGAATTGTCGGTTTTCAACCTATTTGCAACTGCGTTATTTTATTTTCCTCTTTGAGGGCAATATGGATTTTGGTAATTTTAGTGCTCTAGAGAAGCAACACATTTGTGCATAAACCTCTGTTCAAATAAAGCAGGTAGTGACCTTTTAATTCTCTGAATGTTATATTGTTGTTGTTTCTCTCAGTGATATAAAAGACTGGGAAATTTTTAGAAAAAGTTTAGAATAGACAGTGAGCCAGAGGAAAAGATAAAAGGAAGAAATCTGTAAAATTCATACATATATTCATCATTCACTGTATATTACTTAGCCTACAGCAATCAAAGCAAGTTTAAACTTGTAAAACCAATATTTGACATTGTTTTTCAATTTGCTTCAGATTTCAAAGATATTTTGCTTTATTGTTAATTTTCATTTTTGCATTTATCATCTAATACTTTATACTATTACAATAATTTATATATATGAAAGAATTTATCTGTTGTCAGAAAAGGCTTTTGTCTGTACTTACATATTCTTTGCCTTTTTAATTTTTACATGTCTAGATTTGGCAAGACTTTATGCCTACTAATCACAAATAGACATTCCCAGCTATATTTAAATTTGTTTAAATTTGGAATTTATATTTGTTTGAAAATGAAATGAAATTATTATCACTCAGTCGTGTCTGACTCTTTGTGACCCCATTAACTGTAGCCTGCCAAGGCTCTTTTTGTCCATGGAATTCTCTAGGCAAGAATTCTGGAGTGGGTTGCCTTCTCCAGGGGATTTTCCTAACCCAGGGATTGAACCTGCGTCTCCTGCATTGCAGGCAGATTCTTTACTATCTGAGCCACCAGGCTTTCATATCAAATTTGTTTGACTCTGATGCAATTGATACATGCTGTTTTGGTGATAATCATGTTGATAATACTCTCTTGATCCTGACCAAAATAAGAGCATACTTAATAATGTAACAGAAGTTCATGGGGAAGAACAATGGTTTCACAGAGTACTAAAACAAGAGCACCAGTGTTCTTGGTAACTTGGTTGGGAAAGCTTATGAAAAGAAATGTGAGCTCATACTATGGAAGAATACAGTTTTTTCACATGTACTGTGATATTCAACTCCTTATTATTACCCTTATGGATCAGAGGGTCAGACAAGTTAAACAATGACCCCAACATTTCTCATTTCATAGATGTGGCAGAGATACTAGTTGAACTCATGCCATCCAAGGGTATATTTAACAGACTAACTGTTAGGAACACACCTATTCAGAGTATGTTTTATGAAACATCTCATTCAACCTTAAGAAGAAAGCAAATGTAGCCTGTTTCCTAGAGCAAACCAACCAATCCCTAACAACAATAAACAGGTACATCCATGCATAAACCAATTTCATTGCCAGCACTAAAGTAATTGATACATCAGTTTCCTCCAAGTCTTGTAGGGCTTGTAACTGTAATATTATAATGCTTCAATTGATGCTGTATGGAGTCTACTTGCAGTAGCATTCTGTAATAGAAGATCAACAATTTCTTTTCGAAATCCTTGTTAATCGCTTTCAAAGTACCAGCTACTCACCACAATGTCACTTCTGAAAGGTAGTTGTTTAATATTTATAGCATTCTCAGGTATGTTAGCCTCTGTGCAGAATACAAACAGCCTAAATCTTTGTTCCCTGGAGTAGTAGTTACCAACCACACCATCAAGAGCTCTTTTTGTAATTCGTCTTTCCACTGATGGTTCAGACAAATATTTTGTCTTCCAAGTAAATTGTTTATAATAACTTACCATGGTCTTACACTGGGAAAATAAAATTCTTATCTCAGGACTTTTCAAATATTTAATTTAGGGTTCCTGTGGTTACTTCATGGATGTCTGGGTTCCAAGAATTCTAGACTCTCTTGTGCCAAAGTTTCGGTCCTTGACAGCCCACATAGCCATGTGCATGGAGCAGGCAGCACCTCCATAAAGTGACTGAAATGGTAACAATTCACTCTGTCTGGACTCACTCCATACCCTAAAATTCCTGCATTTTCTCTGTTTCCTTGGGGGCACTGATTTTAGGCTCCAGAAGGGTCTTCTTTTTCATTTCAGAAGTAGCTCTGGATGGAAGAACACTGTACAGCATTGGGAGCTGGAGAATGGAAAAGTGTCCTGGGCATAGAATTGGGAGACACTGAGAAAAGCTGATGAAATGAGAGGGGGCAGGATAAAAAGAGGTTATACTGAAAAGCTGTGGGATGCTTGGAAAGGAGTTGAGAACGGTGACTGAGTTTGATGCTTGGGAGATGGTAAGGTAGTACAAAGTAACTAAGTGATTATTTAGGTGACTGAGTTTAATCCATCTCTGTGCTAAAGAAGCATATCTTCTTCTGTCTCATTTTAGCAACCTCCCACTGAAACCGCAAATGAAGCATTCTTTAGAAAACATTGATTTTTTTTTTTTTCTCTTCTGCTTTCATCTCTCTGTATTTGGTGTGATATTGGTAGGATAAGACTTCCTTGGGTCTGTCTGTGCTCAAGTTTCAGTTCTTATAAATTCTATTGAACTTAATTTATGGATAGTGATTAGAAAATTTTAAAACAGAATTAAATGCATTATCTGCATAGTCAAATAGGATTTATATTAGGTTGAGATATGATAAGAGTACTACTCTCGGGCTCAAACAGTCTGTCTCCAGCTTTGTAATCATGGATAAGTCACTCATGATACCTGAACTTTAAGCTCTGTAGCCTGGGCTGGGGAGCACCTGAGGAGACTTCTAGAAGTAGTTTCACCTCATGTTTGGGAGTGAGCACCCAGTGTCCTTGGGTATTTAGCTGGGAGAACTTATTGAAGACAGTCTAGAAGAGCAGATTAGGAAATGTGACATCATATTATGAAAGAATATAAAGAGATCCCAAGGCTTTCTCTCTCTCTCAAAGTCACTCAGTCCTGTCCGACTCTTGGCAACTTCAGGAACTGTAGCCTACCTGGCTCCTCTGTCCACGCAGTTCTTCCGGCAAGACTACTGGAGTGGTTAGCCATTCCCTTCTCCAGGGGCTCTTCCCAATCCAGGGATCAAACCTGAGTCCCCTGGATTGCAGGCATTCTTTACTGTCTGTGCCACCAAGGAAGCCTGATTCTAAAACTATTAGTACTCAAACCAAGAAAAGTTCAATTGGAAATATTAAACAAAAGTGGGCTCCTATAGGTTTAACTAGATGCCAGAAATGTTGCTGTAGATACATCTTTACTGAAGAAAGAAAACCATGTACATGAAAGTACATGCTTAAATACATACATACATACATACATACATAATCTTTCTCAATACATAATCTTCTTTTTTTCCTTTGGCTTCATCTTGTAGCTTGCACGATCTCAGTTCTCTGACTAGGGATGGAGCCTGGGTCATGCATAGCAGTGAAAGCCTGGAATCCTCACCACTAAGCAACCAGGGAACTCCCTGTATATAGTATTCTTAAACAGTGGAACTTGCTCTTGAAAATTCTGGTTTGGTTCCTGTTCCAGATCAGTCAGAACCATGGTGAATAAACCAGATGTATAAATCACATCCTCTTGGGTAGTTGTTTTATTGAAACATTTAAGAAAAATTGTATAATACAATATCCATTTAAAAAGATATAAAACATAAATATATATATTGATGAATTTTGTATGCACCAGTACTTGTGTGGTGATCTCTCAGTTTAAGTAAGAGAATGTTGTCAGCACCCTGAAGCCCTTATCCGCGTTCCCAAAGACAACTCTTCGTTTCCCCTTTGAAGCGTCCACTGATCCAGCTTCTAGAGTAATATCTTCTTTTCTTTGTTTGATAAGTTTCACTTCCCTGGTGGCTCAGAGGTTAAAGCGTCTGCCTGGCATGCGGGAGACCCAGGTTCGATCCCTAGGTCAGGAAGATCCCCTGGAGAAGGAAATGACAAGCCACTCCAGTACTCTTGCCTGGAGAATCCCATGGAGGGAGGAGCCTGGTAGGCTACAAGTCCATGGGGTTGCAAAGAGTCGGACACGACTGAGCAACTTCACTTTCACACGAAAGATTACACTCCTAAACAGTAGAATTTAGTTTAGCTTGTTTATGAAGACAATATATTTTTGGATAGAAATGATTTAACATTTGAAGAAGCTCAGATCATCACCATTCAGTACTGATTAAGCACAGCCAACATGCTCCACTGATGACATGAGAGGCAAAGTGTGTTCCCTCAAACAACTTAGCTATGTCTTTGTTGACAAGAAGTTAGTTGATTTTCAAGCAATATTTTCTACTACTTAAGCTCTTTTCCTCTTGGTTCCTTCTTTTTAATTTCCTGGCTCCTTTAAAAATGTCCCTGGATGTAAAGTTTGAATATAGTTTCATAATAATGCTTTTTTAAAAAAATCATGAATTATTTCTATATTCATGGCTGTAGACTGTTCCAATCTTGACTTTGATTAAGCTAACCCATTTCCATTTCTTTACACAGCAGTGTGATTTGCAGAAGGTGGGAGATATCAGTCAGTTCATACTTGCTGATGCCTGTAAAGACTGTTGAGCTGTTTGAAAGAAAGTTGTGGCTTGGACAACTCTCAGTACCATTCTGCCATCTCCTGTGTAGACTAGTCTATTGATCTCATAAAACTTATAGATGTACTTCAAATTGTTTTACTTGTAGAAACCAATCTAAGAAGAGTTTAGCCCTTTAAAAAGCAGCTACCGGGCATAGAGAGGCTAAGAGTTCAATGCCTCAGAGTATTTGGGGCTAGTAGAAAAAAAAATGAAGTTATTTTTCTTCAGATCAGAGAAGACTAAAGGGACAAAGACTCCAACACATTAATAAATGAGACATGACCTTTTCCACTGATCCCAGATATTAAAGTTGCTTTTCCAAAGTAAGAGTTTTATTTTTCAAGAGAGACAGGGTCATGTGGGAGAGAAAAAGATCAGAAAATAAAAGGTGATGTCACATCAGAGTAGTTATAATTAATAAGTGCAGCTGGAAACAAGATGAGAAATGTCAAGAAACTAAAAAAACATAATTTTAAATAACTACTGTAATCTAGAATATTGTTTTCAAAAGAAAAAATTCTTTCAAATACAAATCTGTGTGTGTTTAATCAGATATAGCTCAGTTGAAACTAAACAACCAGAGGTGTACTAAGTGATTTCAGGGCAAGTGGGATTAATCTTTTTTAGTTCACCATGTGAAAAGAAAGATAAGTCACCCTGTGGCCAATGTCTCTTTCTTATTTGGGGAACAATATGTAGCAACATGTTAAAAGACTCTGTAGTATGGGAAATTTAAAATGCATACAAAAATAAAATAATAATGATGCCATATTTCCATCACCTGGCTTCAGTGAGGATCAGTCAGGATCAATGATTCTCAGCCTGGACACTGCATCATTTCAATAGTAAATATTGTTTTAACACTCATCTCCAAACACATGGATATGTATTGTCATTTTCATAGTCATAATCAATGTTTTCTGTTTGTAAAATCCTTTCTCTCAAATGATTACTCTACTATTTCTTCTCTCATATATTAGTTCTCCAACATTAATGTGGGTGAGAACCACCAGGGAAGCATATAGGATAGAGATGGAGAGTGTGCATTTTAAACACATACACTGGGAATTTTGATACTGTTGATCTGTGGAACACTTTGAAGAACAGGACTATGGAAGTTCATATTAGAGTTTTGAGGTAATCCTGTGAGGTTAAAACTAAAGTGTTTCATGTGAAGTCTAATTTTAAAGTTTTTTCTCTATGTCCATCGTACGTATTTAGAACTCACCAATGTACCACTATTTGCCACTTCTTCTTATGATAATTTTACATTTGTTCTCTGTTTAACTGATTTTCAAGTTTCATGTAAGTGAGGTCTATGTGTTATATTTTTAAATAAATTGAAGTTTTATCACTTCTTTTATGAAATGTTTGGTTTTAATTATTATTATCATTATTATCGCCACTCTGCACAGCATGTTGAACCATAGTTCCCTTGACCAGGGATCTAACCTGTGCCTCTGCAGTGGAAGCACGAGTTTTAACTACTGGACCACCAGGAAAGGCCCATGGAGGTGTATGTTTTAGAAAGCAGTTGTTTCTGATCCTGTCTACAATATTTACTATGGGACTTATTAAATATTTACTTTATAAATTGGATAGCTGAAGTTCTCATCAGGAAGGAAGAGATAGTTTTGGTTTTCTCTTAGAGAAAATAAACTGTATAGTCCATGGGGTCACAAAGAGTTGGACACGACTGAGCAAATTTCACTTTCACTATAAAAAGGTATTCCTTCTATCACTTAAGGTAAAATTAGAAAACCATTCCTCTGGTAGAGAAATGCTTGGGATGATCTTTGTCTTTCTGACTCCTCCCATAGAGAGAGGCAGACGAATAAAACATGAGTGGGCAGACTTAAAAGCCAAGCTAAAAAACTTGGGCCAAAATTCTCAGAGTAGAAGGATTATTGTGAGGAAAAGCTAATGATTGCTCTTTTATAAGTTGCAAGAAAGCAGGGATTCTTACTAGAGAGACAAACAAATGTTTTCCCTGATCAAGAAAGGCAGATAGACATTGACAAACACTCTCAGCAAGCATCATTATAAAGAATTTGGATCTCTACTGGCCCCAAAGGAAAGTCTGAACAGAAGAGATGTGGTCACCAAAAATTACAAAAGGGAAATGAAAATCATCCTACTTTTAGGATGAAGGTAAGTCTAGAATTTGCAAGAAGGCCTAAAGAACATCTCATATCAGAGCCTGGGGCTGCTTAATGTCATTCTACTGTAGTTACAAGTATGTTTGAGGTCCTCCTTGGTCCCCACTTGTACAAATCAGCTGGACATTATTAGTAGATGAAAAAAGCAGATGTGGCACTTAAGTTTGAAGTGAAGCAATGGAAATAGAACTCATAATTTCTCTGGAAAAAAGTATTATAGGTAGAAGAATGCAGGAAATTATATTTAAATACTGTGGTGTCAAGTAGGTGAACCAGGTAGGTGCTAATAGGAAGTAAAGGAATAAAACTTCTCTAATGATTAACAGATATGCTCCACTAGGCCACCTTTTATTTCTGAGTTGGGGATCTGTTAATGTAGCTTGTGAGTTCCTTAAACAGTATGATCAAAAGCCAGAGGGGGTCTTCTCTGGTGATCCAGTGGCTGATTTATCTGCCAGCCAATGCAGGGGATATGGGTTTGATCCCTGGTTTGGAAAGATTCCACATACTGAAGGGCAACTAAGCCCGTGTGCCACAACTACTGAGCCCGTTGCTTTACAGCTCATGCAGCTAGTAGTTACTGAAGCCTGCATGCCATAGAGCCCATGCTCTGCAACAAGAGAAGCCACTGTAATGAGACGCCCATGCATCACAGCTAGAGAGTAGCCCCTGTTTGCCACAACTAGAGAAAACCCACACACAGCAACAAAGACCCTGCACAGCCAAAAAAAAATTAAAAAGCAAGAAGACATTTGGCATAAAAATACCCTTATTTTAGAATACATGTGCTTAAGTATTTGGTTGTAAAGTGTTATAATATGTGTGATGTACAGTCAAAAGAGATAGAAGCATAAAACAGAAGTGGCAAAATGTTATCAACTGGTAGATTTCAATGAAAACTGCCATTCGTTCAGTGTTTCTGTGGCTTTGAAAATTTTTAAAATAAAAGTTGAAAAGTAAAAGAAATAGTACAAGTATGTTTATAAATATAAAGGAAAATACCATATAAACTAGTCAAAAGACTTGAAATTTATTTTCTCTGGAGAGAAAAACCAGGTAATATTGACTGTTTGCTGTTTTTCATTACATGATTTTTGGTACTGTTTGTGTCTTTACATCCTATGAAGGCAATTCTCCCACAAAAACTAAACACTGGCTTAAAAAAAAATCCAAATAGGCAAACTGGGAGATCAGATTGCCAGGTGATTCATAGAATCAGAAAACTGATTGTTAAATATCCTAGAAAAGTTTTATCTATGTGCATGAGGACAAATGTGTACCATCTAAATGAGCAGAATCACTCGAGAAAAGAAAATGATAGCCACATCAGGGAGCAAGTCAACATGAAATACAGGGAGTCCAAGTCCCTCTCCTAAGTGTCAGGAGAGGGGACAACCTTCCCTACGGTCAGTCAATTCAGTTTTTCTTCTTTTTTTTAATTAAAAATTTTTTATTTTTTACTTTTAGCTGCACTGGTCTTTATTGCTGTGAGTGGGCTTTTCTCTAGTTTTGGTGAGCAGGGGCTTTTCTTCTGTTGTGGAGCATGGGCTCTAGGCATGCCGGCTCAGTAGTTGTGGCCCTTGGGCTTATCCCACAGCATGTGGGATCTTCCAGATCAGCGATCAGACTCGTGTTCCGTGTATTGGCAGGTGGATTCTTAACCAGTGGACTACCAGGGAAGTATCAATCTATCTCCAGAGATAATACAGGATTACTTATTCATGAAGGATTACCTGAGCAAGGACATTTCCAAAAACAATGAAATTAATATAGGCATTTACTGACATCTTAAAGTTCATCTTCTGTAACTAGGCTTCATGGACAGGTCATAGGTACCCTAACTACTAGCTCTTGTTTGTGGAAAATTCTGAAAGAGATGGGAATACCAGACCACCTGACCTGCCTCTTCAGAAACCTGTAAGCAGGTCAGGAAGCAACAGTTAGAACTGGACATGGAACAACAGACTGGTTCCAAATAGGAAAAGGAGTACATCAAGGCTGTATATTGTCACCCTGCTTATTTAAGTGGTTAGGTAAGGAGTGTGCATTTTCTGCACCCTGTTAACCAAATTTTGGTCTCAATTTCAAGTATGTGTACTTGGGAAACCCTCAGAGTACTTACTTTGCAAACGGTTCACTAGCTCATTAGTAAGACCTGAATCTGGGTTTCCCTCCGAATGGACTTCCTATTGCTCCTGGTATCAAGGGCAAGATGTAGACCTTGGTGAAACAAGGTCGTCTTTGGAATATCTAAGCTGGTTTTCTCAGGTCAGTTTTCTCTTGCATCTGGTTGGTTTGCCTTTGGTAGGTTATAAGGCCCATATGCAGACTCTGATCCACTTCTTATCATGCCAGTGCTCAAAGAACTTGGATTCAGGTTCACAAAGGTAATTATTGAAATGAAAAATAGAGACAAAATAATTAAACTAATACATTTTTCACTTTTTTTCCCCCAGAACATTGTTTTAAATGTTAAAAGGAATTAACACTGCCTATGAATACAATGGCTTTCCAGGTGGCGCCAGAGGTAAAGAATCCACCTGCCAATATAGGAGACACAGAGACACGGGTTTGACCCCTGGGTTGGGAAGATCACCTGAAGAAGGAAACGGCAACCCACTCCAGTATTCTTGCCTGGAAAATTCCATGGACAGAGGAGCTTGGTGGGCTACAGTCCATGAGGTTGCAAAGAGTTGGACATGAGTGAGCATACACACGTAAATACAAGAAAAGTTTTTCTATCAACTTAATTAGTGATTGAACATGAAAATGCACTAGGCTCTGTCAAGAGCAATTCATATAGACTTAACTAATGTTTATTTATTTTGGGGATCATTCAGTTAGTGTTCCAGTACACTCCTCTAGCAGCCACTTATGGACTACTTTAATTGGGCTCATTATATTTCCATTCAACTCTTCTAATATAATTTATTATGATTTTTATTTAATTGCGTATATACGTTGGTAAAGAACCAAATGCCACCATAATATCCTTAAAAATCTAAAATATAGGTTCCCTGATTTTCTACTTGTATGTTCACCATTCACACTGAAATGTGAGAGAAAAAGAAAAGAAAAAAATGAACTTAAATGCCATGAACTTAAATTTGTTCTAAGCTTTTGGAGAGGAGACATAAATTGCTAAGGAGGAACTTTAAAGACAAACTGAAAAACACTCTATTTCATTGTAGCATGCTTCATTTCATGGGTTTTTAAACTTAACCACAGCAATATGTACTCACGGTGGCAGAGACGTTCCACAATTGTTTGCACAATTCCACTCAGGCAAACTGGGTCAGGCAAGGAGGCATGATTGAAAGGACAAATCGTCTGCGTTCTCTTTCAATTCTTCCTCCTCTCTAGCTAGTCATGCCTAACCTATTATTTAAGGCCACCACAAACCCTGCTTCTCTTGTACAAATTTTCTTCGTTGGGAACCCCCTGCTTTTTCCTAACCTGTTTGCTTTTACTGTTGGTACCTGTAGTTAGCACATTACGTGGTAGGAAATTTTATTCCATATTTTTTCTCCATTGTACCATGTAACAAATTATTTTCTTTCAGATATGACATCACTTAATTTGAAAAGAAAAACAAGGGGAGCAGGCATGTTGTCAAGAACTCAATACTAAATAGTTATAGGTTAAGGTGGTTAAGTCTTTCTATTTTTTTGCTCTCTAGGATCATTTCTTTCTCAGACGTAACTACCTCAATTCAACTTTTTCACATGTATGCCTTCAAGCTTCTGTGCCTTTTCATTTCAGGCCATTCAGCCTGGAATGTGTTCTCACATTCTTTGCCCATCTTTCAAGACTCTTGAAAGTGGCACACTCTAGAGTCTTCCTTGGTGTGCCTGGTCAGTGCTTTCTTCTTTGTACTCCCTGGATATGCTTCTTAGACCACTGTTTAATGCTCATTTCATTCTGTCCTGTTGTGCAACAAACTCTTCTGCTCTTATGAGCTTCACTATAGTATGATATTCCTTCCTTGAGGGAAGGTGCCTATTTTATGCATCTTTGTACCACCTGCAAAATCAAAACTCCACTCTTACTATATACTGAAGTCAATGAACTGAATATATATGACAGAGTACATCCATTATCTGTTTTATGAGGTTTTTTCAAAGCCAGACTATCAATATCTTTGGGGCAGAGGCTGAGACTTTTTGTTTTTGTAATGCAACAAAAAATGAAGTTAGTTAAAATATTGCAATTTCATCTTCCTGTACGTTTTGCTTTTAAAAAACCCTCTAATTTACAAAAACTCATTTGGATATCTCAACAACCTATATCAGCAGGCTATAATGGTCTAAAGGGAAAAAAAAGCACATGGTCTTTTCCACGGTCTTAGAGTTAGCCAGACCTGAGTTTGAATTCCTTCTCCACTATCTACAGGCTATGAGATCTTGGAAAAATTCTGTAACTTCTCTAAAAGCTGCATTTTTCTCATATTAAGGCTAACAATTAATTTTACAGAATTGTTGGGAAGAAAGTGTGATATATGGATGTAAAGACATATGATTCATATTTGACATTGAATATAAGTGAAGATTTCCCTTCCCATCATGCTTCCTAGGAAACAGAGCTTTAGATGGGCTAAAGGATTGTCCAAAACCACACAGCTGGCAAAGGATTAAAAATAGTAGCAAAACTAGGAATAGAATCAAGGCCTCCTGAATCTAGGTGTATGCACATTCCGTTGTGCTTAAAATCTGGGCTGAGACTGTACATTCCTGCAGGAAGCCGGAAACTACTCACTTGCTATCATCCTGTTACCACGCAGACTCTATAACCTAAGATACCACTGCAAAACTTCTGCTTCCTGGTATAATGAGGAAACTGAGGTCCACAGAGGTTAAGCGCCTTGACCAAGGCCATATGGCTCTCTGGGGGCCATGTCCACCTTGCTGTCATCACTCTTGTCTCGTGACTGAGACACTGTGGTTGAATCTGGATGGACCCTGGAAGGAGGAGACAGGCCCAGCTGCAGGATGGCAGCATGAAGCCTGGCTCCAGAGCATCACACAGAAAAACAGAAACTTGGTGTTTCTTTGGCAAGCTAGACTCAGACCACTGTGATAAGAAGGAGAAGGAGGATTAAGATGGCCGAGAGAGAGGAGACTCAGAGGACAGTGAGGACATGGATGAGATGAATGATTCCAATGAGTGGCCTGATGATGGAGAATCATTGAGATGGACACGGAAAGCAACAGAAAGAATTTGGACCAGTGGATGACCATGGTAGAGAGAGCAGGGTAGCCCAGGAAGGTTCCACACCAGCCAATCTGCTCTATATCTGCTGCAGAACCAGCTGATGGTTGTATAAGAAAAAGAAAAACAAAACATAGGGAACTTCTCTGGAAGTCCACTGGTTAAGGCGCTGGGCTTTCAACACAGGATGCATGGGTTCAGTCCCTGACTGGGACACTAACATCTCGCATGTTGTGCAGCTTAATCAAAACAAGCAAAAACAATACCCAAATAAACAGTTTTTTGAAAAAATATAATTAAAAACCCCCCAAAACACAGCAAGAAAGACTTCTGCTCACCTGACCTATAGGTGAGGAAATGTCACACTCAAGCCATCTCCAAGTAAGGAAATGCAAATAATAAAATTGTGGGTAATTTATTAAATTTCAGAGATGTATCTGTTGCTGATGAGTGAGTATCTAGCTAACATAAATTGGTTAAAATCATACATTCAGTAATTGAAATTATTACCCATGAAGTGGAACCGGGAGAAAAAGATACTGACCTGTAATGCATTCCACTTCATCCCAACACGTTCTTTCTGCCAGCTGCATTCCCTCTTCCTCCCTTGCTAAGATCTGTATAAATTAAGTTGGAAAAAAAGAAATGTGGCATGTGTATAGCTAAGCAAGAAGTGTGCTTAGTTTAAAAAAATTAACCCTCATATGCATTAACCAACGATCCTCTAGTACAAGGAGCCTGGAAACCATTTGGATGATTGACTACTTATGATTTCATGGAAACTGTCAGAAGAAGTAAAGAAATAGGAAATTTAAAGGGCTTGGAACTCCTGTGATGTCACAGAAATGTTTGCTGGAAGGATTTCAGGAGATAAAATTCAAAGCAATTTCTGAAATTTCTGTGCTTTGGATCAGAGCTTTTCAAATTTCTAAGGTGGATATGAATTGCCTGGGGATCTTGTTTCAACATGAAGATCCTGATTCTGTAGATTTCCAGGAAGTCACGAGTTTTCCCTTCTCTAACAAGCTCCCATGTGTGCTGATATTGCTGGCCCTCAGGCCTCACTTTGAGCAAGATGGCTTTAGACCATGTTGACCATTTATAGGTTACTGAAACACTGAGATCCTTTAAATAGTTGCTAAAATTTGCATTTTGAAAATAGTGGTTTATCTGGATTAATGATAACGTAAAATCAAGTCATGAGTCAAAACTGAACTCCAGGTTGAGCTTGAGTCATAGTAACATCAGCTTTAGAATTTGTTTTAATCCATATGAAGATAAGCCTACATTGTTTCTTGTGTCTGTAAGTGCTGAATTATTCATATGAATCCTTCAGAGCAGCCTTCTATAAATCAAACGGTGAGAACTGAACTGAGAATTGTAATGGTGAGAAATTCTGAGCTCCTAACCTGATTTACCTGAGCATTCTGTCAGTTATCTTTCTCCTGTTCTGACCCAATCATTCCTGGTGATTTAATAGCACCTAAATATAGCCCCAGAGACTCTTTCATTGCAGTGTGTGATCTTCAAGCTCTGTGATTTTAAAGCCTTGATAGAGTTAAAATTGAAATCTTGAAGTGCCATATCAGAGACCTTCTAGAGAATGTTTGAGTTGGTTCATCCAAATGCTTTCACTTGGTTAACAAAGTTGGCCTAATAAGGCTCTTCTGGAAACAGTTATTTGTGACAAAAGCATCTGATTTGACTTATTTTACAGAAATATTTTGTTATACCCTTTAATGATAATACAATGTTCTCCCCACTCCTTCTCAGGACAACTTGGTTTGTGTAAGGATTAAAATATTTTATATGGATGATAATCATTTATTTATGCTGATTTTCTATTGATTAATGGATCCTGACTTAAATTAAAGAAAGTAGGGAAAACCGCTAGACCATTCAGGTATGACCTAAATCAAATCCCTTATGATTATACAGTGGAAGTGAGAAATAGATTTAAGGGCCTAGATTGGTTAGATAGAGTGCCTGATGAACTATGCAATGAGGTTCGTGACATCGTACGGTAGACAGGGATCAAGACCATCCCCATGGAAAAGAAATGAAAAAAAAGCAAAACGGCTGTCTGGGGAGGCCTTACAAATAGCTGTGGAAAGAAGAGAGGCGAAAAACAAAGGAGAAAAGGAAAGATATAAGCATCTGAATGCAGAGTTCCAAAGAATAGCAAGAAGAGATAAGAAAGCCTTCTTTAGCAATCAATGCAAAGAAGTAGAGGAAAAGAACAGAATGGGAAAGACTAGAGATCTCTTCAAGAAAATTAGAGATACCAAGGGAACATTTCATGCAAAGATGGGCTCGATAAAGGACAGAAATGGTCTGGACCTAACAGAAGCAGAAGATATTAAGAAGAGGTGGCAAGAATACACAGAAGAACTGTACAAAAAAGATCTTCATGACCCAGATAGTCATGATGATGTGATCACTAATCTAGAGCCAGACATCTTGGAATGTGAAGTCAAGTGGGCCTTAGAAAGCATCACTATGAACAAAGATAGTGGAGGTGATGGAATTACAGTTGAGCTGTTTCAAATCCTGAAAGATGATTCTGTGAAAGTGCTGCACTCAATATGCCAGCAAATTGGGAAAACTTCAGCAGTGGCCACAGGACTGGAAAAGGTCAGTTTTCATTCCAATTCCAAAGAAAGCGAAAGAGGAGAGTGAAAAAGTTGGCTTAAAGCTCAACATTCAGAAAATGAAGATCATGGCATCTGGTCCCATCACTTCATGGGAAATAGATGGGGAAACAGTAGAAACAGTGTCAGACTTTATTTTGGGGGGCTCCAAAATCACTGCAGATGGTGACTGCACCCATGAAATTAAAAGACGCTTACTCCTTGGAAGAAAAGTTATGACCAACCTAGATAGTATATTCAAAAGCAGAGACATTACTTTGCCGACTAAGGTCCGTCTAGTCAAGGCTATGGTTTTTCCAGTAGTCATGTATGGATGTGAGAGTTGGACTGTGAAGAAAGCTGAGTGCCAAAGAATTGATGCGTTTGAACTGTGGTGTTGGAGAATATTCTTGAGGGTCCCTTGGACTGCAAGGAGATCCAACTAGTCCATTCTGAAGGAGATCAACCCTGGGATTTCTTTGGAAGGAATGATGCTAAAGCTGAAGCTCCAGTAATTTGGCCACCTCATGCGAAGAGTTGACTCATTGGAAAAGACTCTGATGCTGGGAGGGATTGGGGGCAGGAGGAGAAGGGGACAACCCAGGATAAGATGGCTGGATGGAATCACGGACTCGATGGATGTGAGTCTGAGTGAACTCGGGTGTTGGTGATGGACAGGGAGGCCTGGTGTGCTGTGATTCATGGGGTCGCAAAGAGTCGGACACGACTGAGCGACTGAACTGAACTGAACTGAACTGAATGGATCCTAAACGTTAGAGACTAGGAATTTGACCAAGAACCCTAATGCATTGATTAGAGGAGTAAGAAGTTGAGTACATTGAAAGTTAGATGTAAAGCTCTAAAAGTAATTTGAAACAATCACCAATATGATGCAAATGGTATTATGAAGATAAAACAAAAAGTTGGCCTTTGATTATGCTTTTTCTTATCTGCCTCAGAAGGCTGCTGTGAGGAAAAATAGGAAAGTGTCTTTGAAAGTGATCTGTAAGGTCTAAATGGCATCTCTGCCTTTACTGCCAATCTGTTTTACATAAGATCACCACACGAACCTTCTTAAAGCATCAGTTTGATGACTTAATTTCCCAGTCCAAGTGCCTTCAACTGCCCATTCCAATGTCCTCCTGATGAATCGGTTTTGGCTTCCCTTGGCTTTTAACAAGCATCATGCTGCCATTCTAGTCTTCCAGTTATTTTGCTATTCTAACCTTATATTCTTATGCTGCGGGATCATGTCTGGAATCTTCTGAGTTCCTGGACCAAATTTTCCATTGTCTCCTGGACATTTCCATTTGGTTGTCCCATAGTGACCCTAATTCCAAACGTGTTCCAAACTAAGATCATAACCCTTCCTTATATATTTTCCATTATCCATTTAGTGCCTAAACCATGAAATGGGGAGTTTGGGTTTTTGTTTTTTACCTGCACCTATCTCACAAGCCCACTGTCAATAAGTAATGGGAAATTTTGCTTTACCTGCCCTTCTCTCACAGGCAAACCCTCTTTATTCCCCACACCCATTAACTCTACCAGACATTTTTTCAGAGGTAATATCCTATAGTTCTTTTAGTGAACAAATATTGATGAATCACCTGCCATGTTTTATTGTTGCATAAGTTTTATATTGTTGCTAAAATATATTACTGCAAATTTGGTGTATTGAAACATTATTTTACTTTTGGAAGTTAGAAGTCTGATATGGATCTCACTGGGCTAAAATCAAGGTGTGGGCAGAGCTATGTTTCTCCTAAAGTCTCTGAATTTCTCCTGAATTTCAAAATTCATAACATCTACAAAGTAACTTTTGCCATATTAGGTAAAATATGAATAGGATGTGGAGGTCTTTGCTGGAGACAGAGGTGGTTACGTGAACATTATTCTGCCCATCCAAAGCAGTATGAACACAAGAGTCAATATGATGATACAATCCCTGTCCTCAAGGAGTCAAAGCAGTGAAATGAGTGGGTAGCTATTTTATATATATTCTGTAATTATTGCTGTGTAATTATAATAAATATAAATATAATTATATATTTATATAATAATATATATAGTATATATAAATATATAATTATATAAATATTATTATATAAATACAATAAAAATTTCTTTGGGAATCAGGGAAGGCTTTGGAATGAAGTGATATCTAAGACATACGATTAAAACTGTCTTTGAGATTTTTGTTACATTTTAGGAGGGAGAATAATGGCACCAAAATAAGTTTGGTACAGCAATTAAGATATTAATTACATCAATATGATTTTTTCACTTTTACAGCAGTCACCAGACCGGCTTAATATAGACATTAGTTCTCCCGCAAAGATACAAATGTGGGTACTCTATGTATGTGCTACATTTATACACATAATCTTTATATATATACAATATACCATTAAACAGATAACATCAGCTATAGAACCAACACATAAATGCAAGGCACTTTTCTATGGGCAGAATGGAATAGCAAATCAGGCAAAATTCTTCTGTCTAGGAACTCACACTTCAGAAGGGATACAGGACATGGGCATACATATTTACAAAAATATGAGGCAGAAAGAACTGACTGTCATAAGAAAGATATAGATACAGCATTGTGTATATAGAGCTTGAAGGTGAATACTTCCAACTTAAAGAAACCAAGGAAGCAACTTGCCTGGTGATGCAGTGATTAAGAATCTGCCTTGCAATGCAGGGGCCCTGGGTTCAATCCCTGGTCAGGGAACTAGATCCCACACATTGCAACCAAGGATCTTGTGTGCTGCATCTAAGACCCGACATAGCCAAATAAATAGAATAAAATGAATGATAAAAAGGAGAAACCAGGGAAGACTTTACAAATCATGCCTGATTTGAGTTGGAGAATTGAAATATGGGCAGTTGAACTTTTTCACTTTGGTGATGAGAAAAAAAAAAAAATTAAAAGGCCATGTGTGGTACTTCCCTGGTGGTCCAATGGTTAAGAATCTACCTTGTAGTGCAGGGGATGCAAGTTTGATCCCTGGGGGGGAGGGAACTAAGATCCCACATGCTGGGAAGCAACTAAGCCCTTGCACTGAAGAGTTTAATTAATTAATTTAAAATAAATCAATTTTTAAAAGTTATTTTATGAAAAGGCCATGTGCTCCACATTGCTCTTAGACAGAAGAGAGCAAAGTTCCTGTGGGGATCTTTGAGTCTTTGGAGATGAGAATTCTAATTATAATTTCACCTGCACTGAACAAAATTATTTATGCACTTCTATTGCTCCCACCAAATCTTCAGAGGGATCTTTCTGCTGCAGTTTGGTAAGGGAAATATAGAGAAATAAATCACATACTTTGTCAGAAAGGGACAGATTAAGAAATTTACAAGGGGGAAACGTACAATTACTGAATATTTTCTAGAGGGAAAACAGAAATATTTATACCTTTGGGAAATTATATTACAATAATTCATTTGGTATATATTAAGCACTGACTCTGCAAAACACTGTGAGAGATGATTTGGGGAATACAAGTATTTTAAGACATAGTCCTTATTTTTAATTCTTCTATTTGGGGAGGAAAAAACAGAGATTGAGTACATGATAAAACTGTATATTTCATGTTACATGGCTAGGATACAACTTGGATCAATTTTAGTGGGTCTGATTTGGGAATGCTCATGAGAGAGAGAACAACCAAGTCTGACCTAGAAGAATAAGCAGGGTTACAATAGATTAAGGCATGGTCACTGGAAAAAGGTTAAACTTGTAGGGATAAAATTTTGGCAAAAAGAATCACAGGTGAAAAATCATGGAGGTAGAGTAGTCAAGACATTTTCAGGGACTTACATGTCATTTTCTTTTACCAAATCTGAACTGAGCAGTAATTTCAGGGAGTAAACTGAAAAGAAGATGGTCCCTGACTTCAATGAGTTTACAGCCTTGATGAGGGTACAGAGAAAGACAATTAAGTAAAGTGTGATTTATGTTGTGGCAGAGATAAAGCAGAAAACCCAGTTTTTGCCTTTTTAGAAGTCACGAAGAGCAAAGGGAGGTGCCCAGTGCCATTTGAGCTGAGTCCTAAGGGATGACCTTGAGCTGGCCAACAGATGAGCAGGGAGATGGAGTTGTCTGCTTAAAAACCCAGAGCACAAACAGCACAATGCATTTGAAGAACTTGAGAACATTTCTTTGTGATTGAAGTCCAGGCCTTTGGGAGAAGAAGATGAAGAAACTTATTGATATTGATAGCAGTTGGACCATATGGGATTTTGGAGACTATGTTCAAGGTTGTTTTAGCATCCAGATTAGAGTGATTGAGAGTGAAAACTATAAAATGGAATTGGGAGGCTTCCCTGGTGGCTCAGTGGTGAAGAATTCACCTGCCAATGCAGGAGACATGTGTTCAATCCCTGATCTGGGAAGATCCCACATGCCGCAGAGCAACTAAGCCCATGAGCCACAACTATTAAGCCTGTGCTCTAGAGCATGGGAACCACAACCATTGAGCCCACATGCCTCACCTACTGAAGCCTGCACGACCTAGAGCCTGTGCTCAGCAGCAAGAGAGGCCACTGCAATGAGAAGCAACTACAGGTAGGCCCCACTTGCTGCCAGCTAAAGAAAAGACTCAGCACAGTCTAGTTTTGTGTAGACTAGGTTGAAGACAGTCTTGGCAATGGAGTGACCTTAGCTAAGTAAATGCAACTGATGGGTCTTTTTATCTAACATACAGAAGAGTAGTTTAATGATTGACCAAGATATTCAAGGCTGAGTCCTCACAAGAGAAAACTAATCTCGAGTCTTAATTCACCTCTCCATTTTACTGTTTTTGCTGGTCTACATAGCAAAGAAAGGCTTCCCTGGTGGCTTAGTGGTAAAGAATCTACCTGCCAATGCAGGAGACTCAGGTTCTATCCCTAGGTCAAGAAGATCTCTGGAGAAGGAAGTGGCAACCCACTCGAGTATTCTTACCTGGGAAATCCCATAGACAGAGGAGCCTGGTGGGCTGCAGTCCATGGGGTCATAAAGGGTCAGACATGACAGTGACTTAACAAGAACAATAGCATAGCAAAGAAAGGATAAAGTATTTTCTGATAGATGAGCATAATTATCTCCATGTCAAATGTATATAAAGCTATAGTTTTATATGTCTTAGTTTTTGGTAAAAAGAACTTTCCAATTTAGGACATGGAAAATGTAGCTTAACGTAGAATTTGAACTGTGGGGAATTCGAGGAGGAAATAGAAGAGCTTGAATCCTAATTAATGAATATCATCTTGACCACTGTTTCCTCCCTCTTTAGATTTTTTTTTTTTTCTGAAGATGATGATTCATCAGCTTCAGCTATAATTATTCAGGACTTCAATCTTTCCCAATGGTTTACAGCTCTTGAAACAGACATGTGTTCTTATGTTCAAACTGTTGGTTGCTAGAGGAAAATATTTCTTAAACTTCTCCCTCCCTCCTTAACGCATCTTTTCACATCTGCTGGGCATCCCAGTTTTTTTCCCTTTCTCTTCCTCGCCTAACTCTCCAAAATGTTTTATTCTAAACTGTGCATATATCCCTAAGCTCTTTCATTTTGTCTGGAACATGATATAGTCTCAGTGTAGAATGGCAACCTGATGTAGACATAAGATATAACGAATGCTAAGTGTACTTAGATCATCAACTAAAGAGTTCCTTCTATATACAGTCTTATTCACACAATACACAATTATCCTTTCATCACTTTTAAAAACATGCACAGCTCCATTGCATGAACTCACTCATGTTGCTAAAAGCCTCATGAAAATCTGAACAAAAATAGTTTCCATTAGATATTCTCCACCTCTAATGTGGAACCTTTCCTGTATCACTTCCGTTTAGTTTTTTCTTCTTTTTTGTAAAATAACTAATTGCTGTTCCTAGGCTCTTTAGGACTTAAGGTAAAAAAAAAAATACTAATAAGTCACAACAATAGTGTGGGTTCCAAGAATCAATCTCAAATAGAGACGGCTAGAGAATTAGAGATGACATAGACATCTTGGGCAGTGGACAAAGAAATAAAGAAACAATTAAATAAGATCTTTATCAGTAGCAGGGGGAAAAGTGATTAGAGAACTGTCTGTTGCTGTATAATTTGGGAAGAAACTCAAGACCATCACCTAGGGTATTTTTTATTGGAGTGTAGTTGCTGTACAATGTTGTGTTAGTTTCTGCTATACAATGAAGTGAACCAGTTATACGTATGTGTTTGTGTGTATATATATATACGTATGCATGCATATATCCCCTTCCTATTGCATCTTCCTCCCACCCGTATCCAGCCAACCCCTCTGGGTCACCACAGAGCACCAAGCTGAGCTCCCTGCACTATACGGCAGGTTCCCACTAGCTAGCTATGATACATGATAGTATATATAGTGTATCTTAAAGTTGTTAAGACAAACACCTTTGTCTTTAAGATACCCTACTTGGTAGAAATTCCTTGCAATTCTGTGGTAGCGTCTATCAGGCACTGGTTTAGGTTTGTAAAACCAGGAGCAGGTGAAGGTGTACTTTTGTTGTTGGTCTTTTCTGACTCCAGTCTAGATCAAACTACTTACCCGTCACAGATTATTTTCTTACTATTGATTTTTTTCTGATTATAGGACTCTGCAAACTTGTTGTTTTTAAGCTAGTTTAATAGTAAGTGGTAGTTAGAAAATATGGTCTGTAGATGTGAAGTATATATAAAACATATATACTTAATAACACAAAGCCCCATGATGCCTTTCTGTAGACTGGGATCATAAGCCAGAGGACCTCCCTTTCACTGACTAGATGGTTTTAAACTCCTTGGGGATTTCCCATCTGGATGTAAGATGTCACATACTAAGGCAACAAGCGGGTTTTAGTCATAAGCACACAAGATAGACAGAGGTAGGAACAATCCACATGAGGTTTCTACATGCTCTTCTACAGTCTTGTAGATTTCAGAAACTAAAGCTAAAAAGTTCCCAGTTTTACAACAGCATCCATTTTACTCAGGCCTGAAATCTTGACTTACCTGGTGAAAAAAAAAAAAAGCTAATTCCTCCTTACCTGTTATGTCAATATAACTTTTAAATGGATCAAAAAAATTAAACTTTAAATAACCAGGCTGTAAATACAGAAGAAAATATGAGCAAATTAACAAAAAATTCTTGGAATGGGAAATGTCTTTCTAAGCAAGACACAAAATCCAGAAAACACAAAGGAAACACTAACACACTTAAATAACGAAACACACTCATTTCTTCCCAGCACGAAATAACATAAAATTCAAAGGAAAATTGAGCAAAATTATTTACAACACACATGACAAAAAGTACTGATTTTATTTATCTGTAGAGAGCTCTTATGATTCCATAAGAAGAGATTAATAAATAGAAAAATATACAAAGTAAAGGAAGACATTTAATATAAAAAGAAATACAATGGTCTATATGCATAAGAAAAGATGTTTTACCTCAATTAAAAAAACAAATTAATACAATAATGACTTTTCACTCATATTAAAATGGAAAAGATAAAAAAGTAATAATTGCATTTTTGGCCATAGTGGAGGGAGATGGGTACTCTAATACACTGTTGGTGGGAGTGTATGTTTGCATAACATCTTTGAAAATCAATCAGGAAATAGTCAAATAAGAAAAAATATCCTCTGATACAACCTTATTCTTACAACCTGCTTGTAAGAATTATCCCTCAAGTGTGTATTTCCATTCATGTGAACAAACAGATGTTCAAGGATTACATTTTGTGTAATACTTTTTGCTTTTTTCTGTAATAACAATGATCATTCTGTTTGTTCTGAGTTTTCTACATCCTTCTCAAGTTCAGAAAAAAAAATTAAATCCATACCAATGCTATATTTTTTTTCACATGCTGAAACATAGCAAATACTCCATTTTATATTCAAGACCTCTCTCTCATGGTCCCCAGTGACACATCTGAGCTGTACTCGTTTTCTGGTCTCCTGAGCAGTTCTGTCTGTTCTCTCCTTCTGTCTCTTAAAGCCATGACTTCTTGAATTGATACACCTGGATCAATATTTTGTTTATATATAAAATTCTAAGTAGATCATTAATTTGTTCAATGTCTTCCATTTCCAGCGCTGATGTTGAGATCCCCTTTTCTTTGTCTCTAGAAGCTTTAGAAACTTTTCTTCTGATGCCCTGACATTTCATGACTATATGCCTTGATGGAGTGCCCTGTCCATTACACTAGGCAATGGTAGGTTCTTTCATTTGATAAAATCATATCCTTTAAGGCTGAAACATTTTCATGTATTACCTCTTTTATTGCAATTCTTTTTATTTCATTGTAAATTATGATACAGGTGCAGAAAAACCTCACGAAATAAGTGTTTGTTTAATAATACGTCATTATAAGAAAAATACTCTGGAAAAAAACACCCAGATTGAGAAACAGAACTTTGCAGACCTCCTCAAAAGTCCTTCACGTGCCCTATCCCAATCACAACTTCTTTTCTCTCCTTTAAATTAACACCATCTTAGGTGTTTGTTATTCATCTTGCTTTTCTTTATATTTTTTCACCCAAGGGTACTTTCTTAAGCACTTTTCTAGTTTTTTTTAAGTTTTCTTTTAATCTACATATCTCACCATAATTTTTCCTGCAATTTTTTGTTGAAGAAGGCAGAAATTTTAATTGAGAAAATTTCCTATATGGTTTAACTGCTCTTTTGACCTTTATACTTCTCAGTAGTTGCACCTAGAGATCTAATCAGATCCAGGTTCACTTTTGGGTGCAAAATTTCTTCAGAGTTGATGGATTTCCATCCAGAGGCACATCATGACAGGTTGTTTCTATTTTTATAAAGATACTAATGCACAATAGTTAGAACTATTAATTTATCAGAAGTGAGAAAATATAAAATTGTAATACAATCATCCTTCTTTTATTGGCTGAAATAATTCTATAAAGAATAAATTCTTTGCATCTACAACTTGGCTACCTAGTAATATAATTCACAGAGGAGTGATAGGACAAATTCTTTAAGGCTTCTTTTTATTTATCAGTTTTCAAAACAATGAACTGAACTCCAGTTATTATCCATAAGTGACAGAAGAGATTTTATTTCAAATCTATTATTGACTTATGAATTTTGATCAATTGAAATTATCCTTATCAATATTCACATTGTCCCATCTTTAGATAGTGAGATCTTCAAGTTGACTCCTGAGTCCTTCAGATATACTTATAGAAGTCTTTGGCAAGATGTTCCAGATTCATCTATTACAGTTTGTTCCCCAGGTCTCTCTTTCTCCTTTCTCTCTCTGTTTAATTTTAAAGTAGTGAACATTATTTGAAGACCACAATTCAAACTCTGGAGCTGCTCATTGCTACTGACTTGATGATTCCTTGCATAACTTTTTGTTTATTCTGAAACTTCCATTTTAAAATCCAAAACCATAGCACTTTTATTTAACCTGTTCTATCTTGCATCAACATATCCTTCCTTCCACATTAAGATTCAGTTCAGTTCAATTCAATCACTCAGTCATGTCCGACTCTTTGCAACCCCATGAGTTGCAGCACGTCAGGCCTCCCTGTCCATCACCAACTCCCGAGTTCACTCAGACTCACGTCCATCAAGTCGGTGATGCCATCCAGCCATCTCATCCTCAGTTGTCCCCTTTTCCTCCTGCCCCCAATCCCTCCTAGCATCAAAATCTTTTCCAATGAGTCAACTCTTCACTTGAGGTGGCCAAAGTACTGGAGCTTCAGCTTTAGCATCATTCCTTCCAAAGAAATCCCAGGGTTGATCTCCTTCAGAATGGACTGGTTGGATCTCCTTGCAGTCCAAGAGGCTCTCAAGAATCTTCTCCAACACCACAGTTTAAACGCATCAATTCTTTGGCACTCAGCTTTCTTCACAGTCCAACTCTCACATCCATACATGACCACAGGAAAAACCATAGCCTTGACTAAACGGACTTTTGTTGGCAAAGTAATGTCTCTGCTTTTGAATATGCTATCTAGTTTGGTCATAACTTTTCTTCCAAGGAGTAAGCATCTTTTAATTTCATGGCTGCAGTCACCATCTGCACTGATTTTGGAGCCCCCCAAAATAAAGTCTGACACTGTTTCCACTGTTTCCCCATCTATTTCCCAAGAAGTGATGGGACCGGATGCCATGATCTTCATTTTCTGAATGTTGAGCTTTAAGCCAACTTTTTCACTCTCCTCCCTCACTTTCATCAAGAGGCTTTTGAGTTCCTCTTCACTTTCTGCCATAAAGGTGGTGTCATCTGCATATCTGAGGTTATTGATATTTCTCCCGGCAATCTTCATTCCAGCTTGTGCTTATTCCAGCCCAGCGTTTCTCATGATGTATTCTGAATAGAAGTTAAATAAGCAGGGTGACAATATACAGCCTTGATGTACTCCTTTTCCTATTTGGAACCAGTCTGTTGTTCCATGTCCAGTTCTAACTGCTGCTTCCTGACCTGCATACGAGTTTCTCAAGAGGCAGGTCAGGTGGTCTGGTATGCCCATCTCTTTACTGGTTCTCAAAACAGTGGAAATGATTGAATTAGCATATCACAATATTGTTTGTTTGCTGTAACCCTCACTACACAGGTAAAAATTTGTGTAGCAATAGCACTATTACCAAACCTAATATGATTGCTGAAAGTAATGAAAATTTTGCAAGTGATTTTCCTTTCTCCTCACATTTTTTATAGTTGTATTATGTTTCCATTGTCAAAGCATGTAGCTATTGTCCAATGTACTCTCTACTTTATAATCCTCATTTAGTCATAGTCATATGAGTGAATATACATATAATGTTCAACATCAGTCTTTACATCAATGTCTTCTTTCTGTTTGTCTGGGATAATTTTCTGGTACATTTCTCAGGGAATGTTCATGGAAAAAATATTCCCTGAGTTCTTGAATGTTGTTAATCATTTGTCTATGGCCTTCATAGCTGTATCTTAAGTAAAGTTAGTTTATGTCTGAATATAAAAGTCATTGGCTCACATTCTCTTTCCTTGAACATATTACATATGATAATCAATTTTCTTCTGGCATAAAACAGTGCTTTGGAAAAGTCTGATGATAACCTCATTATGAGAGTCTCCATCATAAAAAATTTGACCTTATTACCTGGATATAAATACCCAAAGAGTTGTTTCTTTTATTTCCGATAATCTCACTAAAATAGAATATGTCTTAATATCATTTTGATCAGTTTTCTCCAGTATTCAGAGCATTCTTTCAAAATGTAATTTCAAATCTTTTTCTATTACATTTTCTGAAATTACACTTTTATTGTATTAATTTTGTTCTGTGTTTTGGTTTCCTTTTAAGAAGATTCCATATACACATATATTGAGTCTCATTTGTCTACCTCCTTATTTGCCATTTATACTTGAATCATTTTCCTTTTTCCTTCTTTTCATCTTTATTTATGGACTTTTTTTCTCCTTTTTACCCTACCAGTCCATTCTGAAGGAGATCAGACCCTGGGATTTCTTTGGAAGGAATGATGCTAAAGCTGAAACTCCAGTACTTTGGCCACCTCATGCGAAGAGTTGACTCATTGGAAAAGACTCTGATGCTGGGAGGGATTGGGGGCAGGAGGAAAAGGGGGCGACAGAGGATGAGATGTCTGGATGGCATCACTGACTCGATGGACATGAGTCTGGGTGAACTCTGGGAGTTGGTGATGGACAGGGAGGCCTGGCATGCTGCGATTCATAGGTCGCAAAGAGTTGGACACGACTGAGCGACTGAATGGAACTGAACTGATGTGCTTGAAATTGTTTAAAAAATTTTATTTGATGTATTAAGATTTTAATTCCAATTTCTTATCCTTTCCTTATGATTTATACTATTTTTATAAATTCTTCCCTATTTCAAGGTATGACAATATTTTCTTATATGTTCATCTGAAACATTTGAAGTTTGCTTTTCACATTTATACTTTTAATTTATGTAACTTTTTGAGTGTAGTGTGACATAGAGATAATTTTCTGTCATGCAGATAGCCATTTTTAGCTGAAGAGTTTTCCTTTTCTCTTGATTTATAATGTTGCTCTGGCATACACCAAATTCCTCCTTTTTCATTGATCTGTTTATGAGTTCACTATTATTCTCCATTTGTACCTCTGAATCGATACTACAGTATTTTAATTAAAACAGCTTAATAGCAACTCTTGAATTATGGTAGGTGAATTTGTTGCTCCTTATTCTTTTGCTTCAAAATAATCTTGGTTATTTTTGATCTTTACCCATCTAAGGTTTGGAAACAAACAAACATACCCTGATGCAATTTTGATTAGTTTGGATTCATGGATAAATTCAAACAGTTTTATTTATTTACTTTATCTCATAAAGCAGACATATTACATGCTCCTGTGGAGCATTTCCAGATACCTTAAAAAAGAATATATACATTTTCTCCTCCACGTCCACACATAGGCAATACACATTTGCACATTATTCATATATGAATGTAATATTTGTAGGAATATATATATATATATATAAATTAGTAACTGTCAATGTTTCTGGGGAAGGAATTAGGATTTGAAGTGAGAGAGATGATTACTTTAAAATATATTATTCTATTTGGATTGTTTTACCTTGTTCATGAGTCATTTTTTTGTATGAAACAATCCCATTTGAAGACTACAGTTGCCTGGCCTAAATCAGCATCTAAACTATGACAGATTTTCAGTATAAGAATTGGGCAAAGTATTAAAGTAGCAGAACCACATTCTTTTTCTATGATACCATTTACCATAAAAGCGCTAGCCACTCAGAAATCTTTAAATAGAAGTTATAGAGTAATTACCCTAATTTTCCTACTAAAGATGACTATGATGCCATTCAAATATTTTAAATGAAAGAAAATCAGTTCTTGAAATTTACCTGATAATGCCTCTGGCTATATGTGTAGACAAAACGAAGAATTAAATCGTTTAGTTGTTATTAATGGGTGTACACATGCTATAGTTTATTCACTTTTCTGTCATAAATAGCTCAATGACCTACATGTAATAGATCTTTAATATTTTTAAAATAATTATTTAATGAGTAAGTGCATGGAAAACAACTGATGGCTGCTTTGAGGGTGATGTGTGGCAGTTTGCTGTGGGGTGTAAATATAAAACCTAGAATATAATAGGCACTCAGCAAATGTAGCTACTACTGTTCTCAGTACTATACATACTACTTCTATACTTATTACTCCAAAGCTTTGTTCTCATCCTGAGTCTGGACAGTGCATTTGTTAATGGTCTGGGTCAAGAAAGAAGGAAGTTTACCATTTTGATGGATTTCATTCCTCTTGGATGGAAAGATTTTCAGGTGGCATTTAATGGTGTTCAATATCCTAAAGACGAGGTAAACAAATTATCAAGGACAAGATAAAGGTAGAATTTTCTTAATGGCTGTATGTGTGTAAGATTTTAAAGAGTCTTAATAGGGAAAATGTCTCAGTCTGAATTGCTAGTGTACTATGACCACTAAAGAAGGTAATACCAATATAAATTATACTTAAAAATAGTTTCTACGATGAGGATATTTAAAGTGGTGTTCTATGAAATAGAGATCAACCTGTACTTGAAGGGTTTGCTATGTTCAACTCTTGACATCAAACTTTCTGAAAAGTTTGGTAGTATATTCAAAAAATAGTGTTCAGAATGATGTATTGAAAATTGAAAATTTTCTTTGGAGAAGAAAATAATTCATGAAAGATATAATAACTGACTTAAAACAAAAAGGAACAGTAGATCATAATAAGGAAGAAATTCGAAACAGTCCCATATGTAGTAGGCTGCTTTAGAATTCCAGGCTGATAGTATTAGATAGGGTTGACAACCACATGTTAGGACTGTAGAAGAGTATTAAGTTAAGTGGTTGGATCAGATGAGCTTTAAGTTGAATATTTTGTATCCCATGATCTATTTTGGCCTAATAAAGGGTGAGTTTAGATACAGCAGTTTTATTATTAGAAATAATTGTTACACATTTGCCTCTGTTGATGGACTTGCTCAACAGAACTCATATATTTCTGGTAACTCAACAAATGTTTTATGTTTACTATTTTGAGACATATCAGAGAGATAAAACAAGATATTGCATAATAATGTGGTATAGTTGGTAGCACAGAAGGTAATCTGAGTAGTTTAAGGGTTTAAACCTATTCCTGGTGTGGTAATTATTATTTGTTATTGGGTAAATCACAGAGTTGGCTCATGTGTTTAACACTCAGCACATTGTCTGGCACACCTTGCATACCATTTGGTGAGTGAATAGATGTCTAATTTCTCTCATTGCTTGACTGGTGGTCACTAGCTTCCAACCTGCCTGAGGCATTGCTTATTGACCAACCTAGATAGCATATTCAAAAGCAGAGGCATTACTTTGCCAACAAAGGTCCGTCTAGTCAAGGCTATGGTTTTTTCCAGTGGTCATGTATGGATGTAAGAGTTGGACTGTGAAGAAAGCTGAGCACTGAAGAATTGATGCTTTTGAACTGTGGTGTTGGAGAAGACTCTTGAGAGTCCCTTGGACTGCAAGGAGATCCAACCAGTCCATTCTAAAGGAGATCAGTCCTGGGTGTTCTTTGGAAGGACTGATGCTAAAGCTGGAACTCCAGTACTTTGGCTACCTCATGTGAAGAGTTGACTCATTGGAAAAGACTCTGATGCTGGGAGGGATTAGGGGCAGGAGGAAAGGGGGACGACAGAGGATGAGATGGCTGGATGGCATCACCAACTCGATGGACGTGAGTTTGAGTGAGCTCCGGGAGTTGGTGATGGATAGGGAGGCCTGGTGTGCTGCGATTCATGGGGTCGCAGAGTCGGACACGACTGAGCCACTGAACTGAACTGAACTGAATTGAAGACTTTCCCCACAAATTCCACAACTTTGAAGAAGAAGCCATAAATAAAAATGGGAGAAGGCATCTGAATGGAAGCTGCAGGAACTGGGAGTTGGAGGGGGGTGGGGGGAGATTTCCTGTAGTAGAGGAATTCCAATCTGAGAGGGAAGCTGAGTGTTTTCAGGAGAGAAATAGAAATGTCTAAAGGGAGATACAAAGCAACTTTCCAGGATGGGAGCAGTACAAAAGTCTTCAAATTATGATACTCCATTAGAAAATATTGCTTTCATATGCACATTTACAGAATATATTTGGGACTTTTTTTTTTTTTGAACTTAAAAATAACATTCTTTCACCTGTAAGGAAATGTAAAAATATAATGAGAAAATGAAATAATACCAACATGAAATCCTACTAACATCAAAATCCTTTCATGGAAAGTAATACTCTGAAAATGTGTTTTTGAACTGTTTATTTGGTACTGATACATATGTGGCCACAGAGACCAGCAAAGAAAGCAATGACAACCATTTTTAACAGTCTGAAAATACTGGTCTTTAGACCATGCATAGGGAAATTCTATGATGTCCTATTTGTTTACTGTACTTCCATCTTGGGCAATATTCAGATGAGAGATACCACACTTCACTTAGTCTTCCCTACCAAGGTCATTACTGATTAGATTGTACAAGGCTAGAAATATCTCTCTCTAGATTTTATTTTTGTGACACAAAATAAAATTTTGTGATTTTATCTACTGACACAATTTAACCAAGACTTGGGTCAAGTTTTAAACTTGGTGCTTCTTTCTAATTATGATTAATCTTATTCTCTAAGGAAAATAAATTATGGTTTAATGGGTTTTGTTCAAATCCCTGTGTATCATACAACTCTGCTTTTAAAAGCAACTATTTGGAGGCAAGAAGTCATAAATTAAAAATTGAGAAGCTTTTCTTCTTTTCTTTCTCCTTCAGTTCCTCACTCCCCTTTTGCTTTTTCTCCTCTCTCTCTCTTTTGACAAGCTGTGTAACAACTGTATCCAAGTTCCCAAACTTTACTCTCCAAATTCTTTCCCTGCCTTTACCAAGAGGTGAACAGATCATAAAATATCATTGTTTTCATCAAATCAGAACTGTCAGCATATGTGTGGGCAATAGAAAGAAGTTGCAAGGAAACATTTATTTTGGAAATGTTTTGGGGTGTGTCAAGCAAAGAAAAAATTATTTCTGAGTTTAAAAATGGCCAACACAACTTGGAAAACATGGTAATATTTATTTGTGATGATGAATTTGTTTTAATGAAAGCCACGGATGTCAAAACACAAACTGAAACATGACAACCCAATGGCCTTTTATTAAAAAAAAATGACATATGTCCCATTAATATGCTAATGATAAGTGCAGAGAGGGATGAATCAAAAACACTAAAATCCTTCTAAACACACCATCTAATACAGATATCAATTCTGGATATGGCATTCAAAAATAGTTTCTCTGCTTTAATTTCATCTGCTGAGTTTTTGTAACTGTATTTGTACAAGTTTCTTTAAAGCTCTAATTATTATCATTCATTTCAACACAAAACTGCTAGCACTTTGGCTTGACTTTTCAGAGAACTAAATTCTGTCACATTGATACATATGTAGAGAGATATATTAATACAATATCATTTGTCATTTGTAAATATATGAGTCTGAAAGGGCCATCATAAATATTCTATAAACCATATAGTTCCTAAGCCATATATACCATATGGTATATATAATGACTGACTAGAAAAAAATTACATAACTGTTTGATTTATAATTGTTGCTGACAACTCAGACTTCTTTTACATTAAAATTATTTATTTGAAAAAAAAAGTTTGCTATAGATTTAAATTTCTACATGTACCATTAAATAAAATGCTAAATAATTGCTGTTATCCAGAAACTCACCTTGTTCTGTCCAGAAGTCATTTGGACCTATTTGGTAACATACAAAAATCAAACTAAATGTAAGAAAAGACTTTTTTAAATATAATTTTCTTACTGAAAACTTATAAGATGGTCATCCAATTATACCTTTTAAATTGAATTATTAGGAGCTGCAAATTAAAAAAAGACAATAATGTTCATAAATAAAATCCTAGAAGAAAGGCACTTATGCCCTGCACATGGTTATTCTACTTTGTAGATGCTACAACCGTTTTCAAATTGAGCTGGTTTCTGGCTTGCATACAAATGCAGCAAAGTGTCAGAATAAAACCAAATCAGAATGCTTATGGAAAATAATCAAGCTGGTTACTAAATACGTCACCTCAGTAGGAAATTTCTTTAGTGACTTCTGATGGAAATTTGTAGTGCATGCTGCTATATCAAGTGCAGGAGAGGTATAAGGCTGTTGGAGAAATTCCCTTAGTTTATTGACCTAAAAACCAAAGCAACTGTCGTAACAATAAAGCTTGACAAGATAATTAAATGAATGATAACAAAATCTCAGCAGGGAAGTGCCCATTAATTAAATTTATTTGGGAGCATGTTTTCACAAGTATAACCAAATTATCTAATTTTCACTCACATTAAAAAGTGATAGTCTATAACAACTAATTACTAGAAATGAAGGGGAAGGCCAGTACTTTGAACCAATAACACAGAAGAAAACAAACTTCAGAGGATTGCCATGATATTTGACAGCTTCCTAAGAACTCCATTTATCATTTTACCCTGTGAAAGTATTTCTGTGAAACTCGCCAAAGAAAAGAATCCCAGTAAGTTCTACATAGCAGTGTCTTTAAAACTGGAACACAAAACCACGTTCTTTGAGTCTTTTCATTACATTAACATGTGTCATTATAAATATGTCAAGAGGTGAAATAAATGAGAAGAATATGTTATAGAAAAAACAATTGAGTTTTGGCATTTCTTTTCTGTAAGAAGATTACTGGCATCCTTGCTATATTCTTTAGTATTATGTATGGTTGATTGTTTTTAAAAATTTCACTGCTGCTTTCATGTGGTACAGATCAAAAAAATTAGAATTAAAGCATTATTTGGTCAATTTTCAAATTTGAAATGAAGAATAAAATAATCTATATGTTACTCAAATTTTCTGCTCTGAGCTATTAGCATGATCTCTCCAGATTCAAGCTGGGTATTTTTCATGCTATAGCAAATGATTTTCCAATTTCTTACAGTTAATAATGGAACTCATGAGAAATCTGTAGTAGTCAAGTAGATTTTGTTCACAGTCAACATATTCAACAAAAATTTAAAACTCTGAGAATTGTTACTTTTATATTGCTAATCCCATTCTCTAAAACAACATTAAACCGTTGATAAATATTTGACAATAATTTGTGTAATAGCTATACAATGAAATCAGATCATGAACTTTTTATTACCAAATTTAGAAGTAAGTTGAAGAAAGTAGGAGAAACCACTAGACCATTCATGTATGACCTAAATCATATTCCTTATGATTATACAGTGGAAGAGACAAATAATTCAAGGAAGTAGATCTGAGAGAAAGAGTGTCTGAAGAACTATGGATGGAGGTTCATGACATTGTACAAGAGGTAGTGATCATGACCATCTCCAAGAAAAAGAAATGCAGAAAGGCAAAATGGTTGTCTGAGGAGGCATTACAAATAGCTATGAAAAGAAGAGAAGCGAAAGGAAAAGGAGAAAAGGAAAGATATACCCATTTGAATGCAGAGTTCCAAAGAATAGCAAGGAGAGATAAGAAAGCCTTCCTCACTGATCAATGCAAAGAAATAGAGGAAAATAATAGAATAGGAAAGACCAGAGATCTCTTCAAGAAAATTAGAGATACCAAGGGAAACATTTCATGCAAAGATAAAAGATGGGCACAGTACAGGACAGAAATTGTATGGACCTAAAAGAAGCAGAAGATATTAAGAAGAGGTGGCAAGAATACACAGAAGAACTGTACAAAAAAGATCTTCAAGACCCAGATAACCACAATGGTGTGATCACTCACCTAGAGCCAGACATCCTGGAATGCAAAGTCAAGATTACGAACAAAGCTAGTGGAGGTGATGGAATTCCAGTTAAGCTATTTCAAATCCTATAAGATGATGCTATGAAAGTTCTGCACTCAATATGCCAGAAAATTTGGAAAATTCAGCAGTGGCCACAGGACTGGAAAAGGTCAGTTTTCATTCTAATCCAAAAGAAGGGCAATGACAAAGAATGTTCAAACTACTGCACAATTGCACTCATCTCACACACTAGCAAAGTAATGCTCAAAAGTCTTTAAGCCAGACTTCAACAGTACATGAACCATGAACTTCCAGATGTTCAAGCTGGGTTTAGAAAAGGCAGAGAAACCAGAGATAAAATTGCCAACATCTGTTGGATCACCAAAAAAGCAAGAGAATTCCAGAAAAGCATATACTTCTGCTTTATTGACTATGCCAAAGCGTTTGACTGTGTGGATCACAACAAACTGTGGAAAATTCTGAAAGAGATGGGAATGCCAGACCACCTTACCTGCCTCCCAAGAGATCTGTATGCAGGTCAAGAAAGAACAGAAGTGAACATGGAACAACAGACTGGTTCCAAATAGGGAAAGGAGTACGTCAAGGCTGTATATTGTCACCCTGCTTATTTAACCTATATGCAGAGTACATCATGCAATATGCCAGGCTGGATAAAGCACAGGCTGAAATCAAGATTGCTGGGAGAAATATCCCCAAACTCAGATATGCAGATGACACCACCCTTATGGCACAGCAAAGAACTAAGGAGCTTCTTGATGAAAGTGAAAGAGGAGAGTGAAAAAGTTGGCTTGAAACTCAACATTCAGAAAACTAAGATCACAGCATCCAGTCCCATCACTTCATGGCAAATAGATGGGGAAACAATGGAAAGAGTGAGACTTTATTATTTGGGCTCCAAAATCACTGCAGATGGTTACTGCAGTCATGAAATTAAAAGACGTTTGCTCCTTGGAAGAAAAGCTATGACCAACCTAGGCAGCATATTCAAAAGCTGATACAGCACTTTGCTAACAAAGGTGTATATAGTCAAAGCTTTCGTTTTTGCAGTAGTCATGTATGGATGTGAGAATTCGACTCTAAATAAAGCTGAGTGCCAAAGAACTGATGTTTTTGAACTGTGGTGTTGGAGAAGACTCTTGAGAGTCCCTTGGAAAGCAAGGAGATCCAACGAGTCCATCCTAAAGGAAATGAGTTCTGAATATTCATTGGAAGGACTGATGCAGAAGATGAAACTCCAATACTTTGGCTACCTGATGCGAAGAACTGACTCACTGAAAAAGACCCTGATGCTGGGAAAGATTGAAAGTGGGAGAAGAAGGGGACAACAGAGGATGAGATGGTTGGATGGCCTCACCCACTCGATGGACATGGAGTTTGAGAAAGTTCCTGGATTTGGGGAGGGACAGGGAAGCCTGGAGTGCTGTAGTCCATGGGGTCACAAAGAGTTGGACATGACTGAGCGACTGAACTGAACTGAACTGAACTGAAGACAATGAAATAAAGTTAATTTTGGCTTAATGTTTGTATAAATTGTAAGCGGCCTTGGCTACTTGCAGTTTCAGCACAGGCAGGGAAGTATGAATTAATATGTGATGACAAAAATATTCTTTTAATTTTGTGACTTGTTTTCTAAAGAAAATCATCATCTAAATAAATATATTTAAAACATTTGGGTAAAATCTAATCACATTATTCAAAATACTTATTGCAATTTAAAATTTTTTTCAGCTTTAAAAACAGCTCTTCATATTCTATTTATTGTGGGACATCATTTTACATTCAGAAAAGTAGCTGCTGTAATATAAAACTAGAAACTAATGCTCACAATGATGACATCATGACCTCAAACAGTAATAAAAGTTAGAGCTGCTTTATCTTTCACAAAGTTTTTGCTACATTAATAAAAACAAAATAGGGCTATGGTTTGTTTTCCTAGGTCATTTCCCTAAATTAGTATAAAATAAGTGTCTGTTTTGATAGCTAGGTAGATCGAGTAACAGATAAGTTTAGAGCAACAGATAAGTAGATATAAATAAGGCCATCATTAAAATAGAATGGTTTTGCTAACTGAAGTAATGCATATGAAAGATTTCATTTATATCTTATTTTGTTTTCATTTCTATTTTTGTCTTTATCTTTTGTTTAATCAATATAGTAAAAGACAGTTTTCTGATTAAACAATATTTAAGATGCAAAACAATTCTTTATGTTTACATTGGCAGTTCACAGCCTAAAAGCATAATCACATCAGGCAAAAACTGAACATAGACCGCTCTGGATTTTGAAGACTTTTTTTTTCTTCCAATAGATTTTTATTTGAAGCTATGGAGCAACATCTACATTTTACTGATAGTTAATAATTGGAAGGGGGAATTATAAGTAAATAAATTCCTCAAAATAGAAGATTTTTATCTTTATTGTTAGCTTAAAGTCTTGCTCAGCACTTTAAAATTTTCTTAGAATGATAACTTTCTATCCATTACTTTATGGGAATTTAATCACCCTGATATTGGGAAACTAGATATTGTATTTCATAAATGTTGCACATTTATTTCCAGTAGACCTGTTTCTTGATGATCAGAATTGGACCGTGTGTTTCTAACTGAAAACGATTGGCACATTTTATTTCCACGCCACTTTCACAAGAAGAGGTATTAAAAAATACAATGCTAATACTTTTCATGAGTTCCTGGGCTTATAAATTCATAATAAAATTAATGTTTCATCAGTTTCATTTTAGATGACACTTGATTTTAAATACACAGTGTGTCTTCTGTAGAAGTTAACTACATGTCTTCAAAAACCCGACTGGTCTAGAGAAATGACTCTCTGAGACAGTCATGTTTCATTTCTTCTTTCCTTTTTTTTTTTTTGTTTTTAAAAAAAGACAAAACAGCAATAAACATTTTAGCTCTTTAATGAGCAAAGATCATGTCTCTTAGCATTGGACTAATAGTCATTATTATCTTTATTTCACGCAATGACCAATGACATGGCCAAGATGTACAAAGTTGTTTCCATCAAGTAGTATACAATTTTTTTTTGTATAATAAGCTTTCATTCTTGAAAAAGAGTAACTGAAAAGAAAGGTTTCTGTTACTGCAGTTAGTTTGTCAGAGAAAGTTCTTTGCATTATCTTACAAACTATCAAAATTGCTAGTCATCTGAAAAAATGTAAAAAAAAATCACATAACTTTAGTCTAATAGAAATATAGTACAGGTAAGAGAGAAAGTATTTATCAGGATGTGCTCTTTAAGTCCATCTCGATTTTTTTTAATATAAATGTACATCTGATTACATATACAAACATTTGGAAAGGTCTGTGATATACTGTTACTGGTAAACAACAAGGGGATGAAGAGTTTTCTGTGGTCTTAGACTATTCATTTAAAATCACACGTACGTGTAAGACTATAATCCTCCAGGTGTTGACGCTCCTTCTAGGTTCTTTATCTACGTTGCACTCTATTGAGACTGTGTGAGTAAATTCCAGTGAAGGAACCTCAGTGAGAAAGATAAGTGATGTGAGGAGGGACATAACTTTATACTGAATTATTATCAGTAAACATTTTGTCATGCAACATGAGTAAATCAATGAACTGAGAACTGTAATCAGAGTGGTAATTTGGGGCATCCTCAGATCATAAAGACTTGCAAGTTACTCTTTGGACACACTTCACCTTACCCAAAGGAACAAAATACAGAATAACAAAAACCACAGCAAATTATAGATTCTGTAACATATGTCCGATTAGGGTTATATTTCTAGAAAATATTTAGATGGGAATGAAAAGAACATTAAAAACACAGGAAATTTTTTTTTTTCTGGGATTCATATCAGCGAGTATTCACCACTATGCCTATAGTTTCTTCAGATACATTTAGTAACTAATTCCTTCTATTATCAAAACTACTGTGAATTATTTTATTGTAATTACTTTTGCCCCCTAAATTCTTCTTTAGTTTCTGCCAATTGATGGAGGAAGCTTCTATTAAAAACTTCAGTGGGATGAGAAGAATTTTAATTACGGCTTAATCAACAGCACAGCCACCAAGCATATAAATTATCATGCACATCGTGCTAAAAATATCCAGTTTCCTTTATCCCCACAACTTTATACTGACAGCACTTATGTGATAATGTTGTACCTGCCAGTCTTTAAACTTCTTTGTTTTACTGGCAAATTTCAGCATGAGCCTCTGCTAAGGCCATTAACAGCATTGGTGCTTTGTGTACTTATCCAAATATGTAAATATGGTCTACACAATAAAACAGCTCCAAATAAAAACTGGTGAAAATTATCTGACATTCCATTGGTGTGTCCCTTGTGCATATTCATGGTTATTTTTTAAATTTTTATATTTTATATTTCAGACATAGTTCTTTCCTGTTTGGTGTTCCACATGCCTACTTCCATTATGTAACATAAATCTTCAAAAAATTAATTCTTGAATGTGAATGAAAAAGTATCATTCAGAACAACTGCTTCAAGCAATTGAAATTCGCTTTTAAAGTTGATTTGTGTATATATGTACAATTCTTTTTTTTTCAAAACCCCCAAAGTTCTTGATATGTATATTCACATAATATTCCTCCTTATTTAAATAGTAAGAGTCTTGTAGGTTGAAAGCCAAGGAATCTTCAGCAATCTTTTACTGCAATCCATCAAAAAAATAGTTTGTTTCTCTTATCTGGCTATACCCTGGTTGTTGAATGTGAATGGGGGTGGGGGTGGGGATGGGGCAGAGTATTGTTCTGTCCTCCAGTAAATGTATTGAATGTGTGTAAGGGTTGAATCCCTGGTATAGTGTTGGGAATCATTGTGATGGTGTTGGGTGTCATTAAGGGAACATCATCAGGTGACCTCCTCATAGCTAGTGTGTAATCTGGGGGGCAGGCGGTCCGGAGAACCACCTCGTGTGGATGGATGGACTCACACTCATGATCCAAATCAGTGTGCTTCATTTGCAGGGACATGATCTCCTCTTCTTGTGCGTGGGTCAGATCATTGGTAGTCGTGCGCTGAGGGCTGCATCTCCTGTGAACGTCATGTCTCCTCTTATCCTTTTTGTAGTACAGGGCTGCAAAGGCCAAGATGTTCAGAAACAGCAGTGATGCTCCAACGGCGATAGTGACGCTCAGCTCTGTTGAGTAGTCCCTTTGATCCACTGAAAATGGACTTGGCTGTTGTTTGGGATCATCCTGCTTGGCAGTGGGAAAGGCTGATGTGACAGGTACGGAATTTTTTCTTGTAGGTCTGAAAGTGATGTCAGTTGATGGCACTTTAGTTGTTGTCGAGGTATACTGGGAAATGTCATTGAGATTATGCAGATGAGGTACCAGCTCCAACCAGAGGTTTACCTTATTGGCTCTGTAATGTTCTTTAACTCTTGGTTTTAATCCAATATGGAGATAAAGTTGGTCTTTCTGGGAATATCTGGTCCATGCTACTTCTTCAAAGCGATTGGGTTTGGTATGGATGAATTTTGTGTCTTGAGGGACTGGTTGATTTGGGTCACTAAAAAAGAGAAATTATGAGAAAGAAGTTTGCTTTATTTTTAAAAAATCATAATAGCACTAGTTTAACATTTAATTGAAGAGGTAACTCAGCAAGGCTTTAGACTGTTTTAATATAACTTGGGTTAATTTAGAAATAGCAGTTCCATTTCAGGCAGGTTGTTAAATGTTTGATAATATAATTTGAGTAAATCTCACTTTCTTGTTCTCTCTACCCATGGACTGCTACACATCCAAAGATTAAAAAATTCAAGTACAAGTGAGTTTTCTCATAGGCAAGATAGCAGAGACAGCAGTGGGGAAAAGTTGGGATTTGGAATTGGCAGGTGAGGATTGGAGTCCTAATGCTGCTATATACTAGATATTTGACTATATATATGTGAAACTTTCATAGCCTAAGGCCCTTTTTATGTAAAATGGAATTATGGTATTTGACCTGCTCTCCTCACAAGGTACTTGGGAGGATCAAAAGGCATACAGTACTGTAAACTGAAAATCTCTATAAAATAAAACTTGTCATTATTGAATAATAATAATAAATCTTGTGTAATTAAAAAAAGAAAATAAATTTAATTGAGTAATGCAATAAAGATAAAAGACATTCTTAATAAGCTTTACAAAGTAAGAATAAAGCAGTGATTTCTGAAACACCACAAATATAAATTTTGAATAAAGGAACTTAAATATCATTGGCATCAACCTATTAAATTAAATCATTTGGACACAAAACATGTATATTTTAAGTGCTTAAGAGGATATTTTTACTAAAGTATAGCAAACTTCATTCCTTAGGTACCTACCCAGTTTTAGCAAAATTTGTCCAGTATGTCATTACGACAGCACTCAGCATCACATCATTTTTGGAGAAATTGCAAGGAAATAACTCTGTAGGTCCAATCATGGGTATTCCTAGTACATAGGGAACTTCATCTCCATGAGCTGCATCAGCCCAGGCTGGAACCTGATCTGTTTGGCAATGATGGTAAAAGGCATAGAAATAGGTGGGTGAACCAAAATTTGAGTGAAGATCTGCTGTAGCCACAGCTGGTGCCACCCACTGATGGTCCGTAAACAAAGCTAATAACGTCTTCCTTCTGGTTTCAGGGTTATGACGGTCAGCCCAGTCAGTATACATGAATTTAATGGTTTCTCTCAAAACATCTTTGCCTTCAGGATATCCATATAAGTTATCAACAAAATTAGAAACAGCAAAGTCAAAATCACTAGCAGATATACCATCATCACTATCTACTATATTTTCAACAAATTTTAATCCTTCCCCTTGGTTAACTCCTAACATTATATCATAGTTGAGAAACTCTCCTTGCTCCATCAGTATCTGAGGGTCATCTGGTATCACATCACCATCAATCACAGGTCCAAAGGCTATGTGGTATCGTGCTGGTTGAATATCTTGGTCAACAAGTTCTTTGTAAGGCTTCTTCTGCAAGCATTCCACCAACTCTACTGTATCTGAAACATTGCAACCAACTTTTGTGGCCAACATTCTAGCATATTTTGCAGGTTGGAAACTAACAGCCCAGCTGGAAAGGGCTGTTCCACTTTGAGCTATTGCTCGTTGAAAGAGTCCTATGGGGAAAAAAAAATAATAATAACAAAACATTTCAGATGACCTTTGAATAATGTTGTGGTAAAACAATCAAATCTGATATTTGAGATGTGTATATAAAAACCCAGATATGACTCAAGAAACAGGGAGATAGAGACATTTTTGCTTAAGAGAAGGTACACAAATTCATCCCCAGGGTACAATGAATTGGAAAGATGGATTAGAGTCTTCTGCTTTCAGTAGCAGCTGCTTTGAGAAGGAAGAGATCTAAATTGTGCACTGTCTCAAAAAAGAGTAAACAAGGAGAAATGGAGAATGTGGAAATAGTAGTGGTAAAAGAAGTCTCAAGTATTCATTTGCTCAGCATGTAAACACCTATGTTACTGTCACAGCCAACCAGATGGGGCTCTCTCCCCTTTAGCTCTACATCACACTTTGTATTGTCTTTTGAGGATATTTCCTCCAATTTGGCTGCATGTATCTTTCTTCAAAATGGCTCTATGTGTTTGTTTTAATCAGAATTTATTTGAAAACAATTGTTGATATGTTTACATAATTACTGGAACTGGGAATCTGCTAATACCCTGGGGATGGCCTTAAAGGCACACAAAACAGAATATCACTTTAGACATACTCTTCCCAACTCTTTATATTAGACACAGTATGTTGAATACTCATCTTTCTGAGGAAGATATAACATTTGCAGTGTATTCACTAGGTTAAAGAGAAAACCATCAGCAGAAGGATTTAGTGGGGGCGGGAGGTGATTTAACTTTTTCCACTGTTGAACGTGCACTGCTATATTTTATCATAAAAGATGAAAAGTACATGGTCCATTGCTTTTCATTTAATTACATTTAAAAATTATAAATCATGGTCCCATATGCAGCTTGATAAGAGCTGCATACCATTCAAATTTATAAATGAATTTTACTTATTAGGGTATTTTCTAATAAAATTCTCATTTTTAAAATATAATTTATCTATTCTATTTTAAAAATTACCTTTATTATCAATTTCCAAACATAGCTTTGTATTTCAGTTATTCAAACACATGCTCAATCATTCATATGTGTTAACGTATAAGAATTCTTTTTCACAAAGGTGCTAAAGTAATGACTAAATTAGAAGCAAAGCTTTCTCTTTTTTTCTACAAACACATATACACATTCAAAATGCCTGTAATGTTTCCAGATAATTATAAAATATTCAAAAAGTCAAAAAATACTAATAAATATTTGTTTTGATTTCTGACATCTTTATGAAAATATTTTCAGTTTGCTATAGCAAAGAGAATACCTATAGTACGAATAACTTTTTAAAATTGTGCTTGTCAACATTGGCTCAGAGAACTATTTTACTGCTTAAAAATTTTATAGCTAAAATAAGACATCTATAAGATTCTTTCCCATTATAGGGACTTAATGACGTTAACTAAATACACCCAAAAAATACATATATCACATTTAATATAGTCTGAAATATGCCATCTAAATGGTACTGGGAAAATCCACATATTTTATCATTAGTGAGAGTACTAGTATGCATTATTGTTACAGGCCTGAGAATTGTTGCAGCTCTGGGAAGTTCCCAAACTTTAAAGTCTATGTCTGTAACGGAGATAAAATTAGCCTGATGATTCCAAGACCCCTTCTGAGCATCTCCTGGTCAATTTAGGCAGCTTTGTTACTAGAAGTAAGCTTAGAACTAGATCACACATAAGTACATTTATCTAGCCAGGCATGGATAGATTTCCTTGAAGAGTGTGTGTAATGGAATGCTATGTTTTCACCTGTTTACACAGCCATTTGCCACTGTTTACCACATTGATTGACTGATGAATAGCAACACTATCTGATGAAGTAATTGATTCATCTCTTTAGAAAATGCTAGTTTTATACTGGCTGAAAATGGCTGTGATACCCATGTTTACTTTACATTTAGAAAAAAAATTTAGAAAAAAATTAGTGCAAATACCCTTTGAGACCAAAGGACCCTAAGAAGTCTGAAAAGATTGGCTAACGTTATCCTAGATGAGTACTGGCATTAGTATAGTCTTCAAGCTAGAACATTCTAATCTGTTCAATTAAGGAAAAAAACAACAAACTTTATTATTTCAAAATAAGTCACTTCACTGAAGACCAAAATCTCTATACTTTGGAAGAGTTCTCATACATGTGCCATTTTGTTATCTCAAATCAGAACTCTACTGATACAAGTGAGATATTACATAAACTATGTCTACAAATTAAGTCAATAATAATATATGATCCTCCAAATATATAAACTCATTTAATGACTGTTATTCTGGAATTTGACATTAATGTGTCTTTGATGCCAAAAACAAATATTCTGTGTCTGGTGCTCATATCCTAAAAGTTAGTCTTACAAACTGACGAGCTTCATGATTTAAAACTGACAGTGTATACTTTCTTAATATCTATAAACTGACAATGGAAAAGCAGAAAACATAAGATGGTCTATGTTGCTATGTATTCTCTCTTTTCCTATCTATTCTGTATGTATAATGGAGAGAAAATATTCACTTTACAGACTTCTCCAACAAAACACCACTGTTCTTGTGGATATTTCAAATTAATAATGCTATAAGAATGGGTGACTAAACTCATGGTAAAATGGGAGTTCATAAAGACCAGCATGATAAGCCTGGCACAGGCATTTTGGAAAAAAGATGTCAAGGCCAGAAAATGGAGACAAAAACAATATCTCGTGGATTTAACCAGCCTCAGTGCTCCAGGCTGCTTTGACAGGCTTCAGGGGGAAAAAATAACATTTTTGGAGTTGAAAATAGAAAAAGAACAAAATCAAACATATTTTTCTTTTTAATCAAAAGCTCTACTAGTGACCTTAATGCTTTGACAATTTTGGATCATGCATGCAAGATAATCAAATGTCTGTCCTCTACTCAGACAAGTGAAAATGACGTTTTCAGACGAACTAGCTTACAACCGCTTCCTTATTATCTTCATACTAGTAAAGGGTTAAAAAAGTTTACCATCTAGAAAATGGATTATATACAAGCCTTGCATTAAACGATAATTTTTTTAAAAACCCATGTCTTTGATTTTGATTACTGAATCAACATAACAGAAATGTGAACATCTTTGATTTTCCCCAAAATCACCCTTTGGAGGAGAGAAACGTTACTGTAATGCTAATTATTCTGAAATGTGCTTGTAAGGGCATCCATACCAAGCTCCACAGGAAACAAAGAAAAGAGTTTGACAAAAATTTAAACATGCATAGAGACGCTGAAGAAACAAAGTTTGAAACAGTTATTGAGTTCACTCTAACATTTAGTTTAAACAGAAATATATACAGAGCATCACATACTACTGATGGTGGTGGCATGCAGACACCAAAATTGTCAAAATTTGCAACCTGCATAATACCTTTGGTTGAATTGCTCCAACGGTTACCTTCAGAATAATGGGATAAAGTCAGCAGATTGACACATGAACCCCCAGCGCCAGATCCAAAAACAGTGATTCTTAAGGGGTCACCACCAAAGAATCCAATATTCTCACTAGTCCATCTTAAAGCCTGTATGAGATCAAGGAGTCCATAGTTTCCTTTTGCAGCCTGATCCCCTGTGCTCAAGAAACCTGGAAAATAGAAGACATCAAAGAACACCCTTTTGAGTTGACATGAGTCAAACAGATAGAAAATTTAAATAAAATTGAAACCTGTTTTCATCAAGATGAGTAAAACCCAAGTTCTTTAGGGAAAAAATGATTTTCCACCAGAATAAACTAATTTACTTTAGGAAGAATAGCAGAGACTAAAATCTGGAAAATGATATTTATCTTCCCCAAATGTTTCCCAAGCTATCCAGGTAACAGGTAACAGGTAGCAGGTAAAGAGAGAATGAAAACATTGTGAAAGACCTCAAGAGAGACATTCTAGGGGCTGACTTACTTGGTGGAGATATTTGAGATAGTATCATGGAGTGTGGAGAAGGCAATGGCACCCCACTCCAGTACTCTTGCCTTGCAAATCCCATGGATGGAGGAGCCTGGTAGGTTGCAGTCCATGGGGTCGCTAAGAGTTGGACACGACTGAGCGACTTCACTTTCACTTTTCACTTGCATGCATTGGAGAAGGAAATGGCAACCCACTCCAGTGTTCTTGCCTGGAGAATCCCAGGGACTGGGGAGCCTGGTGGGCTGCCGTCTCTGGGGTCGCACAGAGCCAGAAACGACTGAAGCGACGCAGCAGCAGCAGCAGCAGCAGCAGTAGCAGTAGCAGTAGCAGCATCATGGGGTGTATGAGGGTGTGTTTTTGCATAAAAACTGTCAGTCCTCAAGTTGCTCGTGGTCTAATATGGTTGGAATTTCAGGTATGTGTGGTAGACTGGCAGGATATGAGGACACAGAACAGGGGTATTTTTCTAAGACTTGTGCATAAAATTATATGCAACTCTTTGTATGTATAGGTATATGCACATATTTATTGATGATGTGCCATGGTTAAGAATCACTGTAGCTGATATAATTTGAGATTACATTTTAGAATGCCCCAAATGATAAACTGAGATAATATAAGAAGTTAGAAAACAATATAGAACATTTGAAGATTCTTAAAGAGTTGAGATCCATATTTCTCCAATGTTCAAAGCTCCATTTCATAGTGAAGAGGAATATATGTTGATTAATGGAGAGAATGAGGGTGGGGAGAGGTTACAAAGATCTAAACTGACAGAGTAGAAAAGGCAATTTAAAAAAAGGAGATGGATAGTGTAAAACTGACAAACAGAAACCTCAATTAAAATAGAGCTGGGAAGTCAGAAAGGGGAGTTGTCATGCACTGTGACAATAGCAGAACCCAACAGAAGAAAAGCTTTCCTTGCCTGGCAAGAGCTCAGCCAGAGAGACTCTCACAACTCAGGCCCTGAAAAGCCTCTATACTTCAAACTCTTCAAAGTCCTCCAACAGACTCTTTGTTTACTATATGCTCCCACCTTCCTTTTCCCTTTTTTAAAAAAGTCCTTCTCTCTTTGCTGTGGGGGGACTGGCATGTGGCTCGCCACAGTTGTAGACCCCAAACTGCAATTCTTTGTTGATCCCAAGTAAACCCATTTCTACTGGAGAAATTGCTGGCAGTCTATTTAAGTCAACATTTTGGTGGCCTGAATGGAGATCCAGAGAAGATCCCTGATGATTTCCTGGCTAGTGATGGTAGACAAGTGTGATGCTCACATTGAACCCATTGCTGCTCACTGCTTTTCTTGTCAGCCCTGGGATTTAAGAGTTAGTCTTTCTTCTGGATGTAAGCTTCTGCCCTATTTGCATTTTGAAGCCCTCCAGTCTTTACTGGGGATCTGTTTTAAGACTATGTCTTTTCTGGCTACCTGGAGAAGGAAATCACAATCTACTCCACTACTATTGCCTGGAAAATGCCATGGACAAAGGAGCCTGATAGGCTACAGTCCATGGGGTCGCAAAGAGTCAGACACGACTGAGAGACTTCACTTCACTTCACTTCTTTTCTGGCTAAGACTTTGTTCTGTATGTGTGCGAGTACTTATTTGGCATCTGCCTGATTTTTGAAATTGGCCTTCTTGAATTGGAACTGTGCTCATCTTCGGGAGGATTCCTTCTGGAACAGGGGGTAGGACTGTTCCTGCTGGAATTGGCTAGCCTTTGGTTCATTCCACTGGGATCAGGGGCTGCTTCATTATAACTGTGTGGGTTCAGCCTTTGACTCAATTCCTTTTGGAAGAGGGGCTATTTTATTGGCACTGTGCTATTAAGCCTTTGGCCTGATTCCCCTTGAACTGGGCTGTTATATTAGAGCTGTACTGAGCAGACCTTCAGAACTAGAGTGTTCCTTCTGAACTGGCTATTATTAGACCTGCAGGCTGTTTGAGCTATTTGAGTTGCTTGAGATGTTTATGCTATTTGAAAATTATCCTTTTACTCTAGGTAGAAATCTTTGAGAAATGGGATCCCTACTATCTAAAGTTTTGAGCATGCCCATTTACAGGGAGTCTGGCCAATTTTATATTTAAAAACTATAGTCTTTCCTCAGGCATATTTCTAACCAAATGGACCAACCTAACTAAAGGTGATTTAGAGTATCACTGGCCATTATGGGGAATTTTTTAAATCCCCAAACTCATTTTTCTTAAAACCAAACTGGACAATAATCCAAGATTTCCAGAAACTTAATGTAATACTTATTTTAATTGGTATTCTCAGGTTTCCAAATGTTATCAGGAGCCTAAAATTGCTTCTTTGCAAAGTAAGATGTTTAAGATGAATTGAGGCAGAAAAAAAAAAAGAAAGAAAAAGAAAAAACAAAGAAAGATTCAGTTCAGTTCAGTCGCTCAGTTGTGTCCAACTTTTTGTGACCCCATGAACCACAGCATGACAGGCCTCCCTGTCCATCATCAACTCCCAGAGTCCACCCAAAGCCATGTCCATTGAGTCGGTGATGCCATCCAACCATCTCATCCTCTGTCATCCCCTTTTCCTCCTGCCCTCAATCTTTCCCAGGATCAGGGTCTTTTCCAATGAGTCAGCTCTTCGCATCAGGTGGCCAAATCATTGGAGTTTCAGCTTCAACATCAGTCCTTCCAATGCTTCTAAAACCTCATGCTCCTTCCCTGCCTTCTTTGTCTCAGGACCTGCCTCTGGTGCCATATTCCTCCTTCCCTCTATATCACCTGGTGGTGGTGGTGGTTTAGTTGCACTAAGTTGTGTCCAACTCTTGCAATCCCATGAACTGTAGCCTGACAGGATCCTCTGTCCGTGGGATTTCTCAGGCAAGAATACTAGAGGGGGTTGCCATTTCCTCCTCCAGGGTATCTTCCTGACCCAGGGATTGAACCTGGGTCTCCTGCATTGCAGCCAAATTCTTTACCGCTGAGCCTCCAGGGAAGATCTTACATCACCTACACCTTCTTTATATGCTAAATTCCTCCACACTAATTCTCTTGCCAAACTTCCCTTTTCCTTGAAACCATAGTCAAAAATTTTCCCAAAGTAACAAAAAATCCTCACAGAATTACTAAGGAATTCAATATAGTCATTCAGACTTATCTACCTGGTTTATCTGACTTATATCAGCTAGTTCATAAGTTTGTTGGTGAAGCCCAGACCCACTACTGGATGAAAACTGCTAATTGAGAATATCCTGAAAGGTCTCTAGAATTACAACTGAAAGAGCAGCCTGCTACTTTACTATCTAATCAGGCTCAAGCAATCACCGGTGACTCATCAGGCAATTCCTAGGGATTTACCTAAGTCTGTTGATTGGACAAAATTCAGGCTTGCACACAAAAATCTGGTGAAACTGGTCATAACTATTAAAATCAACTTCAGATTATTTTTAGAGAAAATTCTTTTCTTCTTTCAGATGTTGATTCTATCCTGGTAACTTTAAATTCTATATTTATGAATGGGCTAAACTGAGACCTTTTCTTCCAGTAAAAAGAATCAGGATGGAATGGAAAACCACATCTACTCCTGATTTAGTTAATCTGACAAGCCAGCTTTCTCTCACTCTAAAGGAGTCACCTAAAAGGAAAAACATCAACATTCTTAATCCTCAGCTCCAGCAAATGAAGATCCCTAAGCAAAACCTAAGTCTTTCCTGATGGCTCAGATTAAAGAATCAGCCTGCAATGCAGGAGACATGGATTTGATCCCTGGGTCAGGAAGATCCTCTGGAGAAGGAAATGGCAAACCACTCCAATATTCTTGCCTGGGAAGGCCCATGGACAGTGGAGCCTGGAGGGCTACTACAGTCCATGGGGTCGCAAAAGAGTTGGATACGACTTACAACAACAAACAAAACCCAAACTACCCTGGTTTCTTCTATTATTGAAAAGAGCCAGAAAATTGAAAAAGAGATTGTTACAAATTTAGGTGCTGTAGGCACCTTCAGTTTTCCAACCTGCCTTTCTATGTTCCTTTCACTTCTCAATGACGGGGCTCCAAAGGACCACAGGGGCTCTTCCCAACCCTCCCTCTTGATCGGCTTGGAGAAATATTACTCCAGATTGGGGATGAATCTCTTCCAGTCCTAAGTCACACTCTCCATGTTCAAACACACTCCTGTAAAGCAGCTCTGCTTTGGAATACTAAAAAGTTCAACTAGTGGGGTTGAACTGCCGGGAGCCAGTGTGAGGAAGCCCGCCCGTGACAAGGTCATGAGGAAGGAAGCTGACATACGCAAGGCGTGCTCAGACTTCAGGGACCCCTCTGGAAATTCCTAAGCATGTACCCCAACAAAAATCTGCCGGCTTTTGTGCTCTGCTTTTCCACTCTTCTGACATTTTCTGGAAAAAGTCAATTCAGGGCTTTAGTCTTCTGCATTTGAAAGAGTGTTTCAATCCAAAAACCCTCTGATGGCTTTCTAGCCTGCCTGCAGGACTCGTACAGCTGCGCCTGTGATTGTTTGAGGCCTCCTGACCGCAGGAGGCACAGGAAGCTTAAAACATCCTAGGAATGTAGGAGCTTCCGAGGAGTCAAAATCTTTAGAATAGGACTGATTAAAAGTTTCATTTTTTGGGTCAATGCTTGCTGCCAAATTTTCATATCCTTTATTTTTAGATATAGTTGGTATATAAAAAAACAAGTAGTAGACCTGGTATTAGCAACATTAGATCTTTGAGTTAAGTACCTTCTTTGTTATATCCCACTGCACCTTTGTTCTATAGAGATGTAACTTTAATGCTTTAAGGAGATGCAGATTAAAGAAAAACACTTCAGGGGAAACAAAATTAACATTCATTAAGGAAGAGAGCCAAAAAGTGTTAACAAGCCTCTTGGCCAAAAGATAATGTAAATCACCTGAGACCTTTTGTATACAAAATGATATACGGAAAGAATCTGGGTTGCGAACGCTACATAATTTTGTGTTATCCATTGATCTCCATGTTTTATCAAAAGTATAAAAGGCCTTCTGAACAATAAAGGCCGGGGGCCAGGGGCCGGGGGCCAGTTTCTCGGGCCAGCTTCTCGAACTAGTCTCTCGGCCTGGTTTCTTGGGACTCTGGCTCCCCCCGTGTCTTTTTCTCTCTTTCTTCTTCTCTCCCTTTCCTTCTCTCTGCTCTTTACTTTAACTTCAGGCTGAATCTCCACCTGGGGCGCGGAGGCTCGCCAGGTCTACTTACTTGCCCTGGCTGTTAAGACCCGCATGAAAGGGAGCTTAAGGCGAGGCACCCTTAGATATTTAAGCGGGTGCTGGTGGCCCAACGTAGATGGTGCAAATTCCTTGTCTGGAATTTTATTGGCCTTCCGCGTAAACCAAGCTATTCAGCCCTCTTCCTCCACTTAATCTTCTTACTACACTATAGTTTCCTAATCTAATCTTATATTAATAAATAAACAAGTCTTTCCACGCCAACACCGTCCACCCTTCGAATTCCCTGGATCCACCGGGGCTGGACCGCGGCATTGAACCTCAAGAGGTTCCTGTCTCTGAATCTATTGCCTTTGTTTAGGCCCTTTGAAAGATACACATCATATGAGGTCAAGACTTCTTAGAGAAGAATCATGCCAGAATTGCTCTCTCCCAAAAGGGGAAGACAATTCCAGAACTTTACAGCAATCATCAAAGTAACATACCAGTGGAATTTAATTACCCTTTGACATATTTTATTCATTCTGTCTCTGATGATACTAGGGCTGATTCTGGAAACACTGATCTTTGGCCCTATTACATCAGTTACCACCTTCCTTATGGGTAAATCATCAACTGATGTTGGTAATTCCACATTACATCTCTTATCAAGATTCAGATGGGAACTTCCCTGCTGGTCCAGTGGTTAAGAATCTGCCCACCAATGCAGGGGATATGGGTTGGATCCATTCCTGGACCAGAAAGATCCAACATGCTGTGGAGCAACTAAGCACATGTGCCATAACTACTGAGCCAGGTGTTCTAGAGCCCAGGCTCTGCAGCAAGAGAAGCTCCAGCAACCCACAACTAGAGAAAGCCAGCGTGCAGCAGCTAAGACCCAGCACAGCCAAAAATAAATTTAAAAAAAAAGTTCAAATAGATCCCTCAAAATCTTTCCCCAGAATTAATCAATACCTTACCGTAAAGAAGGCATGAAGCCCATAATAGATTACAAGGCTCAAGGCCTCATTGTCCCTTGTACTAGTCCCTGTAACACTACCATTTTACTGATGAGAAAACCTAAAAGCCAAAGGTGAAAGTCTGTCCAGGACCTCTGAGCAATAAACAAATTGTTATGCCTTGACATCCTGTTATTCTTAACCTTTATGCTCTGCTGATATCCACTCCTTCTGGAAGGGAATCCTTTACAGTAATTGATTATGTGGCACATTCTTTAGTATTCCAGTTGTTGAAGGTAGCCAATAACTCTTTGCTTTCACTTAGGAAGAAAAACAATTCACCTAGCTAGTAAAATAATGTCTGATGGTTTTGCTGAGAGTTTTTATTATTATCAATCCTGAAGGATGACCTGGATGACACAAAGTTCCTCAGAGGTTCTACTTTGGTGCAATATGTGGAGATTTGCTTCCTTGCTTTCTTCGACCCTTTTTACAAGAAGGGAACCACCACTTGCTAAGACTTTCAGCCTTAAAGGGACATGAGGTCTCCAAGGGAAAATTGCAGTTTGTTCAAACCTGGGCTCGATATTAAAGGCATCTGATGTTATTAATAGAACAAGGGCTTTACCTAGATCCAGATAGATTTCACGGTGTCTTAAATTTCCATAAACCCAAAACTAAGTACCGACTCTGAAGTTTCCTTAAGCTAGTCAGTTCAGTTAAGTTCAGTCACTCAGTCGTGTCCCATTCTTTGCAACCCCATGGACTGCAGCATGCCAGGCCTCCCTGTCCATCACCAACTCCTGGAGTTAAGCTAGTCAGTTACTGCCAAAAATGGATTCCAAAATTTCTCTCTTATGGCCATATTTCTATATGTTTTTCTCAAGAATAAGGACCTTGACCCAATTTTATGGGAACTGAATGATGACATAGCCTTTGAGGCCTTAAAGCAGAGTTTGATGAACTTACCTGACCCTTGGATATCCTAATGACCAGATTCTCTTTTTCTTTTTTTTATATATATAAAAAGGAAATGAATGTCTTGGATGTACTCGCTCATAAACACGGGGACCACCACTGACCCATGCATGCAGTAGCCAGCAAATCAACCCCTGGCACAGGGATATCCCCCTTCGCTTAGAGCCACTACAATTACTGTCCTTCTGATTAAGGCCACTGAGAAAATTGCTATCCCCTTTCACTATTTTTGTATACCACAGAGTAGAAGCCCTCCTAAACTCTCATCACACTCAACATTTCTTTGTCAGCCACCTCATGTCTTATGAAGTTCTTTTGTTAACTGCTCCTCACATGAATCTTCTATGTTGTAACAACCTTAACCTTGCTACTCTTCTCCCCTCTGTCTCTGATGAGGTCCCTCACAACTGCTTAATGCTGATGTACCACCTCCTGACTCCTCCTGATGATCTACAGAAAATTCTTTTGGGTAACATTTACTTCTCACGGTTCACTGATGGTTCGTATTTAAAAGGTAACAACGGGAAATATTGTGCTGGGTTTGCTACTTCAACTCCTTTTGATAGTGTTGAGACAGCACCTTTACTTATGGCTACTTCAGCCCAACACACTGAATTATACTCTCTTACAGTGGCTTGTACTTTAGCCAAGGGCAAAACTGCTAATATTTATACTAATAGGAGACATGGTTTCAGAGTACCTCACAATTTTGGAATGTTGTGAAAGCAGTGTGGCTTCCTTACTTTCAGCATAAATAAAAGTGAACCCTATGTTCAGGAACTATTGAATACAATGTTTTTATCTGCTGTTTTAGTATTAAGATTCTGGGGCATTATAAATTTGACTCTCTTGAAGCTAAGGGAAATCACCTTGCTGACCTTTCCACAAAGAAATGCTATCTCTGAAGGAACCACTAGATAAACTTTAATAACATGTATACATAAGAAAGACTCGGGAAGACTTTGCCAAAATGGTTGAAGCCTTCACCTTAAATGCCATTTCAGCTAAAGACAAAAGAGGATGCTGGTTTGGGACTTCAAAGGGAATGAAGGAGATTCACGTGAAGATGGGCCAGGCAGAATGGAGATGCAGATGTAGAAAATGGACTTGCGCACACAGTCGAGGAGAGAGAGAGTGGGATGAGCAGAGGAAGTAGCATCAGCATACCTACACTCTCAAGCATGAGATGGATAGCTGGTGAGAAGTTGCTGTATAGCACATGGAGCCCAGGGTGGCGCTCTGTGATGACCCAGAGGGATGGGATGGGGGGTGGCTTGGGAGGCTTGGGAGGGAGGGAAGGAGGAAGAGGATGCATGTAAAATCATGGCTGATTTGTATTGTTGTATGGCAGAAAACAGCAAAACATTGTAAAAACTAAAAAACTAAAAATTAAAAAAATTAAATTAAATTTTAAAAAGATGTACCAGGCAGAGACATGGGACACAGAGCTGACTTTAATTTATATGAATTGCTAAACTCTCCCTACCACATTGAGCCCATATTCTTCATAGCTATCCCTGGGGACAGTTCACTTCCTGTTATAGGCCCTTTTATCTAATTCTTTAGGCAGCGTTAGGGGGAAATAAAAGGAAGACTTATTGAGTCTTCTGTTTCTTAAAAATAAACAGCCTAAAATAATCCTCATTCCAAAGACACATTTTGGGGTGACAAATTTTACTTCCCTAAAATATAAGTGAAAAAGTATTTTATAAAAGATTCTATTTTATAGATTATTAGTTTATTACATGGAAAATATTTAGAGATATATAGAGATTAATTAAGTACATTAAGGGATGTATTTTCCAATTTCTGCAAGTTTATGGAACTAATTAACTTTAAAAAGTAGATTTATTCTCTTATTGAAGACCCATTACAGAAACTTAACATAATAGTTCAATGTTTGTGATAAAAGTTATTTTATTCAATTTAAAATATACCTCTAATTTACTTTTTTGAAAAACAGGAAGTCAATTACATTTGTGAAAACAAGACTGTGATAATAATCTCTTTTGACTGAATAACTCAATCCATTCTCAGAATGGATATATGAACCAGAAATTCTTTAGGGTCATTGTGGGAAACAGATGAAGTCAAATCTTCCCGGATAATTTTGAAAAACACTAAGAAATACAAATGATTAGTCTTTCTTTTCCTACAAGACCCAAATGCTAAGAAACAAAAGGACAATTCCTAGTCTATCAGGGAAGTGAGTGTGTGTGTATACAATCCTGGAAATATTAAATCATTCTTGAGATGGAAGTTTTAAAAAATAGGTTCCAAAGACACATATCTTTCTGGTTAACTCATCTTTTATTGAATCTACATAATAATTTAAGGAAAATTTCATATCTTCTTATATAAAAGAATATTGCAAATATGTAATATTCATATATATGAAAGCATATTAAAATATTTAAAAAAGTGACAAGGAACTCTTTTACTTTATTTTCTATTAAGTGAATTTTGGTATAATACAGAACCATTAGTTTAAACTCCTGAAGGAATTTGTTATAAATGTTTTGATCTATAAAAATAGGCTGATGGCATGAACCCTGAAAACAACATTATGGAAGGATTACTGTGCATTAGATAGAAAGGACTCTTGAAGGACAAAGGAGATATGAGTGTGTCTGTGTTTGTGTGTGTGTGAGACAAACAGAGGTTGATTAAGAGAATAAGAATACATTCTAGGTAGTTTATTGCTTATAATTCTATATCAAAATATAGATCTAATATATTCAGATCAAAATCTGATATCTAAATATAACTTATGACACAGTGCAAAATCCAGGGTTTATATTTAATTCCTCTTGAAATAATATTGAATGAGTCCAGTTACAGTCAAACAAATCTCTACATTCACACAAAAACTGATTTACTGATAATGAGCATTCAATACATTACATGTAAAAATAAAAAGTAGTAATAAATTATCTCTACAATAACTAAATGTAGTATCTCTTCTATAATTCTAGTTTTAGTTGCATCATTTAAATCACTCAGTTAGATTGGTCAAATAGTTTTTTGTTTGTATAATACTGTAAAGCATGTCAATTATCTCCTTAACCACCTCTATATACAATTAAAAGAAATCTTATAGCATCTTAAAAAAACCTTAAAATCAATTCTCCAAAATTGCACTAAATCATAGCATAAAAAATGGAACAAATCGATGCGTCAAAAAACTAAACAGACATTTCTCCAAAGAAGATATACAGATGGCTAGCAAACACATGAAAAGATGTTCAACATCACTCATTATCAGAGAAATGAAAATCAAAACCACAATGAGGTACCATTTCACACCAATCAGAATGGCTGCTATCCAAAAGTCCACAAGCAATAAATGCTGGAGAGGGTGTGGAGAAAAGGGAACCCTCTTACACTGTCAGTGGGAATGCAAACTAGTACAGCCACTATGGAGAACAGTGTGGAGAGTCCTTAAAAAACTGGAAATAGAACTGCCTTATGACCCAGCAATCCCACTGCTGGGCATATACACTGAGGAAACCAGAACTGAAAGAAACACCACATATACCCCAATGTTCATCGCAGCACTGTTTATATTAGCCAGGACATGGAAGCAACCTAGATGTCCATCAGCAGATGAATGGATAAGAAGGCTGTGGTACATATACACAATGGAGTATTACTCAGCCATTAAAAAGAATACATTTGAATCAGTTCTAATGAGGTGGATGAAACTGGAGCCGATTATACAGAGTGAAGTAAGCCAGAAAGAAAAACACCAATACAGTATACTAACGCATATATATGGAATTTAGAAAGATGGTAACGATAACCCTGTATGCGAGACAGCAAAAGAGACACAGGTGTATAGAACAGTCTTTTGGACTCTGTGGGAGAGGGAGAGGGTGGGATGATTTGGGAGAATTGCATTGAAACATGTATAATATCATATATGAAATGAATCACCAGTCCAGGTTTGATGCATGATACAGGATGCTTGGGGCTGGTGCACTGGGACAACCCAGAGGGATGGTATGGGGAGGGAGGAGGGAGGGGGGTTCAGGATGGGGAACACGTGTATGCCTGTGGCAGATTCATGTTGATGTATGGCAAAACCAATACAATATTGTAAAGTAATTAACCTCCATTTAAAATAAATAAATTTATATTAAAAAAATTTTTTTAATGGAACAAATCACTGGGTAAAAGACTGTGTCCTAGGCACCTTAAACATAAAGATATTTAAAACTGTGTGACTAATAACCTCAAACTCTCTGGCTAAAAATCCAATCAGAAATTGCAGGTGCTAACTCTCCTGATCTTCCTAGGTGCTAAGTCCTGTCAATTCTTCCTTACACTCTGTCTCTGTATTCTACTCATGTCACTGACTTATTCTAGATACTATTTTCTTTTTACATTCACACAATCTTTCTGACTAGTTGCTCAGCCTTGGAGCAAACAAGTTTTCCTTATATTCTGTCACCAAACTCACGTTTGAAAAATACTCTGTTTTGAGGGCAGACTGTAATATCAAAATAAAACCCTTATGTTAAGATATAATTGGTTAGTTTCTCTTTATTTTTTGAGTCAAGATTGTTTAAAATATGATGACTTAAAAATTCCTCAAATTGGATAATTTGGGGTCTGAGTAGGGGAAAAGAACACACATAGTATATTTAATTATACATCATCTTTAGCTAGCTTCCTTGTTTTTGTGTTCTCTTGAGAGCTACCGTCCAAATTCTTCTCGGAAAATAACAAAGGATAAAGTCAAAATAATTTCTTTTTTGTGTATATCCTCCAGAAAAAAAAATTGCTCTGAAATGACACTGATATCTTAATATCATATTACTCAGTGGTATTTCTAAACTTGTATATTTCAGTACATTGGCTTATTTGTTTCTTGTGAGATAATTTGCTTTTTAATGTCCCATGTTTGGGAAAAGGAAACTGTGTTACTGACCAAGGCTCTTGTTCCTGGTAGTTAAACATGAAGGAATACAATGGGAAAGCAGGTGAATGCTAAAAGATGTATGGAAAGAAAACACCTGTAGATATTTTATTTTTTGCCCCCAAATTCCCAATATTTTCAACATGCCCAAGGTCAATAGATGAGACTGATCCTTCTATATTATAATCTAATTTTAACATTTTGTGACCCCTTCGGCCAAACAGGACTAAAATACTTATTTTAATCAATTTCTTTTGAAAATAGATAGTAATGGAGAGGAAAAAGACCATGATTTGCTTAGCCCTGAATTATGTATACTATTCCCATTATAAGAATGGCTCAAGGGACTTCCCTGGAGGTTGAGTGGCTAAGACTCTGTGCTCCCAATTTAGGGGGTCCAGGTTCAATCTCTCATCGGGGAACTAGATCCCACATGCCACAACTTAAAGATCTTATGTGCCACAACAAAAGATCTTGCATGCCTCAACTAAGACCTGGTGCAGCCAAATAAACAAATATATATATATATATGTATATATTTTTTTTTACAGGAGGGTTCAAGATGCTGGGTAAAACATCATCCTCAACCCCAGATCCAGTGCTATGGCCTCTATTCTCCACCCCAGCCTAAGATTGTTCATGTTTACACTTCTTGGTCACTGAGTCAAGAAAAGCTTATCCAACATTCCTTGAATTAGGCTATTGTGTACTCTCGCCTGGAAAATCCCATGGACGGAGGAGCCTGGTAGGCTACAGTCCATGGGGTCGCAAAGAGTCGGACACAACTGAGCGACTTCACTTTCAATTTTCACTTTCATGCGTTGGAGAAGGAAATGGGAACCCACTCCAGTGTTCTTGCCTGGAGAATCACAGGGACGGGGGAGCCTGGTGGGCTGCCGCCTATGGGGTCGCACAGAGTCGGACATGACTGAAGCGACTTAGCGGCAGCAGCAGCAGCAGCAGCAGTGCTTATGTATTTCAATCTGGAAAAGAAACCTGCTACCACAACTGACAAAATTTCTGTTTTCTGGATAATCTTTCTCACTAAGAAGTGATAAAAGAGAAATCTCCTTTCTAAAAGGTCCACAGACAAGAAATCACACTGTTTAATTGTCTTAATTATGCAGGAATGTGGCTAGTGATTTAAATGCATAGTTTACAATGAGGGACCCACAATGCTGCCATATAAAGAAAAGGTTTCAGGAACTACCCACTCCAGTGTTCTTGCCTGGAGAATCCCAGGGACAGAGGAGCCTGGTAGGCTGCCGTCTACGGGGTTGCACAGAGTCGGACACGACTGAAGCGACTTAGCAGCAGCAGCAGCAGCAGCAGCAGCAGCAGCAGCAGCAGCAGGAATTACTACACAGTTTAGAACTATACTATATTGCTTCAGGAACAGTAAGGGCTATACAAATTTTTATAAATATCTAACTGTCTAACATAGATTTTGGTCTCTCTTATGTAGTATATGTGTGTGTATGTACTTGATAATTATAATTTATATTTACAATTTGCTCATCTTCTTAAATTTTTTCTGAGCTGAATGTTTCACTCCATCCACCCCCAATGGCCACGCTATACCTGTTTGCTGAACAGGAATTAATAAATTACAATTCTGTTACCACATGGAGACCAACCACTAAACTTTCCAAATGAAACTGTTTGTCTTTCTTTGATGGCAACAGAAGAGTGAAAATTTAGGAGCAAACCCTCTCAGCAGACAACCTCTGGGGAAAATGCTTTTAGAGGTAAAGTGGGTGGCAGTAATTTTAAAGGAATTAAAATAGGACTGTCCTGGGCAAAGCCTATGTGAAAAAAGAAAACTACTATTTTAGAATAGTTACCAAAACTGTTAACACATATTAGTTGCACATATTTACTTTGACCTGTGGGATGAAATAGCAAAAAAAACAAAACAAAACCCAATTTAAAACCAGTGATATTTGAGTCACTTTGACCGTCCTAAAACAAGCAGCAGCAGTCAACAGCACAGAGCTGCGATCTGAGGAGGAAGGAGGCAGGCTGTGTTCCTCAATCCCACACTAGCTGATCCCTGAGGACACAAATAATAAAAAGGGAAGGACAGGAAATAAAGTCTGGACAATGAAGAAATCTGATAATACAACTTGATTTCACATGAATAAGGCCAGATTGTTTTATTTCTATCATCATAGACTATTTGAGAAGATACACATCATTCTACGGTATGACGAGCAAAATCTGGTCTTTACTAAGTGCCGCTTTTACTATATCGCTCCTTATTAAAAGGTAATCTGACTGATTTAATGATCTACATTATTTTTGAATACGTTCAGTATTACAAAAACTTTTCAAAAACCAGAATTAAAAATTACTGTGTATTTCTTCACCCAAATTTCCTACAACCCAACGCCTTCCTTCCTCACTCTTTTCTCTCTTCTTCCTTCCTTGTCTTCTTCCACTTTTCCTTCCCTCCCTCTCAATCTCTTTCCCATCAAATCTGGAATCACAAATGGAATTTAGTTTTTCACTTAATCTCCTCAATTTCAAACAGTTTGTTGGTCTGTCCTAGCTTTTCTCATTTTTGCATATTTAACTTATCTGCAGAGTACATCATGAGAAACACTGGGCTGGAGGAAGCATAGGCTGGAATCAAGAAATATCAATAACCTCAGGAGAGAAATATCAATAACCTCAGATATGCAGATGACACCACCCTTATGCCAGAGAGTGAAGAAGAACTAAAGAGCCTCTTGATGAAACTGAAAGAGGAGAGTGAAAAAGTTGGCTTAAAGCTCAACATTCAAAAATCTAAGATCATGGTATCCTGTCCCATCACTTCATGGCAAGTAGATGGGGAAACAGTGGAAACAGTGGCTGACCTTATTTGGGGGGGCTCCAAAATCACTGCAGATGGTGACTACAGCTTACTCCTTGGAAGGAAAGTTAAGACCAACCTAGACAGCATATTAAAAAGCTGAGACATTAGTCAACAAACGTCCATCTCATCAAGGCTATGGTTTTTTCAGTAGTCATGTATGGATGTGAGAGTTGGACTATAAAGAAAGCTGAGCACCAAAGAATTGATGCTTTTGAACTGTGGTGTTGCAGAAGAGTCTTGAGAGTCCCTTGGACTGCAAGGAGATCCAGCCCGTCCATCCTAAAGGAGATCAGTCTTGAGTGTTCATTGGAAGGACTGATGTTGAAGTTGAAACTTCAATACTTTGGCCACCTGATGCAAAGAGCTGACTCATTGGGAAAGACCCTGATGCTGGGAAAGATTGAAGGCAGGAGGAGAAGGAGATGACAGAGGATGAGATGGTTGGATGGCATCACCAACTCCATGGAGATGAGTTTGAGTAAGCTCCGGGAGTTGGTGATGGACAGGGAGGCTTGGCATGCTGTGGTCCATGAGGTCGCAAAGAGTCAGACACAACTGAGCAACTGAACTGAACTTGCTTTTCTTGACTTCTTTATTTTTTGAGAAATATAAGTCAGTTATGGTGTAAAATGTCCCTCAAGTAAGGTTTATATGCTGTGTTTCCTCATGATTATACTTCCTCAGGTTATGAATTTTGGGCAGAAAAATCATAGATATAATGTTTTTTTATCTCAATCTAGCATAATGGGGGGCACTGGTTGATTTGAAACAAATATTAAATTCATCACATTTTATTATTAGATGGAATTGGCTGCTTTTCTTTCTCCCTGATTTGGATTCATTCATTCCTTCATTCTTAGCAGTATAGTCTCATGGCTTCTTCCTATATCCTGGGGATTATAACCTTTTACTGCTAAGTCGCTTCAGTTGTGTCCGACTCTGTCCAACCAACCCCATAGACGGCAGCCCACCAGGCTCCCCCATCCCTGAGATTCTCCAGATAAGAATACTGGAGTGGGTTGCCATTTCCTTCTCCAATACATGAAAGTAAAAAGTGAAAGTGAAGTTGCTCAGTCCTGTCCGACTCTTCGTGACCCCATGGACTGCAGCCTACCAGGCTCCTCCGTCCATGGGATTTTCCAGGCAAGAGTACTGGAGTGGGGTGCCATTGCCTTCTCCAAATCTTTTACTGCTATTATTTATTTTGATGCTTAGATGGTCCCACATTTGGCCAATGGAAGCTTCTCTATATTGCTTCCAATGTCATTTTGACATGCTTCCATAATCTTTGAGCACATTCTTATTTCTCTTTGGTGCAATAAATTGTCATTTTTTGCGAGAAATCTCTAACTAATAGTTGAGTTCTTTGACTTCTTTTTAGTTAAAATTTTGAATAGCCTTTTCATATATAAAGCAATGAAAAAATTTTAGTAATTACAAAACTAAGTAAATTTACAAAGAAATTTGGTAAAGTATGTTAATTAAGGTTACATAGAATAATTATAGAGATTACAAAAAGCTTTAGCACTTTCAAAAGACAGAAACTGAGGCATCCTGAATTTTGGAATATAGGAATATCTCACTGGGTAAAAAAGTAGAAGACAATAAGGTAAAACTGCTAATCTGGAACAACACTAAATAATCTTACTAATATCACATATAGAAGTATCAACATCCCATTATACACACACACAAACACGCATGCACGCATTAAACAACACAGGTAGCAAAAATAAATCTATAACTCTCCTTGTGTGTGCTCCATCACCCAGTCATGTCCAACTCTTTGTGACTCCATAGACTGTAGCCCACCAGGCGCCTCTGTCTATCGGGATTCTCTAGGCAAGAACACTGGAGTGAGTTGTCATACCCTTCTCCAGAGGATCTTCTCAACCCAGGGACCAAACCCAGGTCTCCCACATTGCAGGGAGATTCTTACCATCTGAGCTATCAGGGAAACCCAAGAATACTGGAGTGGGTAGCCTATCCCTTCACTGGGGGAACTTCCAGAGCCAGGAATTGAACTGGCGTCTCCCTGGGCTGCAGGTGGATTCTTGCCAGCTGAGTCACCAGGGAAGCCCATAATTCTCCTTAGCTAAAAATTTTAATGACAAAGTTTGAGGATTATGGAAATCGCTCGGTAGTTTGGAGAAGAGAAATGCTACCCACTCCAGTATTCTGGCCTAGAGGATTGCCTGGACTGTATAGTCCACTGGGTTGCAAAGAGTCAGACATGACTGAGCGACTGTCACTTTCACCAAATTTTCAATTTCAACTTTGAATTACCTAGATGATACGAACAGAACAAAATAAAGGCAATGGGCAGGGCAGAGAAACAACTCCTTTTCTGAACACTTCAAATGCGCTTTGAAAACTGTAAAAGATAGGAAACATGTAGACAAGATGGTTTAGCAACCAATCTCTGGGTTACCTCTATCTGAGCTCTTGCCAAAGTATATTATCACTGGTGTATCGGCCTATCTCCCTGATTAAACAGAGGCCATCTTTGTGTTCCTAACACTTAATTACCATTGAATAAACATTCCATGAAATAATTAATCCATAAATAATGAGTGAACTTTGTAGTAGAACTTTTACCACTCTGTTCTCTCGCCTGATGGAGTATGTAGCTAATGTGTATAGTACCTCTCAGTTGACTGTCAAAATATCCCAGGAATCAGATAATATTAATATTGTTGTTGTTCAGTCACTAAGTTGTGTTCAAGTCTTTTGCGACAGGACTACAGTCTACCATGTTCCTCTGTCCATGGGATTTTCTAGGCAAGAACATTGGAGTGGGCTGCCATTTCCTTCTCCAGGGCATCCTCCCAACCCAGCAATCGAACCTGCATCTCTACACTATGTTTAATACATTTAGAACTGCCTTTGTCATTTTTGAATAAAAATTTTCTTTTAAGAAAAAGCCTATAGGGTGAGATGGATTGGGAGAGCAGCACTGATGCATATCCACTACCATGTGTGAAACATATAGCTAGTGGGAAGCTGATGAATGGGAGCTCAGCTTGGCGCTCTGTGATGACCCACAGGGGTGGGATAGGAGCAGGGGCATGGGAGGGAGGCTCAAGAGGGAGAAGATATACGTATACATGCAGTTGATTCATGTTGTACAGTAGAAACCCATACAACATTGTAAGGTAATTATCCTCTAATTAAAAACAGATTTTTTAAAGAAGAAAAATCCTAAGAACTATAATAATCTTGAATATTCCCTTTTTAAAATTTCCAAATTCACCAAAATATTACAGTCATTGTAGTTAGTGGGATCCTGGCTCTGATTCCATCACTCTCACCCACTGATTCTTCTCTGCAGAGGACCACTGTTTTTTGGCTTGTTTAAATGGTCAACTTCTACTCAGTCTCCAAGCCTCAACTCAAATATTGTTGTTGGGAGAACTTCAGACACAATTAGCCCATCTTCCTTTCAATGCCCAGTTTACCCTGAACATTCCTTTGTAGGTATGTCCTAACACTGGACTGTAATCATTTGTTTGATCCTACCCCCAGACGGGGCTCAGTACCGTACATTCAGCAGATATGCAAGAAATGTTTGTGAAGTTAAAGATGCCTATTTCTAAGCACTTCTAATTCCAGAAAAAAAACAGTTAAAAATATATACGACAAGAGAGAATTAATTATTTTTTTAACGTAAGTCAAAATAGGTATGTAGTTGGAGTATCCTGGTTTACAAATACCAGAAAAATCTAGCACCCTTATTGATGCTACTGAGGAAAAACAGCCACTGAGGAAAAACTGAACATCCATGAGATAAACCTTGTAAAGGCAGTATGTTAACTTTCCTCTAACACAAGGTGGCTCAGACAGTAAAGCGTCTGTCTACAATGTGGGAGACCCGGGTTCAATCCCTGGATTGGGAAGATCCCCTGGAGAAGGAAATGGCAATTCACTCCAGTACTATTGCCTGGAAAATCCCATGGACAGAGGAGCCTGGTAGGCTACAGTCCATGGGGTCACCAAGAGTTGACACGACTGAGAGACTTCACTTTATAGACATTATAGTTAGATTCAAAGGCAGAAACCAAGCATGGGTAACGATTCTACAGCAAATGGTCTAAAAATATGTTGAAAGAGAAACGTCTCAGGTTAAAAATAGTGAAAGCTACAATACAAAGAAAACCACACCAAATTACTTCCCAATACTCAAACCTCTAACTAAGCTTGAGTGATAATCCAAATTTCCCAAATTTTAAATCATATATTTTGTGAACCTAACTTTTCTTAGTTTCAATTAGTGGTTCTTCAAAGAAGCTTGTGAACTCTAGATTAGGGTCATATGGCATGCTGTTTAGAGTGGCTGTTAAGTGTACATAAAGGCAGTAGAACAGGGACCCAGAATATCCTAATTCCAGAGTCCAAAGTAGCATCACCAGCAACTGGCCTCGGGTGATCTTATTTATTGATGCCAAAAGGACATGTGATAAGTCTTGATTAGATGTTAACCATAAATCCACCTAATACTGAAAACCGGAATAATTCTTTGCTTTTGGATTCTACTGAAGCCTAAGTGACATGGTGATATTGGTTCTTGCAGTCCATCAGAAATACTGCCTGAAGCCTCAAATCTATTGCTGCATTAACCAGTGAAGGCTCATCGTGGAGGAAATTCTATATGTAACTTGGCCTTCAGTTAAAGAAATTCTTCAAAAGTTTTCGTAGCCCAGCAATTCCTATAGTAGCTAATATGGATCTTCAGCTCAGAGGGTCATGGGATGCTGTTCAATAGCAAAGGAAATATTGAAACAAGTAGAAGGTCAATTTAGAAGAAGCAGTGATCTGAATCTCCCCCAGGGTGCCCTCGCATTAAGCTTGGATTTGTAATTGAAAATAAATCTTTCATGTCTGGGTGACAAGTCCGAGGTCCTGTCCTGGGTGCAGTTTTCATGAAGTATTATATTTTCCAACTTGAAGTCACTGTCCTTTTCAGCTGATTTTGACCTGCCATGCCACAGTAGGCTGTAGGCTGCCAAGTGATTAGCTATTCAGGAAAAAAGTGAAACTAATCTCTGTATTAATATACATGAAGTGAAATGAGAAAGGATCAGAGACTTGGAGGCACAGAGACTGATGTAACAAGCTGTGCAGCGAGGCAGACTCCCCCAGACCTGTTAGGAGAACCAAATCCCAGAGAGGAAGGGTGACATTTGGCAGAGGTGCTGGAAGAGACAGTTGCTGCGGGTTGAAGTGACAACTTGATTTTCTTGCACTTTAATGTAAAGAGTTAGTCCTTTTTCAGAATGAAAAGAGCATTCTGTTATTATGCCACTTAGCGAAAGGCATGCAAGTGGAGAACTCAATTTTTTTTTTTCTTTTGCTTTGAGGATGGGAAGGGAGTTATATTGAAGAGATGTATCAATTTGGAGTTTTCTGAGGAACGTATATATATCATCTATCTTCCAGTAGAAATACCGTCTTTCTCTTAGAGAATCAGATAATCGTGGAGATGAATTCATATCACAAATATGAATCTTTTCATGAAAATTAGTTCATTGAATCAGCATTCATTGGGCACCTACTTTTTGCCAGGCACTCTGCAAGATCCCCTGGAGAAGGAAATGGCAACCCTCTCCAGTATTCTTGCCTGGATGACTGAAGCAACTTAGCACGTACGCACTGCTAATTATGCAATGTACAAAGTCTAGTCAGACATGTCTCCTGTTATTCAGAGAGTTAATTTTATCCAAATGTTTCCTGAATGTATTTCTTGGTCTTCCTGCAGTCTCACCATGGAGAGAGTATATGAAAAAGATTCTTAGGAATCTACCTACTGAATCAGAATGTCTGGGCAAGAGGTCCAGAATGCCTGTGGATGGAATATGCACTTTCAGCAAGTTCCCAGATGAGTTCCATGTGCACTAAAACTTGAGAATTCTGATGTCTTAAAGGAAAAGAGTGCAAGAATTTCCTACCCAAAATATTAGGGCTGGAAGTAACTTTAGTAACTAATGTCATCGTGTAATTATATGCATGAGAAACTAGTATCAGAGACTGAACATAAATTGCCTGATGTCACACAGCTGTTTAGGCATCCAGTTTTCCTATCTTCTAAGCCCTATATGCTTGCAAAAGGTAGCTACATTGTCCATGTTCACTCTTCTTTTTGTGCTACTAACCCACAATTCCCATGTAATAGTGTTTTGGGTTATAGGATTATGATGGCGAAAATTAGCTATATGAAATTATTTACCCTTCCGACCTCTTTTCCAGACTACTTTATATTTGCCCTTAACTATTCTAGAAAAACAGGGGTATTTATTCATGTAAAAAAATCAATTCTCCCGCAACAAAAAATGAATATATGAGGTCTATTCTATGTACCTTTATTAACTTTTCTTGCAGTGAAAAATGCTTATTATTATCTATAAATTATCCTTATATTTCCAAAGGAAAGGGAAAACTGAATTTTAAATGCAGGGAAATCAAATCTTTAATCTTAGTTTTAAAGTTCTAGCTACCTTGGAAAGAAAATTCTCTTGTCAACTCATTTTTTATTATTCTTTTTGGTAGGAAATTCTTTTCAGAATTGAAATACCTATATAGTGCAAGCTAGTTTCTTTTTGTTCTGTACTCAGAGAAGATAGAAAACATCTGGCAGCTTCTTCTGGCAGGATATTCAAGAAAAATCTTTATACTCTCAGGCAAAATAATCCAGCTTTTTTCCCTGCCTCCATTGTATGAATCTATTTCCCATCTCTTATATAAATGGATAAATGCATAATATAGATGAATATTTGTTGGTCAGAGCCAAGTTATAGTAGTTTAATTTGCAATTTATTTGAATAAAGTTAATTATAGCAAAAGCAATGTTATTCTACAGAAAATAACGTGCTCTTTAGGCTTTTCACCTATTATCCATGCCAAGAGAAAAATCATTATGCAGCATGCTAAGAATTTTTTTGATCTCTAAGAGGAAAGGCCGCTTGCATATTGCATTGGACCAGCTCTACCTCTGTGAGGTAAAGTTACTCATTAACAGAGCCACCTGAGTGAGGAAATTGTTGCAGCACAAAGGAGTCAGCCTGTAGAGGGAGCCTTTTTCTAATTCACACAGAGGTGCATTCTGTGTTTTGCAGAATTCAGGGTAGCTGACCCAAGGGGTACCCAACACGCTTCCTCCAATCGTTTAGGATTATATTTGTGTATAAACAGGCTTAGACTCTTTCCCCATTTCACCATTCTTACAAAGAAAATAAATAATAAGTTATACCCTGCAATTAAATGCACATTATTTGTAAAGCTTTCATTAGTTCTTAATCATTTCTGTAAATATCTTAGAATTATAAAAATAGCAGTTTTGTATTTTATACTTGACTGCCTTTTGTTTCTTAACATTGAAATTGGAATATTGCTAGCACCAAAGAGGAAAAATTGTACCAAAGCGCACATGAGGGGCTGACTCAACAAAAGCAGTCGGCTCCAGTTAGAGGTACAAGTTTGGCAATGGAGCAAACCTTAATTTCCTACTAAGCTGAGCTGGTATGGTCATACTGTACCCAGTGGTAAAACAAAAAATTGTCTTTCCTTATTAAAAACAGCATGTCAGGTTCTGCCCAGAGAAACTTCACTCAGAGGAACAAGTAGGGCTCAGAGGGTAAGAAGGGGTGATCAATATTTGATTATATAGATCCTAGGTCACAGCTGCTCCTTTCCTGAGCTGGGCTACAGCTCCTCTTAATTATTTGCGATCAGAAATAAAGAATATTAATTTCTCAAACTCAGCTTTCAGGCCCAGCACCTAGTCTGCTCCACTAGTATGACCTCCTTCTCTTTTTTTCAGCCTGTTTCATCCAGGTCATGCTTCTATTCTTTTTTTCCCCAGACTCTTTCTCCAGGCTTTCAGTTATGTCAGTGTCCTACTTGTGTTTTCTTTACCATCTGAAATTTTCTCTGCATTAGACTCTCACTCCTCAAGGTGCCATTTTTTCTTTTACAACTCTTTACCCTGCACACAAATAAACACCTTTGTTTACACCCAATAAAATTAAAATATTTTAATATATATTATAATAAATTACATACATATGATCATTCCAGAATATGGACTAATTACATGGATTTTAGTAATACCTATTCTATATGCTTCCTAGGTAGCTCAGTGGTTAAGAATCCTCCTGCAATGCAGTAGACACCAGTTCAATCCCTGGGTCAGGAATATCTCCTGGAGAATGAAATGGCGACCCACTCCAGTATTCTTGCCTGGAAAATCCCATGGGCAGAGGAGCCTTAATGGGCTACAGTCCATGGCGTTGCAAAAGAGCCGAACACGACTAAGCAACTAAAACAATGACATCATTCTATTATATGAGATTAGTTGCTCAGGCGTATCTGAATCTTTGTGACCCTATGGACTATATAGCCTGCCAGGCTTCTCTGTCCATGGAGGGATTCTCTAGGCAAGAATATTGGAGTGGGTTGCCATGCCCTCTTTCAGGAGATCTTCCCAACTCAAGAATCGAATCCAAGTCTCCCTCATTGCAGGCGGATTCTTTACCATCTGAGCCACCAGGGAAGCCCATTCTATTATAAAGCAATCAATAATTCTTGTCTTATGTACCACAACTAGAATTTAGTGAGAACATTACACTACACTAGGCTCTTGTTTAGGTACGTTACATGTCACATTTCATTTAACTAGATAATGACCCTGACTAGTAGATAAAGAGTGTGAGGTCACCTAGTGAGTTAATAAAAAAGTAAGACTTAAAGATTTTGTCTTGAAAAAAAATGCACTTAATATTTTGATAAAGAAGTTTGCCTGTATGTATGATCTTTCTTTACATCTTCTGTAGCAACCGAAAGGGTGACTTTTCCTGGGCTTCTAAGCATTCCTCTTTTCAACACTTAACTTTTTTCTCCTTAACAAATCATCCAACCGACATAACCCCCATTTCTTCCTTGATAATATAATCTTCTCCTTTCTACAGTCACACATTGGAACCAATGCATGATCCATTTGTGACAATGAAACACAGCAGTCTCCTTCTTATAATACAAAGGCACAATCAGAGAAGAGAAAAATAACTAAGCAAAAAAGGAAAGTGCGGGAAACTCCTCTGGTTTTAAACATAACTCAATAGAAAATTTGTCTTTCATCAAAAGTATTTCCAGGATAATGACTTGTGGTTTCTTTAGATTTCATATAAGTAGAACAGGACTCCTTTTTCATAAAGTAGGTAAGTGGATAAAGTACTCATTCATTACTACATTAATTTTAAAGGGAATGTGAACTAGCTTCACTTGATATCAGCACTCATCTCAAAGAAAACCGCTGTCAGTCAGAGCTCCGGGGTCAGAACTGTCTAGTCTTATTTCCAGGAAGGGCTATGTTCCTTTCTCAGGAGCAACTTAAATAGACCAACACTGGACCTTTGCCCTGAGTGCATCATTCTTCATACCTTCTATACAGGACCATATGGTTCTGGTGGGAGGGGGCTCCCTTAATTATATGCAGAACATACAGTTCAGCTCAAGGGAAAATGTATTGGAGCAAGTGACAGGCACAGCATCAGGCACTGAGTATAGAGAGGCATGGGGATATGGAACACACATAATTAGAACAATCACACTATAATAAAAATGAAGGAAGACATGCTCCTCTCAACTTACTACTTCTTAAATGAAGTAGTACATAATATTAAAGGTAAGAGTGGAGTAGGGTATTACCTACAACAGGCATATTTATAACGCCTAGAAAATAAGACTTTAGATGTGCAACATCTTATTCGGAGTCTAAGGCTGTATCATTGAGAGACAAATGTACGGGCACTAATACAATTGTTATATTCCCTTGAGGGCTCCTTACGACTTTCATCTGAAGCTTTCCATTGTATTGAGGGCCATCACAAATCTTCTGGGCATGGAAAAGTCACAAAGTAAAGGGCAGAGAAACAAGGGTGGGGAATTTGATAGTGTTAAAGTAATATAAGGAGCTCTAATATTGAGGCTGTATATGGGATTATAGTGTCCATTTTTGGCTTTAACTTCCTATACTGAGATATAACCTTTATATTAGAATTCTTTATTTTGCAATATTTATCTCCCAGTACACTTCTTAACAAACCATTAGTACTCAATTGCTAAATTGGTGACTATACATATTTATTGTGGATAATCTTTTTTTTAAGTTTCATTTATTTTTGATTGTGTTAGGTCTTCACTACTGCGTGCAGGCTTTCTCTAGTTGCCATGAGTGGGGGCTGCTCTCTAGTTGCTGGGCACAGGCTTCTCATTGCATTGGCTTCTCTTGTTGCTGAACACAGGTTCTTGGGCATGCAGGCTTCAGTAGTTGTGGCACGTGGGCTCAGTAGTTGCAGTTCCCAGGCTCCAGAGCACAGACTCAATAATTGTGGCACATGGGTTTAGTTGCTCCAAGGCATGCAGGATCTTCCCGGATCAGGGATCGAACCTGTGTCTCCTGCATTGGCAAATGTATTGTTTATCATGGAGCCACCAGGGAAGCCCCTTATTGTGGATAATAGTTATAAAAAATTATGTACAAGACTCTTTTCCATATTAGACTATAAACATTTGAATGAGATGGAGGGGAGTGAAAAAAATTCATCTTTGTATCCTCTGCCAGCTTCTAGCACACAATAGGTCATACATTTATAGGATGACACAATGTATAAATGAAGTTGGGGTCTTGGCTCTGCCATTCTCTCTTCCCCTCCCCTCACTTGCTAATGACCTGGCCAAGTCCCACTTGCAAATCTGAAGATAGAGCTGGAAGCCTGGCCCCTACCAGATCCGAAGCAGAACTGACTGTGCGGTGAGCCACCTCATTCACTAATGCAGCCAGTGTGGAGGACTGAGGCACTCCTGGTCTGCTAATTTCTTGTGTACAGACACAGGCTAAAAACATGTCCTGTGGATGATTATTTTTCAAGAATATGTAAATTTACATACACCACACATCTGTAAATTTTCAGGCACGTTTACAGACACTCTCAGGACTCATTCAGAGGAGGTCAGACACTGGAACAAAGCAGGGCAGAAGCCGCGGCTGTGCAGCCTGAAATTCTAGCCTGTAACAGCTGGGAGGTTTCTGGCTGAGACGGCTGTTTGTGACTTCCTGCCATAGCTGTGATGGACTCTTGGCATTAGCTCGCTATCTCGTTTCCTAGCCGAGCCACTTGATTGGTGAATGATGAACGCAAGTTGGTCTGGCTGACAGCTGTCTACTACCCAGGAACTATGGAAAACTGTGAGTAAAGTTAAAAGATTGGAGAGACCTCTCAGCTGCACTGATAAAACCATTTAGATGAGAAGTCTGACTAAGAGGTAAAGTTGTGAGAGAGACCTGTCACAAGGTCCTTTGTATAAGTTTTGAGAAACAGACTTTTAAGAGAGAAATGGAGGGGGTCTTTTCTTTCAAAGACATTGAAAATACCAGATAAAGTTGAAGAACTCATGTTAAAAAGAAACTCAGTGAGTAGTGAGTCTGTTGAGGTCAAGGTTATTTTTACAATTTCTAGGAATTGTGTATTCATAAGGCTTACTGTATAGTAGGCTCTTAATAAATGTCCATGGACTTGAACTGAAAATGGACACAGTACTGTCAAGACTAGAGAATCACCTGTAATGCTGGTCTCTAAATTGGCCTAAATACATGGACAACTCATAAATTTTAGTGGCATTATGAAGAAGCATATACAATCTTCCTTAATGCATGACTGATTCCCTGGGTTGCCATTTCCTTCTCCAATGCATGAAAGTGAAAAGTGAAAGTGAAGTCGCTCAGTCGTATCCAACTCTTGGCGACCCCGTGGACTGCAGCCCACCAGGCTCCTCCATCCATGGGATTTTCCAGGCAAGGGTACTGGAGTGGGGTGCCATTGCCTTCTCCGAATGTAGAGAATACTTAAGATATATCAATTTTCAGACTTGGAAATGCTCCAATTAAATTGGCTCTTGAACTACTGGTTCTTGAGGATTATTCTATTCTAAATGCCTACCTGGTCCATGACAGAACACTGTTAAAGATCAATGGGTATTTAAGCTGAATTAGTTCAATTTACTCATCACCTTCTTAAGGTAGACTAACCATGCTCTCTCTGGTTTCTACTGATCCATTCATCACTGTGGCCATCTGATGATTATCAAGAACCATTTTTCTCTGTTGCAAGGAACTTATGCACCCATTCATTCATGAGCGTAATTCCTCTAGAATCAAGGAAAAGATTTCATTAAAAATGAAACTAGGGTCATCCCAAGGAGATTTTTACTGAAGCGTAGCCTCACCACTTCCCACGAGATTTTGTCTGTGTGTGGAAAGCTGGTTTTACAATTATAACTAGTTGGATTTAGAGAGAAAATCACATATAGAACAACCAATACAATTGAAAGAGCAATGATTTTATTTTCATTAAATTTGACTTTGGCCAAATAGATAAGTAAGTGTGTGGTGGGAATCTTGCTATTTTCTTATTTCTTTTAGGTTTTTTAGGTTTCTTCTAATCTCGGCAAGCCCGAACCAGGGTTAGCACTATTCTCATTCTAAAATACTTGTTTTGGGACTAGCTAAATAATTTCGTCAATGACTATTGAAAGTCTAGGAGTCACCTGATGTGTATCCCTAGGGCTTTGTCACATAATAGGCATTCAATAAATATATATATTGAATTGAATTAAGAATGGGCACAATTTTGTTAAGGTGAGAACCACCTTTGATATTAATCTCCAAGTAATGCCAGTTAGGTTCCATTACCATATTACGTGACATTTTCATGTCATAGGGGATTTTGTAGACAACATTCAGAGTTGGTTATGTGTTAAAAATGTGAAAAGAAATTGAGCAGATTATTTGAATCAAAACATAAACTGATCACCTTTTTCATATAGAGAGCTTTTGAAACTTACTTTCAGAAAACACCTAGAGGTATAATACTTGATGTAAATAATATTTACTAGTAATATCAAGAATTGGGAAACAATGTCATCATTATTTATAGCCTTTGCAGGGTTAATTGAATCTCTTATCTATTCAGTTATCTGTGTTTAGAGATCAGATTTATTTTTCTCATGGTTTTTAATTCCAGGGAAAAGCTGTTCAACCAAGAATATTTTCCTAAATAATACTGGCTAGGGAAAATAGAAGAGTATAGTTTTAAATCAGCTGCCTATTATTATTTGTCAGTTATTGGCAGTGTGTTCTTCCAACAGTTTTCAGAATTGATAGAATGGAGTGCCTAATATTGAGTTAACTCTTGCCCTTCCCCACAATCTCAACAGAAAATTTAAGTCATGTTTCATATATTAAACAACAGCAGCTATGTAGGAGAATTAGTTAAAAGTAAGGGTGGTTGTCTTTTGAATTGTAAATCACCGAGACTCTAAATGCCACTTTGAAAAAAAAAAAAAAAGAGTGCTATGAATCTACACTTCCCAAATGGAATCTAGGGAGATTAAGCTACTGCTGGCTGTACATCTGTTCCACAAAACAGCTGCATCAGAGGGTATGGATTAAAATAGAAATAGATTGTGTAGATGCTCTTTTGGCTCCAGAACATCCTTATAAAACACCTAGTCACACACATCCTCCATCTAATTTTCTAGCAACAATTTAAATAAATACAAGATGTCAGACAATAGTCCCAGTTCAGGGAAAAAAGGACTTCAATTCCACCCAAGTTAATTGGGGCTAGAATCATTCCTGCGACATCTATGGCAATTTCACATTGGTGCACTTCAATTAAGGAATAATAAGAGTGCAAAGTAATTTATACTCATAGATTAGATGTCGTCTGTGAAAAATTACCGATTAACTCAAAGGCGGCCTCTGGAGTGCTCACCAAGCATTTTAATGGGGGTCTCTCTGTCACCTCTTGTCCTAGTCTCTGGTCAGAAACTAACAACACTCTAAATCTGCCTTTTAGAAGATTCAATATACCTGTTTTGCACATCTATGACTTCTCCTCTTAACAGTTCTCTAAACCATAACTGTTTTGCTGTAATAATCAATTTTAATCACCTCTTATTGTTTTATTTTCTTCACACTTTCTTTTTTCTTTTATTTCAACTCTTCCAGTATTACTCAGCATTAAAAGGCATTTTCTTCAATAAGGTAACAAGAAAAAGATGTTTTGAGGGGGATGATATTGTTATTCAAACGTTCTGTATTGTTTTTTTCACCTAAATGAGTACACATAACTAACTTTCAACAATGAGAAAATGTGATGTTTCTTGTAAAGAGGGACTTGATTCTTAATTACTGTTTTCTCTAAACTAAAAATTTATGTCTTAGTCAATGATGATTATCATGTAGAAAATTTTGTGCATAATATTTGACCTTTTTAAACTCTCCACAAATTAAGTAGGAGGATTATTACTTGATTATTTGTTCTCAAATCAGTACTATCTTCTTGAAGTGTCTAAAGACACAGCTAAAAAACATTAAATGAAGACAAAAAACTAAAAATGGCTTAACTGAAACCATTACTCTCTTTCCCTTCTTCAGTTCTTATCTGAAAACAACAACAACAAAGCAAAACATAAAGAAAACCTGCACTTATTTTATTAGGAAAGAAAATCGTCTACTTTCAGTTGTTAGTAATTTATTCTAAAAGATGGAAAACCACAATTAAACACAAGTGAAGCAAGTTGACTTCCCCCTTTCTCTGTGATGAGGAAGTGTCAGAGAGCTTGGCCTAACATGGAGAGACAATCTGGGTACTAAGGTGAGTTGTCCCACTTATTAGGGGCATGAATTTCGATGAACTGAACATATTAATTTTTGTGCAACATTGTTTTCTGAAGGCCAAACATGGGAACAATGAAGCTACTTTGCTGGGCTAATTGCATTAACAAGGGTTGACCCTGTGAGCTAAGGGCAGTTGTCATTTTTGTAGGTCACTTTTCATACAGGATCCCAGAAGAACTTTTAAATGTTTATTTCTATCTGTAACAAGTATTTCGTGGTTCTCTTTCTAAGAATAAGGAATTGGCTACACTGTAAATAATGAGAGCCTGCAACATAACCAACTTCATATGACTTTCATAGAACATAGTATGTGTGTGCATGTGTGTGGGGCTCTGTTGTGTCCAACTCTTTGTGACCCCATGGACTGTGGCCTGCCAAGTTTCTCTGTCGCTGGGATTTTCCAGGCAAAAATATTGGAGTGGGTTGCCATTTCCTCCTCCAGGGGATCTTCCCAACCCAGGGATTGAATCTGGGTCTCCTGAGTCTCCTGCATTTGGCAAGTGGGTTTTTTACTACTAGCTCCAGCCACCTGGGGAGTCAGAGGGCATGTTTGTTGTTCTTCACTTGCTAAGTCATGAATGATTCTCTGTGACCCCATGCACTACAGCACCAGGCTTCCCTGTCCTTCCCTATCTTCCCAGAGTTTGCTCAAATTCATGTCCATTCAGTCAGTGATGCTATCTAACATCTGATCACCACCCCCTTCTCCTTTTGCCTTCAGTCTTTCCCAGCATCAGGATCCTTTCCAGTGAGTTGGCTTTTCACATCAGGTGGCCAAAGCACTGGAGCTTCAGCTTCATCAACAGTTCTCCTAATGAATATTCACAGTCGATTTCCTTTAGGATTGACTGGTTTGATCTCCTTGCTGTCCAAGGGACTCTCAAGAGTCTTCTCTAGCACCACAGGTTCAAAGGCATCAATTCTTTGGTGCTCAGCCATCTTTATGGTCCAACTCTCACATCCACACATGACTACTGAAAAAAGTATAGCTTTGACAAGATAGACCTTTATCAGCAAAGTGATGTCATTGCTTTTTAATACGCTATCTAGTTTTGTCATAGCTTTCTTTCCAAGGAGCAAGTATCTTTTAATTTCCTGGCTGTAGTCAACGTCTGTAGTGATTTTTGAACCCAAGAAAATAAAATCTGTCACCATTTGCACTTTTTCCCTGTCTATTTGCCATGAAGTGGTGGGACCAGATGCCGTGATCTTAGTTTTTTGAATGTTGAGTTTTTAGTCAGCTTTTTCACTCTCCTTTTTCATCTTCATCAAGAGGTGCTTTGGTTCCTCTTCCATATCTTAGAATGGTATCATCTGCATATCTGAACTTGTTGATATTTCTTCTGGCAATCTTGATTCCACCTTGTGATTCATCCAGCCCAGCATTTTGTATGATGTACTCTGCATAGAAATTAAGTAAGCTAGGTGACAATATACAGCCTTGACTATTCCTTTCTCAGTTTTGAACTAGTCCATTGTTCCATGTCTGTTTCTAGTTGTTGCTTCTTGACCTGCACACGGGTTTCTTAGGAGACAGGTAAGGTGGTCTGATATTTCAATCTCTTTAGGAATTTCCACCTCTTTAGGAATTTTCCACAGTTTGTTGTGATGCACTGACAGAGGCTTTCATATAGTCAATGAGGCAGGAGTAGATGTTTTTCTGAAATTCTCTTTCTTTCTCTATCATCCAACAAACATTGGCAATTTGATCTCTGGTTCGTCTGCCAGAGATCCTTTTCTAAATCCAGCTTGTACATCTGGACGTTCCCCTTCATGAATCACAGCCTTGTCATGTCAAAGGGGCTTGCATAACTCAATGAAGCTATAAGCCATGTTGGGCAGGGCCACCAAAGACAGGTCATAGTGGAGAGTTCTGACAAAATGTGGTCCACTGGAGGCGAGAATGGCAAAACACTCCAGTATTCTTGCCACAAGAACCCCACAAAGAGTATGAAAAGAGAACATATTAGAAAAGTTTAAAAAGTGGTTGAGATATAAAAAGTGATACAGAGGGAGATTTGAAGAAAAGGCCCAGGGGAAGTATGTGTATACTGAGGTGCATTAGTCGTGTCCAACTCTTTGCAGCTCTATGGACTGTAGCCCACCAAGCTCCTCTGACCATGGGATTCTCCAGGCAAGAATACTGGAGTGGGATGCCATGTCCTCCTCCAAGGGATCATCCCAACCCAGGGATCAAACCTGTGTTTCTTATGTCTTCTGCTTGGCAGGTGGGTTCTTTACCACAAGTGCCACCTGGGAAGCCCAAGGGTAGGGACCTGGCTAATTTAATGTTAGGTAATAATTTCTGAACTTCAGTCATGAAAATGTGATTTTTCTTTGGTTTGGAAGTCTTGCTTTGTGGCAGCAGCTTATTTATACTGCTGACTCTGTTCATTTAAACCTGTCATTGCCAAAGTAACTATATCGCCAGCCCGCCTACCCAAAAGCCTAAAAAGCCAGTAAAGTCCTTAGATCCAAGAAGATAGATATGGTTAAAAGGAGGAATTTAAGTATAATCTTCCTCTTCCTTGAAGCAAAGGGTTATTGAAGCAGTACACAAAGGACATACTTATTTTAGAAATTAGGAATGTCTATAAGTGAATATTTAAATACCCCCATGGCTTGGGCCTATTTAAACATTCTATTCAGCTTTGCAAGATATGTGATTAAAAATGGTAGGTGACTAAACAAACCCAACATACCCTCTCTCAACTTTCCCTCAAATAATGAAAAAGATGTGGAGAAACAAAATGCTTTAATGCTTTAAATGACAATAAAAATCAAGTCTGGAAGTAAGACTATGACAAACCTCTTGGAGAACTTGGAACTGATCATAAAATTGATCAAACTGGATTTTATTCATTTCATATTTACAGATCATTTACAATATGCTAAGCAGTGTAAGCAACTTACAAATGCTGATTTATTGAATCTTGATTAACCTTATTACTAACCTCAGCTCAAAAATCACACAGTTGATAAGTAGTACAGTCTGGATTTGAACTTAGATGCTCTGACTCCAAAGTCCATGTTCAACCCCAACATACTTTGCTGTAAAAACTAGACTAAAGATGACTTCATGGAGCTGAGGTGCTGTGCTGGGCACACAAATTGGCAAGGATGTGTGTATAGGTGGGCTTACTGGTTTAGAACCTATTTCCCCAAAGACTGTAAGATCCTTCAGGAGCCATGGTGTGTTTGTTCTCTTATGTACATTAAATACCAGGAAGATGTTCTTTGTTTTTATTGGCAGATAAACGTATCCCTAAATGTTGGTTAGAAAACTGTTTCCTAGGTCTCCTGGCTGAGAAGTCCAAGGTCAACACCTGGTTAGGCATTCATCTCTCTATTGCATGAGAGTCTAAGGCCATACCATCCTGAACACTCCAGATCTCATCTCTACTGCATGAGAACTACATTTAAAATTTGTCTTTTTTTTTTTTAATGAAAAAAGAGCAATGCACTAAAGAAAACTTGAAACCTGAAGAAGAAAATAAAAACATAAAATGGAAAAAAAATTCTTACTAAAAAGAAAAACTATGACTTACATTATAAAATGAGAATTTTCCAAAGAAAGGAGGGTTATGATTACATTTTCTAGTAATTAAAATGATTATAATAGGATGTTATTCACCTTTGTTTTTTTAGGAGAAAAGTAAAGGAGAAAAAAAGATGCAGTGTTCAAAGCACTGTGTGACTCTCAAGACTCGTTTTTGTCATTTTTAGCAACTGTTAGTCCAGGATAGCACCTATTATTTTAAGTAGATACCAGATAAGTCATGCAAGGCCATCTCAGTTGTAAAGTAGAAGATTTCGCACAAAGAACACATTTTGGAAATTGGTGACATGTGGAAAGAGAAGAGAAACAGCTGAGGAAAAAGGGAGAACCTAGTGTCTCCCCCAGTTTGCAGAATTGCCCTGACAAGACATTTTCTACCTGGATTCCTGAGTTGGGACCAAACAAAGTAGGGGAGGAACCATAAACCCTCTTACATATTTCGTGTACTTGAATTCTTACTTTGTTTCAAGATGATGCAGGTGTGATATTAATTCTGAGCCCTTGAATGTCTGAGAATAGGAATTTTGTTGTGTATATTGTCCTTGTGCCATGACGTTTTTGCCTAAAACTTGTGTTGTCTTCTGGAAAGAAGTTGGATACAGGGCTGGGGCCAGTGTGATTTTTTTGTTTCTTTCTAGGTATTCTGTGTTGGTTTTATTGTTTGCTTTATATACTTTGTTTGGGGGAGACACAAGATGAGAGTATGAATTTTTTCAGTCTTTGTAATTAAAAAAAAGTTTTAAGACTTGTCTGAATGTGGGTATCTATTTTTAGTCTTTGCTTATAGTAAGGGAAGGCTCTTTTATTTGCTATATTCATTTTCTCAGCTCAAGAAAACTGTTCCATAATACATTTCATTATGCTTCTGTTCCAATTTTTAGATCTTTCTTAGAAAACTCTACTATTCTAAAGTTAGTTTTCTGTATTTTTAATATCATACCTGTTATTTTCTCCCTCCTCACTGCAACTCTATTCTCCTTTCCCCCTATATTATAAGTGGGCTTTTAAAGTATAACCTCTTTATCAGTGGGGCTTCCCAGGTTGTTCCCAGTGGTAAAGAATCCACCTGCCAATGCAAGAAATGCAGGAAACATGGGTTCCGTCCCTGGATTGGGAAGATCCCCTGGAGCAGGGCATGGCAGCCCACTCCAGTACTCTTGCCTGGAGTACGTGGACAGAGGAGCCTAGAGGACTATAGTACAGTGTCACAAAGAATCAGAAATGAGTGAGCACCCATGTGTGGCATGGCTATGTCTGTGCCAGTGAATCAGTTTTCTACTGTATTGATTCTACTCTTTGCTAACATCAATCACTGTGGATTTAAAATCTGTCACTATTATTTAATTCTCTTGATATCCTCCCTTATCTCACCACCCATTTTTAAATATCAGCCTGATGTTTTTTATTTCAATCTATTCTCTCCAAGTTGATTTATACCTCTGTTTCAGAGGTAATACATTATACATTCTAGGAAGTATGTCAAATTTCTATAATTATATTCTGGCTTCTGTATCATTTTCAGAGGTCTGCTTTTTTATTTTCATCATGGTGATAACTTTCTTTCGGTTAGTAGTATTTTTAAATGGGAAAATATTTTTAGTTTTGATGTTTTCTCCTTTATTTTTTCTTGAGCATGATATCCAGATCCATAATTTGTCAAATTACAAGTTATGACTTGTTCTTAGTCCTACTCAGTTAACTTTTCAACTGGCAAAATTCTTATCTTGGATCTAAGACTAAATAGCTGTTTGATGGACACTGTCCTTGACATAGTTTTCAGCAGTTACAATTTTATGGACTGCCTCTGTCTCCAACATGCTAAAACACATAGAGATATAATAACTATCATATTAGCTAGGATTCTTTTAATTTATAAAAGGGATGTTTAAAGGAATCAAGCAAAAAAAAAGCAACAATAAAGGGAATCTATTGGGTCATATAATAAAATATTAATAGCTAAAAAGTAACTGACATCATGCATGGGTGCATCCAAAGGTTTAACCTCTACTGTCATGACCCTCTCTTGTAAAAGTTCTAGATACAAGGGGCCAAGAGAAGATTAGCACAGTACAAACATACTAGATGCAAAGATGTAAGTTCTCATATAAGATGTAAGATTTGGGCAGCACTTCACTCTGCTTTTTAGCCATAAGTATGAAATGGGAATGTAATCAGTTCCCAGGTAGGTTATTGATGATCAGAGCCAAAGCATTTCATTCACCCTAGTGAGTAGTAAGCATACAGTCAGTATAGATGACATCCCATTTGAAAATAAAATAAAAAATTAAAGAGATATTGAGAAAGAGAGAATAATATCAGCATGGCTCAGAAAAAGTGCTTATCTCCATAAATTATTTACTAAGGGGATTGGAAAACAAATATGGACAGTATTATTTTACACTCTCTGTAGGGTATAAAAATGTATATAGTATGTGAAGCTGGATTAGGCAGTTATAAAGATAAAATAAGTGTGTACTGAAAACGCAAACTTGAAGGAGGAAGAAAAACTTAAACTCCCCTATAATAGAGAATAAAGGACAAAGATAGAAAAAGAAAGAAAAGAAATTAGAGTTTGAGACAATAACTATGGAACCTTAGAGTTGTAGATATACATTTTAGAGGAAAACATCATCAAGGTTATTAAAGAAGGCAAATATCAAGTACACATTAACAAGGCAAAATTTCAAGTACAAGGATGGTATTTCCCTGAGTTTAAAAATGAATATTATAATGGCCTAGAATAAAAAGATACAAATAAATAAACACCTACTAGGTCCTTTGAATCACAAGGACAATTAATACATCCTTTTGTCAACTGTATAGATAAAAAAGTTGCCCACAAAGGAATAAAAGCCTGACAAGTTGAGACATGAACTAGAAAACAGAAAAGGTGCTACTGAATTTTCAGTATATCAACCTATGACTTAAATTTTTTTTCCTAAATAAATATTTACTCACATGAAAGCAATAGAATGATAATGTCAGATATGCTTGGCTCAGAAATTATGTCCATTCTGCAGATATTATTTAAAGATGCATTCCAAATGATTGAATGACAAATTAAAACTCAGAATTTAAAAACTGGAAAAATGTATCATTAAAGGACATCAGTCATGTCCAACTCTTTATGACCGCATGGACTTAGCCCACCAGACTCCTCTGTCCATGGGATTCTCCAGGCAAGAATACTGGAGTGTGTTGTCATGCCCTTCTCCAGGGGATCTTCCTGACTCAGGGATCAAACCCAGGTCTCTTGTATTGCATGCAAATTCTTAACCATTTGAGCCACTAGGGAAGCCCAGTTAAATGACTGGATATGATGTAAATTTGTTAAACATAGTTAATACTCTTAGTAATTGTAGTTTTGGATAGACAAACAAAACATAAAACATTTCTGGAATAGAAGCTGTTTAAGCTATAAATAAAAATAATGTATATTTTTAGATTTAAACAAGTAGATTACACTAATAAGGCCTTAAATTGTGTGTGTGCTCAGTTGCTCAGTCATGGTTGACTCTTTTGTGACCCTATGGAGTGTAGTTCTCTGGGTTCCTCCGCCCATGGGATTCTCCAGGCAAGAATACTGGAGTGGGTTTCCATTTCCTCCTTCAGAGCTTTAAATTGGGAGGAAAGCAAATAAAAGTGAAGATATAGTATTTAAAGTTATTCACATTAAATTCGGAAAGCAAAAAAGACTTTAATTTTGGAGTTTACCCATGAATTAACTATAATATAACTAACTCCTTGAAAGCAACTCACTAGGATTCAAGTTCTATGTTTTCTTGACTTTTAATTATTGATGTATCTCAGCTGCCTAAAACACTTCCTAGCATACAGTATGTGTACAATAAATATTAGTTGAATGAATTACTTAATGAACTCACTCTTTAAAGCATAGTGTGTATGTGCATTTACTTCTATAGATTTAGAAACAATTGTCCTCATTGGAAAATTAAAAATAAACTCACAGAACTCATACAACAAAAACTAAGAACATAAAGATAACTGTTTAGGAATTTTAACCAAGATAAAGAATAACAAAAACAAACCCTAAAACTAAGCTACATAAGGCCAAGCAGAGTGGCAATGATAATACATCTAAGTAGGATAAATTCTACTTTTAAAAAATGATTTTGTTTTAAGAAACAAAATCCAAATACATGCTGATTATAAGCAACATGTAAAAAATGTAAAAGTCATTGGACATAAAAGCATTATAAGGTAAAGAAACTAAAAGCAAGCCTTGAGGGCAGTAGTATATTTAGATAAAGGAAAAGTAAAAAAAAATATTAAATAACATATATTTACATTTTTTCCTAAAGAAAAAAAATCCACAGTTGGACCACAGTTACAACTTACAATGAAAATAGTTGTCATGAATATTTACATTACAAAGAGAATAACATTAAAACATATAAAAATAAGCCTCCTAGAAAAATAACAATTTTAAAAATTAATGTGCTGGTAAAAGAACAATTACTTAAAAGACGTTTATGTAACTGGGTATTTGAGAGACTAAGCAGGAAATATATATAGACACAGAGAATTTGAATTATATGATTTGAATTATGGATTACAGGTTGAATTAATTTGGTTGTAGTGAACCATAAGCACCCTGCAGAGAACACAAGTTCTTTTCACACACCTATATCATAGTTGGGTTTCCCAGATGATGCTAATGGTGAAGAATCCCCCTGCCAATGGAGGAGATACAAGAGACATGGATTCTATCTCTGGGTTGGGAGGATCCCTTGAAGTAGGAAATGGCAACCCTCCCTAGTATTCTTGTCTGGAAAATTCCAAGGGCAGAGGAGCCTGGTGGGCTATGGTCCATGGGTCTGCAAAGCGTTGAACATGACTAACTACTACTCTTAGTTCTGCGTTGTAAGAAAACACTATTCCATTTGGAATAAAGCCTTTTATATTTTTACATATTCTATCTTACTATCATTCAAAGGATAAGTTAACAAATCCAAACTTTCAAACTTCAAGTAGCAATCATAAATCTCATTTTTAATCACAAAGGACACATACATCAATAAAATATCATGTTTATTAAGGAGGACTTCCCAATTTAATTAAAACAGATTCCCTATTTTTAAAAATTCATTTATTTAATTGGAGGCTAATTACTTTACATTATTGTGGTAGTTTTTGCCATATGTTGACATGAATCAGCCAGGGATATACATGTGTCCCCCATCCCGAATCCCCCTCCCACCTCCCTCCCTATCCCATCCGTCTGGGTTGTCCCAGTACACCAGCTTTGAGTGCCCTATTTCACACATTGAACTTGGACTAGTGGTCTACTTCATATATGGTAATATTATACGTGTTTCAATGCTATTCTCTCAAATCATCCCACCCTTGCCTTCTCCCACAGAGTCCAAAAGTCTGTTCTTTATATCTATGTCTCTTTTGCTGTCTTGCATATAGGGTCATCATTACCATCTTTTAAAATTCCATATACATGCGTTAATATACTGTATTGGTGTTTTTCTTTTGGACTTATATTATTATATTGTATATATTATTATATACACCCTGTATATAATAGACTCCAGTTTTATCCACCTCGTTAGAACTGATCCAAATGCATTCTTTTTAATGGTTGAGTAATATTCCATTGTGTATATGTACCACAGCTTTCTTATCCATCCGTCTGCCTATGGACATCTAGGTTGCTTCCATGTCCTGGCTATCATAAACAGTGCTGTGATGAACACTGGGGTACACGTGTTTCTTTCAATTCTGGTTTCCTTGGTATGTATGCCCAGCAGTGGGATTGCTGGGTCATATGGCAGTCCCTAGAACTGAAGTCTCAGCCAAGAAGAAATGTTCAGGGGGTGGTAATGGAAAGAGTTGGAGTTATAGACTTTGCATATAACAAGGAGGATTAAAGAGGTAGATAATCCTTGTTTAGGGACTTCCTAGGTGACTCAGCAGCCAAGAATCTGCCTGTCAATGCAGGAGACATAGGAGACTCAGGTTCGATCCCTGGGTAGGAAAGATCTGGAGGAGGAAATGGCAACCCATTCCAGTATTCTTGCCTGGGAAATCCCATAGACTGAGAATTCTGGTTGGCTACAGTCCATAGGTGACAAAGAGTTGGACACAACTGAGCATGAACATGGACACATCCATGCAATCCTTGTTTAGTTCCCAGTTTCATTGGGTTAAATGTTCTCAAGGGTAGATTTCTAAATGAATTTAGGGGATATATCAAACTTCTGCTGCTAAGTCGCTTCAGTCATGTCTAACTCTGTGCGACCCCAGAGATGGCAGCCCACCAGGCTCCCCCGTCCCTGGGATTCTCCAGGCAAGAACACTGGAGTGGGGTGCCATTGCCTTCTCCAATGCATGAAAGTGCAAAGTGAAAGGGAAGTCACTCAGTCGTGTCCGACTCTTCATGACCCCATGGACAGCAGCCTACCAGGCTCCTCCGTTCATGGGATTTTCCAGGCAAGAGTACTGGAGTGGGGTGCCATTCAGAGCATATGAAATCTGAGTTCCCAGCCCAAGTCAGTGACAAGGTTGAGAAAATTCAGATCAAATGCTCTTACATGTTGGTTTGTTGATGTGTTAACTAAAAACAAACTAGCTGTCATTATAGTGATAAGAACAATTGATTATTTTTTTTACCAAAGTCGAGAAGGATGGGATATAAAACGTATCAAAGGAAGAAATGTGAAGGGAAATTATTTAAAAATTCAAAATATAAGATAATTTTGGGGAAGAGATTATCTTACATATTTAAAAACTGCAGTTATAAATGGCACAATTTTATTTTACATTAATTTGGTGCTAAAAGCATAACTGATTTAGTGGGGCAAAGCTAACTCTCATATTCTTTTATTCACATTAAATTGAAAGTAGTTTACTGAAAAAAAAGTATAGAGAATTAAAGTTTAGAGGCCCAAATAAAGAATAAAAGGAAAGAGAAACTATATGCTAATATGTCATAGGCAAAACAAAAAATATGCTAGAAATTAGTATATAATACAGATGTAATAAATACTGAGACTGCATTATTCCTAAAGAAGTACATGGCAGGGTTGGTCCAGGTGGCCACTCTTCAGAGATTTGTATTCACTAAATGTCACCTTCAGTGCAGGACTCCTCTCGGCTGAAATTCCCACAATTGTGAATCATTTCTTTGGCTCAAGAGGATATGCATTCTAAATATTCAGCTATCACTATGCTATAAAGCCAAGGAATGTACAACTCCATAGTTTAAAGAAGATTAACCCAGTCTTAGAAAGGTGGACTTTTTTCTCTATATAATCACCAGGAAAAAGAACCTTAGGGGTGGAGCCAGGATGAGAAAAGAGGCAAATGAGGAAGCATGCCAGACTGGCAGAGCCAGCTTCAGTTAGCAGCAGCATCCCAGTTTGGGGTTCTGGAATGACAGAAAGGCATGAGAGCCCTGGAGACCAGGAATCATGAGTCTAAGGACACTTTATTTAGGGAAAAGTGATACTGTGCAGAGGAGATGGGAGCCACCAGAATTCTCCTACAATGCCATTCCTCTATGCTGTCTTGCTGGCAGCCTGCAATCTTGAACACTGAAGGCACAGTTCTTTGGGAAATTGTGGAAGAGTCTATTGTCCAGACTATCTATCTCTCATCACTTCTACCATCAGTATTTCTTTTTTTTTCTTTTAATTAATTAAAAAAAATTTTTTTTTTACTGTAGGATAATTGGTTTACAGAATTTTGTTGTTTTCTGTCAAACCTCAACATGAATCAGCCATAGGTATACAATACCCTCTCCCTTTTGAACCTCCCTCCCAGCTCCCTCCCCATCCCACCCCTCTAGGTTGATACAAAGCCCCCTGTTAGAGTTTCCTGAAACATACAGCAAATTCCCATTGGCTATCTATTTTACATATGGTAATGTAAGTGTCCATGTTACTCTCTCCATACGTCTCACCCTCTCCTCCCCTCTGCCCAGTTCTACCATCAGTATGTCTTTCTTGTCATGAGTTAGCCATGTGGTACTCTTGCCTGGAAAATCCCATGGATGGAGGAGCCTGAAAGGCTGCAGTCCATGGGGTCACTAAGAGTCGGACACGACCGAGTACCTTCACATTCACTTTGCACTTTCATGCATTGGAAAAGGCAATGGCACCCCACTCCAGTGTTCTTGCCTGGAGAATCCCAGGGACAGGGGAGCCTGGTGGGCTGCCGTCTATGGGGTTGCTCAGAGTCGAACATGACTGAAGTGACTTAGCAGTAGCAGCCATCCACATTTAGACTCCTAAGGCCCTAATTTTCTCCATTCCTTTTTGTAAATCTACCCTTAGCAAGTTGACTCATTGGAAAGACTGATGAACATCAATCAAAAATTAAATTTCATTTGACTCAAAATTCACTCCTACATACCTATTCCTAGGTACTCTGGGAATACTTGGGCTTCCCTGGTGCCAAAGTTGGTAGAGAATCTGCCTGCAATTCAGGAAACCTGGGTGCGATCCCTGGATTGGGAAGATTCCCTGGAGAAGCAAATGGCAATCTACTCTAGTATTCTTGCCTGGAAAATCCCATGGACAGAGGAGCTTGGTGTGGTACAGTCCATGGGGTCAAAAAGAGGTAGCAACTCTACCGTGACTTAGCAACTAAACCACCACCACCACTGGGAATACAGAGACAAATAACATCCAGTCTTTGCCAGTCAATGAGGAACCCAAACCTATGGTAAAATATAGCATGAAAAGTATAACAATACAAGGTATAGAAAACAGTGATGCAACATAAGAAATCTTGAGGAGGCTTCCTGGAGAAAATGATAAAGCTGGATTTTGCAGGATAATAAGAACAAAAGCCAAAATTCATTGAGTATTTTCTATGTTGTTGGTTGAAGCTGTATTATGAAGGATCATATGTACGGTCTTCTTATCTTCTAACCTTACACCATGAGGATTTGAGGCAAGGTTTTAACAAGCAGGGTGAAAAGGAGATTACATGAATCTTCTATCAATTTGGCATCAACATGTAAAGTATATTGGAGAAATGTAAGGCCAGAGAGAGAGCATTTATTTAGAAGTCTATTCGATTACTCTCAGTGTGGAATGATGTCACCTAAAGCAAAAATCATAATAATGAGGAGGGAAAATAGCAGATGGTTTGTTGCAAGTAAACATTTAATCTGCTACTCTTCGAGGTATGTTTGCATAGTTTCAGGGGTTACACCTTCACTAAACTAGGACATTTTTCAGAGTGAAATGGGACACTAATATCAATTATATCTAGTGAGAAGGTATAAACAAAAAGACTATTCCAGGTAACCTGTTAAAATTAGATTTAAGTAAACTAGTGGTAAACTGGCAAAGAGGTCACTTAGGGGTGGAAAGGAAAGAGACATCTCAGAATGCCCGAGATATAAGTGGTCAGCTCTGAAGGACTGCCTTGCTGACACCTAATTCAATGTGTGTTTTTGGAAAGCAGAGGGCAGATTTGCATACTTTTTCAGCTATAACTGTCATATATAAAGCTACTCAACATTTAGAAGCTTCCAGACATTGTAACAAGTAACTTCTCACTGGGGTGATTTCTCAATACCATGCACTACCCTTGGCTCTAGTTGGCTCTTCCTTGGAGTAATGCCCAATTCTCTCTGAGCTCCTAAGAAGTACAAATATTCTGCTAAGGGGCAGAATATTCCATTAAGCCAGCTGTGCTGTGACTGATACAGCAGAAGCTTTCACAAAGCTCTCCTTAGAGCTGGAGCAGCATAAACTTTAGCAACAGGTCAGATGTGCTTTTGAGCTGCTGCTGGACAGCAAGTTGACACTGTTATCATTATTGTTCAGTTGCTCAGTGGTGTCTGACTCTTTGCAACCCCATGGATTGCAGTGCACGAGGCTTCCCTGTCCTTCACTGTCTTGCGGAGCTTGTTCAAACTCATGTCCATTGCGTCGGTGATGGCATCCAACCATCTCTTCCTCTGTTGCCCTCTTCTCATCCTGCCCTCAAGCTTTCCTAGAATCAGTCTTTTTCAATAAGTCGGCTCTTGGCATCAGGTGGCCAAAGTATTGAAGCTTTACTGATATGACACTGATATGAAAAGAGAAAGTATCAGAAAACATTATGCACCAATGGGTAGAATTTTATAGGGATTAAAATAATTCCCATAAGTCAATCACATGCTAATATTTTAAAATACCTTGCTGGGCTTCATAATGTCATTTGTAATCATATTTCTGTAGTTTTAAAAGGTATTTAAGTGCCAGTATTAGCAGTACGTGCCATTGTTGGAGAATCAAGAAAAAGAAAACTATGATCATGAAAATAATTATTCAACATTTCTTCACTTGAGTACCAACTGTTAAATGATAGGAGAATTTCTTACATCTATATACACAACATGTACAACTTTCATTTGGCTTTTTCATTTAAAATTGTATCAAAATAATTCCCTACACTATTAAAGTCATTTCAAAGTATAATATGAAAACAGGGTAATATTTTGTCTTATAAGTAAACTATAATCTCATTCATATCTCTATACTTAAATGTTTAGATTGATGCCAATATTTCACCAAAACAAATAATGCTGAAGTAAACACCTTTGCACAAGAATCACTTTTTCCTATATTCTGATCACCTTTAGATTTTTAACAGCGAAAACACTGGGAAGAGCTCTATTCATATTTTAAGGTAGATAATGCATGCTGCAGTTCATGGGGTCACAGAGAGTTGGACACGATTTGGCAACTGAACAGCAACAACTACAACAACAATAATATATTATGACATTTCTTTCAAAAAATCTCATATCATTTTACACACCGGTAATTGTGAATGTTAGATCCATCTCACTCTCCTACTCTTAGCACCAGGTATTATAATTTTTGTAATCATCTTTGATAACTTCATGAGGTGAAATGGCATCTCATTTTCTTTTAATTTGTGTCTCTTTGATTTTTTAGTGAGAATGCAAATTTTCTCATGCTGTTCACAAATACATTTAAGCTTTCTTGATTGAAATTTTCCAGGAAAATAGTTATTTCAATTCTCAGTCAGCTTTTGCGGTTGCATGCAGTTTTTTTCTGTTTTACACTTCTCCAATGACAAAAGGCTCAAAAGGTGCAGAGGAAGGTGCTGTATACATGGTGGGTGTTCAAGACACATCAGGGTGTCTCATTTGCACCTGGTTACATTGCCACCTATGAACATGGGAGGCCTTCAAGTGTAGGAAAAGCTTCTGGAAAAATGTATCTGAAGACTGTAGCAAAATGGGAGGAAATGTTAACGAGAAGTAATTTAAGGATGTCACTGAACTTCTTTTAATTCATCCGTTTAGGAAGAGGGTGTTTCCTGTCAAATCAATATCACACAAGAACTGCAGGCTCAAGGATATTCTGCTCAGACAAGAGTGGAGAGACAGGTTCCCATATGTAGGCAACAAAAACAACACCAACAGCCTTAGGGAACTCAGGCCTAAGAATCAGTAGTCATCTTCCTACCAAAAGAAATTCTTCTAAAAGTCATTATCACATAATCACAATTATAATTAAATGAAAATTTACTATAATCTTTTGCTTCATTCTTATTGATAACTTAGCAAATCGTACAAATATGGATATCTGCTAGTTGTTTTTTTTCTTTTTTTTAGTATTCATTGGCAGGAGATCTTTGCCTAAGACAAAGATATGAAGGAAAGTTTATTATGCCTCAAATCAAGCTACTAAAACAAATCTCATTTCAATTTTATTAGTGTGGGAATTATATAATTTGATATTGTTGCAAATTTGTAAACTGAGAGTTTTGAAAAGAAGGGGCAAGGGATTAGGTGGGTATATATTATGAGTAGACATGGGTTCAATCTCTGGGTCGGGAAGGTTCCCCTGAAATAGGACATGGCAACCCACTCCGTTATTCTTGCCTGGGAAATCCCATGGACAGAGGTGACTGATGGGCTACAGTCCATGGGGTCACAAATAATTGGACATGACTGAACAGCTGAACACAGAGATACATATATTATGAGCTGGGCTTGATGGAGATCTCAGTTCCATTTTGGTTCCATTTGAAACATAACTTTTAGGAAACTTGCCTAAGGTCATACAGTTAATGCATGGAAGACTCATAATTAAAACCTACCAAAACCTACCTTTGGTCTGGCACCAAAGCACACTTTCTTCCTGCTTCAGTTTCTGTCTCCAAAGTCTGTTATGAGTCCTTTAGAAATAGTAGCTCATTTAATTTTCTTAGTAATTCTATATTAATGGGAACTATAATTAATCTTACTTTACTGTGGTGAAGCTAAATGGAGAGAGATAACTAATTTACCCTAGGTCACATAGCTGGTAAGTGGTAGAGCTAGAAATCAAAATGCAGTTTGAGGTTGGCGCCTGTCCCCTGAACCACATCACTGCTTTACTTGTTGTGCTATGGAAACATGGAATTGCTGATCTTCAATGGGAGCAGAACCTACAGCCTAATTTCTACACAGTAACACCCTCTAGGAAATTATCAGCATCTGCTTTACAATCTATATAATACAATAGTCTACTTACATAATGAATATTTGTACTATTTCTTGGTTCCCACAGAAATCTGGCAGATGAGGAAAATCATACTATTATCTCATCAACAGGTTGCTTACTGGGGGCAGGGCATACTCTGAAGAAGAGCTGTGGAAAGGAAGGGCACATTTTATGCTGTAGTTTGAAATGATATTTTTTTCACTTGATGTAGATAAAGAGCAAATGGAATTTTATTTGTAGGAGCATATCACTGAGGAATTAAAAATGGCAACCATGTAGTTACCCCATGCTGAATAGCATCTATGTCACACTTATTTTCTAAAAGATATTTTCAGTTCAGTTCAGTTCAGTTCAGTTCAGTCGCTCAGTCGTGTCTGACTCTTTACAACCCCATGAATCGCAGCACGCTAGGCCTCCCTGTCCATCACCAACTCCTGGAGTTCACTCAGACTCATGTCCATCGAGTCCATGATGCCATCCAGCCATCTCATCCTCAGTCGTCCCCTTCTTCTCCTGCCCCCAATCCTTCCCAGCATCAGAGTATTTTCCAATGAGTCAACTCTTCACATGAGGTGGCCATAGTACTGGAGTTTCAGCTTTAGCATCATTCCTTCCAAAGAAATCCCAGGGCTGATCTCCTTCAGAATGGACTGGTTGGATCTCCTTGCAGTCCAAGGGACTCTCAAGAGTCTTCTCCAACACCACAGTTCAAAAGCATCAATTCTTCGGCGCTCAGCCTTCTTCACTGTCCAACTTTCACATCCACACATGACCACAGGAAAAACCATAGCCTTGACTAGACGGACCTTAGTTGGCAAAGTAATGTCTCTGTTTTTGAATATGCTATCTAGATTGGTCATAACTTTCCTTCCAAGGAGTAAGTGTCTTTTAATTTCATGGCTGCAGTCACCATCTGCAGTGATTTTGGAGCCCCCAAAAATAAAGTCTGACACTGTTTCCACTGTTTCTCCATCTATTTCCCATGAAGTGATGGGACCGGATGCCATGATCTTCGTTTTCTGAATGTTGAGTTTTAAGGCCACTTTTTGACTCTCCTCTTTCACTTTCATCAAGAGGCTTTTAAGTTCCTCTTCACTTTCTGCCGTAAGGGTGGTGTCATCTGCATATCTGAGGTTATTGATATTTCTCCCAGCAATCTTGATTCCAGCTTGTGTTTCTTCCAGTCCAGTGTTTCTCATGATGTACTCTGCATAGAAGTTAAATAAGCAGGGTGACAATATACAGCCTTGACGTACTCCTTGTCCTTTTTGGAATCAACCTGTTGTTCCATGTCCAGTTCTAACTGTTGCTTCCTGGCCTGCATACAGATTTCTCAAGAGGCAGGTCAGGTGGTCTGGTATTCCCATCTCTCAGAATTTTCCACAGTTTATTGTGATCCACACACTCAAAGGCTTTTGCATAGTCAATAAAGCAGAAATAGATGTTTTTCTGGAACTCTCTTGCTTTTTCCATGATCCAGTGGATTTTGGCAATTTGATCTCTGGTTCCTCTGCCTTTTCTAATACCAGCTTGAACATCAGGAAGTTCACAGTTCATGTATTGCTGAAGCCTAGCTTGGAGAGTTTTGAGTATTACTTAACTAGCGTGTGAGATGATTATCCCCTTAAATATACATGGTAAAGAAAATACACTGATGGTTTTAGTTCTGTTTCTTTAGCCCCTGCTGCTACTGCTGCTGCTAAGTCACTTCAGTCATGTCTGACTCTGTGTGACCCCATAGACGGCAGCCCACCAGGCTCCCCCGTCCCTGGGATTCTCCAGGAAAGAACACTGGAGTGGGTTGCCATTTCCTTCTCCAATGCATGAAAGTGAAAATTGAAAGGGAAGTCGCTCAGTTGTGTCCGACTCCTAGCGACCCCAGGGACAGCAGCCTACCAGGCTCCTCCATCCATGGGATTTTCCAGGCAAGAGTACTGGAGTGGGGTGCCATTGCCTTCTCTGCCTTAGCCCCTACCACATAGAAAGTATCCTGCAAATACGTGCCTCTGGAGATAAAGGCACAGCTGGAACCAAGATTGCCAGGAGAAATATCAATAACCTCAGCTATTCAGATGACACAATCCTTATGACAGAAAGCAAAGAGGCACTAAGGAGCTTCTGGATGAAAGCGAAAGAGGAGAGTGAAAAAGCTGGCTTAAAACTCAGCATTCAAAAAACGAAGATCATGGCATCCAGTCCCATCACTTCATGGCAAATAGATGGGGAAACAATGGAAACAGTGACAGATTTTTTTCTTGGCCTCCAAAAGCACTGCAGATGGTGACTGAAACCATGAAATTAAAAGACGTTTGCTCTTTGGAAGAAAAGCTATGACAAACCAAGACAGCATATTCAAAAGCAGAGACATTACTTTGCCTACTAAGGTCCATATAGTCAAAGCTATGGTTTTTCCAGTAATCATGTATGGATGTGAAAGTTGGACCATAAAGAAAGCTGAGGGCTGAAGAATTGATGCTTTTGAACTGTAGTGTTGGAGAAAACTCTTGAGTCCCTTGGACTGGAAGGAGATCAAACTAGTCAATTCTAAAGGAAGTCAGTCCTAAATATTCATTGGAAAGCTTTGGCCATCTGATGTGAAGAACTGACTCATTAGAAAAGACCCTGGTGTTGGGAAAGATTGAAGAAAGGAAGAGAAGCAGATGACAGGGTATGAGATGGTTGGATAGCATCACCAACTTGATGGACATGAGAAGGCTCTGGGAGTTGGTGATGGACAGGGAAGCCTGGAGTGCTGCAGTCAATGGGGTTGTAAAGAGTTGGATACGACTGAGTGACCCACTCTGGGGATAAAAGTAAATGATCTGTGCTAATAGGACCATGATTAAACTCATAATTGAGCCAAATCTCTGTTATGTGGAACCGCATGACATTTGATTTGCAAAAGTTGTTCCATCTGACTTTACAGGAAGACACATTGATGATGCATCATTTTAATTTCTTTCCTGAGCATTCACTGGAAAAATGTAGCAAACGGCAAGGTTGTTTATTTGTTACACTAGTGCTCCTCCAAAATCAAATGAACAAAGGCAATCTTAATTTCATGAGTCAATTATCTTAATAAATACCTACATAATTAACTGAGGAATTCCCTTTGGAAAAGCCAATTGAGTAATGATTTCAATATAGGGAAATAGAGGGAAAAAACAATTCTGAGGTAATATAAAACTTTCTTACCATTATCAAATGTGATGTAGGAACTTTCATAAATATATATACAAATATATATTACAAACCACTTAAGTATATATAATGCACAAATAATGTCAGATCTGATTATTATTTGTGCTCATACAATGACCAAATTTAATGGCAACTAGGAGAATTGTATTTTTAATACACCAGGTATGTTTATATAACAAATAAATATTAGATTATGATAACATTAATTTCTTTCTCCATCTCTGTACTTTGAAGATAATTTCACTTGCATTAATTAAATAACACAGTTTAATAAATATTTCTGAAAGATGGTTTGAAATCCAGGTTCCAGCATTTGACATATTTATCACCAGACATCTATTAGTCTTTAAGAAATTTTCTTTGCCTTTTTTAGGTCATAGTTTTCTCATCTATAAAATAAACAGATTGAGCTAGATGAATTGTGAAGCTCTTTTCCTGTTATGAAAATTACACTCTCTTAAAAAATGAAGTCAACACAATATTGTAAAGCAATTATCCTCCAATTAAAAAGAAATAAATTATAATTTAAAATATTTTTAAAAATCTTCCAAAACAAAATAGAACTGATATCAATTAGCTAATTGGTAAATAATAAAATAATTGGCAGCAAAAATAAAATAATTATTGGGTTGGCCAAAAAGTTCATTGGGACTTTGGGTAACATTTTACAGAAAACTCGAACAAACTTTTTGGCCAACCCAATGTATATTACGTGGTATGACTACTATGTACTGTAGATAAATCAAGAGAAGATTACAGATTATGTAGTTGTTCTACATGCCATTGAGTTTTATAATATCTCTACAGATGGAAATCAGTATCTGCTCTCCTGAACTGCTGAAAATCATTAAAAAATAAAAATCTTATAAAAAAGTAGAGGTTATAGAGGTGAAAACAATTGTGTTTGCAACTCTGCCATCATTCAAATGACTTTTGTGAACTTCCATTTATTTTCCTAATCTTTATATTCTTTAAAATGGAGTGGATAGTAGAAATATTATTATTATTATTATTATTATTATTATTTCCCCAGTAAGTAGGAAGAATGAGTATTCCCTTGGGTGGCCATGCTTTAGCCTTACAATTGCACAGGAATTTGGTTGATGTAATGAATCCATTGTGTTTAAAATTACCATTGTGTTCAATTAGTTAATTGTACTGGTAATAAATATTACTTTACGTTTTTCACAGAACATCCATGTGAACCTGGCAGGTGAGTGTAACAATTGCTTGTTCCCACTTATAAATTTAAATAAAGCCTATGTAAGTACTCCTTATTACGCTTAACTTGCCTATTATTACTAGACCTAGTCTAGAATTATTTTCAATATTTGAATCACTTAAAGTCAAGGATCCCAGCTCTACTTGCTTTCATTTCCTGTATACCAGTAATAAATAACCAGATCTTTAAGATGTAACTTCATTAAAACACACATGCTCCTTTGCATCAGGGACAAATGGAAAAAGATACTACCCCAGAAGTGAATAATTCCCTGAACTGCCAATTTGGATAGAATGGCCACAATCAGGCAGCCCAAGATATGGGGGGAATATTCACAAAGGAACATTTAGCAAGTCACTTCTTCATTTTAGTGTTGTTTTAAATTTTAGTGGATGGTATATAGCCCTTTTTAATTGAGTAACAGACATATAGCACCTGGTTCTTATGTTATAGATACTTAAAAAGTAGAGAAGTAATAAAATTCGATGCATCGTGAGTTTAGTAAAAGCTGAGCTCAACAAAAACTAGCCTAAAAGCATCTTATATATTCTTTAATAGTATCCCAGTGTTATAGCAATTGCAAAGTCACATACAGACTAGAATTTAAAATTACCACTTCTGTGTCATGCTAATTGAACCTGGAAAACAAAACAAAACAAAACAAAACAAAACACAACTCTGGAGAAAATCCCTCTCACAGTATGACCTGCTTAACTCTTCCTACTCAGCTAGGCCAGGGTCCTGCATTGTCTGAGAAATGGATGGTCACATATACACCTAGATAACCAGGGAGGAATAGCTAATATTCCATCCCTTCCCTGCAGATACAGTATATACCTTTAATTAGAAACCATATACTTTCTTGGCATCCATGATCATTTCCTAGCTGTGCTCATAAAAAACTTCCATGCTTTCTTCATAACAGAGACAATTCCAGCCATCTGTCTCTTAATCATCTCTTTGAACAGATTTTGATGATCCAGGAGATAATTAAGTCTTGGCGATTGTTAGTGAATTTCAATTTTATTTCATATAGGAAACATGACATTCAGCATAAAGGAGAAAATTATATGGAACTTTGTGATCATGTCTATACAACTTCTAATAAAATAAGATCACTATGCTCTTTTGCTGTATTTCATATTGGTGTTTGTGCTCCAGAAATCTCTTCTTTGATATGTGTAATATGTCTTGTTACTCTAGAGTTTAATTATAGTGATACAAAAAACCCCCAAAACATTAAAAAAAATTACTCCCCAAAATGAAGATAATTCATGGTCCAAATTATAAAACTTGTTTTTCTGCAGGCTTATATTTCTGACTTGCAAGAATAATCTAATAATACAGGGATAGACCAATGGTCTTCCTCAGTGGCTCAGTGGTAAAGAATCTGCCTATAATGCAGGAGACACAGGAGACATGGGATGGATCCCTGGGCCAGGAGGATTCCCTGGAGGAGGGCATAGCAACCCACTCCAGTATTCTTGCCTGGAGAATTGCATGGATAGAGGAGCCTGGCAGGCTACAGTCCAGTGGATTGCAGAGTCAGACACGACTAAAGCAACTAAGCACGTACACACAGACCAACAGTACAAGGCATTATGCATCACTTTGGTTATTTATGTTGCAGATTGGTTGGACCAGATGCTGGTTATTGAATCTCTTCTCCCCTTTTCCATTACACAAACTGAATGTCTGTGGGATCCCTGGAAGGGTTTAGTGGCATCTGAAAAACCCTTTAAAGTCCCAGGCATACTTTTGTTTGTCTGTAGAAAAAGACTATATTTTCCATTAATATTTCAAGCAAGATCCAAAACTTATGTATTAGGATCTTTTTGAGACTATTATGTGGTAACTAACATCTCAGATTGCATAGACAGCCCTTCCCAAGTCAGGTATAGTATTAGGGAGATACTTAAGACAGTTGTCATTTTCTGTTTTGGGAGAGGGGAAAAGGGCAGCAGAGACAAGTAAAGAACCTGTCCCAAACCTAAAATAAAACCATGGGCTATTACTTGGAAGGTTTGGTTTTTCCTTTTGATTCAACCTCTGAGCTCTCTGAATTTAGACACATTAATGGTTGGCTCTTGGCCTCAGATTCCCTATCTTTAAACAGAGGTACATCAGTGACATTCAAAGCTGTTCTGTGAAAAATCCTGGGAATTTTGGAAAAATAATTGAGTGACTTTCCAAAGATGAAAGACTAGTGCAAAACAGTTGTTAGCTTCACACACCTCCTAAAGGGAAAGGAACACGTGGTTGATGCCAAGTGAGTGTATGTGTCTACATTTACTTCCTCAACACAACGACTCTAGTTGTGTCAGACGGTTCCTTAGGATTTACACGTCATTCCTTTTTTGAGGTGTTGAAACTGTTCAAACTTCTAGAATAGTTTTATCTGGTATGGTAATTATTGGGTTTCCCAGGTGGAACTAGTGGTAAAGAACCTACCTGCCAATGCAGGAGACATAATAGATTTGGGTTCAGTCCCTGGATTGGGATGATTCCTTGGAGGAGGTCATGGCAACCCACTCCAGTATTCTTGCCTAAAGAATCCCATGGACAGAGGAGCCTGGTGAGCTATAGTCCATAGGGTCACAAAGAGTTGGACATGACTGAGGTGACTTAGCACACATGCATGTGTGGTAATTACTGGGCTTCCCAGGTGGCTCAGTGGTAAAGAATTCACCTGCCAATGCAGGAGACACAGGAGATAAAGTCTTGATTCCTGGGTCAGGTAGAACCCCTGGAAAAGGAAATGGCAACCCATTCCAGTACTCTTGCCTGGAAAATTGCATGGACAGAGAAGTCAGGAGGGCCACAGTCCCTGGATTCTCAAAGAGTCAGACATGACTGAGCACGCAAGTACCGTAACTGTTAGTTTACAATTCTGTTTCCTCCTCTGCATTGTAAGTAACTCAGGAGAGGCATTATTTCTTGCTTATCTATAGAACCTAGAAAGTGATTGAAACATGGAAGGAGAAAGATAAGCAAACAAAGGTGAAGAAAAATAATGTATACAGCAATATGAAAGGTGGGTTAGAATTTCATGAGACAGATAAAGACAAGCAGAACTTTTGGGATTATCATGCAATAATAGTCTATGTGGTGGGGTAGTCAGTTCAGTCGCTCAGTCGTGTCCGACTTTGCATCCCCGTGGACTGCAGCACGCCAGGCTTCCCTGTCCATCACCAGCTCCCAGAGCTTGCTCAAACTCACGTCCATCGAGCTGGTGATGCCATCCAACCATCTCATCCTCTGTCATCCCCTTTTCCTCCTGCCTTCAATCTTTCCCAGCATCAGGGTCTTTTCCAATGAGTCAGTTCTTTGCATCAGGTGGCCGAAGCATTGGAGTGGGATAGAGTGGGGGTTAAACTGGAGAGATATTTAAGAAGTTTATGCTAATGACTTTGTGGCCAATTTGGTAAGAAATGCAGAAGAGAAAAGCCCAAAATAACTTTTGCATTTCTATATTAGGTTCCCCCAAACCAAGAGAAAATAGAAGTAAGACAATTTGGAAAGTGGTCATGATTTGTTTAATTATGGTCATGTTAATGGGAACACCAACTCATGCAGTTCTTTTGTGTCTCTTGGTATACTTTTGTGATTTGAGATGGAAAATGCCTTTATTTCTGTGGAAAGAAGTCAACAAAGTTCGAAAAACATCTTGGAAAGGTATTCCCGAGCTATTCAGTTGTCAACAGAGCACTTGTTCTGGATCTAGGATACATATTTAGAAGTTGGCCAAAGACATCTGACTGCACATACTGACTTGAGAGATGCCAGTGGACAGGTTGGTTGGAGGAAGGTGAGTGGGTGAGATTAGGAAACGGCAAAGTGAGAAGGAGGTATTAACAGACTGACAGAAGGAAGGAAGGTAGGAAAAGAAACTGAAAGTGAAGGGACTTGTTAGGAACTTTACTGTGATACTTTTCTAGGTTTAATGCCGAAAAACTACACAGATTTGAACTTTCCCCGTAGGAACTTATCACCAAGGACCAAAAGAGGCATTGATTAGATTAATGATAAATACAAAAAGCAGAAGTGGCACACTCATTTGGCACAAAGGGAGTGTAAAGCACACATTTAGTTAGGAAGGCAAGGGAAAGAGATGTGAGAGATTCTGTCAGTGGGAACAAGGCGAAATTGTCAACTCTCTTTGATCCATGTGAGAACCCCTGTTAGGAGAAGGTAAAATATTCTTGGTAATTTATGGAAAAGATATAAAACCCCTGAAGGATTCAAGACTGGCTACTCTTCTCTCTGGTGGCACAAGCCATGTAAGAATCTCGGCAAATAAGTTCCATGAAATGTGAGAATTGATTTTGGAAAGGTGAAAAAAATATTAGTGGTATACTTTAAAAAGTACGACCTTAGAATATAAAAAGGATAAGGGGAAAAAAGTGATATTTTCAAATAAACACTTCCATTTATATCAATTCAACAACTCTGGACAGTAAAATAGATACAAACAGCAACTGGAATGGTCTAATCAACACCTGGGAAGAAATGGAAGAAAGAAATGTTTCAGTGGTGTGCAGAAAAGAGATTACATTTACATGTGTCCTGTGAACCTGAAAAATGGAAGAGAACTGTAAACTCAGAGAAAAGAAAACTTCACTTGCCCAAACAGGACTCTTATTTGACCAGCTATATTGACTGAGCTGAATCTAATGAGTTTTTGTGCCAATGCAAAATGGACCCCAACTATAACCTAGGAACTTTTTATTCAAAAAAAGTGATTGAGACAGAACCATGCTGATTGTGAAATAAATTATTTACTTTGCAAGCCACATAGTACATCTGTTTACTGTGTGAAATAATGCACCCATTGATTTGAGGCAGGGAGAAGGCTTTAATTTATCAGTTTTTTAAACTTTGAATCAGACTGACGTTTGCTACGAAGTTTCTATATTGAGCAGAAGAATGTACTCTTAAGTCTGGAAGTCTTTTGTTAGTTGAAGTACTTGCAAAATAAAGCACAAGAAGGAATTACACCATCTTCTTATTATAGCTAACTAAAAGGTTTCAAACAAAATTAACACTTGCTGCATGAGTTAACATACCATAAAGTCAAGCAAATTGCATCTGTATTTAACATGCATATGGAGTAACCCATTAATGAAAAAACTTATGATTTAAATTATTTGAATACTTATGTCTACTTACATCAAAATATTAAAAGGTTTAGGGCTATATATTTAATTCTACTGAAAAGGGTTGAATAGTGTTTCCCCAAAACATGTCCACCAGGAAACTCAGAATGTGATTTTATTTATAAATGCAGTCTTTGCAGGTATAGTAAGATAAAGTTATACTGGATTAGGGCAGGCCCTAAATCCAATGACTAGTGTCTTTATAAAAGATAAGAGAGGATGATGAAACTCAGACAGACAGCTTGACATTTTCAGAAAAGAAATGTTTATGTATGTTTTTGTGCACGCATGCACAGTCATGCCCGACTCTTTGCTACACCATGGACTATAGCCCGCCAGGCTCCTCTGTCCATGGGATTTCCCAGGCAAGAATTCCTCCTCCAGGGGATCTTCTCAACCCTGGGATCGAACCCACATCTTCTGCACCTCCTGCATCCAGGCAGCTTCTTTACCACTGAGCCACCTGGGAAGCCCGTATGTTTATATAAGTACTTCTTATCCAGGAAACTGGTTCTAAATAAACTTCAAGGATTGTTCATGACACCAAAAAGTTGAATGACTTGCCCAAGGTCATTTGGTAAATCTGTGTAACTTAACATTGGAACCCAGGACCCTCACACATTTGGAGTCTTTGCTGTAGATACTGTCTCTTGCTGCCTCTGACTTAATGAGGATAATGCTATAGAAAAATGACTCCTGTAAACTCTACTGTCAGTCAGTAGGAGCTGGAAAAGTGCTCCTGTTGATGGCTTTCATGATTAGAATGCGGTGCAAAAGCCCCACACTCTGGCTTATAAAACAAGCTAAAGTGTCCCCTGCTTCCTCACCTCATCATTTCTGGAATGGTACTTATCTTTCAAGCCACAAAACAGTGCTGATGCCAAGGCCATAAAAAGTATTATACGGCTCTGCCTGCCATCTTTTCAAGGTGGGCTGGCAAAGCAGAGGACCACAGACAGAAAAATGGAGTAATAAAGTTTAAATAGTAGGCAATAATATTAATCTGCTGTGCTGCAGTGCCGATTAAGAGATTGAACCAACTCCCTGCAGTTCTAATTGGATTTTCCTGTGTTTTCTACAACCCTTAGGGCTTTACCCTGGTAAATCTTATTTTTGCTTGCCATTTATTCCCCATGAATGACTCCCTGTAATGGATTTATCTGTAAAAACACAAAAGCTGCTTATATTGACATAGAATTATTTTGTAGTTTTCTTTGTAGATTGCTGGCATGTTACTTCCTAAAAATCAAGTAATTAATACACTGAATCGTTGGGCTAATTGCTGTCTAAATATTTCATATGCATAATAAGATATGAGACTATAACTCAAGTACTGGGAAAGCACAATCATGTGTAAAGCGATGCCCTGGAAAACTGTATTATGATAAGACTAGTAAAATGGATCCATACAGCATTATGGATAATGTCTGAGGTAATCAAATGTAAAATGAAAGAGGAATAAAGCTTTATGTACACATATGTCAGGTATATTTCCCAAATCCGTAAGAATCATTTTCACATGGTCAATTCACTATTATTTTTGAAATAATGCTATATTCCTCTAAATTTGTCTTCAAGTGTATGAGTGTAGGAAAAGAATGCCTTTGTCAGGATATTCTGCTCTTAAGGCTCGAATCACTGCTTGGTTATGACTCCAATAACAACCATGATAGCTCCAGCTATAAAACATTAATCATATATATTCCTAAGTCTAGATCAGAGATGGAGAGTGTGTGAAATAGGGTCCTAATAGGTGCATCTGTTCAGGGGATCACCTTACAAATTTACGACTAACTTTTTGATTGAGTTAAATAGGGCTGTTCAATTTGTCTTTTATCATACATCTAGTGATGCTTCTATTTTCCTTCAGTGTGTTTTAAATTTTGATTTAGGCTAGTACCATCCATGAAACCACCTACCTCTGGTGATTTGCTTACCAGAATCTCCCCTCAAATTCCCACTCTCTGCTAGGTGATCAAATTTTCTGCTTCAAACTCTCAGAGCACACTCTCTGCTCTCCAACTTAGGGTGTCTTGCCCTTCAGATTTTGTAGACATCTTAATCCTGATTGCCAATGAGTTTTTCATCCTCTCTCTGCCTGGTTCCTTCCTGCTATGGTATCCACTAGATTTCTAACTTCTTTCCACTGTCTTCCTAATGGCTTCTACCTGATACCAGATGGCTGTTTTTCCCGCTAGTGTTGACATCTGGAAAACTGATCTGCACTCAGCCATCCTGCTTATTTTCTGATGGGATGTTTTGCTTTTATGCTGTTTCACTTGCATCAAACATTCTCTGATTTTCCCAGTCTCTGCTTCCACCTCTGACTAGTGATTTCTAACCAACCATATTAAAAAACATTTACTGAAGATCTCTCATGTGTCAGTGCATTGGGCTAATGGGAATACAGGAGTAAACAGGTATCATTCCTGTTTTCAAGGAGCTAATGCTTTGTCCAGGATCTGTTTTGTTATACTCCTTTCCACGTACCAGGTGGTTTACCCTTAAATCTCACAGCTGCGGTTTTCTAGGCTTGGCAGGCTTAGTAGGATCTGAGACGTTTGCTAAAATGTCAGAGATCTGGGGTTTTCAGTGGTGCTCTAACGGTTAAGAATCCACCGCCCAATGCAGGCGATGTGGGTTTGATCTCTGGTTGGGAAACTAAGATCCCGTATGCTGCAGTGCAACTAAGCACACATTTCAGCAACAAAAACCCGGTGCAGCCAAAAAAAAAAAAAAAAAAAAAGGCAATACGGGCTGCATTTATTCAATCAGAATCTTCAGGGACGGGATCTAGGAATCTGCCTAAGCAAGTAACTCCTATAATTATGTGATTGTGTAAGAGATGATCTAAGAACCCTATCTTGAAAACTGCTCAAGTGCAAGTCTCAGTACAAATCTATGGAACAGCTTTAATAATCCCCGGTTTACAGATAGAGACACAGAAGAGTACAGAGTTGCATAATGTTCCCAACTGAAGAGTAGAAGAGGCAGGGTCCAAACCCAATCTATATAGTTTTAAAACCCTTGGCATTTTCACTCTGATCCTTCACAGTCTCTTATCTGTGTCTTTCATGGGTCCTGGTTCCTATTCCAGAGTGGTCTACCAAACAAACTATTTAATTATGGCACTATCTGACCCTGGTAACAGCGGCAATGGTTACTTCTATGTGTCGATTTGCCTGGGCCATGGTGTGCCCAGACATTTTGGCCAAATATTACTCTGGATGTATTGCTTAAATTAATGCTTTCTAGATGAGATTAACATTTGAGTCAGTACGCTGAGTAAAGCATATTACCGTCCATAACATGCCTGTCCATAGTCGCCCAGTCATATCTGAGTCTGTGTGACCCCATGGACTGTAGCCCTCCAGGCCCCTCTGGCCATGGGATTCTCCAGGCAAGAATACTGGGGTGGACTGCCATTTCCTTCTCCAGAGACCAAACCGTTGTCTCCTGTATTGACAGGCAGACTCTTTACCACTGAGCCACCTAGGAAACTCCCTTCCTAACGTGCGTGGGCCCATCTAATCAACTGAAGACTTGAGTAGAACCAAAGTGCTGAGTAAGAAAGCTTGACTGCTGAGCTGGGCAGGTGGTCTTTTCTGGTCTTTGGACTCGGACTGAAACCCTGGTTCTTCTTGGGACTTGTGCCTCCTGGATTTTGGACTAGAACTTTGTCAGCTTTCCTGGGTCTCCAGCAGATAGATTGCAGATCTTGAGATTTCTCAGCCTCTATAATTGCATGAACCAATTATATATATATATATATATATATATATATATATATATATATATATAAATTCTTTTATAGGTTCTGTTCCTCTGTGGAACTCTGAATAATATAAAAGTATTTGCCAGCATTTTAGAAAATAAGGAATCATCTTTTGGTATCATGACAAGTTACCTGAAATAAAGTTGGATATTTCATACTTACTTGAAAGAGGGAAGACTGAGTATGAGCAAATATGGCAGAAAATGATCTAGGTCAGAATGAGTCACCAGCTAAACATAAACCAAAATTATTCTGTCAGGACTCAAGCATCATCCCAATCTCAATAAATGGCAATAACAGCCAGAGGCAAGCCTCCCACTTTAGGGAACTGATGAAATGCTTCCAAACAATAGAAAAAGGGCTACTGTCAGCTGGATCCCTGCACAGAGTGGGAAACTTAGAGAATATCAAGAACCAAGAAACTACAGTTACAATGAATTCTAAGGGGGAAATAAAACTTGGGAAATGTTGGTAACTTTTCTAGTACAAGGCTTAATGAGCAATGTCTTAATTACACTGTTCTGACCCACTTCTCTTCAGAGTGGTCTTAATTTTGAAGTGAAACAGCTCCCATATAAGAGTTTTCTAAAGACAAGGATGTCTTTTTTTTTTTTTTAAAGGTGTTTACTGAATTTATTAACAATATTGCTTCTGTTTTATATTTTCAGCCATGAGGCATGTGGGATCTCAGATCCCCAACTAGGGACTGAATCCACATCTTCTGTATTGGAAGGCAAAGCCCTAACCACTGGACCATCAGGGAAGTCCCAAGGTTGACTTTTTTGAAGGAGGTCCACAACATGAGAGTGGGGGACTTCCTAGGTGGTGCTAATGGTAAAGAACCCGCCTGTTAAAGCAGGAGACATGGGTTGGCTCCCTGGGTCGGGAAGACCCCCTGGAGGAAGAAATGGAAACTCACTCTAGTATTCTTGCCTGGGAAATCCCATGGACAGAGGAACCTGGAGGGTTGCAGTCCATTGGGTCGCAAAGAGTTGGACATGACTGAAGTGACCTAGTATGCATGCACACACCACAACATGGCTGCAAAACTACATGAGGTGAGATTCTTAAGGACATAAGTGCTGTTTATTGAAAAAGCAATTCTCTGTGCTGATGGGCAAAGAAAAAGAGTATTTGTGCTAGGAAATATTTTGGCTACACTAAAAAAAATTTATAAGAGCGAGTGAAGTAAAGCAGCATTGCACTTAAACCACCTCTGATAATCTCCTTCCTATTCCTTAATCTCCCTCAAGGAAAAATGATGAAGCAATACTTAAAAAAAAGAAAAAAAAAACTGTACTGGGAGCATTTTTATTGTCTGTCTTAAATCCTCCCTACTGCAATTTTACCTTATTACTCTCAGGAAGGTAAGGAGTGGTCAAAGAATGATATTAGTCATAGTTTTCTTGGTAAGTGATATTCCCTTGGTGGCAGATTCTATTACCGTGAATATTCTCATTTTAACCTTGCTTGATTATTTAAAGGGAACTTAAGTGGTATGGATTCAGCTTGTCTAAAGCTTTAATTTTTCCCATGAAAAAAACAGAGTAAGCCATAAAAGAACCGTGAGAGGGCCAAAGACAATTTTCTGAGGAAATTATTCATTGACTTCATTTACTTTAAATTGCAAAACTCTGCATCTAAAGTTCATTTATTTTCTGGTGTGGGCAAACTTATGAAGTAGGTAAGGCTTGTCTTCCTCAGCCCCCTCACTCCTTTGGCTGGCAAATCCTGTGGTGCCCCTTCCCCCTCTATGGTCCTGGGGTCTTCTGGTCCCCTCTGATGCTATGGTCCTGGGGTCTTCTGGTCCCCTCTGATGCTATGGTCCTGGGGTCTTCTGGGTGACCAAGGATTTTCTGTCACTGCACCTCACTTGGGACTGCCGTACTGGCTTCATTCCATTCTGCACATATCCTCCCTGTCCTCTCACCCTCCCCTTCACTTCAGAAAAACTTACTGGCTTTCTTTATCATTCTTCCAGAGTTCTTGCTTCTAGCTGGGTAAGGTCCACTAACCTGATGAACAACTTTATGTGTTAATGGAAAACTGTTACAGTTTGAATTGTGTCTCCTCCACAAAAGATACGTTGAAGTCCTAACCCTTATTACTTCAGAATATAGAAACAGGGTTATAACAAGTGTAGTTAGTTAACATGAGGTCTTTGCTTGCCATTTCCAGTTTCTGGTGGCCTTAGGTATTCCTCAGCTGTGGAAGCATAATTCCAATCTCTACCACTGATGTCTCTTGAAGTTTTATTTTCCTGTGTCTGCTTCTTATAGGACCCCAGTCATACTGAATTTATAGCCCATCCTAAAAGAATATGACCTCATATTAATTAATTACATCTTGTCAAATATGATTTCAGAGTTCTAACCTCTAGAACTGTGAGAGAATGAATTTCTGTTATTTTAAAAAAAACACAGTGGAATACTACTATATCATGTAAAAGAACAGAATTTTGCCATCTGTAGCAACATGGATGGACTTGGAAGGCATTATGCCAAGTGAGATAAGTGAAAAGAAGACTCACAGGTATAGGGAACTAACTAGTGGTTACCAGTATTGGGGAGGCACAAATTACAGGGTATAAGATTGGCTTAGGATTGTATTGTACAGCATAATGAATGCAACCAATAATTTTTAATAACTGTAAATGAAAAGTAAAGTAACCTTTAAAAATAGTATAAAAATTAAAAAATAAAGTACTTAAAGCAGTAACAAAAAACCACCACTAAGTTTATGATACTTTGCTGTGGCAGCCCTAGGACGCCAATACAGAACCTAATTTGTTAAAATGTTATAACTGAATAACTTATATATGTCTATTACAATAAGACCTTCAGTAGAAAATGATATAGCAGAAGCAATATTACTAAGGATGTGACTCAGGTACCTGACAGGTCAATGGGAAAGGTATTTGGAGATGGAAAGGGATGTGTGGTATCCAGCAACTCTACCTAATCCTGTATCAGGGTATTTTGAGCTGACCCAGTATCATAATCTGATATCTAAACTATATACTAAATATTGCATATATCGATGAGGACATGGCATGGAGGTAGTTATCACTGGCTGAGAGCCTAAAGTATTATGTGCTCTTGTAGATCTTTGCTCTTCTCCTGCAATTTTGCTCCTTACACAGTTTTCTTCATTTCCATCTACCCATTTGTTCAAGGCCAACATGATTGGCAGATGGAAAAAGAGATTTTTTACCCCCCTTAAATTCTCAGCACCTTGCATAGTGCATGCTACAGAGCATGAGTTCAAAACTTGTTTGAAAGACCTGAGCTGGCTTACCACCTGTCACCGCTGGGGGAGCCCTGTGTCCTTCAGTTGGTCTGTCTCTCTCACTGGTTCCATGGAGTCTTTTAAAACTCTTGGAATGCAAATCCATTTGCTGATGACAGGAGGTATAGAGGGAGCTATAGGGAATCAATGGGAGAAATCTAGAGTCTGCCCTCAGCTCAGCTACTAACCAGATCCCCAAACCCGGACAAGGCACAATTTAACAGGAATTACTAAAGAACACTGCAATGCAATTGAAAGTGAATTGAAAATCCAGTAAAATTGGATTTCTAATCTCTGTACTGCCAAAACTTCACCCGTGGGATTTTCATGAATCTCCTCTGTGTCACAGTTTTCTCCTCTGAATATTAAGAAGATTTGAATATTTAAGAGGAAGGCATAAAACCACTAGGTTCTGTGGGGTAAAGGTCTGCAAGAGTGAAAGGAATGGAAGGAGAAAGGTTGTCCCACTGGGAAGCTGGAGTAGGAAAGATAAAAGCACCATTTTATTTGGATCCAGTGATGAGCGTCGAAATACTTTGCTTTTACTGTCCTCGAGTATATTCATTGGCAACACACTGCCCTTCTGTTAGAGTTCCATGGTTTTCTGTGACCTACATTTGCTGTGATGTTTTACTGACTCCTTCATTTGAATTAGCTGCTTTTTTACAAGCCTCCAAATGCCATTATGAATCACCGAAGCTCATGCCATCTATCACAGTTATAAGGCATATAAAAGATGACAATCATCAGTCAAATAGCTTCACTCCTCCTGAAACAAAATTTTCTCAGTGCAAAATAAATACTCTCCCTCCTGCTAGGTTAGCTAAAATTTATACTCCTGTTATGCAAATAGTCCTCAAAGTTTCAGAGTAAAGAAAGTATTCAGTGTGTTGGATCAGTCATAGGCAGGAGATATCATTTTAAATAGGAGTTTTTGCTTTGAGACTTATGCACAGGCTTCTGAAAGCATCACACTTTTATTAGTGGGACAACAAGGGGTGCTCATATGCTTAAATATATCTTAAAAAACCCTTTTAGTTTATGTCATGAGCATTCCAGAACCTTACATGATAATAGTTAAATCCAACCATAATTTGTTTCTTAGGCCAAGAAAGAAACATAATAAGAATCTATCTAGTTGCTCAGTTGTGTCTGACTCTTTGTGACCCCATGGACTGTAGCCTGCCAGGCTCTTTTCGTGGGATGCTCCAGGCAAGAATAGTGGTGTGGGTTGGTATTCCCTTCTCCAGGAGATCTTCCCAACCCAAGGATCAAACCCCAGTCTCCTGCACTGCAGGCAGATTCTTTAAATAGGAAAATATAAATTTTATGTTTTATTATAAATAAATACATGATAGTATAAAATCAGTGAATTTTTACCTAGAAGAAACCCAAGATATGTTCACTGTTAAGTCAAATGAGGATTTGAGATTCAAGGTTCAGGTCATTTCACCAGGGAAAACTCCTAGTTAATAATAGCTGGACCTGAAATTCAGAAGCCCTAGCTTTGATTTGAGCTCCCTGTCAATTCCATTAGATTCTAACAGTTTAAACAATTAATTAAACATGGCAGAAACTCCTCATTGCCACTGAATATTAATTTTTCCCTTCTTGTTCTGATTTGATTTTGGGCATCCATGCATCCAATCAAAACAATATATTTCCCAGGAAACTTTAGACAATGGTGTTTAGTGTAAGGATTTTGTGTAATTTCTAAGAAGCTGGCATCCTGGATTGTAAAATGACCTTCTAGAAGGAAGTGAGGCTAAGATTATAGAATCCTGGGTTACTGATAACCATAGATATGCCCTACAGATTATCTCTGAATTTCTTTTACTTGAGAAATGAATAATTACCTTTTTAATGAGCCACTATATTTTGTGTTTTCTATACTATATATATATAGTCAAGACTATTTCTAAATGTTCACTGGGTTATTCTACAATTTAAAAAAAATCTGGAAGCTTTCTCAGCAACTGCATGTTTTGGAATCAGCCATCTCAGATAACCAAAAGGACACCAAAAGGACTTGAGTACGGGTCCATTCTTAAAGAAATAAGCCTTATTTCAAGAGATAGCACTACAATATGTCCCATAAATGTGTTATGTACTTACTAACACCTTTATTAGCGACCACTATTGTCACATAGCAGAGGAGATTAAGAATTCACTAATAATTATCTGTTTCTATAAGCTAATTTTACAACAATTTACTATACATTTCAGAATAGCTAATGTAAATCCAAGTAAATCAGAAAGAGAAACACAAATACTGTATATTAATGCATATATATATTGAATCAAAGAGGATGGTAACAGTGATCCTATATGCAAGGCAGCAAAAGCTGCAAAAGAGACAAAGATGTAAAGAACAGACTTTTGGATTCTGTGGGAGGAGGCGAGGGTAGGATGATTTGAGAGACTAGCACTGAAACAGGTATATTACCATATATAAAACTGATATACAGTGCAAGTTCCATGCATCAAGCAAGGCACTCAAAGCTGGTGCTCTGGGACAACCCAGTGGGATGTGGTGGGGAGGAAGATGGGAGGGGGATTTAAGATGGGGGGGCACATGTCCACTTGTGACTGATTCATGTCAATGTATGGTAAAAACCATCACAATTTTGTAAAAGTACCTTCCAATATTGTACCCTCAAATTAAATTAATTTTTAAAAAGAAACAGAAAAATATTTATCTTAAACTTATATGAGACTCCTATTTTTACCTTTTGAAAAATTATACTTTAACAGAAAAATTAACTATGTATATAGGCAACTATTTCAGCAGAATTTTATTAATATCAAAAATTGCCTACAATTCAAATGGTGTCACATACTCCAAAAGGTAAACCATAGTGATTTTGAAAAAGTGTGACTTACCAAAAATTTTTTTCATATTGATTCTTGTAGGACGAATGATGCACATAATGTGCCCTCCTCCCAAATTTTCAGTCTATTCCACAGAATGTGTGAATATGTTACACAGGGAAACGCTGCAGATGTAATTAAGATGAATAATTTGCTGGTCTTAAAATTAGGACATTATCTTAGATTATGCAGGGTGGTCCGGGGTGATCACAAGGGTCCTTAAATGTAGAAGAGGGAGGCAGAAAGAAAAGGTCAGAATGATTTGATGTGAGAAGGACTTGACCAGTTGTTGCTGCCTCAAAGTTAGAATAAGGGAACAGGGTTGGCTTCTAGAAGCCAAAAAAGTCAAAGAAATGGATTCCTCACAAAAGCCTTGAGAAGAGAATGTTGTTCTGCCAACACTTTACTTTTAGTCCAGGAAGACCTGTGTCAGACTTCTGACATGTACAGCTATAAGTTAATAACTTTGTTCTATTTTAATCCACTAAATTTGAGGTAATCTGTTATAGCAGGTATAGAAAACAATCTTCTCATAAATGAAAAATGTCATTTGTAATAAAGCTAGTCCTAGAATTCAGTTCTTAAGGTAGGGACTGGTAGGGAGAGGAAAACAGTACAAAGACTTTGAACTTAGTCTCAGGTTTGTCAATTATTAGTCAAGAGACTATGAATCTCATTTTCTTTGTACCTTAAGCTCTTTCCAGCTTATTTCTACGACATTTCAGGAAACAGAAAATTTAGTCATCAGGGGAAAATAGGCAAAGCCCCTCCCACCTTTGCTAACACCAGTCACCTTGTTAAACCTGTCTATAGTACTCTTTGAAGGGCATATTAATTTATTCCAGAAATATTTGTTTTGTACCTGTTCTGTACCAACAGAGGATGAGATGGTTAGATGGCGTCACTGGCTCGATGGACAAGGGTTTGAACAACCTCTGGGAGATGGTGAAGGACAGGGGAGACTGGCATGCTGCAGTCGACTGATGGGGCTGCAAAGAGTCAGACATGACTGAGTGCCTGAACAGCAACCACCAGGTATTCCAAGGAGCTGGGGATACAGCAGCAGGCAAGAGAGACAGGGCTGTTAATCTCATAGAGCTTTCACAATGGGGAAGAGAGAAATACACAGGGAACACATAAGAACATAAATGTAAGTTCAGATAGTGAAAAGTAAAATGAAGAATATCAAAGAAGGGGATGTGACAGATAAAAACCGGTGTTAGCATATAAGAAAGGGGCTGGGGACTAGTACGCAATATAATTTATGGAAATGATTTATAAGTTCAGGTGGAAACATTAAGGAGGAGCCTGCCATGTGATGATCTGCGGGAAGAGCATTTTGGGATGAGGGAACAAAGTCCCTAAATGTGGAAATGACCTTGGTGGGTCTAGAAAAAGATATAATGCCTGGGTTCCCAATTCAATGCATAGCAGCCTGGGAGAGCAGAGGAGGAGATGAAGGGTAGAAAGCTGGACAAGCATGAGAGTAGCTAGTGGGGATGTACTAGTGTCATGAACATCATCCTTCTCCAGAGTGACAAGATGCCTCCTCAAATCAACACGTATCTCATCTGATCTAACCACTTCTTTAAGCATTTACCTGGAGGAATACGTCTACCCCTGTATTGCAGAGATCTACTGGAAAATACAGTGGATACTATTTTAATGTTGACAAGAATTTAGTAACAACAAACTTTGTGATGTTCTTCCGTACCATGGTTTGAAGTATGTGTTATAATGCACAGGGTTAAAGGTTGTAATACAAGAGAAGCAGAGAGTAATGGTGCTGTCAAAGGGAAAGATGAAGGAAGACTTTAACAAAATACCAAAACAAAAGTAGCAGCACCTCAGTGAAAAACATAGAATTACTACCTGCCTATGTCACTAAATGATATAGGGCTCCTCAGGTGGTGCAGTGGTAAAGAATCTGCCTGCCAAAGCAGGAGATTTGGGTTCAATCCCTGGGTCAGGAAGATGCCCTGGAGAAGGAAATGGCAACCCATTCCAGTATTCTTGCCTGGAAAATTCCATAGACAGAGGAGCCTGCTGGGCTACAGCCCAGGGGTCGCAAAGAGTTGGAAACGACTGACTGATGACTAACACTTCCATCACTTTTCACACTTGCTATATCACTAGGCTAAGGCACATGTTGCCCCCTGCTGCAAATGTACTAAAGACCTTCACAAACACAGACAAAAAAAAAGAGTATTAAGTTCTTTTAGGGCAGTTGATGCTTTCCTTTGGGATTTTACTGATTGAATTGAGGTTTTAGGCACTGTGCTTATTTTCTTGACTCTCGAGATTGATAAATTTTCATTCCTTTTTCACCCTTAATGGCATTATCTTGTAATAATAGTACACATTAGATGACAACATATGGATAGGCCATCAGATTCATAAATGAAAGCTACCTAAGGCAAGCTCTGTGTCAGCAATACTTCAGAGGACTGGCAAACTTTCCATGGGAGCTTAGACTATATCTGATCCCAGACTTAGCTCTGAAGTCCTTGTGATCAGATTTAAATTAGGTGTTTGGAATGGAAGTCATGTCAGCTACAGTAATGGGGAATCATCTGCCTTGACCTACCATTTATTTCCTCTTCTTGTCTGAATAAACTCACTGTTATGCTGTGGGAGCAAACTGGATCACCCTTACCCTGCTCTTTGCTTTGTAGATTTACTGAAAATTTGGTGAAGAGAAATAAAGTTTGACTTGATAAAATTCAACCATGTCTTCCACTTCCTACAGACTACCCTCAATTTGAAATGAGAATACAAAGTCACACTGCTGCTTTCCTTTGGGTGGTCAGGCCGGAAGCATAGAATTGGAAATGTACAATATTTTCATGATCTGGAAATAATGGCAAGTGGATGCCCTTTTTATATCATCCATTCATGTCCCCAAAAGGCATTCTTAAGAAGTTTCTTTAAACTAAATTGATTTGCCTTTTGCTAAAGCTTTGTTTTATAATGTGTCAAGGGGTTTGAAAAATACAGGCAGTATTCAAAGAAAGCAAAGCAAACACAAGCAGTGCTTACATTATTTACCAATTAGAAATTGGCACACACTTCTAGTTTGCATATATTTGAATTAAGAGAAATTCATTTATACATCTCTAACAAGAATATTAATTCAACTTTTACTGAAGGCATAGAATGCGTAAATTTCTATGCCTGGCACCATGAGGGGTTCAAAGAGGAAAAAGAGATTATAGTTTGGTCAGGCATCAATACACACAAAGAATGAATAATTTTGAGACGGTATAAGCAAATGTCTTTGAGGACAGTTCTTTGACTGTCTTACTTGGAAAATAGGATAAGAAAATTATCCTGATGTACAAAATATCTCTCTAGTAGAACTTTCTCATAGCTTGTGCTACCCATGTATAGGAGCCATATGCATGTGGATTATAATAGCCATTCAGTTCACACACTAAGCTTGGCAAGATAATATGAATCAATTTCTTTGTAATAAAAATGCTCATTTTATTTCTCATTGAGTTGAAAACAGAATTGCTTGTATTCTGTCTATATCCTTGGACTGGATCATTTGTACAGTAGTTGGTGGCTGAGATGGTAAAGAATCTGCCTGTAATGTAGGAAAGCCAGGTTTGGTCCTTGGGTTGAGAAGATCCCCTGGAGAAGGTAATGGCAACCCACTCCAGTATTCTTGCTCGGGAAATTCCAGGGACCGAGGAGGTTGGTGGGCTATAGTCCATGGGATTGCAGAGAATCAGACACAACTGAGCAACTAACACAAACACACACACACACACAAGCACTACACTACACTACTGCATGCTTACTACATGCCAGGCCCAGTGCCTGAGACTAAGAATCCTTTGGAGTCTCATTCTATGTAGGATCTGGGCATGGCCTTTATGCTGGGAGGTAGAATTGAAGGTTACACTGGCCAAGCATGTTGCTTTTGTTAATTATGAGCATGTTTTTTTTTTTTTCCCAGTCTTGCCCTCTTCATCATGGATGAGCTATACAAAATAACGCAGAGTCCTCATGCAATCCCTACAAGTCTGAATGCCAATCCACTAGGCCCAAGCACCCAGGTAGTTTTTATTCACTGTTCTGTTCACGTTTTTCAGACCCACTTGGTTCTCCAGAGGTATAAACACTCAAAACAAGCACCATTCATTTTTCAAATATCATCAGGCTGCAAGAAGAGGAAAGAGAAAAAAGAATTTTTAATATCCTTTCACATTTCCCACAAAAGCCTAAATCAGGAGTCCATTGTAAGTCTTTGATGTATTTTCCCACTGTAACTTGGAAAGCAGTCCAGGGTCTAGGAAAAGAGTGTGTGTATGCTAAGTCCCTCAGTCATGTTCGACTTTCTGCAACTGCACTGACTGTAGCCCGCCAGGCTCCTCTGTCCATGTGATTCTCCAGGCAAGAATGCTGGAATGGGTTGCCATGCCCTCCTTCAGGGGATCTTCCTGACTCAGGGATTGAACCCACATCTCTGATGTCTCCTGCATTGGCAGGTGGGTTCTTTACCACTAGCAGCACTTGGGAAGCCCCCAGGGAAAGGGAGGATAAGGCAAATACACACAAATCATGTTTCACACTCCCAACTATAAATAGGTTCTCTGGAATAATCTAGGAGGCTCAGGCCAATTGAGTATCATATTGTTTCCTGCCCTGTACTAGGTCTTGCTGGGTAAATAAAGGCTTACCTCTTCCCTCTAAAGCCTATCGTTTCAAAAGAATAGGAACATTTGGTGCTGCCTGGGTTCTAATGCTCTTTCTCCCTTTCTACACAGGACTTCAGAATGCCAGTTAAGATGAAAAGTCCAGAAAGCAGTTCTCAGCAGAGATCTTAGCCTGCATTTATCTCACCAGGAGCTGAAAAGAAGGCCTGAGAAACTGCAGGAGGCAAGTTCTCTAGAAGATTGACAGGTGTCCAAAGCAGTTCAGAATGAATAGCTGTGAGGGGATGAGGCTAGAACACAAGTCCCCCCCCCTTCCTATCTTCCTTGCAGAGTAAGTGACCTCAGTGGAAAGCAGTGATGAGAAGTCTGAGGGAATAAAGGATTTGACAGGAAGTCTGTAAGTCAAGGGAAGTGGTGTGAGGTAAAAGGGATTCTCTCTGGAAAGATGAAAGGGTGTTCTAACTAAAACACAATTCATACTTTTGCCAGTTATTGGCCCTGCTTCTATGACGCCTAATAGTGCTTCCTTGATCTGGATCTGCCTCCTTGACCTTGGTGGCTGAAAGCTGACGTGAGCCTGGAGCACACTGTCTGAGTTCTTTCCTCTCATCACAGACAAACAGGAGACCAATGAGAAAAGAATCACGATGCCTCCTCAAAGCCTTTGGAGGTATCTGCTCAGGAGATGACCTGTGATTATTTGTAGACTGCATGGTGCATTTTCCTTACAAATTTTTTTCAATTATGTTTTTATTTTTGTTTGCTTACAGGATCTTAGATCCCTTACCAAGGATTGAACCTGTGCCCTTCTCAGTGAAAATGCAGAGTCCTGAACACTGGACTGCAGGGAACTCTCTGCATTTCTTGATCTGAAATCAAATTTGTGCCTCAGATAGTAGAGTCTGCCTTGCAGTGCAGGAGACCTGGGTTTGATCCCTGGGCCAGGAAGATCCCCTGGAGATGGGAATGGCTACCTGCTCCAGTATTCTTGCCTGGAGAATTTCATGGACAGAGGAGCCTGGAGGGCTGCAGTCCATGGATTGCAAATAGTAAGACACAGCTGAGCAACTAACACTTTTACTTTCTTATTTTTGACCTGAAACGAATATGATCATCTTAGCTAGAGAGTTCTGGTAGACTCACTTGGACTTTAACAACAGAGGTGTCTGTTTGGTTGCTCCATTTGTTTTCCTATGTTCCATGTTCACTGAATTAATCACATGATTTCCATATTTTCTTCACCTATGTTGATTAAAATAGTTAATAAAAATAATCATGGCCACTGCCTATTGAGCACTGGATACCAGGCACTGTATTGAAGTATGTTACATGTAGTAACCTCAGTTACCTTCACATGAACCTTCTAAGGTCGGACTTAAGTTTAAGAAGACTTTTAAAGCCACACAGTTTTTCAAACAGATTTCTTCTCTACAATATATTGCGGAAGCATGTTAAAATCAAAAGAGTATGTATTTTACAATCAGAATTTAAATGCTATTAAATTTATTATTTCAGAGAAAGCAATGGCACCCCACTCCAGTACTCTTGCCTGGAAAATCCCATGGATGGAGGAGCCTGGGGGCTGCAGTCCATGAGGTCGCTAAGAGTCAGACACGACTGAGCGACTTCACTTATGTATACAATATATAGTCATCTGTCTCAGATTCTTTTTAAGTGGAAAATCATAGAAATTAGAAAGAGGGACATACCTTCAGGTGGTTTAATTCATTATTAAACTCTTATAAAATTTAGCTTCCAAATGCCTATGGCAATATAATTTTAAAAAAGGCAAGAGATCTGCACGTATATAGATACTATGACTGAAATAATATATAAAACTCTTGAAGAGTTGAAAACTTTAAAAATGGCTACTATAATAAAGAAAAGAATGAAACAATGCCAGTTGAGGCTACATGGATGGACCTAGAGATTACTACGCTAAGTGAAGTAAGTCAGAAAGAAAAATATCACATGATATCACTTATATGTGGACTCTAAAACGTGACATAAATGAATTTATCTGTGAAACAGAAACAAACTCATAGACATAGAGAAGTGATGTGTAGTTGCCAAGGGTTGGGGAGGGGGGGGATGGAATGGGAGTTCAGGATCAGCAGATGAAACTATTCTATATAGGATGAATAGACAACAAGGTCCCACTGTATAGCACAGGGAACTATATTCAATATCCTATAAATAAACCATAATAGAAGAGGAAAAAAATGGCAACTATAATATAAGCATTACAATATTATTTGCAGTAACAAAAATACAGTTACTTTGCTTTTTTAATGTTAACTAAAGGCCTGGCGTGCTGCAATTCATGGGGTAGCAAAGAATCAGACACGACTGAGCGACTGAACTGAACTGAACTGAAAGTTAAAATTTTAATTTATTATTATATTTGGAGAGTTGTACAGACTAATTGTACATGGTGTACATGTACAATAATGAACATGAACTTGGGCAAACTCCAGGGGATGGTTAGGGACAGGGAGGCCTGGCAGGCCTCTGCGTCCATGGGGTCACAGAGTCGGACACCACTGGTTGACTGAACAACAACAACTGACTAATTATAAAAGAAGTGCTGAAGTAATAGCAATAGAATTCTAAACATCTTCATTTTCTTTCTGAAAATTGTAAAGATATAATATTTAGCTTTGAAAGTGAAAGTGAAGTCGCTCAGTCGTGTCCAACTCTTTGGGACCCCGTGGACTGTAGGCCACCAGGCTCCTGCGTCCATGGGATTTCCCAGGCAAGAATACTCGAGTGGGTTGCCATTCCCTTCTCCAGGGGATCTTCCTGACCCAGGGATCAAACCCAGATCTTCTGCATTGCAGGCAGACACTTTAACCTCTGAGCCACCAGCTGCTACTGTTGCTGCTGCTGCTGCTAAGTCACTTCAGTCGTGTCTGACTCTGTACGACCCCATAGACGGCAGCCCATCAGGCTTCCTCGTCCCTGGGATTCTCCAGGCAAGAACACTGGAGTGGGTTGCCATTTCCTTCTCCAGTGCATGAAGGTGAAAAGAGAAAGTGAAGTCGCTCAGTCGTGTGTGACTCTTAGCGACCCCATGGACTGCAGCCTACGTGGCTCCTCCGCCCATGGGATTTTCCAGGCAAGGGTACTGGAGTGGGGTGCCATTGCCTTCTCCGCTGCGCCACCAGGGAAGCCCATATTTAACCTCAGGCTAATTGTATTCTGAAAGGAGAATATGACAGAATCAATGTTAAATCTTCAAGGGCTTTATTTTCAATAACTTAGTTTTCTTAAGAGAGGAATTCAGTGACTTCCTAAGGGTAAAATTACCACAATTTTATTTTCATGTCACTTGAAATATTTGTGGAACATATAAAAATGGTTTCTTATTTTGAATCATATAGAAATTAATAAAAGTGACACAACAATTTGTTAACTGTTTGTGTTAAGCACAATTACATAATTTCTGGATCAAGAAGTTTTGCGGCCATATGATCATGTGACTAGTTTCTAAATTCCATTTCTGCCAACTCATTACCAGTAATCACATTTAAATCCTTCTTTAATAAACCTCTTCAGACTTTAAGATATGCTATCTGGAGGCAGATAATCCAGAAGGATTTACAGGTGGCATCTAAAAAAAAAAACCTGTTTAAAGTTTAGTTAATATGTATTTTAATGTTTTGCCTGTCTAGAAATTCAAAAGTTGGAAAATTTTGGTCAGATGATATCCTAAACTGTTGTAGACATGAAAGAGTATCCACATTAAAAATTAGTCTTCATCTGTGAAGCTTTTCTTGGGTGTTAGTCATAGAAATGCCATAATCTTCTATAATTTACCATGCATAGATACAAATCCAGTGAATCAGATTACATGTTTTTGCTTCCTCATGAACTTTTACTATCTCAGAACTTTCACTTCTAATTTTGTTATTTAGGAAAAAATATTTATATATTTAGTGGAGAAAATAGCAACAGAATCTGACACACTCCGCTGAAACCACAAGGACTTGTTACCATTCATGAATGAGTTTATCTTATGAACTAATCCAGTGACTGATCAGCTGAAACGTTCAATAAGGATTTCTCTGTATAAGTGAAAACACAATTAATCCATGCTTTTGCTTCATTATATTTTAAGTTAAAATTTTTTTGACATGTGGAGACTATTTCTCTCTCTGGGAACAAGTCTGGAGTGCTGCAAAATCCTAAAATATACTCTGATTCATTGTCCTTAAAGAAGAAGAAGAACAACAAAACTGCTCTGGCATTAGAAGTCATTAAAGACTTGAGCTAATAATATGCTAATTTTATAAAAGCTTTAAAAAAAAATAAAACCTCCCACTGCTATAAAAAATTAGAGATTTGAAGAAACAAACAGTATTCAATAAATGATTAGTATCTGATTTAATTTAACTTATGTAGCTATAAGTCTGTTGTCTCTTAAGTTTAATAGAAAAATATAAAAATCTATCTTGGGCAAGATATACTTTACTTCCTTCCCCTAAAAATCTTAATATTATTGCTTTAAGGAAAATACCTGCACAATCATTACAATTTTAAAATAATGACTCCAAAAGAAGTTCTATATTATCTGAATTAAATTATAATATCTACCCATAAAATCTGTTTTGTGTCTGTGTTGCTATGGAAGTTTTTTTAAAATAAAGAATGATTGGATTGTCTCTAATAATAACAGAAGAGCCACACAGCTTTATCATTCAATTCTAGAAATTCTGTAGAGAAAGACAATAAAAAAAACATTCTGCCTCTTTCAAGACCTTGCTTCATGAGCATTCCGCAACTCTTGGTCTGTATTCATGTAATCTGGCTTCCTATGTTGGTAATGCTGGAGGAGAGGGTACAGACGAGTGTTCTGTGGGCTTTCATCCATTTTCTTCATATACCTGGCTACTCTGGATGAATCAGATCTGTATCTGCCTTCTGCAGCTGAAACAGCATGGCTGTTGATGGAATAACAGTGCCCTGGGCAACAGAAGAAAGTCCTTAGACAAAGCACCACAGGAAACATCCGCCTTGAGCTGTCTAAAACCAAATGTGCAACCAACTAACCTGCAGGGGTGAATGCCTGCGTCCTCCAGTCACTCTCTGCCCACTTCACGACCCTCCAACAAGAATCCTAGACATCCTTCAGTGAAGGAAATCCTCGGTAGCAATTGGAATAATAACCTTTGCCAGACTGCACAGGGCCAGAAAATTACTTCTTTTGTCTAGGTCACTGCAGCATCAGGCAATTTCTGCTAGTGGGGATGTGAAAAGGCAGTCCCCATGCCAAGAACTAATAAACATAGGGGAGGAGATCTTAAGTGTGTGCTTCAATAAGTAAGCCCTTCATACACATATCTGTTCAGTGACACGTTCAAATCTGTCTGCAAAAAAATTGTTAAGGGAGTGTTCTCTCTCTTAAAAGAAAAAAAATGCCCAGGAGTTCTAACAGAAAAATAAGGGCAATTTACTCGACTGGCATGTATCACCACTCACCGAGGGTTAGAATCCTGCCCTCTGCCACCTCTGTGCAACTCATTGACTTCATGAGGGCCAGCCTCTATTATTACTGCTGCAGATATTTAGTCTCAAATAACAGATTTTTTAAATGAGTCATATCCAGGTTTTCTTCTACTTTTTCCCTGCAGTAACACCAGAATATTTCATCTGCATCTCTGTTGCCATGGAAAAATGAACATTCTGAAAAGCAGGCAGGATTATGAGTTGAAGGCAAAGTCTAATAGCAAGGAACAGAAAGAACTCAGGTTGAAAACATATACACACCACAGTTAACATTACAGAAAAATGGCAGCTTGAATAACAAGGAAAAAAGAATAGAATTTCATTAAATCTCTGACCTTTTAGATAAAGTATTTTGAGTTTCAAAACTATTTTTTCAGGTTTTGTGGGGTTTTTTACATTTTTTTTTTAAAGTGGAATAACATTCTTATGCTTAGGAATAAAGTAGGCACACTATTTTCACCACCTGTGCATGGTTGGCAGGCACAAGACCATTGTGCAGCAAACAGCAGATAATTGGATTCCGTCTACACAGTGAACCTGCTAGATCATTAGCAGCCTTTCATGTTGAAAATAGACATGATTAACAGGAGCTGGGAACCAGCCTTTGTATATAGCTTAATGGAGCAAGAAGATCTCTGCTGGACCCAGGTCATTTGATCCCAAATTCTTCAGGTACCATAGGTATTGTGTGCACAAGACATGTGTCAAGCGAGACAGATAAGAAAAAAGGTAGAGAGACAACAAGAGATAGGACATGTCAAGACGGCAAAATGAGAAAAGAAGTGAATTGAGAGTGTAAGAAGTGAAATGAAGAAATAGAAATGGGAAAAGAAAGAAGCATAAGAGAAAAGAAGGGATGATCAAAGAATAATATGCAGAGAGAGAAAATGAGTAGGAAGAAATATGAAGGAAAAAGAGAACACAAAGGTGAAAAAAGCTGCCTTTAACAAAAAACTTCACTTAACAAGTCTGGGAAAATTAGGTAAAGGAGAACCACGGAAAGTGCAGTGGCATGTTACCGTCATATTGGTCTCATGATCTTGTCCATCTAATGAGGTTTCTGTCCCTCACATCCTAGACATGTAACCTAGCAGGACACTATGGGGTCTTCCTGGGACAGACCCCTCCCCCCATGTCCTCTGCTTACCTCTTGTTTGTAGAAAAACTGTGATCTCTTAGGCCTCCTCTGAATCACAAAAGCCTGAGTCAAGACTGAATGAAAGCATGTGAACATGTAGTGACATACTTACTGGGCGGGCCATGAGGACTGGTAATGATATCTGAACACATTTCTTGTCTTATGTTATAGATGTTAAAACCTCTACCAAATGGAAGACATTAACTACGTGATGATCATGAGCTTATAGCCCCCAGACTAGTTAACTACGTGATGATCATGAGCTTATAGCCCCCAGACCAGTTACTAAAGCCAGAGAATTGATGTTAATCCCTCTGACACTGCCCTGTTGCCTTGCCATCAACCAATCATAATATTGTGCAGGAGCTGATCACAAACCCTATGACTAGCCTCCCTACTTGGCCTTTAAAAGTGCTTTCCTGAAACCCATTGAGGAACTGGGGTTTTTTGAGCATTAGCTGCCCCGGACTCCTTTTCTGGCACCTTACACTGAATGGTGTATTTTCCTTCACAATCTGGTGTCAGTAGATTGGCCTTACTGCGAGTAGGCAAGCAGACCCTGTTTGGTTCAGTCATAGGCACAAGCTTTAGTTGAGAGTGGATGGAAACCCCCGTGGGAGCTCTCTATGTGTGAGAAATCTCTTTCAAGGTTGTCCTCTCCTTTTGCATTTAAACTCCGAGAAGAACTTGAGGATTTTGTGACATCTTGATTCCTACTCGTTAGACCTTATCCATCCAAATGATCAATCCCTGAATCTCCAGACTGTAATTTTAACCTGACTGTCCATGGGGTGAGAAAGCTGTCAGTAGCCCTCCACTGCTGAGGAGAGATGATGCTGTGTAGTAAGGAGAACAGTGAAGACGCAAGAGACCTGGACTCAATCTCCACAGGGCCACTAAGGAAAAGAGACCTTAGCAGATGCAAGAACAAATGAAGCAATTTCTACCCTGGGGAACTGAACACTTACAGATTCTGAGGATACTCTTTCTCTAGGTGAGATAAAAAAGGTTATCAGTACTCTAGACCCCAAGCAATTGGAATATTTCTCCTGATGGCTGAGGAGAAATCCTAGAGAGAGGAAGGCTAACTGGTCTTTTTAAGGTTAAGTAAGACAAAGTTGCCCAATTTAATGGCTGAGAGGGAGGCTGGAGTGAGATTTTAGTCCCAGATAAAAGCCCATATAAAAGGAAAGGGTTGTTAATATTGTTACCTTGTGACCTTTATTAGTTGAATTTAATCTTTCCTCAATGTTTATAGCACTTGCTCTGAAATCTTATTCTAGTGAAGCATCGATCACTTTCTGCTATGTGTACCAATTCATACCTCATTGCAACCCATAGACTGGGAGGACATTCAAGGCTGAATCAGTGGTGGATTAATCTTAATGCCTTCCACGGCATGTAAGTTGAGCCTGTGCACAGTAAGCACTTGCCTTACAGTTGATGTACAAATGACAGAAGCAGTGGAGGAAGTCTGTTTCTGGGTCAGGATATGAAGACTTAAGTTCTGTGCTTATTTTGAGCCAGCTGAGTTGGGAGCATAGGATTCAAGTCTTAGAAGCTGAGTGGCTAGTGTCTTGAGTATAACTATAAAATACTATTACATGCTAGGAGCTTGAAAAGTTACCTTTCCTCTCAGCGTTGACACTACAAGGTAAATGTTATTATCTCCATTTTACAGATGAGGAAACAGGTAATTAAGTAATTCATCCAAGGGGACTTAATGAGTAAAGGGCAGAGGCAGGAAGGCTCAAACTCAGGGCTGCTGGTGCATTAGTATTGGAACCCAAGCCAGATTAGGAACTATAAGACTTCCTTTATTAAATTTGGTCTCCAGAGAGAGGTCTCCATGCTTAGAAGTCCTGAAACAGGTCACTGGCAGGGAAAAAAATGCCAGACTAACTTGACTCTAATGTGGGCTTTGGGCAGATATTAAACTTCTATGTCATTTGCTTCCTCCTCTGTCAATAACACTATTCTGTAAATAACAGGACCTCCCTCGCAGTTATTAGGTATATTTTTGTTAAGTTGAACTGGGATATTGGAAAACTCCTAGAACAGTGTGTTGGTACACAGTAATTACCATAGTGAATGCCACTTAAATCTGAATTTCTGAAGAAGTGAAATGGTAGAATTTGAAAAATGTGGACACTTTCTTTCCATGAGCCATTCAGGGCATATATTTGACAGCCCCTCCATCTCTGGTCCTAAGTTCATGGCAAATCTCAATTATCGTATTCATTCATTGACACAGTTGTCTGTGCAGTGAAAAGACCACTCTGAGAGGGACTCTCCTAGACTCTGAACTCTAGGACAATTGTTCCACACTGTGGATTTGCTTCCTTCTGCTAGTTAGTTCAGATCTCCCAGAATTAGAAAATAGTGCCCTGACCATACATCCACATTCATTCTTGGTACTATTACTACTGATAGTAGCTAATATTTATAAACATTTAGCTCCAATACTTTGGTCACCTGATGGGAAGAGCCAGCTCATTGGAAAAGACTCCGATGCTGGGAAAGATTGAAGGGCAGGAGGTGAAGGGTGTGAGAGAAGATGAGATGGTTAGATTGCATCATCAACAAAATGGACATGAATTTGAGCAAATTCCGGAAATAGTGAGGGACAGGGAAGCATGGCGTGCTGCAGTCCATGGGGTCACAAAGAGTCAGACATGCCTGAGCAACTGAACAACAACAAACACTTAGGATGAGTCACATATTGTCCTAAGTCCTTTATGTCTTACTTAATCCTCACAACAAACCTATGACATGTGCTATTCTTGTTGCCATTTTACAGATGAGGAACACGTAGTGTACATCCACGGTCACAGCATTATGTACTCTCAGTATAGCAAGGGTAAATGGACTCCCACAAAGCTGCTCCATGTGTTGAGGGTGTACAACTCATCATAAGACCAAATCAGAAAAAAAAAATCCAACCGTATTATTTTTGTCATTAAATAATACCTCAGAGGGGGAAGTGTGGGCATTAGATAAATATGGTGCAGTGAATATCACTTAATTACAATAAAGAGAAAAATAATTAATGGAAATATAGCCAGTATTGTTATTATTTAAAAATGCAAATAAAAATAAGATCCCATTTTTTTAAAATTGTCAAATTTGGAAAGTTAAGCAATAATGTCCAGTTTTGGGAATAGTGTTATGAAATGAACATTTTCATATTCTTCCAGGAAGAGTGATAATTAGTCTATTTGTGGAGGCAAAAGATATCAAGGGCTTTTCAAATTTTCATAATCTTTGATTCAATAATTTCCCCATCTAGGAATTTATCTCAAGTAAATAAGCTGTACAAAATATTTATATGTGAGGATTATATCATATTCTATTTAATAAAGCACAAGTAGAAACCCAAGACCCAGGCTCAGAAAAGCATCTGGGTTCAAATCTTAGGCCTATAGTCACTAGCTCTTTAAGCTTTAGGAATTTTATCTCGCTAAGTCTCAGTTTCTACAACTGTAAATGGGGTTTGGTGTAGAGCACTCTGCAGAATGCCTGACACACAGTATGTGCTCGACAAATATTAGTTGTCTCATTTTCATTATTCTATTATCATCATTACTTGTTAACCTAAATGTACAGCAATGTGGAATGGGTGTATTACTTCTAATCACCTATTTAACGGAATCATGTTTTTGAAGATTAATGACATATAGAAATGATAATTAAGCAAGTGACAAATACACAGGGCAAAATTAGAGAAATCATCACAATTTCTTATTATATGAAAGTGAAAAAAAGTGAAGTCACTCAGTCGTGTCCGACTCTTGCAACCCCATGGACTGTAGCCCACTAGGCTCCTCAGTCCATGGAATTTTCCAGGCAAGAATACTGGAGTGGGTTGCCATTTCCTTCTCCAGGAGATTTTCCTGACCCAGGGATTGAACCCAGGTTCCGTGTGGCAGGCAGATGCTTTACCATCTGAGCCATCAGGGAAGCTCTTTTATTATATAGTGTATAGATATACGTGTGTATGCATAACTCGTTGTAGGAAGGAAAAAAATAAAACATTAGCATGTTAATACTAGAGAATTCTTGAGATGACAGGTAACTCTGTATTTGCAAAGTTTTCTATAAAGAATATGTGTTACTGTTATAGCTAGAAAAATATTTTAACAAAATATGTTTTTAAAGCAGTTTTCACAAAAGATTAATACACACACACAAGATAATGGTAATCATTTTCAAAATTGCAACCATGAATTTTTGTGGGATTTTGACTACCCAAATACATTTCCATTGTCTAATAGCAAGCTCACTGGTCATTAGGAAAGGTAGGTTGTCTTCATTAAACAGTCTAGCAGGATTGTATTCTAGTCCCTTCCCTCTCCTAGCCGAGGAAGAGTCATGTTTTTGAAGTGAAACTAATTCTGTCCTCCTTTATTATGATTTGAATCTAGAATCTGAGTAGAGCGGCACACAGATTGAAAATATTGGAATTCATTCATTGTGGTATGGCTCTTCTGAACACTCTGTACCTGATATAAACTGGACCTAAAGTTCTGACTTATTTCTCCACCAATATGACTTGGTTCTTGCATTTCCAAGGTTGGGTTTTCAGTCTTCCTGTCGTTCTGTGGCTTTTTACTATTGTTTCAGTACATTTCCTTTTGCTTAGGGTGGTCAGAGTTGTCTTCTGTTGCCTGCAACCAGAGATTACGTCTCTTGTATTTAATTTGTAGTCTTGAAGAAATGGCTAAAGAAAAACTCATTAGCTTATTAGTGGTGGCCTCAAGACAGACAAGAATTTTGGCTCATCATTAGATCACAACACACGTGCTACATTTTTGAAAAGTATCCTTTTTTCAGTCCTATGTGCTATTTGTCAAAACTGTTTACGTAAAATTTTCTCACTTTCTGTGGTCATGGCCTGCTCAACATATCAGTAAAACTGATGGCAGAAAAGGATAATGATTTTTGCAGTTCATGCATTCCCAGTAACAAGAAAATGTTATAAAAGATTTTGTTCCAGAGAGACCAAATAAAACATTCATTAAGAGCATGAACTCAGGGACTTGACCACCTAAGTGGTCTAATTAATTCCTTCTTTTCCACTTGCAATCTAAAAGACCTTAGGAAAAGCTACTTAACCTTCAGTTTTCTTCATCTGTAAAACTGAGATAACAACAGTTCCTATTCATATAGCTGATATAAAGATTAATAAAGTCAACATGTTTAAATCATTAGGATAGAGCTTGGCATATATGAAGTTCTACATGTGTTAACAATTTTTATACACTGACAATAATGATTATTTGCCACTATTTAAAATCTAGATGATTTATTCTTCAAATTGTAAGTCATGTCAAATGAGTATTTTTTATAGAAAATAAACCCCAAAAGATGTCTGGCCATGTTTTGACCTGTGATTCATGAAAATGTGTAGAAAAGAGTCAATTCTATAAAAATATACCAAAACTTTAATGAAATAGCAACTTCTGTGCATGAAAAGTTAAGATCATTAGTTACAGTAGATGGTTATAATAATTTTTAAAACATATATACATTTTAACTGATATTGCATATGAGGTGTGTCCAAAATGATAAATTCAAATTGAGGACTTTTGAAAATGAATTTCAACTTTAATTTACAAATGAATATTCATGAAGACCTAAGTAAGTATAATTTTGGATAACTACTGGAAGAGCTTCAGATTACCCATAAAGTGAGTAAAATAAGAGAAAATTTGATACATAGTATCATCCTCTGATTTATCAATAGCTATAAACTTATGTTAGGTTCTGGAGATAATAACTGAGTATGACAAAATCCTGGGTAATAGAAAGTTTATAGAATACTGCCAGGTACACAATAGGCATTTGAGAAGGAAATGATGCTACTTAAATGAATGCATTACAATAATGAAAATCATTTTAAGAACTGGTTTTTAAGCTTATTATTGTCAATCTATGCTTTTTAGAATAGTCTATCTATATACTGCTGAAGATTCAACTTACACAAGTTTCGAGCTTCTTTTCTAGTGAATCCTCATTCATCTTGGCAGAGGATTAGAAGACCAGTGAACTTCTATATTCGGGGCCTAAGATTTAGGTTTACTCTCCAGGTTTGGCACCTGGTAAACTTGAAATGAGCTCACTGAACAGCAGCTGATCCCCAAACCATGTGAATGTTTGGCCATTCTACATTAGTAGATTTCCATTTTGACCTCTGATTATACTTCATCTTCCTTGATACAGGGAATTATTTTCTAAACTGTAGCCTGCTTCACTGATGGTTTCCAAGAGTTGGGTTGTGTTTTCTATACTCACTGTTCTTTAGTGACGTCTGTTCTAACCTAGATGAATCATGTAGAATCAAGAGGATGTGGTCCATCAGAGAGGGATATTGCTTGTACACAGATGCTTGACCTGTCTTTTATAATCAACAAACCTGACTCCTGGAGATTTCTAAGGCCCCACTAAGTTCAAGTCTGAATTCAAACTCTGTGTTGGCTGGATGTACAAGCTCATAGATTAATTGGCCCCCTAATATCTGCAGTGTCTTTCTCTGGTTTATTAATTATCTCTTTGAGTGTTCATATAATAAACTTTCAATTATTCATATGTATACTTACTGCAGCTTTTTAACTTGTGTCTTAATGATAAAATAATAATTGATGTTAAGAAGGATGTCTCTGAAATGCCATCAATATCTTTTAAAGCTCCATTTTCCAGACAAGCAAAATAATAAACCTGCTTGTTTACTCTGTTTTGAATATAAAATTCCAAGAATTATCATATATGATGGAAAGTAAGTAGTCTAAATGTCAGTACTTCTGTGTTTGCATCCAGCTCTGACTGGAATATAAAAAAAATACCTTGAATAGGTCACTGAAACTTTCTGGGCCTTTTTCCTGTATTTTTAGAGTGAAGAGGTTATACTTTATTATCTACAAGATTCTTTTCAGTTTTAAAAGGTAGTGCTAAATCTATTGATGTTTATATCTATGTCTATGTCATCTGTTTATACCTATTATCTAATTTCTTTTCAAAAAATAATTTTTTCTCTACAAATAGCTTTTTTACAGCACAGTTAGCTTTAGTTCTGGATATAATCTAAATAAATTGATTTAGTTGGAAGCACTGAATTGGATAGGTAGAATATGTATGAAAGAAAACAATAGAGATTGTTTCTCAAATTAAGGTTTTACATGTTTGGTATTGGGGGAACTTTTAGAAAGTGATCTGACATTAGATTAAGAAATACCATGTTCCTTTACTATAAGTAAATAAAATAATAGAGGTAGAGGAGAATCATGATCCAGGGAATAGAAGTACCATTTCAACAACTAGTTGAAAAAGTAATGTTCCCAAAGAAATGACTAGTCATCAAGCAGGCAAAAAACTCTGGTCATTCAAAATTCAACATTCATTTGTGATAAAAACCCTCCAAAATTCAGGCATAGAAGGAACATACTTCACATAATAAAAGACATATATGATAAACCCACAGCAAACATTATCCTCAATGGAGAAAAATTGAAAGACTTTCCCCAAAAGTCAGGAACAAGACAAGGGTGCCCACTCTCACCACTAGTATTCAACATAGTTTTGGAACTTTTAGCCACAGTAATCAAAGACAAAAAAAGAAATAAAAGGAATTCAGATTGGAAAAGAAGTAAAACTCTCACTGTTTGCAGATGACATGATCCTCTATATAGAAAACCATAAAGACACCACCAGAAAATTACTAGAGCTAGTCAATGAATATAGTAAAGTTGCAGGATATAAAATTAATACACAGAAATCCCTTGCATTCCTATACACTAACAATGAGAAAACAGAAAGAGAAATTAAGGAAACAATTTCATTTACCATTGCAATGAAAATAATAAAATACTTAGGAATAAATCTACCTAAAGAAACAAAATCTATATATATAAAACTATAAAACACTGATGAATGAAATCAAAGATGACACAAATAGATGGAGAAATATTCTTCATGGATTGGAAGAATCAATATGATTAAAATGAGTATACTACCCAAAGCAATCTATAGATTCAATATAATGCCTATCAAGCTACCATTGGTATTTTTCACAGAACTAGAATAAATAATTTCACAATTTGTGTGAAAATACAAAAAACCTCGAATAGCCAAAGCAACCTTGAGAAAGAAGAATGGAACTGGAGGAATCAATCTGCCTGACTTCAGGCTCTACTACAAAGCCACAGTCTTCAAGACAGTATGGTACTGGCACAAAGACAGAAATATAGATCAGTGGAACAAAATAGAAAGCCCAGAGATAAATCCACACACCTATGGACACCTTATCTTTGACAAAGGAGGCAAGAATATACAATGGAGAAAAAACAATCTCTTTAACAAGTGGTGCTGAGAAAACTGGTCAACCACCTGTAAAAGAATGAAACTAGAACACTTTCTAACACCATACACAAAAACAAACTCAAAATGGATTAAAGATCTAAACATAAGACCAGAAACTATAAAATTTCTAGAGGAAAACATAGGCAAAACACTCTCCGACATAAATCACAGCAGGATCCTCTATGACCCACCTCCCAGAGTAATGGAAATAGAAGCAAAAATAAACAAATGGGACCTAATTAAACTTAAAAGCTTTTGCTCAACAAAGAAAACTATAAGCAAGGTGAAAAGATAGCCTTCTGAATGGGAGAAAATATTAGCAAACGAAGCAATGGACAAAGAATTAACCTCAAAATATACAAGCAACTCCTGCAGCTCAATTCCAGAAAAATAAATGACCCAATCAAAAAATGGGCCAAGAACTGAACAGACATTTCTCCAAAGAAGACATACAGATGGCTAACAAACACATGAAAAGACGCTCAACATCATTCATTATCAGAGAAATGCAAATCAAAACCACAATGAGGTACCATCTCACACACTGGTCAGAATGGCTGCCTTCAAAAAGTCTACAAACAATAAATGCTGGAGAGGATGTGGACAAAAGGGAACCCTCTTACACTGTTGGTGGCAATGCAAACTAGCACAGCCACTATGGAGAACAGTGTGGAGAGTCCTTAAAAAACTGGAAATAGAACTGCCATATGACCCAGCAATTCCACTGCTGGGCATACACATTGAGGAAACCAGAATTGAAAGAGACACGTGTACCCCAATGTTTATTGCAGCACTCTTTACAATAGCTAGGACATGGAAACAACCTAAATGTCCATTGGCAGATGAATGAATAAGAAAGCTGTGGTACATATACACAATGGAATATTACTCAGCTATTAAAAGAACACATTTGAATCAGTTCTAATGAGGCGGATGAAACTGGAACCTATTATGCAGAGTGAAGTAAGTCAGAAAGAAAAATAATGAAATAGTATATTAACACATATATATGGAATTTAGAAAGATGGTAATGATGACCCTATATGCAAGACAGCAAAAGAGACACAGATATAAAGAACAGATCATTGGACTCTGTGGGAGAAGGCAAGGGTGAGATGATTTGAGAGAATAGCATTGAAACATGTATATTATCATATGTGAAATAGATCACCAGTCTAAGCTCGATGCATGAAATAGGGCATTCAAAGCTGACGCACTGGGGCAACCCTGAGGGATGGGATGGGGAGAGAAGTGGGAGGGGGTTCAGGATGGGGGACACATGCCATAGCTGATTCACGTCAACGTATGGCAAAACCACTACAATACTGTAATTAGCCTCCAATTAAAATAAATAAATTAATTTTAAAACACTCTGGTCATTTGAGTGAACTCAATTATTTTTCAAAAATTTAAGAGAGTAAACAATGGTTCTGTTCAAGACTGAATTTTTCAAGATAAAATTTCTCTACTGTCTTTCAAAAATTCTATTATAGCATATATTTTATGATCTCTTCAAATAAAACAATGTGTCTGTTTTTTTCATCATCTGACATTGTCAAAAGTAAAACATATAACTTCTCTGGATATCCTGTTAAATGGTCAACACAAAGTTAAATTTCAGAGGCTTAGGCACAATAGAAAAATTAAAGTATAAGTATAATAAGTATAAAAGTATAAGTATAATAAGCCACAATCACATTTGTTTGTTTTAATAAACCTTTTTATATTGTATAAACAAGTAGTTCTAGTAGAACTTATTTGCAGGATTAATTAAGGAACCTACTTGAAGGAAATTTTATAGATGCTCAAACACTCAGGTTATTTTATGTGAAGATAAACCTTTGAAATTGATTAAAAAAAAAAACTCCAAAGCTCCAAAATCTGAAAGCGTAGGTTTGAGCTCCAAAGCCTGGGATACACCATTTCAGTATTCTTAATGATTACACTTCTTGATATGGTATTACAATTGTGATTTTTGCTAAGCAGGCAATGCATGTCAGCACTTTATTCATAGTTTCAGTGAGGTGTCATGCAAACAAGTACATGAACACTATCAAACAACATGTGATTTGTAGCCTCATTTTTGTCTGGGGACACAATTTCACATAATGATACGTCATAGAGTTGCAAGTCAGCCTCCCTTTTTGATCTCTGTCAAGAACAAAACTGGGAAGCAAAAATGGCTTTGCTCATTTGTCTTTTGCTTGCTAGTTGCATAATTTGACTAACAGCTTAAAAGGAAGCATAGCTGTATAACTCACTATGTATAATACTAATAAACAACTACACTCTGTACTTTGAATACTTCTTTTCACATGCATAATAGAGCAGTCTCCTAACAGCAGGTGGAACTCTGACAGGGCAAAAATGGGTTAGTGTATAGATTAGTATATAGATGTATACCCTATAGTGTTAGTGTATAGATCACTGTATAGATCTGTTTATTTGCATAAGAAAAGCTCCTTACAATTAACATATAGAGAACAGAAAGCAGATTTCTAAGAAAAACTTGATCCATGAAGGACCAAACAAGTCTGACTACTTTGGCTTCCTTTCACAAAGCATGCCATTTTTACCCGTGAAAAGGCTGAAAAAACAAGTGTAACGTATTGGGTGTATGTAGAAAATAAAAGTTTTATAAACATACATAAATGTTTATGTAAGTTTATCTATTGTTTAAATATAAATATGGATTTATATATGATATATAACTATAAATATGCAAATGAATTTATATAAAATAATTTATACATTTTATATATAAATATGCATTATTTACTATTCCTAGGTGGCTCAGTGGTAAAGAATCTGAATGATAATGCAGGTGATGCAAGAGACCTGGGTTCTGTCCCTGGGTTGGAAAGATCCACTGGAGTAGGAAATGGCAACCCATTGTAACATTCTTGCCTGAAAAATCCCATGGACAGAGAAGCCTTGTGGGCTAAAGTCCACGGGGTTGCAAACAGTCAGAAACGACTAAGAACACACACTATATATAATACATGATATGCATCAATAACATAATTATGTACAGTTATATAAATATAAAGTTTTATAATATGATTTATTAGTTGGCTGTTTATAACTATTATCTAAATTAGTTATTATATATTATTATAATATATATATTACTGTCAACAGAAAGAGAACAGAATAAAATCACCTCAAGTATCAGATTATCTCTGCTCCAATGAAACCCTTAATATTTGTCTTTGGAAAGAGATTTCTGGAAAATCAGTTGCTTTGTCTATCTGAAGAGTCAAAAGTGACATTCCCTGATGACTGTATGTAGATCAGAGCCTGTTTGGGCACACGGGAAAGAATTTTGGAAATGTACAGACACCATTAAAGTGATGAGAGGTTAAGGTATTTAGGTATCAATAACATACAGTCAACTAAAAAATCATAAACCAGTACCTGTAAATAAACCTAAAACGTCTTCTTAAATGTGTACACATGCACACATGAATATACCAATGATGAGAAAAACATAATCTTGGTAAACATGTGCTGTGCTGCACTTAGTGGACAACTCAGTCATGTCTGACTCTTTGTGACCCCGTTGACTGTTGCTGGCCAGGCTCCTCTGTCCATGGGGCTTTTCCAGGCAAGATTACTGGAGTGGGTCCATGCCCTCCTCCAGGGGATCTTCCCAACCCAAGGATCAAACCTAGGTCTCTCACATTGCAGGAAGATTCTTTACTGTCTGAGCCACCAGGAAAGCCCAAGAATACTGGAGTGGGTAGTCTATCCTGTCTCCAGTGGAACTTCCCAACCCAGGAATCGAACTGGTGTCTCCTGCACTGCAGGTGGAGTCTTTACCAGCTAAACTACCAGTGAAGCCCCTTGGTAAACATAACCTATGCTAAAAATGTCTGATGTCTTTATAATCTTTTATAGTTTTAATAATCTTTTATAGTTTATATATAATTACATAATTATCATTATGTATATACTATATATAATTATGAACTTTTATTGTTAATTAAAACTGTACTTCTCTGAATGCCTTAAAAAGTTGCATGCTTCCATTTCTTTTTTTCCTAAGATTTGCCACCTTTTATAGTGTTGTAAGTTTCACAATAGGATGAGGGTTTTTCTTTTTTTGCTTTTTAAACAGTCCAAAATTCTAGTAGATGCTATTTTTTCACATGATACTTTCTTTCTTTTTAAAAATATGGAGTAAAAATTGCATTTGAAATAATAAACACAAAAATCTAGAACTCTTATTCACCATGCTACTTAAATATCACTCAACAAAGCAGAAAACATGCTTTCTAAGTCACATGATAATTCACTTCTTAAAACTGAATTGTAACACAGTGCTCAAGTGTTGTACCTTTTCTACTCTTTAAGTCCCAGGTGGCATCATGTTCTCATTTATTGAATGTCTCTGATAGTCAAGTCACCTAGCTATAAATTGGCTTCCCTCCTAGCCTAATAACTTAGACAATTCTTATAAAACAACTGGAATATTAAAATTCAGACAAGTGACCCAAAAATGGTCCTAGAGGGCAGGTCTGCAATTTCCTAATTTGCACTTTCCTTATTCCTCATTTGTTAAGTTTTGCAACATCAATTTTTATACTATTGCTGTTTTATCCCGGCCAAATGGTTGTTGAATTTTAATGAACTGTCTCCCTTTGACAAATGAGTTATTGTTTGATATATTACATTAGGGATATAGAGAATAAACAACTTATGGATACTAGATATTTGGATAAAACACATTCACATAAACTAGACTATTAGTGTAATGAGTTTTATTAATTGTAAAAAAGATAATACACAGCAGATTTTGAAACCTGCTGAAGAATGATGGACAAATGCATACTTTAAATCTCAGTACCTTAAAGGAAATGGCAAGTACTTTCACATAACCAAAATTTCTTTCCTTTGTTATGGTTCTAGAAAAATTTTACTTACATGAAACAGATCTGAAGGATGGAGAAGCTTTTTCTAGCCCTCTTGGAGGAGGTTGCCATTAACCCCACTAGAGAGCTGCTAGAACTCACACAGGACTGGGGAAATAGACTCTTGGAACTTACACAGGATTGTGAAAATAGACCCTTGGAGGGCACAAACAGAACCTGTGCACACCAGGACCCAAGATAAAGGAACATTGACCCCATAAGAGATTGACCTAGACTTGCCCATGAGTGTCCAGGAATCTCTGGCACAGCAATGGGTTGGTGGTGGCCTACTGCAGGGTTGGAGGCACTGAGTATAGCAGTGCCTGCATGGGACCTTTTTAAGGAGGTCACCACTATCCTCATTACCTCAACCATATTTTCAGTTCAGTTCAGTCGCTCAGTTGTGTCCGACTCTTTGTGACCCCATGAATCGCAGCATGCCAGGCCTCCCTGTCCATCACCAACTCCCAGAGTTCACTCAAACTCACATCAATCGAGTCAGTGATACCATCCAGCCATCTCATCCTCTGTCAACCCCTTTTCCTCCTGCCCCCAATCCCTCCCAGCATCAGAGTCTTTTCCAATGAGTCAACTCTTCACAGGTGGCCAAAGTACTGGAGTTTCAGCTTTAGCATCAGTCCTTCCAAAGAACACCCAGGACTGATCTCCTTAAGAATGGACTGGTTGGATCTCCTTGCAGTCCAAGGGACTCTCAAGAGTCTTCTCCAACACCACAGTTCAAAAGCATCAATTCTTTGGTGCTCAGCTTTCTTCACAGTCCAACTCTCACATCCATACATGACCACTGGAAAAAGCATAGCCTTGACTAGACGGACCTTTGTTGGCAAAGTAATGTCTCTGCTTTTTAATATGGTGTCTAGGTTGGTCATAACTTTTCTTCCAAGGAGTAAGTGTCTTTTAATTTCATAGTTGCAGCTACCATTTGCAGCGATTTTGGAGCACAGAAAAATAAAGTCAACCACTGTTTCCACTGTTCCTCATCTATTTGCCATGAAGTGATGGGACTGAATGTCATGATTTTAGTTCTCTGAATGTTGAGCTTTAAGCCAACGTTTCACCCTCCTCTTTCACTTTCAACAAGAGGCTTTTAAGTTCCTCTTCACTTTCTGCATAAGGGTGTTATCATCTGCATATCTGAGGTTACTGATATTTCTCCCGGCAATCTTCATTCCAGCTTGTGCTTCTTCCAGCCCAGCGTTTCTCATGATGTACTCTACATATAAGTTAAATGTGACAATATACAGCCTTGATGTACTCCTTTTCCTATTTGGAACCAGTCTGTTGTTCCATGTCCAGTTCTAACTGTTGCTTCCTGACCTGCATACAAGTTTCTCAAGAGGCAGGTCAGGTGGTCTGCTATTCCCATCTCTTGAAGAATTTTCCACAGTTTATTGTGATCCACACAGTCAAAGGTTTTGGCATAGTCAATAAAGCAGAAATAGATGTTTTTCTGGAACTCTCTTGCTTTTTCGATGATCCAGCTGATGTTGGCAATTTGTTCTCTGGTTCCTCTGCCTTTTCTAAAACCAGCTTGAACATCAGGAAGTTCATGGTTCTTGTATTGCTGAAGCTTGGAGAATTTTGAGCATTACTTTACTAGCATGTGAGATGAGTGCAATTGGGCGGTAGTTTGAGGATTTTTAGCATTGCCTTTCTTTGCTGGCATACTGAGCGCAGCACTTTCACAGTGTCATCTTTCAGGATTTGAAATAGCTCAACTGGAATTCCATCACCTCCACTAGCTTTGTTTGTAGTGATGCTTCCTAAGGCATGCTTGACTTCACATTACAGGATGTCTGGCTCTAGGTGAGTGACCACACCATCGTGATTATCCGGGTGGTGAAGATCTTTTTTGTACAGTTCTTCTGTGTATTGTTGCCACCTCTTCTTAATATCTTCTGCTTCTGTTAGGTCCATATCATTTCTTTCCTTTATTGTTCCCATCTTTCCATGGAATGTTCCCTTGATATTTCTAATTTTCTTGAAGAGATTTCTAGTCTTTCCCATTTTGTTGTTTTCCTCTATTTCTTTGCATTGATCGCTGAGGAAGGCTTTTTTATCTCTCCTTGCTATTCTTTGGAACTCTGCATTCAAATGGGTATATCTTTCCTTTTCTCCTTTGCTTTTCGCTTCTGTTCTTTTCACAGCTATTTGTAAGGCTTCCTCAGACAGCCATTTTGCTTTTTTGCATTTCTTTTCCATGGGGATGGTCTTGATTCTGTCTCCTATACAATGTCATGAACCTTCATTCATAGTTCATCAGGCACTCTGTCTATCAGATCTAGTCCTTTAAATCTATTTCTCACTTGTACTGTATAGTCATAAGGGATTTGATTTAGGTCATACCTGAATGGTCTAGTTGTTTTCTCCACTTTCCTCAATTTCAGTCTGAATTTGGCAATAAGGAGTTCGTGATCCAAGCCACAGTCAGCTCCCGGTCTTGTTTTTGCTGGCTGTATATTGCTTCTCCATCTTTGGCTGCAAAGAATATAATCAACCTGATTTCGGTGTAGACCCTCTGGTGATGTCCATGTGTAGAGTCTTCGCTTGTGTTGCTGACAGAATGTGGTCCACTGGAGGAGGGAATGGCAAACAACTTCAGTATTCTTGCCTTGAGAACCCCATGAACAGTATGAAAAAGCAAAAGACAGGACACTGTAAGATGAACTCCCCAGGTCAGTAGTTGCCCAATATGCTACTGGAGATCAGTGGAGAAATAATTCCAGAAAGAATGAAGGGATGGAGTCAAGGCAAAAACAACACCTAGTTGTGAATGGGACTGGTGATGGAAGCAGGGTTTGATGCTATAAAGAGCAATATTGCATAGGAACCTGGAGTATTAGGTCCATGAATCAAGGCAAACTGGAAGTGGTCAAACAGGAGATGATAAGAATGAACATTGCATTCTAGGAATCAGTGAACTAAGATAGACTGGAATGGGTGAATTTAACTTAGATGACCATTGTATCTACTACTGTGGGCAGGAATCCCTTAGAAGAAATGGAGTAGCCATTATAGTCAACGAAAAAGTCCAAAATGCAGTACTTGGATGCGACCTCAAAAATGACAGAATGTTCTCTGTTCATTTCCAAGGCAAACCGTTATTCACTGTCACGGTAATCCAAGTCTATGCCCTGACCAGTAATGCTGAAGAGGCTGAAGTTGAACAGTTCTATGAAGACCTACAAGACCTTCTAGAACTAACACCCCCAAAAGATGTCTTTTTCATTATAGGGGACTGGAATGCAAAAGTAGGAAGTCAGGAAACACCTGGAAAAACAGGCAAATTTGGCCTTGGAGTACAGAATGAAGCAGGGCAAAGTTAATAGAGTTTTCCCAAGAGAACACACTGGTAATAGCAAAAACCCTCTCCCAACACCACAAGAGAAGACTCTATACATGGACATCACCACCATAGTTTGGCCCCAGGTAAATAACAAGGAGGGAATACAGCCCCACCCATCAACAGAAAACTGGATTAAAGATTTACTGAGTATGGCCCTGCCCATCAGAAGGAGACCCAGTTTCCCCCTTAGTCAGTCTCTCCCATCAGGAAGCTTCCATAAGCCTCTTATCCTTCTCCATCAGAGGGCAGACAGACTGAAAACAACAATCACAGAAAACTAACCAATCGATCACATGGACCACAGTCTTGTCTAACTCAATGAAACCATAAGCCATGCCCTGTAGGACCACCAAAGATGGGTGGTTCATGGTAGAGAGTTCTGACAGAATGTGGTCTACTGGAGAAGGGAATGGCAAACCACTTCAGTATTCTTGCCTGAGAACCCGTGAACAGTATGAAAAGGCAACAAGATAGGACACTGAAAGATGAACTCCCCAGGTTGGTAGATACCCAATATGCTACTGGAGACCAGTGGAGAAATAACTTCAGAAAGAATGAAAAGACTGAGTCAAAGCAAAAACAACACCCAGCTGTGGGTGTGACTGGCAATGGAACTAAACTCCAATGCTGTAAAGAGCAATATTGCACAGGAACCTGGAATGTTAGGTCCATGAATCAAGGCAAACTGGAAGTGGTCAAACAGGAGATGGCAACAGTGAATATTGACATTTTAGGAATCAGCGAACTAAAATGGACTGGAATGAGTGAATTTAACTTAGATGACCATTATATCTACTACTGTGGGCAGGAATCCCTTAGAAGAAATGGAGTAGCCATCATAGTCAATGAAAGAGTCCGAAATGCAGTATTTGAATGCAGTCTCAAAAACGACAGAATGATCTCTGTTCATTTCCAAGACAAACCATTCAGTGTCACGGTAATACAAGTCTATGCTCCAAACAGTAATGCTGAAGAAGCTGAAGTTGAACTGTTCTATGAAGACCTACAAGATCTTCTAGAAGTAACACCTCAAAAAAGATGTCCTTTCCATTATAGGGGACTGGAATGTAAAAGTAGGAAGTCAAGAAATACCTGGAGTAACAGGCAAATTTGGCCTTGGAGTACAGAATGAATCAGGGCAAAGGATAATAGAGTTTTGCCAAGAGAATGCACTTGGTCATAGAAAATACCCTATTCCAATAGCACAAGAGAAGACTCTACACATGGACATCACCATATGGTCAATACCAAAATCAGACTGATTATATTCTTTGCAGCCAAAGATAAAAATGGAGAAGTTCTATATAGTCAGCAAAAACAAGACCGGAAGCTGACTGTAGCTCAGATCATGAACTCTTTATTGACAAATTGAGAATTAAATTGAATAAAGTAGGAAAAACCACTAGACCATTCAGGTATGACCTAAATCAAATCTCTTACTATTATACAGTGGATGTAAGAAACAGATTCAAGGGATTAGATCTGATACAAAGAATGCCTGAAGAACTATGGATGGAGGTTCATGACATTGTACAGGAGACAGGAATCAAGACCATCCCCAAGAAAAAGAAATGCAAAAATGTCTGAGAAGGCCTTACAAATAGCTGTGAAAAGAAGAGAAGTGAAAGGTCAAGGAAAAAAAAAAAAAAGAAAGAAAGATACACGCATTTGAATGCAGTTCCAAAGAATAGCAAGGAGAGATAAGAAAGCCTTCCTCAGTGATCAGTGCAAAGAAATAGAGGAAAGCAATAGAATGGGAAAGACTAGAGATCTCTTCAGGAAAATTAGAGATACCAAGAGAACATTTCATGTAAAGATGGGCACAATAAAGGAAAGAAATGATATGGACCTAACAGAAGCAGATGATATTAAGTAAAAGTGGCAAGAATACACAGAAGAAGTACACACAAAAAAATCTTCATGACCCAGATAATCACAATGGTGTGATCACTCACCTAGAGCCAGACATCCTGGAATGTGAAGTCAATTGGGCCTTAGGAAGCATCACTATGAACAAAGCTACTGGAGGTGAGTCCAGTTGAGCCATTCCAACTATTGAGCTATTTCCAAGTCTACTTGAGCTAGGGAAGTCCAGCTGACCTATTTCCAATCCCAAAAGATGATGTGGTGAAAATGCTGCACTCAAAATGTCAACAAATTGGGAAAACTCAGCAGTGGCCACAGGCCTGGAAAAGGTCAGTTTTCATTCCCATCTCAAAGAAAGGCAATGCCAAACAATGCTCAAACTACCACACAGTTACACCCATCTCACATGCTAGTAAAGTAATACTTAAAATTCTCTAAGCCAGGCTTCAACAATTCATGAACCGTGAACTTCCAGATGCTCAAGCTGGATTTAGAAAGGCAAGGAGCCAGAGATCAAAATGCCAACATCTGCTGGGTCATCGAAAAAGTGAGAGTGTTTCAGAAAAACATCTATTTCTGCTTTATTGACTATGCCAAAGCCTTTGAGTGTGTGGCCACAACAAACTGTGGAATATTCTTTAAGAGATGGGAATACCAGACCACCTGACTTGCCTCCTGAGAAATCCGTATGGAGGTCAGGAAGCAACAGTTAGAACTGGACAATGGAACCATAGACCCATTCCAAATTGGGAAAGGAGTATGTCAAGGTTGTATATTGTCACCCTGCTTACTTAACTTATATGCAGAGTACATCATGAGAAATGCTAGGCTGGATATAGCACAAGCTGGAATAAAGATTACTGGGAGAAATATCAATAACCTCAGATATGCAGATAATATCACCTTTATGGCAGAAAATGAAGAAGAAATAAAGAGCCTCTTGATAAAAGTGAAAGAGGAGAGTGAAAAAGCTGGCTTAAAACTCAACATTCAGAAAACTAAGATCATGGCAACAGTCCCATCACTTCATGGCAAATAGATGGGGAAACAATGGAAACAGTGCAGACTTTATTTTTTGGGGCTCCAAAATCACTGCAGTGGTGACTGCAGCCATGAAAATAAAAGACGCTTGCTCCTTGGATGAAAAGTTATGACCAACCTAGACAGAATATTAGAAAGCAGAGACATTACTTTGCCAACAAAGGTCCATCTAGCCAAAGCTATAGTTTTTCCAGTAGTCATGTATGAGAGTTGGACTATAAAGATAGCTGCATGCTGAAGAATTGATGCTTTTGAACTGTGGTTTTGGAGAAGACTTGAGAGTCCCTTGGACTGCAAGGTGATGCAACCAGCCCATCCTAAGGGAAATCAGTCCTGAATATTCATTGAAAGGACTGATGCTGAAGCTGAAACTCCAATCCTTTGGCCACCTGATGTGAAGAACTGATTCATTGCGAAAGACCCTGATGTTGGGAAAGATTGAAGGCCAGAGGAGAAGGGGACAACAGAAGGTGAGATGGTTGGAGGGCATCACCAACTCGATGGACATGACTTTGAGTAAACTCCGAGAGTTACTGATGGACAGGGAAGCCTGGCGTGCTGCATTCCATGGGGCTGCAAAGAGTCACACACTACTGAGTGACTGAACTGAACTGAACTGGACAATTACTTAAATAAGGTGGTAGTTGAATGCACAATTAGTGAAATGAACAGGTGTTGAAGAGTAATTTAGAAAATTGAGAACGTTGGAGCTATGCTTCCCTTGTCCCATACTTCTTCCATTCCACTAGGGAAGGGTGATATTTTTTCTCTCATGTGAGGGTGTAGGGCTTGGATTACAAGTACTCTTTGCTCTGGTCTTCCATTAGTACTTGATTTCAAAACTATTTACTCAGGCACTATTTCAGTAAGGGAAAATATTTCAAGCTAACTCCCACATACTCAGAGGCTGAATGGCCCAAAGGTTCAAATGCCAGCACTTAAAAAATATTATTATATGCTAATTATGGGCATGATGATGAGGCACTTCAAGATTCTGAAGTGCCTTTCTAATCATTGTGTAAAGAGCAAATTGTATTTGATCTGACTTTAATGTCAAGAATATGTATATTATTCTAGCTATAGTAAAAATTCACATACTGTAAATATAATAATTTCCTGCTTACCAGGATACTTAAATTCCATTAACATCAATTGGTGAACAAGAACCCTGCTGACTCTCTGAAGTGAACTTGAATCCATTCTCTACCACTGACTAGGTTTGTAAACACAGGCAAGGAGCCAAGATTCCTTAAACCTTGGTTCTCTCACCTGGAATACAGAATAATCAAACCTGCAGCTTCCTATTGTTTGGAGGATAAATAATACAATGAAGATCCAATACATAGAACATATGAGGGATGGGTTTATAAATAGTATTTGTTGTTGTTCTTATTGTTATTTAGGAGTGGGAAGGTGGAACTAGTGGTAAAGAACTCGCCTGCCAATGCAGGAGACATAGGAGATGTGGGTTTGATCCCTGGGTGGGGAAGATCGCCTGGAGAAGGAAATGGCAACCCACTCCAGTATTCTTGCCTGGTGAATCCCATGGACAGAGGAGCCTGGTGGGCTACAGTCCAAAGGCTCACAGAGAGTCAGACACAACTAAAGCGATTTAGCACACATGCAGGTAGTTTAGTGGGTTGGTTAATAGCAAGGACTTTGGGATAAACACAGCTGGATTCCAATCCTGGTCTTACTAACTTACTGCTGTATGATCTTTGACATTCCTTCTGATTTCTAACTCTGAGTTCCCTCCGTGGTAGCAGGGAGCTTGCAACAGTTCCTATTTCATAGGATTGTTGTGGGGATTAAGTAAGATGGCCCATGAAAGGTATTTATTACACTAGCTGGAACATATCAACTACTCAGTGAAAGGTAGCTTGTATTTTTGACATTATTGCTGTTTTTATGTTTACTATTATTGGCTATTATTTTGTGCCTTTTCCTTTTCTTGAAACATTTCTTGGAGAAAGATATTTCTACAAATTCAAATTACCGTATTTCATAAAAATACAAAGCTGTAAACCAAAAGAACTTTGGAAAAGCATGAAGCACAGTACAAATATGCCATGATGTTATCACAAATGACATTTTTGTTACTAAAATCATTCGGCAGCTGTTAGTTCTACTTTTAAAACCTTGTTCTCTTTGATAAATATCATTTAAGTATTTATATCCTTAAACTCAAATAGTTATTTTTAAAATTATTTTACAAGTCTTTTAATTTTACTATCGAGTAAACACTAGAATACATTCATTCAATAATATGTGTGTTGATTAACTCATTCCATACATATGTAATGAGTACCTACTATGCCCTAAGAGCTGAGCTTAGTGTGGAAGATACAAAGGCATTTGAAGCACTATCCTTGGCATCTAGGAGCCCACCGTCCTGGTAGACCCACAATAACAGTTTTACTAATGAGAGAACCGTGAGTAGAGGTTAGGGATTAGGGAAGATTTCTCCCAGGAGTCCATCAAGCCAAGGTGGAGCTAGAAATAGTTAATGTCATCATTTGATGACTTCTAAGAAGCTCTCCAGTTGGAGGTCCCACCTCCTAAAGTATGCAGGTGTTTTTGGAACTCTGTTGGATTTGGTTAACTCCCTGTCATGGTTGCCAAATTTCCACTAAGTTGCTCTGTGCTTACAAATCCCCAGCCTTTGGATATGAGTTTTAAGCATGTCACTGGGATGGGATTTGAGTTTATTCTCTCTGGCCCCTTATCTACCTACCATATGAGGATAAAATAATCAACCATTATTTCCATAGGATTAGATCTGTGTTTAAGACTGTGCTGATTTGAGATATAAAGAATGTGAAATCTAGAAAAATGCTACAGATGAATGTATTTGAAAAGCAGACGTAGAGACACAGATGTATAGAACAAACATATGGATGCCAAAGGAGGAAAGAAGCAGTTGGATGAATTGGGAAATTGGGATTGACATATATACACTACTATGTACTCTTGCCTGGAAAATCCCATGGATGGAGGAGCCTGGAAGGCTGCAGTCCATGGGGTCGCTGAGGGTCAGACATGACTGAGTGACTTCACTTTCACTTTTCACTTTCATGCATTGGAGAAGGGAATGGCAACCCACTCCAGTGTTCTTGCCTGGAGAATCCCAGGGATGGGGGAGCCTGGTGGGCTGCCGTCTGTGGGGTCGCACAGAGTCGGACATGACTGAAGCGACTTAGCAGCAGCAGCAGCAGCAGCATGTATAAAATAGAAAACTAATGAGAACCTACTCATGGCAAAGGGAACTCCTCTCAATGGTCTGTGGTGACCTAAATGGGAAGGAATCTGAAAAAAGAGTGGATACATATATACATATAGCTGATTCACTTTGCTATACAGCATAAATTAATACATTGTAAAGCAACCATACTCAAATAAATTTTTTTTAAAAACTGGCTACTTTCACACTTTGCCCTCTCTATGTCCTTTTTCTGTGGCCCCTGTCTTTTCTATACCCCACCATTATGTTTGTACACATTTTCCTCTTCTAGTTAATTACCCTTGTAACAGTAGAGAGCGTTTAAATTTGTGCCATCCCTCCCACAGGCACCTAGCATGGTGCTTCATACTCTGAAGGCATTAATACTTATATAAATATAATTATTAAGAAAATTAATAATATGCCAATTTCCTGGCCTTTGGAATGATTACGTACAGTCAACATCCTTCTCCTTACACCTTGCCTTTGCATTTTTTACATTCCAATTCTATAGGTCTTTCTGTCTCAGGTAAAATTCAGGTAACCCATACAACGAAAACATCTTTCTAAGCTTGGAAAGCATTTTGCTTTGTGCCAGATACTGGCTAAGTGTTTCATCCATGTGCCAGGGTCAGAACCATGTTAAGGTATGAACATGGTTGGCCTTGATCATCCCCCACCAGGGGGTTTGGCTTTATTCAGATTATAGCTCAAGAATCCAGAGACAAAAATCTGTCTTTTCCATTTCACAGATGAGGAAAATAAAACTAGAAGTTAATGCATCTTGTCTGATGTTACACATCCTCTAATTCTGGAGACAAGATACAAATCCAAGGCTCTGCTCTAAACAACTGTACTAAATGTATTCATTTCTGCTTTGTAACTAATATATATATTATATAAAGTATATAAATAGATGGCTATCTTAAGTTTCAGAAGAGACCATATATTCTTTGAGTGCAGATTCATGCATTGCTGCTGCTGCTAAGTCACTTCAGTCGTGTCCGACTCTGTGCGACCCCATAGACAGCAGCCCACCAGGCTCCCCCATCCCTGGGATTCTCTAGGCAAGAATACTGGAGTGGGTTGCCATTTCCTTCTCCAATGCATGAAAGTGAAAAGCGAAAGTGAAGTCGCTCAGTCGTGTCCGACTCTTCGCGACCCCATGGACTGCAGCCTACCAGGCTCCTCTGTCCATGGGATTTTCCAGGCAAGAGTACAGGAGTGGGGTGCCATTGCCTTCTCCAGTTCATGCACTATTCACCTCTATATCCCTTAAAGCACTTAGATCGTGGTCTTGGATAGTAAGTGCTCAGTAAATATCTTTGGAATTACTATGTCTTATTTAAGCAATCACAATTAAAGACTTGATTTCATATTGATTTCTGAGCTTCTTAGATGATAGAAAAAAGGTAATGATGGCACTTCTTGAGAGAGAAGTGAAAATAATACCTTCTGACATGACACGGTAGAAACTTATGCTCTGAGAAGCTGCGTTGGCTGGCGAATATAAAGCAGACTCTAATCTATCAGAAATGATAAATTGGATACGCTAGCCAACACGTCAGGCTTGATGCACAAGCATTAGGCAAAATTCCTTCAATTTGTTCTGATTAGTCTATGGTGACATTTTTCTCCTTGCATAGGTTAACTGCCAACCAGGAGAAAGTAAAAAAATCTCAACTTTATTCTCTTAAGATCACAAAAATACCAAAATAGTGAAAGAGCCAAAGAGGGTAACACCAAACATAAAACTAAAATCAATGGGACGGTATAGAACAATGGATGGGGGACAGGGAGAAAAAGATAATTGTGATTTTGTTTTAGGAAAAGTTACTTGAAATAACTTACAGGTTTCTCAAGCACAAGGTGTAAATGCTAACATACAATAGATGCCACGGGATGATTTATTGATGAGAGTCCCTTAGGAGCTTTGCAATAGCCATCTTTCCTTTCTAAGCATCAGCTCTGCTACTTTTATTAATTCCTATTTTATCATTCATTTCATTTATCCAATAAACATTTGTTGAACGCCTATTATGCTCTAGACTTTATGTTAGGATCTGAAGATACAGTGAGATTAAAAGGCCCTGTTCTCAAGGAGGTCAAGCTTAGTTTATGAAGACCTAGATATAATGAAGAAAGTATGAAATAAGAGGATGTGTGTGTGTTAGTTGCTCAGTCATGTCTGACTGTTTGTATGACCCCATGGACTGCAGCCCACCAGGCTCTTCTGTCCATGGAATTCTCCAGGCAACAATACTGGAGGGGTTGCCACTCTGTTCTCTGAGGGATCATCCCAACCCAGGAATGGAACCTGGGTCTCTTGCATTGGAGTAATAGTCTTTACTGTCCTAAACATATAAATTATATGGAGTTCCAGTATTTCAGCTGATTTTTTTTGTTGTTGTTAATTTCTATTCTAGGCTACTACTGCCAATAATTATTTAAAAATATACCTCCTTTCCTCATTACTTTCCATTCTCATCTTTCAATGCTTATTGTAAGTGTCACTAAGATTTGTAAATGTTTCATGTATCTAATATTTATGTTCATTACTTTGTCTAAAACACACTGAGATCCACTCAGATTTGAGCATTCGTTCAGCCAAACTTTCTTGAATAAATACCACAATTGAGCACACTGAGATACATGGATGATAATAAACAATTCTCTCCCAAAAGAAGCACATAGTTTAGAATTTCACTGTGTGATACAGTGGCCACTAGCCACATGTGGCTGGTTAATTTTTTATTTTAATCTATTAAAATAAAATGAAATAACAAGTTCATGTTCTCTGTAACAGCCAACTTTCAAGTGCTCCATAGCCAATGTGGCTAGAGGCTCTTGCATTGGAAAGGACGGAAATATTCTCATCATCACAGTACTAAGCAGTGCTGTTTTAGATTATGTGGAAAAGGGAGTGGAGAAGTTGGTAGGCTTGAATATATACAATCATGGACTATGGAGAGAATTGTTAATAGATGTACAGAGTGTGATAGAAGGTTGAGGATCTGGAAAGGCTTCATAGAGGCAGAGACATTTGGGTCTCAAAGGACAGAATCAAGTGAGTTGAGGGAGACTTAAAACAGCACAGTGTATTCAAGGAGCTTTACAGTACGGCCTCTGAATATAGTTGGGCAGGTTGTACATGTCACGATTCAAAAGGGCCCTCCTTAAATGTTAGTTTTGCTACAGGCACCTTACTCCTACAGGCCTCCTTACATTTCTTCACTCTGGGCTTCAGTTTACATCTGCTGCTGCTGCTGCTGCTAAGTCGCTTCAGTCGTGTCCGACTCTGTGTGACCCCATAGACAGCAGCCTACCAGGCTCCTCTGTCCCTGGGGTTCTCCAGGAAAGAACACTGGAGTGGGTTGCCATTCCCTTCTCCAATGCATGAAAGTGAAAAGTGAAAGTGAAGTCGCTCAGTCATGTCTGACTCTTAGCGACCCCATGGACTGCAGCCCACCAGGCTCCTCCGTCCATGGGATTTTCCAGGCAAGAGTACAGAATTGGGTGCCATTGCCTTCTCTGCACTTTATATCTAGCTCCTCCTAAAGTCTTTTCTCATCTTTCTATCCCCATCCCATAAAACCAAGCCTGAATTGTAGAACTTCTGAACATTGAATCCCACTGGCACTTGTCTTCTGAGCTACACGATAGAGTGTATTTACTAGCTTCCACAGTTCCTCAATATTTCAACTATTAGTATTGTCTTTTGTCTACATTTTAATGCCCAGGAAGGAAGGCAGTGTCCAAGTTCTCTATTCTTCTGTGTCCTTCACTGCAACACTTGGGATACAGGTAGATGCTCTGATTGAGTGATATGGTAACTTACTACAAATCATTTTTGTTCAGCTTCAATCCATATTGAACTAACAACCTGGTAAGCAGTCTAAAGTACTGGGGATAAAAATGATTAAAATGAAGGATGATGTAGAAAAGTAATGTTATAATTTTGGGGATGGGGAAAATTACATATATTTAATTGCTATAGAAGAATAATATGAAGTAACCTTGAGGTTAATCCTTATGTAATGTGACAATACTCCACCATATAACTTCCCCTTGATGTTTCTGGTGGTGGTGTTTTAGTGCTAAGTCATGTCTGACTCTTGTGACTCCCTGAACTGTAGCTCATCAGGTTCTTCTGTGGATAGGATTTCCCAGGCAAGAATACTGGAGTGGGTTGCCATTTCCTCCTCCAGACGGTCTTCCTGACCCAGGGACTGAACCCATGTTTCCTTTATTGCAGGTGGATTCTTTACTGCTGAGCCACTAGGGAAAGTTCTATTGATTTTGCTACTTTAATTTTTGGTTTAGTGCTTTTTGTTTGGGGTGAGATAGACCGAATACTTTTAAGTTATTTTACTCATTGTCAGTTCCTATTAATCATGTAAGTTCTGAGTAAGAATAATTTTGATAATATAGTTTATTGAGTGTAAATGGTCTGATTTACATTTCCATCGGTCTGATTGCTTATCTTTATGTCTAATATTTTTGAATTTTGTGTTTTTCTATTGAGTGGTGGTCCAGAAAAGATGCTAAATATATTTTCTCTCTTACCAATGTGATCATTTACGTGGCTTTTTTCAGGACTTGGTATGAGGTATGCTTTATTTTTATTTGGAACCATCTTTGAATTGATCCCTGACATTCAAGGTTGAGCTTCACTTTCAACTGAAAAATAATAATTCACATATGTTGTCCATAAGCCTAGCCATGTCTTCTGTAAATAAGAGGAACATTGATTGTTCTCACCATGAGACCTTTCAGTTTGGTTCAATCCAATATCCAAGACATAACTTTCAGGACTTAGGCAAATATTAAGTGACCTGGCAAAGAAGGAGTAATCATACACTTTCCTGCCTTTTCTGCTGGTTTCTGGAGATGCGCTTACAGTTGGTAGCATTTTTTAGGGCAGCTTAAATTATGAATGGCATGTGCATATGCGGGCATGCGCAAGGGAACAGAGACAATGCAGAAGCGATAAATATTTGTCTTCCTGCTCCTATTGTAGTGTTTCCTAGCACTTCCCCCCTTTACTTCTTTTTCTCCTCCCTTTTCACCCCAACATTTACATCTTCAGCATACTGAAATCTCATCACAATAGGCACTGATTTTGTTTATTAATGCTGTTCTAAATTATCTTTTAGTAGTAACTCAGTTCAGTTCAGTTCACTTCAGTCGCTCAGTTGTGTCCGACAGAGGTTAAAGCGTCTGCCTGGAATGCAGGAGACCCGGGTTCGATCCCTGGGTTGGGAAGATCCCCTGGAGAAGGAAATGGCAACCCATTCCAGTACTCTTGCCTGGAGAATCCCATTGAGGGAGAAGCCTGGTAGGCTACAGTACATGGGGTCGCAGAGTCGGACACGACTGAGCGACTTCACTTTCACTGCTTTCACTTTGCGACCACATGAATTGCAGCACGCCAGGCCTCCTTGTCCATCACCAACTCCCGGAGTTCACCCATGTAAACTCATGTCCATCAAGTCGGTGATGCCATCCAGCCATCTCATCCTCTGTCATCCCCCCCCCCTTCTCCTCCTGCCCCCAATCCCTCCCAGCATCAGGGTCTTTTCCAATGAGTCAACTCTTCGCATGAGGTGGCCAAAGTATTGGAGTTTCAGCTTCGGCATTAGTCCTTCCAATGAACACCTAGGACTGATCTCCCTTAGGATGGACTGGATGAATAGTTGGAATTTATTCATTCATTCATTCTCTTAGCCAATAGTTACTGAAGCACTGTCTATATTTTGAACAAAGTTTTCTAGGTAGGAAATGCAAAGAAAGATGAATTTCAGATCGTTCCAAATAGAGGCTCATATGGGGGTGATGGCATCAACGGAAATAAAACAAATGAATGTGATATTGTATTATGTACTATGGAACTAAAAGAGACATTGAGATATCTAACTCTGCCTGGCAAGACAAAGAGAAACAGGACTGACAATGGGAACGGGGCTTTCCAACAAAGGGTGCAACCTGTGAAAAGCAAGGATAAGACAGCTCAAAGTAAAGTCTGGCAACAGTTTCCATGCGGTGGGAGTGGTGAGAAGTGTGGCTAGAGAGTTGGGCATGGTTGTGGGATGGATTTTCAAGTAAGAAATTTATACAGTAGGTGACGGAAAGATATACAAGTGGCAAAATTAGATTTGTATTTTAGAATGATCTTTCTGAGTGCAGTTCAGAGGACAGATAAGGAATTGGGAAAAAGAATAGCAGTGTGATTATACTGGGGAGATTCAGGAAGGTTTTAGAAAGGATAGGAGAAATGAGCCAAGTCTTAACAACTGACTTGGAATAGGGCATGAACTTCTGTCTTCTTAGCATATATTCTTATCTCAACTTGGAGACTTTCTCATTTTATCTCCTACTGCCTCTGAACTCTACTTGCCCTTAGAATCTTCATATAAGGCCACTCTAAGTCACTTAATGGGTTTTAATGTTTTTCTACTGAAAGAATGGTGCATAAGCCAGTGACACCAGCATCACCCAAGAACTTATCAGAAATGCAAAATCTCAGGTGTCAACCAAAACCTACTGAATCTGTATTTCAGTAGGATCCCCAGGTGATTTGTATGCATGGTGCACTTGAAGAAGCACTTTCTCATGGTTCTCCATGCCCACATTATAGTGGTTTGGGAGTAGAGTGGTAGTTTCTATGCTCTGCTTCTTCTGACTCCCCCAAAGCACATAATAGTGCTTATTGTTGGTGGGTAGCAGGTACTTGCTAGCTGATTTATTTTCAAAATAAGAGTGTGACTTTAAGCAATTCAACCATTTCAATTTAATAGACATTTATTGCAACTGGGTGACCAGTTAAGAGTTTATTGCAATATTGTCCAGGTGAGAAATGATGTACTGCATTAAGGCAATGTTAGTAGAGAGTTAAAAAAAAAAAGAAGAAGAGGCAAGGGAAAAGAAATATCTAGAAGGAAAGATTGGTATGTTATGCTTATTACAGATACGACAAGTGAAGGTGAGAGAAAGACATGACCTATGGGTGAGGTGAATATAATCACCTATGATTTTACTGGCCAACTAAAGATCAGATGAGATCCCAAGTTTATTCAGAGTCATTCTTTCTACATTTTTCTACTTTTCTCTTTCCCAGCCAACAAATATTTATTGAGTTGGTACCTTCCAGAGGGTAGGCTCTTTTCCAGGTGCTGTAGATAAAAAGGTTTATCCAATATTATTTGGTCTTTGCCCTCAAGGAATTTACAGCCCAATAGAGGACACAGAAAAACAAACTGGCAACTGACATAGAATGAAGTAAGTGATTTGATAAAGGTAACAGCCATGGGCTGGTGGCCCCAAGGAGAAATATTGAATCTAGATTTGGAATGGATGATTTCAGAAAATGCTTCTCAGAAGAGGGAACTCCTGCAAAGAGCTCTCAAGACCTAATAAATAGCCAGGTATATGTGCATATGTGCAGTGGATAAGATCGGAGGCTAGAAGTAGAATTCCAAAATACAAAGGAAATCTTACAGAGAATGCCTTGCAGAGTAAGCACAGAGGGTTTATTCAGTAAATTTATGTTGTTCCATGTGGCAGCAGAATGCTGTGTCAGGAGGAGGTTTGCTATACTGAAAAATACAGGTGAATAACGTTATGAAGTGTCACTCATCTAGTTATTGCAGATCAAGGTACACAGTAATTTCTTATAAACCATGTCTCTCATGTGGAAAACAGGAAAACTTAGTGAAATCTTGCTCCTTGTCTGCAAAGAAATAAATCAAATGTAAATCTGTTTTCTCTGCACTCCAATCACTTGTTAGACTCTTGCTGATCTTTCAAAACCCACTTAAATATCTCCGTCTCTCTCTTTTTTTTAAAGTAGCAAACACGTATTCTTGTTCCACAGTTCCCAAGGTTTTTGTACCTTATAATTCATGGGCTGCCCTTTTTCTTTCTTATAGTCTGAGTTTTCTACTTGCTTATGATCTCTAAGCAGTAAGGAATATTATCTATTTTTATAAACATCTTGGTCATTGACATCATGCTTGGTACAGAGTAGGCACTCAGAGAATAGATGTACTATCTTAAATTAACTGGTTCTTAATTATGGGGTGAGGCATATAAATGATGATGAAGGTGAGATTTACCATCTTCATAGGAATAAAATTATGTGAGGATTTTCCCACATTGGCTTTATATGTATAAATCATTAGTAGATTAATACTAGGCTTTGAGAGGGTAAAGATTAGCACCTTTGCCCCTTCATTAAAGCTATTTGCATCCTGTAAAATATTTCTGAATGCCACATCTGTTTTTGCTATAATTGCATGACATTTCTCTACAAACTGCTCAAAAATAAATTTGCACTTGTTAATTTTCTTTGTTAGCTAAATGTAACCATTCAGCTAGGTCAGATTCACACGAAAAGTGGACAACACATTGTAGACTACAAGAAAGAGAAAGAAAAGGTGATAAAGCCGCAAACCTTCCTTCAGTCACTGCTGGCTTCTTTTCGGAGGGAACGATTCCCATGATACTAGTGTCCTTGACATTTAACTCTCATCTCCCTAATGTATGCTAAAAGGCTCTCTCACTTCTGCATTGTGTTTAATTTTTCTTTCCTCTCTAACTCTTCTGTGACTTTTTTGCCTTCTTACTAGATTGAAAGAAGGGGCTGCATTCTTTTCATATAGAAACGGCAGCAGGGGGTATAAATAGTGCTTGACAGCTCTTTGATTTTATTAAAGAAAAATTGATGGTCTCACTGAATCAGCTTGGGATTATATTACTATAATTCTATCACTGTTTTGGCAAAAATGTCCCTCCCCATCCAGGGCGTCATAAATGATTAACTGTGAGCGCAGATCAAAAGCTTTCCTATGTAGGTTCTATTGGAGGGAGGAGGTCATATGTTAAAAGGTGTCAGAGGGTGGCTTTGTGAATGTTGCCCCTTAGAAATGGATTTCAAATTAAAATTCTATTCTTAAACAAGTAAGGATTTTGTGGGAAAGCTGAGATCACCTTTGGGTAGCACTCTTAGGGAGATAACTCCCAGACATGTTCCATTTCTCTAGAGTTGAAACACACCCATTTGCCGAAACCAGTGTAACTACTCTGGCTTTGCCATGGGCTCTGCATTGCCCTCCTTCCTCTCAAAGGTCGACAAGGCATGATTTAAAAATCAACAAAATAAGTGTTTTAAGTTTAAAACACAATTATATCACACTAACCTTTCTTCTTGCCAACATCTAGCAAATAGTATTAAGATGGTGTGATCAGTTAGGGAGACTAAAAAAAATCCACTTGACATTTGACCCTGACTATGTATATACCAGAAACTGTCTGAATACTGATGTTTTTCATTACTCAATTGCAACACTTCAATATATTTTCTCTTCCACTGTACTCATTACTTTCTCAAATACACGCATTCAGTTTTATCTACTCAAGTCTTTTCTGAAACTTCTTTGTTTCTAAATAATCTTGTAGGTACACATGGACCTTGAAATCTCACTTATTCTTCATAACCTATTATGTAGCCAAGAACTCAATTTAATCCTATCTAAGCTTTAATTGAATAGTTTAAAATACTATTCTCCTGTGAAGCAAGCAATTCATTTAAAAATAAATACAGTCTTTCTTATATCATAATCCTGGCCCTGCAATTGTTGAATATTTGAGGAAGCTAATGACAACTTTAGTTTATCACTATGATTATCATAATTTCACTACTAATAATTACCTACCGATTTTAAAAAATGATCTGAAAAACAATGATATGGTAGATGAAATGAACTTGAATTACATATACTTTATGCTTTTCTCCAGATTTATCAGAATGATTTTATAACCTTGGGAAAGTCACTGAACCTCTCAATATTTCTATTCTGATCTCTTTAAAATAAAGATAATAACTTCACCTTATCATCTACTTCAGTGATGAAGGTGTAAAGACTCATAATCATAAAAAGCACATCAGGCTTTATGAAAGCCAGACTCAGCATAAGTATAAAGTATTTCTGAGAAAGAACACATGAAGAGTTTGCAAACACAAAGTTTTTATAACATGTTTTGGAAAAAAAAATACATAAAGGGAATAAATCATACCTCAATCCTCATTTTCTGAGGTAAACTCCTGTATCCACTGTATCCCCTGTATTATTAGTTCAAGTGAAGGACCTGAGGAAATTTTCTGTCACTACATTTAGCATTCAGCTATGGCTTCCCATTGCTAGGCAGTGAAATACTCATCTTCTACTTTAAGCATCGGATTTACTGCTCCTAATAGGAGATTTGCATTTGTTCTAAGATTACAAATAACAATTATGCCAAAGCAATTACTCTTAACCTCAATTTGTAGCTCTTGCTTGCAGCAGGGCACTTTCATCTGTTCCATTTATTTTCATTCTCATTTTGGCCTGGAGGTATTTCTAAATAAATCAATCACAGTAGATGTTGGAACAAGTCTATTGAATAACACCTAGACTGACTACACACGCTGTGTGGAGAATGAAGGAAATTATAACTATAAATCAAGTAAAAAGAGAAGGCATGCTTTGTGGGTCACTTATCTGAATAGATTAAGGGAAAAAACTTTTGCCCTAGATTAGCTTGATACTTTGCTCTTCTTCCTGCTTATTCTTGTGAATACAGAGATAGCATTTTAAGTGGAAAATACAAAATAAATAATACACTGCCTACTTTATAAATAATTTGCAAATACTTTGCATAGTATACATGAACTTCCTTTATCAACAACCATAATTTGTAGAAATCACTAGTGATTATAAAAATTGTTTTCATCATAAGTTTCCTACTGTGTCAGGAAATATTAAGCCCTTTATCTTTTTTGTACCTATTTTACAGATGAGAAAACTGAAGCAAATGGAGATTAAAGAACTTGGCAAATTCATGAAACTAGTGAGTGGCAGAGTTGAGAATCCATCTTGGGCGTGATTCTGGAGCCAGTGTTCTCCTCCTTCACTCTTCTACTTTCCCAGGATGTGTCAAATGCATGACCAAGCAGTATTTTTATCTGATGTCACTACATCGTGGTTAAACACTGATTCCAACGTGAAGAATAAAGCAAAAGCTTATTAATTGTGACTTTGTTTTTGTTAGAGATACCAAGGGAGCATTTCATGCCAAGATGGGCTCGATAAAGGACAGAAATGGTATGGACCTAACAGAAGCAGAAGATATTAAGAAGAGGTGGCAAGAATACACAGAAGAACCGTACAAAAAAGATCTTCAAGACCCAGATAATCACGATGGTTTGATCACTCACCTAGAGCCAAACATCCTGGAATGTGAAGTCAAGTGGGCCTTAGAAAGCATCACTACGAACAAAGCTAGTGGAGGTGATGGAATTCCAGTTGAGCTATTTCAAATCCTGAAAGATGATGCTATGAAAGTGCTACACTTAATATGACACCAAATTTGGAAAACTCAGCAGTGGCCACAGGACTAGAAAAGGTCAGTTTTCATTCCAATCCCGAAGAAAGGCAATGCCAAAGAATACTCAAACTACTGCACAATTGCACTCATCTCACACGCTAGTAAAGTAATGCTCAAAATTCTCCAAGCCAGGCTTCAGCAATACATGAACAGTGAACTTCCAGATGTTCAAGCTGGTTTTAGAAAAGGCAGGGGAACCAGAGATCAAATTGCCAACATCTGCTGGATCACGGAAAAAGCAAGAGAGTTCCAGAAAAACATCTATTTCTGCTTTATTGACTATGCCAAAGCCTTTGACTGTGTGGATCACAATAAACTGTGGAAAATTCTGAAGGAGATGGGAATAGCAGACCACGTGACCTGCCTCTTCAGAAACGTATATGCAGGTCAGGAAGCAACAGTTAGAACTGGACATGGAACAACAGACTGGTTCCAAATAGGAAAAGGAGTACGTCAAGGCTATATATTGTCATCCTGCTTATTTAACTTATATGCAGAGTACATCATGAGAAATGCTGGCCTGGATGAAGTACAAGCTGGAATCAAGATTGCTGTGAGAAATATCAATAACCTCAGATATGCAGATGATAACACCTTTATGGCAGAAAGTGAAGAGGAACTGAAAAGCCTCTTGAAAGTGAAAGAGGAGAGTCAAAAAGTTGGCTTAAAGCTCAACATTCAGAAAATGAAGATCATGGCATCTGGTCCCATCACTTCATGGCAAATAGATGGGGAAACAGTCTCAGACTTTATTTTTTTGGGGGCTCCAAAATCACTGCAGATGGTGATTGCAGCCATGAAATTAAAAGACGCTTACTCCTTGGAAGGAAAGTTATGACCAACCTAGATAGCATATTCAAAAGCAGAGACATTACTTTGCCAACAAAGGTCCGTTTAGTCAAGGCTATGGTTTTTCCAGTGGTCATGTATGGATGTGAGAGTTGGACTCTGAAGAAAGCTGAGCGCTGAAGAATTGATGCTTTTGAACTGCAGTGTTGGAGAAGACTCTTGAAAGTCCCTTGGACTGCAAGGAGATCCAACCAGTCCATTCTGAAGGAGATCAGCCCTGGGATTTCTTTGGAAGGAATGATGCTAAAGCTGAAACTGCAGTGCTTTGGCCACCTCATGTGAAGAGTTGACTCATTGGAAAAGACTCTGATGCTGGGAGGGATTGGGGGCAGGAGGAGAAGGGGATGACAGAGGATGAGATGGCTGGATGGCATCATGGACTCGATGGACATGAGTCTGAGTGATCTCCAGGAGTTGGTGATGGACAGAGAGGCTTGGTGTGCTGCAATTCATGGGGTCACAAGGAGTCGGACACGACTGAGTAACTGAACTGGACTGAACAATGCTTTTATTTCTATAGTCAATACTACTCATATTTATTCAGAATATAGCACAATGAAAGGTCATAAGTAAATGATTGACTGTATGGAAGTATATTGAATCAAAAATCTTGCATTTAAAAAATGTTTAGACTTATTAATATATGAACCACTTCTTACTTGGTATCCAAATAATTATTCCTTATCTATAAAACTGAAAACAATTGTGTTCCATAAATTTCAGTAGTGTTCTCTCTTGCTGAAGACAGTGCCTTGTTCTTAGTTATTTTTTTATAGTTATCACATATGATATATCTGTAAAACCAGTAATGTATCTTATGAATGAAGGAGTCAATCAGAATTCATCACCAATCAGTATGGCCACTCCTTCTAATCATAATACAGATGAATGTATTCCAGTAGATTTTAAAATTTAGTATTCTACTTGTTGTTTAGTACTCTACTTAGCTATTTTTAAAGTAGTTTTATAAAATCAAAAGCTATAAAATATGTAACTGGGGAGAAATGAAGTGCAAAAAGTAGCAGAAACATTACTCTAAATACCTTCTGTCAGAGAAAAATAATGACTTGATATATTTCCTTCCAAATATTTTCCATAAATATATTTGTGGTTGAAGTAGAGTGTTTATATAGCCCCAAATTGTGAAATACTTTCCAAATGTTCAGTATAGTGCATAGTTAAATCAGTATATTTTTCTAAATTATTTCTATGTTGTACAATAGCATCATTTCAATTAAATATTTATAGCTTTCAGATTATAAAAATCTCCTATTCAGGCCCGACTTCATAACTCTTTATTTGATGTGTTCCATAAAATTTAGCACTGAACAGTTAAAAGCATGCATGGATTAGTTCTGAGTCATCAAACCTGAGTCATCTTTCAGTTGAGGCAAGTCATACACATCACTAGGAACTCTTTACCGTCCCTATGTTACGCATATAAATTATAGCCAAATGATATCCATATTAACTGTGAGTGTTCATGAGTGTCTGTACGATTGCACGCGCAACTTGCATTTCAAGTGTATGCTTTTGATTTTTAGGTCCAATTAAAATGATGTACCTGGCCTCTGTTCTGTTCCCTTTGGACAGCAATCTATATCACAAAGTCATCATTCACCATTCTTTCACTATTCTGCACTTGAGCATACAAAACAATTTATAACATTCCTTAAAAAAAAAAAAAATTCAGAATACTAAGCTGTAATGGCTTTCTCCTTCCCAAGGAGGCAGTCTGCTCACTAGAGAAAGGGATTCTTAACAGCTGAATGCCGAATTCTGTTTTCCCATACATCACAATTTGAATTTTTATTTTTATTTTGGCCATGCTGTATGGCATGTGGGATCTTCGTTCCCCAGTCAGGGATTGAACCTGTGCCCCTTGCATTGGGAGCACAGAGTCTTAATCACTGGACCACCATGGCAGTCCCTGGATGGCTAGAACTTTTAAAATGCTATTAGTGATTTATCTTATTTATATCTGTGCACAACTATAGTTAACTTAAGACAGTTTTAAATATTGTATGATGAATTTTATTCTAAAAATTCTGAATGTTTCTGTAGGTAACAGATTCAAGGAAATTCTTATTTGACTGCTTCTTATATTTAATTGATATAAATATATTTAATGAAGCTTTACTTGGGTACTGTAAGGTAAAAGGTGAAGGGTATTTTCCACTTAAATATATACAGTTGCATTTTCCTATTTCTCAGCCTGACTTCTAAATTACACAGTAAAATACAATATTCAACAAAACTGATTTCAGAGCCAGAAATCTTACAAACCCTCATAATAATGTATTCCCTGACTTGTTTGTGGCTGTGGATGTGGATTTAATATAGGAAACATATACTGAGTGCAGCAAATGGGAAAGACTAATATTTTCACCACAGGTGGGAGAAGAGAAATATTTCAAAGATTTTCTTATTGGCAATTTTGCCAATGGCAAGCATGGCAGAGGTGTTAAGAAGGCATTATAAATATATCTAGCATAGCATGGACTAAACTAGGATTATATTACTTAGGGCAAGTCTTTTAACCTCCTCTGAGTCTCATTTTCCTCACTCTGAAAATGGTGGAAAAGATTTGTGATACCTCACAAATAATTTAAAGTAATCAAATACTGAGGCACTTTATAAATACTAATGCCTTCTGCACATGAGAAGTGAAGGGGTTAATAGATGCCACAGGATTCTGGGAGTGGAATTTTAATGATAATCTTCTGTGCAATATCCATGCCACTTAAGTAGTGAGTGGATATTTTAAAGATTAGAAGAGATTCCAAAGAGATAGAAAGCCTTGGGAAAACTCTTGGCATCGAAAGATCCAAATATCTGAACATAAACCCAATATAAAGATTTCATTAAAATGTGGGGTTCAGCAAGTAAATTAGAAAGACATTATTACATTGACCAGAATGATTCATTGGGCATAGATATAAACATTTGGGAGAAGAATCACAGAATTGAAGCCCTGGCACCCAAGCTGGTGACCCTGACATGTGGAATGTGAGCTTCTCAAGGCCACAAAACTTGGAGTGAAAGGTGAGAAACTGGTGGCAAGGAGAGCTCTGGGACTATGAAAGAAGTCTATTGACGTAACTAAATGTTTCAAATTTGGGAATAATGTAATACCTGAAAATTCAAAATAAAGTAAAATATATTTGAGGTGCTGGCATTATAAGAGTTCTGAGAAATGCTTATGAATTCATTTCAGCCTATTTTATTAGTGGCCTTAGAAGGAAGATAAATAATTTTTCAGTGTAAAAAATCTCTTAAAACACACTAAATGAGTTATTAAATAGAAAAGGGTAGAAATTAGTTTACAAGCACATATTATGACAACCCACTCCAGTACTCTTGCATGTAACTTTCCATGGACAGAGGAGCCTGGAGGGCTACAGTCCATGGGGTTGCAAAGAGTCATCCATGAATGAGCACACACAGCACATTCTAGATCAGAGTTCTCTTTGACCATAGCATAATATGCAGCTATTTATTTTCAATGAGCAAATTCTACAATTGAAAAATGATGCAGAGGGAGCATATTCAGGATAATAGATATAACAGACTTTGTCCTAAAACTCATTTTGTTCATGATGCTATTTAATTTAGGATAAAAAACAACAGAGTAGGCAAATTAAAATACACATTAAATCTTGCAAAATTCCTGTTTTTCATACAACTCTCTGATGATAATAGACACCTGATTTTAAATTACTTTTCATAAAGTTTTATATTTTTTGATTTGTTTGCAAAAACATTTGACTCACCATTCTAAAATATGTGATGTTACTACGTATTTCAAACTAATTTCTTTAGAAAAAGAAAGAAATGAGAGATTTAATCATATAGCTGTCTACCAATTCTTTCAACAAACTTATGAAAACCCTACTAAATATCAAGTACACAGATGACATGGCCCATGATTTCTTTTCCTTAATAAGAATGCACATCTTTGTTTCACATTTTTCATGTATAAATATATAAACAGGTATATTTAAGTTCAGTGATAAATCTGTTACCTGGTAAGGATACAGAATGCTGAAAGTTGTTAATTAAACATTTGGGTTAATGGAGCAACAGCATACATGCCTGTGCTTCCCTGCTGGCTTTCCTGGTGGGAAGGGCTTCTCTGGTGGCTCAGACAGTAAAGAATCCTCCTGCAGTGCAGGAGCCCTGGGTTCGATCCCTTCCTTGGGAAGATCCCCTCGAGGAGGGAATGGCAACCCGTCCCAATATTCTCACCTGGAGAATTCCATGGACAGAGGAGCCTGGTTGGCTACAGTCTGTGGGTTGCAAAGAGTCAGACATGACTGAGCAACTAACTTTCATGTATCAGGTTCGATGCAGGATACAGGAAGCTTGGGGCTGGTGTACTGGGATGACCCAGAGGGATGGTACAGGGAGGGAGGTGGGAGGGGGGTTCAGGATTGGAAACACGTGTACACCTGTGGTGGATTCATGTTGATGTATGGCAAAACCAATACAATATTGTAAAGTAAAAAATAATAATAATAATAATTAATTAATGATAAATGGTTAAAAAATGTTACTGAAAAAATCAAAGTTATTTAATTAAGATGATCAAAGTTTCTTCGAGATTCTTCCAAATATGGTGGTCACTTACGCACATTAGCTGGTTTCACGGTTTTAAAACAAAAACAAAATTCTGTCTTGAGAACTGAAAATATTTGGTGGCTGCTCTCACGTGCATATAATTCAATGCAGAGCTGAAGGTATAGTAAGTTTTCCTACTCATCTACACCCTTTCGAATCATTTTTTCTTTCATTAGAACTAAAACAATTTATGAAAGAAGTCTGTTTGAAGCACTTTCTTTCCTGTCAGCCTCTGGGCCGATGATGTAATACAACAATCCGTCATGGAGCCAGGGAGCCCTGCTGATAGATTATAGCAGTGGATCATCCAGGTGCTGCTCTGCACTGTAGCATGCCTTTACTAGAGCACAAAAGCAAAGTAGTTTTGAAAAAAGTAAAAATTCCAGGGAAAGCACTGTTTGGATTTTATTTTTCAGTCTCCAGAGATCTTATTAAAGGTTGTAGGAGGTGAGAAATGTTGATGGAAAAGTGAATAAAAACTTAAAAGATATACAAAAAAAGAAAATAAAGCTTCTAGGTTCTGATTCATATGGAGATTTACTTTATATACTGGAGTGGGTAGCCATTCTCTTCTATAGGGGATCTTTCCTACCCAGGGATCGAACCCTGGTCTCCTGCATAGCAGCCAGATTCTTTACCAACTGAACCACCAGGGAAGCTCCTTATATATTAGAGAAAAAACGTACATTTGATTAGAGAGATTAGAAATAACCTTGGGTAATGAATGATGATCTCATGAAAGGAGAAAAAAAGAAAATAATTAACTTAAGTTTCAAAAGAAGGTTGGTGTTTTCCCCATTCCCACCCATTAATAGAAAATATTCTAGTGCAGTAGATAGTGGTGTCCTATAGTTAGTAATAATCTTAATACAAATAGCACTTAATGAGACTTCTCTTTGTGAGGTTTAGTCTCATTTGTTCTCCACTTTAAAATGAAGATTCAAGGAACTTGCTTGTCTAGGTTCCATGCAGGATACAGGATGCTCGGGGCTGGTGCACTGGGATGACCCAGAGGGATGGTATGGGGAGGGAGGTGGGAGGGGGTTTCAGGATTGGGAACACATGTACACCCGTGGCAGATTCATGTTGAAGTATGGCAAAACCAATACAATATTGTAAAGTAAAAAATAAATAATAAAAAAATAAAATTAAGTTTCAAGGAACTTGCTTATAACACATGGCTAGCAAATGCTGGGAAAAAGATGTAAGCCTAAGCTCCCAGATTTTAAATCCAGTATGGTAGAGTACAAAGAGAACAGATCTCTATATATCTTCCTCTTAGGACTGGGTGTCAATAAAAAATAATAAATCATATACCTAGTCCTATGCTTGACAAGAGAACAGTTGAAGAATTAAAGTGATTTTTTTCTTTGCTTTCCCTCATCCTTATTTAATCAGATGCCTCTGCCCTGAATTACAGGCTATTATAACATCCTATATGTTAAGCCATGGAGAGTTTGCATATTCACAAGATGGCAGAAGAGCCCTAAGAATGCTTTAAACTTGTCACATTTCTTACTGCAAATACTTTGTCAGGTTCCATAGGCATTTTATCACTGAGGGCAATCTGATAGTTTCTTTGGAAAATAATGAAGCAAAATTTAGAAGAAGAAATACAAAATCTTGAATAAATTCAATAAACCAATTTCATGATACAGAATTGGATATCATTCAGTTGTTAGCGGTTGATCTTATAAAGCAGAACAAAAATATGGTTTTATAGATGACTTTCTTAGTGAATGAGGCAACTGTTCTGGAAGTTAAGGAAATGAGAATGATTTGTGACTAGAGTTTATAACCCCATCAAACCCAGTCCGTACATGGATTACTTGATGTGGATCTAGATGTTTCATTTTGACAAACTAAAGAATGAGGTGAGAATCTGGAAGCCATCTCATGTTAGTAAGGCACAGAAAAATTGAGTAAATAGACACAAGGGAAGGGGAAAAAAAGTCCTAAAAAGAATATGAGACCTGCTTCTATTTGTGGGTGAGGGGTACAAGGCAATCATGTTACATTTCTCAGAGAGTCATAGCTGGAACACATAGGACAAGATACTAGAGGCCAGGTTATTCCTCAGTTTAGGTACTGTATTGTTCTGAAATAGGTTTAATTGCTTTTTTATATGACTGCTGAGGTTACTGTGGAACTACATGCCAGAAGATTCCTGGATTGGATGCAGATTTGAATCAGTCCTCTAAGCCCTTCTATCCCTAGAATTCTTGATTTTTTGGAAGCAGATGGAAGCTGAAGCTCACAATGATGAAAATCTTGGATCACATTGAAACAGCCTTTTTTAACAAAATAGTTTTGGTGTTTTGTTAAAGTCTGAGAGATTTGTGGGAGTGTTTACCACGGTTTATGTTGTGGCCGAAAAAAAATTGAGAATTTCTGATCTAATCTGTACACCTTGTTTATTGGGCTTAAGGAAAATTAAAGATGACAATTAGAACTCTAGCACTTTTAAAAATTGGTGTACTATAGCACTGCTTTCTTTTATTTGAAACAATAACACAAAAGAGACAGTTCATAGAAGAGAAAATATCTCAGGCTTGTATTTGTGCAAATATTCATCAACAGGCTCAAGAGATTTTACAGAGAAAAGAAATGAAGAAAATGTGGAAATATTTAGCGCTCAAAGTCCTCCTTAACACATAATGAATCTTGGTCCGTGGCTATTAACATCCTGAACTTCTCAACAGTAGGGGGAATCCCTGACATCCTGTGGATATACTCAAGACAGGAAGCAATAAATCAGCCTTTCCTTAATTTCTCTTAAGAATACATTTGGGTATTGTAAGCTATCACTGTTTTTCATTATAGCGTAATAAGCATTCACCATTTTTAATGGCTTGTGTTTCTTCATTTATTTTTAAATACTGAATGATATTTTTTTTATTGTGGAAGACACTTTAGATAATAATGAAAGTTTACTTGTGTATCTCCTATAACACACATAACGCAACCAAAATGGCAACAGACTATAAACAGTTATGGCCAAGCCACATCAGAGTCAGTGATAATCGCATCAAAACTGCTGTCTAGCTCATGGTAATTGTAAGATGCCATCAACTGAAAGGTTTCTGAGTCAAAATACAGGGGGAAAAGTGTCTTTGAATTAACGAAATATGACATATGGAGAGAAATTGAGCCTGGCATAAAGTATTCCTTATGTGTCTCAAAAGTATTTTATGTAAAGGTACAAACATTTGATGTTAATCAGCTTTTCTTAACAGATTGTTATTTTAAAGCCATGTGCTTAATCAATGTAAAGAAAAATATGCTATAATAAAAAGAAAAACAATTAAACTTTAAAAACTTACTTAAAAAGAATTCAAAATGGTTGTCTCTTCCCCGTGCATGCTAAGTCTCTTCAGTCATGTCTGATTCTGTGCGACCCTATGGACTGTAACCCACCAGGCTCCTTTGTCCATGAGGTTCTCCAGGCAAAGATATTGGAATAGATCACCATGTCCTCCTCCAGGGGATCTTCCCTACCCAGGGATCAAACCCGTATCTCTTGCATCTCCTGCATTGGCAGGCAGGTTCTTGACTACTAACACCACCTGGGAAGCACAGTCTCTTCCTCAGTTTATAAATTTATTCATCAGAAAACTAGGCCTATTTACTTAAGATCTTACTACCATCAGGATAGCTGAAATTTCTAAGCAGCATGCACAGTGCTGAAATTAGTATTCTATTATTTCATTATTTAGCTCTATAGCTTTTTTTCACAAAATTTCCTAGGTAGAAAAAGTATCTTCAGTAGATACTAAGCTCTTTTTCCACCAGTTAGCTAGATTCTGAATAATGTCAATTAAACAACAAAAACTGACTTTATAATATTTTGTGCATGCTGATCTGCTTCATTAGTGTCTGACTCTGTGCAACTATTTGGATATCTGATATTGTATATATTGTGTAGATATATCTCCCATTCAGTAGGTTGTTTGTTCTTTCTGACAATGGTTTCCTTTGTTTTGCAGAAGCTTTTTGGTTTGCTTTAGTCCACTTGGTTAACAGTTTCACTTTTATGGCGTCTGCTTTTGGTGTCCTATTTAAAAAATTGTCACCAAGACCTATATCAAGGAGATTATTACTTATATTTTCTTCTAGGAGTTTCATGGTTTTGGATTTCTATACAAGTCTCTAATCTATATTGAGTTAATTTTTGTGTAATGGTGAAGTTTCATTCTTTGCAAGTGGTTGTTCAGTTTTCCCGACACCATTATTTGAGACTGTCTGGTGGCTTAGACGGTAAAGCGTCTGTCTACAATGCGGGAGACCTGGGTTCAATCCCTGGGTCGAGAAGATCCCCTGGAGAAGGAAATGGCAATCCACTCCAGTACTATTGCCTGGAAAATCCCATGGACAGAGGAGCCTGGAGGGCTACAGTCAATGGGGTCGCAAAGAGTCGGACACGACTGAGCGACTTCACTTTCACTTTCCCTGTTGTATATTTTGTCTCCTTTATAATATATTAACTGACTTTATATGTGTGGGTTTATTTCTGGGGTTCCTATTGACTGTCATTGATCTATGTGTTTATTTTACGCTAATACAGTACTGATTTATAATAGCTTTACAACATAGTTTGAAATCAGGGAGGGTAATGCTTTCAGGTTTATTTTTCCTCTCAAGATTGCTTTGGTTATTCAAGATCTTTAATGATTTCCTACAAATTTTAGGATTATTTTTATCTTGCCATGAAAAATGCAACTTAAATTTTGATAGGAATTGCACAGAATCTGTAGATTGCTATGAGTAGTATGAATATTTTAGTAGTATAAAATTTCATAACCCATGGATATGGAGTATCTTTTCATTTATTTTTGTTTTCTTCCATTTCTTTCATTAAAGTATCTTAGTTTTTAATATATAGGTCTTTCACCTCTTGATAAAATTTATTCCCAATTCTTTTTACTATTTTGTAAGCATTTTTAAATGAGTTTAAACGAGACTTTTCTTAATTTCTCTTTCTGATATTTCATTTTATTTCAGCATATAGAAACAACAGATTTTTTGGTTTTGCTTTTGTATTCTGCAACATGATGAATTCCTTTGTTAGTTCTAACAGTTTTCAACGGCGATTTCAGGGTTTTCTGTATATAATATCATATCATCTGTGAATTAGTTCAGTTCAGTTCAGTCGCTCAGTCATGTCCAACTCCCTGCGATCCCATGAACTGCAGCACCAGGCCTCCCTATCCATCATCAATGCCTGGAGTTTACCCAAAGTCATGTCCATTCAGTTGGTGATGCCATGCAACCATCTCATCCTCTGTTGTCCCTTTCTCCTCCCACCTTCAGTCTTTCCCAATATCAGGATCTTTTCAAATGAGTCAGCTCTTTGCATCAGGTGGCCAAAATATTGGAGTTTCAACTTCAACATCAGTCCTTCCAATGAACACTCAGGACTGATCTCCTTTAGAATGGACTGGTTGGATCTCCTTGTGGTCCAGGGGACTCTCCAGAGTATTCTCCAACATCATAGTTCAAAAGCATCAATTCTTCTGCGCTAAGCTTTCTTTATAGTCCAACTCTCACATCTATACATGACTCCTGGAAAAACCATAGCCTTGACTAGATGGACCTTTGTTGACAAAGTAATGTCTCTGTTTTTTAATACGGTGTCTAGGTTGGTCGTAACTTTCCTTCCAAGGAGTAAGTGTCTTTTAATTTCATGGCTGCAATCACAATCTGCAGTGATTTTGGAGCCCCCCAAAATAAAGTCTGACACTGTTTCCACTGTTTCCCCATCTATTTGCCATGAAGTGATGGGATCAGATGCCATGATCTTCATTTTCTGAATGTTGAGCTTTAAGCCAACTTTTTGACTCTCCTCTTTCACTTTCATCAAGAGGCTCTTTAGTTCCTCGTCACTTTCTGCCATAAGGGTGTTATCATCTGCATATCTGAGGTTATTGATATTTCTCCCGGCAAGCTTGATTCCAGCTTGTGCTTCATCCAGCCTAGCGTTTCTCATGATGTACTCTGCATATAAGTTAAATAAGCAGGGTAAAATATACAGCCTTGACGTACTCCTTTTCCTATTTGGAACCAGTCTGTTGTTGTTGCATGTCCAGTTCTAAGTGTTGCTTCCTGACCTGCATACAGGTTTCTGAAGAGGCAGGTCAGGTGTTCTGGTATTCCCATCTCCTTCAGAATTTTCCACAGTTTATTGTGATGCACACAGTCAAAGGCTTTGGCATAGTCAATAAAGCAGAAATAGATGTTTTTCTGGAACTAACTTGCTTTTTTGATGATTGCTTAGTTTCCAATTTGGATGATCTTTCCAATTTGGATGAGCTTTTTTTTTTTTTTTACTTGCCTAATTTTTCTGGCTAAGATTTCCAATACTATGTTGAATAAAAGTAGTTGACAGTGAGCATTCTTATCTTGTTCTTGATCCTAGAGGAAACATATTCAGTTTTGCATTGTAGAACATGCTGTCATGTGGTAGGTTTGTCATAAATGGCTTGTGTTATGTTAAGGCATGTTCCCTCTATACCTGTTTTATTGAGAATTTTGTCATAGATGTTGAATTCTGTCAAATGCTATTTCTGCATCTATTGAGAAAATCATATGCTTTTTATCCTTCATTTTGTTAATATGGCATATCATACAGACTTATTTGTGGATCTTGAAACATTCTTGCACCCCTGAAATAAATCTTAGTTGGTTATGATGATGATCCTTTTAAACCATTGTTCAATTCCATTGTTAATCTTTTATTAAGGATTTTTGCATCTATGCTCATCAGGTACAGTGGCCTATAATTTTCTTTTCCTGTGGTATCCTTGTCTGGTTTTGGCATTAGGGTAATGCTTGTCTCATAAAATGAACTTGGAAGAGTTCTCTTATTGGAAGAGCTTGAGAAGGATTTGTATAAATTCTTCTTTGAATGTCTAGTTCACTGTTCTACTTCACTGGAAACTACCAGTGAAGCCATATGTTCCTGGACTTCTGTTTTTGGGAGTTTTTGGTTACTGATTCAATCTCCTTACTAGTAATTGGTCTGTTCAGAGTTTCTGTTTCATCATTATTTAATCTGGTAGGTTGTATGTTTCTAGGAATTTATCCACTTCTAAGTTGTCTAATTTGTTGGCATATAATTGTGCATAGTAGTCTCTTATGAGCTTTTATATTTCTGTGGTATCAGTTGTAACATCTCTTTTCTGAAATGACTTTTATATAAGCACATCTAAGCACACATTTATTGAGCACATGGTAGATACTCAATAAATATTTCCTTTTCTCGATTTCCTCCAGAAGCTTCATGTGGATACCCCTTAAAACTACGTGGAAGTCAAAAATAATATTTTCTTTGCTAAGTAAATATTTTACTTCTACGTATGAAAATTTGACAGTGAGTAACAGTTTTCAGGTGAATTGTTTTAGTTGTTATTGCATTTCTAAGCTATGACCCCGAGCCTGAATATTAGTCATACAATTTTCCATCACAGATTTGGAATTGCTTTCACAATGCTTTACTCAACTGAGTAGAAAAAGGGAAAGATAAAGAAAACACAAATCTATAGTATCAAGTTTTCTTAAAATCGGTCACTATTTTTTTACATAAAAATGAAAATGAAAAAACTTATATTTATTTTTTTTATTTTTTTAAAATCTAATTTATTTATTTATTTTTTTTAAGATTTAAAATGTTTTATTTTTTATTTTTTTTTTAATTTTAAAATCTTTAATTCTTACATGCGTTCCCAAACATGAACCCCCCTCCCACCTCCCTCCCCATAACATCTCTGAATTAAATTGACATTTAGTTAAGTTAACCCTTTAAAGACACACTAATCTTCAGGGGGTTTTATGGGTTTTTTTCTGGTGTTGTCACATTTATTCAAGAATTGGACTATAGATAACACTAATAGAATTTTCTACTAACAACTGATTAAAACCCACAGCTTAAGTTACAATGTAGCATAACAATAACATTTCACAGAGGACTTTATACTCCACAAAGTGTATTCACAAATACTCTCATTTAATGGACAGATAAAAAAAGAAATACATTCCAGTGAGCAGAAGTATTTGGTGTGAAGAGGCTGAGGCAGGATGCTGTGTTTCCAATACCTTGGAAGAAGATCACCTGGGGAAGGGAATCTGATAATGCTGTGTAGAAAAACTGGATGGGAAGAAGAACTGAAACTGTGTAACTAATGTTACCAGACACATGATGTGGTGAGGTCCGCCCAGACTGATGGCAGTAACATCGGGAACAAATGCAATGACAAAAGTAGAAATAATCAGATGTGTTTGCCTAGAGGCAGAAGTAGGAATAAAGTGGCAGGGAAACAAGAGAGAAAGTTGATGATCACTCTGACATTGAACCTATGTGGCTAAGAATATGACATCACCACAGAGAGTAGTAGGAAAATAATGGGAAGGAAAGATGGCTTTGAAGAATTATTTTATATTTAAAGATAATAATAGCAGCTCTCATATAAAACTTAAATCTGCCAAATATTTTTCTTAAGTGCTTTACATTTATTAATAAACTTAATATTCAACAACTTTATGTATAGACAGTCAAGCTGACATGATTTCAATGATGTTAGAAGCACAAAAATTGTTGTTCTGGACTTTGACACTGACTGACCAAAATAAATCATTTTCAGTTCTTCAGATGCCATTGTTAAAAGTGTATTTTATATTGATCTGTTTGGAAGCAAGATAGCTTCACACTATTTGCAGGGTCAAGCATGAAGTTTAGGAAGAAGATGGGAATAAATATTTAGAGATTAAAAACAAAAAATGTTCAGTTAAGGTATTATGCTTTGCAGTCATCTCTTCCAAAATACTTCACAAAAGTATAAGAATGAATATGAAAAAATGAGATGTCAGCAACTCAAGTAAATGTCTTGTGGGAAAAAAATGCTAGATTTAAAAAAACAGATGTTTAACCTCAATTTTATTGTAAATAAAGTATTTTGGTGGTGAAGGATGCCAAATAATTTTACTAGTAGAAATAGTATTTAAATAACTGATTACTATAGTTAAGTGTAAAAAAAATTCTTTTTCTCTCTTTCTTCTTTAGTTTTTTGGAGGGGGGTGGAAATACTGAAGCAATTGGAGAAAGAAACCATTAGGATCTACAGGTCTACAATGATCTCACAAATGACTGAGGTAAAAAATAATGAGAGAGAATGCCAATGCGGTAAAATATTAACATTTGAAAAATCTTGAAGTTTTTCATATAATTTTCATAAATCTTCTGTAAGTTTGAAGTTATTTACAAATAGAAGCTGAAAAAGAAAAAAAACAAGAACTGGATTCTGTTCATAAAGCCTGTGCTTATGTGTGTGTGTGCCTATCTGAAGGCTCTGGAATTGGGTAAAACGAAAAGAATCCATGCTAAAATCAGGGAACAAACTGAACACTTTTCTTTGCATGAAAAAGAAGATTCCATAAGAAATTGATTTCATCTGGTCCATCCAAAGTATCTATGAAATTACATTGCTGTGGATGTTAACAATGTATCTAAGAGAATGAAATCAATCCCCTTGGAGGCTGTCATGGCACCTCCTTAAATGCCTACCCAAGGTTAAACTAAGTGTAATAGGAAGAGTTGAAGAGCAATGGCTACTGTATAATTGCTGAGAAGCTCATTGCAATTTCAAAGGAGAAGGATAACAGGTGATCACTTCCTTTGATGGTTATAGTACAAATGAACTGGAGTCAGACCAGCAGCCTAACTCAATTAACACATCAGCCTCATAGCGTAGAGAATTTGTCTCTTCATGCCTCTCTAAATTTTTGCTCTTCTGTGTGATCTCTTTATAAATATTTCTCTCCACCAAAATCATTTTCCCTATTGAGCTTTCTTTCTCTTTTCCACTCCCAGATTTCACTAGATCCCGTTTCTCTTTTTTTTATCTTTCATGTCTGCATAATCAGAATAAATTGGGCTTTATAAAACTGAGTTGTGTATTTAGTGAATAGCATGTGAGTCTTATCAGATTTAGAGCTGAATTAAAAAAAAAAAAAAGTGTTTCTCTCAATTAAAAACTGCCCTTAAAATGACTATTTCCTTGATTTGGCCCTTCATTGGTTGGTTTGTTGGTTGGCTGGCTGGTAGTTGAGTGACTCTTATCAGTTCTAAGTATGGATCAAAACTTTATTGTAGTCAGGCAGGTACAGACAGCAAGGGTGAAAATCTCTCAAGTATCTTACTTCACACTTGGTTTTCAGAGTGCCATAAATCCGGAGAACTGTGGATAAAGAATAGGAAGTCTTACTTCTGTGGTAGCAGCCCTTCCCTAGGGAGCTAGTCAAGCTATTTTTACAACCAATACAATGATGTCCACTGCATACTGGATGAGTATCAACCTGGCTGTTCCTGAATTGACTCAGTGGTTACTCAGGAGGGAATTCTTCTCTACCCTACAGAAAGGAAATTTTTATGTCTTTCATGTACATTGTGGAGATTTCAGAAACAAGATTTTAAAGAGGAAGACTAAAAAAAGGTAAAGGCATCCAGGAATTGTGAGCAGCTGTTACCACAGTCTAGATTAACACAGAAGTTTGCCAGAAAGGCCTGAAGAATGAAGGAGGTTGATTTTTAAGGTGGGTTAAGGAGCTCAGACATAGTGAGCCTGATGTCTGTACCAAGTCTTGATAGTTTGATTAATGGCTTTATCAAACTATAGGACATATACTCTGTCCTAGCTCCCCTTACCCCCTCCCACTTCCCCAGCCTCTCACCTTATGTGATACATATACACCCATATAAAAAATACTGCTCTCCATACGTGTTTCTCAAACATTAACTTGTTTTAAATTTTGGCATTAACTGTAAATTTTGTGCAAAAATCAGACTTTGTTAAAATGATAAATTTCGTACTTTTTCAAACTTGCATATTACAGATTAAATTTCCCTCTGAGTACAAGGACTTCCTTAAGTGAGGTGCCCCCCCCCCTTATGTTAGACTATGTCTTTAACATCATTCTCAAAACTATTACCTTTAATGTATAAATCAGGTTCTGTAAATTGAACCTTATTCTCTAGCCTATAACATAATTGTATAAGAAAATCTAACTCTTCTCATTGTCAGATGACTAATTATATAAAGTCACTGAATGAAAAGGATTTCTAAATATTCCATTCAAATTTGATCATATTATTTTTATTCAGAAAACTAGGAGCATTAAAAGAGCAAAACAAGGGGGCTTTTGGTAAAGAGTGTGCCTGCCAATGCAGGAGACATGGGTTTGATCCTAATCTGGAAAGATCTCACATGCCATTAAGCAACTAAGCCCATGGGCCACAACTATTAAGCCTGGGCTCTAGAGCCTGGAATCGAAACTACTGAAGCTCTCATACCTAGAACCTTTGCTCCACAACAAGAGATGCCACTGCAGTGAGAAGCCCACACATCACAACTAGGGAATAGCCCCTACTTGCTGCAACTAGAGAAAAGCCTGTGCAGCGATGAAGAGCCAGTGCAGCAAAAATAAATCCATAAATAAAAACCTTAAAAAAAGAACAAAATAGGTCAAAAAGAAAACCAGGTGCTATGGATTAAATTGTGTAGCTCCCCCAAATCACGTGTTGAAGGCATAACCACCTGCAATGTGATGATATTTGGATGTGGAAGCCTTTGGGGGATAGTTATGTTCAGATGAGGTCCTGAAGATGGGACACTCATAATGGAAGTAGTGTCTTTTAAGGAAGAGATAACAGGATAGCTCCTCTCTCTCTCTCAGTCTTTCTCTCTGCCTTCTGTCTCTTCTTTCTCTCTTTTGTCTCTATCTCCCTTCCCCTTTGCCCCAACCCCATCCCCACAATGCGACACAGTGAGAAGGAGACTGGGCTGCTAGCCAGCAGGAGCGCCCTCATCAGGGAACCAAATCAGCTGGCAACTTGAACTTCCCAACCTCCAGAACTGTGAGAAATAAATGTCTTCTCTTTTACCCACCCAGTCTGTGGTATTTGCTTATGGCAATCTGAGCTACAACTCCACGCAACAGGGTGAACACATTTCCTGGAGCCCAGCAGACCCTAATTGTGATATCTCCTGAATATATTTCCCAGAGAAATGAACTATTTGGGAAACAGCTGTTAGTTTAAAAGGCTGACTATAGTATTACAGCAGTTGACTGCCTTAAAGGGTGTACCTAAAGCCACTATCCAGCATATAGCATGTTTTAGCTGCTTTTACCCCATACAGGCTTTTGAGAAGAAGAGAAGCAGAGCATGATGGTATTTTTAAAAGAAAAACAACCTTTTTTCATCTAATTCTTACCATTGCTTTTTATGCCTTGGCTGGTTAAAGCTGGTGAATTTTCCTCTCACAGCCTATGTACCCTGCTATTTGAAATAATCAACATGTGCCTTGAATCTGGCCTCCTGCCAGTTTATGTTATCATGGAAATACTAGATTACACATGAAGATGGAAACATTGTAAATAAAAAAAAATAAAGGAATAACATTCCTTTCTGTATGTGTATAAAATGGATTTCACTAAGGTCTATTTTGCTCTCTGGAAATCACACAAGGCTTCTTTTGTATTACACACACACACAAATATGGACACACACATGCACTCTAGCTCTTGCCACCCTTATTTTTTTTTAATTCATTTTGATACATTGTTATTCACTTTGCATGTTCTGCTTATTTTCATTAAAATTTGTGCTATATTCTACTTCTATAATATAAAACAACTCTAGCCAAGGAGACTTGTGTGAAAATGAGAACTAAATGGTTAAAAAAAAAAATCCATTACATCCTCAGTAGCTATGCTATTTGACATATCACTGAAACCTGAAAAACACATCAGTAACATTTTCCTATATTGTCTAATGAAAAGTTTGCAAGCATATTTTCACTGTATACTGTTCACAAATGCCTCATTGTCCCCTGACAAATGGTCTGTAGCAAATCTCTAAAATTTTCTCTCATAGTACTACAGCTTAAAAGATTCATACCATCAAACGCTGCACCTCAAAGGCTAATGTCTACTCTCCAAATTTCAAATACCGAAGCCTAATAAAAATTTAAAGAGTCCGAGCTCCTCTCTCCAGGGAACAGCTGTCAAGCATCTCTTGAAAGAAAGAAACATAAACAGCCTCCACCTAGAGTACCAAAGTCTTGTCTTTGAAAAAAGACATAGTAATGGCAAGTTTTTTTAATAAAAAAAGAAATTCAGGTTATGCCAGTTGATGTTAAAATGATGGGCTTTTGATCTCTCAATAACTTAGGAACAAAAATGTTTCAAATATATCAGATGTATTTAGGAAGGAAAATGAAAATCTTTTATACACACACACAAACACATATACACAAACATATACACACAAAGATTCTATCTTGGGGACATTGTGTTTTCTTTTTAAGTGCTTTCACTGTCAACCTTCTATGCAAAGGCTGATTTATTCTACTCATAGCTGCATTTCATTAAGTCAGGACTGCCCTGGAGACAAAACAAAGTTCATTTCAGTTCGGCAGCATTTCATATTTTTCCCTCCTCTCAACACATTTCATCAATGATCCTTCATTTACACTTTCTGGTTCAGTAAAATTCCTTGTAGTAATGTTCTTTCACAAAAGCTTGATTTGAAAAACCCTGTGTAGAAAGGCCCAAACGACTTACTTTACGTCATCCATGGAACAATTTATTTGAGGACAGGGAGCCCTAGATTAAGTTGGAAAAATCACCCCTTATTCCACAGAAATGCAATCTCATTTTTCCATTGTAGTATCCTAAAGTATATTATACTACCACTCTTTAAAGAAATTTATTTGAAATCAGTTTAATATTGACTTTCTTAGAAGCATAAACTCTCCCTTTTATGAACCATGTTCTGCCTGGGATCTTTCTGCTAATTTCTGCTTTGAGAAGAAAAATATGCCATCTTAAAGAATAATGATAGTTTTAGATCCTTCTTAATTTTCTAATAACCTAATATAATTCATTGAAGATGAGTTACCTTCAAAATTTTGCCATTAGCCACTAACCACATATGGAAATGAATCACAGTTATATTTTATTTTGGCTACGTTGTAGTTCATTTTCTGTAAATGACAAAGATAACCATGTTGAATTAGATAGCATTTGGAAAAATAGTGATGCTTTTATGGGAATAAATTTAGATGAATTCATTCATGTTATCTGCATTGTTAAATGAAGTGATTAAATTTATATTCATCCATTATTTCTTATCCAAATTATACTGATAATTTGACTGTGTCCAAATACTTAAAGCTACTATAATCTAGTATTGCTAAAGGAACAAAAAACTTAAAAATAACCATTTGGCAACTGAGATTTGATAATTGAAAATGCTACTCCATAAAAACATATAAACATAAAACATAAATAGCACTCAAAAAATTTAAATCCTTACATTTCAAAGTTCAGTTTATTTCTTAAAAAACATATATTCTACAACATATTGTACTTTTATTTTGTAAATGTGATATACCATCTTCAACTCAATTTATATTTAATGAAATTGTAAGCATTTCAAGATGTTTACTGTTGCTAAATCATGAAAAATTAAGCAAAATATAATGTAATTAGGCTTTCCTAATGGCTCGGGGATTAAAGAATCCACCTGCAATGCAGGCCCGTGGGTTCGATCCCTGGGTGGGGAAGATCCTCTGGAAGAGGAAATGGCAACCCACTCAAGTATTCTTGCCTAGAAAATCCCAAAGACAGAGCAGCCTGGCAGGCTACAGTCCAAAGGGTCACAAAGAGTTGAACATGACTGAGCATAAGCATGGATGGATGGGTGAATGTAATTATTAAGTTGTAGAACTGACATTAGAAATAAAGAAAAAAGTTAAGATCTCCAGCCAGACTATGTGTTGTCTTCAGTGTAATTTTCTCTGTAACCAAAACACTACATATATCTATACCTATGGGTACTTCAAATATGTGTGGGAGAATGAATATCACCATGTCTTCCTACATATTTTTTTTTAATCTGAGGGAAACTGAGTTGAAAATTGTCTTTGTAATGTTATCTTGCTTATACTAAGTACATGACCATTGTCCATAAAATGCAGCCTTCATAATTTGTCAAAATTACAAATTGTGGTAAGTCCTATGACATGTTGAGGAACACATAAGAGAATGATGCATCAGAAATAAACCTCTTCAAAGAGGAACCACTTAAACTAAGACCTGAAGATAGATGGAGAAGTCACCAACTAGAAGAACCTAGTTGCCCAAGTGGAAGACAAAGACATGAGCTGGTGTTTTAAGGCTGGCTGGCGTGTAGTCAGACAGCGAGATGAAAGGAATGAGGTAAAGCTGGAAAGGTAAGCTAGGGCTAGATGATACAGAATCTAGTAGAGACTGGCAAAGAATTCACATTTTATTCTATATGCTTGAAAATCTATTGCAGACTTATAAGCATATAAGTAAAATGATTTGATAAACTTTTAATAATGACCATACTGGCTTTTGTATGTTTAACAGACAGTAGTCATAGCAGTGGGTATACAGAAGTAGATGGTTTAGGATCATCATACTACATTAATTATCTGAATTTCTTAGTTGAACATGAAAGTTTTAGAAGTGGTCTCATAATATGATAGAACTCTCTGGATTCTCAGTGAATACCTTGTATCCAGGCCTGAGTGATGTGTCCTTTAAAAATAACATATTTAATAAACAAAGTATTATTCATCTTTATTTTGTTGTTTAATTGAAATTGAGAACAGCTTTTCTTTCCTTCTGGTGAAGAATCCTAAGTATGCTAAATATGGTTCAGATGATATATTTATGTATTTGTATATAGACAGATAGGTAGGTAGGTAGATATTATATTTTGCTAGGTGATTAATATATGATGCATTTGGGGTAGCCTAGATGAAAAGTTTAGCTCTACATTTCTTTAAATAGTTTAGAGTTTTAGCTAATAATTTTATTTCCACCACTGCATATTTTGCAATTCAGAAAAATACAAAAATTAGACCTATTTTGGTCGGTTGATTTGCATCTGATATATGATAAATAATAAATTTCTTTCTTTTCTTAAATTTTTGATGGGAGAGCTGATATACAGAGGGGTTTTTGTATGTATATTCTTTCCTTCACAATCATTTTCTTTTCTATTCACATTGTGAGGTCCAAAAATTCTAATAAATGTTTGAGATTTTTTTTTCCTCAGCTAACTTTTAACTAGGAAATGGGTTTTTGAAATAAATCTTTTGTCCATATGTAGTGTAGGATTTAATGACTGAACAACAGTAACCAAGTGTGGGAATCCGTTAAAGAGAAGAAAGGGAACTCTGTCCAAAGAGTTTAGGAATAGCTGGGTTTCATTTAATATACCAATGGCTCAGGGAGCATATTTCATTTAAATTAGTCACTCAGTCCTTGATGCAAAAATATTTTTAAAAACTAGACTTCACAAAAAAATCCATCAACATAGCAATGATCTGAATAAGTCTACACCAAGCTGTGCTTGTTTTCTGAAGACTATGGTTTACAAAGAATAAATTATAGAGATTCAAGAAAACTTAATCTGTCTGAGATAAATTCTGATGAGAAATTTATTTGGGAACATAAATATGTTCTAACTTAGAAGCCTGAGGACAATTCAACATTCCAGAGAAATGCAAACACACACATACAATGGCCAAGATGTCAGAAGAATATTTGAATAATAGTGCACATGATCAGCATGTTCAATATGAGCAGCTATTTCAAATGCATGTAGACATTGTCAGGAGGTGATTAAGGAAGAAAGTAAAATTTAAAAATATTAACAAGTAGAGACCAATTGATCAGTTTATATGTGCTGTGCTTAGTCACTCAGTCATGTCCAACCCTTTGGGACTCCATGGATTGTAGCCCGCCAGGCTCCTCTGTCAGTGGGGATTCCAGGCAACAATACAGGAGTGGGTTGCCATGCTTTCCTCCAGGGATCGTCCCAATCCGGGAATCAAACCCAGGTCTCCTGCATTGCAGGCAGGTTCTTTACCATCTGAGCCACCAGGGAAGCCCAAGAATACTGGAAGGGGTAGCCTATCCCTTCTCCAGCGAATCTTCCCGACCCAGGAATCAAATGGGGGTCTCCTGCACTGCAGGTGGATTCTTTTCCAGCTGAGCTACCAGGCAAGCTGATAACTACTTCAAAACTTCAAATTTATATATATATATATATATAAGTTTAAGTTTTATATATGTATATATAACTGCTTTTATATTATATAATATATATTTCTAAGATTGTATAAGTGAAAGTGAGGAATGAACTTCTTTTATATAACTCACTATTTCAAAACGAAGATTACTTTTGTTGATTTTTATGTGTAAAGGCTTCTGAAAGTGAAAGTAAAAGTCGCTCAGTTGTCTGACTCTTCCTGACCCCATGTAATAGTCCATGGAATTCTTCAGGCCAGAATACTGGAGTGGGTAACCATTCTTTCTCCAGATCTTCCCAGTGCAGAAATTGAACTGGGGTCTCCTGCATTGCAGGCAGATTCTTTACCAGCTGAGCTACCAGGGAAGTGTAAAGGCTGCTATTGTCAATACATGATTTTACAATCTCGCTGTATTAGACATACACTTAGAAAAGAAAGAGAGAATTACTTGAGCAGTAGAGATCTTTCCAGACCTGGGGAAAACATGTCTATGGCCCAGGGAATTTAAAGGAAGAGGAGAGCACCTACAATGTGGAAAATGTCGTTAAAAACAAACGACCTTTTATCTATCATATATTGTTCAGGTTTTGACCTTCAAATATTTTTAGAATTCTCTGGGTTAAATTTTTTAAAATTTATTCAGAAATATTTGTTCAGTGCCTATATCATTTAGGAAGGTGATAAAAGATTTTAAAGCCATTAAAAAAAGAAAAAAGACCAAAACAACACAACTGTCCTTACATTCAAAAATGTCTATAATTTGATACCAAAAGAAGAGATGCATGCTAATAACTATTAAACAAAGCCTAAAAATTAGAAAAGAAGGTGGTGACAGACTGAATGTTTAAAATACAGGAGTTCTCTTGGGAAGGAGAGGCATATGTAGGCTTCAAGACAAGTTTCAGTTTGCTACTGAAATGTAGGATTTTAACAGGTGATGTCACAAGAAGAAGATATTTCAGAGGAGTCGTATGAGGGAAGATGAACATTTAAGAGAGGATGTTAAATTGAGGTGTTAAAGAATGTTAAGTAAGTGTGGCAGATGCTACTGATGTTTGCTCAATATTTCTGGTCAGGACATATCTGTGATCCAATTCTGGCCAACGGAACCCTGGTAGAAATCAGGGATGGGTTTACTATTACTCTGAAAGATTTTACTCTTTATTAAATATAAAACGTATGAGAGCTAGATGAGGTCATGACTATTGGATGAAGTCAAACCTTAAGAACTTCCTTATTCACTGGGTCCTTGCAAATGTAAATATTCTATTCGTACACATAGAAGAAGAGGAGGGGGAAATGTCAGAATGGGCTCATGTACTGTTGCACCAGGTTTCAAATGGTATAATATGGCAACTTGTACTTCATTTGGTAGGTCTATAATAGCAGAATAATATAATCTTGGAAGTGTGTAGTATAAGTAATAAAAGCTTTACTGTTTGCATTGTACACACTTGTACCCCAGTCAGGCTTATAGCAGGTGCTAAGTAAATAGTTGATGAATAAATGAAGGGTTGAAACCATACAAAGAGTCATTATAGAGTCTTCAATAATTCTTAATATTTTTGACTCCTTCTTAATAATCCTACTTGGATTTATAACATAAAATTTCTCAGACTACATGTATATGTGTAGATGGTATCTGAATCATCAAGATCTATGTATTTAAGTGGGACGACACAATTAACTGCTAGTAAATTCAGTTATGCTGCTGAGTACTAATTATATGCTACTGAAAATAATTTAAAGGAATATAGGCAAAAGAGTAGGAAGTAGGAAAGAATGTAAATGTAGCTATTGGATCATGGCAATTTGTTATATGTTTCCAAATTAGCTGGGGACAGTGTTGTAAGATTGTATTTATTTATTTATGCATCTGTAAGTAATGGGGAGGTACCTACCATTTAGGAATAATTACTCTCATCTTGCAACTTCTATAGGCAATGTATGGCTTCTGCAAGATTGTCCAGGGTATATTATGTCACTTTTGATTGGAATCTATATTATTGAAACTGAATAGAAAAACTGCATTCATAAATGATGCATTTTCCTAAGGTCTTTTTTTAAAAATTAGAAAAACAATGCAAATGTGGGAAGACACCCATACTCCTTAAACAAACTGGAGAATAGCTGATGTTTGTCACTGACAAAATTAAAAATTCATTGTTCAGTTTAGTAGCTTGAAAGCCTGTTATGTCACGTTCTTCACTGAATGACACACATTCTTCTGTAGAAGTGTTCTTCTGCTAAATGCACACCAGAATGTTGGTAATTGGGGCATGCAAATTTGTTCTGCAACTAAGAACAAGAGGAGGATTTAGAAGCTATTTTAATGTGGTAGTACATTTATGTTTAAAGTACAATAATATTCATCTCATTATCATGCATTATTCATATGCAGTGTTTGAAGTGGAGGTCTTTCCAAATATATTAAGAAACTCTTATTCACAATAATCTAATTAATTCCCATATCCTCCCTTTCTCTGATTTCAGCAGGTGTAAATCTTCATGCTGAATTATATCACAGCCTCTAAACTGGCACTTCATGGGCCAGATCCAGCTAGTGATGTGTTTTGCCCACATAGTGTGCAATGTCTTAAAGATCATTTGTAAGAATCTAGAAAAAGGAAGCTATCACACAAAAATCCGGATTTTTCAGTCCCTTTTGTTAAAATCAAAAGAGCTGGAAAAAGGGAGCCTATACTTCTTCATGGCAACAATTTTCTGTACCTCAGTAGGCCTGTAGGGGACACCCTTATGCTCTGATTTCATGCAGGCCCCGTCATGCATGATTTGTCTTCCCTCAGTCTAAAGAGGGCTTCTTCAGGTACTGGGAATATGTAGATGCTACTCATCACATCCTTACACACAGCCTGGTTCAATTTAATAGTCTATGGCATTAGCTGTAGTTTGGCATGAATGAAAAATACTGGCTACTTCTATAATGCTATTTCTGTAACTGGGAATGAATGGTAAAGCAATTTCAATTATCAGGGGGGTCACTGGGAAGCTACATCTATCAAACATCTTGAAGAATCATGTCTGCTTCTTCAAGAATCAAGTTTTCAAGTCTCTTAAAAAGGTGTTTTTCATCGTTGTTAAAGCTCAGTTTCCATGATCTGAATTTTCTTTCTTTCTTAAACTTGCTTTATGTAAACCCTACTAAAGAAAAGAGTACACTATAGATTATGGAGCCATGAAATTAAAAGACACATCTTCCTCAGAAAAAAAGCTATGACAAACCTAGATAGCATACTATTAAAAATCAGAGACATTACTTCGCCAACAAAGGTCTGTATGGTCAAACCTATGGTTTTTCTAGTAGTCACATGTTGATGTGCGATTTGTATCATAAAGAAGGCTGAGCGCTTAAGAACTGATGCTTTTGAATCACTGTGTTGGAGAAGACTCTTAAGGGCCGCTTGGACTACAAGGAGATCAAATAAGTCAATCCTAAAGGAAATCAGCCCTGAATATTCATTGGAAGGACTGAGGCTGAAGCTAAAGCTCTGATATTTTGGCCACCAAACGTGAAGAGCTGACTCACTGGAAAAGACCCTGATGCTGGGAAAGATTGAAGGCAGGAGGTGGAGGGGGCGACAGAGGATGAGATAGCTGGATGGAATCACTGATTCAATGGACATGAGTTTGAGCAGACTCCAGGAAATGGTGAAAGACAGGGAACCCTGGCATGCTGCAGTCCATGGGGTCGCAAAGAGTGAGACGCAACTGAGCAACTGAACTGTACTGAATGATATAGTGTTAACATTTTAGGTAGATATGGAGTTTAGATTTTAATATCTTTTAAAATGTTGTAACTATGTACTTTAGCATTATGGTACAAAAAAGTACTACAATGCATTATAATTTTACAAACTAAGAATAATGCTAATATCTTAAATTTCAGGGTATTTTCTAGTCCTTCAAAACAGAGAATGTAATTATCTGGGTTTTTCCATAAGATGTTATGGTGCAATCAATGTGCTGCAAAATGCAAGCAGCAATGTCAGAGATTGAAGATTGATGATTTATTTTTTCTTTAAAGTGCAATGTGTTTCTTTGACACCTTTTGTTTACCTATTTTTTCTACTTTATCTTAAATGCCTTATTTCTTCTATGAATACAAGGTAGACACATTAATTAATCAAGCAATATTGCTGTATTCAGTCTGTAGATGTTGTTTAATCAGTAATTAATTTTTGTTATGAAGAGTTTGTTAAAACATCCTAAACTCATATCTGATGGAGAAAAATAAACACATTGGAGGTTTAAATAACTGTTGGAAGAGGTAATTGAGAGGACATGACCGCCTTGTTCTGAGAACTGGACCTGAGCTATCAGAGGTTCCTCACTCGCTTACTGTCCTTGGAATATACATCCTGCCCACTGTGCCCACAGTGGGAGCCATTTTCAAGGACACAGACTTGAGAGAAACATGCTGTTGAGACCATCTGGATGGTATTTGTGACCAAACCCAGGTAAGGTCTCTATGTACACTTTCAAGATTCTAGTAGGCAGGTGCAACAATCCATTCTTCCTCTGGCCGCCCATGACTAGCCTCCTGAGGAGGTTTCCTTGCAAATTAAATCTGCCACCTACCACTCTGAAGTGGTCTGCCTTTTTCTTCAGTTTTCTCCCCACCCTCTGTGCAAGGGGGCCAGATTGGGAACCAATAACTGACCGTAAATTCATACTATTTCTCTGTGGATGTGCCAAGGGCTGTGTTGTGGGGAGAGGCTTTCAACCCCAGTCATCTCCATCAGCGTCTCATCTGAATAAAGAAAGCAAAATTCTATTCTGAAACAAATCTCTGCTTGCTAATTCTTAATCAGGGTACACAACCACCAAGCCATTTAGAGCAGAGAGATGATTAGAGGTGACATCTTGGGAGAGAGCAATTGCATCTTATATTGCAGGAATAGTAATTGCTAGGTGAAGTCGCTCAGTCATGTCCGACTCTTTGCGACCCCATGGACTGTAGCCCACCCGGCTGCTCCGTCCATGGGATTTTCCAGGCGAGAATACTGGAGTGGGTTGCCCTTTCCTTCTCCAGAGGATCTTCCCAACCCAGGGATCGAACCCAGGTCTCCTGCATTGTAGGCAGACGCTTTATAGTCTGAGCCAACAATGAGATTTAATAATTGCTAAGTTATGGCCAAACAACAATCATAGCACTCTTGCTTCTGTGGCTCTCCTTACTCTGGTGTCATAACTTGGAGTTTTTATAAAATACAAATTTCCTAGTGGCTAACTGTGGCTTCAACTGTCTCCATGTTCTATGTAGTCTGTGGCAGCGTAAAATGTATATAATTATTATTTTATGTTATAAATTATTTTATGTCTTTGTACTATATAATGACATATATTATACATTATATAATACACACTTATGTTATATCCATTAATATTAATTATCAACATATATTATTGATATAAATTAATGTATATATATTTGAAGGTTACTGACACACACAATCACGTGCTTCTCATCCTGATCACTATTTCAAACGTCCAAAATACTTTATTAGATCTAGCCCTGTCTCAGCTTTTAGAATTCTCGCTATGTTTTAGCTTTTTAGTTTCTTTCTCTTCTTAGAAAAACCAAGCTCATCCTACTGTATGGCCTTTGCTTGTATTCTCTTTGTGTGGAACATTCTGTGTTCAATCAGTCACATTTCTAGTGTGCATAGGTACTACCTGAAGAACAAAAATGTTTCTAGAAAATTTGAGTACACGTACTCTGTGATGCAGAAATTCCACATATAGGGACATACCCATAGACAAACACATATGTATCACATTAAAAGTCTGATTTTAAAAATAATCAGCACTATCATAGCTGTAATAGAAACAAGAAGAGAACAAACAACTTGAAAACATTCCAAATGTCAATAGAGAGCAGGATGGATAAATACACTGTGATGAATTCACACGCAGGAATATTATACATTGCATTGAAAATGCATGAATATGCATCAGCATGGATGAATATCAGAAACAAAATGAAGACCTAAAAAACTCTAGTTGCAAACAAATGGAAAAAGCTATGATTTCATTTCTCTAACATTGTAAGTATGTTAAACTAGACAACCTGTTGTCAGGTATATATGTGTGTGCTAAAATCACTAGGAAAATCAAGCAAATGACAATCACAAACTTAAAAAATGGTGGCAAATTCTAGATGTGGTGATAGGGGAGAAGCTGAGATCAGCAGGGTACACAGAGGATTCAATGTTTTATTTCTAAAGTTAGATTTTAAGCATTTGTGTATTTTAGTTCTATATATGTGATATAAACATGGAATAAATAATATAAATAATGACATTTTATGTATTAAATTGGCCATCAGTCACTATGTATTCATGTTGCTTTATTTTTTTATACTTATCACCATCTGAAATCACCTTACTCATTTATTGATGATCTGTTTATTATTTCTCTCTCCCTTTCCCCACCAGACTGCTGGCTTCATTAAACTGGTACCTGGTCTATATAGTTCAGTGCTAAAAATAAGATAGTATCTTACACTTACTAGGTGCTAAACATAGTGATTTGTTCATTTAATGAATCACTAGCTGATATGTATCACAGATGTACTAACTACAGAATATTATGAAGGAGACATTTTTAGGTATTTATGTTTCATTCCCATAAGGGCCTTAGATTGTACTTGGATTTATTTATATCTTCAGTGACTCAAACCATTTTCTCATCAAACTGAGTTTCCTGTTCCTGCACCCATTGCTCTTCCTTGAATAGCTGACCATCCACACACGTGATTTTATTTTCTTCATGGGAGGCATTTTGAATTTTGGCATCTAATGAATCCTAATGTGACAAGATGAAAGATCAGGAGACACTTGAGCAATGCTCCTCTCATCTATACTATCACTAGATAGGAAAATTACTCATAAATTTCCTGAAGGATATAATCCTATTCCTGTTAACCCTGTGAAAAATAATTTGCTTGTATTAAAGAAACATCTTTTTCTTGTTAATTTAATGAAAAAGTTAAAAAAAAAACTATTACTTAAATGGTATAGAAAGCCAGAAGAACTTAATTACCAAAGAAAGACCAGAAAAATGTTAAGTGAAGTGTAACAACAATTATAAAATGAGCTAAGAAGCCATTAAGCAACATTTACCATATGTATTTTAAGATTTTGCTTTTACTCAAATTGTACTCTTTGGCTATTTAATTATTGCAGAAATAATAAATGATAATTCTTTACTGTAGAGATTAAAAATAAATTCTTAACGTCATCCCCAAGAATTGAGTCATTAACTAATATACATATTTTTTTCTAAGTGAGTTAATAAAAAAATAACTTTCAACTTTTGCCTGTACAATTTATGAAGTAACCTATTCTTCCTCCTCAGCTCTTCCCTTAAAATTTAATCTCTGTAAAAAAAATTACTGATTAAAAACTGATCATCACACAGGATACAGCATGCTTGGGGCTGGTGCATGGGGATGACCCAGAGAGATGTTATGGGGAGGGAGGTGGGAGGGGGGTTCATGTTTGGGAACGCATGTAAGAATTAAAGATTTTAAAATTAAAAATAAAATTAAATTAAATTAAAAAAAAAAAACAAACCTGATCATCACCTACCAGATAGAAAACTAAAGGAGATACTACCAGCCACGAACAATCACAACTTTTAATGTTGCAGAAGGAGAAATAATGGGATGGAATAGTTCAGCCCCAAGTTTCTGGACTATACTGCTGGAGTATGAATAATACTTTTTGTAGCCCAGGAACTGTCATATGACCTCCAGAAAGTTACTTTCTTTCTGGCTAATACCCTCATCCATAAAATGTGGATAATAACAGTTCTTGTCTCATAGAGTTTTGAAGGCTGAATGAAATAACACATATAAAACACTTGGAGTACCTCTAGCCTACAGTATATATTTTACCACCGGTTATCTGAAATATAAAACTTTAAACATAAAGATTTATTTATTTGACTCAAGTTCTATGTGAAAGAAATTATGGGTATCTTACAAAATATCTCTTGAAACCTAACTCATGACAATGAACATGTCTAAATTAAACTAAGAAAATAGATTAGAAATAGTCAAGTTAGCATATAAAGTGATTATCTGGCAAGAAACCATGGATCAACTCTGTGCTTAAAATTTTATAAATGCTTTTTGCTTGTCGAAAATACTGGATGTCTTTAAGTTGGATGAAATAATATATCACAAATGACATGAAAAATATAGCTAATATTTCCACAGAAGAAAAGTATCTGGTCAATAGAAGGAGAAGACAAGCCATGAACAAAGAGAAATTATTTGCAAAGGACACAACAGACAAAGACTGTTATTCAAAACATTAAAAAGAATTCTTAAGACATTACAATGAGGAAATAACACTATTAAAAACAGGCAAAAGTCTTTTCATAGTCGCCTCACTAAGAAAGATGTATAGACAACAAGAAAGCTTATGAAAAGATGTGAATGTTTATGAAAAAATTAGGGAATGGCACATTAAAACAATGAGATAGCATTACATGCCTATTAGGATGGCCAAAGCCTAAAGTGCTAACAGTGACTTAAAGCAAAAGAAATTTTTGGTCACTGCTGATGAAAAATGATACCCACTTTGGAACACAGTTTGGCTGTTTCTTATGAAACTAAAACATTCATATCATACAGCTGAATAATTATGCTCCTTGATAATTATCAAAATAAACTGAAAACTTACATCCACACAAAAATTTCCACACAAAGGTTTATAGCAGCTTTAGTCTTAATTGCCAAAACTTGGTGGCAACCACAATGTCTTTCCAGAGGAAATGGATAAAGTCTGGTACATCCAGACAAAGAAATATTATTCAGTGTTAAAAATAAATGAACTATCGTACCCCAATGTTCATCACAGCACTGTTTATAATAGCCAGGACAGGGAAACAACCTAGATGTCCATCAGCAGATGAATGGATAAGAAAGCTGTGGTACATATACACAATGGAGTATTACTCAGCCGTTAAAAAGAATTCATTTGAATCAGTTCTGATGAGATGGATGAAACTGGAGCCAATTATACAGAGTGAAGTAAGCCAGAAAGAAAAACACCAATACAGTATACTAACACATATATATGGAATTTAGGAAGATGGCAATGACGACCCTGTATGCAAGACAGGAAAAAAGACACAGATGTGTATAACGGACTTTTGGACTCAGAGGGAGAAGGAGAGGGTGGGATGATTTGGGAGAATGGCATTCTAACATGTATACTATCATGTAAGAATTGAATCGCCAGTCTATGTCTGACGCAGGATACAGCATGCTTGGGGCTGGTGCATGGGGATGACCCAGAGAGATGTTGTGGGGAGGGAGGTGGGAGGGGGGTTCATGTTTGGGAACGCATGTAAGAATTAAAGATTTTAAAATTTAAAAAAGAAAAAACTAAAAAAAAATAAAAAATAAATAAACTGCAAAAAAAAAATTAAAAAAAATAAATGAACTATCAAAGTCATGAAAAGACATGGAAGAAACTTTAGTGCGTATTACTAAGTGAAAGAATCCAATCTGGAAAAGCTACATACTGGATGATTCCAGCTATGTGACAGTCTGAAAAAGAAAATTATGGTCACAATAAAAAGTTTAGTGGCTGCCAGGGCTTAGTGGGGGCAGAGCACAGAATTTTGGGGGCAGTGAGCCTACTCTGTGTAATACTACAATGGTAGATACTTGTCATATGTTTGTCCAAGCTCATGGAACGTATAGCACCAACAGTGAACCCTAATGTAAAGTATGGACTCTGGGAGATTGGGACGTGTCAGTGTAAGTTCATTAGTTGTAACAACTCAGTTGTACCACTCTGGTGGGGAATGGCCATAGTGGAGGAGGTAGTATATATCTGTCAACAGGGGTTCATGGGAACTCTGTACTTTCCTTTAAATTTTATTGTGAACCTATAAAGCTGTTCTGAAAAAAATAAAGCCAATTCATTAAAAAAATGTATCTGGCTTGTAGATATTGACTAAGCAATAATATAATAATGTTAGTAGAATATAGAATCTAATTTTTCAGCACAAGAATTTGAGACTGGGTATTGAAAATATCTTTGGCTTATATATCTTTGGCTTTAGCCATGATTATAAAACAACTAGAAAATTAAGTTCAAATAAACAAAAATGTTTCAAGTTTACTGTCTGAAATTAATCAACTAGGTGATTTAATTTTTTTTTACATAGTACCACTGCAGATGGTGACTGCAGCCATGAAATGAAAAGATGCTTACTCCTTGGAAGAAAAGTTATGATCAACCTAGATAGCATATTCAAAAACAGAGACATTACTTTGCCGACTAAGGCCCGTCTAGTCAAGGCTATGGTTTTTCCAGTGGTCATGTATGGATGTGAGAGCTGGACTGTGAAGAAGGCTGAGTGGTGAAGAATTGATGCGTTTGAACTGTGGTGTTGGAGAAGACTCTTGAGAGTCCCTTGGACTGCAAGGAGATCCAACCAGTCCATTCTGAAGGAGATCAGCCCTGGGATTTCTTTGGAAGGAATGATGCTAAAGCTGAAACTCCAGTACTTTGGCCACCTCATGTGAAGAGTTGACTTATTGGGAAAGACTCTGATGCTGGGAGGGATTGGGGGCAGGAGGAGAAGGGGACGACAGAGGATGAGATGGCTGGATGGCATCACTGACTCGATGGACGTGAGTCTGAGTGAACTCTGGGAGTTGGTGATGGACAGGGAGGCCTGGTGTACTGTGATTCATGGGGTTGCAAAGAGTAGGACATGACTGAGCAACTGAACTGAACTGAACTGGCCTTCCTTTTTTATATTTTAGTGAACACCAAAAGTTGAGGAAATAAAGATTGAAAGTTGAATTGATAAACTCATAAAACCACTTAGATTTATATCATTATGCAGAATAAACTAAATATTAAGCCAAGAGTTCTGTAAGTTAGTAATAAGAGTGAATGTAAGGGGGAAGGGAGAGAAAAAATAGTAACTATAGAATAATTGTAACAATAATGATATCAACAACCTATAATGGAATATAGTCTGAACAAAATGAATCACTATGCTATACATCTGGAACTAATAGAATTTGTAAACCAACTATACTTCTATTAAAATAATAATGATATCATTCTGAATTGCAACTTAGAGTTACTCAAGGAAGTAAAAATTAACCTCTTTAAAAATAATTTGCATAAGTTTGGTAAAAAAAAATTTCAAGTAACTTGAATTAACAGGAGATCATATTCATTGGTAACTAAATTTTTATACCAAATTTCAAGCACTTTCCATATATATATATTTAAACTGTATACATATATATATTTACTATATTTACTGTATATATACAGGTAAAATATATATATTTTATATTTATATATTTTATATATTTATATATATATATACACACTCATATACAGACATGGGCTTCCCTTGTAGCTCAGTGGTAAAGAATCCGCCTGCAATCCAGAAGTTACAGGGGACGCAGGTTGGATCCCTGGGTCAGGAAGATCTCCTGGAGGAGGGCATGGCAACCCACTCCAGTATTCTTGCCTGGAGAATCCCATGGACAGAGGAGCCTGCTCGACTATAGACCAAAGAGTTGGACATGAGGGAAGCCACTTAGCATGCACACAGGCAAACAGGCATATTCTACTGAGACCAAACTTGCTATCTGTTGCACTATTTTATATACCCCAATGTCTTGCAAGTCATTTGTGTTTTATATTAAACATTATGTTAGATTTTAGGGGACCTGAGATTTCCTAGTGTTGGGAATGATGCCAATAAATTAACAGATAGAATGGTTGGAAAACAATGTCAGTTCTAACTTTGAGTCAAATGGATTAACAGTCCAACTGGAGTAATCAATTTCTTCTGTGCTAATGGTGCTAACAAGCAGAATGACACTTGACCAAATACTACCAGATGAATGAGTTCCAGAACAGTTTGGGCACCATATGTGCAAGTAAACCTGTTTTTGTTTCTTTCTTGAAATCAGAAGCTGAAATAGATGTTATTGCCCCATTCTGCACAATAAAATCAGAGAAAATAACTTTACTTTTCAGTATTTAACTTTTCCTACATGTAAAATAGCTGAAATAGTACAGACTATTCTCTTGTTTTACCCAGTGAAATGTCAAAATTAATATGTCTGTACTGATTAATTATGCACATTTAAAGTCTTTTGTCATCCCAGGACATTCAATGACACATAGTATTTTTGGTGGAAAATAATAGTCCTTCTGTGCGAGAATTTTGAAAGTTATTTCACACCCATGAACTTATTTGAGATTTTCAATCATTCAGCAAGGTCATCAAAATAGATATTAATATCCCCATAGAACAGATGAAAAAACTAAGGTTTAGAGAACTGACACGCTTTCCCATAGTCATTTGGTGATGATGGTTTAGTCAATAAGTCGTGTCCAACTCTTGTGACCCCATGGAATGTTGCCTGCCAGGCTCCTCTGTCCATGGGATTCTCCAGGCAAGAATACTAGAGTGGGTTGCCATTTCCTTCTCCAGGGGATCTTCCCGATCCAGGAATCGAACCCAGGTCTCCTGCACTGCAGGCAGATTCTTTATCAACTGAGCTATGAGGGAAGTCCAAATTCTCTACCACAGTCATTTGGTCTATATCAAAGCCTAGGTAAGGGACTCCTAAAGTGAATTAGGTAGAGTCCAGATCAAAACCTAGGTTAATGACTACTAAAGAATTCCTCTTTGCTGCAAAATGATGTTTTTTACCTTCTTAGTATAATATTTAAACAGCCTTAAAAACTGTGTAATTCATATTTGTTTGTGATTTTTGTGGTGTGCTTACTGATCTATTTCATTTTCCTTTAGATCGTGTAGAATAATACTCTAGGAGATACTATTCAAAGAAATAAAATTTATAGCAGCATTTCTCAAACTATTCAGTGGAACAGTGTTGTGAGGCTGAAGTTAATATGTATTCAAAAAAAAATAGATCCTACAGTCAAATTAGTTTGGGAAATCTAGCATATTAGAATCCTTTGAGCAATTAATATACTGAATCCTGCAGTAAAGCTACCTGTTTAACTTTGTTACATATCATTGTATACCAATGATATAACTGAAATTGATTTCTTATGCATTTAATTAGAGTATAATTGACTTTAGAACAGTTTGGGAAATAATTCTTTACAGAAAATATCTTGAATAGTAAATATTTGTAGTTTTTTCTTTATTTTTTTCTAGTAAAAAGGCCTTGACTCTTCTCTAGTTATAATGATTAAATTCTCATTTTAAGCACTTTGAGGGCAAGCCCTAGATGTGGCTCATCCTCTTCTTTCCTACTAAGAATTGCTGCCCACACAATGGTAAGTTTTATATGAATATAATCATCAGACATTTATAGAGTTACTATGAGTACACTACTGCACTAAAAGTAAAAACAAGTTTAACCAATTTGTAACAATTTCCTTGAATTAAATCAATAAGTGACAAGAAAAAAAAGATGAGAACCCTAACCTTGAGATCTTTCTCCTCTTTTCTGATGAAAAATAAGAATGCATTTCTTTTTTTTAAATTTAAATTTATTTATTTTAATCAGAGGCTAATTACTTTACAATATTGTATTGGTTTTGCCATACATCAACATGAATCCGCCATGGGTGTACACATGTTCCCCATCCTGAACCCCCCTCCCACCTCCCTCCCTGTACCATCCCTTTGGGTCATCCCAGTGCACCAGCCCTAAGCATCCTGCATCCTGCATCGAACCTAGACTGGTGATTTGTTCTTATATGATATTATACATGTTTTAATGCCAGAGAATGCATGTCTGATGAGAAAATGCATCCTACTCTGCTAGAGACCAAAGGAAAAGGCAGAAATCACATTTCTCCTGCAAAATCTTCACTTGAACAGGGGAAAATTGGTTCCATTATTGACAAGATAAATTATAATTATACACACTCACACACATTGTTTTAAGATAAAGTAATACAGCATAGCATTGGTGACGGGGAGGGGGCAGTTGGGGAGCCAATGCATTGACCTAATATTTTCAAGATAGGGTATGCATCTTCAAACACTGAGTGTAACACTTAAACATCTTTAGTAGAATGTCAGGACTAAGCCTTAACTCTCATAAAGGCAGTGACTGTATTTTCTTCGCCACACAGCACCCGAAACTTGGCTGAGAGCTGACACACTGATAGTTATTTGTTGAATGAATGGATGTATGAATGAGCATCATCAACCCTGCTCTTTTCAGTATCTTTTGAGAAGTTTTCTCACTGAGATAAGAGTATCTTCAGTTGAAAACTCCCACTATTTTCTTTTCAAAGTCTGTTTTTACTAAATAATTTTTCATTAAAATTCTCTCTAACCAAGAGATGAAAAACAGTGCCTTAATACATAGTAATATGTATCTGGTTAAAGCCTCAGGCATAGAGCTGCCCAGCAGGACAACTTCAGGGTTAGATTATTGCAGGCTCTGCTAGTGGTCAGTCTGGGCTGGGACCAAAATGGCCTTGAGGTCCTATTACATTTCTGAGTGATGGCCCCTTTATCATACTGTCTGCCCCTAGAGATATTTAAGAAGCCCAGAGTATTCTTCCCAACACAGGAATCCAATTTCTTGTCCTAAAGTCTTATGAAAAGCTGACCTGCCTAGAGAAGACATATTTTCAAATGGAAGAGAGCCAGTTTATTCATGGTAAACTGAGTTGTTTCTCCTGAACCCAGCGAAAAATGTCAAGAAAATAGTATTTTTCCCTTTCTTCTAGTAGAATCCCATCCCCAACTTCCTCTTAATAATCAGGCAGTCTATACCTACCTGATAATATATCTGCCTAATAATCAGGCAGGTATGCTTTTCCTTAAAAAATTGTAATTGAATAATTTCCACTGTTCAGAACAATGTTGCTCTGTCTATCCTTAAGTATAAAGTTTTCCCTATATTTTACCTGGCTCTGTAGCCACAGAATTCAATGACCTAAGTCCAAATTTGATACTACTGAAACACATAAGTTTAGCATTAGGGTTCATGAAAACAGTCTTGTGTATTCATTGGACTTGGTTCCTTTTGCATCTGAAAAGTGGAGGTAACAAACACCAATAACATGGTAGGGATTGCAATGTGGCTCTATTTTCCTGTTCTAAATATTAATGTAAACACTCCATCGATAACATTAGACACATATTTTCGCATTTACAGATATATGCCATATCCTGTGAGTTGCAAAATATTCAGTAATTGAGGACTGCTTCAATCTTGCAATTTTGGACTATTTCAATCTTGCAATTTTGGAGTTATTTTCAGATTGAGCAAAGATCAAAGCACCCTACATATGTGCATAGCTTTAAACATATTAGACTAGAAATAAGCCATGTTTGTTGAGAAAACAAAAGGAAGGTAGAATTATAAAATGTAAAAGTAGTCTGCAAATAACAGTCACTTTTCATTTTAATGAATTTTGACTTTTAAAGAAACACTAAGTAAGTTCTATTTATTTCATAGATATTTGATTATTATTTTTAGAACATAGTAAGTTCTATTTATTTCACCATATTTGATCTGGGTCTGAATCTTAAAATTGGGTTTTCTAGAAGCTACTAGTTTAAAATAAGGATTACTTAGTCAAGATACTTGTTAATCCGTAAATTTTATGCTATATACTTAGCAACAAATAAACTTCAATTTTAATTTCAAGTTCAGCTAAAGCGTCAATGATCTCATGATTATTTCAGCATTGGACCCTGCACACCCTTGCATATAACAGGCTATATTTTGAACCCCATATGTGTGTACATTTTTTTCTGTGAAAAATCTGGAGATGACAGAATATACTTTTAAAAGTCAAAACTGTTAAAACATTGAGCCCGTTTACCTAGAACGAGAGTAAACAATAATAGAGCTTGCTATTTCAAAAATATATTTGGATTATTTATAGGAATCACTGAAACCTTCAGAAGGTTAGAAAAACATTTGCTTTCAACAATGTACTCCCTAGGCAACTAACCCCCTCTCCAAGCATATTCAACACTATTTACCTTGAAAAAATGTTATACCTTCCTGTTATCTGCTTGCCATTAGGATATAACAGAAAACAAACCTACTGCATGTTTTAGCTCCTGCTAAGTCGCTTTAGTCGTGTCTGACTCTGTACAACCCCATAGATGACAGCCCACCAGGCTCCACCGTCCCTGGGATTCTCCAGGCAAGAACACTGGAGTGGGTTGCCATTTCCTTCTCCAATGCATAAAAGTGAAAAGTGAAAGTGAAATTGCTCAGTCGTGTCTGACTCTTCACAATCCCATGGACTGCAGCCTACCAGGCTCCTCCATCCATGGGATTTTCCACGCAAGAGTACTGGAGTGGGGTGCCATTGCCTTCCCTGATATTCTAGCCAACTACTCACAATTTTATTTGTAAAAGAAAATACAAATAAAAGTTGTAGCCTTGTTCACTTACTCAATATTTTCAGACATTTACCTAATATATGATTTAAAATAAGGGTTCTGAATAATATAATCTTTATGAAATTGCCTCAAAAGTGGTTAACTTAGGAAACCATATGTCTGATTAAGATGCATTAGAAATCTTAAGAAACAATAATGTTACAAGTGGGATGATCAGAATGATAGCTATTATAATAAAGACATTAGGAAAATGGTGTTAATAATCTCAGAACTTTAGCAGAACATTAAATTGCCTTTATATCAGAAGTAGCTATGATTATTTCTGAAAAGAAAGTATAAATAGCAAGCTCTTGCATGGGGAGCACCAACTCTTTCAGGCAGATAAGAAGGTATAGCCCTGAATCTCCTTCACACCCTTTGGAGAATTTGTTTGATATTTAGGAAGGCAGGATTAGACTCTGGCCTCTGCTTGTGCCTGGGCACCCAGCTCCTCCTTAACTGGTCAGGTAGCATTTCACTGTGTATAATAAATTGATCCAATCTTCACTTCTGGGATTGCTTAAGAGTTTCTTCAGAATTGCCAGGGCCCACACTATCTAGCTTCAAGTCATTTACTTAGAAGCTACAGGCTGCTTTGGGGCTGTCCAGAAAAATGAGGATAAATCAGGTTTCCTTTACTGCTTCACACGCCTCAGTCTCTTTATGTAGTGTCATACTGGGCACCCACTATGGAGTCGGTTTCTCAGCCTCTCAGTACAAAGTCAGGAAGGGGACAGGACATCTCATTCAGGTTCAAAAAGGAATATAGCTTTTCTATGCTCAAGGGCTGATTTGTAATTTAAATTATAAAGATGCCCAAAATTATTTATTTAATTATTTTGGGCTAAGTATACAGCTTCATGTACATGGAAGTATTGGGGTGATAACCAAACAAGATGGGCCATGTTGCTTTCCTATTTATTCCTGTTTCTCTTATAGACTGTGTAAAAACTCTGTTCATTTTACTTCACCAGTCCTTCATCATCTATTCATTTTTCAGGGTTCTGCAAACTGACTTTCTCATTCACCACTTTCTAATATGGTCATTTTGATTCTCAGTCTGTTGACCACTTTTCAGGTTATTCTCCTATTTCTGTTCTTGAATCACAGCCATGCCTTCCAATAGCTTTAATAAAATAATTTGTCCTCTTCCTTCCCCTTCAAGATCGAAACTGAGGAAAGCCTTGTCTGAGAAATTATTAACAGTTTAAGTAGTTATTGGTCATGGCTGCAAAGTTTTGTTTGGATATTGGAATAACCAAAAGAGCTACCCAGGTCTATTTCCAATTCTTAAAAAGGCTCAAATAAAAACAGTGTGTGGTGGGTGGGTGGGGTAGAAAGTGGGGGTGTGTATGTGCTTGTGGTGTGAGGTTGTGTATGCTCATGGTATTGGGGGGCATGTATTGTTTGGGGCAGTTGGTAGGGGAAGGATTTTAAAAATCACTATTTTTGTAATAAGAAATATTCATTTCATTGTGAGAAAGAATGCCTTGATAATTAAAAAGGCAGGTAAGAAAAAGTTTTATCTCATGGGATTGACAACTTGCTTCTAGAAAGTTATTGTTCATCTTTGAGAAGTGTGTGAATTTGTTCGTACAGTTGGAGGAGTAATTTGGAAGGTCTCCACTGGAGATAAGACTATGATGGAGGTCTTGTCCGTCATAAACTATTTCGCCTGGCTGGGAATGCCAAAGCCTCTCCCCACATCCTCCATCTCCTCAGCACCGAACCTTCCACCCACCTCCCAACCAAAGTTAAAATTATGCTTGATTCAAAAGACAAAATTCTCTAAGAATTAACTGGCGGGTGATCCAGGGATTAATTCACCCTGAATTTCTTAGGTGCGGGACTTGTACTGTTGGGAAAGCAGAGATGGTTCCTGAAAGAGAAATTAAAACGATGGAGTTTCCTAAAAAGCAGTTGGAATCTAGATGTCAAAGGATAGAAAGACGTCTTTCCAGAAAGGCTCAACCTAAAGATAAGGAAGCAGGATAAGATCTGGGCTCTTTAATGATCTGTGAAGGTTTTAATTCCTTGGCTGCTTGTCCTTCAGCTCTACATTTCTCCCCTTCCACCATATAATTAATGCTATGGACCACATGACATCTCAGAAAATTTCCATAAATCATTAAATCCTTGTTTTCATATTAAAAAAAATCAAGGAGTGGGTCTGAGCTGACATGGATGGAACAAGAACTGAATGAATTCACTGGCAGAAGATGAAGAGAGTCTGAGGTGACAGTGAGAATGTATGGTGCCCAGGAATTCACAGCAAACTTTGTGAGGTGCTGGACTTTCCACAAATCATGGGCTAGAGCTTGAACCTAACTTATTTATGGCCAAAAGACAGAGAGACTCTAGCAGATTTTTATTCTGTGCTGGGTAAACATTCCATACAGTTCTCTCAGTCTTGGCAAGGAGTACTGAGTATTATACCTAGAACATATCAATCATTTATTGAATTTCCTATTGAGATCACTTAAAATAATCTTATTACTGGATAAAGAACAGAATCTTTTTCCTGACACCTGAGGCTGTGACAGAATCTACTCTGAACACTGTGAAGCCTATGGTAACTAGTTGAGTGCTTGAACTCCAGGAAATGCTTAGTAAATGTTTACTGATGATTAATCCAAAATGTTCCAGAAGCTTTATAGGAGGTTACAAACAGATTGGGAAAATAAAAATCCATGAATCCCTCAAGAGAGAGACAATCTTACAAGAATATTCAAACTATTTTCTCTGAAGCAGTTTTAAAAGAACCATGAAAGGAAAATTCTAAATATCCTATCTTTATGATACAGGTTTACAAATACAATCAGAATGCCAAGTATTACTAGAGAAGGCTTGATTTTTTTGGTTTCACCTTCCCTTTTGCCCCTTTTTGTTATGAAAAATTTCAAACAACAGAAAGTTGAGAGAATAATGAGTGTTCATATGCCCATCATCTAAAGTCAACAGTTATTAATATTTTGCCATATTTGTTTGTCCTCTCTCTTGCTCTCTTATTTTCTCTTTCATTTGAGAGGGATTATCTGAAAGTAAATTTCATACATAAGTCTTTCCCTCAAATAATTCAGTTTTCACCTTCTAAGAATAAGCATATTTTCTTATGTAGCTATAATTTCACTATCACACTTAAAACATCACACTTAAAAATATAATTCTGTAATATCACCCAATATCCAATTCAAATTCAAATTTTCCCAATTGTCACTAAAGTGTCTGTTACAACTCTTTTTTAAAAACCAATATCCAATAAAGGGTCCCATATTGCCTTTGTTTGTTACGTCTAGAGTAGTCCCCTACCATTTTTTTCTTCCATTATATAAAGACCAGGCCAATTGCTTTGTAGAATGGCTTACAGTCTGGATTTCTCTGATTGTTTCCTTCTGGTTTGAGTTAATCTGTGCCTTTGTCCTCTGCAATTCCAGTGAACTAGAAGTTAGATCTAAGGCTTTGGTTATTTTTAAATTAAACAATCTTAAGCAAGAATACTCTGTAAGCAATACTGTTACTTCTTATTACTTCAAGTCAAAAGGCATATAATGTCAGCTAATCCCACTAGTAATAAAGTTAAATTTGATCTCTTGGTTAAGGTGATTCCCACAGGATTTCTCCATAGTAAAAGTAAGTTTTCCCACTTGCAATTAACAAGCAGTCTGTAGAATAATACCTTGCAACCTTACATTATTCTGTTAGCACTTCCCTACCCTCAACTTCCACATAAGGGCTTTAGCATTCACTAGTGATCTATCTTTGAATCAACTGTTTCACTAGGGATTACTCAGCACTTTTTACTGCAATTAGAGATACAAGTGATATCCTAGAGGAAGTGTAAAGAGGAAGCCAGACCATTAATAAAAATGTTTTTGTCTTGAACTCATTTTGAGAGTTGTTCCTACAGAACAGCATAGAATGGATAAACAATATGGTCCTACTCTATATGCTTTAACCTCTGAGCCACCAGGGAGTGGTATATCTATAGCACAGCGAACTATATCCATCTCCTGGATAAACCATATGGAAAAGAATATTAAACAAAGAACGTATGTGTGTGTAAAACTGAGTCACTTTGCTGTACACCAGGGTTTGGCACAATATTGTAAATCAGTTAAAATTCAATTTTAAAAACACCAAAAAACAAAACATTCACACACACACAGAAAGCAGATAGAGGAACTACATAGAGGAACATACTTGCTTCTGTGGGACAGACATTTGAAAAATTGTTCAAAGATTCAGGGAAGTTTGAAGAGGATAACTTTACAGTTTGTCATTATGACCACTCTGGTGGTCTTCATCAATTGTTGGTTACTTATTCTGTGGGAACCTGGAATAACTAGATAGCAAGTGTATTAGAATTGCCTACCAGAAACAAGAAATATAGGAGGGGAGAGTAAACACAGCATAAGTCTGAAATAATGTTGGTGATGGACAGGGAGGCCTGGCGTGCTAAGATCCATGGGGTCGCAAAGAATTGGACACGACTGAGCGACTGAACTGAAAAGTAACTTAGTAAGTTAGGAAGACAAAGAACATCTTCTAGAATGGAAAGAATTCGTTAATTTCCTCTAGTTCAGATCATTTTTTAACACCACCAAAATCAAGGATTGAATGAATTCAGAGGGATGGGAGTCTTTGAGGTGTGAAGCACAGCTCATCTGAAAACCTGAGTTTGTGAATTTGAGAGTTACCAACTGGTTTATAGTCAGTCTGTGATTTTTTGCAAGCTTGTTTTCTAGTTTTATGATTTAAGATAGAAATATGATGCTTTCTTTTATTTTCCTTTCCTTTGTCTGAATATAAAAATTGGGTATGCCATTAGCAGAAATTATACAAAGAAAAACAAGGATAACTCCTAATTATACCCTCCAGACATAATCTTTTCTAATACTTTGGTGTTTATCATTCAAGATATTTTTCTTTACATATATATAGTTTAAGAAAAAATGCAATTAGATTATTATACTGATTTTGTAATCTGCTTTTCCAGTTAATGTGTATGACGGACATTGTTCTGTGTCCTCTTTCTGTGTTATATTATCATTAATGATTACATTATATAGAGGTACAATAATTTATTAAATAATAATCTTTTGAAAGGCACAGGGCACTACTAGTTTTCACTGTTGGGAGCTGTATAGAAGTGATTTTTCTTATATTTCAGTTTTTGTGCACTGTCCTGTAATTTCTTCACACAAAATTCCAAGATGTAGAATTGCTAAGTGAAAAGACTTACATTTAAAATAACTACTTGAAATACATGTTTATTCTACTTATTGCTACATGTTTAGCTATCTAATTCTGTTTTGTCTAAATCTGACTATTTAATTTTATTTTGCCTAAGTTCAGTTTTTAGAACATTTTACATGTACAAACTTATCAGAAAGCTAGCTATGACATCACCTTCAATGGTCTGTTTGTTTAGTAAATATCTCTTCTAGTAATCAGAGGCACAGAATTTTTCTACAGACCTCAGGCTACCAGATGCTATATTACAACAAAAGTAAGTCTTACACCAAATTCTTTTACAAAGGTTAATTGGAAAGTAGACATAAATGTTATCATACATCATTTTATTGTAAATTCAAGGAAGCTTATACTTTCTGTCCTGAGAAACTCTGGAAAAGACTATAAATGGAAATTCTTTTTTTTTTTTTTTTTTTTTACATCATAGGCAGAATGCAGCAAAGGCAAAGACACCTAATTTTTGTGATGGTCAGGCAACAAGGTACTTCAGAAATGGGTACAAATGGGTGTCCAGATATGGAACACATTTCAGCAGGTTTTAACCTGTTGAGTTCCATATATCCTAATGGCTTGTTTAGGAAAGGATAGTGAAGTCCTTACTACCTTTCTAGGCAACACATTTTATACATCTGTCATTTGTGGTGACCTCAATGGGAAGGAAATCCAAAAATTATATATATATATATATATATATATCTGATGTTTACTTTGATGTACAGCAGAAAGTAACACAACATTGTAAAGCAACTACCTCCAAAAAAAATTAATGAAAAAATGCTGAAGTCCTCAAGGAGCCTAACATGTCTATTTTAACTCAAGTGTTATATGCACTTTGGCTTCTAAATTCATCTTTGTGAACTTAAGAGAATTCTTAGCTTTTACTAAGAATTTATGTAGGTTGTGGCCTGTGGGTATTTCTACCCCCTCTTTACAATGGAATGAATGCGTGTGTGTTTTAGATCCCTGGTTGGGGAACAGGAGGAACAGGCAGTATGTTAAAACACATTGATTCATCCATTCCGTACCAGCTGTCTGGGATACCTTACCTTTTTCAGTTCTGAGAGAAAACATTGATTGGCCCTCACCATTTCTAAGTCATGAAGGTACAGAATAGAAAATTTCCTGGGCAGACCAAGACTTCTGAAACCAAATTAAGATGTAATCAGAGTGGAAAGTCATCTACTTTTAAATGATACTCATCTGCTTGTATTAAGTCTCTCATTTCTAGATCTGACAACAGGCTAACCATATGTGTTTGAACTTGTCTACACTGAGGATTGTTTCCTATAATGTCTAGGTAATAGACCCAAACAGATAGAGTAGTTCTTTTGCTCTTCATGTACCTGCGAAAGGACACACTCTGAAAGTAAATTTCTCTCTAATTTTCTTTGTTTCCTGTTTCTATTTTGATTTTCTGATCCTGCTGTATTTGGCAGGTAGACACATTTTCTAGATGAGGCAGTGAGGAAGGCAGGAATCAGGACATGCTTTATGATGTTCTTTTCAGGTTGCTTTATGCAGCACCATATCTAAAGAACCCAGCCTTCCTGAATGTCCAGGCAGGTGGCTCCTTTATGAAGCCACTGAAATAGCTCGTCCCAAAATGGACAAGTGACAAGCTACCAACTGAGTAGATAAAAGCACTGTGCTTGGGGTTCTCTAAGGTCAGTCAGTTTGACTAAATGTACAAAGACGAGAACTACACTGACTTTGGGGCTGCTTTTAAAATGGGTCAATAAATAATCACCATTCAATCAGAACAGCAGTGAAGAGACTGGATGTATTCGAAGGCAGTTAAATGGAGGTGAAAGTAACTTTCTTTCCATTTAACTGAGCTGTTGTAAGGATCAAGCGAGAATCCAGATGAAAATGTTTCAGAAAATGTTGTCTAATTCCTATCTATTCTATCCATTCTATTTTTGATAATTCCAGCCAGAGAGAAGCTATAAATATTGCCTGAATTATTACCCTTTATAAAATTATTAAAAAAGAATTCCCCCTTTAAAATCAAATATAGGATGGGTAGTAAACTGCTGACCAACTGTGGTCTGTAGATGGATTTGGTCAGAGCAGACTTTTCATTTTAATGTACTTGTCATCAAAGTTAAAAAGTTAATGTTCCAATACAAATTTTGGATTTCTCTTCTTTATTGAGAAAGTGGGAGATTTGGAAGCAATGGTTTCTCATTCATGCATTCATTCAACAAATATGTATAGAGGTTCTACTACATATCAGGCATACTTCTAGGCATTAAGTAAATGATGGAGCAAAGTATGGCAAAAATCAGCTAAAAATAGCAGGTGCTGCTACTTCATATAAGTACATGCTCTTTAGTTTTATCACAGCCTCTACCACCCCCACTTTACATTCTGACCATCAGGAACACCATATTCATTTCTTATAACTGCCTGGTTCCTGTAAACATTTAATCTGTTTGAGATGCCTGTAATACACCTGCAGTTTGCATATCTTCATTCAAGTTCTAGAAAGAGATACTAATAAATCCAATTTATTCATTCTTAATAGTACATGAGGAATTAAGTTAGGAAGAAAATTGCTGTCTGTTATCAAATTCAACTCAAGCCTCTATTGAGTCTCTGATACATGTACATTCTTAGAGAGGGAAGTCTGGGAATTGAGCTTTGGAAGGAGGGGATTTTCCACAGTAGGATGCAAAGGACGCATGTGTCATTTCAGGGGACGATAGAAGAACTGGCATGTTTGAAGATGTTGAAGAGACCAGTCTGGCAGGAGCACAGGATAAGGGAGGGAACAGCATAGTTTCACAGCTCTTCACATGATCCAAAACATATTATTGTCACTCCAGAAAATTGGCAATCACAGGTAAATCTTCCAGAAAATATTGAAGGATAACAAAGAATCAAGTGGTTTTAAAATATTATGTTCTTATGATACCTAAATAAAAGAAAATGAGCACAGACTTGGATCATGTGTTTGTTACTATATTTGTAAAGCTTTGAAAGGGTGGAAAACAGGCAATTGAGGAGTTTTTAAGCATCTACATTTGGTCCCACAGAAGTTTCCACATACTTGGGCATGATTGAACCATTCAGATAACTATTCAGATAATACTCACATAGTATTCTAATATACTGTTTGATGAGTCATGATGATAAAAGTACTTATTAAGCCTTGGCTCCAGTCTAAGAAATATTTTTAACTTGTTCATGTGTCAAAAATAACTTTTGAAATTGTATTATTTTCATGACATTTTTGGAAAGGATGATAAGATGCCCAATTGTACATGCATGTAAACTATATATAAATGTGTTACAAAGAGAAGTGAGGATAGTAGTTAGGAAGTTAGAATGCCATTCTAACACCTGACATTTTGTAGTTCAGCAAAGAAAACTTTTGATGTCCTTAGGGGCCACGAAATCTCATCAACATGCAATTTGTTTATTTTATTTTAGTAAGTGCTGTGTAAATACCATGTGCCTAGTGCTAGATTAGGTACAGTGGAGATGGCATCTTAGAGAAATCACAGAACTTGTTACCAAGGAGTTCATGATTTTCAGGGGTCTAGTTTTCCAACATGGCATTTGCACAGGTTTAAGGAAAGGCTGAAAATCTCATTTTCTATTCTCTTCTCAGTCCCATGGTAAGGCAAGTTTTCATTATTGGGAGTGGATTGACTGCTAAACTAAATTAGCAATTATGATGGGTACAATTAACTGATAAAGAATTTATTATCACTTAAAGTACCTTAAGAATTAAATCTGATATTTATTTAACCTTACTCTGTACAGCACATTGGGCTGAAAGGGATACAAAGAAATAATGAAAGTCGCATTCAACACTTGGCTCATCTGTACCTGTCACTCCACAAGACACTTCATGGACATTATAATTTTTAAACTGTGACCCAGGTCTGTCAGGTTGCAAAGTCTATTTTCTTTCCTCTACAGTACGCTCTAGTGCTTGCCCTTAGCAAAGTTATAAATCCAGTGGCAGAGACAAGGCTACTACATGCACATAAAGCAGTAAGAGAATAAATAGAATTTAGTTCTGTGGCCTTGATTTTAATACCAAAACAAACAAACAAGCATCAACAACAAAAATAACACAACTGGTTTGGGCTAAGTGGCAGAATAGAAGTATAGGTCTCCATGTCTTTAGCGTCATGAAGGCCAGATTTGCCTTCACCCTTTCTTACAGTGTGACCTTGAACTCTGATCCTCAGTTTCTTCATCTGCCTCATGACATTAACATCTACTGCACTTGAGAATTAAAGCTACATGTAAAACACCTTGCCTAATGTTTGCCCCAAAGTAAAACCTCTGTGTTATTCAATTCAATGGGCATTTTCTGTCTCATGTTAAACAACCTTCACAATTTTTGACAGTATTACTGGTGCCAGCTCTCTTGAAACATCTTCATTCCTTGTGATCTGAGATTTCAGTCTTAATTTTTCCCCCTATCTCTGTGGATACTTCTTGATTTTTTTTCAGGACCCAGTGCTGGATCTTAGCCTGCCTCTTTGATCACTGTACCTTCTTCCTATAGACTCTCATGGACATACACACGTATATTCTGACAACTTCAAAGGTATTTCAGACTTCAAACTATCTTTTGAGTCCCAAACTGGATTATATAACTCCCTATTCAAAACCTCCACTGACTATCCACTTGACCAGTTTCCAAAGTGACTATGTCCACACCTGAACGTCCTATATCATACCAATTTCCCCAAGCAACTGATAAACCTACTCATATCATACTTCTAAATACTTCAGTGATTTTCATTGCTCTTAGAATAAAAATCTTACCTTTTCCTGCATAGCCACATTGTAATTTGCCTTGGGATTCTCCAGCTTCATTTCATGCCATTCTCCATCACATTCAATAATCTTCAGATAGACTATCCTTTGTTAAGATCTTCAACTACCCAAGCTCCTTCCTGAGTCAGATGTTTTGCACCTACTGTCTACCTCTTCGCCTGGTAAATTCTTTGTGAAATTTTAAGTTACAACTTAAACTTTTCAGAGAAACCTCCAAGAACTCCAGGCTATGCAGATTAAACTTGGTTCTTTTGCTACACGCTTTTATAGAATAATATGTTTCTCCTTCCTAGAACTTAGAGCATTCATTCTATGTATATATACGAGAAATCTCTTCCTCTTCTTACAAAGTCCCAATCCTATTGGATTAGGGCCCGCTCTTACGTCCTCATTTAATCTTGATTACTTTATCTTGACTTCCCTGGTGGCTCTGATGGTAAAAGTGACTGCCTACAATGCGGGAGACCTGGGTTTGATCCCTGGGTCTGGAAGATTCCCCTGGAGAGGGAAATGGCAACCCACTCAGTACTCTTGCCTGGAAAATCCCATTGGCGGAGGAACCTGGTAGGCTACAGTGCATGGGGTTGCAAAGAGTCCAACACAACTGAGCGACTTCATTTTCACTTTCTTTTTTTCACCCTTCAAAGACTTTATCTCCAGATATAATCAAACTGAGGGTTAGAACTTCAACATACTAATTGTAGGTGAAAACAACTCAGTTCATAACACAATGTTTCATAAATGAGATAAGACTTGAGATGGGCCAAAGTATGTATGTGGAGTGGGTTGCCATTTTATTTTCCAGGGGATCTTTCCTACCCAGGGATTGAACCCACATCTCCTACATTGGCAGGCAGATTCTTTACCACTGAGCCACCAGGAAAGCCCCTAAATTATGTGGGAGGAGAAGGCCATTGAAGTACATAGTATATATTCACAGATTTTAAAAGTCAAGGGCAAGTGCTGATTAGCGCAGGAGTCATTAGGAAGTAACTGCAGATTCTCCAGACATCAGCTATAGGCAGAACGGGTCATGTGGGTTCCAGCTATGATATTCACCCGTATATGAGGACTGAAAGCGAAAGCTTCACTAATGACAATGGAAATAGAAATTTTCAGAGAAAATTTTCCAGAAAAAGAAAACAAACTTACAATAGCTTGAGGGAAAAAATACATATATTTATGACTACGAGGCAAGAAGGTTTAAAAAAGCACTATAAGAATGAGGAGATGGTGAAGAAAAAAATTTTTAAATATGGTAGTGATCTCAAGGTAGAATGGGAAACAAACCAGCCACTTGACAACAAATTCATCACTGCTTGCCCAGGGGCAGAAATCTTTGACCACCGCAACAGCTGCAGGAGCTCTCTAATCTCTGGTAACTCCCCATCAATGAATTCCAGTGTTCAGGAGGCCATCATTTTTTCTGCCTTTGCCACTGGTTTTCATCTTCAAAATATATGTACAAGTGGCTCTCTCTTTGCCTTGGAATCCCAAATTATGAATCCTGGTTAGCTGGTGTGGTATATCAAAAAATATATTTGGTGTTTGTTTCTGATTCCTAGGACAGAGCACCTGAAACCTTTGAAACTTCCTTAGTGATAGGAGTGTCTTCTGTAATTCATAAGGAGCTTTGGAGCACATGCTAATGAGGTGACTAGTTGGGGTCCCTGGATAGGCCCAGGATGAGGCTGGTCACTGGAAAGACCAAGTGACTGGAGGGGTTCTCAGTCCCACCCACTGTCTCAAGGAAAGTAGGAGGGCAGAGAAGGCTGAATATTGAGCTCTAGAAAAACTCTAAAGCAAGAAGACTTGATGAGTTTCTGGGTTAGGGAATATGTGGAGGTTTCGGAAGGATGTACTTGCAGACATCCTTGGTGCCTCAGACAGTAAAGAATCCGCCTGCAATGCAGGGGACCTGGGCTTGACCCCTGGGTCGGGAAGATCCCGTAGAACAGGGAATGGCTACACACTCCAGCATCTTTGCTTGTAGAATTCTATGGACAGAGGACCCTGGAAAGCTACAGTCTGGACAAGACTGAGCGATTAACATTTTTCACTTCATTGCCAAACACAGCAAGGAAACTTCACATCTCCCACCCCTGCCATGCTTTGCCCTATGCGCATCTTCCATCTGGCTGCTTCTAGGTAGTTTACTTTTATAATAAATCAGGTCATGTAAGTAAATGTTTCCCTGAGTTCTCTGAGCCATTCTAGTACATTATTAAACCTGAGAAGGGAATTGTGCAAACTTGAATTTATAGCTGTTTTGTCTGAATTTGAAATTGACATCTGCAGTGGGGGCACTCTTGCAGGACTGAGCCCTTAATCTGAGGGATTTGATGCTATCTGCAGGTAGACAGCATCAGAATTAACTTTGTAGGACACCCAGTTGTTGTCTGCTGAGAACTAAAGAATTGCTTGATGTAGGAAAATCCCCACTCATCTGGTCTCAGAAGTCTTGAAAAAAGGGAAGAAAGATATAGTTTTCCCTTACCGGTGGAGTCAATACCAGAGAGCCTCATGTTCGGTGAATTTATCTCAGATTAAACATCTACAGTTACACTTCTCAACTATGTAAATGTATAACTGGTAGCATTTGGCATCCCCATCCTTGAGTTCCAAATTATCTTCAAATACTGGTGGATATTTGAATGCATCCTTAACCATTTTAAAAAACTTTCTCCTTATACATTTGAAAGTTAGGATATGTATTTATCATTTTTATTTTTAAATAACTTGATGCTGAAACAAAAAAATTTGGTACATATGTCAATACAGACTCTATCAGCATTGTGTAAGTATGGCAGCTGCTGCTGCTGCTGCTAAGTCACTTCAGTCGTGTCCGACTCTGTGCGACCCCAGAGATGGCAGCCCACCAGGCTCCATCGTCCCTGGGATTCTCCAGGCAAGAACACTGACGTGGGTTGCCATTTCCTTCTCCAATGCATGAAAGTGAAAAGTGAAAGTGAAGTCGCTCAGTCGTGTCCGACTCTTAGCGACCCCATGGACTGCAGCCTATCAGGCTCCTTTATTCATGGGATTTTCCAGGCAAGAGTACTGGAGTGGGGTGCCATTGCCTTCTTCTAACAAGTATGGCAGATCCAGCTATAAAGGAAAAAGAAGAGAAATCTCTCTTCACTTTGTTATTTAGAAACCATCAACTAAGCAAGGCTAGGCATGATTTTTCATGTGAGGGAGAAACCAGGGCAAGCAATCTTTGCTTTAGAAGATCTAGCTCTAGGTTTTGGCTTAAAAACAATGTCATTGTTGAATCTGAAGGGCAAATTTGCCACATGATAATCATAGGGATGTCATAAATTGCATTCTTTCCTTCTCCCCAAAGAGGTTATTATAGAACAAGGATTATTTTGAAAATGTCATCAGAGATGTGGAAAAAAATAATCTCCCCCTCTAGGTAGAAGATAATAAAAGACTAAGGGATCCTGGTGGATTTTCAGCTAACAGAGGGCACAACCTTGCTTTCAGTTAAAGCAAGAAAAAATGCGACAAGGTTATATTTCTTTTGTAGGAACCTGCTATTTTTATTTTATGGTTATTAAGCCTTTCCTTCATGCTCAAGCTCTTACAGAACATGCAAAAAAAAAAAAAAACAAGTTTTCAAAATGGGTTAAAAATCTTAGGAGAAAAAATTCTGCTCTCAATAAGGTTACCTCTGGAAAGAGAAAAAACAATTAAACACAGGCAGCATTACACACTTTGCAATGTTTTTATGGAGACTGAAGGCTTCGCTGGTGGCTCAGCTGGTAAAGAATCTGCTGCAATGCGGGAGATCCCTGTTCGATTCCTGGGTCGGGAAGATCCCCTGGAGAAGGGAATGGCTACTCACTCCAGTATTCTGGCCTGTAGAATTCCATGGACTGTATAGTCCCTGGGGTCACAAAGAGTCGGACATGACTGAGTGACTTTCACTATGGAGACTGCAAATGGGCAGGATGACTGGGCTTGGGGAAAACGTTTACTCATTTTTCTTTTTATCTATTCCTTTTATTCCATGGGACATTTCAAGGCAGCAAGATCAAGAGCCAGTCTAGAGGTAAAGGGATTTCCAAGAGAGGACAGATTAGTCTTTAGTTGTGAAAAATGGGAACATTTTCCACATATATGAAATAGGGTAAAAGAATAGATGGGGGAGAGTGTGCCTGTAAACTAGAAGTAGAAAAGTCCATTTAATTTAAAAAAGAAAATGACAAGTGCAAGAATAGTGAGTTCAGTTTCTCATTTTTTATGCGCATGTAGGTTTAGTTCTGCAAAGAAAAGGGATTAGAAACATCTGTTCTTGTAGTACATCCTAAGCTATAATTTTTGTCCCCATAAAATTCCATGTACCTTAAATGATGAGTGCTTAATAACTGGGCATATAGTTCTCATTGTGTAAGATCCTAGAGATGCTGAAGCTTGAAAGTGAAAACTAGTTGTTTATATTAGACGAAAATATTCAGTGGTGAAGACTGAGAAGATTTGAAGATCCAGAAATGAATCTATTCAAGATCTATTCAAGACTAAATTTTATTCCCATAGCTATGAAGCAAAAGCTTTAATTTTTTTCCCCTGTGCGGAAAGCCTACTTTAGAACTAGTTTCTAGGGCTATTAGAAACACAAGCCCCAATCACGGCATTAGCTAATTTCATACACTTGCCAACTTGTCTACAATACAGATGGGAACCGATGTGGCAATGTTGCCCTGTGCCCTACTGACAATCTTCTCACATAAAGTAGAGATCACCCTATTGGGTGGAAATGTGACTGGTCAGTGATCTCAAAATAAAATGCTGCTGTAGACAACAGCACTTTCAGGCACACTTTTTCCACTTAGGACCTGCGAACAGAGTGGAGGTCAAGTAGAGTTGAAAAGGTCAAGTGGCTCTCAGACAGAAGTCACTGCTTTTGTTCTTTCAAATGGTGTCAGAGTCACTGCTCCAGAACAGCAGAAATAATGAGCATATGTACTTGGCCTGAACCCTCCATGTTATACTAACTATAGATCACATGCAAGGCTACCCAGTTGACTCTAAAAGTATCATTCAAGTTGAACTTGAGTTTCCCTGGCTCTATGGCACTTCCTAGTGTATAAGTTACAGGGTCTTGAAAGCTGCAGGCTATTAAGTCACTGAAGTGAATGGCTAACAACAAGGCCTATTGCCCTGCAGATTCAGATATACTGCAGGTCAAATAATGACTGGCAATTTGATCTCTGGTTCCTCTGCCTTTTCTAAAACCAGGTTGAATATCTGAAGTTCACAGTTCACGTATTGTTGAAGCCTGGCTTGGAGAATTTTGAGCATTACTTTACTAGCGTGTGAGATGAATGCAATTGTCATTGCACTCATAAGAATATTTTAATTCTTCACTTGAACCAAGTGAATATTGAAGTCTAAAATCAACAGTCAGCTTTCTGGGATGTAGGGGACATATTTTCCAAATGCTATTTTAGCCTTTGAGTGCCCAAAATTTTACATGTCACAATCCATTTTGAGGGCTTCCCTGGTGGCTCAGTGGTAAAGAATCTGCCTGCCAATGTAGAAGATGTGAGTTCAATCCCTGGATTGGGAAGAGCTCCTGGAGAAGGAAAATGGTAACCCTCTCCAATATTCTTGCTTGGGAAATCTGACAGGGAAGCCTGGAAGAATACAGTCCACGGAATCACAAAATAATCAGACATGACTTAGCCACTAAACAACAACAACAATAATACATTTTGCAGTATATAGATAGAAGTGGTATTCATAAACGCAAGACAGTGTGAATGTTGATGTTGTTGATAATGACGGTTGTGGTGGTGGGAGTGATGTTGATGACAAAGATGATAATGATAAAAATCTCTTACATTTGACTGTTTTCCAAAGCTCTTATATTGTCCAGGGCAACACTTATAAAAGTGATTATACAAGTTCCATGCTGCTGCTGCTGCTAAGTTGTGTCAGTCGTGTCCGACTCTGTGCGATCCCATAGATGCCGGTGTACCAGGCTCTGCCGTCCCTGGGATTCTCCAGGCAAGAACACTGGAGTGGGTTGCCATTTCCTTCTCCAATGAATGAAAGTGAAAAGTGAAAGTGAAGCCGCTTAGTTGTGTCCGACTCTTAGCGACCCCATGGACTGCAGCCTACCAGGCTCCTCTGTCCATGGGATTTTCCAGGCAAGAGTACTGGAGTGGGGTGCCATTGCTTTCTCCGATACAAGTTCCATGGAGCCTACAAAATTTGGGAATTGAGGGGTTAGTAATTTCTCTTCTGTGCTATATTTTCTAGATGTTTAATATTCCAAGAAATTCTTCTTTTGTAGACTTTTAGGAGGTAGATGACATATACAGAATTTCATATGGGAATATTTCATTCCCTTACCCTAAAACATCCCTTACCCTAAAATCCTAAAAGTAGAATATTAAAAATATTAAGTGTCTGGGGGAATATATTTTATGATGCTGTCAACTGATGTATGGACATACAGAACCACAGTGCTGGAGGTGACCACGGTTACATGCCATCCAGTTCCATATCTTCATTAAGCGGATAGGGCTTTGAAGATCAGAGAAGTTACTTGACAATTTTAGGGCTTCCATACCAAATTAGAGGTAGGGAAGAAATTATAGTCCAAGCTTTCAAACCCTAGGGTCTTTCTTTTTATTACATCTTCTAAGATGGAAGACTAGCCCCAGGCTTCCTTTATCTTTGCCCAGTCTCTAAGTTAACCTTGCCACACTTTCACTTATCACCTATTCTTAAACTTTTTTATACCTTTAATTTCTTGGTTCAGGAATTCAAAAGTTATCTCCATGACCTCCAGGCTCTCTGCTGAAAGGACCTCTCCATGAATCATTTATCTTTATATGGATTCTGTAATATGGTTTTTATCTGTTTAACCAATGAGGAAAACAATATCCAGACAGTAAGATTTGTTCAAGGTCACGCAGCAGTTAGTGATATGAAGAACCAGGCCAGGATACTGTCTGATGGCTAATCCCCTTTTCCCACATTTTTATTTATTTATTATTTTACAGAATAAGGGCTATTACCTTGAGTTTAAGTGCCAATAATTGTCTTATCTAAGTCAGTTAGTTATGTCATTTAATCTTCTCATTGGCAAATAAATAAATTCAGGATAATTATATCATTTTCAAGGTCACAGTGTTAGCAAGCAGCTATCCAGGATTTGAACCCAAATCTAATTTCAGTGTACTGCTCCATTGACCATACTCTGCTGACTTTAATTTTTAACTTGAAAATAGAAAAAAACAAAAATCATAATAAATTTTGACAGAGACAGTCTACAGTCACAAAACAACTTTTAATATCAATGAAATCAACAGTCTTTTGTAACTAGGCAGCATAGATGTCTCTATTAAGGTCTGGAAAATTAGGTTCCTCTCCAAATTTTACTCTTTATTGGCTTCAAAATCTTAAGCAAATCACTCTGAATTGCAGTTTCCTGGCCTTTAACAGATAAAAATTGATGTATACTAATTTGTAGTACAGTTCTGAGATTAAGATCTGGAGAGTCAGAGATGATTGTAAATTGAAAGACCCTACTCACTGAGAGAGGAGACCTACAAGCATTCTTAGAACCTTCTGGCCAAGGTAAAAATGAATATTAGACAAAAAGATTTGCTTGCTGGGTACATCTCTGAGGTAGACAATGATAACAGCACTTTATGGATAATTTAGAAATGCCTGTAAACTATAAAGCACAATATAAACGTGATAAACATAACTAGAAAGTGAGTAAAATCATGTTTACCAAGTTTGTAATTTAAGAGGAAACAGATTTTGAAGGAAAGAAAACTTATTTATATTTTGTGGCTTGTTTTTGACACAGTAATTATTTTTGTGACTTGATGGAGTTGAAACTGAAAGCCTCATAAGTGAGGCATCAGATAAACTGGTATGAAGCAACCACTTTACAATATTTAGAGCACTCCTGGGAGTTTTGAAACTGTTTATATGCCATTTTAAAAGAGAGGATTATGCAAAATGAGAGAAGAGATCACTTTTACAACTTCACTCATATTATGGGGGGCTTTAACTTGATATTCATAGATTGGTATTTTAATGAGTTACATAAAGTCTCTCCCTTAATGTTTATGACATATGTTTGTTTCTGTAAGTTGCATTTCTGGGAACATAAATGCCTAAACACTTCTAATACTCTAAAAGCCACACAGGTGAAAAAGAAAAGAAATGCAAGCAGGTTGGATCAGCTGACATAAAAAACAAAGCTTGCGCATGTACAAAACTGAAGAATTAAAACTGGTACCTCAGTATAAATAAATATGATGTAGAAATAAATTTCTGTTGCACAAAAGTAGTTTCTTTAAACATATTGGAAAATGTCTAGCTAGTCTTTGCACCATTCAACCTAAAAATAGGGAAGGAAAGGGAGATAGAGAAGAGAGCTTCTGGCAAAATGAAAAATTACCTTTATTAGAGTGGCACCTACTTCAGCTGTATTGTAGCTAAGTTTTGTCTGAACTGGTGTTGTAAATCCTGATTTCCAAAGATTTATAGTGTGATTATAAAAAAGGTTGATATAAACCCTTCAAATGTCCAGCCCTTAAGATTTAAGTTGATTCATCAATGTACAGGGACTGATATATAAAAATTTAACAGTGGGCTTATCAAATATCAGAAGTATTTTAAAGTATTGACATATTTCTAAATATTAGATACCACATAAATCTATATGACAGCTCTATGACATAATTTCTATTTGCATCCAAATCCACATCCAATATTTAAATTGAGTCTCAGAGTAGTTCAGTGATTATTCCAAGGTCATACAACTAATAAATGGCAAAGCCAGGATGCAAACCTAGAGAGGTTAATTCTGAGCTCCAATTGTTTAATTGTGTAGAAGTTAGTTCCTATCACCATATCTAAAACAACACAGAGCATCTTCATTTGTTTTTATGGAAATAATTGTTGTAAAGTTCTCAGGACAAAAAAAAAATAGATTTAAATTCATTTATCTAGGGAATAGGGACAGCATATTAAAAAGCAGAGACATTATTTGCTGACAAAGGTCCATCTAGTCAAAGCTATGGGGTTTCCAGCAGTCATGTATGGATGTGAGAGTTGGACTATAAAGAAAGCTGAGCACTGAAGAACTGATGCTTTTGAACTGTGGTGTTGGAGAAGACTCTTGAGAGTCCCTTGGACACCAAGGAGATCAAACCAGTCAGTCCTAAGGAAATCAGTCCTGAATATTCATTGGAAGGACTGATGCTGAAGCTGAAACTCCAATACTTTGGCCACCTGATGCAAAGAACTGACTCATTTGAAAAGACATCAATGCTGGGAAAGATTGAAAGTGGGAAGAGAAGGAGACAACAGAGGATGAGATGGTTGGATGGCATCACTGACTCAATGGACATGAGTTTGAGTAAGCTCTGGGAGTTGGTAATGGACAGGGTGGGCTGGAGTGCTGCAGTCATTGGGTCTCAGAGTTGGACATGACTGAGCCACTGAATTGAACTGAGGGCTTCCCTTGTAGCTCAGCTGGTAAAGAATCCACCTGCAATGTGGGAGACCTGGGTTCAATTTCTGGGTTGGAAAGATTCCCTGCAGAAGGGAACAGCCACCCATTCCAGTACTCTGGCCTGGTCGGACTCAAATGAGCAACTATCACTTTCAAATTTTCAAAGTAAGGGATGTGCAAATTATAAGAAAGTACCACAAAGTTTTAAACAACTTTTTACTGACACTTTACCCTAATAAATACTACTTCTGCTGCTGCTGCTAAGTCGCTTCAGTCATGTCCGACTCTGTGCGACCCCATAGACGGCAGTCCACCAGGCTCCGCCATCCCTGGGATTCTCCAGGCAAGAACACTGGAGTGGGTTGCCATTTTCTTCTCCAATGCATGAAAGTGAAGAGTGAAAGTGAAGTCGCTCAGTCATGTCGACTCCTAGCGACCCCCTGGACTGCAGCCCACCAGGCTCCTCCGTCCATGGGATTTTCTAGGCAAGAGTACTGGAGTGGGTTGCCATATAAATACTAGACAAGAATATATCTGAATTAAATAATAAAGAATATGTCTCATAAAACTTTGTTATTCTGGAAATAAAGCATATCTTTTGTGCACTGCTTTCACTTTACCATTTTTCTTCAGAAATCTTAGGAAGTCAAAATCTCTATATGTTATCACTTGATATTTTTGAAGATCAATTTTTTGAAAGTGTATGAAATTAATACCGTAATTTACTTGCATATGAAAATGTGTCTTTTGGAGCTTTATAAAGTGTTGATAAGCAGATGCCCTTAAGATTACCACCTTCAAATAAAAAAAATTCAAAGCACTTGCACATGGTATAGAACATAAAAAAAGCAAATGTTATCTGGTATGAGGGGTAGAATAATTTCTATTTTGATTTTTCTCATCTTCCTTTCCTTACTAATGTATCTGTTCTATGATAATGTTAATATCCCTTGAAAGTGAAAAATCAAAAGCTATAGAGAATACTCTGTACACATATAGTTTTATATATACATATTCTATAGAGATAGCACATTTGCTTATATTTATCCATAAAGATTTGTGGTTTGTATCAAGTTGTTTTGAGGATCAACTAAAAAAGAAAAAAGCCAAGTCATTAATTTATTTGGTTACTGTCTGAAAGTGAAGTCGCTCAGTCATGTCTGACTCTTTGCTACCCCATGGACTGTAGCCCACCAGGCTCCTCCGTCCATGGGATTCTCCAGGCAAGAATACTGGAGTGGGTTGCCATTTCCTTCTCCAGGGGATCTTCCTGACCCAGGGATAGAACCCAGGTCTCCTGCATTGCAGGCAGATGCTTTAACCTCTGAGCCACCAGGGAAGCCCTTTAATAGAGAAGCAGGAGTAATAAGTGACATTTTAGAATGACTTTTCAATACAACTGGAGATATACTGTACATTCTGTATCCAACCTGGACAGTTAATCAGTGTCCTGAATCTATCGAACAGTGAGCAGAACAGAGTGAATTTAGCAAATATTGAAACTTGTGCCTAGTCACTTGGTTGTGTCTGACTCCTTGCGGCCCCATGGGCTGGGGGACCTGCCAGGCTTCTCTGTCTGGGCAAGAATACTGGAGTGGGTTGCCATGCCCTCCTCCAGGAAACCTTTCCAACCCAGAGATCGAACCCAGGTCTCCTGCATTGCAGGTGGATTCTTTACCACCTGAGCCACCAATAGCACTGAATTAAAAAGAAGAGACAAATAGGAATTTCACTGATCACTTCAATATAATAACAATATTGACACTGACTATTCCTATATTTACTTTAATGACTGTATCCATGAAGTTCAAACTCTTTATTTTGGGAATTGGTTCTTATACTCATAACAGCTTTCTGAAGTATAGGGAGTTTTTTTAAGAAAATTATACATATGGCAATGGAGTAAGAGAAAGTTTAAATTAATATCTATCTATATATCTATTTCAATATCCAGTTGGCTTTATTTTTCAGCTGGATAGTTTGATCTTGTTACGTTCCTACATATAAACCACCTACCTATACATTAAGACTCAGTTCTTATACCTCATGCATACATCTTTCTAAATAGTTAGAGATTATTCTAATTCATTATCTAATGCTGACTGCCTATATGTTAATTTGGCAAATATTCAGATATTAGTTTGTGACCTTTCTTTAGTCATTCTATTAAACCACTGTTGATCTTACATCTTAGCTTCTCACCTACATAATAATCATCTTGCTAGCTTGGTTTTTCTCTTAGGCTGAAAATTGGTAGTTCCAGGACTAGGTTCACTGGTATATCCAACAATACATGCATTTAGTTTGGTCTAATACATTTTATAATTAGACTAAATATAAAAAGAATTTGACCTTTTCCTTATGACATGTTTTCCTTATAAGTTTATGAGTAAGTTCATGTGTTCATTTATTCATATTTTATTTTTAATAATGTAACAGCACTCAGAAACCGTCTATTCAATCCATAAGACAGGATTTTAATTACATGTATCTAATAATGTATTCCTTTCCTTTCTCCAGCAAATGCAATTACCATTCTATATCACTTGTATTCATCATTCTCCTTTTTCTAGAGTTTTATTGCATTTGTATAATATCCACTAAAAGTATATTTTTATAACTTTAACTCTACAAAAAGTTAAAAAGGCAATATAAAATATTTTGGAATTTTATTTTATATTTAACATATTGCTAAGCTTCATCTATATTATGTATCTTCCTGTAGTTCATTTGCTTTGATCATAGTGGGTTTAAAAACACATGAAATAATTTTCCATATTTAAGGATTGGGAGATGAGAGTTTCCATAAAAACTCAAAACTTCAGCTTCTCTGAAGCAATCGTATGAGCTGGAGATACTTGTTCTGCATTTTTATATGTGACTTATCAGAGCTTAGAAGCAGCTACTGCTTTCCCTGGGGACTGACATACCCCGGCCCACTTCACTACCTTACCTGGCCACGTTGTGGAATATGAGTTTGTACTTCCCCTCTTAAACTGGCCTTTAGTAATTAACAGAAGTAATAGTTGATAGTTAAGAAAATCACAGAATCTTAGATTTTTAAAAAGCGTTTTTAAAAAAAGATGATAATTTAAAAAAATGATCTACTCCAGCTGATTCATGAGGAGACAGTTACTGCTGCCCAGTGTCAGGTGGTACCCAAGCATGTATAAGAAGGACTAACAATAAATATTTCTCAGCACTTGCCTTGGGTCTTTCTGAATGTGACATTTAAGAAGCAGCAGTAACTATTTACCAAAAGTCAGAAAAGGATTATCCTCTGGAATAATACATTTCCTTGATCAGTGCTTTAAATTTGTCTACCCCATCAACATTTTACCCTGGATCTCCCGAGAGTCAAAGAAAATGTTCTAAGGTTCTGTGTTTATATAGTCAAGATACATTGACAAATTGAGGCATTCATCCAATAATTTAAGCAAAGAGCCATTACATTAGGAAAATAATATTGTTGACTAGGATCCTTGGTCAAACTGACATGTTTTGCCAGTCTACATCAAGCATTCTCTGTTATTCATTTGTTCATACACTGAACTATTCTTTGAGAACTTACTATGTGCTAGGCATTGTCCTTGTAGTTAATGTCATAACAGCTCTCTTTTGATAATATTCATTCATTGCTACAATGTATTTTAAAAAAAAACTTGAAAAGTGAATTAGTAAAAAATTAAAAAACATTTGTTTTCCATTGATTTCAGGTTTTTAAACTTTTCTTATGGATGTTAGATCCAAACAAGAAGAATTATATCTAACCTTACCTGAAAAAATAATTACAAGGAAATAAATATCCCTTTAAAATATCTACATAGAAATAAAACTCATCTACAGCAATAATGCAAACAGCCACACTGAATGCTATGATTAGTTTATTAGGAAGGCAGAGATATGGAAAAGAATGCGCAAATCTACAGGGAAATGTGGCACAGTGCCTGATAGAAAAGAGAATTCAATAACTGCCAATCAGGGAAGTGTTCGCTGAGAAGAAGCCATCTAAGTGAACATCGGTAGTTTCAGGCTTTAACAAGTCTGGGGAAGCATGCACTGGTGGAATGCATACTTCTAAAAATGATAAATTAAGTGTATACCACTCTGAAAACTGGAAAAGGTAGAACACTTCATATAATTCTGTGAAGGCAATGTTTTAGTTATTTTTGCAGTTATTTAGCATGTCTTTAATTCACAAAAAGGCCTTTGCCTTTTCAGTCGGCCAAGTGAGAAATGGTTCAGGAACTTATGGCCAGCTTATGATTTTTACTTCAGACACGAATGCTACAGCATCAGCAGACAGGATTCCACATCTAAATTTCAAAGAATGTTTTCCTAGAGAGTAACATCGAATGTAACCCTGAAAGGAATCTTTAGATGCTTAAAATATCATCACGTCTTTGCTTATCATAAATATTCCAATAAGGTACAACACGTTAATGGCTAATACTCTTTTCCACGCTGGATAAAAATTGAACTGAGCCCAAATAAAGAGGGATAAAGAAACATTTTTAATATGTTACTTTCTTTCAAAAGTCATAGGTCAGCAATAAAGAAAAATACTCTCAAAGGAAAAGAAAGAACTTTTGACAGTATGGGTCAAATAAAATGTTTATGAAAATTAAGTGGGTTATTAAAACATGCATGGTCAAATAAGAGGAAGGAGTCCTTGTAAGTTAGGCATAGAGAAGAAAAATTGAGGAGCAACTCCAAAAAAGCCATATGTCTATTCAACAGAACATAACAATGACTTCAAAGCTAGTTAAATCCAAATTAGAAAGTGATGAACAAGAAATAATGCCTACTCAAAAGGGGACTGCAGATAGACATAGGGGAAAAATACTTTTAAAACTTTAGATAAAGGAGCTTATCATTTACAAGTTCCCCCAGAAGGACAAATCACCCCCAAAGTACAATAATGTTAGCTTAAATTATTAGAAGACATCTGTTTTATATTTTAATTGTTTTTCATTTCTTTTTCCAAATAAGTCAATTAATTCTAAATGCTTAGGAAGAATAAGACAATTCAGTGTAAAGGTTACTTAAAATACTCAGTATGCAACTGTACACACATGTCTATTAAAAATTTACAGAGACTTTTTTTTCTATAAACATATTACACTTATAAAATACACAGATGCACTCAATATTAAAGATATGGCTTACACTTTAGTATGCAGAAGTATAATATGATATCACTTGTATTAATTTCCAGAGATTTAGACTGAGTGAAAATGCAAATCCCCAATCTTACTTACAAAATTACACTTATACAGTGTTCTGGAAATGACAGAATTATAGAAATGAAAACCAGATTAGTGGCTGCCAAGGATTAAAGATGGGGTGAAGCTGGAGGAAGGTAGGTGTGGCTCCAAAAAGAAACAGAAGAGGTCATTGTGGTGATGCTGTTATTGTCTATCTTGCCTGTACCAATATCAATATCTTGCTTGAGACACTCTACTATAGTTTTGTAAAATATTATCATTGTGGGAAACTGGGTAAAGGTAACATGGGACCTCTGTATTATTTCTTACAACTATATCTACAATTATCTCAAATAAAATGTTTTGTTAAAAAGTATGATGTATCAGAAATCCATGGCTATTAGTTGCTATGAATAAGTGAAATGAAGTAAAATAATTCCAAAAGGATGATAAAAGACAAGAAGAGACTATTTTTTGAGGAATCCTGAGTATGGATGTATGATAAATTTTATAACCTAGATGTCCATCAGCAGATGAATGGATAAGAAAGCTGCGGTACATATACACAATGGAGTATTACTCAGCCGTTAAAAAGAATACATTTGAATCAGTTCTGATGAGATGGATGAAACTGGAACCGATTACACAGAGTGAAGTAAGTCAGAAAGAAAAACACCAATACAGTATACTAACACATATATATGGAATTTAGAAAGATGGCAATGACGACCCTGTATGCAAGACAGCAAAAAAGACACAGATGTGTATAATGGACTTTTGGACTCAGAGGGAGAGGAAGAGGGTGGGATGATTTGGGAGAATGGCATTGCAACATGTATACTATCATGTAAGAATCGAATCGCCAGTCTATGTCTGATGCAGGATACAGCATGCTTGGGGCTGGTGCACGGTGATGACCCAGAGGGATGTTATGGGGAGGGAGGTGGGAGGGGGGTTCATGCTTGGGAACGCATGTACACTCGTGGTGGATTCATGTCAATGTATGGCAAAACCAATATAGTATTGTAAAGTAAAATAAAAATAAAAATTTAAAAATGATTTTAAAAAATTTATAATTTATTTCTAGACCCAGGTATATTGAGGGATGAAATCAGATAGAAAAATTTTAGCTTCAGGGTATACTAGAAAAATCTAAGCACTTGAATTTTTGAGAAAATATTATATACATGGAATAATGCTAAGTTCTCAAAGAAGTAGGCATATATCAAAGAATGCCTTAAGTTCAAAAAGTAAACAATGTCTTACAAACTTTAAGTTAGGACTAGATTCTAACATCAGTTCAAATCCTTTCTCCATGACTCTGGTAGTGAGATTTTGGTCACGTGATTTAACCTTTTGAACTTCATTTTATTCATCTGTGAAAGAGGACTAATGATTCCTTCCAAGGACTGAGTATGATATCTTTTGTAAAGATCTTATCAGTTGGTCAGGTGCAGTATGGATATCCAACCAATAGCAGTTATTGCACTGTTTTCAGGGGTTCAAGAATCTGAGGCAAAGACTGAGCCTCCACTTTCTTGAGCAGTTTACCCATGTGACCCAGCACACACTTTATGGCTGTGGAGTATTGTAGCCATTCATACAATAGCTCCAAAGCTTATGTCACTGATGACATACATTTCCAAGGGCCCCTAAGTGTCCTCTGTACTATTATTTTCTAATGGAGAAATGGCAGGAATTCACTAGCTAAAATTTAAAAGGTGGAAATATATTTTTAAGAGTTGTACATATCCAATAAAGAAAATAATTCTCTCAATATGAAGATACTTGCCCAGAATGAAAACAATCTGGCAACACAGTTAAGTTGACAGCAAAACCCTTTGATCTAGTCAGTCTGGAAACTCAGTCAGTTTCAATTCCTTTCCGTTTAGCACCTTCCACATCCAGTGACATGTTAACTCATGAATTAAACTTTCCAATCTCCCTCTTACTGATTCTTCTTCTTTTATTCCACCTTATGTGCCAAGACACAAGTATATATTATTTTTCACCTATATCTATAAGGGATCAAACCAGTCAATCCTAAAGGAAATCAACCGTGAATATTCATTGGAAGGACTGATGCTGAAGCTGAAGCGCCAATACTTTGGACACTTGATGTGAAGAGTCACCTCATTGGAAAAGACCCAGATCCTGGGAAAGATTGAGGACAGGAGGTGAAGGGAATGACAGAGGATGAGATGGTTTTATGGCATAACTGACTCAATGAACATGAGTTTGAGCAAACTCCAGGAAATGGTGAAGGACAGGGAAGCCTGGCATGCTGCAGGTCACAGCCTGTGACCCTGTCCATGGGGTCACAGAGTTGGACACGACTGAGCAATTGAATAACAAATACGTATGCAAAAGCCTCCTCAATGAATCCTCACTTTTTTGCTGCTAGGTATAATCTGAGAACACAATTATGCTGCATATTCTTACCAACGGTCTTTCCAGGTGGCTCAGTGATAAAGAATCCACTTGCCAGTTCAGGAGAGGCAGGTTCAATCCCTGAGTCAGGAAGATCCCCTGGAGGAGGAAATGGCAACCCACTCCAGTATTCTTGCCTGGAAAATGCTATGGACAGAGGAGACTGGGCAGCTACAGTCCATGGGGTTGCAGAGTTGCACACGACTGAGTGACTGAACACAAACACACACATTCTTTCCAACAATTACCACAAGCCATATCCTGAAAACTCATAATGTCATATAATGTCCTGATCAGAAGAAATCTTTGGCTGCAGCATAATGTTTGAACTCCTCAGTCATGATACTTTATATCCTCTGTAATCTGACCCCAATTTCATGCCAACCATCTCAACGAAGTCTATGATCCTGCCAAAAGAAACCAACATTAACCCTGCTGACTTGCAGGACTTCATGAATATGAGCGTTTCTCCACTTCGTCACTTACAAAACTCCTACTATCTGAAGCCTGGCGTGCTGCAGTCCCTGGGATGGCAAAGAGTTGGACACGACTGAGGGGCTGAACAATAACAACCTCTGCAAGTGTATATGTGCTCAGTTCATTCAACTCTTTGTGACCCCATAGACTATAGCCTTCCGGACTAGCAAGAATACTGGAGTGAGTTGCCATTTCCTACTCCAGGGAATCTCTCTGACCCAGGGATCAAACCCAGATTTCTTGCATCTCCTGCTTTGACAGGTGGATTCTTTACCAATGCACCACCAGGGAAGCCTACTCATCTGCAAGACTCAACTCAAATCCTACTTCCTCCCTGAAACTTTTAACTTCTGAGCAAGAACAAAGTAAACAAACAAACAAACAAACCAAAAAACCTCAACTTTTTCTGTACCACTACATCTCATCAAATATATATTTACTATATGTTTTTCATATTTATTTAAACTATATTTAATGTTAATATATATAACTTTGATTATGTGATATTGTATTTTACATTTTAAAAATAATTTTTTGTTGTTGTTGTTCAGTTGCTCAGTCATGTCTGACTCCTTGCAACCCCGTGGACTGCAGCATGCCAGGCATCCCTGTCCTTCACCATCTCTTGGAGACTGCTCAAACGCATGTCCATGGATTCGATGATGCCATGCAACCATCCATGTATTTTACAGCAAAAATAAATGCTATAAATAAATATGCAAAGACTGAATGTATGCCTAGTAAGACTATCTTTGAATATCCAGTGTGCTATGCTCCTTGGTATTCATCACATGTAAAACAGTGAGTTCAACAGATGGTTTTTTAGTAAATGAAGGAATGACTGCATATATCTGTATCCCTGGATGAATATACCCCAGCACACCATATCCTACAAGTACTCAGTAAAAGCTTTTGAGTCAAATAGTTCTAGTGAAATATTATTATAATATTTCTAAAGCTCACACATTCAATTTAAGTGAAGCATTACTATAATATTTTTGAAGCTCAAACAGCCAAGCCATACAACATGGATAGACGGAAATGAACACCTGCAGAAGAAATAAGGAAATAACAATAGCTTAAGAAAAGATGGTTTGTAATGCTGAAAGACGAAATAAGAAGCCATTGTGAAAGGCTGAGAAATGGGAAATTGTATTAAATATATAAGTAAACGAAAAATAAAGTGAAGTATCATAATTTATGAGATGAAACAGCCAGGCCTTTTTATTTTTCTGCCTTTACACCAAAACTAAGCTAGGAAATATTACCAATAACCAATATATAGAAAAAGGAAATGATAAATATGTTTTGTGAAGTTCATAATGTTAGGTATCACGGAGAAATGAAAGAAAAAAGAAAGATGTTGTTATGCTCTAGCTATTTCCCCGCAAATCTTAAAACATATGTCTAGAAACTTTATACATAAATGCACAGCTATGTCACATAGTACAAACTACACTAAGAATATAGCTGGTGAGGGATTTCGGTGTGATTCTCATAGGTGATAATATTTTTATGTTATATGCAGCAGTTCACCATAACACTAACACACCAGAACATAACAAAAGGCCTCAGATTAAAAAGCATATCTCTTTTGCAAAATGCTGATGGATTGATATTATTTTATTTTTATAATATTAAATAGTATATTTTATATGTGCCCATTCTTCAGAACACTTATCAGCCAATAAAAACCCATTCTCCTTGCATTGTGTTTAAAATAAAATCTACTCCAGTTCTAGAAATTTACATGAGAACATTCTCTGACTATCTGAGATGGTCTTTCCCAACAGAGAATTTTTAACTGGAGGAAAAGGTGATATTTGGATAAGCAAAAATGAGCCTTTATCTATACAAGTAACTACTTTGAAATATTTTTTTAAGGATTTTTGAAATGCTAACAATGATTATTGGTACTGTTTATAATATTCCCTTTCCAGTCCAAAATTTTTGGAGGAAATTGCTTTTTATCTCTAATCAGTTTTATACTTAATCAAAACCTTCCTTGAAATGTTTCAACAAATGTGACACACCAGGAAGCTCCATGTAACAAAATGAAATGTTACTATGACTAACTTCTAATGCAAAGAAACCCAAATGTCAAAACAATGTGGAAGTTGTAAGAACAACTGCAAGCTGAGAAAAAGATTTACAGTTCCTCCTGGTCCCCCACTTATTTTATAGCTGCCATATGAGATTATCTTTCTGGATGAAAGCTGCATTGATAAAGAGGTTTAATTGTCTGTCAGTGTGCCTTATGGTGAAGTTGCTTCATTTACTTCAAGCCTGAATCTCATTACCAGTTCAATTCTCTGGGCTCCTCTCCATCTAAAGGCGGTGCTTAATTAGTGTAGCCGTGGTGATGAAGGCAAATACAGCTTGCTTTCCTTTCCCCATCTTCTCCAACGAATCTAATAGACTATCGATTTTCCATCCTCAAATAGATCAGGCACCATTCAATCATGTTATTAGCTGTCATTAACTTGAATTCCCCACTTTGATGAGATATCAACACCATCAAGGCCATCCGATGAACCAATCAACAACTAGGCAGCACCTGCAGTTGGAAATCTCTGAAAACCATGCCTAAAATACTGTTCTTTGTTATTTTTTTTTTCCAGAGGAGTTTATATTCCCATCCTCATTTTTCTTATTTAGCATTTGAATAAAGCTTTCATTTCCTAACAACTATACTTGGAAAGAGGTGTTTGCTTTTGAAAGGTTGATTGTGTTATCTGTCGACAAGCCATAATTTTACTCAAAACTAATTCTACCCCTTTTCCACATCTGTAATATTTTGAAAATAATCTGACACTATAAACAGTTAGAACTTGTCAAAGCAAATAGATCCTTCTAATTTTAGAAAAAAGATCTTTATTAATTTTAACTGTAGTTTTACGAGATGATTACATTAAGAAGCAAAGGGGAAAAAAATGAACATCTCACTCCCCCACTGCACACACATATGAATGTTCAATAGCTAAACCAAAAGGGAAAAGAAAGCCTGACTGTGATTTTGTTTAAGTGTGGATCAACACAGGAGAAATCACAGTCAGCAATACCTGTGTCATTGAAAAAAATGGCAACCACAAAGGCCTCTTCAGAGAGTAAAAAGTCTGAACGTCTGCCTTCAATTTTAGAAATATTCTTTATTTTTTAAAGTTACAGAACATATTATTTACTAAGATATTTATTGTACAATGAAAATAAAGTGATCATTCCCTTTGTCTGAAATGCCATTTCTTCTCACAACTTTCTACATGTTGAAACTCTATTCAAGTACCCTTTTCTCTGTGAGTACTTCCTGATATCCCCGTAAAAGCAACTGCAATTTCTTCACTGCTCCTATTGTCTTTTATTTATCAGGGCATTTCTGACATACAGCATGGCTTAGAGTAAAAGCACTTTTCTTCCCTTGAGGACAGGTAAAAATATGTCTTTATTCATCCATTCATTCAGTCAGTCGGTTGGCCAGTCATTCTTCTAGTCATTTATCCATTTATAAACATTTACCACAAATCTATAATGTGGTACATACAACTGAACACTTTTAACACAGAGATTTGTTGATTTATGCAAAATTTAGCCCATATTGAAAGATTCCTGAGTTGTCTGGAGTCTGGCACAGCAAAATGGGAGCAGCAATGACAGCACAAGCTTACACTGTGAGTTTTCATTTTAAGTGAAATCCTGGAAAACTCAAGGAAGATTTGTCTTAATTTTTTTTTTTTTTTTTTGCTCAACAAGAAACACAAACTCCATACTCAATTAATGCAAAACCTGAATAAACTAAAGTATGCCTTCTATGATCCACAGAAAGGTCTAAGAGTAGCCAGGGGTCAGAGCAAAGTTTTAAGGAACATCCTTAAAGATGATACATCAATCTTGACAGCTGCCATGAGAAATCCCCAACTCAGCAAAACACATTGGCACTACATCGCATCCAGAAGTGAACACTGAGAAACACTGCAACTTTTGGAACACAAGTTCATTGCCTGAGAGAATTAATTTCACAGATTTTTTTTTTTCACATTTTAGCTCTCTTTGACTAAACAGTAAGTTTTCTTTTCCCAAGGTGCCTATGTCATGCTAGCAAATTCTTTTGAACTTTTTACTTCTGAGATTAATTAAAGCTTCCTTCTCAATTTCCTTACCATGTTTAACTAAATGGTTAAAATGATGGCACATATATTGCAAGTCAACATAATTACTGATAACACTAATAAGTTTTAATCACTTTCTGTAGCTGTTTACCCAGATACGGAACTACATTCTCTCCTTTAATCCCAGAACCCTAGGGACAGACTTCAGTGAGAATGAATAACATTAACACCATTTAAATGGAATCTGAGCCAAGAGAATCTCTAAGCATATTTTCGGATGAAACCAGGGCATTTTTGAAAATGTAATACCAAATAAAATTGACCAGTTTCTCCCTCATGTGTGTTAAAATCTGGAGATCATAAACAAAATTAAACACTCCAAATTAGCACATATACCACAAGGCGTATATCATGGCCTGGTATCTACAGCAGCAAATAACATTTGCAATTCTAAAAATGTTTTACTTATATGTTATAAATGATTTCAAAATGCATACATGTGGATTATCATATTCAGATTTCATCACACATTTATGAGATTTGGATCACATAATTATCATTTTCAATTTATAGATAATGAAAGCTGGTTCCATGGCAGAACTAGAACTAAAATGTCTGCTTCATAACTCCCACTGTTTTCCCTTGATTTTCCCTTTTGATTTATACAGTTGTTTTTAAGGACTGCTTTTGGTTTTAATAGAAATGTCCAGTTTTAATAAAGCAGTTTATCTTTAATATGAGTAACTATCAGAATTTCCCAGCAGGGAGCCCAACTTAGTTGATATCTTCATTTTGTGGCATTTTCGTTTATTTAATGAGATCTTATTCAAGTTATCAGAGCTAAGATTCCTGATAAATGCACAGCCAGGCTTCTACATTTTCGAATGGCGTAGGTATTTTAAGACATTATTCACTTTTTGGATTTTGGTTATACCACTCATTTGCCTTATGCTCTGTTCTTTAAACTGGAAATCATTCTACCTATTAGTAGTTTAACAGACAATCCTTTTGCGACTCAAAATGCTATCAGTTTATGGAGCAGCAGCCTTTGTGAGATTTGGTTAGAAATGCAGAGACTTGAGCCTCACAGTGAACTATTTATCAAAAATCTAAATTTTAACAAGAAGCCTAAATGACTCAGATGCGCATGAAAGTCTGAGAAGTACTACAGTACTCTATACTCTATTTAGTGTATCTCTTCTGAACAGGACTGCAGAAAACTGAGACTATCAGACATCCAACTTCTTATATATTTTCTTATTGTTCTCCTCACTTGAAACAGCATTTGAAGCATCGAATTCCCTGAATTCGAAAAATATCCTCCACCTTTTACCTTCACTGAATAATTTTTTAAGTATGTATACAGGCAAATAGACATAGACATGTATATATATATTTTATACAAAGAACAATTATATCATGCACATCTGAATTTTCTTTTATGATAAACACAAGTTTTACAAATTTGCAAAGACTGAATTACAAGATGTAAAATATAGATAATCAAATATATTCAGTACTTCGCATAAACAAAGGAAAAATATTTAGGGGGGTTAATGAAACTCTCAGTGGAAACAGACCCAATCCTGGATAATCTCATTAAGAGCTTTACTGCAAGTAGTAACAAATTAGCAGCATTATGCATGCGATTTGTATTTAAATTTCCTTTTTATATTTCCTGTGAATGCATTTGCTTTGGTCCAACATTTATAGGGAAATGCTTTGATTTTAATCAGATGAATGTTAATACCACTTCAGTGATATGCTGCAGAGAAAATACTTGGAGGAAAGACAGATAAAACAGCTAATCCAGACATAAGCTTAGAGCTACACTAACTGAACTGTGGGCAGTTATGCTTGTACGTATGTACCACTCATCCACTGAAAATGAATCACTGCCTATTAGGGGGAGCTGCTGTGGAGTGATAATGAGTGGGTATCCTTGTTCCTAATTAGAGGCTGTGCCACACCTCTGACCACTTCCATCAGGACTTGCTCTCTCTGTGAAACCCCAGGAGCTATTTCAGTTACCCTTTTAACTGCTTTCTTTGTAAACCCAGAGCAGAGATTTTCCATTATACACTGTGATTTTATTCACAGCTGGATACACTGACTCCAAAATACTACATAATTGTGCCCTATACTCATATCAATTGAAATCATTTTGGATTTAATGATTGACTATTCAAAAGGTTGATGAGTGACTAGAGGAATTATCTGTTTTTAACAGAAGCTTGATAGAAAGGACTCACATATATTATATTAATACAGAAAAACAATTCCTTGCAGATCTAAAGCCAAATCATTTTAAAGGCTTCCTTTTGGCTATTAATATTCCATTTGACAATCTACACTGATCAAATAAACTGCCAAGATTTTACTTTTCTGTTTTGTGTGTAGACCGTCCAAACTTATTCACATTCATTCACTAATTTTTGCCCTGAAGAATAAATATGAATGATTTCTAAAAGTGATTTGAGTTCTAAGCAGAGCTATACTTGAAATTTTGAATAGTTACAAAAATGAAATGATTAAGCCTTTAAAATTCCTTGCCATGGACAGAAATTTCCCATCTGCTTATTAAGAAAACATTCAGAAAATTGGATAATTATAATCATTTATATGTAGCTAGCATCTTTCTGCAGTGGTACTTATGGACCAATTGTATCATTAACCATCAAATCATTTTCAGAGTAGAAAAATTGAAACCCTTCGAATATTTGGTGGTGGTGAAAGCCACAAGTTATCAGTTAAAAAATAACATATACACACAAACACACAACACTTGTCTGCTTGTATGTTTACTTAATTACTTAATAAACTCCAGGATATTCTCAGAAAGATGTTGTCTTGTCTTTTAAGGTCCCCTGTGAAAGTGTCAGAGAGTTTCTAAATGCCACTAGTATTCAGTTCAGTTCAGTGACTCAGTCGTGTCTGACTCTTTGCAACCCCCATGAATCACAGCACGCCAGGCCTCCCTGTCCATCACCAACTCCCAGAGTTCACTCAAACTCACGTCCATCCAGTCGGTGATGCAATCCAGCCATCTCATCCTCTGTCGTCCCCTTCTCCTCCTGCCCCCAATCCCTCCCAGCATCAGAGTCTTTTCCAATGAGTCAACTCTTCACATGAGGTGGCCAAAGTATTGGAGTTTCAGCTTTAGCATCATTCCTTCCAAAGAACACCCAGGACTGATCTCCTTTAGAATGGACTAGTTGGATCTCCTTGCAGTCCAAGGGACTCTCAAGAGTCTTCTCCAACACCACAGTTCAAAAGCATCATTCTTCGGCGCTCAGCTTTCTTCAGAGTCCAACTCTCACATCCATACATGACCACTGGAAAAAGCATAGCCTTGACTAGACGGACCTTTGTTGGCAAAGTAATGTCTCTGCTTTTATTTTTATTTTTTTTCTCTCTCTGCTTTTAAATATGCTATCTAGGTTAGTCATAACTTTCCTTCCAAGAAGTAAACGTCTTTTAATTTAATGGCTGCAATCACCATCTGCAGTGATTTTGGAGCACAAAAAAATAAATTCTGACACTGTTTCCAGTGTTTCCCCATTTATCTCCCATGAAGTGATGGGACCAGATGCCATGATCTTCATTTCCTGAATGTTGAGCTTTAAGCCAACGTTTTCACTCTCCTCTTTCACTTTCATCAAGAGGCTTTTTAGTTCCTCTTCACTTTCAGCCATAAGGGTGGTGTCATCTGCATACCTGAGGTTATTGATATTTCTCCCAGCAATCTTGATTCTAGCTTGTGCTTCTTCCAGCCCAGCGTTTCTCATGATGTACACTGCATATGAGCTAAATAAGCAGGGTGACAATATACAGCCTTGACATACTTCTTTTCCTATTTGGAACCAGTCTGTTGTTCCATGTCCAGTTCTAACTTGCTTCCTGACCTGCATATAGGTTTCTCAAGAGGCAGGTCAGGTGGCCTGGTATTCCCATCTCTTTCAGAATTTTCCAGTTAATTGTGATTCACATAGTCAAAGGTTTTGCAATAGTCCATAAAGCAGAAATAGATGTTTTTCTGGAACTCCCTTGCTTTTTCCATGATCCAGGGGATGTTGGCAATTTGATCTCTGGTTTCTCTGCATTTTCTAAAACCAGTTTGAACATCTGGAAGTTCACAATTCACGTATCGCTGAAGCCTGGTTTGAAGAATTTTGAGCATTACTTTACTAGCGTGTGAGATGAGTGCAATTGTGAGGTAGTTTGATCATTCTTTGGCATTGCCTTTCTTCGGGATTGGAATGAAAAGTGACCTTTTCTAGTCCTGTGGCCACTACTGAGTTTTCCAAATTTGCTAGCATATTGAGTGCAGCACTTTCACAGCATCATCTTTCAGGATTTGAAATAGCTCGATAGGAATTCCATCACCTCTACTAGCTTTGTTCGTAGTGATGTTTTCCAAGGCCCACTTGACTTCACATTCCAGGATGTCTGGCTCTAGGTGATTGATCACGCCATCATGATTATCCGGGTTGTGAAGATCTTTTTTGTTCAGTTTTCTGTGTATTCTTGCCACCTCTTCTTAATATCTTCTGCTTCTGTTAGGTCCATAGCATTTCTGTCCTTGAGCCCATCTTTGCATGAAATGTTCCCTTGGTATCTCTAATATTCTTTTTTTTTTCTTTTATTTTAGTTTACAATACTATATTGGTTTTGCCATACATTGACATGAATCCACCACAGGTGTACATGAGTTCCCAATCCTGAACCCCCCTCCCACCTCTCTCCCCATATCATCTCTCTGGGTCATCCCAGTGCACCGGCCCCAAGCATCCTGTATCTTACATCAAACCTAGACTGGCGACTCATTTCTTACATGATAGTATACATGTTTCAATGCCATTCTCCCAAATTATCCCACCCTCTCCCTCTCCCACAGAGCCCAAAAGTCTGTTCTACACATCTGTGTCTCTTTTGCTGGCTTGCATACGGGTCATCATTACCATCTTTCTAAATTCCATATATATGTGTTAGTATACTGTATAGGTATTTTTCTTTCTGGCTTAGTTCACTCTGTATAATAGGCTCCAGTTTCATCCACCTCATTAGAACCGATTCAAATGTATTCTTTTTAATGGCTGAGTAATACTCCATTGTGTATATGTACCATAGCTTTCTTATCCTTTCGTCTGCTGATGGACATCTAGGTTGCTTCCTTGTCCTGGCTATTATAAACAGTGCTGCAATGAACATTGGGGTACACGTGTCTCTTTCAATTCTGGTTTCCTCGGTGTGTATGCCCAGCAGTGGGATTGCTGGGTCACAAGGCAGTTCAAGTTCCAGTTTTTTAAGGAATCTCCACACTGTTCTCCATAGTGGCTGTACTAGTTTGCATTTCCATCAACAGTTTAAGAGGGTTCCCTTTTCTCCACACCCTCTCCAGCATTTATTGCTTGTAGACTTTTGGATCGCAGTCATTCTGACTGGCGTGAAATGGTATCTCATTGTGGTCTTGATTTGCATTTCTCTGATAATGAGTGATGTTGTGCATCTTTTCATGTGTTTGTTAGCCATCTGTATGTCTTCTTTGGAGAAATGTCTATTTAGTTCTTATCACTGATGAACATAGATGCAAAAATCCTTAACAAAATTCTAGCAATCAGAATCCAACAACACATTCAAAAGCTCATACACCATGGCCATGGGGGGTTTACCTCAAGGATGCAAGGATTCTTCAATATCTGCAAATCAATCAATGTAATTCACCACATTAACAAATTGAAAAATAAAAGCCATATTATTATCTCAATAGATGCAGAGAAAGCCTTTGACAAAATTCAACATCCATTTATGATAAAAACTCTCCAGAAAGCAGGAATAGATGGACATTTCTCAACATAATAAAAGCTATATATGACAAACCCACAGCAAACATTATCCTCAATGGAGAAAAATTGAAAACATTTCCCCTAATGTCAGGAACAAGACAAGGGGGACCACTTTCACCGCTACTATTCAACATAGTTCTGGAAGTTTTGGTAACAGCAATCAGAGCAGAAAAAGCAATAAAAGGAATCCAAATTGGAAAAGAAGTAAAACTCTCACTGTTTGCAGATGACACGATCCTCTACATAGAAAACCCTAAAGACTCCACCAGAAAATTACTAGAGCTGGATATAAAATCAATACACAGAAATCCCTTGAATTCCTATACACTAATAATGAGAAAGTAGAAAAAGAAATTAAGGAAACAATTCCATTCACCATTGCAACGAAAAGAATAAAATACTTAGGAGTATATCTACCTAAAATGTGGGGAGGGAGGTGGGAGGGGGGTTCATGTTTGGGAACGCATGTAAGAATTAAAGATTTTAAAATTTAAAAAAAATAAAAAATTAAAAAAAAAAGACCTATATATAGAAAACTATAAAACACTGATGAAAGAAATCAAAGAGGATACTAATAGATGGAGAAATATACCATGTTCACGGATCAGAAGAATCAATATAGTGAAAATGAGTATACTACCCAAAGCAATCTACAGATTCAATGCAATCCCTATCAAGCTGCTGCTGCTGCTGCTGCTAAGTCGCTTCAGTCATGTCCAACTCTGTGCGACCCCATAGATGGCAGCCCACCAGGCACTCCCATCCCTGGGATTCTCCAGGCAAGAATACTGGAGTGGGTTGCCATTTATGTCTCCAATGCATGAAAGTGAAAAATCAAAGTGAAGTCGCTCAGTCGTGTCCAACTCTTCATGACCCCATGGACTGCAGCCTACCAGGCTCCTCCATCCATAGGATTTTCCAGGCAAGAGTACTGGAGTGGGGTGCCATTGCCTTCTCTGCCCTATCAAGCTACCAGCGGTATTTTTCACAGAGCTAGAACAAATAATTTCACAATTTGTATGGAAATACAAAAATCCTTGAATAGCCAAAGCAATCTTGAGAAAGAAGAATGGAACTGGAAAAATCAACCTGCCTGACTTCAGGCTCTACTACGAAGCCACAGTCATCAAGGCAGTATGGTGCTGGCATAAAGACAGAAATATAGATCAATGGAACAAAATAGAAGGCTCAGAGATAAATCCACATACCTATGGACACCTTATCTTTGACAAAGGAGGCAAGAATATACAATGGAGAAAAGACAATCTCTTTAACAAGTGGTGCTGGGAAAACTGGTCAACCACTTGTAAAAGAATGATACTAGAACACTTTCTAACACCATACACAAAAGTAAACTCAAAATGGATTAAAGATCTAAACGTAAGACCAGAAACTATAAAACTCCTAGAGGAGAACATAGGCAAAACACTCTTCAACATAAATCACAGCAGGATCCTCTATGATTCACCTCCCAGAATACTGGAAGTAAAAGCAAAAATAAACAAATGGGACCTAATTAAACTTAAAAGCTTCTGCACAACAAAGGAAACTATAAGCAAGGTGAAAAGACAGCCTTCAGAATGGGAGAAAATAATAGCAAATGAAGCAACTGACAAACAACTAATCTCTAATTTTCTTGAAGAGATCTCTAGTCTTTCCCATTCTGTGATTTTCCTCTATTTCTTTGCATTGATCGTTGAGGAAGGCTTTCCTATCTCTCCTTGCTATTCTTTGGAACTCTGTATTCATATGCTTATATCTTTCCTTTTCTCCTTTTTTTTTTTTTTTCGCTTCTCTTCTTCTCACAGCTATTTGTAAGGCCTATTTGTTATAATATTTCAAATATATTGAATTTGTAGAGCCACTAGTATAGGTTCTACCAATTCAATTATATTTAAAAATATTCTAACAAATATTCTTAATTAAGAAGAGTGTTGAGAATTTCCACTAAAATAACTTGATTCAACAAGTTTTCTGAAAAATTATCACCCCTAACAAAACCTAAAGACATACTAATAAAATAGACTAGTGGTTTCACTGTTATCAGCTATGTTATTCAAAAAAATCATAAAATACTTAGTAGAAATTCCATCTTAGTCAAACATAATGATTTTCATATTTATTTGGGGGTTTTCACATTAAAATTTTATCCATTTTCAAACCTAACTCCCATCCACTTTTGTAATGGAGCAGTAGACGTATAGTCATAACCTCTTGTCATTGCGTCCCTAACACTCCAGTCAGGATTATGCCCTCTGATTAAACCTTACAGGTCATTTTAAATGTATGTATTCTCTGCAAGAGTAAAGAAGTCCAAGCTATTCAGTTGACATTAGCACATACTTATTAATCATAAATTAACTGTGAATTAATTTACTAGATAAGCCAATTCTCATATGGAAATCTGGATTGTAAAAGAAAAAATGAATATGTATACTTGAATGTGATGAAAGGAACTATCAATGACACGATAACTGGATTTCTTAACAGTGGTTTTCAGATACAGAGTAGGGGAATTATGCCATCTGTCCCAAATTTCCTATCGATATTTGATGGTGTTATCTAATTGAAAGCAGAAGCATTAAGAAGTGGAACTACCTCATTCCAAAAATAATTTATTTACATTCTTATTTATCAAGAGTGCTATCTGTTGGCATGGCTTGAGTTTATCACTCATAAAATTAATGTTGGCATATTAATATAAAATTGAAAGCCTCCAATGGACCAGAGGCAAGGATAGATTCTGAGATTATAACGACAAAGTTACACGATCTCCGTTTTCACTCACATAGCTCCTGGACCATGTGAAAAGCATTATGATGAAGTATTAGGGGATAAATAAATAGAAAAGATAGGTAGTCTGCCCAGCCTGGGTGAATTAGAGAGTTAAACTCAGTTGAAAGAGGGAGATTGTGGGAAGGGCACCTTGTATTAGTGTGTTCAGATAAGATTTCAACTTCTTTGTCATTGCTCAGCAAAGCAGGAGAAAGGATATGAAACCAAGAATTCCTAAATTTCAAATGATTCTTTAATGTTCTATGTCAGATGTCCTAATTTTACTTAATTCTCATCCACACAGAAAAAGGAAGAAGGCAACATTGACACTAACTGATTGGTGACAAGCTTCTGTGAACAGGTTACAAGAATTTCAGTCAACCTAATGAAGCTGAAACCAGCCACTCACTGGAACCATGCCAGCAGGTTATTAATATGTCAAGAGAAAATAGAGCAAATGCTTATCAATTTGAGAAGAGGCTTATTTTCACTATTAAAAAAAATTACTTCAACTGTGTTTCCCAAAATGAATAGTTTCCACATAATACAAACTCAAATACAATGCAGCAAGTGCTATGAAGCAAAAAGAATCATCAGTGTTTAGCTTCTGAACTTATTCTATGAGGCCACATTTCCCTGATAACAAAACAAGATAAAAATATCACAGAAAAACGAAAATGCCAGGCCAATATCGCTGATGAACATAGGTGCAAAAATCTTCAACAAAATTTTAGCAAACAGAATTTAACAATACAGTAAAATGATCATAACCATGACCAAGTGAGATTAATCCTAAGGATGCAAAGATGGTTTAATATACACAATCAATGTGATATACCACATTAACAAACTGAGGAATAAAAACCATATTATCAATTCAATAAATGAAGAAAAACCTTTTGACAAAATTCAGCATCCATTTATGATTAAAAACTTTCCACTGAGTGGTTATATATATCTCAGTATTAAAAAGGCCATATATAATAAGCCCATAGCTAACATCATACTCAACAGTGAAAGCCTAAAAATATTTCCTCTAAGATCAGGAACAAGAGAAATTAAGAAAACAACCCCATGTACTTTCACATCAAAAGCAATAAAATACCTAAAAATAAATCTCAAAAAGGAGGTAAAAGCTCTGTACTTGGAAAAGGACAGAGGCAATGTATAAGGCACTGATGAAAGAAACTGAAGATAACAAAAACAAATGAAAAGGTATACTGTGTTTGTGGATTGGAAGAATTAATACTGTAAAATGACTATATTACACAAAGCAATCTAGAGATTCAATGCAATCCTTATCAAAATAACCATGACACTTTTCACAGAATTAGAAAAATTAGAAAAAATGTATATAGAACCAAAAAAATCTGTGAATTGTCAAATTAATCTTGAGAAAAAAGAATGAAGTTGAAGGTATCACACTTTCAAAGAAGAACATAGATAGAACATAGGCAGAATATTTATATGACATAAATCATAGCAATATATTTTTTGCATCTGCTGCCTAAGGCAAAGAAAGCAAAAGCAAAAATAAACAAACAGGACCTAATTAAACTTAAAAACTTTTGCACAGCAAAGGAAACTACCCATGAAACAAAAATACAATCTACTGATAAGGCATTAATATCCATAATATATAAACAACTCATAGAACTCAATATCAGAAAAACAAACAACCCACAAAAAAAATGGACAGAAGAACTGAACAGAAATTTTTCCAAAGAAGACATACAGATGGCTAACAGGTACATGGAAAGATGCTCAACATCATTAATCATCAGAGAAATGCAAATCAAGATTACAGTGAGATGTCACGCCACATCTACCAAAATAGCTATCATCAAAAAGACCAGAAGCAGCATATGTTGGTGAGAATGTGGAGAAAACAGAACCCTCATAATCTGTTGGTAGGGATGTAAATTGGTGCAGCCACTGTGGAAAACAGTATTGAGGTTCCTCACAAAATCAAAAATAGGAATACTATATGATCTAAGAATTTGACTCCTGAGTATAAAGCCAAAGTGGGGGAGGAAACTAATTTAAAAGATACATGCACCTCAATGTTCGTAGTGGAATTATTTACAATAGCCAAGATAGGGAAGCCATCTAAGTGATCATCAGCAGATAAAGAGATAAAGAAAAAGTGCAGCGGAATATTATTTACCCTTCAAAAGAATGAGAATTTGCCATTTGCAACAATGTGGATGGACCTAGAGAGTTTTACGCTTAGGAAAATAAATCAAAGACAGCTATTCTATGTCATCACTTATACATGGAAACTAAAAGATAAAACAAACAAATATATATAATAAAATAGAAACAGACTCACAGATAAAATAAGCTAATGTTTACTAGTGAAGAAAGGAAAGGGAAAGGGGTGAGACAGGTGTTTGGGACTAAGAAACATAAACTACCATGTATAAAATAAATAAGTCATTAGGATACATTGTACAGCACAGGGAAATATAACCATTATATTATAATAACTTTAAATGGAGTACAATCTATAAAAATATATCATTATGTTCTATACCTGAAACTAACATTATAAATCAACTCTACCTCAACAAAAAATATCATCAATGTTCATGTCCTCTTTGATATTGATTTTAAAACTCACACATTATTTTTATTAAGGATTATGATAATACTAATAATTACTCTGTCACAGTCTTATTTTAGGATTACTTATTTCCACGATGCCTACAAAAATGTACATGGATTTCATATAGCAGTTGTGTTATTGGGAACCTGAAAGAGTATACTGATAGTAGTGACTGAGAAAAAAAATAAGGCTCAAACCTTAAACGATCCACCTACTTCTCCTAGGTTTCTGGGGCCATACTCTAGTCCACTTATACCCTGAATGCCTCTCTTATAGATTAGTAATAAATCAATGCTTGAAAATCCCTATTTGTTGCCTACTTATTTTTTAAATTTAAATATAATCGATCCTGACTCTGTACCAAAACCAAATAAGCATGATTCCTGGAAATCTTTAAGTAGAAAACTAGTCTGGACTTGGATTGGCTTGAGTATTCAATGTGTGACTTCTCTTCCCTCGTATCATGTTGATTTCTAAGGCCAAGAATTCCTTCTATGCCTGAGGAATGAAGAAAAGAAGCAATCTATTTTACTCTTTCTCTTTGGGAGTGGAAATGATGAGGATTTCTGACCTTCCTCTAAAGTCCAAAGAGTATGATCAGCTTTGCCATTCAGGCATTTAAATGTTAACAGAAGTTTACTTTGTTGAGGTTTTTTCAAATAACTGTACAGTGGGTATTTGCAAATTGCTTTAACACAGTTAAATATATGAGCAGCTTGAGCAAAAGAGCATTGTCTAGTTGTATGATTTGGTCTTTGATCTTTTAATTTTGGATTACTTTGGTCTGAGGTCATTGTGAGTGTACTGATCTCTGTTATCACATCTGATATTCTTCACGACCCTTATGATGATTAACACATGGAAGAATATGTTTGCTATGCAAGTTCCAGGAAATGGAATTGTAATGACAAATGCAGAGAAACCATTTGTTCTTTAACTGCCCATATGCCCTCCTTGGAAAATTTATGAGAAGAAAGCCACTATGAGCCTCATTTTCTTCAAAATCATTTGTCAAATTTGTCTCAAAGTCTTTCTGCATTCAGTAACATTTGTGAAATATTTACTGACTTTCTGATTTGTTGCTATAAAAATAAGGTAAGACATATAACTTATGCAGGTAATTAGTGTTCTATTAAATAACACTTCCATGATTATATTGTTTACTAGACTTTAGAAAGTGTTACATTATTAAGTATTAATATATAGATTTATTGGTACTTGATTAAATAAACCCATGTTGTGTAGAGGACTTTTCAGGGGTTACCATGGGAGACAGGTATGAAGGCTAAGCATATGGGGTTTCTAATTCTTTCCCATAATTGTTTTAATCTCAGCAGTTCTGTTTTAATTTATATCATATATTCAATGACCATTAAAAATGTCATATAAAACTATTCTACTGCCAAAATTGTTTGAAAATTTACTCCCTGAATGTGGTGCTTATAAGTAGTATCTGTAAAATGTTACACATACAATATGCATGTATGTAGGGGCTCTTAAACAAGACAGTGACTCCCCTGTTGTGTTTTTGCAATCTAATTTAGCATATATCTCAGCAATTGTTAGTGACTTTTCAGGTAATCTACAAGATGTATGTAACAACTGCATTTAACTTAATTTTCATTGGCTACCTGTTTGCTACTAAAATTGGATTTTTCTTCTTGAACTAAATCCAGCTCCATACCTGTGTTCCTTTTTTTTCTTTTTCCACAAAGCACCTTTATAACTAACTTTTGAAACTTCTTCAGCAGATTCAAGGTCTATTTGTCTATCTTTCAGATCCTGTCAAGTCACCCTCATACATTATCTTATCTCAGTCATGTTGACCATGAAGAAACAGCCTGACAAGGCTGCTGATGCAGAAAAAGGCTTGTCTAGTCAAACATCCAAAAATGCCCCAAAGAAAGTGTCCAGAACATTTGATATGAGGCTGCATGTCTGATGAACTCTCTTTGCTCCTTGCTCGGGCAAGAGAGAAATGGTTAGATGCTACAGACAAGTCTCCTCTGATCAGCCTGATCCCTCTGCCTCTTTTCACTCTGATTAGGCTATTACTTGGCAAAAGGTGGGACCACTGCTGACCAAGTCACAAAGCTGCTGAGATGAAAAATGTTACGCTTTGTGAATGGCTTGCTGTTTCCCTTTTCTACTTAAAAACACATATTCTACTCTTTGTGTGTGTGTAGGGCCAAGGAAAGCTGAGCAGAAACACAGTTTATTTTCCCTGGAAACACACAGGGAGGATATTTATCAAGGTTTAATAGGGTATAACAAGGAATCTTAAAAAAAAAAAAAAATAGATACTATTGCTTATATCCTCAGGGCAGACTGCTTGAAAGAGATAGAAGAATCAGCAGTGTAGGTTTTAAATGATGTTTGAATGATTACCAACTAGAGCTAAGTTATGAGACAAAGGATTTGAAGACATGTTGAAAACAACTCTACAAACATAATTCATCATTATTACACATTATAGTTTGACTCTACAAAGGAGTATAAAAACTACAGGATCTTAGGGTAAGTGTGTGTGTGTGCTTAATCTCTCAGTTGTGTCTGACTCTTTGTGACCCCATGGACTATAGCCTGCTAGGCTCCTCTGTCCGTGGGGATTCTCCAAGCAATAATACTAGAGTGGGTTGCCATGCCATCCTCCAGGGGATTTCCCAGCCCAGGATTTGAACCCAGGTCTCCTGCATTGCAGATGGATTCTTTACCCTCTCAGCCACCAGGGGATCCCAAGAATACTGGAGTGGGTAGCCTATCCCTTCTCCAGGGGATCTTCCTGACCTGGGAATTCAACCAAGGTCTTCTGCCTTGCAGGTTGATTCTTTACCAGCTGAGCCACCAGGGAAGTCCCTTAGGGTGAGTAAATAAGCACTAAGCAGGAACTGATTATGAATATGTCACTATGTTAGGAACTGTGATAATGAAGGGAATCCCTGCCCTTAAGGTTTTAATAATTAAATGGGAGATATCAACATATAAGGGCTTCCTAGGTGGCTCAGTGGTAAAGAATCTGCCTGCCAATTCAGGAGACACAGGTTCCATCCTTGGGTTGGCAAGATTTCCTGGAGAAGGAGATGGCAACCCACTCCAGGATTCTTGCCTGGGAAATACCATGGAAAGAGGGGCTTGGTGGGCTACAGCCCATGGGGTTATAAAAGAGTCAGGCACAGCGTAGTGACTAAACAACAACAAATCAGCATGTAAATTGTTGTTGCTATTGTTTTCAGTCACTAAGTCATGTCTGACTCTTTATGACCCCATGGACTGCAGCACACCAGGCTTCCCTGTCCTTCATTATCTCCTGGAGTTTGCTCAAACTCAGGTCCGTTGAGCTGGTAATGCCATCCAACCATCTCATCCTCTGTCACCCCTTTCTCCTCCTGCCCTCAATCTTTCCCAGGATCAGGGTCTTTTCCAATGAGTTGGCTCTTCACATCAGGTGGCCAAAGTATTCGAGCTTCAGCTTCATCATCAGTCCTTTCAATGAATATTCAGGGTTGATTTCCTTTAGGATTGACTGGTTTGATCTCCTTGTTGTCCATGTATATAAAAATGGAGAAACTGGAGTCATGGAATCTAGTCACTAGTTAATGAAAATTTTCAGATAAGAGACAAATATACATAAGAATGAAGAAGGGACTTTCAGACCAAATTTACTATAAAGGTAGATGCAGCCATTACAAGAGTCAGTAAGTGTGTAAGTATGAGCACCTGTGATGGAGGGTACAGGCAGAAGAAAAATAATAATGATTTAAGCTTAAGGTATATTGAGCTGAAATGTTAGCAAAAGATTCACAAGGAAATGTTTACCCAACAATTGCAACTACCCAATTGCCAACATCCGTTGAATCGTAGAAAAAGCAAGAGAATTTCAGAAAAATACCTACTTCTGCTTCATTGACTACGCTAAAGTCTTTGACTGTGTGGATCACAACAAACAGTGGAAAATTCTTAAAGAGATGGGAATAGCAAATGACCTTACTGCCTCCTGAGAAATCTGTATGCAGGTCAGGAAGCAACAGATAGAACTGGACAGGGAACAATGTACTGGTTCCATATTGGGAAAGGAGTATGTCAAGGCTGTATATTGTCATCTTGCTTATTTAACTTATATGCAGAATAAATCATGTGAAATGATAGAGTGGATGAAGCACAAGCTGGGATCAAGACTTCAGGGTGAAATATCAATAACCTCAGATATGCAGATGACACGAACCTTATGGCAGAAAGCAAACAGGAACTAAAGAGCCTCTTGATGAAAGTGAAAAAGCTGGCTTAAAACTCAACATTCAAAAAACTTTCACTTCATGGCAAATATATGGGGAAACAGTGGAAACAGTGAGAGACTATTTTCTTGGAATACAAAATCACTGCAGATGGTGACTGCAGCCATGAAATTAAAAGATGTTTGCTCCTTGGAAGAAAACCTATGACCAGCCTAGAAAGCATATTAAAAAGTAGAGGCATTATTTGCCAACAAAGGTTCACTTAGTTAAAGCTATGGGGTTTCCAGTAGTCATGTATGGATGTGAGAGATGGACTATAAAGAAAGCTGAGCACTGAAGAATTGATGCTTTTGAATTGTGGTGTTGGAGAAGACTCTTGAGAGTCCCTTGGACACCAAGGAGATCGAACCAGTCCATCCTAAAGGAAATCAGTCCTGAATATTCACTGGAAGAACTGATGCTGAAGCTGAAACTCCAATACTTTGGCCACCTGATGAGAACTGACTCATCTGAAAAGACCCTGATGCTGGGAAAGATTGAAGGCAGGAGAAGAAGGGGACAACAGAGGATGAGATGATTGGATGGCATCACCAACTCAATGGACATGAGTTTGAGTAAGCTCTGGGAGTCGGTGATGGTCAGGGAAGCCTGGCATGCTGTAGCCCATAGGGTCACAAAGAGTCATACATGACTGAGCGACTGAACTGAACTGAACTTGAACTGAGGGAGGCCTGATGTGCTGCAGTCCTTGGGGTTGCAAAGAGTCAGACACGACTGTGCAGCTGAAGTGAACTGAATCCACTCTTCTGAGACAGTTTTTTTGGACTAATTATACTTTTACAAAGCACTAAAAATTATATTTTCTCCATTCCTTTTATTCATTTAGTCAATAAGCATTTGCTGAATGCCTTCTATGTACCAGGTACTACATTAGATATATGTAGCAGAACAAAACAGACATGGTAACCCTTTCTTATGGAATTCAAAGTAAACTGGAGCAGGCAAACAACAAATAAGTAAATAAACAGGTACATAACTACACAGTGAGATCAGTGCTACAAGGGAGAAGAAAAGGGTGCTATAAGTGAGATGCGTTTTGAATTTGGTAGTCAAGGACATTCTCTTGAATGAGATGACATATAACCTGAGACTCAAAAAATAAGAAGCTGGGCATTCGAAGACTATTTTAGGCAAAAAGAACGGCATGTATGTTCATCCTGAGGCCCCTAAGAACTTGTCAATTTTAGGAAATTTGCAATTACAGAGACTTCTACAAGGAGATGTAAAGTATGTGTCAGATATAAAGCCAGTTTTGCCAGTGACCAGAAAGAGGAAGAGGATTTATAAACTTCCCCCATATTGAAGCATCTCATTAAGTAGACCAGGAGTTCAATGAACAAAATGCAGCAGTGACCACTCATCAGTGTGGGTCTGTGCTATGAGACAGGGAAGGTGACGTCCTTGTGAATTTTGTGTCGTTAAGAAGAGGGAAGCCATATGTTTAGAAATATCATCTAACACACAGCATATTTTTAAATCCTGCTATTTCAAATGTAATTGTGGAATTTTGTTCCACAATTTTATATATACATTTATTTCTTAGAATTATCTAGTGAGATAGACATTATTATTATTTTATTTTTATTAAAGAAGTATCTGAAGCTCAGTGAGAAGAAAATTGCCTAGGGCATTACACAAGCAGATAGGTAAAGCCTGCTGCTGCTAAGTCGGGTCAGTCGTTTCGACTCTGTGCAACCCAATAGACGGCAACCCACCAGGCTCCTCCGTCCCTGGGATTCTCCAGGCAAGAACACTGGTGTGGGTTGCTATTTCCTTCTCCAATGCATGACAGTGAAAAGTGAAAGTGAAGTCACTCAGTCATGTCCAACTCTTAGCAACGCCATGGACTGCAGCCTACCAGGTTCCGCCGTCCATGGAATATTCCAGGCAAGAGTACTGGAGTGGGTTACCATTGCCTTCTCCGAGGTAAAGCCTAGACCCTCCTAAAATCCCACATTTACTCCATGAGATAATTATGTTCACAATGAAAGTTTCAAGTAAAATTTTTCAGAGGATTTAGTGTAGATTAATAGAAACTGTAACCTTCAAATATGAGTCCAACCAAAATGAAACCCAATGGATCCCTATTAAATCTTAACAGCATATGGTGTAAAAAACAGTCTCAGTTTGCATATGGGAACATTAAGGCAAAGTGACATGGAAGGACTTGAGCTACAAGCCACATAAGCTTTGATCAAACTGCAAGATGATGACTTTAGCCTGTAGCTACCAGTTCCTGTAAAAGGTACTGAGTCCTTAAAATACAATTGTTTAAACATATTAGATGGAAAACAAAAGATAGTAACCATCTTTCCATTTATGTTTCAAACTAAATTGGTTTCTAGAGTATTAATTAAATATAAAGTTACTAAAAAGTTCAAGAAAATGTGTAAGTATTTTGTAATAACCTAAATGAGGAAAGAAATCTGAAAAAGAACAGATGCATATATATGTGTGTGTGTAACTGAATCAGTCTGCCGTACACTTGAAACTAACACTACATTGTAAATCAACTATACTCCAATATAAAATAAAAATTTTTAAAAATTAAATAAAAAATATGCAAAATCGTCTTGCTTCCCCTAGATTTGTATTAGAGTTACTATACTACAGGGAGGAGGGCATGGCAATCCACTCCAATATTCTTGCCTGGAGAATCCCATGAATAGCAGGGCCTGGCAGGCTACAGTCCACAGGGTCACAGAATCCGACATGAGTGAAGTGACTTAGCACGCATGCAAGCATGCAGTATACCAGACTATGGGGCTGCCCTGGTGGCTTGGATGGTAAAGAACCCGCCTGCAATGTAGCAGACCCATACTACACAGAACACTAAATGGCAACCCACTCCAGTATTCTTGCTTGGGAAATCTCCATGGCAGGTTACAGTCCATGGGGTCACAAAAGAGTTGGACAAGACTTAGCAACTGAACAACAAAAACAACAACATATAGGACACTATATGACACTATAGAACACTAGGACATAGTGTTCATACTGCTTTCTTGGATAATGTTCATATTTGTACATCCATGTGGTAAACACAAATTTCCTTAACTCAGTTTCCATGGAAAATAGAATTTCCTTACTTATATTCCAAAACCATAATACTAAATGTTATATTTTCTTTTTTAGATATATAAGAGCACAGAGAAGACCATCTGAGGGAAAAAAAGGAGATCTATGAAACACATTAGAATGGGTATTTGTTGGGGATGAGAGGAAGCAGGAGGGTCAGTCTTTATATTTTAATAAATATGTATAGTAATAAATGTATATTAACTAAGTTATTCTGACATTGACTAAAAGGATTTTCTAAATATTAAAGTTACATCAGCTGACAGAGAAAATTATATTTGAGGTTTGAACAATTTTTTATAAGGTCAAATTTATGGACTAACTTTATATCTTTATGAAATGACCAGAATTGTCATGTACCAACATGTGCCAAAATGCTCCAGAGACCCCTTTCCTCCTGAAGTGAAAAAGAGAGAGAGAAAAATTTTATGAATAACATAACTTTTTGGTTTGGCTCAAAAATGCGAAACACAAGATCCTGAAATTATCATTTCCATTTAATTTTCCTAAATTACCAAATGGCAACTTATTTTGATAACAGCTTTTAATTTTAAGCGCAGCTCAGAGTACCTATGGATAAATTATACCTTCTGATAACCAAAATTCTCATGTTCCCATCTGAAAAATTTTGTCTTATAATCACTAAAAAGACAACAAATCTTATCTATCATAGCAATGGCAATGGCCCTCCATTTTGAAAATGAGATTATTCTCTCTTTTTCCTGTTACACTCATACATAATCCTTCACATAAACCCTTCCCTCTGGTTTTTCTTATGTGTCTTTCCCAGCTCATAGCTGCCTCCTTGCATTTGCCCGTCCACTACTATCACAAAAGCTCTAAAGAGTCACCTGTTTTTGGTCTTTTCCCTGAATAATTCCACTTTATAGCTATAGTCAATGGGGTATTAGGTACTTGAGGACTGCTTTGTACACAACATATCCATTTTATTTTTCTCTCTTCATGCTTTTTAAAATTCATTATATTTTTATTTATAATTTAAATATATTTGTCTGCTCTTTCATAAATCAAGAGATCCAAAACCTCAGAGATAGTTAAAAGATTTATTTTCAACTCACTTACTTCAGGATTTCTTTGGCACAGTATTTGCAGAGCAGATTCAACTACTTCGCTCTTTACTTTGGAACTTGGCCATATTTGAGGAGCCTTATAATAGTAGTGATAATATTAGAGTTTAGATAATTTATAGAGGTAGGGGAACCATTGGTTAGTAATTAATGAATTATAAATTTCCTTTTAAACATATTCATAAATTTAACTGACATTATAAATTAGGTGGACTTTATAAAGTCTCACATCTAAAATTCAAGGAAAATCCCCCAAAACAAATTTTACTACTTTTCAAAAACCAAAGTTTAACACTGTTACAAATATGTTTTCCAGTATCTAAGGAAAGGAAAAATAAATAATTTATCAAAGTATGTTAAAGAATAATATTTCTAGAGACTTCCCTGGCAGTCCAGAGGTTAAGATTCTGTGTTTTCACTTCAGGGGGCACAGGTTCAATCCCTGATTGGTGAATTAAGATTCTGCAGGCCATGCACATAGATAAAAATAAAAATAATAAAAGAGAATTATATGTCTGTATTAAAAATGACAGTGACCACAGCATGAGGAGCCTTATAATAGTAGTGATAATATCAACAGTAGTGATAATACAGTAGTAGTGATAATATTCACCTCTTTGTTAGTTTTAAAGAAGAAAACACTGTGAAAAATAAGTTTTGAATCTAATATGGTCACTGGCTAGATACTATACTAGCTAAAGCAAATATTTCTGCAACAGGCCAAGGTTAAAGGTGAACTTAATACTAATTTGGGTTTTCCTTTTAAGTAAGTGGAAAGTATTTCCTATCATTAAGTCTAATTTATAAATCACCTTGAGAAATTTTTAAAAATTCAGAGTAGAAATACATTCTATAATAGTTGAATAAATGCACAGCTCACATGAAGCACTGGTAATAAAAATAGATTCCTATGAAAATAAATAGCTGTTTTAAAAAGTTTAACTAGAGAAGACCAGCACTGAAGCCCTTAAATAATCCATTTGCCAGATTGATTAGAGACCACCACAAATTTTATCTTGGTTTCATAGTTCCAGGTTAATTTCTTTCAGTTACCAGTTCATCTCAGATCAATCATTGCTCTGGGTAGGTCAGAGCTGTCTGGAAAAGAGAAATTCTGCCTCATAGTTTTAGCACTATGCTTCCTCAGGCTACACAGATTATGGCCTAGCAATGCATCAAGGTTGCAACATTATTTACAATTGTGAAAATCTGGAGGAGGTGGCAAATAACTTTGAAGGTGAGACATTATTACTTTAAAGTGAGTAAAAATTACCTGGATGGGTCAGACAAGGGCCACGGGTTGACATTTCTATCCAAATTCCCAATGATGTCTACACTGCTGTTCTGAGGACCACATTTTAAATGGAAAGTGGTTAGAAATCCCTGGGCTTTCTGGAAAATTGCTCTGATTTCCTGCAAGAAATTTTTATTTTCTTAAGTTTTGCTGTGGATCACGTACAAATATTGCCAGTCCTCTCAGGTTTTTAATCCTTATGAGCCCTTATATGCAACTTGATTTCTATTGGTTTGGTTACAAAAAGTTGCTTTTAGTTGGTTCTCAAATAGCCGAGTCACCCTGAATGAATTGATCCAAATGTTTTTTCCCATTGAAATATCTTTGTGAGGCTTTCTAGAGAAAAAAAAAATCATTTCTTAAGGCACTCTCTATTTTATTTCTTTTTCCTATTTAAAATTCTAATTCAAAATAGTTTGCATTATATAAAGAGAACATTTTGTTGATTCTTACACAGAAACGAAATACACATAGAGATGCATGTTCTTTACCACAGGCAGGCTGATTTCTCTCTACTTGTATGGTTCTTGTCTGTCATATTCATGGAAAGTTTTTACTTTATTCCTCATTTTAAAAGTTAATGATTGAGTGGATGCCTATGCTATGAGACAAATGGTAGATTCTTAATGAAAACCAAGTCTTTGTCTACTGAACTGCTTTTTGGCTGATAAAGAGTTAATGAGTTAAAGCAAAATGATTAGATATAGTAAACATACCATCACAAGAACCCGGCTCTACTATATGCCATCTTGAAAGAAGGAACGGTCTGTTCATACAGTCTCTAAGGTAAATTTTGAGCAGCATATTTAGCTTTCTGTATGCCTTTGTGAATTTGTCATAGAAATCCTGGATGTCTATCAGTAAGAGAATTACATCTTGAACATAACTGGATTAAATGGATCTGTGATACACTCCACATGAATATTGCAGAAATCTCTTGAATGATTTATTGGTACCCTCACCCTTTACAATAAGAATAAAAATGCTGCTGAAAGATCTGTTAGATTAGTATTTATTAACTACTTTTTAATTTTTTAAGTATAGGTTCCTTTTGCCCCCAGGGCTTACAAACACAAAGAATAAGACATATTTTCAGGTCCCTGGGAAAGACTATGTGCTTATAAATTGTGCATTTCTTTAAGCTTATGAAACTCTGAATGTAAATATCTTAATATAGTCTCATTTTTTTTTTTTAAGAAAGCTGCTGTGTTTATGGACTCTGGACTATACATCCACGAGTCTGAGGCAGAAGGCACAATTTTGTGATATTCTGCTCAAGTTCTAGTTGAAAGAAGGAAAGCAGTAATAAAGGGCAGGTTAGAGGAAGAACCACATACTGAGAATGGCTAGATAAGCTTCTAGGGGAAATATTTTAAGCAAATGGTACCCAAGACAGGTTATATGTTTATTTATGGGACAAACTTCTACATCTTCCATTATGTTCTGAAGTGAAAGAATGCTGATCATGCTTCAGTCCCTGGAACTATATGCATTTAAATTAAAAATATAGAAAAGTACAGTATACACTGAGGTGGGATCTATCGACTGTGTCAGAAATACTAGCGTTTTCATTTTTCCTTTTGTAATAGAAGTCATTGTGTGTGTTCGGGATGGATTCTTGGTCTTTATTAATCTCAGCCATGAAAGCATCTGAGATTTTAAAAGCTATTGATTTTTTAAAAAGAGACTGTAGTTCTGTTCTGTGGTATCCTCAACTTCTATTTCAAATCTGTCATAAACGGGTCTTCACTGCAGATGGTCCAGCACTTGGTGATGCATTTTAGGCACCTTCTTTATTTCCTTTTGAAAAATTTGGATACTTGTTTAATTTTAAACAATAAAAAATCATTTTGCTTTGATTGATGATCTTTCCCCACTCTCTTTCTTTGGACAGTTTGATAGGCAAGGCCTTCAACTGTGACAATTAAGGTTGCAAAATGGACACTTTCCAGAAGGTTTTAATTTTTTATTCTCTGGAGGCCTCCCAAGTAGTCTATTTTCCCTCCTAGTCACCTTTAAATTTTCACTTGTCTTTGATTCTTATTGCTTTCTCTCCTGGAGGAAGGCATCTGAACCTCTGTTGGCCCCTAGATTGAATTGTTTAAGCTTCTTCAAGTTAACTATTAAGTTAGGGTATTAAGGTCAATACAAAGTAAATCTTGAAACAAAATGGATTTTCCCCCCGTCACTCTATGATATTACTTTATTTTACATCATGGCATTATAGGGAAAAACACAAAATGTAATGAATGGTAAATATATATCATTTAGTAAAACCTATTAAAACTTTGTTTGTATTCATAATGATTTAAAAGTCTCTGCCTTGAGTAGCAAATGGTACCACACTACAGGAATACAAAGCAAAAGATGACAATAAAAAATCTTCCTGAGATGGAGAACTCATTTGCTTTCTTTTTCTGTTATGTAGCTTGGGATTAAGAGAATTCCATATATCACTATAATTTTCTCTCATAACTATTCAACTGAGGAAACCATGGGGCAATGGATCCTTACAATCACTTAGGGAGAGTATTACAGGAACATGGGCAAACATAAACATGCTAAAATTAATTTTATAGTGTCCACAGGTCTAATTGTAGCACAGAACTTTATACTACATTTAAAGGCCAGGAGATAGAGTCACAAAAACTCCCAAAGAATGAGTCTATGCAAAGATCTAAACTCCGTACTTGGACTTGCAGTGAGAATGAAAGAGCAGGGTGTACTTGTTAGTTAAATCACTTAAAACTTGGCATCAGTACACATTTTCTTTTTTCTTTCACACTATGTAGCTTAAGATAATAAAGGCATTTTATACCTTTTGCAATTTATGCATGCACTGGCAAGCTTTGTAATTCTACACCTAACTGTTTTAGAAAGGTTGATCAGCTTGCTCTTACTGTACTAAATTTAAAACAAAATGGCTTTAAGAGGATGAGTGCTTCAAACAAACTCCTACCTTATTGTTTGAAAAAAAGTAATAGTTTGTCTATGAAAAAAATGATATTATATTTCAGAAAATATTTTATATCAATCACCAGAGTAATTGCATTTTGGATGCTAAAAGAGATTCTGAATTTTACCTTTGAAAGTTTATAACAAGACAAAATTAAAGACTATAATACAAAATATACTTTATAGAGATTCTGTTATAAGCTTTTGATTTATTTTTAAAAAAAGTGGATCCCTGTATTATATATTATTTAAGGCTATTTTTCAAATATTTATTTCAAATAAAATAATACTTTGAATATTTTGAAAAGTTTGAGATTGTTTTAGAAAATGGGAGCAAAAACTTAAATGAATTTTACCACAAAGATACAAAGGCTATTTAAATTTTTGAGTTTTCCATTCCAATAATTGTAAGCAAGTATATGATATATATAGTCACTTTTATTGACATAAAATTTGTACTGTTTTCTAAACTTAATATTATGATATATTCACTTCTCTAAATTTCTACTGGAGCTTTTTATCCTTTCATTTCAAAAGTCATAATGAATATTTTATCATATGACTATTTTCTTTAAGGGTACATATTAAAGTTATTCAGCTTCCCTGGTGGCTCAGAATGCTGGAGACCTGGGTCTGATCCCTGGGTTGGGAAGATCTTCTGGAGAAGGAAATGGCAATCCACTCCAGTATTCTTGCTTAGAGAATCCCTATGGAAAGAAGATCCTGGCGGGATACAGTCCATTGGATTGCAGGGTTCAACCGAGAGACTAAGTACAGCACATTAAAGCTATTAATAACTGAATTAACATCTCAAAAATCAGAAAAAAATGCTTAAGACCACTTGTTTAACAGTCACTATAATCCAAAATTGTATATATATTGATTATATATATATACACACACAAACACATATATATATATATACATACACACACATGTTTCATTAAATATTTATGAAAGACCAAGTGATTGTGGTTGAGGTAAGAAGTTGGTGAGATATTTGGTACATTTGGTCAGTGTAATTACCTTACACTATATATATGTGTATATATATATGTGTATATATATATGTATAGCAAGGAGATCCAACCAGTCCATCCTAAAGGAAATCAGTGTTCACTGGACGGACTGATGCTAAAGCTGAAACTCCAATACTTTGTCCACCTCATGCAAAGAGTTGACTCATTGGAAAAGACCCTGATGCTGGGAGGGATTGGGGGCAGGAGGAGAAGGGGATGACAGAGGATGAGATGGCTGGATCGATCGCATCACCGACTGGATGGACGTGAGTTTGAGTGAACTCTGGGAGTTGGTGATGGACAGGAAGGCCTGGCGTGCTGCGATTCATGGGGTCGCAAAGAGTCAGACACTACTGAGTGACTGAACTGAACTGAACACATATATGTATATACATATATACTATTTGACTTTTAAAAATTCACACACAGATGGGTATTAATGATTTAATCCAAAAATGCATTCATATGCTTGAAAATCAACTGACAGTATTTTCTGTAATGGTAATTAGGAGACTTTTATTCAAACACTTGACTATGGTAGGAGCTTAAATATTGTTTGTTAAAAACTATAGAATAAATAAATTTATTTTAAAAAGTTGAACTTAGATTCTGATATATTAAAGTCTGTTTGCTGCCAATAAACTGAGTATACTAGCTATTTTACTTTCAATGAGCTATGTAACAATAGATAAAAATATAGAAAAAATAGATAAAATTTGGATTTTTAATTCAAAGATTAAAAAATTGTCTTCTTCCCTCTCTTCCTCAAGCTCTCCTTTCCCACTTTGTAATCCTCTGCTTTGAAGGACAAAATACAAAAGATCTTTGCTCAAAATATTAAGAATCAGACCCAGTGACTACAATACAACTAGAAGGTGGGAGATAGCTTAAGAAGAAGAGCTGTGTGTTATGAAAATTCCTCAGCATGAAGTTTTAAATAACAAGGAAGGATCTGAACAAGACTCAATGGATAAGAGTGAAATTACTGACAGGACATATACTGCCAAAGAAATTATCTGAGAATTTTTGAGAATACAACTTCACGAAGACATGAGTGAGTGATTTGTTGTTGCTGTGTAACTGCTCAGTTGTGTCTGACTCTGCAACCCCACAGACTGTAGCCCGCCATGCCCTTCAGTCCACGGAATTCTCCAGACAAGAATACTGGAGCGGGTTGCCATTTCCTTTCCACAGGATTTTCCAAAAGTAGAGATGGAAACTGAGTTTCCCACATGCCACCAGGGAAGCCGAGTGATAATAGAAAGATAATTCAGTGAAGTAATTGAAGGCCTAATAAATGCTATTTTTCTTAATTTGAATTAGGAGGTTTTAATTATTCCATCCTAAGACGCATAATTTCCCTAACATTTCATTTGGAAGAATTTCAATATACAGCAAAGTAAATACAGTAAGCAAAGAATACAGTAAGCATTCATATAACAACAATACCCAACCTATTATTATATTTGCTTGATCACATATGTGCCATCTATCCATTTCTAAGGTGCAAATTTTAATAAATAATTTTTGTATTTTTATAATTGCAGATTTTATGAAATTGGATCACATTTCACAACCAACTACCAACATATATTTTAAATATGATAGTGCTGTTTTTCTTTAAAGGATTGTTTCTAACTTGGTGGTAACTCCTACAATCAAAGATATTTTATAGTTGAGAAAATATAGTCATAGTTTTGACAAAAAGATGAATTACAATTCAGTCTTCCTATTAAGTTTTTTTAAAAAGAGATAGTTCACATTATTTAAATATTTAAAGTTGACTTTAAGTAAGATATCAAGACTGAAGCTCATCATTCTAGTATAAAAACATGAATCATGATTGAATTATAGAAGATAGACTTTTATGGCATATCATGAGTGGAACAAAGATTATAGGAAAAATTTGAAGCATTAAATGTCAGGAACAGTATTTTCTGAGAAGTTATTAAGAGGCTGACATCACTCTCTCTTAATTTAGATCAGATAATCCTTTCCAATCACTTTTTCCTTTGAATATTGATGAACCCAACCATCATCTCATCCTTACTTCAGTTATCTGTGCTCATCTGTATTCTGAATCCTTAGAGAACAAAGAATATAAGAATATAATTTATGTGCTCGGTCTCTTTTGAGTCTTCCTCCCTTATCCTTTGCTTTTTCGCTCCATACCATCTTCGAGAGCAGAAAGAGTATGTTGTTTTTGTTTTAAGTAAAACCTAGAGAGAATGGAGTATGAAAAGATAGATGGAATCTTCTTGTAACCTATTTATTAACACCTCTTTTTTAGGAATGACTATTGTTAAATAAGTTGACTATAGCTATGAAGTAAGTCCCTGTACAATCTTAGAAAAATATATGAAAAATGCAAAAGGAGAGAACTTAAAAAAAACTGTGATTTGGAATTTCTGTTTTAGTACTCAGTTGTTTGAAATTAAGTAATCAGCCTTTTCATGTAATTATTTCTTCCCATATTCCTTCCCACACAAAAGTACTAAATTAAAAAAAAAATCTTCTAAAATGTGTGAAAAATGTTTCTGCTTTGTGAAACAGTGAATTGAATGGTAACTTACTAAAAATTTAGCTGAAGTATCATCTTTTTGTATTCACTGTACTGCAAAAGAAAAAATAGTATTTTTTTCTCTCCCAGAAACTGTTTGTTCCTCTGCAGAATGAATGGTTCTTGAGCTTTCTGTTGTTGTTTTTCACAATACATAGTTGTTGTTATGCCCCTGTCCTAAGAATCTGTCTACCAACTCTCTTTCTTCTTGTCAGAAACCCTGTTACCAGGATCTTTTTATCTTATTTGCTGTGGTTATAAAGGAAAAAAATTGAGATTAGGGTATGAGCTGGTTGCAAAATAAGAAAAAGTACTCCAAGGGTTTGAGAGTTTTTAAAGAATGAATTACACAGGCACTAGCACGAGTATATGAACTTTCCGAATCTATTTTTTAAATATTCAAAGACTTAAGAAATCCATATTTTAACTATGTTCCAAATAGCTAATATGTTCCAAATTTTAAGTAAGCTAACTCAAAATCCGGATGTTACTGAATATTATAAATACATTTATAGATTTTAAATGTGTTTTCAAAGTACACTGAATGTCAGATTGTCCTCAATTTGTAATTTGCTTTAAATTATAAATTTAACCATCATACTTAATACATACTGATTACCTCGAATGGGCCAGGCACTATTTTAACTGCTTTATATACATTAACATGTTTTTTTCACAACTGACCAATGAGTGTGCACATTTCCTAGATGAAGAAATGAAGGTTGGGAGAGATGAGACAACTTGCTGAAGAAGACTCTCCACTTAAGCTCTGTCAGTCTGGATCCAGAATCTACACGCTTAACCACTCCACTATATCATTTCATCTAATATATGTTCCCTTAAGAACAAAATCTATGTTTAGTAAAAAAACAAAAACAAAACAAAACAAAAAAACACAAAAAACGACTATATATAAATAGAAAAAATTGTAAAATATGATCAGAATTTTACCACACACAGGAAAAGAAACCACTTTTGGTATATTTTCCTATTTAAAAAGTTTTATAAACGAAGCTCTAACCATGTTTGAGATTTATTATATATCCTTTATTCAATTTAATATTACATCTTAAAATCATTTCTAATCTATTATGCAGTTCTTCTGATTAATATTTTTCAATGACTGAATAACATGGCATCAACTGCTTATATACTGGTCTTATTTTCAACCAAAAGTAATAAAGAATGATAGCTAAAGCTAGTATGAATAAGTGTGATAGAATATCTACAATCTACCTCTTTTAATTGCTACTTTTTTTTGAATGAATTTCCTCGTGGCCCAATGATCTAAATAAAGTTTTAGTAAAAGAACATTAGGATGTGTATAAAAAAGGAAGAATGGGCAGTCATATCAAGAAAGTATGGAGAATACATGTATACATCTTATATCAAAGTGTATTTTGCCTCATTGGAAAACCTCCTAATTGAACATTCTTTTTAAACTTGTTTGATGTTTTCACTTTATATAGAGAGGCAAGTACAAAAGTATAACTTGAATAATGAAATAGATTTCTTAGGCTCTCATTTTAACACCCATAACCAAATAATAATAACACTGTATCTATAGTACATTTACAATGTACATTCAGTATCAGTCTTATAGCCTAAATTCCTCATATTAGAACCCTCTATTGTTCTCTGATATGAACAAATTGAGTGGCAGAAATGTCCTTAAATTTGATTAAATAATTCAAGGTAGGCTTCTATAATTTAAGTATCTCTCTTTTCCCCAGTTACAAATAAATATACAATGCATGCCTTTCTCTGATGCCACCAATGTAGAGCAATGCAGACATTTTCTTGTCCAGTTGAAAACTCACGGTTGAGTACACAGCAGAGAGGTGCAGCCCACCCATTGATGAAACAATTTTCAAACTCAGCCAACTGCCCAAGACAGCAACCAGATTTCTGACCTATATTCTCTACCAGAATGATAGAAAAGGGCTAATTCATTCTGTCTCTTATGACTCATTGGAAAAGACTCTGATGCTGGGAGGGATTGGGGGCAGGAAGAGAAGGGGACGACCGAGGATGAGATGGTTGGATGGCATCACTGACTCGATGGACGTGAGTCTGAGTGAACTCCGGGAGTTGGTGATGGACAGGGAGGCCTGGCGTGCTGCGATTCATGGGGTCACAAAGAGTCGGACACGACTGAGCAACTGAACTGAACTGATGACTGAGCATCTCCATCCCATCGGCTACATGTTTTGAATGTAGGCCTTGGTGCAATGGTTGTTTGGACAGAAATTATGATAGCAGAGTAGAAAGAACCAGATGTAATATACAGAGATCATGCACAGTCTTTAGCTAAGTGTATTAGTATTGCAATCTGAGAGGTAAGAAGGAGGAGAAAAATACATTTACATTTTTCTGTTACACATGCACACACATAATTATATCATAGGTTTTGCTTCACTAAAATAATAAAGAAAAGTAATGTGCATTTACAGAAATACACTTAATATTAAAACAAGTGTTCTTTAGATTTGGAGGTGGGGAAGGATTATGCAAGATACTCTCAGAGTAGCACGTTGCAAAGTATGACTGAAATAAAATTTCTCTTAAAATAACATATCCAATGTTGCTTCTAATGTAAAACAGCAGTAAATAAATTGCCAGTCCATTTCTTTTTCAGTTGGTGCTCAGTCACTCAATCATGTCTGACTCTTTGCAACCCCATGGATTGTAGTCTGACAGGCTCCTCTGTCCATGGAATTTCCCAGGCAAGAAGACCGGGGTGGGTTGACATTTCTTTCTCGAGGGGATCTTCCTGACCTAAGGGCCAAACATGCATTTCATGTGTCTCCTGCATTAGCAGGTGGACTTTTTACCACTGTGCTACCTGGGAAGCCCCCTTTTCAGTGACTATAAAGCAAAATGCTGCTGCTGCTGCTGCTAAGTCGCTTCAGTCGTGTCTGACTCTGTGCGACCCCATAGACAGCAGCCCACTAGGCTCCTCTGTCTCTGGGATTCTCCAGGCAAGAACACTGGAGTGGGTTGCCATTTCCTTCTCCAATGCATGAAAGTGAAAAGCGAAAGTGAAGTCGCTCAGTAGTGCCCGACTCTTAGCGACCCCATGGACTGCAGCCTACCAGGCTCCTCCATCCATGGGATGCTCGAGGCAAGAGTACTGGAATGGGGTGCCATTGCCTTCCTCGATAAAGCAAAATAGGGAAAGTAATTTCTATCCTTAATATTAAATTATGAAAAAAGAACCAGGATCTCGAAGATTGGATAATAACTTTAATGTTACATAAGTAGGAAGCGGCAGCCAGGATTTAAGTTTTAATCTTTCTTCTGACTTTAAAGAGTAAGCTCTTTCCATTAGCCGATTACCATTTTTCTGTTTGTTTTTGTTTTTGAAATGCCTATATGCTTTTTGTGAGGAAGAATCCTATATACGTTAATACATGACTAGGATAACATAATTGAAACCACATAGAATTTTAGTGTTTTAAGAGCCTTCATAAATGATATAGTCTAAATTTCTGCCCAGAACCCTTCAGATGGACAATTTACTATTAATGCTTGTAAACATATGCTATTGGACACCTCTGTTTTCCTCAATGAGTAGACTCTGCTGACTCCAGAACATAACACAACGGACTGTTTGAAAACTTTTCCCCAAAAAGGAGACTTAACATGTATGCTTGTCACTCTCTTGCAACATTACATGTTATAAATAAATTAGCAAAATGAACAGTCTTCCATTTGCTGCTCTCCTTGGAAAGCTTACTAAGTAGTAACTTTTTTCTAACAATACAATGAATCCATCATATAAATTAGATTTTTAAAATATTCTACTTAAGGTTTTAGCAGTAATGAGTATTTTTCATCTGTAGGCAAAAGGCTATACAACATATGTAGATGTTTGTTTGATTTTGTTTTTCCATCGCTGGCTCCTCATGGATTCACTTTAGAATTAACTTTGTTATTCAGTAGAAAGCAACTGCACATCTGTGAGATGGTTTTGCCTTTTGTTCCTACTAGAGACCAAATTTTTGATATTTTGAGCTACATTAAAGTGTGCCTTCCTTGCCTGATTATTGAAAGTGAAAACGAAGTCATTCAGTCGTGTCCTACTCTTTGTGACCCTGTGGACTGTAGCCTACCAAGCTCCACTGTCCGTGGGATTCTCCAGGCAAGAATACTGGAGTGGGTTGCCATTTCCTTCTCCAGGGGATCTTCCCGACCCAGGGATCGAACCCGGGTTTCCCGCATTGGAGGCAGACGCTTTAACCTCTGAGCCACCAGGGAAGTTAAGCAATGAAGCTAAAGATCTAAATATGTAAAGATCTAAATATGCCAACTTTGTTCATGTTATTCGACTATTTTCTGAGCATTTGCTACTGTCTATAGAGTTATTTCACTTTCACTTTTCACTTTCATGCATTGAAGAAGGAAATGGCAACCCACTCCAGTGTTCTTGCCTGGAGAATCTCAGGGACAGGGGAGCCTGGTGGGCTGCCTTCTATGGGGTTGCACAGAGTCGGACATGACTGAAGAGACTTAGCAGCAGCAGCAGCAGCATAGACTTATTTTATATTACTTACTCTAGCATCACAACTTAAGAAAGTTAACTGCTTCCCTTAAATAAAACAAGTTTCACTTAAAAAACAAGTTAGTGAAGCTATTTCACAGATTTCAATGACGTAGTGATGTAAAATTAGGGTATCTAAGTTGACGCATTTCGATCTTAATTGAGCAACACTTTCAAAGTAGAGCAATGCTCCATTTCCTCCCACAATATATTCTCCATAATCTCATCTTTAAAATGGGAAATTTTCTTAGAAAATAATGTATCTTTTCACTGCAATTTGTCAGTTGAGGTGCCCACCAGAGAGCTAGTTTAACAGCCAAATATCACAATAAACTGTGGAAAATTCTGAAAGAGATGAGAATACCAGACCACCTAACCTGCCTCTGGAGGAATCTGTATGCAGGTCAGGAAGCAAAAGTTAGAACTGGACATGGAACAACAGACTGGTTCCAAATAGGAAAAGGAGTACGTCAAGGCTGTATATTATACCCTGCTTATTTAACTTACATGCAGAGTACATCATGAGAAACGATGGACTGGAAGAAACACAAGCTGGAATCAAGATTGCCAGGAGAAATATCAATCACCTCAGATATGCAGATGACACCACCCTTATGGCAGAAAGCGAAGAGCCACTAAAAAGCCTCTTGATGAAAGTGAAAGTGGAGAGTGAAAAAGTTGGCTTAAAGCTCAACATTCAAAAAACGAAGATCACGGCATCCGGTCCCATCACTTCATGGGAAATAGATGGGGAAACAGTAGAAACAGTGTCAGACTTTATTTTGGGGGGCTCCAAAATCACTGCAGATGGTGACTGCAGCCATGAAATTAAAAGACGCTTACTCCTTGGAAGAAAAGTTATGACCAACCTAGATAGTATATTCAAAAGCAGAGACATTACTTTGCCGACTAAGGTCCATCTAGTCAAGGCTATGGTTTTTCCTGCGGTCATGTATGGATGTGAAAGTTGGACTGTGAAGAAGCCTGAGCACCGAAGAATTGATGCTTTTGAACTGTGGTGTTGGAGAAGACTCTTGAGAGTGCCTTGGACTGCAAGGAGATCCAACCAGTCCATTCTGAAGGAGATCAGCCCTGGGATTTCTTTGGAGAAATGATGCTGAAGCTGAAACTCCAGTACTTTGGCCACCTCATGCGAAGAGCTGACTCATTGGAAAAGACTCTGGTGCTGGGAGGGATTGGGGGCAGGAGGAGAAGGGAACGACAGAGGATGAGATGGCCGGATGGCATCACGGACTCGATGGACGTGAGTCTGAGTGAACTACAGGAGATGGTGATGGACAGGGAGGCCTGGAGTGCTGCGATTCATGGGGTCGCAAAGAGTCAGACACAACTGAGCGACTGAACTGAACTGAACTGAACTGATACATATAAGATACATAAAAAATACATTTTGGGGGAATTTGTTTAAAATACACAGTTGTGTGAACAAATTAGCTTCTATTAACAGCTGCAGAATATTCTGTAGGTTAATTATTCATAAAATGGACTGCCCAGAGTTGCTTTGGACAGGAGAAATTTGAAATATCTAGTTACCATTGTCAGTGATTTCCAAGAGTTTCAAATCATCTCAGCCTCCTGGACCAAGTGATGCTATGCTCTTGAAGCAGCTGTAGAATGCAGGGAAATCATCTTGGTGCTCTGTGATGAACTAGAGGGGTGGGATAGGGGGGTGTGGGCTAGGGGATCAGTGGGAGGGAGGCTCAAGAAGGAGGGTATATATGTATACTTTTGGCTGATTCACATTGTTGTACAGCAGAAACCAACACAACATTGTAAAGCCATGATCCTACAATTAAAAAAAAGAAAGAAAGAAAAGGAATGGAGGGTATACAGATAGAATACATTAGCCTTCTCCTGTATCCAAAATGTACAGTCATCCAGATAGAGGAAATGTTATTGAAGAAGAAACTTCTAGTCTTACATGTTTGATTGTTTTGATTTAAAATATTCTGTGCCCTCTGTCAGCCTTCTCCTGGTATTTTTTTTAGCGGGTAAGGTAAATATCCTGAGCTAAGAAATGCCATGTCTCTCTCATAAAAATGGCACTCAGAGGTCTTTCCTTGTTGGGTAAGATCAGAACTACCCACTACAAAAGAGAGCTGTTAAAGGTACGTTGGCACCAAACTGAGACTCTTTCATGGCCACCCTTAGAATTATGAAAGAGAAATGGGCAGAAACCGTTTCCCCAAACATGTTTTACTCAGAGGAAAATAATTCTAATGGCAGTTACATCAGTTTTTGATTAGCTGTGATCTATGAAAAATTTTAAATATGTCATCTCTAATCATCCCAAACTCTGCCAGGAAGGGACTACTGTTTGCATTACATACATGTAGAAATAAGGAATCAGCAATTTAAAATTGATTAGTTATGATTAAAGGCTAGGTGGATAAAGGGTAGGTGTGGGACTTGAACCTTGAATTTTGATCTCTCTGATTTCATTGTTTGTTTCTTTTTTCTCTACTACAGCATCTTTATTTTTGAATCTTCAGAAACTTCCCTTGCAAAAATTACATATGAAGAGGAAACAAGGGCCAAAAAAAGCAAAGAATGTTATAGCTCTAATATGGAACCTTGGCAAGAATGCAGTGATGAGTGTGGAACAAATGTTAAGCTTACTCACAAGTTCAGTGAATAGTTCTCCTGCATCTACTTTGCTGTTTCCAAAGAGGCTGATTTAGATTTTGTGGTGCCTGAGGGATTGGGGGCAGGAGGAGAAGGGGACGACAGAGGATGAGATGGCTGGATGGCATCACGGACTCGATGGACATGAGTCTGAGTGAACTCCGGGAGATGGTGATGGACAGGGAGGCCTGGCGTGCTGTGATTCACAGGGTCGCAAAGAGTCGGACACGACTTGAGCGACTGAATTGAACTGAACTGAACTGAGGATTATACAATCTTTAAGAAAAAGGCAAAAAAAAAAAAAAAAATCCAAACACTAATTTTGGCACAAAGTAAATATTTATTTAGAACTAGAAAGTAAAACATACCAAATATTGAAACATTAGGGATTCAAATGCCTTATTCTGGGATCTCTTCACCAGAAATACAAGCAAATGCTTCAAAAGCCTTCCAGTAGCTAACAGTATTTACATTGTGCGTCTGCTCAGTTGCATCCAACTATGCGATCCCATGGACTGCAGCCCCCCCTCAGGCCCTTATGTCCATGGAATTTCCAGGCAAGAATACTGGAATGGGTTGCTATATCCTACTCCAGGGAGTGCTCACAGGGCCTATGCAAATAAGAGGTCCTGAATATTAACTTTCATTAGCATCATGTAAATTACAGTGAGTATGGATGATTCAAATGTATTTCAGTAATATTACAAGTTAATCCTTGTAATGAAACTTTAGGCTATCCACCTTAAATCCACAGTACTTTCAGAAACATGCACACATACACATACATGGAACATAAACAGACACATGGGCACACACACATATACATACACACATACACAAGCACTCCCATTTTATGGTCCCAGAGAAGGGAGGAACTAATTCTTAACTCTCCCTGGCAGCTTCAAGAAAAGTTTCATAGGAGACAAGACAATTTAATTGTATTGAGAAAAATGTATAGTAGTTTGTTAGGCAAAGAGAACACAGAGAAGCGTTTCTAATCAAGATAAAAGCTTCGGCTGAACACAGTGGAACACTGTCTGGATCTTCTCTGACCCATCCTGAATCCCTGGAATCAGATGGGAATCCAGACCCAGTGTGAGTGTTCAGGAAACCTCATTAAAGTTTGAATAGAGTGATGAGAAGAAAGTGAAATTCTCTCTCTGTATGTCTACAAAGCAGCTAAACCAATAAAGGAAAACTGGGTCTAATGGTTAAAGAACTGATCTTAAAATATTCTAAATCTAGAATTACAATATGCCTGTATCACTTCTAAGAAGAACAAAATGTATTTGGAAAAAATTTGTTTTCAAAATTTTAAAACATTCTGGTATATGTTTCACTGATTCAGTTTTGGAGACAAGGGATGATATATACTGGACAAATAACATGTTATGTAATATAGATAACATAATATAAATTATAATTTAATTGGGTTAGTAATTACAAGCTAACTGAATGACGGAGTGTGGGCAGAGATATGTAAAATAAAGTGCTGTTGCTTAGTTTAATTACTATCTCAGATGATATTACACCCACAGTGATTCTTCATAGAACAGTGTAAAGTGTATATACTTAGTATTAAATTAGCTATTTCCATGCATGATTTGATACTGATAAAGTTAATTAAAGCAATGAAATTAAGATATTATTGGCTTATTTTCAGTTGCATGGAGACATATCTAAATACTGATACACACAAGAATAAATAATCTACATATGGATTACTTCTGTGTCCTCTTTTTAGTTCTAATTGCAAAATATAAATATCTTAAAGCAAATTTTATGATATTTTAACACACAAATGCTTATGAGGTTTACTGGTAAAAACTGAAGGAAGAGTCATATTAATTTGCAGAAATGTCTACTCTTCTGCGGCTCCATTCTGTCCTTAATTAGAATGTGTAATTCCTGGGCAGGTTACACCGCCAAGATGAATATCAGAAAAGAATTTTGATTCATTTTGTGACATTTTCAATCATGTCTGGCATTTATTTTAAAGGAGCACTTAATCAAAATTGTTTCTAATCTAGGGACTCTGATTATCATTTTAATTGATTTGCTATTTATTGATTGAGTAAGAAACACAATCAACCAATTTTATGTTGTTTAAAATCATTATCTTCATATAATAACTTAATAGTATGCTTCAGTAAAGTAAATTATTGATTATTTCCTAAATTTCTCCAGATCTCAGGGCATGAAAATACACATTTTAAATTAATTTTATTGGACTATAGTTTTTTTTACAATGTTGTGTTAGTTTCTGCTGTACAGTGAAATGACTCAGCTATATGTATACATATATCCCTTCTTTCTGGATTTAACTACAATGAGGTATTATCTCACACTGATCAGAATGGCCATCATCAAAAAATCTATAAACAATAACTGCTGGAGAGGATGTAAAGAAAAGGGAATCCTCCAGCACTGATGGTGGGAATGTAAATTTGTACGGCCACTGTGGAGAACAGTATGGAGGTTCCCTAAACAACTAAAAAACGGAAATATGCATTTTTCAAATATTGATGGAATAGCTTTTCTTTCTCAGAAATATTAAAATTTAAGTTAAACTATTATAAAAACACTCTTTGAATATCACTCATATTTGGGATGAAATTTTATGGCAGATCCTATACTCTCCTGTCAAATAGCTCCTACAACTCATCTATGGGTCGTTAGCATCACTCTGAGAGACATCAAGGTAAATAAATCTTGCTCTGGTCCCATACCATTAAATTCAAGACTGTACTTGGTTCAAGTGGGGGTAATCATAGAAAGGGCAAGAGTAATGGATGAGAAGTTTGTTTAGAATTGAACAAGGTTCCTAGTATACACTAGCTTTTCTTTTTAATATAAATTTATTTATTTTAATTGGAGGCTAATTACTTTACAATATTGTATTGGTTTTGCCATACATCAACATGAATCCGTCACGGGTGTATACTTGTCCCCCATCCTGAACCCCCCTCCCACCTCCTTCCCCATACCATCCATCTGGGTCATTCCAGTGCACCAGCCCCGAGCATCCTGTATCATGCATCAAACCTGGACTGGCGATTTGTTTCACATATGATATTATACATGTTTCAATGCCATTCTCCGAAATCATCCCACCCTCACCCTCTCCCACAGAGTCCAAAAGACTGTTCTATATACATCTGTGTCTCTTTTGCTGTCTTGCATACAGAGTTATCATTATCACTTTTCTAAATTCCATATATATGTGTTAGTATACTGTATTGGTGTTTTTCTTTCTGGCTTACTTCACTCTGTAAATAGGCTCCAGTTTCATTCACCTCATCAGAACTGACTCAAATGTGTTCTTTTTAATGGCTGAGTAATACTCCATTGTGTATATGTACCACAACCTTCTTATCCATTCATCTGCTGATGGGCATCTAGGTTGCTTCCATGTCCTGGCTATTATAAACAGTGCCACGATGAACACTGGGGTACATGTGCCTCTTTCAATTCTGGTTTCCTTGGTGTGTATGCCCAGCAGTGGGATTGCTGGGTCATAAGGCAGTTCTATTTCCAATTTTTTAAGGAATCTCCATATTGTTCTCCATAGTGGCTGTACTAGTTTGCATTCCCACCAACAATGTAAGAGGGTTCCCTTTTCTCCACACCCTCTCCAGCATTTATTGCTTATGGACTTTTGGATCGCAGCCATTCTGACTGGCATGAAATGGTACCTCATTGTGAATTTGATTTGCATTCCTCTGATAGTGAGTGATGTTGTGCATCTTTTCATGTGTTTGTTAGCCATCTGTATGTCTTCTTTGGAGAAATGTCTGTTTAGTTCTTTGGCCCATTTTTTGATTGGGTCATTTATTTTTCTGGAATTGAGCTGCAGGAGTTGCTTACATATTTTTGAGATTAATTCTTTGTCAGTTGCTTCATTTGCTATTATTTTCTCCCATTCTGAAGGCTGTCTTTTCACCTTGCTTATAATTTCCTTTGTTATGCAGAAGTTTTTAATTTTAATTAGCTTTTGAATTGTGCACTGTATAACCCTAAGATTGATCAGAAGCTCCTGGCTCAAGTATGGTGGCCATCAGCATATTTCTGGACAAGGCTGTGTCTCAGCCTCCTTAAACCTTGTTTTTAAGTCTGAGTTGAAGGGAGAAGTTGTGCTTTCAGAAGATCCACTGTGGTCCTTACTCACTAAGATTATCCATGACTATATCCACTAGTGAGGCCTCAATGAGGAAGTCCAGCAGCTTACACCTCATTTGTTATGGATAATGTGGCTGATTTCCCTGCTGTCAACTTGGACTGCAATGACTGAGCTTTCTACTCTTTGGAAAAGTAAATCTGGTGTAATTTGCTAAAGTTAAATTCATATCTGATCCTGAATACTTGTGTTTTGTTCTAGACTTTCAATATGTTTTCAGCAAGAAAATAATACCTCTGAAAGTATGTTCACTCATTTCACATTTTAATTGGTTATAACTATGAAAAATAGCTTTGAGTTAAATATTTTCTTTTTCATGTCTATGTTTCTACTAAAATAAACATAATTTAAATTAGTGTGAAATCATTAATCATAAGCAACACCTAAACCACAGAAGCTTAACAATAAGTACTAGCATGTAATCATCTTTGTCAATAGAAAATGGGTGATAATTGTGATTTAGAAAGTCTGTTTGATTCACTTTCTCCTCCCCGCCCCCCCGGATTTAAACAGAGCTTGTCTGAGGCAGTTATCACTTACTTCAATCCTCCTTTTGGAATCAAGTCTTTTATTTCAAGACACTCTCTACACTAAAGTCCAAATAACCTTATGTTGCAAACATTCCCAGAAGAGTCCTGTTCCTGACCTTTTCATTGCCTTCAATTTGATTGACATTCTTTCTGTATATTGTATTGGTCTCTGCTTTTTGCTCTGTTGTTTGTGTGTGTATTTAGTTGCTCAGCAGTGTCCAACTTTTAGTAATCCCATGGACTGGAGCCTGCCAGGCTCCCGTGTCCATGGAATTTTCCAGGCAAGAATACTGGAGTGGGTTGCAATTTCCTGCTCCAGGGGATCTTCCCAACCTAGGGATCGAAGCCATGTCTCTTATATTTCCTGCATCGATACGTAGATTCTTCACCACTGTGCTACCTGGAAAGCCCCAAACTGATAACTGGTCTTTGCTTTTGTATTAGATGGGAACCAACAGATTATTGTGTCATTCCTGGCAATATTTACATTTTAAATTGGGATATTATTAGTACTTTAAAATAGTGGTTCTCATTTTTTTTTTGCCTTTTTTTAACCCATAAAGGACCATTTTATTGTTTTGCCTGTAGACCTTATGTTTTTGAAGACTTTGACTCTCATTTTGCATTTTTTTGTGATAATAACTGATTGAAATGGGCACTGTGATGACCAGACATGTGATTCAGTAAATGAGTCTGCTCCATCCATCATATCTGAAAAATTTCAGTGATGCCACTAACAGTTAATCTGAGCTTCTGATTAGCATGAAATTAGGATTGCTATATGTTCAGCCAAATGTGAAGAAGTAAATTAAGGTTTTCATGAGGATTTCTATAATGTTGGAAAAAAATCTTTCAGGCTCTACTGCTACCCATGTGGACTTCTAGAAGGAAGAGAACTGAAGCAGAGAATCAGTATCTTGGTCCAAAGCAGTGATTTCAAGGTTTAGCATTTTCTACCAGTGAAGGAAATGATTTTGGGTAAATCTTGTCAGCTCTAGGCTCAAATAGATATCTTCTTATTAGACACTCATCGCAATGCTATTCAGATATTCTAAAGTGACCACCCCCCAAGAACTCTGAACTCTTTAAGAGTTACTAAAATGTATGCAGCATAAACTCTTAATCTTAATGAAATAAAATACTAAAATATGTAAACTTTGCATATAAACCTCATGATTGATGACATTGTTATTCAAATGGTATTAAAGGAATGCCCCCCTGTATCCTTAATATAATTCTATGTGGCTTTTCATTCAGGAAAAGAAAAAACACAAAGCATGACTTAAATATTTTCTAGTTCCATCTCTGACAATATATGTTTCTTGAACTCATTAAATCTAAAATATTATTTTTTATTGATTTGTTTTCTCTTGAGACTGATTAATAGTTGAGCTACATGTTGTGCATAGTAATACCATACAAACAGAACTTAAGGAATTATTTAGGTAATGGAACCCTTTGATACAGATGAAATTCCCCGTAAGAAGGTATGTTTTATTGAGAGTCACTCACTTTATTAAGGGAATATTACACTTTTTACATGGGAGCAGCAGTGTATCTTAATGTCTTCAATCTGAGTCATTTATGTCAAATACCCTGCAGAGGTATGAACACTTAACAGTGGTAATGATTCACTCATTTATTCCCCAATCACTCATAAACCATTAGCTTCTTCCTAGCTGCTCTGGCCATGAACTTATTTTGGACTCTTATGGTCAATTCCTTCAATGGGTCTTCCCACACAATTGTTAGTAACCTATTACCTTATGCTATGGTGGCCACACCAATACTTGTCTCTGTTATCCACAGTGTCTGTTCCGTGTGTTCCTGTCGTGGACTGAAAACACTGTGGGAAGCGATTAAATAGCTTTACCAATCTATCAGGTCTTAAATTTTGTATTGCCCACTTATAACTTAGATCATATCACTGAACTACATCCTTTTATCATCAGTACCCTTAATATGTCCATCACTTTCATAGTTTTATTATAACTTGTCAACCTTTAACTCCTGAGCCTACATTTTCCAATCTTGATTTGGATGACCTGTTACATGGCAATCTTAGAACAAACTCTTCATCATCATGCCAAAGTTAGTTTTCTGCTGCCTTGCTCTAGTTCCTATATAACAACACCATCTTTCAGCTCATGGAAGATCAAAACCTCCTTCTGTCCCTTTCCCCAAAGACATAAAATCTCTCCTTGGGAATCAGAGTCCTCATATCATACTTTCTGGTTAAACATGTTAGACAAGCCAATGAACTCTCTGACTCTCAAATTTCTCATTTGTGGAATAAAAAAGCAAGCAACTACCACTTAGTGCAACTGTGTTAAATACAATAAATACCAAAGTTTTTTCCTACATCAGACTTACTTTCCAAAGATTCTCAGCTATATTTATCCCTTTTTGTAGCCAAGAAACACAACTGTATTCATTTCTTAGCAACCATGCACCTCTTCCACTCATTTATTCATTCAGATCTCTTCCATATGGAATATCTTCTAATCTCTAAATTTTCTAGAAGGCATTGGCTTTCTTGATCCTGCAACCAGATCTAACTGGTATATAAATGGCTTAAAAGAAATTCTTAGTGTGGATTATCACAGAAAGCATGTACTTAATAAAGAACAAAATAACCTGAGACTATTTCTTAACCTTTTCACCAGCTCCATATTTTCAGTTGCCCATCTGACATCATCTAACATGGGATAGGCAACTTTGCCTCAAATTCCATATAACATAACTAAGCATTCAGCACCACCTTTTAAATTAACTCTATTTCCATACAAACCTATGTCCTTCAGTATTCTGCCAACACTTCTCTTTCAGGATCAAATGATCAGTCATCTTTTTAAAAATTCATATCAAATGATACAATAACAGAAAACTGGAAGCTGCCTCAAATTCCTTTTATTCTTTCACGTAGTCACCAAAAATTTCAGAAGTTTTCCTGTTTAGACTTTCTCTTTTTAAAAACCATATCTTAGCCATGCCCCTTACTTACTCTTAATGAGTACACCAACTCCATAGTAATTTATCAGTTTATATATTTAGCTATTTCAGACATTTTAATATAATAAACTTTTTGTTATTTAATATACAGACTTTTATATTAAAATGTCAGGGATTATGAAGTGCATGTGATAAATTATTTGGCAAATAATAACCAACTATAAGGCATAGCTATAAGGCTTTTATTTTCAAGTTAATAGAAAAATCTTAGGCAGAAATCTTCTATCTAAGTTCTTTTTAATTCTACCTTTCATGATCTTAGTTTACCCTTTAGAGTTGCAGAAAAGATCAGCTTTCCATATTGCCTCTAACTATGTCCCAAATCATCATTCTATGCTTATTTGTCCATATTATAACAGCATGGTAATAACAAGAGCAACTATTATTCATGTACTGATCAATTACTGAATGCCATATTTAGTATGCCAAGCTATACAGCATATTAATGCCACCCTAGACAGCACATTAAAAAGCAGGGACATTACTTTGCCAACAAAGGTCCATCTACTCCAAGCTATGGCTTTTCCAGTAGTCACGTATGGATGTGAGAGTTGGACTATAAAGAAAGTTGAGTGCCAACAAATTGATGCTTTTGAACTGTGGTGTTGGAGAAGACTCTTGAGAGTCCATTGGACTGCAAGGAGACCCAACCAGTCAATCCTAAAGGAAATCAGTCCTGAATATTCATTGGAAGGACTGATGCTGAAGCTGAAACTCCAATACTTTGGCCACCTGATGCGAAGAATCATCTCATTGAAAAGATCCTGATGTTGGGTAAAATTGAAGGAGGGAAGAAAAGGGGACGACAGAGGATGAGATGGTTGGATGGCATCACCGACTAGGTGGACATGAGTTTGAGTAAGCTCTGGGAGTTGGTGATGGACAGGGAAGCTTGGTGTGTTGCAGTCCATGAGGTCGCAAAGAGTCAGACATGACTGAGCAACTGAACTGAACTGAACACTTAGTATTGCATATTAGCTATCTCACTTAATCCTCACAAAAACCCTATAGCGAACCTCTGTTGTTTCCATTTTACAAATGAGGATACTGAGATTTAGTGATATTAGGTCATATAAAGAGTAAGTTTAAGAGTTGGAACTCAAAACCTATTCTTTCTGTCTCCAGATCCTGTGGTAAAAGGAGCAAAATATGCCATCCAAAATATGCCACTTTGGGATATTGATTATATTGAATTAAAGTTACTTAAGAAACAGCAGTTACTAAAAGGACACTCTGATCCTCCTTCGTTTTCCTAAAAACAGGAAATGAATCTCCCATGTTTAGGGGAGACCGTCCCTGTACTAGGAGGTAAAAAGACATTCTATCACTAGAGACAGAGAATTCAGGGGCAAAAACCTATATAATTAACCTTGGTACTTCTTTACTAATTAGCTACCCTAAGCTCAAAACCCTTTGTCAATCCAACACTAATGTATTGCTTCTTTGCCTAAATGCTTTGGTTACTTCTCTGAATCTCATATTTTGGGGGATACTGTACATAAAAAATTAAATCTGTTTTTCTCTGGTTAATATGTCTTATATCATTTAATTATTGTCTTAGTTTCCCCCTTTAGAGTTGCAGAAAAGATCAACCTTCCACATTGCCTCTCTCTCTCAGAAGAAAGAAGGGAAAGGTTTTCCTTCTCTACCTGTGTTAATAACCAACACTAGTATACAACTTTTTCAGGAATAACAAAAATGAGGTTCAAACTACTTTCTTGTTGCTCTTCTGACACACCGAAGGTGGTTTATTATCTCTTGACTTCTAGGCCAAAAGCTATCTAGACAGTTGTATAAGCAATGAGCTGCACACACTGTCCCCCATGTGGTTCAGTCTCACACCTTCACGAGCTCTATCAACTCCTGCATGTGTGCTGAGTTCCTCCATTGTGTCCAACCCCGTGGACTGTAGCCTGCCAGGCTCCTCTGCCCATCTAATTTCCCAGGTAGGAATACTGGAATGGGTTGCCATTTCCTACTCCAGGGGGTCTTCCTGACCCAGGAATCAAACCCGCATTTCTTTTGCACTCCGGCGTTGGCAGGCAGATTCTTTACCACTGCACCACTTGGGAAGTCCACTATCAACTCACTCGGTTGTATTCCTCCTTCATCTAACCTTAAAATACTCATTTGCTCCAGAAAATATATGTTGAGATAATATAAATTTTATTTCTATCTTATACAGAAAAAAAAAGTGTATGAAACACACGCAGTTGAGCATCTTATGGGCCTCATAGCCTCCTTCATGTACTGTATTTATATAAACAGAAAGTCTCATTAATTACATCTTCAAAATATCTCCCAGGGTATTCCCTTCCTCTTCATTCCCACTCTCATCAGTTATCTGGTCACTGCAATAATTTTTTAACTTGTTTCCCTCATTCTGTCTCTTCCTCTCTAATCTAACTTGTGCCCAGTTATCAGTTACATTACCAAAAGGCCATTTTGATCACATTACACTCTGGTTAAAAACTGCAGGACACACCTATATCCAAGGTAATCAAGTTATTCCTAAGTATTTAACTTCACTGCCCTGTGAGGTACTGCTACAGGAAACATATGACTTATTCTATGCCTTATGCCAAATTACACATATTCTGACTTCAATATCATACAGCTTCTTCTGGATTTACAGAAAGATTAAACCCCATTTTTAATCCATTTCCAAAGCCTGTGCACATCCATTGTCTCCTAATGAGGATTCCCTTCTGTGAAACTAAGTTATCCTCTTCATCTCTACCCCACAGTTTAGCACAGAATCACATACATATATATACACATATGTACAGCAGTAACTCTTTTCATCTCACCAACTCTTTTCTCTCAGTACCTGGCATATTACAGGCATCACTCCATCTCCACACACCTTAATGTGGTGTGTACCTGCTGTTCAACAAAATGCTTTGCTTGATTTTTTTTACATTAAAAATAAAAATTGCATTTCTATCCCATCTATTACTTTGGATAAACATCATGTTAAGAGTTTAAAATGAAGCAGAAATAAGGTAGTTTAATTCTATGGAATGCCCTGTAGTGATCCAAATAGGAAGGAAGTCCAAAAGGGAAGCGATATATGTATTTGTATGGCTGACTCATTTTGCTGTATAGTGGAAACTAACACAACACTGTAAAGCACCTATGTGTACTAATATGCTAAGTTGTTTCAGTTGTGTTGACTCTTTGTGACCCTGTGGACTGGAGCCCACCAGGCTCCTCTGTGCATGGGATTCTCCAGGCAAGAATGCTGGAGTGGGTTGCAATGCCCTCCTCCAGAGGATCTTTCCCACTCAAGGATCAGACCTGCATCTCTTATGCCTCCTGCATTGGCAGGTGTGTTCTTTTCTAGTCACGCCATCTGGCAAGCAACTATATTCCAACAAAAGCAATTAAAAAAGAGAAAACACTCAAAAGAAAAGGGAATTTGTGGCTAGGATCATTTCTTTAACAAATATAGCTTCTTCAGGTCCACCAACATTTTCTAAATTAATATTTTAAAACAAACTTTAAAACCCTGCAAATAAAGTCAGTCCAAGGTGAACATTTCTGATAAGTGAATAATGTTTTGCTAATTCTAAGTGCAAAAAGACCTATCAGGTTCAAATTAAGAACATACACGGTTTAGCAAGGGGGGGCGGTCCATAGACGTTAGGATATCTAGCAGACTGGGCTCATGTTTTTGGGCTGGGACAGATTTGAAGCTTTCCAATAGATGTTTATGTATTTCATATGTTTTCATTTTCACTGTACTCACTACCTTATTCTCAAGAGAGGGCCCTAGGTGCTTAGGCAGAGCAGGCAGCTGCTATCTAGCAAATCTGGAGAAGCACTGAATGGTCATCATACTCAGAAACTCTTTTCCCTCTCAGCTATTTTCATAGCACCTAAAATGTCAATTTCCAGTAGGGAAAGCAAGGAATCCCAATTAAGATGCAAATTCACATGTAGCGCTAGAAGAAAAGACTCAAGGGGGAAAAAATGTATTCCAACTTCACCTACTTCCCAGTTCTGCCTCAGGCCAGCCTGCTGAGAGGAAATCCTGTAGAGCTTCAAAGTAAAGAACTAGGGTGAGCTTTTCCAGAGCTCTGTGTTCTGATTCTCAAGACAATTCTCTGTACTTGAACAGTCTACATTTACTTTCTTTAATATTTATGTCCTTTTGAGCTTTTCCTCAAATGCCCCAAACTATTTTCTTCAAATAGATGAATTTGATTGTCCCATTTCTTAAAGGGTGTCTAAGTTTAGATATCTGGAGACACTGGCACAGAGTGTAATAGATGACTTCAACTAGGCAACAGAGCTGGTCTGCACAGATACATCACAAATTTGGCAAATGAAATTCCTCTAGTAGGACAGTGTGTGCCCATCAGAGCACAGGAGACCTGAGAATAATTGTTTCCATAGAACTCTACTCAGATCTGCCTACTTTAACCCAATGAAAACTTCATCTTACTCTGTAATGTCACTGAGAAGAAAAGTGACACTAACTTTCCATGTGGATTTTTAAACCGCATTTTCTAAACAAACACTGTTAAAAACCTCTTCACTGATTTAAAATGGAAGAAAATCAATTCTGGATATTGAATTTGTAATTATTGATCTACTCTTTCTGAATACTCAGAGGAAATAAAAGTACAGTTCAGACTGCCTCTATAGTCAGTAAAAATACGCCCCCTAGATATATTCTGCTCCTGCTGCAAAGTTGCCTCAGTGGTATCCGACTCTGTGAGATCCCAGAGACAGCAGCCCACCAGGCTCCCCCATCCCTGGGATTCTCCAGGCAAGAACACTGGAGTGGGTTGCCATTTCCTTCTCCAATGCATGAAAGTGAAAAGTGAAAGTGAAGTCGCTCAGTCGTGTCCGACTCCTAGTAACCCCATGGACTTCAGCCTACGAGGCTCCTCCATCCATGGGATTTTCCAGGCAAGAGTGCTGGAGTGGGGTGCCATTGCCTTCTAGTTTTACTAAATTCCCACTTGTAATAAGATTAATTTAATGGGGCTTGGAAGGTAGAAAGGTAAATTTATCAAATTCATTTCTCTCAGCAACAGAAGAAAAAAGGTCAAGATTTGCTAACTCTGATAACTTTAAACATAGTATCATTATTTACCTATTTCCCTTTGAGATTATGGTTTTGAATTTTTCCCCTTATCTGAAGGAGTTATGTTTGGCAGCTATCCATATTTTCAGGGCAACAGCGAAATATTTATAATGCTTATTAAGCAGAGAACTTAGGAATATAGGGAAGGAAAAAGATTTTTAGATTGTGTCAAATATTCTTTATGTTATTATTTTTATCACCAAGAGCATCACAATCTGAGAAAAACACATTAGCTTCAGAGAGTATTTGAAGAACTTACTTGCTATCAACTTTTTCTTCTATCAAATACCAGACTAATCATTTGAAAGACTGTTGTTTCTGATTTTTTTAATATAGATTATAATTTTCAATACAAATAAGTCATTCATATATGAAGTCCTGCCAAAACACACTTTGCCCACAACAAGAACCAACTTAAGGTTAGCACTTAAAGAAAGAAGGTGTCATAGAGACATGATTTTACCTTATACAGTAGAAAACCTAAAGACAACTAAAATTAAGATATACACATGCAGATACACAAAGATTTGCTCCATAATCCATCTAAAAACTATATTTAGATAGAATTGACATCATGGTCAACAGTGAAAAAACTAAATAAGAAAACAAATTTTTAAAAGTATATTCAACCTTGGAATAAGTTGACAGGTTACTTACACAGATTTGAAGTATCAAATACCCTGTCAAATACAATGTCTTAACATAACTTCCTTTTTTAAATTTGTGTCAGATTCTTCTAGAATATTTTAATTTTTAAAACTCCATCATTTTCAAGTTACTTTAGTTACTAGATCATCTGTTATAAATGAGGGGAACAGAAGAAAAAAAAGATAAAGAATAAACTGCTTCTGCAAATTTACATTAGTGAGACCATGAATAATTAGACTAACAATCATTTGTATAGTGAAGTTGGCATTAAGTCTATTGTAATAACCCTTTTAAGATTTCAAAAATATCATTAAACTTTCCAGCTGTTCAAATTTGTTGTAAAAATACACATTTACAAAGCCAAGTGTATTAGTTATTTTATGATATGCAACACATTAATCCCAAATTTCATGGCTTCAAACAATGATATTTATTATCTCTTTGGCACTGCTTAGCTGGATCTTTTGACTCAGAGTCTCATCAGGACTGCCTTCAAGGTATGGAGTAGGGCTGCTGTCATCTTAATGCTCAACTAGGGGGTAGACCTGCTTCCAACCTCGTTTATGTAGTTGTTGGTAGGATTCAGTTCCTCAAGGGGCTTGATCAAAGGTTACCCTAGTTCCTCATCTCATGAACCTCTCCAAAGAGAAGACCGCAACATGGTCACTGACTTCCTCAGACCAAGTAAGTTAGGAGAGCTGGTCGGGGTGGGGAGGGGAATAATGGTAAGACAAAAGTCACTTTCTCTTATAACCTCATCACATTAGCCATATTCTCTTCACTAGAAGATATTCACCAGGGACTGTGCTCACGCACAGGGTCATGCTGTGTTGTGCGGAGTCACTCAGTTGTGTCCAACTCTTTGAGTCCCTATGGACTGTAGCCCACCAGGCTCCCCTGTCCATAGGGATTTTCCAGGCAAGAACGCTGGAGTGGGTTGCCCTCATCCAGGGGATCTTCTCAATCCAGGGATCAAACCCCAGTCTCTGACATTGCAGGCAGATTCTTTATTGTCTGAGCCATCAGAAAATCCAGGGAGAGGGCATTATAAAAAAACATGATTATGAAGACATGGGATCACTGCCTGTCATTGTAGAAGAAGTGTACCACATTACCCAGATGGAGTTAAAATAATATCTTAAAGTGTTTCTGCTTTCTGCTTGGTTTTTCCAGTAGTTAAATTACATGTGGATCTAAGAGTTGGACCATAAAGAAGGCTGAGGGCCAAAGAACTGATGCCTTCAAATTTTGGTGCTGGAGAAGACTTGAGAGTCCCTTTGGCTGCAAGGAGATCAAACCAGTCAATCCTAAAGGAAACCAGCCCTGAATATTCATTGGAAGGACTGATGCTAAAGCTGAAGCTCCAGTACTTTGGTCACCTGATGTGAAGAGCTGACTCATTGGAAAACATTCTGATGCTGGGAAAGATTGAAGGCAAAAGGAGAAGTGGGGCAGCAGAGGATGAGATGGTTAAGATAGCATCACTGGACTCAAGGGACATGAATTTGAGTAAAGTCCAGGAGATAGCGAAGGAAGGGAAAACCTGGAGTGCTGCAGTCCATGGGGTCCCAAAGAGTTGGACGCAACTTAGTGACCAAACAACAACAACACAGCTTGTAAGTAACTGCATCAAATTTCAGACTCAAACTATGAATCTGGCACCACAGTTCATGTTCTGAATTACATACACTGTATGTGAAGGGCTTCCCAGGTGGCACTAGTGGTAAAACCCGCCTGCCAATGCAAGGTATGTAAGAGATGGGGGTTTGATCCCTGAGTGAGGAAGATCCTCTGGAGGAGGGCATGGCAACCCACTCCAATATTCTTGCCTGGAGTATCACATGAAGAGAGGAGCCTGGTAGGCTACAGTCCGTAGACTCTCAAAGAGTCAGACACAACTGAAGTGACTTAGCACGCACAGTATGCACATATGTTTGTTAAATTAAGATGGTGGATTAATACTCAGAATTACTTTCCTTTTCTTCTTTCTAATCTCCCATGTCTCAAGTTCCTGTTCATCAACGAATTAATCCAAAATATTTTACACCTACTAAATTCCAGTACTATATTAAGAATAAAGTATTGTCTTAATGCAGCTTTCATATTTTTTTCATAGATGCTTTCCTTGTTTGTTTCTTCTTTATCCCTAAAATATCCAGTTATTGGTACTTTATATTTGCTATTCCCTTTCCTCCCTTTTTATTATTAAAGATTTCAAACTATAAAAAAGTTGAAAGACCAATAACTACTTATAAGTCCTTTTATTAAATTATCTATTAATATTTTTACCACATCCTCTGGCTTCATCTCTTTCTTCCTCTCTGTCTCCTTCTTTCTCTCCCTCTTTCTCACATACACACACATGTAGCTTGTGCACCCACAAATCATCATTTTTATACGCTATTTGATAATAAATTTTAGTACTTTTTAAAATATGCAAACCTCACAAGAACTTAATTTTATTTATTTTCCCATCCTTTGTGTAACTGTCGTATATTTTACACTTACATATGGAATAAAACCATATTATTATTTTAAACAGACAGACATTTTAAAAAGAAATTTTTAAAAAGTTGATTGCCTCTTCTATTCTCCCTCCCACAAACGTATCATTTTCCAGAGATCTCTGTTCTTTCCTGTAGGTTAAAGTTCTCATTGGTGTCATTTCCTATAGCACCATAATTTTTCTTTTCTTTTAGCATTTCTTGTAGTGCAAGTCTGCCAGTGAGGAATTCTATCAGTTGTCATTCATCCAAAAATACATTTATTTAATCCTTTATTTCAGAGATGTTTTCATTGGATATAAAATCCAAGGTTCAACTTTTCCATCCTTTCAACATGTTTGAGATGCCATTCCAACCTCATTCATACCTGGCTATGGTTCATTATCATTACAGGAGACAGTGATCAACACCATCCCCATGGAAAAGAAATGCAAAAAAGCAAAATGGCTGTCTGAGGAGGCCTTACAAATAGCTGTGAAAAGAAGAGAGGCAAAAAGCAAAGGAGAAAAGGAAAGATATAAGCATCTGAATGCAGAGTTCCAAAGAATAGCAAGAAGAGATAAGAAAGCCTTCCTCAGCAATCAATGCAAAGAAATAGAGGAAAACAACAGAATGGAGAGACTAGAGATCTCTTCAAGAAAATTAGAGATACCAGGGCAATATTTCATGCAAAGATGGGCTCGATAAAGGACAGAAATGGTATGGACCTAACAGAAGCAGAAGATATTAAAAAGAGGTGGCAAGAATACACAGAAGAACTGTACAAAAAAGATCTTCACAACCAAGATAATCACGATGGTGTGATCACTCACCTAGAGCCAGACATCCTGGAATAGGAAGTCAAGCGGGCCTTGGAAAGCATCACTACGAACAAAGCTAGTGAAGGTGATGGAATTCCAGTTGAGCTATCTCAAATACTGGAGGATGATGCTGTGAAAGTGTTACACTCAATATGCCAGCAAATTTGGAAAACTCAGCAGTGGTGACAGAACTGGAAAAGGTCAGTTTTCATTCCAATCCCAAAGAAAGGGAATGCCAAAGAATGCACAATTGCACTCATTTCACATGTTAGTAAAGTAATGCTCAAAATTCTCCAAGCCAGGCTTCAACAATACATGAACTGTGAACTTCCTGATGTTCAAGCTGGTTTTAGAAAAGGCAGAAGAACCAGAGATCAAATTGTCAATATCTGCTGGATCATGGAAAAAGTAAGACAATTCCAAAAAAAACATCTACTTCTGCTTTATTGACTATGCCAAAGCCTTTGACTGTGTGGATCACAATACACTGTGGAAAATTCTGAAAGAGATGGGAATACGAGACCACCTGACCTGCCTCTTGAGAAATCTGTATGCAGGTCAGGAGGCAACAGTTAGAACTGGACATGGAACAACAGACTGGTTCCAAATAGGAAAAGGAGTACATCAAGGCTGTATATTATCACCCTGCTAATTTAACTTATATGCAGAGTACATCATGAGAAACGTTGGACTGGAAGAAGCACAAGCTGGAATCAAGATTGCTGGGAGAAATATCAATAACCTCAGATATGCAGATGACACCACCCTTATGGCAGAAAGTGAAGAGGAACTAAAAAGCCTCTTGATGAAAGTGAAAGAGGAGAGTGAAAAAGTTGGCTTAAAGCTCAACATTGAAAAAACGAAGATCATGGCATCTGGTCCCATCACTTCATGGGAAATAGATGGGGAAACAGTGGAAACAGTGTCAGACTTTATTTTGGGGGGCTCCAAAATCACTGCAGATGGTGACTGCAGCCATGCAATTAAAAGACACTTACTCCTTGGAAAAAAAGTTATGACCAACCTGGATAGCATGTTGAAAAGCAGAGACATTACTTTGCCAACAAAGGTCCGTCTAGTCAAGGCTATGGTTTTTCTAGTGGTCATGTATGGATATGAGAGTTGAACTGTGAAGAAAGCTGAGTGCCAAAGAATTGATGCTTTTGAACTGTGGTGTTGGAGAAGACTCTTGAGAGTCCCTTGGACTGCAAGGAGATCCAACCAGTCCATTCTGAAGGAGATCAGCCCTGGGATTCCTTTGGAGGGAATGATGCTGAAGCTGAAACTCCAGTACTTTGGCCACCTCATGTGAAGAGCTGACTCATTGGAAAAGACTCTGATGCTGGGAGGGATTGGGGGCAGGAGGGGAAGGGGACGACCCAGGATGAGATGGCTGGATGGCATCACTGACTCGATGGACGTGAGTTTGAGTGAACTCTGGGAGTTGATGATGGACAGAGAAGCCTGGCGTGCTGTGATTCATGGGGTCGCAAAGAGTCGGCCACGACTGAGCAACTGAACTGAACTGAACTAAATGATATTTTATCTCCTTTGGCTGGTTTCAGGGTTTTCTTTTTAGCACTGAATTTTAGCAGTTTGACTAGGATCTATCTGAATGAGGTTCTCTTTCTATTTACTCTATTATTGATGAAAATTCTTTAATCCATAACTTGATATTTTAACACAAATTTGGTAAGCATTTAGCTATTATTTCTTCCAAAAATTATCTCCATTTTTTCTCTCTACTCTTTTTGGGACTCATATCACATGTAACATAGATTACTTGACATTGTCTCTCAAAACATTGAAATTCTTCACTTTTTTTTCAAGTTGTCCTGTTATATTTGGATAAGTACTTTCTACTGGTCCATCCTCAAGTTCAGTAATCTTTTCTTTTGCATTCTACAGTTTCATTTTAAGCCTATGGTTGATTTTTAAAATTTAAGATATTCTAATTGTTAGCTCTAAAATATTCATTTGTTGCACTTTTATAGTTTCTGCTTCTCTGCTGATATTTTGCCACATATTTATTTATTGTGAACACTCTTTCTTTTAAATCACTGAATATATTTATAATAATGGCTTTAAAGTCCTTTTCTACTCGTTCTAAAATATGAATCTCTCAAGGTCTGTTTCTTATAACTGTCATTTTGTTAATTATGAGTCATACTTTTCTGTTTCCTCACATGCCTAACATATTTTAAATATTTTATATTAAACATTAGAGATGATGTTGCTGGGAGTTTAAATCATATTTGTCAACATAAAGAATTTTGAACTTTGCTTTCTTTGATTCACAGTATTTATGTTTATGTATATAAACACATATATATAGTAATATATATTTTAATTACTTTTATTTTTTATTTCCCTCTTTTTTTCTTGATCTGGATAGACAGTGTCTTGCTTAGTTTATTAATGTGTCAAAATGTCAACATGGGATGTGTCTATTATCTCTTCCTTTTTTTTGGTTAATACTTAATTAACCAGTCTCTTTCTTCATTATTTATTTCTTTGTAGTGCTTTTATTTTTATTTGCTGTGTTTCTAGGTTGAAAAATTAACTCATTTATACTATTCTTTCATATTTTTGATATAAATATTTAAGATTATGATATTTTCTGTTAACTGATTTATTTATATCACACAGATTTGAATATATGGAGTTTTATATTAGTTTTTGGAAATTCTTAAATTAGGATTTGTATGTTCCTTTTTCCTCAGGATTTGTTTAATAGATAATTCTGATATTTCCAGGTTGAAAGTCTTTTAAAATTAATATCTCATTTGCTTATGTATTGATACAAAAATGTTAGTATTATTAAAACTTTGTAACATACTAAGATCTTCTTTATAACTTAGTATACTGGTCAACTTTTATGAATGTTTCAAGAGTACCTGAGAAAAATGTATATTTTCTATTTTCATGATGTATATTTCAATATGCATTTATAGTGTCTACCTTAGGGGAGTTGGTGATGGACAGGGAGGCCTGGCGTGCTGCAATTCATGGGGTCGCAAAGAGTCGGACACAACTGAGCGACTGAACTGAACTGAACTGAACCTTACTAATTTATGTTATTTAGTTCTTCTGCATCTATGGTAAATCCCCTACATACACTTCTTCAAGTTGCAAACTTTCAAAGATGCAAATGTGTAGCCAGGCATGAGTGAAATTGCAGCTGGCCCTCTGTCTCCTATTGCTGATGATCCCTCAACTCTACCATCTCCTACCTCCTCTCCCTCCTCCAGTCAATAACTCTTCTTGCCTGTTCACTTGATGCCAGTACCTCTATGCCAGCTGTTGTACTGTACCTTTCATGATACTATACCAAAAGATTAAAGATATTTTCTTTATTTTTTGTGCTGTTTTTGAATGTATTATTTGTGTGAAAACGATTCTAAACCTATTCGAGTACAGTAATTATAAACTTATTATACAGCTGATTGTGTTAATTGGGTACCAGGCTAACTTTGTTGGACTTATGAACAAATTGGACTATGAACATGCCCTCAGAATGGAACTCTTTCATATGCAGGGGTTGTTCAGTCACTCAGTCATGTCTGACTCTTTGTGACCCCATGGACTGCAGCATGATCTGTAATGCTCTCTGTTAGCCACCTGACCAGCTGCTTGGTTCCCTCGTGCCACTTCTGTGCTCCCTTTTTGGTATCCTTTACAATGGGAGACTGAAACCTCACTGGGCAGATGGACTGCCTCCAAGAGCCTAAGGATTTGATCACCATATTTGATTGGGGACCCTCGGGTGGTCAAGTGGCCTCTTTCTTTCCAAATAGCAGCATGTGCATGTAGCACCAGAAAGGCATGCTTGGAGTCAGTGTAAATATCTACTCTTTTTCCTTTTCCCAGCTCTGACGCTCAAATCAGAGCTATGAGCTCAACTAATTGTACTGAACTACCTAGTGGCAAATTTTTAGCCTCGTGGTCTCAAAATTGGAGACTACTGCATATCCGGCTCTTCTTTTTCCATCAAAGACAAAGCTTCTTCCATCAGTGTACCAGATTTCCTCAGGATTGGTCAGAGGATCTTCTGACAATCCCTCTTGGGATTTTGTGCAGTGGTCCAAAGTTTCTAGGCAAGAGTGAAAGGGGAGAGAGCCCTCGGGGGTAGGCAGGAGAGTGGCAGGGTTAAGAACCTCACAAGGGGACATAGTCAGACCTGGATTTTCCATCAGCACTACTTGATATCTGAGGATTCTTTGATCAGACATCCATAAATGGCCTCTCCCATTTAGGAGTTGTTTCACTTGGTGGCTGGTAAAAATAGTTTGCCCCCAAAAGAGAGTTTTAAAGCATCTTCTATCAGTTCAGTTCAGTTCAGTCGCTCAATTGTGTCCGACTCTTTGTGACCCCATGACTTAACTGTATTTAATTTTGTCATATCTTAGAGTGAAATTGATATACAGTTCAAATTTGAACAACAGGAGGGTTAGGGGTGCCAACCCTTTGCACAGTTGAAAATCTACCCTCGGTAGCCCTGGTTCCAGGGTACCTGAGTTTCTTCCATACTCATGTTTCCTCTGTATTCACAGACTCGACCAAGTATGGATCGTGTAGTACTCTATGTTTACCATTGAGGAAAGTCTAGCATACAAGTGGACTCACGCATTTCAAAACCATTCTATTCAAGGGACAACTGTATTGAAATTTTATTTTGTTATGCCATTTTAAAACTATAATGTTATAAATCAAAAAGAAAGATCTATGCCTTTCAGAAGAATTTGCGTGCTCATATGTTGAGACATTTCATGGTGTGATCAACCTTATCTATCTCTTTAACTCACTGTGGGACATTTCCCTGAAATTCATACTTTAATATTAGGTGCCTTTGCCATAATTTTTCAGACCATCTTATTGGTATAGTTTTTATTCTTGCTCCTTGGATCAACTTTATGTGTCCAGCAAACTCCCATTCATCTAAGTTGCTTCTTATTCCTCCACTGTATCTTTTCAGTAAAGTCTTCCCAGTCCATTTAGGAAGATAATTAGTCTCTCCTTTGCAGATTGCTAAAAGCAGGATGCATAGTTTTATTTAAGTATTTATTATTATGGAATGATGTAATGATTTTATTTCTTCTATCCTTCTATTGTCTCCTTTACTTGGCAGTAAGCACTTTGAGTGCAAGGAACTTGCCGTTTTTATTTTTATACCTAAAGATTCTCATACAATGAGTGGCATATAGTAGATTCTCAATAAATACTTAATGCATAGTAATCAAATTACTCCCATAGCCATAAATGCTTTCTGAATGCCATACCTTATTTATTTCTCACAATCACCTTGATTTCTTAGATATAGCAAGATACCCTTTTTACAATGATTCTCCTTGGTATATGTATACTTGTACTTTCCACTATATACATTACCATGTTTGCTTGTACTGATTTTCCTATATATCTAATTCTCTACTAGATTATAGGCTCTTTTCTGAGGGGAAACTTACTACAGCTTGATAGAGGGAAATTACTAAGAAACTGTTGAATGAGAGAATAAATGAATAAACAAATGAGATAGGTACCACTGCCAAGAAAAGACTCTGGATGCTATTATTAGTATTTAATATAATGTAATACTTAGATGCAAACATAGTAAATGCAATATTTATTACACATAATTATAATGCTAAATCAGTGTTAAATTAGTAACCAAAGTATTTTGCTTACACAAATTTTAATAGAAAAAGCAGTTTTAAAGTAATAAATAACATATCAATAAATGACTATGTTTCCTTACCATAAAGACAATGAATTCAATAGTATTTATATTTTGGAGAAAAAATCTAGATAGAAAAAATATCTATCTCCTCTGAACAATGAGACTATATTAATGAATGAAGCACAGAAGTTCTAGTTCTAAAGGACTGTGATATAACATTCCCATTTATCCAATTATTGCTTTCCTCTCAAGGGACACTTTCAAATCGTTGAATTCTTAGTTGATATTTAATCAGTTAGAATTTTTGGATAAAATTTTTTTTAAATATTGGCATTACTATATTTGAATGATGGCAAGAGAGAAGGCTATGGTTTTTCAGGTGGTCATGTATGGATGTGAGAGTTGGACTGTGAAGAAAGCTGAGTGCCGAAGAATTGATGCTTTTGAACTGTGGTGCTGGAGAAGACTCTTGCGAGTCCCTTGACTCTTGAGAGACTGCAAGGAGATCCAACCAGTCCATTCTGAAGGAGATCAGTCCTGGGTGTTCATTGGAAGGACTGATGCTGAAACTGAAACTCCAGTACTTTGGCCACCTCATGCAAAGAGTTGACTCATTGGAAAAGACTCTGATGCTGGGAGGGATTGGGGGCAGGAGGGGAAGGGGACGACAGAGGATGAGATGGCTGGATGGCATCACCGACTCGGTGGACATGAGTTTGGGTGAACTCCGGGAGTTAGTGATGGACAGGGAGGCCTAGGGTGCTGTGATTCATGGGTTCGCAAAGAGTCAGACACGACTGAGTGACTGAACTGAACTGAAACAAACTGGAGAGATACTCAAACTCCACCTGGCCTCAGGAAGCCATTTATAAAGTTTTGATAAAGAAAATAAATCAGTTTTTATAAAAACATAATGCCACCTACTGCAAATCAAACTATAGGTAGCCTTTCTACCATAAATTTTAGTCTAATACTTTATCTGTTGATAATTACAACAAAACAAGTTTTTGAAAAAAATTATCTGTAACTTCCCATTGTCCTTCATTTCCAAATTTCAAAGCTTTCTAAAAAGTCATTTTTATTTTTCTAAAACTTTTAAATCATTCAAATTAAATCAATGGATTTGAGTCAAGTTGAAATGCCTAATAATAGTCTTAATATTATGACATATCTTACTGACTCTTTATCTATCTGAAGAAAAAGGTTTCTTATCCCTCTCCCCTCATACACACATACATAAAACCTCATGAATAAATTAAATAAACCCATTGAGCCAGTCTTATAGAATATCTAGACTTCCAATTATTTCCAAGTAAAATTCAGAGAATTGACTTAAGTCAACAGATGGTTTGGGGCTTGTTTAAAGAAGAAATTATTTCACTCCATATGTAAGCTTGTGAGACATGCAATCAACTGCTGCACTTTTGCACATAATTTCTAGAATTCCATTTTAAGAAAATGCATCCAGAGAATATTTAGTAGAGAACCAGTAACTTTAGAGTTTCTTTTCCTTTTACAGTAGTCAGGACCTCATTACCCTGTCTTACTGGTCCTTAATAAATTGGCTTGAAGCTGCTGCTATTTTAATATGTTTTATCTAAAATCCATTTAATTAATTTTGTTGATTATTTTAAACATTTTAATTAGCTATATTTGTACTTCTGGACTACTGAAGCTAAAAACAACAATGTATATCCTTTTAAGAATAAAAGTAATCACCTATGCAAAGTTCTTCTGAGACAATTATTTCATAGGGGTTGACAATAATTCTTTGAGTGGCAACTAGGAAGGGTGATATGCTTTATTCCTCCAGTTCTACTCTTCTTTACGGCTGAACCATCTATAGTGCATTTACCAATTCTACTGGCTTTCCTCTGAGTGTAATGACTTTCCTTGTACTCTGTTAAAAATATATCCCCACAAATCAAGAAGAAGCAGATTCAGACTAAGTGGCTGAGAAGATTTACATTCTATTGCTAACCCAGTTATTACTCTGCTGAAAACCCCATAGCATCAATATAATGAATCCCTCAACTTCTGCAGCAAGCACAATTTTTCTTCCCAACCTCATTGGCTCCTAACTTTCTGCTTGACCTTTTACAATCTGTGTGCGGCAGAACTTCATTACAACCTTTTAATGATGCACAAATGGCACACAACACCAAGGTCACAGAAGATCCCAAGTGAAAACTTTTCAAACACCACTAGAATAGATATTGAGACCTCATTTAAGAGGCAGAATAACCTTATGGAGAAATCATACCTTAGGATTTAATGTGTTCCCCAAGGGCTGATAATGCAAAATATTGACAATGTGGTAAGTTGAATAACTAGCTCTCAACAAACCTTTTTTTTAAGAGGAAAAGAAACTGACTTATCAAGCTATAAATGGCTAAGAGATCCTAAACAGTTCTTTTGGTGTCCTATCTCAGTGCTAGGAGGATAATAGCTTTAGAATTCCACCCAGACAGGTTTCATTATATAATTCACAACATTGATGTAAGCTCAAGAAGCCAACACTCTTATATATATATATATTTTCTTATCAGCTCAAGCCAGCAAAAAGCACCTCAAAATCCCATTGTAAAGTAAGTTAAGAATGTGAAAAGCACAAAATTACAGCATGGCTCTTCTCATGATTGATTGACTGAAAGTGGAGGAATCTTGAAGGTGTAGGAGTAAGCAAGTTGAATTGTAGGGCAGGATGGGATGTGCAAGAAAGAGGAAGGGAGAATTTGATTCTGATCAGCAATCTCCTTCAAGAAAAATGAACATTTGCTTGGGGAGCGAGAGTAAAGGGAAAGAGCCTCAAGGAAATGTTTATTTCTACTTGCTTTAAATCTTACTGCTCAAGGAAAGTAGAGAATACATGTTCTGATTCTTCTTTTTGTACTTTTGAATCATTTCCAGGGTTTGTTTCCCATTTTCTCTTTTCCTGCCCTTCCTCTTTTTTCCTCTTTCTCTATTTTCACATCAGTTCAAAAAGTCCAATTTATACATGGTAGAAGTTATATGATCTGCTAACATATGAGATAGAATGGCTTGTTCAGGTTTAGCTGGAAAAGGGAAAATATTCCAATTCACTGCTCCCCCTAACATAGTCCCCCAACTCAAGTTTTTATTATAGAGTATATACTGAGTACCATGTGGAAAGAGAAATGAAAAATAAAAATAATTCTGAATTGGAGGCCTCTAGGAGAAGGCAATGGCACCCCACTCCAATACTCTTGCCTGGAAAATCCCATGGACAGAGGAGCCTGGTGGGCTGCAGTCCATGGGGTCGCAAAGAGTCGGACACGACTGAGCGACTTCACTTTCACTTTTCACTTTCAGGCATTGGAGAAGGAAATGGCAACCCACTCCAGTGTTCTTGCCTGGAGAATCCCAGGGATGGGGGAGCCTGGTGGGCTGCTGTCTCTGGGATCGCACAGAGGCGGACATGACTGAAGGGACTTAATAGCAGCAGCAGCAGTCCAACATTGGTGGTACCATGATGACTGGTTTCTATGTCCTTAGGAGAGCTAAGTAATTTTTCCTCCAACCCACACACTCACCAGCAATTTTAAAGAGGACAAAGATGAGAATTCAGAAGTCACAGAAATCAGTTCTAAATCCATAAGGGCTTTGAGTCCTTAGACGCAGTGTGTACAAGAATGTGAGTTATACTGTCATATACAGCCAGGTTCAAATCTCCAGCTTAGATGCTTTATAGCCATGCAAACTCAGCACAATTATTTAACTTCTCTGTGCCTCAGTTTCTTCCTATCAGTTAGGAATAACAACTAACCTGGGTAGTTATTGAAAGAATTAGGAATAATAATCCATGTAGAGTCTATTGCTCAGAGCTTGCCACTTTAATGGATTCTCATGAAACAACCTGGGGTCATCTTAAGTCACAAGGCATATGACTTGATTCAAATATTGCCAGAAGTTATAGGTTTTCATTTTCACCAACTGTAGTCTCAAGATTGCAGCATGGCTATTAGGTTAAAGAAAAAATATGCTTTCCCCAAGGTTTTTGCAGAAAAGTCTATCTGATTTGATATAGCACACTATTTAATAGGAAGTGAGTCAGACACAACTGAGCAACTGAACTGAACTGAACTGAACAGAACATTGGGAATGGCTTCCCAGGAGCTTCAGTGGTAAAGAATCTACCTTCCAAGCAGGAGATGCAGGTTTGATCCCTAGGTACGAATGATCTCCTGGAGAAGGAAATGGCAACCTACTCCAGTATGCTTGTCTGGTAAATCCCATGGACAGAGGAGCCTGGCAGGCTACAGTCCATGGGGTCACAGAGTCTGACATGACACAGTGACTAAACAACAACAAAACTGGGAGTAGAGGCTGATGCATTTTATAATCTATTCACAAGATTGATCACTAAACTTCCCCCACACTCCCCTAGAACACCTTCATTTACAGCAGTTTTGCTCTTAAGCCATCCTATCCCATTGGCACTGAAAATACTCCTATGTGGAATTTCAACATAGTATCTCTTCTATGCAAAGTTGCCTTTGAGGCCAGGCTAACCCATGGCTTTATTTCATGGTCTAAGTCAATACTGGGCACAAAGAGATCCCTTTACTAGATTAACAAGCAAAACTACCCAGGAAGAAATACTAGATTGCACCATTTACCCTGCCAGGCTCTCTGCCGTAGGCTCCAGGGCCCAAGCAGTATGATGGCTGGCAGGTTTGGTAGTGAGCACAGATGGAGAATAATTGAGGTGCCCCAGTTAGCACCAGGCACATTGTGGAAGCTCAGAAAAGTTTTAAACAGCAACGGGAAACTGCTCATATTCTCTCTACATACAGCTATTATATACATTTGTGAATATATTTGTAGATCAGATTACTCACATTTCATCCTCAAGCCTGCAGGGTTGAATGTGAAAGACCTGGCATTTGCTTTAAAAATTCTCAATATCTTGCCCAAGGATATGCTGAACCATTGGTACCAGAAATTATCTATAGACAAGGAAGTATTGACAAATTCAGTGCTTTAGATATTCCTGTGTAGAAATTTGCTGCTTTAAAATTTTTCAAAAAATGGCATAGATTACTGTAAGGAATACATTTTTTCTGCAGTAATCATGCAATACACATATGCATTTCCAGACTATCCTCACACCTTCTGGCAGAAATAGGTCAGTTAAAATTAGTGATGGGAGAATAATATTTTATTAATGTTTAAAATATATATGTGCAAGTTGACTTGCCATATAGTCAAGTAGTTTTTGATTAGTATTCATCTACTTACTTAAGAATTCTTCAACAAATATTTATGAGTATTTACCTATTGTGTTTCAAGCAATTTCATGGGCTCTGGGAAATGGCATGAAGGAAGCAAGATGAAATACATAAATCTCTTTATTAGTGCTATAACATAGCACTCTTAATGCTCTTTTCCAAATTCTGTGAAAGTGAGATTCATCTGCAGTGGAATGGGAATGATGTCCAATTCATGTGCTTTTATCTAATTTAACTGAAACAGGTACTTTCCAGTATAAATGCTTTACTTTGCCATAAAATTTCATTACACAATGTGTCAAAACGATGTACAAGCAAATGGAGTTAAAGAAGTGAAGTTTTCATAATTCTAAAAAGTCAACTGTGAAAATAAAAACTGCCTCTCTGCCTAATTCCCCATGCACATCCTGCTTTTACATGAATAATGATATAAAAGATTCTGAGCTCATTCACCTGACAAAGGAGGCATAAAAAATACCGGTAAATATATTCTTACTTGCCTTGTTACCATTTGCCATCTGTATGGTTATTGCATTCTACAGTCACTTCACTAAAGATGCAAAGAAATTTTAGCTACAACTCTCTTCCCTCAAAATCACAGTCACTGTCATGGTATTGGATTAGTAACGGTTGCGAGAATGTGGTTTCCTCCCAACACCAGAACAGTGTCGGACCAAGTTCAAAAATCTGCGGAAGAGTTACCGAAAAGCGAGAAATGGCCCTGTGCTAGAACCCTGTGCCTTCTTTGAGGACATGGGCGCTTTGTTGAATCCTGCAGCACATGTTTCATCCACAGATAAGCCAAGGGAGATTCTGTCTCTCCCCAGACTGAAGAGAACTGGCATCAGTGCTAATTAATCTAGAACAGATCAATATGGTGGAGGAGGAAGAAGCTGCAGAGGAGTCTGATGGTGATAAAATGGGCGTTGAGTTTACCCGGAAGCCTGAGCTTCATGGTGGCCCTGTCATATTTCAAAACCTGAGTGGTGTGCACAGGGGCTACGAGGAAACCAAGACTTTCCTTGACACCCTCCATGAGACTTGGTTTTATGAAGCGCTGCAAGCCTGTCATCGGAAGAGCAAGTTGTATGGGGCTGTGTCTGAGCAGCTGCGAGAGTATGGCTTCCTCCAAACTCCAGAACAGTGCCAGACCAAGTTCAAAAGCCTTCAGAAGAGTTACCACAAAGTGAAAAATAGTCATGTGCTAGAGTCCTGCAGATTCTACAAGGAGATAGATACCCTGATTAACTCTCAGGCATCTGCTTCTCCCATCAGCTCCCTAGAAGATGCCCCATCACCCTCAGTTCAAGAAAGAGACGACATGGAAATTGAACCTAAGGAACCTACAGGCTGGGAACCTGAGGAGGATTCCCAGGAGGCGCTTGTTGAAGACTGGCAGCAGGAGAATGAGTGAGGAGGAAATCATAAGAGAACCAGAATTCCATTCTATACATGTGTCTCTTTTGTCTCTGAGGGAGAGGGAGAGGGTGGGATGATTTGGGAGAATGGCATTGAAACATGTATACTCTCACGTAAGAAACGAAGTGCCAGTCTATGCTCGATACAGGATACAGGATACTTGCGGCTGGTGCATGGGGATGATCCAGAGAGATGATATGAGGTGGGAGATGGGAGGGGGATTCAGGATTGGGAGCTTGTATACACCTATGGTGGATTCATGCCAATGTATGGCAAAACCAATACAGTATTGTAAAGTAAAATAAAGTAAAAAAAAAAAAAAAAAAAGAACCAGAATTCCAGGGACCTCCAGGTTTACTGCAAAACCCGAGCGATTTTGAAATTGCAAGTAGTATCAAAGACGATGCAATACAGGTAATCTGTAAGGACATGGAGCAGCATAGGACATTCATAGAAAAGTCTAAAAGGGTCGTTTTCCAGAATGTTGATCCAGGTAAATGTCGTAAAAGGGATTGCATCTCAGGAAGACAGTGGGAAAACCTTCACGGAATCGGACAGGGAAGACTGGTGCCTCAGCTTCGAGATTTGGGGAAAGCCCTAGCGCATCAGAGGCCTCTTGTGGGGAAGAGGCCCTTCCGGCTCCTCAGATATGGAGAAAGCTTTGGAAGGAGTGCGCATCTCATGTGCCGCCTGACCCACCAGAAGGAAAACCCTTCTAAGGGCAGTGTCTGTGGGAAGTGCTTTGGCAGAAGCAGGAGTCTAGTGCGACACCAAAGAATCCACACGGGAGAAAAACCTTTTAAATGTCTCAACTGCGGGAAAAGCTTTAACGACTCCTCCAACTTTGGTGACCACCAGAGAATTCACACAGGGGAGAAAACCTACACAGGTGGAGAGTGTGGGAAATGCTGCAGCCAGAGCTTGAGTCTCATTATACATCAGAGAACCCACACTGGAGAGAAGCCCTACCCGTACGGAGAGTACGGGAGGAGCTTCACCAACAGTTCGCACCCACCAGAGTGTCCACACGGGTAAGAATCCCTACAAGTGTGTGGACTATGAGAAAAGTTTCAATAACGGTACGAGATTTCGCGAGCACCGGCGAGTACACACCCCGGAGAAGCCCTACGGGTGCATCCAGTGTGGCAGACACTTCAGCAAGAGCTCTGTGCTGATCAAACATCGCGAGGTTCACCTGAGAGAAAAGCTGCTGCCACCCTGCCAGTATTCTGCTCCCCGGAGAACCCACTCAAGGAAGGGGAAGGCTGATGACTTCAGGCAGACTTCATGATGATGAGCTCTTCTCTTCCTAACCGTCCACTTGGCCATTGTACCCTGATCTCACTCTCGGAAGCAATCTTTTCTTATCTAGAAAGTGTCATTCCCAAGATAAGCTTGAGAGTATAAATAAGCTAAAGGCTTGGAGCCTGTTCTCACCTCTGCCTCTTACTTGATTAGTCTGTTCCTCTCCTTCTAATACTAATCCAATACTGGCAACCAGTACTAATCCAAATATTTTACTCTTTCTTCTATTTTTGACTTCACAAGGATTTCTTTTCATCATCTGAGACTATCTCCTTTCTACTGTAAAAGAGGTAAGAGGTTTTAGCAAATTAAAGGAAATAATTTACCACCCCCCGCCAGGGGATCTAATTTTATAATTATATCTAGCAAATGTAGTAACAATAATTCCCTTGACTGAAGATGACTCTTCTCCATATTAGAAGGTCATTTTTTTTTGATTGAGGCTTGCAACAGATTTAGATGGACAGTTGAAGGGAACAAAAAACGGACCCCAACTTAGCAAGTTAGATGACCAGAAACAACTCTGGAGAATCAAGAGATGACAGACGTGGCAACCAGACTGCCCTCCCATGGACATCCAAACCAAGACCACTGCAGGATCAAGGTTACTTGAGCCAGAGCTGGCTATCAGTGGTAATAATAATGTATAATATATATGTATAATACATATATATTATATAACAATAATATATAACAAAAATATTTAAGGATTAGAAAACTACATGGAGGGGCATTCCTCAAATCCAGTTGCCAAGCAACTCAATTTTATGTCCTGTGTCTTGGTGAAAGGTTTTGTGTGTGTGTATATATATATAATTATATGTTCACTTTTCTGCCTGGCTATCGTCAGACCTAGAGCTGGACTCATAGTATGAGATATTCAGAGTCCCTGCAAATTAAGGTTCATCAGCATCTCACATGTGCTGGCTTCTTTTTCTGCTAAGCACTGCAGCATTAACACATGTCTAATTACTAGGAAGTTTCCCTTCCCCTCACAAAAACAGTGCCCTGACACATCGATGCCTCTAAATTTTGTTGTGATAAAAAAACACCTAAGTTATGACTTACTTCTCTTCTCCTCTAATTACAATTTAAGGCCAATTTAAAACCAATTAAGTTCTTGTTATTTTTTCCCCAGTCTGCCATTAATAGGCCCTAAATCACAAGAATATAAGAGGCTGTGCAACATCAATCTACAGTCACAATACTTTCAGTAGAGTTGTCATGAAATTACAGAAGGGTAACAAAATGATTAGATGTAATTAGGCAGGAGGAAAATAGGACTCAACTCAAACTGTCAATCAGCAAATAATTAATCTTAATGTAGAAAAATGAAAAAATATATATATATATACATGACTTAAAAGTCATATTATAAAAACTGCATCCCCAAGAAAATGAAAGCAACCAAAGATAAATTAGAAGTCCTTTATTATTAATTTGATGAAGTTCATGTTTACCATAATAAATGACAAGGTTTCTCAATTTATTAAAATGCCTGAAAGGAGAATGGCTTTCTTAAGTCTAAAATATAGCACTTGAGCTTATTAGCAAATGACATAGAGAAATTTAATGTTTTATTAAATGGTTCATTACAGAAAAATAGAAACAGAAATGGCCATTTATCTTCGAGGAGTAACCATAAAAATCCCATTATATATACTAGTCTCAGAGAACTTCTATAGTGAGAACTTTGAATTCCCTTTTGTATTGAAAGTAAAACCCGCTCCAATGAAAGATGTAGGGTTTACTTATCTTTTAAGAAAATTATAACCCTGAATTAGTAGGAAAAAGCCCAAGTAGACTGTTTAAGTGACATATGAATGATAATTCTGTATTACATATAATTCAATAAAAGGAAAAAAATATTCTCAGACGGGAAAGATTAAAAAAGATCTTCCAGTCTATCTTTGTTCCCATCCATATGACTTGATTTCAGAACCTCCAAAACCTGAATCTATAAAAGAGAGCAAGAAAAACTATTCTGCTCTTAGTAAGAAAATACATTTGAAAGAGAGTATAGCATGAAAAGGGGAAAGAGCAGACATTAGGAACCACCCGATACACTTATTACATCAAGGTAAATTATCTAAATGTATTTCTAGGAAAATAGGCTGCAAGTTATCATGGTTAAGAGCCTGATTTCTAGGGATAGGTCTTTGCTCAGATTTCCTTGGGCAAATTATTTAACCTTGTTAAACTTTAAATTCTGCATCTTTAAAGAAGGGATAATCATAGAGTCTTTCTCATAGAGTGTGAGGGTGTACAGTTTAAGCATCTGCATCACTGGTTTACTTAGAATGATTTCAAACTAATAAAAGTCCAGTAAAACCAGCTGGAAAACGTACTATAAATATGATGTCAAAACTATATAGCCAGTGTCAAAAGGTGCACTTATAATTAGTATGGTAATCAGTGAAATTGTGTTTGTAAGCCCACTAGAGGCATAAATATTTAAAATTAAAACAATGATATTGCTTCACAGTTTGCAAAATTCTTTCAATTTCATCACCATATTTAATCATCATAATGACACTGAAACCTGAGTGGAACAAGGAACTCCAATCTGGTTTTTGATGAGCAGACTGAGGCTCAGGAATAGTGAGAAATTTGTCCCTCACTGCATGATATTAAGTCTTGAAGGCAGGAGACACACCCAAGCTTTTTCTTTTTTTTTTTTTTTGGCTTTTAATGTTGATTTCAAGGTACTTTCTTCCACATTACACTATCCCCCTAAAAATAATATTGCTCTGACAGATTGCTATAACTCTAAAAATTCTTACACGTGTGCTTTGGGAATAGTATAAGAGTAGGCATGGAGTACAAATAGCCTCATTCTGTAAAGTTTCTCCCTGGATAAGGTAGTGATTAGCTAGCTATAAAACATTATTGTGACATCTATTTTGTTAGAAGCATTTTTGATAGAGTATTGCTGCTATTTTCACAAAGCAGTTGGTACTATAATATAATCATCTCTGGTGATTAAGCCAAATTGGGAATCCTCTAGAAGTCTATTGGTTGTGAATTTTGTTGTCAGATTTGCAGTACTGAAAATCTCACAGATATCAGTCACTAGTGTCAGTGACACAGATGCTTAAACTGTACACCCTCTACTAGAAGCATCTAATTATCTCACCATTCTCTTATTAATGTCTAGTAACATGAGAGTTTAAATAAATGACATAGTAAAATATTAGCCTCAAGGTTCACCATAATATAAATTTGGTTGGTTCCATTTGATTTTTATTACCGTATTAAAAAATATCTGTACAATACCCTATTTAATGCATTAAATTATATGCTATAAGAAGAAATATGGCTATTCACTTCAAGTTAAAAAATGAACAGGTTCCAGTGAACTTTGCATCATGGGTTTTTTAGTATTGATATTTATTACAAATTATGTATTCTCAAGCATGAAAAGTAGAAGTTAGCCACTCAGTTATGTTTGACTCTTTTGCAACCGCATGGACTGTACCCTGCCAGGCTCCTCTGTCCATCGGATTTCCCAAGCAAGAATGCTGAAGTAGGAAGGAATATCCTTCCCTTCTCCGGGGGATCTTCCCAACCCAGGATCAAACCCAGGTCTCCTGCATTGCAGGCACATTTTTTACCATCTGAACCACCAAGGAAGTCCACTGTCAAGTATGAACCTGCTAAGTTGCTTAGTCGTGTCTGCCTCTTTGCAACCCCATAGGCTGTAGCCTGCCTGTAACTCTGTCCATGGGATTTTCCAGTCAAAGATACTGGAGTGGGTGGACATTTCCTTCTACAGAGGATCTTCCCAGCCCAGGGACTGAACCCACATCTCTTACAACTCCTGCATTGCAGGAGGGTTCTTTATTACTAGTGCCATCTGGGAAGTCCTGTTCTCAAGTATATGCCTTGCTTAATTTAAAAAAAATCAATTTTCTTGTTAACTTTGAGGTATCCAGAGAAAATAATTTATATACTTACGAAGGAAAAGGAAAAGTAGAACATGCTTTCAAAAGAGGGCAGAATTGTGTCACTCTCGCTTACACATTGATTGCAGCCTCATGCACTGAGTATTTTTCTCCTATACGTGCGTTCTCTTTGCCCCAGATTGTAATGACACTTCATTTTACATCTCCAACCCAGCACATTCATAAAGCGGTTCATAGGGAAAAGAGTCCAGTGACATCTTATTATGAGTGTGAGGCTGCAAGTAAAAAAAGAAATTAACATCTTGCTGAAGATTTGCTTGGAGTTTGTGAGCCCTAAGTGTTAAAACAGTTTATGCTATATGAATAACTAAATTTCTCCACAGAGGAGAAGAGGGTCTTTACTGGCACCAGAAAAGCAGAGAATCCATGTCTAGAGCTATTATTGTCAAGCACATAAATCTACATCTCTTTTCAATAGTATTGCCCTGCATCTTTATCCAGACAAACAGAAAGTTAGATAGAGTAAAAGCATATGAGGGAAGCTGCTGTATAGCACAGGGACCTCGGTGCTTTGTGATGACCTAAAGGGGAAGGATGGAGGTGGGGTGGGCGGGATATCCAGCAGGGAGGGCAATGTATGTATATGTATAGCTGATTCACTTCATTGTAAAAGAAAAACTAGCACAATAATGTAAAGCAATTACACCTCAATTAAAGAAAAAAAAAAAACAACATAGAAAGTTCATCTGTCTGCCAGGGATACACTTTTGACTTCTGAGTAGGTGGGATCAATATTTTAATGACACAAAAAGCATAATTCCATATTCTTTTTGAGCTTCTCACACAGGCTAATGCCACTTACTCTCAAGCAACATCTCCTTCTGTTAGTCTGATCCCATAGTTCTCCCTATAGCCCTGGGTACTATAATTACTTCCTTCCTTTAGGTTTTGTGACATGCCCTGGTTTATAAGCTATTCTGTCCCATTCACATCCTCCAATCCCTGAAGCATCTTCCAGGCATCCATGTAGAGTTGATTGCCACATATAAGGGTAAGAGAAAGTCAGAGCCATTCCAAATTGATTGTAAGAAATCTGCCTTGCAGCCAGTTAGTTCTACTACAGTAAAAGCCAATTCACACAAAGCAAAAGGGAGCTCTCCTTGGTCTACCTGGCGGCTGACCAGCTAACAAAGGTGAGAACGGAACGGTCTCATCAATAAAACCCCAGGCTTGGCAACTCTTCGGAGGGACATACCAACTCTTCATTTACTCTGTCTCTTAGACTGGGGCTGTGAAATTCAGTCCACATGGGTCCCTTTACAAATCGGTCTAATACAGCAGGTGGTGCTCCGAAATGGGAAACCAGTGGGAACTTGGGTGAGTCACGTTATTTCTTAGCTCCTAGTTACTTCATCTTAAGAATAGAATCTTATTTCCTAGTGTAATAATACCTGGAACCACATCAAGTAAAACATGTAAAGCAGAGTTGGTGCAGCAGAACCAGAAGAAGGGAATCATAGGCCTCCCTGGGTTCCTTACCTCCTGCATTTGGCTATGAGGGAAATATAAGGAACATTAGCATCTCATAGGACTCTTTTGGAAACTGTGGGATCAGTGTGTGATGTCACACACACACATTTAAACCCCTGTGAAAAACCTACAGTTTCTGATAATTATACTAACAATATCCTGAGAAGCGCTGGGAAGGGTGTATCTTCACAATGCTTCTGACTGTTGGATGCCAGAGTTGGCCAAGCCTTTTCCCAATATCTAACCTTTCAGCCTAGCCCTCTCTTCTTTCTCTAATGAGACTTATCATGCTCAACTGGCCAGAGAAACAGACAGAAATGACACTTCTCACCCTCAGAGCAATAACTCTAGTCCCCATTTCACCATTATAGCTTCCCTCCTGTGATTCTAGAATGTTCTTCAACATTCATGAGTACACTTTAAAGGAAAAAAGGGTATAAATGAACTTATCTATGAAACAGAAATAGTGTTACAGATATAGAAAACAATCTTATGGTTACCAGGGAATAAGAAGGGAGAGGGATAAATTGGAAGATTGGGATTGACATATACAAACTACTGTATATAAAATAGCTAACTAATAAGAACCTACTTATTAGCACAGGAAACTATTCTCAATACTCTGTAATGGCCTTTATGGGAAAAGAATCTTAAAAAAGTGGCTATATGTATATGCATAATTGATTCATTTTGCAGAAACTAACATTACATTGTAAAGAAACTATACTCTAATAAAAATTAACTTTAAAAAGACACTTCAGCTGAGAGAAGAAAAACTTTAAAGAAACTCTTGCTGAAAAAGATGCCAAGACGGAAGTCCCGAAAGACCAACATAATTAACTTAACCTTTTTAATCCCAAGCAGAGCCTCTTCTCTGTAAGCAGCCACAATATTAGTTGTCTAATAGTGACTTTGCTTATTTGATGCTAAATGATGCATTATTGCCTGACAGTTGATTGTGTGTGTGGGCTAAGTCTCTTTTGCCGTGTCTGACTCTTTGTGACCCTATTAGCTGTAGCCTGGCCAGGGGATTCTCCAGGCATGAATATTAGACTGATTTGCCATGTCTTCCTTAGGGGGTCTTCCTGACCCAAGCATCAAACCTGCATCTCTGATGTGCCCTGCACTGACAGGCTGGTTCTTCCCCACTAGTGTCACCTGAGAAGTTCCAACAGTTGATTGCAGACTTTTAATCTGTGATAAATATTAGGTCAATGTGATCCACAATCATGCTAGGAAAATTTGAAAAAACAGACATTTCACAGTCCCAGTTTCATGGAATTGAATTCCTTTCTTTTCATGGTTATTGATACAAGTATCAGCTAAAACCTGATCCTAAAATGATTTTTCTGAGTACTTTACATTTGCCTCCTTAATGTCAATGCCAGTAGCCTATATCAGTGCCCATTCTTTTGAACTCTATGGTTGGTTTCTAATCACTAGAGTTATTCTCTAATGTGACTGTACATAGAAGTGCTGACTACCTTTGGTATAAAATTTAGAATGTATACCTATATGTAAATCTGTTCTAATGTCATCTCTTTCCATAAACCATACCAATGATCTAAATGAAATGACTTTTAAACTTTTTCCTTATTGCTTAATATTTAGCAGAGAATCCATAAAACTGACATTTTCTCTTCATTATTTAATGTAACATAACTGTCTTTCATCTGTCTTAACTCCCCAATACATTACCCTCTTTTATTTCCCTTCCACTCAGTATCCTTCTACCAGTGTCTTTAGCCCTCCACATTAAGCAGCATATTGATTATCCAGCTTCTTTCCCTCTCAATATTCTTACACAGTCCTCTTGTATAGGCTTGGCACATCCATCATCCTGTATTCCTCTTTTATACATAGTGAATAATCATATTTACATAGTGTCCAGTTCCAAGGAATTAAAGCACTTTAGATTACTTTGGGAAAATATGTATAATCAGTTCTGACAGCATTTCTGAGACAGGCAGAAGCAAAACACTGTAATCCATTTTTACTAAGTAAGAAAGATGGCAGTGGAGATAGGGAATTAGTCTTCGTTCACACAGACATTTTCTAGTAGTTACAAACTGACATTCAATCCCTGGCCAAGTGTGCTGGCTAGCCCTCTCCATCCCCTTCTTCCCATTCCTGCTGTGACTCCCCCTAGTCCAGGCCATCTACATATGCTATTGCCACAACTGGAATTCCTCTGAGACTTCCCATTCTTTTGACTCTAATCTGCTCTGTTTTATCCTATTACGGTCAGGATGTGCCTTCATGAAGAACTTCTCTGCTCATGCCATTTACTGGCTCAAAAACTTCAGTAGCTTCCTATCATCCAATACATTGACTTTTCTCACACCAGCATTTGAGTGTCTCAATCTAACTTTTCAAATATATCAATAACTGCTGCCTTATATCAATATATGAATATTCTATGTGGCCAATAGAGTTACTAGCTGTTTCCTCAAAGTCTCAAGCTTTTCCACTCACAAGTCTTTGTCCACACTGTTTCTGATGCTCAAAATCACATTTCTCCCCCCCCCCCCCCCCCCCATGCACTAGTCCTGTCACTTTTGCTCCTTGGGGATCATTTCCAGTGCTTCTACTTATATGAACTTCATTCTGGATTTGTGAGTCAGCTGGAATCTATCTTTTTCAAAGGTGTAGAAATTTTTGCTTGTCTTTTGGTGTTTATGATATTCTAATGTATTCTTTCTCTTTTTTACTTATCAGATTCATACAATATAAAATATCTTTGTAGCAATAACTCTTTCCCTAGTACTTTTAAAAGCTTTTTGTAGTAACTAGCATCTATAAGTCTTTATCTAACAAAGTTCTTTATGCATTTAATTTGATTTCATTAATTGTATTGCATCATACTTATGAATGTATCTTATCCTCATGCGTTATTTTTCATTACCATTCACAAGATCATCATTTAACATTCTTTTAAAATTCTTGAACTCTGTTTTTCTCTATTATTTTTGTTGGTTCCTCTTTCATCTCTTAATCCTGGCATTCCATGTGGACTCTCAGATACTCCTTTATAGATTGGTTCTTGTCTCTTACCTATATACTGTCTCCAGGAGGAGTTCTCTTACTCACAGCTCTAATGTGTGACACACAATACTACCTACAAGTTTTTCTCCAGCCCTGCTCATTCTCTGTTACCCCACTTCCAATAGTCTCTTTAATGTTTCTGGGAGGATATCAACTTATATGTGACCAAATTCACACCTCTTCCCCAGAGACTCTTTGACCATCATTGACACCAATGGCTTCACCTCTCTTTGGCGCATTAAGCTGAAATTTATCCTCTAAATCAATCTAATTCTGTCACTGTGCACCTAAGGAAACTAAAGCTTGGAAAGGGTAAGGGGTCAGCCCAAAACTACATAACTGATTTTTAGATCAGTTAATATTAAACCAGCAGCCCATCTAGAGGGGTGTCATAGAATCAACCCCAGGAAGTCTGCCGTATTGTAGCAATGATGAGTTGAGGATGCTGACTCTGTCCTACAATGTCTCTTCCTGAGGGTAGGTTTAACACATCTCCTCTTGCCAAGTTCTGATGAGTTTCTTCTTGTGCAACTGCTTTATTTAGATCTTTCAAATGGTAAACTTGATCAAATCTTCTTTTTATTGCCTTCTAGAAAGCTCATATTCCAATTTTTGCCTACACATAGCAAACATTTCAGATTTCAGAGTGCCCATTTAGAACCCCAGGGTACTACATGGTTTCAAATTATTTTTCCTTCCAAAATTTTTCCTTCACATAAATTTCATTAACTACCTTCGTCTGAAGGAAATAACTTGTAAATTATATCTATTTGTTACTATCTTCAATATTTTGGAAGAATAAAACAAAAAATTAACATTTTCAATAAAAATATTTAGCTGTACAAACAACACAGTGATAGGGATAGAACTTGGTACAAGGTCTCCAGATGCTCAGTGGCACACTCTGTCTTATCTGGCTGTTCTTTATATTTACTTGATACATACTGTGTACTTGTGTGTGTAGGTATATGTGTATGCTTAAGATTTAATCATTTCTTATCCTTCCTATCAGATTGTAAAATCCCAAAGGATGGGAATTGTCTATAATTTTTTTTTACAGTCTTCTCAAGCAAATATAATGGTATGTGCATATGGTATCAACACAATAACTGAATTTGGACAATTCTCAATCTATGACTAAATCCTAACCCATATCTCAATTCTCAGTCACCATCTCATTTATATATAGAACTATCTGACCTTGGCTAAAACTGTAATCCTTTACTTGATAGAATAGACATGTAATCATGGGGTTTACTGTAAAATGAATTTCTGTTAATGGAATCTTGACTTCTCACTAACTTGAGGGAAATGAAAAAAATGTGTACTTCATAAAAATATACAAGTGTACCTCATAGATATTGTGGGTTCAGTTCCAGATCACTGTAATAAAGTCAATATCAAAATAAGCAAGATCCATGAATTTTTTTTTGTTTTTCACTGCATATAAAAATTATGTTTATACTTCATCATAGCCTATTAAGGGTGCAATAGCATTATGTCTAAATATATATATATATATATATGCTTTAACTAATACGTATTTTATTGCTAAAATGTCTAACCATCATCTGAGCCTTCAACAAGCTATAATCCTTTTGCTCATGGAAGGTCTTGGCTGGATGTTTATGACTGCTGACTGATCAGGTGGTGATTGCTGAAGGTTGGGGTGGCTATGGCAATTTCTTAAAATACGACAACAATGAAGTTTGCTGTGCTGATTGATTTTCCTTTCACAAACAATGTTTCTGTATCATGCAATGCTGTTTGATAGCATTTTATCCACAGTAAAACTTCTTCCAAAACTGGAGTCAATCCTTTTAAACTCTGCCACTGCTTTATCAATTAAGTTTATGTAGTAATATTCTAAAGCCTTTGTTGTCATTTTAATAATCTTCACAACATCTTCATTAGAAGTAGATTCCATCTCAAGAAACCACTTTTCTTTGCTCATCCATAAGAAGTAACTCCTTATCTATTCAAGTTTAATCATGAGATTGGAACAACTCAGTCACACCTTCAGGCTCCACTTCTAATTTTAGTTTTCTTTCTATTTCTACCACATTTACAGGTACTTCCTCCATTGAAGACTTGAACTCTTCAAAGTCATTAATGAAAGTTGGAATCATCTCCTTGCAAATTCCTGTTAATGTTCTTATTTTGACCCTTTGCCATGAACTGTGAATGTTTTTAAAGGCATCTATAATGGTGAATACTTTCTGGAAGGTTTTCAACTTCCTTTCTCTAGATCCATCAGCAGAATCACTATCTATGGCAGCAGTAGTCTTAAGAAATTTATTTCTTAAATAATAAGGCTTGAAAGTTGAAAGTACTCCTTGATTCATGGGCTGCAGGATGGATGTAGTGCTAGCAGGCATGAAAGGAACACTAATCTCACTGTACATCACTATCAGAGCTCACGAGTGACCAAGTACATTGACAATGAGCATTGATATTTTGAAAGAAATCTTTTTTTTTTTTTTTTTTTTGAGCAGTAGGTCTCAACAGTGGGCTTAAAATATTCAGGAAAACATGCTGTAAACGGATGTACTGTCATCCAGGCTCTGTTCCATTTATACAGCACAGACAGAATCCATTTAGCATAATTCTTAATGGCCCAAGGTGTAGCCAATGATAAGTGAGCACTGGCTTCAACTTAAAGTCACCAGCTACATTAGCTCCTAACTAGAGAGTCAGCCTGCCCTTTGAAGCTTTGAGGCCGGGCATTGACTTTTCCTCTCTAGTTATGAAAATCTACATAGCATCTTCTTTCAATGTAAGTCTGTTTGATCTACGCTGAAACTCTTCATTAAATATTTTAGGTAGATTTTCTGGATAACTTCCCATCGCTTCTATATTAGCACTTGTTTCACCTGCACTTTAATGTTATGGAGACGACTTCTTTCCTTAAGCCTCATGAATCAACATTCTGATATTTTCAAACTTTTCTTCTGCAGCTTCCTCACCTCTCTAAGCCTTCACCGCACTGAAGAGAGTTAGGGCCTTGCTTTGGATTAGGCTTTGGCTTAAGGGAGTGCTGTGACTGTTTTATCTTCTATCCAGACCCTTAAAACTTTCTCTACATGAGCAATAAGGCTATATACATATCTTCCTTATCATTTTTGTGCTCATTGGAGTAGCACTTTTAATTTTCTTCAAGAGGTTTTCCTTAGAATTCACAACTTAACTAACTCTGGTTCCAGAGGCCTCGGGTTTCTTCCCATCTCAGTTTTTGAACATACTTTCGTCACTAAGCTTGATTATTTCTAGCTTTTTATTTAAAGTGAGAGATGTGTGACTCTTCCTTTCACTTGAACATTAAAGGCCATTTTAGAGTTATGAATTGGCCTAATTTCAGTACTGTTGTGTCTCGGGGATTAGGGAGGTCAAAGGTGAGGGAGAGAGATTAGGGGGACGGCAGGTTGGTAGAGCAGTCAGATCAGACAGCAATATCTGTCACTTGCCATCTTATTGGTTTGGCCATCTATATTTTTGGTCAATTGTATATATAGGCATGGTTTGCAACACCCCCAAAATAATTACAGAAGTAATGTCAAACAGAGATCACTGACCACATATCACCGAATCCAATATAATAATAAAAAAGTCTGAAATATTAAAAAGTATTACTAAATTACCAACATATGAAACAGGATACAAGCAAATGCTATTGGAAAAATGGCACCGATAAACCTGCTCAACACTAGGTTGCACAAAACTTCACTTTATAAAAAACGCAATATCTGTTGTTGCTGCTGCTGCTAAGTCGCTTCAGTTGTATCCGACTCTGTGCGACCCCATAGACAGCAGCCTACCAGGCTCCCCTGTCCCTGGGATTCTCCAGGCAAGAACACTGGAGTAGGCTGCCATTTCCTTCTCCAATGCATGAAAGGAAAAGTGAAAGTGAAGTCGCTCAGTCATGTCTGACTCTTAGCATAATATCTGTTAAATGCAATTAAATGAAGTATACTTGTATTTACAATGCAGCCAATATTTAAAATTAGGGCAACTTGATTACATTCTAATGCACTTAGAATATATATATTCTATGCAGTGAATGCACTGAATATATATTCAGAATATAGCAATCTTATTTTGTGCTTATAAGTTAAATATAAAGGCAGAGAAAATAAGTAAATAAGTAAAGGCAGAGAAAAATACAAGAATTTCTCATCTAATGACATTTTATAGTTTTTTTAACATTTCTATTTTATCTAATATTTCTTTCAGCATGAAGATAGAAATATTTAAAACTCTATAAATTCCACCTATTTATCATTAATTAATCATTAATTAATTAAATAATTAATCATTATTTATCATTAAAAATCATTAATAACATCTCTTAACAATTTCTGTTTACACTCAAAGTGGATTGTTGTTTGTTTTTTGGCCATGTGGCTCATAATGTGGGATCTTACTTTCCTGACCAGGGATCAAACCTGCAACCCCTGCACTGGAAGCATGGAATTTTAACCACTGGATTGCCAGAGAAGTTCCTCAAATCTTTCAAAAACTATTTTAAGTATACTATACAATTTTCATAGATATTCACTATTAGCTCTTGTAAACTTTGTTGGATAAGTGACACAACACTAAATAAAACTAAGAAATAAGAAAGCAATTTTTTTGCTTAGCAGTGGAATCCACCCTCTGATACTTTATAAATATATAATTATTTAACAATTTTTAAAAATTCTCACCTTGATTTTAAAATGTTGGCAGCATGGAAGATATGAGAGATATAAATCTGTATTTTCTAAGATACAGTCTTGAAGAAAGAGATACTTAGAAGTTTACACTGAGATTGTTTTCTTTTTTCCATGTAAACATAGAAAAGCATGAGCCTGTTGAACTCAAATTATGGGCTCAAACACAGAAACAGGAGGTAACTAGAGTCTAACAAGTGTTACACTGGGGAGATTGCAGCTAGATCATTAGCAGAGCCCAGAAATACTGCACAGCCCTATTTCCTATGCACTAAAGTAGAGCTCCAGGATGCATAAACATTCACACAAACAAACGAAAAGAGTTTGTGTTTCTTTCTTTTTTTTTTTTTTTAAATCTATTTGCTTCTGTTAGAGGCATTGGTGCCTGCTCTTAATGAAACAGGGGTAAATATGTTATTCTGCCAATGTTCAGTTTTCCATTATTATTTAAAGAATGAAACTGCTGTATTAGAGTCCATTTGAGGAAATACTATTGTCATCTTTATATGTATAAAAGCAATTTCAAGTCACCGCTGAATTATATTTAAGAAAATATTGTGTAGAGCCTCAATTTTTCATGTTTTGCAAAATAGTAGGTACAGTTCTTAGTTATATGCTTGCAATAAATCTCACACATATTGAGATAATACCTTTTTCTTTAGGTCATTGTTGAAACACTAAGACTATAATCACCAAATAGTCTCCAAACAAATAGCTTTTACCCTAGCAGTACTCTAAATCATAATGCCTTTCTTCAGAGTTTCTGAAACTAAGAAAGTCTGATTTGAAATCAGAACTCTTGTTACAGAAATTATTTCAGAGCACTGAATGGCTTGCTTTGTTTCGACAAAGAAAAAAAAAACTCAACATTCCATATTTACCCTCTGTTACATTATTTTAGTTGGACTGCAAGGAGATCCAACCAGTCCATTCTAAAGGAGATCGATCCTGGGTATTCATTGGAAGGACTGATGCTGAAGCTGAAACTCCAATACTTTGGCCACCTCATGCAAAGAGTTGACTCATTGGAAAAGACCCTGATGCTGGGAGGGATTGGGGGCAGGAGGAGAAGGGGACGACAGAGGATGAGATGGCGGGATGGCATCACTGACTCGATGGACGTGAGTTTAAGTGATCTCCGGGAGTTGGTGATGGACAGGGAGGCTTGGCGTGCTGCGATTCATGGGGTCGCAGAGTTGGACATGACTGAGCGACTGAACTGAACTGAAGTGACACTATTTTAAAATCATATTTGCAAGTAGATTTATTTAAACACTGTAAGTAAAATATAAAGCATGAAAATGTAAGCCATTAGAGCCATCATGATACTATTTTTAAAAATGCTGGTTTGAAATTCCAGCTTTTTTCCAGGTATTATGCAGGTTCACAGATGACTGTTTGCTAGGTAGCAGAAGCAGTCCTACCTAATGTTAAGTCATTTCTCACATATGAAGTGTATGATTAGCAATATTGATCTTCATTTCAGGATGACACAGCACACTGCTTAGGAATGCAGTTTAGAGATTCAACTGGACCTGGATTAAGCTTTGGTTTTGTTACTTAGGAGTTGTGTGACTTCAACAAATTATTCTACCACTACAAGTTTGCTTCCTTACTTCTAAGCAAGCATCATAAAAAATGTTTATTTAATAATGTGTGTGTTAGTTAGTATTGCTTAGTCTCGTCTGACTCTTTGCAACCCCATAGATTGTAGCCCACCAGGCCCCTCTGTCCATGGGCTTCTCCAGGCAAGAACACTGGAGTGGGTTGCCATTTCCTTCTCCAAAAGGAACTAAAGAAAGAAAGAAAGTGAAGTCGCTCAGTTGTGTCTGACTTTTTGCAACCCCATGGACTGTAGCCTTTCAGGCTCCCACATCCATGCAATTTTCCAGGCAAGAGTACTGGAGTGGGTTGCCATTTCCTTCTCCTTATTTAATAGAGTGGATTTGAAAATTAAGTGGAACAGCCTATGCTAAGAAACAGCACAGTGACTATTAACTTTTGATTATTTTTATCAGCATTATTTTTCATTAGGCATATATGTTTTGGGAAAGAACATAAATCGATTTATTCAGTCAAATGTGATTTTTGGCTTTTGTTCCTTGGCCTGAGAAATCTTGAGTAATTTATGTAAAAGTCTTTGAGAAGAATCAAAGCAATACAATAGAGAAAGAAAAGTCTTTTCAGCAAAGGGTACTAGAAAGTTAGATACCCACATGGAAAAAAATAAAATTCAAAAACTACTTTACATCATATACAAAAATTAATTTGAACATTCACCCAATTGTGACATCCAAACATTAATGCTTTTAAAGAAAAATAGAAAATACAAAAAAAAATACAAAATATCTTTAGGACTTGGAGCTAAACAAAAGTTTCTTAGAAGATAGAAATCAGTATCTAAAAATGGATAAATTGAAATACATCAAAATTTTAAATTTCTGCTCATCAAAAGATAGATACCTTTAAGAAAATGAATAGGCAAAGTGGGAGAAAGTATCTGTGAAATGTATACCTGATAAAGAAAAACTCTGCAAAATATACATAATTCTACATTCTAATGATAAAAAGTCCAACAACCCAATTAGTGTGAAAAATATTTGAACAGACTTCTCACTAAAAAAGATAAAAAAATAGCCAATAAGCACATACAAAGCTGAAAAAGAAAAAGAGCACCCAAAAAGCAGTCAAGATCATTATTATCCAGGAAATAATCATTAAAGTTACTACAAACACTACAAAAATGAATAATAATATTAAAGTCCGAGCACACCAGTACTGGGAAGATTGTGGAACAGTTATAACTGACATATATTATTTTTACAGAAAATGGTAGTCACTTGGAGATATAACTCACAGAAATTCTATTCCTTTGTATTTATACAAAAAAGATGAGAATTTATATTCATAAAAAGATTTGTCCAACAATATTCATGGAAGCTTTAGTGATGATGACCTCAAACTGCAAGCAACCTAAGTGTCCATTAATTGAAGAATAAGTAAACAGAATATAGTATAATAATAATAGAATGAAATACTATTCAACACAAGAAAAATACTAATATGCCAAAAACACAGACAGTTCTCAATATAATTATGCTGAATAAAAGAAGCCTTATAGGCAAAATGCATACACTTTGACTCCATCTACACAAATTTCTTGGTGGCTTCCCTAGTGGCTCAGACAGTAAAGTGTCTGCCTACAATGCATGAGACCTGTGTTCAATCCCTGGGTCGGGAAGATATCCTGGAGAAGGAAATGGCAACCCACTCCAGTATTCTTGCCTGGAAAATTCCATGGATAGAGGAGCTTGGTGGGCTACAAGTCCAAGGTGTCGCAAAGAGTCATACCTGACTTCACTTTCACTTTCACTTTATTTCCACAAGGATTTCTAAACAAGCAAAACTATTCTGAAAACAAAAAAAAAATCAGTGATTGTACTTTGGATTGGGCAATGACTGTGATGAAGCATGCTGTCAGTGTAACACAGTCTGTTTGCATTTGTGAAAACTTTGTTAAAAAAACATTTAAGATTTGTGCATCTGTGTCTGTGCTTTGTATCAACAGGAAAAAAAAAAGCTATGAGGAAAATATTGAATTCAGGTTATATATGCATATTAAAGCATCTGAAGTATCAGAAATGTACTGATTGATACCTGAAATTTACTTTGAATTGCACCAAAAACTAAGATAGATTTATAGATAGAGGGATAATAGATAAATATGGAGAAAAGTAAGTATACAAATGTTAATCACTGAATTTAATGGTAGATTTAGGAGTGCTTGTTGTAAAGTTCTTTCAACTGTATTGATGTTTGAAATTTTTTATAAAATTTATCAAAAAAATTGAAATTTTCTGATTTTTTTTTCATTTTCTAGTAAAGGGGAAATCATAATTTCTTCCTAAAGAATTTTTCTGAGATAAAAGGAGACAGTGACATCTCAGGTACATATTCTGCAAATCTGTTTTCCCACAATTTTTGTTTAGTCACTAAGCCGTGTCTGACTCTTTGGGACCCCGTGGACTATAGCCTACCAGGTTCCTCTGTTTATGGGATTTCTCAGGCAAGAATACTGGAGTGGGTTCCCGTTTCCTTCTCCAGGGGATCATCCAGACTCATGGATCAAACCCGTTTCTCTTACACTGGCAGATGGAGGATTCCCACCGAGTCACCAGGGAAGGCTGCACTGCGGATTACCTACTCATTTTCCTCAGAGGTGTCCTTCAACGAGCAGAAGTTTTCAGTTTTAATGTAGCTGATCAATTATTCTTTTTATAATGCATGAATGTGTTGCCCAGCACAAAGCTGACCTACTGTGTGTGTCATGTGTGTTGGTCCTCTTATCCTTTACTTCACCAACATCCTCTTTCAGGGTCACAGGGGGCCCCTTGCAGAGGAGGCTAGAATCTGCTCATATTTTCCCACCTAACTTCCATTCCTCACTCTTCCTGTACGGAGTTGGGTGTCACTTGCTCAGAGTTTCTTTTGAAGGGTGTCCTTGACCTCTCCAAGGAATAACAGACCTCCCTCCCCATCTTTCCCATCCCCATACACAGACCTAATCAGAAGTAGACCCACAGTGGACATTCAGCCTTTTTTAGCCTCCTGCATCTTTTCTCTGAAAAGAAAAGAGTAGGCAAAAAAGAAAGAGGACAGAAGAATACAGCAGGCTGGATGTCAAATTAGAGCCTATCACAAATAGTGGGGAGCTGGAGTCAACTGCTATGGAAAGCCAAGGAGAATTAGGACAGAGAAAAATCCCTTTGACTTGTGAGAACTGTGAATACTGACCTCAGAAAGATCATTTTCAGGAAAGTGGTTGGAACATCCGAGGATTGGCCTTATTTCTATTCTCGGCTTATCAGTAGCTCATCTTCAACAAACTTTTCAGCTACCGTTGTGGCGACATGAAGGTCCTGCCTATTTTACTGGAGTTTCCCACATTCTTAAGCAGAAAATGGTTACCTCTTAATGTTCCTTATCTTCCTAAGCACAGGCAGTCACAGGCCTGTTACAAAGGCTCTGTGAACACAAATGATTTCAAACACGCCGCACCCTCATGGCCAGAAACCCTGGCTGCGCTCGTCAGTCCTGCAACTCACCCCATTGCTTTTCTCATTTTTTCAGGTGTGCATATTTCGTCCTGTGCAAGGACTGAGCTCCAGTAGCTGCACTAACCTACTGAGTGTTATCTTCCTTACCCGATACATTTGAATGCTTCATTCTCAAGGGGGAAAAAATCACTTGGAGCCAATGAAAAGGCTTTTGGAATTACAGAAAGAAACTGAGAAATCTTGGACAGCCCTTTCCATAAGATAACCCCTTTTGAGATTAAAAAAAAATTATATATCCTAGATCTGAAGGTAAAATTACGAGGTTACTGGCACTGGAGACTGGGTAACTCCTTCCCAAATGACTGGCTTTTCAGGCAGTCTATTTGTTTTCTCATGCCCTAGGAATCTTGTACTATGTGAAATAACTTCAAAGGAAACTAGAGCTCGCTAAGTGAATTATGTTTACATCTGATGAGCAATTTTCGATGCTCAAGACTATGATAGGTTGTGTGGAGCACATACAAGGAAAATATCACATGTTCTTTGCCTCGAGGGTTACCCACAACAAATAACAAAAGAACCATTTAAAACACAAAATAATTAAGCATCATTGGCTATTGTGGGTACAGAAGGAAAGGGATTAAGAGAGCTGGAGTATGTTTCTTTAATTCTTCAAGATTTATAAACAACAAGAAAGGAGACCACTTTAAGAATATGTAGGGGTTATGAAAGGTCACCTGAACACTCGGAAACAAAAGAAATTTAAGACAGCTCTAGACTCAGAACAGTAAATTTTTTTTCCGAATCGAAAGAATTTAACTCTTTGTAGTAGCTGTTTTTGGAAGAGTTTTTTTTTTTTTTAATAAACCAGTGGGCAAACTTAGAATATTCCCTAAGTTATACAGCATATGCAGGAGCATTCTATAAGAAAGATGGTAGACATTGGCATTAAACTTTATTTTTAATATGTGCTTACATGATTAGAAGACTATTCCTATAGTAAGTTGTAGAAGTGGCTTACTACTGGGAATCTTCTAATGGGAATATATTTGAGGTAAAGTACATGTCTCACATCACAAGAAGGGCAGAGGATACAGGTAAATTCCTTCTCAATATGGTGAATGAGTTGAGAATCAAGTGAAGTTATAATGGCTGACCTTCAATGAATCAGCTTGGTACAATAAGTAAGATGTGCCCAACTGGCCACAGGACAACTAGACAATAGATTTTTTAAAAAAATCAGTTTTGACCAAAACCTGACAATTCAGTAGGGCAGTAAAGCTCTATGACTTGTTCACAGAAATTAAATAAGAGTTAAAACCCAGTGAGGATTATATTCTTCAGATTCACACTGACTGCCACACTCTCTCTTTATTATCTTATTTCAGTTATTATTCTTTAGGAGGTTCATGCCTCATAACATTCTTTGAAGAAGAAACGTAATTTTCCATATTTGCAAATGTATTTGTGCCATAAAATTCATTCAATATATTTTTATTACTACTGGAGGCATTAACATCAGGTATCATCTCTGCCCTGACTTTTTTGGACTAATACTTTTTCTTTCAACCTATTACAATCCCAGTCCTCACAGCACCATTCTTCAGTAATGTTTCACCACACTGTCAAGGGTACTTGTTTACTGTTGAAATTACCACCCGATTAATATCCCCAAAACCACTGTTTTAGACTTCTCCTATGGCTATTTAATTACTGTTTTCACATGTTTACTTCAGAGGAAGCAAAAGGCACGAAAACATGCAAAATAGCATTAGTGACATATTGGCCTTGAAAAACTTAATTATACTAAGTAAACACACTACAAAATGAAGTTCACCCTTCACTATCAACCTTAGCTAACATCTAAGTAGTTCTGTTTCCCATTTTCTCATCTGTGCTTGTTTATAAATAGGATTTTGTGAGATGACACGGTCTAGATGCATGGTTGACCCTTGAACAATGCTGATGGTCAAAAAAAATCACATAAAGTGACAAGCTATGCACCTATTTCTCAAAGGGGAGGAATGGGGGAAGCTGGTTTGGTGACTTGCTTTGACTCCAGAAACTACATGCTTATATACTAACACCTTTTAGTTGTTGTTGTTTAGTCTTTCAGTCATGTCTGACTCTTTGAGGCCCTGTGGACTGCAGCACACCACTTTTCCCTGTCCTTCACTGTCTCCTGGAGTTTGCTCAAACTCATGTCCATTAGTGATGCCATCCAACCATCCCATCCTCTGTCACCCCCTTCTCCTCCTCCCTTCAATCCTTCCCAGGATCAGGGTCTTTTCCAGTGAGTCGGCTCTTCTCATCAGGTGACCAAAGTATTGGAGATTCAGTTTCAGCATCAGTCTTTCCAATGAATATTCAGGGTTTATTTCCTTTGGGATTGACTAGTTTGATCTCCTTGCTGTTGAAGGGACTCTGAGGAGTCTTATTCTCCTAACACTTAAAATAACTCAATTATTCCAGGACATCAGAGAGACTAGAACTTCCACTTGGGGTACCCAGTCTGTCATCTTTTGCCCACACTAGGCTGCCTTACTCATTTGACACTGTTGCTGTTGTTTTCCATTTATCCAAGGGGTCCTAGTCAGTGTGCAGGTAGAAAACATAACTCTCATCATATTGTTCCTTTTAATGCTAAAATCACATTTAGTTTCTCTGAACAATGGGCTAAACTTCACCACCCCACTTACTTGTTAGTTTGGAGCCAAAACTGAACTGTTTGTATCACGTCAAGTTTCTCTGCAATCAGTAAACATCCACAGTGTCCTTCCATTTTTTGTTAGAGAAAATAAAATACATTTCCATAGAAAGAAGAGTTTGTCTAGAAGCAATACTGAAATTTAGCACTGGGTATATACTCTTGTGGGTGAGATGATAAAACACAGACAAGGTTATCATCTGAGTAATGCAGTAGCTCTCCCTCAGTGGATTCTCAGTCTTTCCACTTTCTGCAACTTAAGCTTCTTGTGTCTCAGTTTATTAATTAATAAAATGAGGATAATAATAGTATCTAATTCATACAGATGTTGTGAGCATTAAATCTTGTCATATTTGTAAAGTGCTTAAAAGACTATTTGACATACAAAAATCACTACCTAAGAGTGTGTTAAATACAACTAATATGCATAAAATAAATCTGCAAAGCCAGGAAGTGTAGAGGAGGCCTATGGCATGAATATCCTGGCTAAATTATCTGCGTGCTTCTTTTATTTTGTTTTAAAGTACAATCTGGGCTTTAAGTTTCTTTAGTTGATTGAAAATTTGTTAAAGAATAATATTTATATTATAAAAGTAATATTTTAATTTCTTGCTTATGTTAATGAATTGACACTTAATACTTAAAAATGAATGACACTGACTATCTTTACTGTAATGATATTTTAAAAAAATCATGCCATTTCTCACATCAGACCAAATAACACATTGTCTACTTTTTAAATGGAGAGTGTATACAGTTGGCTCTCCAAAGAACCATGCAACCATGAATGAAGTCAGTGGCCTGAACACTGAAGTTCAAGGCAGTGATAATGGGATGTAGATTTGCTAGCATGTGGATTTCTCAGGCAGTCTCACCAGCCACACCATCCTCCCTTTCTATTATTTAACGGAATCGCAAACACTGGTAACAAGACCCTGGATTCCAGCCAGCCCAGCAACATAGAAGCCACGCTCACTCCAGCTCTACTCTGCAGGGTGAGATGTTTGTGAATGATAAATGGTAGCAGGATATCGAGGCAGGAGCTGCATTAAGTGGAGCAAATGCAAACTTGGCAGGCAGATGAAATGTGCTAAGCACATACCAAACACAACATCAAGCCATGTGGCAGAGCTGTGAGACACTGGGAAGCAGTCAAAATTGCCAGCAAGATTACAGGTGACACAGACACAAGAGCATCAGGCACATACGAGACAAGATAACCAACCACAGACCACACAAGGCAACAGGCTGACCTGAAAGGTTCTGCTGAGCACACGTCTTCCTTGGTGTCTTGCCTAACTGAGAGCAGCAGTTTTAAACAGGCTTATATGACAATAATCAGTATGATATAAGATGAGCAAAGTCCATAATGATGCAGTGAGTTCCTATTTACAGTTTTCAAGTGATAGTTGTTTGTTACCTGTTTTAATGAAATTAATTTAATAAAATGAAACCAATGCAATGCTACTTTTTGCATTTTATTAATTTCCTTCTAGTCAAAGAGTAAATGCTTCCCGACCATTATATTTTTGTGAGGAATAAATGGGATACTGTGAGTGGGAAAAACTGTCATGATTTTAGACACACAGCAGGTCCTTCAACTGTGATATCCTTAATTCTTGATAATCTCTATTGTTCTGAAATCATCTACCTCAGAGAAGTTAGCATTGCTACTCCAGCATTCTTTTTGTCCCCCATTGTCACTTTGGTAACCATAAGTTTGTTGTCTATGTCTGTGAGTCTCTTTCTGTTTCGTAACTAGGTTTATTTGTATCACATTTTAGTGTCCACATATACCATCATATGGTATTTGTCTTTCTTCTTCTGGTTTACTCTACTGAGCATGACAATCTCTAGGTCCATCCATGTTACTGCAAATGACACGATTTCATCCTTTACTATAATGAGTAATATTACATTGTACATATGCACCACATCTTCTTCATCCCTTCCTCTGCCAACAGACATGTAGAGTCCTTCATGTCCTAACTATTGTAAATAGTGCTGCTGTGAACACTGGGGTGCAAGCATTTTTTAATGAATTTTTTCTGAGTTTTCTTTGGATATATGCACAGAAGTGAGATTGCTTGATCATATGGCAACACTGTTTTTAGTTTTTTAGGGAACCTTCATATTTTGTTCCATTGTGATGCACAAATTTACATTCCCACCAACAGTGTAGGAGGAAAACAACAGAATGGGAAAAACTAGAGATCTCTTCAAGAAAATGAGAGATACCAAGGGAACATTTCACAAAAAGATGGGTTCAATAAAAGACAGAAATGGTATGGAAAAAACAGAAGCAGACGATATTAAGAGAGGTGGCAAGCATACACAGAAGAACTGTACAAAAAAGATCTTCACAACACAGATAATCATGATGGTGTGATCACTCACCTAGAGCCAGACATCCTGGAATAGGAAGTCAAGCGGGCCTTAGGAAGCATCACTATGAACAAAGCTAGTGGAGGTGATGGAATTCCAGTTGAGCTATTTCAAATCCTAAAAGATGATACTGTGAAAGTGCTACACTCAATATGCCAGCAAATTGGGAAAACTCAGAAGTGGCTTCAAGACTGGAAAAAGTCAATTTTCATTCCAGTCCCAATGAACGGCAATGCCAAAGAATGCTCAAACTACCACACAATTGCACTCATCTCACATGCTAATAAAATGATGCTCAAAATTCTCCAAGCCAGGCTTCAACAATACATGAACCGAGAACTTCCAGATATTCAAGATGGTTATAGAAAAGGCAGAGGAACCAGAGATCAAATTGCCAACATTCACTGGATCATCGAAAAAGCAAGTAGTTCCAGAAAAACATCTATTTCTTCTTTATTGAATATGCCAAAGTCTTTGACTGTGTGGATCACCACAAACTGTGGAAAATTCTGAGGGAGACTGAATACCAGACCACTTGACCTGCCTCTTGAGAAACCTGTATGCAGGTCAGGAAGCAACAGAACTGGACATGGAACAACGATTAGTTCTAAATAGGAAAAGGAGTATGTCAAGGCTGTATGTATATTGTCACCTTGCTTCTTTAACTTATATGCAGAGAACAAAATGAGAAACGTTGAGCTGGATGAAGCACAAGCTGGAATTAAGATTGCTGGGAAAAATATCAATAACCTCACATATGCAGATGACACCATCTTTTTGGCAGAAAGTGAAGCAGAACTAAAGAGTCTCTTGAGGAAAGTGAGAGTGGAGAGTGAAAAAGTTGGCTTAAAGCTCAACATTCAGAAAACTATGGTCATGGCATCCAGTCCCATCACTTCATGGCAAATAGATGGGGAAACCATGGAAACAGTGGAGACTTTATTTTGGGGGGCTCCAAAATCACTGCAGATGGTGATTGCAGCCATGAAATTAAAAGATGCTTACTCCTTGAAAGAAAAGTTATGACCAACCTAGACAGCATATTAAAAAGCAGAGACATTACTTTGCCATCAAAGGTCCATCTAGTCAAGGCTATGACATAGTCATAGTCATGACTATGGTCCAGTACTCATGTACGGATGTGAGAGTTGGACTATAAAGAAAGCTGAGTGCAGAAGAATTGATGCTTTTGAACTGTGGTGTTGGAGAAGACTCTTGAGAGTCCCTTGGGCTGCAAGCAGATCCAACCAGTCCATTCTAAAGGCAGTCAGTCCTGAATATTCATTGGAAGAACTGATGTTGAAGCTGAAACGCCAATACTTTGGCCACCTGATGCGAAGAGCTGACTCAATGGAAAGACCCTGATGCTGGGAAAGGTTAAGGGCAGGAGGAGAAGGGGACAACAGAGGATGAGATAGTTGGATGGCATTACCGACTCAATGGACATGCGTTTTGGTGGACTCTGGGAGTTGGTAATGGACAGGGAGGCCTGGTGTGCTGCGGTTCATGGGGTTGTAAAGAGTCGGACAAGACTGAGTGACTGAACTGAAGTGAACTGAGAGCTGTGGAGATCAAAATGAGCATAGAAGTAACTATATTATGAATAAGATAACAAACAAAATTAAAGAAGATAGTATGAGAGAAAAGGGCTGGAGTCTTTAGAGAGTTTAAGAAGATACATTTTGGAGGGAGTAGTTGCCAGGACTTTGAGTAGACAGCTAGGTAAATGATATTTTTTAAGAAATTCTGCTGAGTGCTATACTATTCAGCAATACTAGTATAAGTTTATATTGCATCAAAGACTTGGTGAAGTTTCATTATTGTTTTAGCATTTGTTTTTTCAAATGGAACTACACCTAACTTAACCAAGTTTTATTTGCCTTACCCTTCTAGCTATATTCTTCTTGAAAACCTAGGACAATCCATTTTTGCCACACAACTGCTACGTAGTAAACATTTTCAAATTGAGTTATAATGATCTTTACAGCATGAATTAATTTTGGAAATATTTAGTATACAAACACACAATATAGAAAGAGGGTAAGATTAGGAGCTGAAAGTCTTGCAACTTAGCTCCAAGTTCTGCCTTTGTTATTCATAGGCTATAAATAGAGGGGGTTTTATTTGCTTATTGGATCTCAAGTGCAAAGAACTGGGTTAAACATTCTTAACATCTTGTGGTACATGGTCAGGACAAGTATTCTAAAGCTATGTATTTCCCCTTTCGTTGTTGTTGTTGTTCAGTCGTTCAGTTGTGTCCGATTCTTTGTAACCCCATAAACAGCAGCACACCAGTCTTCCCTGTCCTTCACCCTCTCCTGGAATTTGCTCACATTCATGCTCCTTGAGTCAACGATGCCATCCAAACACCTCATCCTCTATCACCTCTTTCTCCTACTGCCTTCAGTCTTCCCCAGCATCAGAGTCTTCTTCCAATGAGTCTGCTGTTCACATCAGGTGGCCAAATTATTGGAGCTTCAGCTTCAGCATCAGTCCTTCCAGTAAATATTCATGTTGATTTCCTTTAGGATGGACTGGTTTGATCTCCTTGCTGTCCAGGAGATTCTCAAGAATCTTCTCCAGCACCACAGTTCAAAACCATCAGTTCTTCACCACTCAACCTTTTTTATGGTCCAACTCCCACATCTGTACCTGAGTACTGAAAATATCATAGCTTTGACTATACAGACTCTTTTGTTACTAATTCCTTTACTTAAACTGCTCCTGCCTCAGACTCTATTATGCTTGATAGTTGACGTGTAAAATATGTAGTAGGGTTCTAGGTTTATCTGTTCTTTAAATGAGTAAGGTTTGTGATATAGTCTACATTTTAGTTGTGTTTTTTCTTTTCGCTTATGATTTTTAAAATTAGCCATATAGCTATACATCCACTTTGAGTAATTAGGACTTTTTAGAAAACATTTTTTTCTTAATTTCATCCAAAACTGTTAGTATCAAATACACTCAAGGCACAATAGTGGACATCAGTGTTTGGCTTCTGGGAATAGAAGACTGAATAAACGAGGATATCTGAAATTTTTTTTTCAATTTTTTTACTAACTTAAATTTCTAGTAAAAGGTTTAAAGCTACTGATAAAATGGCCTCATTCCCTTCTCGTAAGAAAATATTTCCCACAAAATACAAGTAGCTGTCTCTCTGTGACTTTTTAAATAAAGGAGTTTCACATAGTTAAGTTCTTCTGTGTAACCAAGGTCACAGAGCAGTCTTATAACTGCTTCTCTGCAGCAATAACTTTTTCAGAAAAACTAACTCAGTTTACACTCCTATCAACAGTGCACGAGTATTCCCACATCCTCAGCAACCCTGATAGTTATTCCTTTCAAGTTTTTGCCAATCAGATTGATAAAAAATGGCATCTCATTGTTTTAATTTGAGTTTCCCTCCTTACTAATAAGTTTAAACATCATTTTATATGTCTATTATCCATTGGGCTTCCCTTTCTGCATCTTTCCTTTCCTAAATACTTTACCAACTAAGTCATACTTCTATGACTTCTCTTGGAATCTGTGGCATTGTCATTGATTTCAAGGAATTCCTAGTATATTCTAGATAACAATCCCTGTTATCAATTTTAAATACTGAATATATCTCCTTTTAAACTGTGACCTTCCTTTCAGTTTTGTGTATAACATTTTCCAAAGAACAGACTATCTTAATTTTCTTCTTTATGCTTTGTATTTCTTGTCTGTGCTTTTTGAATCATGTTTAAGTCATACTTTGTAACTGTAAATCAGAAAGATTACAGGCTAGTTACTCAATGATTCTTAGCAACTGATACCCTCATTTGGAAATCTCAGTTTGGCCTATGTGTTCATTAACCATTTTTTCACAATAGTTTTCTAGAAAAATACACAGAAATCCATAGAAAATGGATTTCTAGAAAAATCTTCATAATACTATGATTAATAGGAACTGAGAATGTAGTTAGAAAGTGAAAGTGAACTCGCTCAGTCGCGTCCGACTCTGCGACCCCATAGACTGTAGCCTACCAGGCTCCTCTGTCCATGGGATTTTCCAGGCAATAGTACTGGAGTGGATTACCATTTCCTTCTGCAGGGGATCTTCCCCACCCAGGGCTCGAACCTGGGTCTCCCGCATTGTAGACAGACGCTTTACCATCTGAGCCACCAGGGAAGTCCTATGTAGTTAAATAACATATAATAAAGTATCTCTAATTCTTGGCCCACAGGAAGCATGTACTAAATAGTAGTTATTATTATTACTATAAGAAGAGATTATTAGCCAGAAAGAGCTAAAGAAAGAACCATGTGAGTTCGTGAAAAATGACGGGTGTGATTTAGAGGTAGGCATTTAATTTTTATTTGTTTATCTTGTGCAATTAAATGCTAATAAAATGGAATGTGTTTATTTTCTCTTCTAAAGAGTTTTATATGAAAGATGCCACAAACTCCAAATGGCACTCCTACAGAGCCAAGTGTTTAACTACAGCTAGATTGACAGTATGGTGATGATTTCATATTGCAAATCAGCAGACAAAATGATTCAAGGAGTCATTGATGTTTATGAAAGACTTGATTCATAGTGCCCTTTCATGGGAAATCTGACTTTTACCAGCCTTTCCTGTGCTTCTGATAGAGGACATCAGAATCTTTCATGGCTCTGAATGATGACTTTCTTAAAAAAATTTTCATTCTATTTTTGCCAGACTGCCCTGGGGAGATCTACAGAGGACCACCTACAAATGACTATCTTGTATACAAGGAGAAAATTTTTCTCAGTGGGATATGGAAAGTGTAACTCTGAGAAGTTATATAAGGGTCATAAATCTAAAGTATTCCCAGTCCTAGCCTCTTCCACATTATTGAAAATATAGTTGATCCTACCCAGAAGATAAACTGTTTTCCAGAAGAGAGACCATATCCTCCTGTGGTCCTCATTGCATGTAGTACTCATTTACTGGCACAAGTCATAGGACCTCTCCCTTTTATTCCCCTAAATACCGTATCACTCCAAGCTTTATACCCAACAGATACTCAAGTATTTTCTGACTTAACAGATGATTTATGTTTTACTATGTGGCTTCCCAGGTGACTCAGTGATAAAGAATCCACCTGCCAAGAGGAGACATGGGTTCAATCCCTAGGTTGGGAAGATTCCCCAGAGAAGGAACTGACAACCCACTTCACAAGTCCTGCCTGGGAAATCCCATGGTGAGAGGAGCCTGGCAGGCTACAGTTCATGGGGTCACAAAAGAGTCACACATGACTTAGCAAATAAACAACAACTACAACATGTTCTACTATGGCAGTCTAACTGTGGTCAAGTCCATGTTATTCTTAAAGGGCTACTAGGAACACCAGGGCTTCCCTGGTGGCTCAGAAGGTAAAGCATCTGCTTGCAATGCGGGAGACCAGGGTTTGATCTCTGCATTGGGAAGATCCTCTAGAGAAGGAATTAGCAACCCACTCCAGTACCCTTGTCTGGAAAATCCCATGGATGGAGAAGCCTGGTAGGCTACAGTCCATGGGGACGCGAAGAGTCTGACACAACTGAGCGACTTCACTACTAGGAACACCAGGGAGTTATGACCTTCTGGACGTAGTAGATAAAGCCCTGTTTAGATTTTTGCAATGAACACTAGTTCTATCTTCTGTCTGCTCCCAGCACTAGTATCTACATATGCTCATCTGCAATTTGTGATACGGTAAGTATGTTTTATTTCCTAAGTGTCTACATATGATGAGTGGTATAAAAGGACGGGGGGTGTAGAGAACAAAACTCCCCAAACTGTTGTTGGCAGTCAACCCTTCCCATTTTCCAGATCAGTCTGCCCTTCACATAAAATCTGCAGCTGCTGACTGCAGGGCTTGTCACTGTTACCAATTCTGCCTCTTCATCACACAGTCAGCATGACTGTTTTTGCTCAATCAAACTTACCCCAATTTGAATTGTTCCATTGGAGTGGTCTGGCTGCTGCTGCTATTTCCCAGATATTAACATAGACATTACAGCGCTCCAACCACTCAAAGACTGCAGCAACACAGTCGTCCTGGATGGCAGCCACTCCAGGGAGATCTCAGACAGATGGCTGTTTGCAGAGAATTTAACAGCAGTGCCTCTCCACACTGCGATGATGGATTTCCACCTCAAAGGAAGTAATGGGCATTAATCCCCTTGAGATTTCATGATATTCATTCCATGCCTTTCTACCCATACCTCATTCCTCACCCTTACAACGGCAGGCAGATGCCAGCATTTCTGATGCCTGAGAAGAGGGACCTCCTATGATTACCAAAAAGCCTTGTATGTAGGGAGAAGGAGCCTATCTCCAAACAGAATCCTAGCTCTTGCAGTGACCAAATTCGGGACCCTAGAATCATATATCTTTGTTGAACTTTACATTTTTTTCATCAGTAAGACGGAGATGATAATGCTTAACTCATCAAGTTTTGGGGAGAACTAAATGAGGTGTTATATGCGGAGCACAGAGCATCTTCCTGGCACACCACAGGTGTTGGAAGAATGTGAACTCTTGCAGGTAGTCATATGCCAATGTGGTAATTTAGCATAATAGTGCCTCTCTTATTTCTTAATTTTTATTTTTTATTTTTGCCTTTTTTTCCTCTCAATTACTCCCCCTTCTAGTAATTTATAGGAGTAAATTAAATATATCCTTTTAGATTATTTTTTCATTTTTAAGTTAAAGTGTATTTAAACATACAGTATGCAGAGTGTTGGAGAAGACTCTTGAGAATCCCTTGGACTGCAAGGAGATCCCACCAGTCCATTCTGAAGGAGATCAGCCCTGGGATTTCTTTGGAAGGAATGATGCTAAAGCTGAAACTCCAGTACTTTGGCCACCTCACGTGAAGAGTTGACTCATTGGAAAAGACTCTGATGCTGGGAGGGTTTGGGGGCAGGAGGAGAAGGGGACGACAGAGGATGAGATGGCTGGATGGCATCACCGACTCGATGGACATGAGTCTGGGTGAACTCCGGGAGTTGGTGATGGACAGGGAGACCTGGCGTGCTGCGATTCATGGGGCCGCAAAGAGTCGGACACGACTGAGCGGCTGAACTAAACTGATGCAGAGTATGCATGTGTGCTCCATAGTGTCCAACTCTTTGAAACCTCATGGACTGACAGTAGCCCCCCAGGCTCCTCTGTTCATGGAATTTTTCCAGGCAAGAGTATTAGAATGGGTTGCCATTTCCTTTTCCAGGGGATCTTTCTGACCCAGAGATCAAATCCATGTCTCCTGCGTCCCCTGCACTGGCATGCAGATTCTTTACTACTGTACCACCTTGGAAGCCCACTGTATGCAGAGATAAGCATCCCAATCCTAAGAGTATAGCCTAATGAACTTTTGCAAAGTGAACAATCCTATAGTCAACACCTTGATCTATTATAAAAGAGATCATTGTCAGCACTTTGCATAGTCCCCATTTATCTCCTTCAAGGTCCTGTAAAGTTGTGAAAGATGATAGTAAGCTGGAATGTACCCAGAAGATTCAAAGAATCTCAAGAAACTTTGCATCAGGGACAAAAACTATATTGTATATCAAATGAATGTTCTTCTAGAAGAGGAAGCTAGAACTATGATTTCCCCAACTTGCATCTAGTTCTGCCTCAGTATTCAGGGACAGTGTGTTTCAGCAGTTCACCCCAGGACTTTCACTTGAAAGATTTCTTTCCTGACTTTCAGAGCTAATATTCTAGGCTGTGTTTAAAGATTACATTCTCTGTTGCATCTTCCTACAAGCTAGTCTTAAATGGTGTCTTGGCAATGGAGAATTCATCTTTCCAAAGACAAGACAACTCACCACTAGCCATAACTGTTGGCTTGATGGTACTCATTGGGCATGGATTCTGTTGTGACATTGTTCAATAAATCAGAAAAAAAAATCTCTAATAATTAGGATTTATTTGTGAAGAAAACCCTAAGATTTTTATGTTGTGTAAACTCATATTGGTACAACTCTAATTATTCAACTTGAGGTACAGTCAATGAGAGTAACTGAAAATTTTAAATTTTAATTATTACTACGGTGCATACATACATAATTACCAGTTTGTTGTCAAGTGACTACTTCAGAAGATAAGTTTGAATTGTTCTAAAATTAGCATATCAATCATCTGCATGTATAGACAGATTTAAAGTGCTTTAAAAATTTCTTATTACTCCATTGTGTATATGTACCACAGCTTTCTTATACACAATGGAGTATTACTCAGCCGTTAAAAAGAATTCATTTGAATCAGTTCTGATGAGATGGATGAAACTGGAGCCGATTATACAGAGTGAAGTAAGCCAGAAAGAAAAACACCAATACAGTATACTAACACATATATATGGAATTTAGGAAGATGGCAATGATGACCCTGTATGCAAGACAGGGAAAGAGACACAGATGTGTATAATGGACTTTTGGACTCAGAGGGAGGGAGAGGGTGGGATGATTTGGGAGAATGACATTCTAACATGTATACTATCATGTAAGAATTGAATCGCCAGTCTATGTCTGATGCAGGATACAGCATGCTTGGAGCTGGTGCACGGGGATGACCCAGAGGGATGTTGTGGGGAGAGAGGTGGGAGGGGGGTTCATGTTTGGGAACGCATGTAAGAATTAAAGATTTTAAAATTTAAAAAATAAATAAATAAATAAAATTTTAAAAAAAAAGAAAAAAAAGAAAAAAAATTTCTTATTAAACTATGGATAATAACCATGCTAATATTATTAATTTTCACTGCAAAAAAATATTGTTCTCTTTATGAAGATAAAGATACAAAAATTTACAATAAATTTCCTAATCTGACTTAAGGAAGGTTTATTATTTAACTGCCCTGAAAACAATAGAGGTATGAAAATTATACATCAGTAGACGAGAAAAGCAAGGCAAAAAAAAAAAAGGAAATAAATGCTATGCATATTTTAATAAAGAGTTCCCAAGATATGAAGCATATGAAAATAATGTGTTGAAAAAATAGTCATACAAGCCCCCAACCACCTTGTTTCTGTAACTACAGCTTTTGAAAATTAAATGCTCATACACTCCTTTTCCTCCGTCCATGTCCATGGGATTCTCCAGGCAAGAGTACTGGAGTGGGGTGCGGACGAGCCTGGTGGGCTGCAGTCCATGGCGTCGTGAAGAGTTGGACACGACTGAGCGACTTCACTTTCACTTTTCACTTTTATGCATTGGAGAAGGAAATGGCAACCCACTCCAGTGTTCTTGCCTGGAGAATCCCAGGGACGGGGGAGCCTGGTGGGCTGCTGTCTCTGGGGTTGCACAGAGTCGGACAGGACTGACGCGATTTAGCAGCAGCAGCAGCAGCAGCAGCAGCAGCAGCAGCACACTCCTTTTCACTTGGCAATTCTAGGATATCCTAGATTGTTTTATATCACAGTAACAAATACACGTTAAATTTTAACTCAGCCCCACAGCAGAAGGCTGTGTAAAGCAAACAGAATAAACAGAGGAAGCTGCTTCATTGGGGCTGAGGAGAGACCCCAGTGCTGCCCATCTGATTGAGGGAGTGCTAGACATTAAAGGTTTATCCTCACAAGAAACATGCACCAGGAACCAAGAGAGACACCAGAAATTTGACAAAGGAGGTAGAGATATCTGCCACCTACTGGCCATCTGTAGAACAGCAAGCAACAGAGCCTAGAGCTGGAGAGGCAGCATCATGGAAGCCTCCTCTGAGACTTGCACCACCATAACCAAGTCAAGCTCTTGGGCATTGCTCTCGAAAGAAAATGTTCAAGGGCCCTTCCAAAGAAACTGGAGATTGCCCTTTCCAGGAACTCCTTTACCTGGAAACACTCTTGCTTGCAAGTGACTGAAGCCAACACAAACTATCTCATTGAAATAAAAAAGGAATGCATTATTTCATGTAAGGAAAATCAAGAGAAGAGCTAGACTTAGAGACAACAAATCAGAAACGTGATGACCTCTGGATTTCTTTCTTTTTCTCCCCACGTCTCTCTCATCACTTTTTTCAGGCTTTCTGCATAAAGATTTATAGTCTTAAATCTGTTTTCTCTACACACTTAGACTCACAGTGTCTGGCAGTTCCCAGGTGTGCATCTTAACTTGAATGTTGAGAGAAACTGCCTTACTTTTTATTTCTTTTACTTTCTATTAGCTGGCTTCCGATATGGTTGTGTTTCATAAAATAGTTAAATTAGAATAAAAAATATATCTGGGAAACCAAAACAGAATTTCCATCTAATTGCTTTCCCCAAAGGAGATATAAAAAAACAAAGCAAACAACCTTTCTTCTACAAATACTACCATTTCATGAAACAAAGGGACAGTTTTAACTTGAGAGAATTTTTTATAATCTCAAAATAAAGGGCAGTTCTTTAAATGAATATATTTAGCTTTAGGAAATGTTATTACATTATTTTTTCCATTTCACCCATGAATGCGTCATAACTGACCAGGAACAGTCTTCGTAAATCATCTTTCAGTGATACCGAGAGATATGAGAAAGGTACTGTGGGGACCTGCAAGCAGTGCGAATGTATTTCTCTCTCCACAGAATCTTGTATTGTCTTCACCACTGCCCACCCTTCTCCATCCACTCATTTACTAGAAACCAGAGACAGGACACGTTTATTAAAAGGAAGAAACCAAGGAGAAAAAGCCAGCAAGAGAGAAAAAAAAGGATAAAGAGAGATACTCAGTGGTTAAATCATTCATGGGAAAGATGTGAAGCTTGAAGAGAATTAGGATATGACACTCGGAAATAAGCCACTTTGACATCAGATTTCTTTTGAGCTAAAGGCATTTGAGTTCCTGAAATCATCAACTGCCTAAAAGCAGGGCCTCCCCAAAGAACTCAGTTGTCATAAATCCCCTCCCTGGAAGCAGGTCACAGAAACAGCAGGAGCTGGAAGGACTCTCTGACCTCCCTCATCTCCCCTGGAGTGGGTCAGAACACTCTCACGGGAGAGATGCCCTTCCTGTGTGGGTCAGAAAGGAGCATCTTATTTGTGAAGATTGAGGGACACCCAGAGGACTCCAAACAGGAAGTCCTTGCTCTTCCCCCAGTTTACCTCCCTTATTGCACACCCTTTGTCTTATCATGGGTTTCCAAGATTCTCCACTCTTCATCAAACCTAGAGGTTTAACCATTTCTTTGCTCAGACTTAACCATTTCTTTGGGTTGTCATTTCCTTCAGAGGGCTCTCATGTCTCATAAAACTTACGTTAAATGAATGTGCCTGCTTTTCTCCTGTTAATCTGCCTTCCTAAGTCTAATTTTCAGGCCCAGTCAGAGACCTTAAGAGTAAAAGGGTTTCCTCCTCTTAAACGCATCTCATCACTTTCCGGACCATGTACTTTTAAATCCTTTCCTCTCTCTGAATCTGTTACACAATATAAAAACACAGACCACAACGCCTGATCTTTCGTTTAGCACCAACTAAAGGACACAAGATTACTTCCGAATTCCAAATGTTCATGTAAGAATATGCAGCCTAATTTGCTGGTATTGTTTTCTAATTGCATTGCATGTGTCCCTCCCATACCTTCATAAGCATAATGAGATCTTTAAATGGAAAATTTTTCTGCAATGTTGAAGAGCAAAACTCAGACTGCTACACTGGAATATATTCAGTCATTCAACAACAAGCCAAGCTTTCAAATTAGCATTTGCATTAGTGAATGACTCAGATATAATATAAAATTAATCCTTTACAAATTTATACAGGCTTCCTCAAACTGTTAGTGTAATAGATTTCCTTATGAAAGCACATTTAATCACACCTTTTAGGGAGAGTATTACATCAAGATCTAGACATCAATGTTTAAAAAGTTAGGTAAAATTACATTTCTAATGAGAAAAAAATTAAAAAGTAAAAATTAAAATAATACCAAAATTATCAACATAATTTTCAATTTTCTAAAAGAGCTGATAGAAATCCCATCAATCTTGTGGTGTCAATTTTGGCAAGGAAAAAAATTTGTCCTTCCAAGGCAATGCAGCTTTTGCACAAATCTTAAGTTAAATTATTCTCTTTGACAAAAAAATCACATCATATTCATTTCACTTCCTCAAGCATTTATTGCAGAGAGAATCAATTAACAGTAAAGTTAATTACTAACTATAAAGTTGCTAATTGAGACAAATTACACATGATGGCTTTGCAATCTGGGTAAATGACAGGTTCAGGTGGATGTGCAACTTACAAATTTACGATATATAAGATATTTGTCTTTTTAACAAAAATTTCAAAATGACCCGTGAGTTAAAATGTAAGAGCAACAGAAGCTACCATAACATGATGTATTAGAGCTCAGAATTCAGTAACAGGACATCTCCAAATTAGAAACTATTTATTCAAGTTTTACAACCAGGTCATTGAACATTGTTAAACTCATCATACAATCTTGTGACTTGAGACCCTGAGGACTGAGTTACAGTAAGGGTCAAGGTATACTGCTAGAATGGTTTTTATCATGCTTGCTATTTAATATTCTGGTAAAGTCAATCATTCATTCTAGTATATACCTATGCAAACATTTTAAAGTGTTTAAACCAAATGCTAAATGTTTGGAGTTAAATGCTAAAACTTTGGAGCATTATTTCCTTTGTGAAAACTAATTTCTCCCTTTCTCCTAGTATGAAATGATTCATACTCAGAGCAGAAAACCTGAATGAGTAAGAAGAAAAACAAAAATCACCAATAAGTCTATCATCCAGGAATATTCACTATGAAGATATTGGTGCCTTTCTATGTATCTATCTCTAGCTCTATTTGCAATCTTGAAAGTGTTTACTTGCAACAAAATAGCATCATACTGTACATATAATTTTATAATCTACTTGCATAATATGTAGATAATTTGGGAACACATTTCCTTGCTTAAATTCAACTATATATTTATTTATTTATTTATTACTGTTAGTATTTGGTGTTATTAAATAAGTGATTTAAATATTATCCCATTTTTGTGACATTGGGAAGTTTCCATTTTTGATACAAAAACACTGCTGTGGTGATATCCTCTTAACTAATATTTGTTTACATTTAAGGTTATTTGTCTTTCTTATATTTTAAAATAAATACATATGTATTGCTATAGGTTTGGTCCTATTTTTGAAAAATATGGTATTAAAGTTATACACACTTCATACACACAATCCACATTAAAGTTATACAACACAATCCACTTTGTATGGGGTCTAATTTATACACAGATGTATTTGGCTACTTTAATCAAAGGCAATACTCCTGTGCTTTCTAACCCACAAACGAGTTTGCAGAGGTAAAGGAAAAGTAGGGAAACCAAGTAACATATTTGAGTGTTTCATAATCTTGAAAAGAGAACCTTGTGTATAATGTCCTCTAAAGGCAATTTAAATTTTGTCTTAAGGGTATTTCCACATGAATCTATGGAATCTCACTGCTTGAGAAATCAGGTAGTTCAGTTCAGCAGCTCAGTCGTGTCTGACTCTTTGTGACCTCATGGATTGCAGCACACCAGGCTTCCCTGCCCATCACCAACTCCTGGAGTTTACTCAAACTCGTGTTCATGAATCAGTGATGCCATCCAACCAACTCATCCTTTGTCACCTTCTCTTCCCGCCTTCAATCTTTCCCACCTGAGAAATCAGGTAGGGCCTTCTCAATAAATCCATTATAAAATGGCCACAGACTGTACCAATTTCTGATTCCTCTAAAAAGACAGTCATGTGAATTGAATTCAGCTAAATAGGGTATTTGACAAGTTGCTAAAGAAATGATTTTTTATATCTATACAACCCAGAGATTAAGCTACACAGGTATGCATCAAAGACCTGAATTTGATTAAAATGTTTGTGAAGCAACCATAGACTTCTGCATAATGAGGGATTTGGATAAATAAAAACTAATTTTCTTTAAAAATCTAGAGTTATATTGAGTCTATGGTTAAATATTCAAGTAATTTTATATATAGCATAAAATTTGAAATCAGGTTCTGTAAGAATATAATGTGCTATTTCTTGACTGATGGCCATAAAATTAAAGTAATTTGACAGGATTTTATCTTTAAAACTATAGGTAGGGCAAACTTTAAATTATAAATAAATAGAGCAAAAATACGGTGTATAAACTGACCACTTGGAGACACAGAGTGAAAAAGACTTGTTTTTGTCCATATGAAAATCACTCAAATATGTGAGTTGCTGGAAATTTTCTCCAGCTACTCAGTTTGTTTGTTGGCCATTCTTCTAATGACCGTTTCCACTTTCACTGCTACTCAGACTTGGAAATACTCTCCTTTCTATTACTCTTCCCTCAAGAACAGTAATCATCATTTATTAAGGCTCTACTCAGGGTTAGGTACTGAGCTAGGTGCTTTATATGGTAACTCACTTGATTCCCATAACAAGTTTGAGAGGTAGGTTATTACCCTCATTTTATAGATGAGCAAACAGAGGGTTGGAGAGATTGAATGATTGTCTCTGAGACATAATAATTGTGATCTAAGATTCAAAATCCTACCTTGTTTACCTGGCTCTAAAGCCTCTATCTTTTATGACATGCTATTAGAGATTAAGGGACAGATAAAGTGTGATCTCTTTCCTCTGGATACAAGCTAATGGTGAAATACAAGTAAAGAATGAAATGCAATTGCATGGGGAGACAGTAATAACCTTTAATAGAAGTGTGCATCAAGTGTAACAGGTGAGGGGGAGGTGACTATTTCTTCCAAAAGTGATAACATTTAAATAAGGCCTTGAAGCACAAGGAGAATGTCCACAGATGGCAAAAAAAAAAAAAAGGAGAACAATATAGATGGGGAAGGAATTGAGTGGTTTAAACTTAAGCAAAATATGGGTGAATCTGACAAGTTTGTGATGATATAGCAAAATGTTTAAGATGATATGTTAATAAGTTTGTTCTTTATTATTTAGGACAAATAAAAGGATAAATATAACACTCATTTATATAGAAAAATGTGGTTTATATATCCTAAGAGATTTAGAAGCTATTTGGTGATTTTTAATTTTTTATAGTTTCCATGGGTCTTGGTTTGTTTTCAATTTTGAGATCCTCTGTTAACTATCTTGTTAACTTTTCAACACTTGCAAAGTCTTTGACAAAGTTTCAATTTACTTAAAACACATAGCAGTATTAAACATAACCTTTAGAAAATACCACTTTTAAATGAGAATAGCAAAATGGAGATTTATCTGATGTTTTCTCTGGCTTAAAGAATGTATTTGAAGCATCACATACGCTTAGGTTCTGTCTTTTAGTCTGAAATTTTAAGGTCTATTCAATCGTTAATAATTTTAAATAACTGCTAGATGACCTTGTAGCTAATAAGTTGACACCTTTGTATTGGGTTTGATCTTCCTGAAGATAAACTCACTGACTGACATAATTGCCTCTGAGTTAGTAAGATACTGTTATTTCAGCATTCTAAAAAATTATTTCATCCAACTGTGAGCATATTGGTCTTAAACTCAATTATATTGTTATTTGGAAGGCAAAAACAGTTATTTGCAAATCATGCCAGCATTAAAGCCTTTCAAATTCTTTATAATAAAGTATTAACAGTGTGAAGACTGTTAGAAATAAAGAATTCATTCAAGAATACTCAAAATCCCAAGTGTCTGTTATCATTTCAAGAAAATACCCTTTAACCAAGAAATGGACTTATCAAGAGGCACTGCTGCTGCTAAGTCACTTCAGTTGTGTCCAACTCTCTGCGACCCCATAGACAGCAGCCCGTCAGGCTCCCCCGTTCCTGGGATTCTGCAGGCAAGCATACTGGAGTGGGTTGCCATTTCCTTCTCCAATGCATGAAAGTGAAAAGTGAAAGGGAAGTCGCTCAGTCGTGTCCAACTCTTAGCGACCCCATGGACTGCACCCTACCAGGCTCCTCCGTCCATGGGATTTTCCAGGCAAGAGTACTGGAGTGGGATGCCATTGCCTTCTCCCAAGAGGCACTACTTTGTGCAAAATCTTATCTGTCACGTGTATCACAATTTAAAGTTATTCTTGTTTCTGAATTTACTATCCCCTAACATTTTTGCAAAAACTGCTCTTTATATTTAAAGATGACAATTATGATTCATTTATTGCCACGTATAAATATCAATAAAGCACCTGTGTTTCCTCCTTACTATCTGATTCACTTTCATTGCTCTAAACTTTGTGCCCTGCTCTGGTAACTTCATGTTGAAGTATAGCAGATTGTGCTATCCCCAAACATGGCACTTTGGCATACTGATTATTTTGAGTTGAAAGCAGGTGAGAAGAAATAGATAAAAAGAAAGCTCTCTGCCCTCCTAAAAGGAGGACACAAATTTACAAAGGTGTTTCTCCTCCTTGCCCTACCAGAAAGGACAAAGTTTAATTCCCAGAGGCAATTTTAGACCTTAACAGTCTGGAGAAGGCACCAAAGGAATCTATACAACATATTCTACTTACTAGCTCTTAGAAGGCTAAAACTGCTTTTCTTTGTCATTTCTTCAAAAATGTATCGTTATTTGCTGATGATACTATATAAACTAAAATTCTAAGCCATCTTAGGAAGTCACTCACTTTTCCCTGGGTTCTCCCAGGTATACACATATACCTGTTAATCAACTTTGTTTTTCTCTTGTTAATATGTCTCTTCTTATAGCAGCCTCAGCTAAGAATTCAGAAGGATTAAGGGGGCAATTATTTTTTTCTCCTACAATATCATATCGAAAATCCTCAGAGGAAAGAAGAGCTCTTGATTAATTGTTATATTCAAATCTAGAATCTCTGCTATTAATATATCCCTTGAAAGTGGTACCCACAGTCTCAACCATACTGCACACAACATGACAAACAGAATGTAGTCTTAATTCCAGGAGTTAGACGAGTAAAAGGCAACAGACCATCCTCAACTCTTGCCTTAGGGCTGAGTAATGACCAAAACTTGACCCTGGTTTCTCTGAAACAATGGCAGATAAACCAGAATTCTCCCAGTTTTCTGAGAACAGAATTGCAAATTTTCAAGTTGCTGATTTAAAAACTATGAAACTTATTCAAGGACTGTAGAAGGGACACTAGAACTCCTCCAATTGAAGGCAAAATGATAAAGATGACATGAACCAGACAATAGTTACCTATAGTGTTAGTCAAGACTGATCTGTTCTGTTAATTGTTCTGTGGGAAGCTGAGTGTCAGGGCATGTGCCCTTTGAGTGGGAAATGGTATTTCCTTTGAAACCAGTGAGATTTCCTAGTCATTCATACTGAAAAAAGATCAGATTAAGGGGCTTCCCTGGTGGCTCAGCGGTAAAGAATTCTCCTGCACTGTAAGCGTTGACTCATTGGAAAAGACTCTGATGCTGGGAGAGATTGGGGGCAGGAGGAGAAGGGGACGACCCAGGATGAGATGGCTGGATGGCATCACGGACTCGATGGATGTGAGTCTGAGTGAACTCTGGGAGATGGTGATGGACAGGGAGGCCTGGTGTGCTGCGATTCATGGGGTCGCAAAGAGTCAGACACGACTGAGCGACTGAACTGAACTGAACTGTAGGAACTGCAGGAGACACAGGTTCGATCCCTGGTCAGAAAGATCCCCTGAAGGAGGGCATGGCAACCCAATGGAATATTCCTGCCTGAAGAATCCCATGGACACAGGAGCCTGGCAAGCTACAGTCCATAGGGTCACAAAGAGTCAGACATGACTGAAGCAACTTAGCATGCAAGGGATAGAAAAATAACAACTAGAAAAACAGACTTCATCAAGAAAGAAGTTGGGGTAAATTCTTATTTTGTCTATCAGACAGTAGGGTAAAGTGGACCTGGAATTCCCTGAAGCTGGAGTATAGGTACTAAGGGAGGTGGACAGGGCCACCGTGGGGGCACTGGGCTACATCAACTACAAGGTCAGAAGCACAGACTTGCTGTCATGGTGGGGTAAGGAGGCAGAGAAATGTGAGAACTTTAGCAAGTTCTCTGAGATATAGAGAGGGTTCCTTGGGGGTTCTGAGAAGCACTGAAGGATGTTTTCAGGAGAAGCTCTGGCCCTACAACTATCAATTCAGCATTAAAAAAAAAAAATCCATCTCATTTTATAGCTATAGGCTATAGAAAGTTCTGGAAATATTGATATCAATTTGGCATTAAAAAATGCCATCTCATTTTATAGTTACAGGCTATAGAAAGTTCTGGAAATATTAAGCACTTACTCTATACCATAGGGCTTCCCTCATAGTTCAGTTGGTTCACCTGCAATGCAGGAGGCCCCAGTTCGATTCCTGGGTTGGGAAGATCCGCTGTAGGAAGGCATGGCAACCCACTCCAGTATTCTTGGGCTTCCCTTATGGCTCAGCTGGTAAAGAATCGGCCTGTAATATAGGAGATCTGGGTTTGATGCCTGGGTTGTGAAGATCCCCTGGAGAAGGGAAAGGCTACCTACTCCACTATTCTCGCCTGGAGAATGCCATGGACTGCATAGTCCTTGGGGTCGCAAAGAGTCAGACAGAACTGAGCGACTTTCACTTTCACTGTACCACAGAATTGCCATTTGTTTTCTCATGTGGCAAAAGAAAAGTTCCAAGGGAGAAGAGAGTTTTCTAGGTTTTGTTTGCTCATGTAAACTTTCTTAGCTCAGTGTTTCAGTACAGTGTGAGCTTCAAGGAGTATTGTTGAATACTTGTTATTTAAATACATTTTTACAAAAACTCTGAAAGGAGCTATTAGTATCCCCAGTTTACAGATGAGAGAATAAAACTCGAATTAACAGAACTACCAGGGCCACAGAGTTACAGAGAGAGAAGCAGCTTAGACTTGAACCTGGATCTCTTCTTTACCATTAGACAGCTACAAGCACCGTGGCACAGTTATGGGTCCAAGAAACATAAGCTAAAACTCTGATAATAAATAGAATCTTTAAACCCCCAAGCTAGTTTGCATTTCATGTTTATAGCTACTGTTCTGAATTGAAACTCTGATTATACTTTTTTTTTTTTCTCTTAGGGGTACCAAGGAAATTAAAATAAATGGGCCACATTCACTAATGTGAAATTGGAACCATTTTCCCTCCAGTCAGTTAAAAAAATGAAGGCACATTACACAATACAGCAAAGCAGGATGGCCAAAAGGAAAGGAAAAGCCAACAAACACTAAAGCCAATTTATTACTCCAATAAATGTCAGGGCAGTAATTGTGTGAGACGCAGATTAATACTGAAAAGAATGGATTTGTGTCATTCTTAAAATATAAATATGAATGCTTTTGACCACAGAGTTAATAAAAGTATGTTGTCCGCAGTGACTGGTAATTGATGTGAAACGGTTACCTTTACTTTATCCTGTAAATGGCAGAAGCAAAGCTTCTACCAAGGGTGCTATTCACACGTAAATTGTGCTTAATGGTTTCCTGTTAATGTGTTCTATTTTTATAATGAAAGTCTAGCCAAATTATAAGAGAGATGCTCTTAACTCCTTTACTGCTATCAAATTGAATAGTAATTGAATCAGGCAAGAAATTCCTCTTTGACCTTGAAGACTGAGATTTAGATTTTACCTTCTCATCCTATCATCAGATTTAAGAGAGACATGGTATCAATTTTTCTAGCTCTTTATATTTTATATGGTAACCTAATGGCACTAAATAAAATGCTTCCAAATGGAAAATGCAATAAATCATCAACAAACTCATCAATTATCATACAGAAACAAGAAATTTTGATGAAGCCCAACTTTAATTCATTAATTCAGGTTTCTCATTCAATTTTTTACCTGCTATAAGATATTGACTAATAAGCAATTTAGCCATTATGTAAAATCTGTCAAAAGAATCGTGACTATCTGTAGGAATGAACAATCAAATCAGAAGAAACACAGTGTATAGAATAGACAATACTATTATACATACAGATGCCTTAACAGAATTATTCCTGAAGTATTTAAATAATATTTAGTTCAATTGAAAAGAGTTTTATCACTTTGTATTATTATGTTGTAAATTTAAAAAATCAGATAATAATTGAAAAGTGTCAGTATTTTGGTTTAATATTGTTAAAAGGACTGATCCTTTATATAACTTCAGTGATTTTTCAGGAGAATATGATTTACATGCAATTGGCAAATTACAAGCTACATTAGACAGATCTATCCTCATTTTGAGGGAGCACATGGCTAATTACATTCATGCTCATTTGAACTTCAGAGACTAAATTGTCCTTAAGCATCACAGAGTTAATCTTCAGAGGTATTATGTTTGAATTAAAAAATATTTTGAAGTCCTGTTTGTAAGCCATGTTTAAAGTTGTCATTTCACATTCCCTACAATACTTATAAAAAGTTGATACTGATTTAGAGGGGAAGCACCTTCCTACTGACATCCATAAAAGTTTCCAAATTCCACTACTGTAGTCACTAAGGTCCTTTGGGACCCTCAGCTTCTCTAACCTAAGTGTCCTATTCATGTAGCATCACCCAGTTCTGTGCCTTGTCCTCTCCACATGGCCACACCTCTCTGATCTTGCTTAACCTATTCATGCCTTCTGCCTATGGAAGTCTTAACCATCCTTTATGCTCAGATAAGTCATTGCCCTTGTGATAAAGGATTCCCATGTCCCCCCTTCTGTTGCCTGTTAGAAATTAATCACTCCTACTTTTCTCTATTCTCCCATGAAACACACCTTACAAATTCTATTTACTTTCCCTCATCACCAGCTAGATAATAAGGTTCCCGAAGAATCAAACTATTGTACACTTAGTGTTTAAGAGTGTTGACTCAGAAGTCAAAGAAACCTTGGTTAGTTCAGGCTCTAACTCCACCAATTTCTAGCGAGCAAATGTAGCCATGCTATGTAACCTCTCTAAGTCTTGTTTCTTCTAGTATAACCCTATCCGTATCTATCTCTTAGATAGAGATTTTGAAAAAAATTCAAGAAACAATGCATTTTTAAACACATTTATCATGGTATCTGACATATACTAAAAACTCTGTAGCTGTTAGATATTATAATTAATAGTTATTCCGCATCTTTCATAGTGGAACACAGAATGTAACGCAGAATAGATGTTCAATACCACTAGATGAGGGACTGAATAAATGAATGAAATTAAATCAACAACAAAAAAGAAAAGGCTCTAACTTGAAAGGGGGTTTTCAATTCTTCCCAAGAATCACTGTCTATATATCCAAGAACATGAAAGGACCCTAAGTTTCATAACGAAATTTGCTTCTTATTGGGTAACTGTTTATACAGGGAAGATATGGCCCTAGTCCTGTTGTCTTACATTAATCTATGTTTCTCCCTAACTGTACAGAGCCCAAGCTGTACAGTAGAGTGAGGATCAGTATTTTGAACACACTCAGGATACATTCTCCTCCTCTAGGGATGGGCATAGCTGTACAAGTGAACCTGAATGTCTGCCTGAAGAGCCAAGAATAACTCTATGGAGTTAGGGCAAGGGTAAAGGTGAGGCAGAAACAGAAAAGAACATGGGGAGAAAAATGTTGGGATGAAAAGCAAGGGGAATTTAAGATTTTTATGTATCTGCCTTTACTTTCACATATTTTCTTCAAAATCAAACAATGATATAGTCTTTTTCATAAAGGGTCCCTCTCTGTTGGGGGAGGTGTATAATTCCCTTCCCACTGACATCAAGCTTTAACATGTGACATGCTTTGGCCAATGAAATGTGAGCAGTAGAGACATATGCTACATTTGAGCAGCACTAGGGGATACTCTGTGGTCCTTTCATTAACTTTTCCCCTCCAGTGACCTGTGTCTGGCAGAAATGAAGAGGAGATGGAATGGGGACACAACTAAACCAAAATCTTTATTGCTGCAAGGATGGAGATGAGCAAACTTGGGGAGATGGTGACAGAGAAGGAAGCCTGGTATGCTGCTGCACATGGGGTTTAAAGAGTTGGACATAATTGGGAGACTGAACAACAAAAATCACAACGTAACCCAGCAAAAACCACATTAATACAGAACCCTTTTGGGGTTCATTCATCAAGTAAGATCCTCTTACAAAACCCTGCAGTGGCATTCCCCGTATTCCTACTACACACACAAACACACAAAGACACACACACAACCCACCAGTGAAGACTAATTTGGGCCAGAAAAACCACTATAATCATTCTGATCATTCTGGAGAACTCATTTCTAAAAACTGCCCACCTAACCAGCATCATATTGTTCGTGCATGTTGATATTAACAAGTGTATTTGTGTGTACATACAGAGATTCATCTATCTTTGAATCTACCTGCATCTCCAGGTATATGTACAATAAGAAGACCTGAGTCCTGCTTTCTATAGTTTACGATATTTATGAGATTCCACATATGAAATCCTTGGAACATGAAAAGCTAGTTCTTGTTTCATAACATTCAGCACTGCTGCCCCATGTAGTGTGCTGAAAACGGAGGATGATGCAAACATATCTTAGGAGATATAGTTTCTCTTATCAAGAAAATGACTGCTTGTTAGAGACTTAAACATGCACATGATAAGCTATAATGTATCCTAAGATATAAAGTAGTATGTGCCATAGGGGAAGGTGAAACAAAGCGCTCCGGGAGGTCATAGTCAGGAAGGATTCAGGGGATGTTTCACAAAACAGCTTTTGAGAAGATTGATGGGAAGAGAATAGAAACATTTGAAAATCAAAGAATGGTATCATCTAAAGTACAGAAATTGATATAACAACTCATTTGATTAAAGCATGAAACTGTGAAGGATGTAAGAGGTGTGTATTAGTTTGCTACAGCTGCCAAAACAAAATACAACAGACAAGGTGTCTTAAACAACAGAAATGTATTTTCTCACAGTCTAGGGGCTGCAAGTTCAAGATCAAGGTGTCAGCAGGTTGGGTTGCTCCTGATGCCTTTCCCCTGGACTTACATGGCCACCTCCTCACTGCGTCCTCGCGTGATCTTTTTTCTGTGCAAAGGCACCCATGGTATCTCTGTATGTCTTAATTTCCTTTTCCTATAAAGCATCTGGTTCTATCAGATATAGGCCCACCCTACTGGCCTCATTTTAACTTAATTACCTCTTTTAAAGCCCTATATCCAAATACAGTCACATTCTGAGATACTGAGAGTGACCGTCTCAACATATGAATTTGGAGGAGACACAACTCAGTCCACAACCAGTTGAACAGACAAAATAAGGTATGGTTTGGTCGGAAACTGGGAAGAACTGAAAATGTGTAATCAAGAGAGGGACACACAATTAGATCTGTGATTTACATAGATCATGTTTGTGCATGAGGTAAATAAGACAAGGAGAGAGATTGGACAGATCTTTTCAAATACAGGCAACTAAGGATCTGATTAAAGAAAGCCAACATAACATTGAAAGGCAATTATCCTTCAATTAAAAATAATAAAAAAGAGAATGTCAGTAAGGATGGAGCAGAGGAGATACTCTTGAGAAAAAATGAGAGACAGAATGAATAATGAAAATGAAAATATAACTGAATTTAATTTTGTGACTGGATGACTATACATGGATGGTTACAAAGGTAAAACTCTTGATTAGAATAGTAATAGAAGTCTTAAAACTAGAAATATAATCTAAAGAGGTAGAAAAAGATCCTCAAAAAAGTTATGAAGTTAGAAGAGGAAGCATTTACAAAGTCATTGGGGTGTTTAAAACTGTTTATGGGGGAAAAGAAGAACCAACTTAGAAAGGTCATTAGATTTGGCAACCAGGGCAGTACTGATAATCTTATCAAATGGTCTATGATAGACAAGGGTAGGTTATGGAGGAGATGAAAATGGAAGTTGGAAAAGGTAGCTTGATTATATGGCACAGGGGAGTATGAGAACAAGGCCTTACAGCTGAAAGTATGATGAAGTCAACCTTGCTAGCTATTTGACGATTTGAGTTTTATAACAGCCTAGGAGCTAGAAGTTACCATCATCCTTGTTATACGATGGGGAAAATGAGACACAGGTGAAGTATAGTATTTAATGTTACATAGCTGGTTAATCAAAGAGCTAGATATTTGACCTTGGGCATCTCACTTCAGCACACATACATTTAACCGTCATTCTTTTTTCTCTATATATAAATTTAGTTTGATAGTAAAAAAGAAAATCACTGAAGGTGGCAAGAAGAGCATGAACCATTTCATATGGCAAGAATGAACAGCATGCGTTTGTGTGGGTGGGGGGTGGGGGGACTGTGAGATAAGGCAAATGAAACAATGGGCTTATGCTGTGCACTCATAAGGGATAAAACAGGAGCAAGTTGAGGGAATAAGTAAAGTTTATTTATTTGCTCTTTGCAATTGGAATCATTTTCTAAATGAAAGAGTCATATATATTCTAGTCTGTCAGTATATTTAATATTTTTGAATATTTATATTCAAAATATATTCAATATTTACTGAACATATACTACATTTCTGGCACTCACACTAGAATCTAAAGATAGGATGAAGAAAAATCCAGAACTTATGGATTTTCCAAATAGTGATACTTAAAGGGATCACTAGCAATTTAATGAAGAATGGAGGTACTATTTTATATCAGAGGTCATAGATTATAATAAAGCTGCCTTCATCTTTAATGGGACATACAACTCAAGGAAAGTCATTACACCTCTGATATCCCAGTTTGTCCATCAATGAAATAGAGATGAAATTACAACAGATGATTATATCCTTGAATAAAAGGCACATTGGAGAGGTGAAGTAATATTAATAAATGAAAATAGCATATAATACTATCTAATAAGAAGAAATCTTCATTTTATTTTCATTAGGGAAATATTAATTATTAGATTTGACTCAGGTAGACTTGTTATTTTAAATACACTGAATAATCTTTAGAGGCTTTAATCATTTTCTCCAGAAGTAATAAAGACATAATTTGTAAAATCTGAAGTTAATTAAATTTAAAAAGTCTTACAGTAAAATGATGTTATGATTGAGATTTAACATGGACATAATTTAAGACACAGTTATGACTCCCATGGCAACCATATCTGGCCATATTACACCGTCTCTCGATATGGTCTTTTACTCTGTTTAAACAACAGATGCTAATATTTGGACTGAGATGTTCTTTGATGACATACATGAAAGTATTTCTGCATTTTGAAATCTTGATGACAATCATTCCATTTTAAATATAAAGTAGAAATATTTTTTATTGCTTAAAAATTAACATCTTTGCATTCAGAAAGTTAACAAACAGAAAGAGCCAATATAAATTCACATAGGACCTTCTTCCAAACTAATTTAATTTTTAATAAAGAATATCTTGATTTTAGCAGTGTACTCCCTTAGGTTTGAACATTTTTGTCTATTATTTAAAGAATGATATAAAATGTATTAAAATTTGCAGATGGCAAAAAACAGAGGCATAGCTGATATGAGAAGTGAGAGTCAAGATTCACATTTATCTTGACAAATACTAACAAGTCAGTCCTATGCCCAAACACCTGATAATGCAGCAGCTATATTTTACTTTCAAAAATTCAACTGCACAAGCCTAGCCTAGTAGACAGTACTGGTAAGAAGTCATGGGAGGGTTCTGATAATTTTGGTTAAACATAATTTAAACCATTACAAATGGTCTTTGTAATAACAAAGCTAACAGGAAGCTTCAAGCCACACAAATTGAGTTACAAGTTTAAGTTCAACAGAAGTGATCATTGTTGTGGATCTGGTGCTTGGTTAAATTCTGAGAAACATATTTTAAGTGATACAGATACTCAAAACTTCATACATAGACATTGAGGAAGGGATTGCAGAATTGAATGTGAAATATTTTAAGTCATTTACAAGATCCATCCAAACATTAAAGTTCTTTGGTTGTATGGAAAGTATAAACTACTACAGAGCATGCTAATATAAAATAAATCCCATTAAATACTGTACATATAATCTTTGATTATATACTACAAATACTTATAAATATGAGTTTGCATCAAAATTATTATTATCTTGATAAGTTCAACTGTGAAACAATAACAGTTCATATCCTATTAACTCAATAAAAAGCATCTAATCATGTAGGCTTTACAGGTAAGATAGACAAATATGTTTTTTCTTTGAAAATCTTATTCCCCATCCATCTTTTAACAAACCATATTTTTTACACTGAAATTTACATAAAATGATATGCTAGAATTTTAAAATATCCATTTTTTATTCCTGCAGGTAAAATATCTATTAGATAAAAAAGTCTTTTAAATTTGTTTTTAGGCTAAGCATGATTTAGAACACGAGACAAAGGGTTTCTTAAAGTCATTTTATTTTAATATATATCTACTCACCAAAAGCTTGACTTCCTAGTTTAGAGTAGTGCTTCTGAAATTTTAATGTGCATACAATACACCTGCAGATCTGAAGAGGAACCTCAATTATGCACTTCTAGCAAGCTCCCTGGTGATATCAATGCTGCTGGTCCATATGGACCACTCACTGATTAGCAAAGATTTAATGAACTCTTCTACTTCAGTAGTGCTATCAATTATTCTAAAATAAGTCTCACTTAATATATAACATAAAATAAAATAAATTATTTTCAAAAGAGGAAAAGAACCTTTGCAATTTTCTCTTCCCTATAAGTCCTTAACATTTGTGATGCTGTTCATCTGATTAATGTCCCTATTACTCTTGTGAAACACTAAATCCTTCTTCCCATCTTCCTCACCTCAAAAGGGCTCACAAAATTGTCTCCTGACACCCCAGCCTCACCATTCCTCAATTCCCTGTTACTTCCTTTTGGTTTTATGCTGTACCCCTTTCCATAGGCTTTTCAGGTTGTTATGGACTGAATGTTGGTGTCCTCTCCAGATTCATATGCTGAAACTGTATGTCTCAATATGAAATTAAAGAAACAATCCCATTTATCATTGTAACAATGAACAAAATATCCAGGAATAAATCCACTTAACGAGACAAAAGACCTGTATGCATAAAACTATAAGACATTGATTAAAGAAATAAAACACACACACACACACAAACACACACACAGATGGAGAGATATACCATGTTCTTAGATTGGAAGAATCAATATTGTGAAAATGACTATATTGCCCAAAGCAATCTACAGATTCTATGCAATACCTATCAAATTACATTTTTCATAGAACTAGAACAAAAAAATTTACAACTTGTATGGAAATAGAAAAGACTCTGAATAGCCAAAGCAATATTGAGAAAGAAATACAGCTGGAGAAATTAGACTTCCTGACTCCAGAGCATACTACAAAGCTACCAATAATACATAACTTTTTCAAAGTCTTTTCTGATTCCTATATTTTTCTTTTTAAACATACCCTCTATTTTGAGTAAAGATAAAGCTTTTTGCAAAAGCAACAAAAGAAAAATTTAAAAGTGGGATTACAACAAACTAAAAAAGCTTCTACACAACAAAGGAAAACATTAACAGAAAGAATAAGCAGCCTACTGAAAGGGAGAAAATACTTGCAAATCATATATGTGATAACTGGTTAAATAACAAAATATATAAAGAACTCACACACATCAATAGCAAAAACAATCCAATTAAAAATGAGCAGAAGATATGAATAGGCATTTTTTCAAAGAAGACATACAGAAGGCCAACAGGTACATAAAAAGATGCTTTGGATCATTAATTATCCATTCAACTCTTTGAGACCCCATGGAATGCAGCATGCCAGGCTTCCCTGTCCATCCCAACTCCCAGAGCTTGCTCAAACTCATGTCCATTTAGTCATGATGACATCCAACCATCTTATATTTTGTTGTCCCCTTGTCCTCCTGCATTCAATCTTTCACAGCATCAGGCTCCTTCCCAACAATCAGTTCTTCGCATCAGGTGGCCAAAGTACTGGGGCTTCAGCTTCAGCATCAGTCCTTCCAATGAATATTCAGGACTGATTTTCTTTAGGATTGACTGGTTGGATCTCCTTGCAGTCCAAGGGATTCTCAAGAGTCTTCTCCAACACCACAGTTCAAAAGCATCAATTCTTTGGTGCTCTGCTTTCTTTATGGTCCAACTTTCATATCCATACATGACTACTAGAAATACCATAGCTCTGACTAGACAGACCTTTGTTGGCAAAGTAATGCCTTTGCTTTTTAATATGCTATCTAGGTTTGCCACAGCTTTTCTTCCAAGAAGAAAGCATCTTTTAATTTCATTAAATTAATGAAATTAATTATTTTATTAATAACAGCTGCAGTCACCATCTATAGTGATTTTGGATTCCAAGAAAATAAAGTCTGTCACTGTTTCCATTGTTTCCCCGTCTATTTGCCATGAAGTGATGAGACCGGATGCCATGATCTTCTTTTTTTGAATGTTGAGTTTTAAGTCAGCTTTTTTACTCTCCTCTTTCACTTTCATCAAGAGGCTCTTTAGTTCCTCTTTGCTTTCTGCCACAAGGGTGGTGTCATCTGCATATCTGAGGTTATTGATGTTTCTCCCGGCAATCTTGATTCCAGCTTGTGCTTCAGCATTTCTTATCATGTATTCTGCACATAAGTTAAATAAGCAGGGTGACAATATACAGCCTTGATGTACTCCTTTCCCAATTTGGAACCAGGCCATTGTTCCATGTCCGGATGCAAATAAAAACCACAATTATGGTCTTCTCTGAGTATATGCCCAGTAGTGGAATTAGGTCACATGGTAGTCCCACTTTTGGTTTTTTAAGGAACCATATTGTTCTCCATAGTGGCTAGATCAACTTATATTATCACCTACAGTGTAGGATGGTTCCCTTTTCTCCACATCCTTTCCAGCATTTATTATTTGTATATTTTTGATGATGGCCATTTTGACTGATATGCAGTGACATCTCATTATAGTTTTGATTTGTATTTCTCTAAAAATTAGTGGGATGGAGATGGTTGGAGTGAGGCCCAAATGGGAGGGAACATGTGTGTGTGTGTGTGTGTGTGTGTGTGTGTGTGTGTGTATAAAGAGAGAGAGAAAGAAAGAGAGAGAGAGGTGATTAACTTTGTTGTACAGTAGAAACTAACAAAATGTTGTAAAGCAACTGTACCCCAATTTAAAAATAAACAATTAGATATCATCTCACAACTGTTATAATGATTATTATCAAAAAGACTAGAAATGACAGGTGTTAGCAAGGCTGTGGAGAAATGGAACTTTAGTGCACTGTCAGAGGGAGAGTAATTCGGTGCAGTTAGTATGAAAAATAGTATGGAGGTTCTCAAAAAATTAATATGGGACTACCATATGAGCCAGAAATTCTACTGCTAGGCATTTTGCTAAAGAAAATAAAAGCACTAATTTGAAAAGATACCTGATCACCGTAAGCTATCACTCACTTGAGATAACATAGATAGACTTAAAGGGCATTATGCTAGGTGAAATAAGTCAGAGAAGACTGATACTGTATCATCTCTCTTACATATGGAATCTTACATAATATGTGTACACACACATACACACACACACACTCCTAATAAACCAAGCTAACAGATACAAAGAAGAGATTGGTGCTTGCCCAGGGGCAAAGGTTTAGGGATGGGAAAAACAGATTAATTACTCTTTTGTGGTCTTTTGTTTATATAAATGGAATTTTGTGGCTCAGACGGTTAAGCGTCTGTCTACAATGCGGGGGACCCGGGTTCAATCCCTGGGTTGGGAATATCCTCTGGAGAAGGAAATGACAATCCACTCCAGTACTATTGCCTGGAAAATCCCATGGACAGAAAAGCCTGGTAGGCTCCACGTAGTCCATGGGGTCTCAAAGAGTCGGACATGACTGAGCGACTTCACTTCACTTCAAAAATAACTAAAATAATGTAAAAAGTAGAAGTGTTCCAAAATCAGGTACAGCATTTGCACTTGTTAATGGCGCCAGTATAAACTGCTACAACTTCAAAAAAAATAAGCTTCTTTAAACTCATTAAATAACTAGTTCAAATCATTCTCATAATCGTAAAGGATAAAATTAAAACTTTTAGGGCAGTTGGAAAGCCCATTTTAATCGTCCTTATCTGTTTTTTCTACTTTATCTTCCATAGAAATTTAGATTAGCATGCTTTTCAAAAGTCTTTTACTGATGAATTCTTGGTATAATTATATCTTGCTTTTAAGCCTGCTTTTAAGCTTGCTTTTAAGCCATAACAAACCCTATAGAGGCAGTCCCTGACTGGGCTTGTTATATCTTCTGGGATTTGGAAGAGCCCAAAGGAAGACCATGTACCATCCCATCCCCATAATACTTGATTATTAATATCAAGTATTAATAATTTAACTCTGGCTACCACTGAACACATCTGACACATTCTGTACTTGCACACTTTACCACACTGCCCCTTTCAGGTCAATTTTATCCTTCCCTCCTTCATCTTAAGTATTTAAATTTACCTATCTACCATTTAAGTTTCACTGAAGTCATGGTTTCTTCTCTATTCATCTCTACCCAATGAGTTTTTTTGCATTCTTGCCCTCATTATGTGACTCTCACACTATATGTTTAACATATTTTACCATAATACACACAGATAATTTCTCAATCAATGTACTAGAATTTTCTTATACAACCTTGACTTAATTCTGTGGATTCATCAATCTCTCTGAACTCTGTAAAACCTATTGACAGCTTTCCAAAACCTACAGAACTGGGAGGTGGTAGGATTTTCTCTGATTCATCCACTCACTTTTGCTTCTGCAAGTGGAACTGTCTGCTTGGCAAAGGTATTCCAACATTGTTTATGCTGGATAAACATTTATTTTGACAATGAAGATGAATGCGAATAGAGTAATTGTTATGAAAACTAATATGTTGCTGTAAATTAGGTATTATTGTTTAGTCATCAAGCCATGTCTGATTCTTTGGTGACCCTATGGACTGTAGCCTTCCAGGTTCCTGTGCCCATGGAATTTTCCAGGTAAGAATACTGGAGTGGGTTGCCATTTCCTTCTGTAAGGGATCTTCTCGACTCAGGGATTAAACTGGTGTCTCCTGCTTGGCAGGTGGATTCTTTACTACTGAGACACCTGGGAAGAGTGGCCACATTAGGTACATACGTATAATAATTAAAGATAGAAAACATATAGAATTTCTTTTTCTTATATTTGTGCGCAATTTTCTTTAGATTTTTACTCCAAATAAGTAGAAACAGGAAGTCTGTAGTCAGGGTATTATAGATAAGAAAGACTGTGAAGGATTCCCTTTAATGGACTAGGATGCAAAGTAAAGTTGTTGGTCTTACATCAAAAGACTGGCACAGTAATGTGTATTTATATGTTTAGGGATGACAAATGTTTAAGGTATTCATGCAATTCTTTATTACAAGTCCTTGCTTTAATGGACTTTTAAAAATCTAGTTATATTAGAAAAGAAATTTTCTGTTATTTTTTAAAATTGATAACTTTAGAAAGACATGCAATTACCACATTGTTTAAAATAAGTTTTCACTCTTCTTTTGAAGATGCCACTCTACTTTGAAATGCTTTACCATTTGTACTTACTAGTAATATGCTTTCATTATTCTAGGGTGGATTCAGTTCTTTGGAATTAGTTAAATGTCAATTGAAGCTCCATTTTTGAATAAAATAGTGATCATGCTGGTTAAATCCAGCTTTGGGCAAAAATGAAGTGTAACTAGAAAGAAAATTAATCTCTTAGTCTTATAAACTGGCTCTGAAGGAAAATTAAGAGGTAAGTTTCCAAAATGTTATTAGGATTTTAAAATACAAAGTGTCAGCAGGAGAATAAAGGTACCCTTTTAGCTATAATTCTTGAAAAAATTATATTAATTCTTTCAACCAGTGATTTTTACCAATTTTTCACACATACATTCTTGAAATGTTCATTATTTGCATCATCTTATTCTTAGTAATTTTTCTCCATTATTATAAGATATACAGCCGAAATTATATTTCTGGTTATTTATGACATAGACTCAGAGACATCAAAGTTAAAATAATCTCCTAGAACTTCTCGAATGTCATCTATGACCAAGTACTTTAAATAAAATCCACTCAGAATTTTAAAAATTTTGCTGGGTAGAATGTAGGAAAAAAGTGTCATCTAAAAGCTTTCTTTAAAACTCTTTGAAATCCCCTTTTGGGGCAAATTGTTCTTGTGTTCTGGGAAAAATACTACCCAGAGTTCTATTATGAGAACATCAAGGAGTCAGACTTTTCTGCAATGGATATGACTAATTAACTGCGTCTCTAAGGAGTTCAACTGTTCTATCAAGTAACCAAGTTGATTTTATGGGACATTCAGAGTTGCACCACATGTCTGGAGATACTGGCTCCTAGAGAGGCTGTTGTCTGCACAGAAGAAACCATGGTCTATGTCTGAAGACTGTTACTGGCTATTATAGAAGTAAGCATGCTTCCTCTGTTGGTGTGTAAAACTTCTGCTAGGAGTTAGGGGCTAAAGACCAGCAGCAGAAAAAAATGGTTTGTATGGAACCTTTCATAGACTGTGTTATGCGTAATAATGCTTTCAGATCCACGTGATAATGTCTGGTGTGGCGTTGGAGGGTGCAAAATGTAAAAGATTTTCCTTTCATCTCTGTCTAGAGTCTAGAATATACCAGTATTTCAGGGGTTGGCTGCTTTGAGAGAACTGAAATCAGCAGGACTATTGGGTTTCTCTGTGGGAGCAGCAGTGGGAATGGCAGTGACTCCTGATGAGAATAAAAGTGTAAATAGATTTAATCCTGAACATATGTCCACATACGTTCTGAGGACTCTGAGATAAATGCACTGTAGGTGGTGAGTACCTAGTTGGGAATGGAAGGGATGAAATTGCCATAAATGGGTTTTAATAGAAATGATATTTTTTGAGACACACAATCAAGTGAAGTTTGACTTTGAGATTATACTTTACCATTTCTTCTTAATATATCAATATTTTAGCCACCTATGGAAAATGTCACGACATTATTAATTACCTCCTCTACTGAGACATGCAAGGCACATGGACGTTTTCTTCTACAGATGTAACAGTGTGCCTTAAGCTTGGATAAATTACACATGAGTTGGAAAGCTGACTCTAAAGTAAGCATATTCCAAATTCAAAATTAATTTGACAACGGAGGACCTGGCAAGTAAAATATCAGTGAATGAGGTGAAAGCAATGAATGCTTTAGAGGCTGGCTGTCCAAAGTGTAAAGCCTACCTATGCTCCTTATTAAAATATAACACAGGAAAAGCTATGTATCTGTGTTGGGCTTCACTTTCCTCCTCTGTAAACTGAATATAATTGTCAGGAGGTTCTGCAGATCATGAAAGCTAGCCATACCCATCCCTTCAGCCAATCTCAGTGTGGCTCAGTTCATAGAGGCATTTGCACTGATGGTATTATGTTGCCCATGGGACATTAGTAGTCAAAGTTTATTGACAATGGGCAAGATCTTGGATGACTCTTGGTTAATGGGACCAGTACTAAACCAACTGTGAACCTCAATTCTAGCCCTGGGTCTCCTGTTACTATGAAGCTTGGTTCCATTATTTTACTTCATTGAGCTTTGAAAGTCTCCTTCTTACATTATGCGGTTAGATCAGAAACTTTAAAAAATAGATTTATTTGTTTTGTGCTTGGGTATAGTCGTGCTATTAGATGTAGCTATAGCATAATAGTTAAGAACACTTTAAGTTAAGAACTTAAACATTTTAAAGTTAAGAACTTTATATGTATTCCTGCCTGGAAAATTTTATGGATAGAGAAGCCTGGTGGGCTAGAGAAGCCTGAAAACTTGGGCAAGTTACTTAAACGCACCATGCCTCAGTTTCCCTAATTGAAAATGGAGGTGATGATAAAATTACAATCCTCACAGGATCACTATGAAGAAGCACAGTTGCTTAGAATAGTGCTATGAACATAGTAAGAACTCAAGAACTACTGTTAACCTTAGAATCCATTTGATAAAGGGCTTTAATTAAAGTAGAATTATGAACGAAAAGCCCCTCTCACATAGGCCTCAATTTCACAATTCTTAGCAAACTTAATACAGTCTTAGGATTCTGAAACACAGTTTAAAATTCACATTTAATGGGTGATTTTGTGTATTTTATCCAGATCAGAAGTGCATGAATTTGGAAACATCGACAGAGGCAGAATTCTAATAAATTAATATGAATCTCTCATGCCATCTTTGATGGATAACTGATCTCCATTGAACAGAATATCGAATAGGAATATTCCTATTCCCATCATCATCATTTTGTACAAAAGTATGCTGTAGCCCCATTCCAAGATTTTATCATTTATATATCTCATCCACTTCTAAAAATGATTTGATGCAGTTAACTGTAAATTTTTATGACCATGACCTGTATTGTGAAACTATATTATGCTATTATTCATAGTGTAATAATTACCTTAAATATAACATGCCTTCATATAATGGATCCTGTTTCATCTGGAAAAAAAGAATCCACTAATTTGATTTAATCACGCACTATTTAAACACGTCACAACCCACTATTTGAAAAACTTTATATGTATTCCTGCCTGGAAAATTTCATGGATAGAGAAGACTGGTGGGCTACAGTCCATGGTTGCAAACAGCTGGACATCAATAAGTGACTAACACATACACACACGCGCGCGTGTACGGATTTGGAGCTTATGTTTTACATTTTTAGGGTAGTTTTGCTGAGGAAATTCCTGAAGGAAGTTCTTGGGATGCACTGCAGATTTACTGAATCAGAAACTCTGGCTGTGAGACTAAGTAAACTGTGTTTTAATAAACCCTCCAGGTGATTCTGATGCACTTTAAAGTTTGAGAAGAGCCAAGTCAAAACCCCAGCATTTCTTTGTTGTTATATATACAATAAGTATCTTAAAATAGAGACAGAGATAATTTTATATATGTGGAATGGCAGCAAAGTACCACATAAATTGTAGATGCTGAGCCACAACCACTGGACAGAGTAAGAATTATTTTTTCTATTTGACACCATTTGCTACTCCAAACTTTACTTTCAATTTAAAAAAAAATGACAACGTAGATACACCAATGCTTAGACTGATATATTCCCCTTGAGAATTTGATATATATTTGTCGATATTTTGAAACTAATTGAAGTCATTCCTACAATTAAAAACCAAACACAAAATAGTCTACCATTAAACAGGGTGCATTTTGGAGTGTCGGACCAACTAATGATAACTTTTCCTTATTTCTCACTTCACTCATGGCAGAAAGTCCCCTGCAGCATTTTGTACGATAGGATGCCATGTGGACACAGATGATCGGTCCAGGATAAGCACGTGACCAATTTTAGCTCAGAGTCTGCCTTTAAGGAATTTAGGACTGCGATTCATAAAGATTCATTCATTCCTTTTCCTTTCTGCAGCTGGATTTGAAACACACAAATTAAAGGAGGTGAGGGGTGAAGGGAGGCATGTTTTATTCCATAAGCCTTTGAAAGAGAGAATGCTGGTCTACAGAAAGAATGGGGTGGGCACATAGAGAGAAGCAGAAAGTTCTATCAGACTCCAAGTCCCTGGCTGCAGTACCTTCCTTGGGAGAAGTGGCATTCTGGCCTTTGGTTTTCATGACACCCAAATAATCTCAAACAATATCTCCTTTTAGCTTAAGCCAGTCCTAGTTAGTTTCTCTCATAAGCAACCAAATATTGCAAATCAGGCTGGTAGGCTAGATAATCTTTAGGAAACTAAGAGTAGAAAAAATGAATTCTTTGGTCCAAGAAAATCCACAGAAATGAGCATGTTTTAAAAAGGAAAGATAAAAAACATTAGACATTTTCACGTCAACATTTTTTATATCTAATAGTTTTTGAAGGTTTGTTGCCCAGCTCTGCCAGCTTCCATCCTTCTCCTTCTGTTTCCTCTTTGTAGGGTTAAAGCTTCAGACATTTTCTCTGTAAAGCTGTTGATGTTGGTCTAGCCTTCTGCTTTGTATTTTTATAATTATTTGACATCGGTAAAGTGCTCATGGAATTCCAAAAATTGTTAAGAATTTTAAAAACAAAAAATTTCCATCTTCTTCAGGCAAAGCACATATCCTTAATTCTAACTTAAAGTCAAGGAGTTAGATTCTGGTAGAGAGAAAGAAAGGATTAATGCTGTCACCTAATTTTGCCTGGATCCTTTGCTACACAAAATGTTTCAGTGTAAAAGAAGAATGAATCATGCAAGAGCTTAAAATTTTGCCATCAGATGTAAGATAGAAAGCTAAATTCTAATGGGTTTTAAAATAGAGTTAATACATTACTAATTAAGGCTTTTTTGCTTTTAATCAAGATTAAATATGGAAATATTCAGACAAAAGAAATCTTACAAAGCTACTATCTACCAATATATTGTCTATATGTTTCACAATTTTAAAGTAAAATATGAAATATATATATATTTTTTCCTAATTTATTTAAGTTTTTCCATAAGAGTTAAACATGTAAAATCCTTTATGTAATCCACTTCTATTGACTTATGTGTAATATTTAGATATAATAGCATGAAACAAAAAAGTGTTTAATTTTATTTGTGTGTGTATATATATATGTGTTTGTGTATATACACTTGATCTACTCTGCAACAAGAAGAATGAATCTTATGTCCAAATTCCATCTGATGTGTTACATATACAGTTAGCACAGAATGGACCATTTAGGGCACATGTAGTGTATCTTTTACAAACCACAAGTAGCAGCATGAATAACTAAATGGGTGAATTTTCTTGGCCACATACAAGTGAACTCATGAGGAATTCATCTGTAAGATGGTTTAATGTTCCCACTGCATATTCAAGTCATCTCGATGAAAATGTTATATCACTGAATATGGGATCCAACTGTGCGGAGACCACTCATTATGAGAGTATTAAACTGTGTCCCAGTGACATCAAAATAATGAAAATGCCTATAAGGTGTCCCTCTTCTATTTATTTACATATTGTAACAAGAAACAGGAGGAATAATAAATGATAATGAAGAACCATTTATTCCCCAGAGATTGAATAGCCTTGTCCTATTTTACCAGACAATCATTAATTTTAATTGCTTCAGATTTGTAACCCACATGGATAAAATTAAAAGCCATTCCGACATGAGAAAAACAGACTAAGATTGCTGTAAACAGAAATCTCTTTCAGGATTTCTTTTTTTTAACAAATAAGCACAAACATTGCTGCATTATTTGGACTAAGCATCTATGATAAATATTTGGATTTTTACAATAAACAGAACTTTAGACTATATGTGTATTATTCATAAATTCTTGCCTTTTCTGGGTCTATATAAAATGAAAAATATATATTAAAACTAACATAATGTACTTGAGAGTGTGTTAAAACTACTCATTTAACATTCAGCATAAAAAGTTACTATTATACTGATTTTCATTATCATATTTTAAGATAAGTCTATTCTACTTGTGAAAATAATTCTTAAATGAGACATTTATGTTTGATTTTTATGGCAGTCAGATCATAACTATGTGGTTTATTCCTAATTCACTTAAAAAAGACAAAGAGCCACTGGTTCATTTGTTGAATCAGATTTATAGCCATGTGGGGGTGCCCATGGGTTAATGCAGAATGGAACAAAAAAATCTTTCTTCATTTGCTGTCTCTGTGTCTCTGCCCTGAGGTCCTATGTAAAACATTCAGGAACTGCATCATGACTATACAGATAATGATTTATTTTAGACTTGAGTCCTAACACACTGTTGAGCCATAAATCATTTTAATGGGTCACCAGTAGATTATTAAAACCTGCAAAAAGTAGAATCTAATTGAAAAGGTCAAAGTTCATTTTACTAATAAAGGTAAACATCAGTTCACTTCAGTCGCTCAGTCATGTCCAATTCTTTGCAACCCCATGGACTGCATCACACCAGGCCTCCCTGTCCATCCACAACTCCTGGAGTTTACTAAAACTCATGTCCATTGAGTCGGTGATGGCATCCAACCATTTCATCCTCTGTTGTCCCCTTCTCCTCCCACCTTCAATCTTTTCCAACATCAGGGTCTTTTGAAATGAGTCAGTTCTTCACATCAGGTGGCTAAAGTATTGGAGTTTCAGCTTCAGCATCAGTCCTTCCAATGAATATTCAGGACAGATTTCCTTTAGGATGGACTGGATGGATCTCCTTGCTGTCCAAGAGACTCTCAAGAGTCTTCTCCAACACCACACTTCAGAAGAATCAGTCCTTCGGTGCTCAGCTTTCTTTATAGCTCAACTCTCACATCCATACATGACTATTGGAAAAACCATAGCATTGAGTAGACAGGCCTTTGTTGGCAAAGTAATGTCTCTATTTTATAATTAGCTGTGTAGGTGGGTCATAACTTTCCTTCGAAGGAGCAAGCGTCTTTTAATGTCATGGCTGCAATCACTATCTGCAGTGATTTGGGAGCCAAGATAAAAAATAAAGCCTCTCACTGTTTCCATTGTTTCCCCATCTATTTGCCATGAAGTGATGGGACTGGATGCCATGACCTTAGTTTTCTGAATGTTTAGTTTTAAGCCAACTTTTTCACTCTCCTCTTTCACTTTCATCAAGAGGCTCTTTAGTTCTTCTTCACTTTCTGTCATAAGGGTGGTGTCATTTACATATCTGAGGTTATTGATATTTCTCCCGGCAATCTTGATTCCAGCTTGTGCTTCTTCCAGCCCAGCATTTCTCATGATGTACTCTGCATATAAGTTAAATAAGCACGGTAACACTATACAGCATTGACATACTCCTTTTCCTATTTGGAACCAGTCTGCTGTTCCATGTCCAGTTCTAACCGTTGCTTCCTGACCTGCATACAGATTTCTCAGGAGGCAGGTCAGGTGGTCTGGTATTCCCATTTTCCATATTTGGTATCCCAATTTCCCACAGTTTGTTCTGATCCACACAGTCAAAGTGTTTGGTATAGTCAATAAAGCAGAAGTAGATGTTTTTCTGGAACTCTCTTGCTTTTTCGATGATCCAGCAGATGTTGGCAATTTGATCTCTGGTTTCTCTGTGTTTTCTAAATCCAGCAGGAACATCTGGAAGTTCACAGTTCATGTATTGTTGAAGCCTGGCTTGGAGAATTTTGAGCTTTACTTTACTAGCGTGTGAGATGAGTGCAATTGGGCGCTAGTTTGAGCTTTCTTCGGCATTGTCTATCATTGGGATTGGAACGAAAAGTGATCTTTTCCAGTCCTGTGGTCCCTGCTGAGTTTTCCAGATTTGCTGGTGTATTGAGTGCAGCACTTTCACAGCATCATCTTTTAGGATTTGAAACAGCTCAACTGGAATTCCATCACCTCCACTAGCTTTGTTGGTAGTGATGCTTTCTAAGGCCCACTTGACTTCACATTCTGGATGTCTGGACCTAGGTGAGTGAATACACCATCGTGATTATCTGGGTCATGAAGATCTTTTTTGTATAGTTCTTCTGTGTATTCTTGTCACCTCTTCTTAATATCTTCTGCTTCTGTTAAGTCCATATCATTTCTGTCCTTTATTGAGTCCATTTTTGCATGAAATGTTCCCTTGGTATCTCTAATTTTCTTGAGGAGACCTCTAGTCTTTCCCATTCTATTGTTTTCCTCTCTTTCTTTGCACTGATCACTGAGGAAGGCTTTCTTCTCTCTCCTTGCTATTCTTTGGAACTCTGCATTTCCTTTTCTCCTTTGTCTTTCACTTTTCTTCTTTTCACAGCAATTTTAAGTCCTCCTCAGACAACCATTTTGCCTTTTTGCATTTCTTTTTCTTGGAGATGGTCTTGATCCCTGTCTCCTGTACAATGTCATGAACCTCTGTTCATAGTTCTTCAGGCACTCTGTCTATCAGATCTAATCCCTTGAATCTATTTGTCACTTCCACTGTATAATTGTAATGATTTGACTTAGGTCAAACTTGAATGGTCCAGTGGCTTTCCTTACTTTCTTCAATTTAAGACTGAATTTGGCAATAAGGAGTTCATGATCTGAGCCACCGTCAGCTCTGGGTCTTGTTTTGGTTGACTGTATAGAGCTTCTCCAAATTTTGCTGAAAAGAGTATAATTAATCTCATTTTGGTATTGACCATCTGGAGATGTCCATGTGTTGTCTTCTCTTGTGTTGTTGGAAGATGATGTTTGCTATGACCGGTGCATTTTCTTGGCAAAACTCTGTTAGCCTTTGCCCTGCTTCATTCTATACTCCAAGGCCAAATTTGCCTGTTACTCCAGGTGTTTCTTGACTTCCTACTTTTGCATTCCAGTCACCTATAATGAAAATGATATTTTGGGGGGGTATTAGTTCTAGAAGGTCTTGTAGGTCTTCATAGTCGATTCAACTTCAGCTTCTTTAGCATTACTGGTCAGGGCATAGACTTGGATTACCGTGATATTGAATGGTTTGCCTTGGAAAAAAAAAGAGATCACTCTGTCGTTTTTGAGATTGCATCCAAGTACTGCATTTTGGACTCTTTCGTTGACTATGATGGCTACTCCATTTTTTCTAAGGGATTCTTGACCACAGTAGTAGATATAATGGTCATCTGAGTTAAATTCACCCATTCCAGTCCATTTTAGTTCGCTGACTCCTATAATGTCAGTGTTCACTCTTGCTGTCACCTATTTGATCACTTCCAATTTGCTTTGATTCATGGACTTAACATTGCAGGTTCCTATGTAATATTGCTCTTTATAACATCAGACTTTATGTTCATCACCAGTCATATCCACAAATGGGTGTTGTTTTTGCTTTCACTCTGTCTCTTCATTCTTTATGGAGCTATTTCTCCACTGATCTCCAGTATCATATTGGGCACCTACTGACCTGGGGAGTTCATCTTTCAGTGGCCTATCTTTTTGCCTTTTCATACTGTTTATGGGGTTCTCAAGGCAAGACTACTGAAGTGGTTTGCCATTCCCTTTTCCAGTGGACCACATTTTGTCAGAACTCTCCACCATGACCCATCTGTCTTAGGTAGCCTTACAAGGTATGACTCATAGTTTCATTGAGTTAGACAAGGTTGTGGTCCATGTGATCAGATTGGTTAGTTTTCTGTGGTTCTGATTTTCAGTCTGCTTGCCCTCTGATGGAGAAGGATAAGAGGCTTATGGAAGCTTCCTGATGGGAGAGACTGAGGGGGAAACTGGGTCTTATTTGATGGGTGAGGCTAGGTCAGTAAATCTCTAATCCAATTTTCTGTGGATGAGTGGGGTTGTGTTCCCTCCCTGTTATTTGCCTGGGGCCACACTATGGTGGAGGTAATGAAGATAATGGCAACCTATTTCAAAAGGTCCCACGCAGGCACTGCTACAATCAGTGACCCCAACCCTGCAGTAGGCCACCACCAACCCAGGGATCGAACCTACATCTCCTGTGGCTCCTGAATTCCAAGTGGATTCTCTACTGCTGTGCTGCCAGGGAAGCCCTTTGGTGTGTATACATACATATTTAATATACATATATATTATACAAACATACATTCATAAATATATATGGGTGTGTATGTGTGTTGTGGAAGATGATAATTTATTGCTTACTATGAATTGTAGGAAAGAGACAGAAATGTTTGAAAGGCACTTTGCAATGGAGAGCAGCTGCTGGTGCTGGCTCTTATGGACAGGCAGGGGAAATGATATTGGTATGTTTCAAATATAGTTCTTAAGACAATTGCATCAGAATGACCTGAACCTAGACCCCACTCAAAACCTACTGAATCAAGCATCTCTGATGTTGAGGAGCTTACATAAAACTGGCTCTCCAGGTAATTCTTGTGTGTTCTGATATGTGGGGGGTCAATTGCACTAGAGACCATTTCCACACTCTGAGAAGGGGTGTCTATAACCTTCAATAAAATATGACAGAAATATTTTCCCTTGTACCTGATATTTCCTTCTACCTATGATATCCAACACAGTAACCACTAGCCACAGGTGGCTATTTAAATTTAATTAAAATTTAATAAAATTATGAAATCAATTTCCCAGTAACATTAACTCCATATCAAGTGTTCAAGAGACATGTAAGCTAGCAACTATTGTGTTGGATAGTGCAGATACGGAGCATTTCTGTCATCTCAGAAGTTCATTTGGACAGCCCTGCTCTAGAGGTTTTTAATGAATCATGAATTTGGCACAATGTTTTCAGATTGAATACAGTTATAGATTTACGATATTGAACGACATACAACTTACCAAATGCACACAAGTCATACAAACTATATATATATATTTGGATTTTAAAAGTATTTTTTTTATTTCTGGTGGCTCAGCTGGTGAAGAATCTGCCTACAATGAAGGAAACCCCAGCTTGCCTCCTGGGTTGGGAAGTTCCTCTGGAGAAGGGACAGGCTACCCACTCCAGTATTCTTGGGCTTCCCTGTTGGCTCAGACGGTAAAGAATCTGCCTACATTGTAGGAGACCTGGGTTTGATCCCTGGGTTGGGAGGATCCCCTGGAGAAGGGCATGGCAACCCACTCCAGTATTCTTGCCTGGAGAATTCCCATGGACAAAGGAGCCTGGTGCATGCGCATACGCTAAGTCGCTTCAGTCTGGTCGACTCTTTGAGACCCTATGGACTGTAGCCCACCAGGCTCCTCTGTCCGTGGGATTTTCCAGGCAAGAATACTGGCGTGGGTTGCCACGCCCTCCTCCAGGACATCTTCCTGACCCAGGGGTGAAACCCACATCTGTAAGAGATGTCCCCAGCATTACCAGGCAGGTGTTTTACCACTACTGTCACCTGGTAAGCCCTACTAAAAGGTAGTTACATGCCATTATACATTTGTTCAAGCCCATAGAACATACAAGCCAAGAATGAACCATAATGTAAACTCTGGACTTGAGTGATAATGATGTGTCAATATAGGTTCATCAATTGTCATAAATGTACCACTCCAGTGGAGCATGTAGATAATAGGGGAGGCTATATATGTGTGGGTTCTGGGAGTTTGTGGAAAATCTTTGTACTTTCTCCATAGTTTTGCTGTAAACTTAAAATTGCTCTAAAAAATAAGGTTTGTTAAAAATGAATATATACTTTAAAAAATCTTTTAAGTAAGAAAACACAGACTCAAAAAGCACATTTTATATTCTAATATCCTTTGCTATGTTTCTTAAGAAAAAATAAAATTAATATATTTTATTAGTATAAAATATTTATTAATATTTATAACTATACACACACATTTCATACCAAACAGCTGTGAGTTGTTTACTAATTTCCCCTTTAAATTATAATGACATTATCTCAAGAAGACACATACTGCTTGAACTACCATTATCATCAAGTTGCCAATACAGTAAACAATTTTCATGATACTGGCTGCATCAAATAATATTCAAAATAGATTAAGACTCTCTGAAAAATAAATCTTTAAGGCAATGGAACTTTGTTAACTGGAGTTGTTATATAAGTCACATAAAACTTTGCATGCTTGTTTGTGAAAATTTTCAAACAATTGCAATCTTAAGTGTGTTTGTAAATAAAACAAAATATATTTCTATAAAGGGACTATTGCCTCTTTATAAAGTGTCACCCGAGATAGGGAGAGTGAAAAATAGCTAACAGGCAGAGTCTGGATGAGAAAGGACAGGTAAGCAGTACATGGGGAATATTGTGAGGTTGCCTAGCACCCAAAGACTTAAAAATAAATGAAGTCACTTTTTCCTAAGAGAATAACTATATAATCACCCAGTGGGGTGTGGTGTGGCAGTCATTCATTTTAGCCTATTTAACAGCCATTTCTACTTCTTGCTAGTTAAGAGAAACCATCCCTCACTCTCATCCTGGGCGATATGCCCAGCTGCTGAGCATGGATCATGATTATTCTAAACCGGTTATGCCAGTTCTGTTCTTCTCTGCCAGTAATTTGTCTAGAGCTGAGTTGGTGATCCAGGTCTGCCCAAAGAAACGTAAAGAGGGAGGGAGAGCTTGGATGAGGCGGGGTGAAGGTCCTATAAGAGAGAGTAGAGAGCCTTTTACCTCTGTCCCTCCCTTCTTGATCTGTTGGTTGTTTTATGACAACTTGAAGCTGTGAGGATCATGAGATGCAAAACCAAACTCCTGAGAATGTAAGAAAGTACGGGTGGGAGAAGAAAGTCTTCCATGACATAACTGAGCTGCTTTCTATACTTTGCCCTGAGACTACAAACTCTCAGACGTCTTTTTAAATGTCTTTATAGTTTTAGCCACTGGGAATGGGATTTTTGGTTACTTTTGGCTGGACACATTCTAACATTTATAGTGGGAAAGGATGAAGCAACACAAAGTCTTCTTAAAGGGGAAGACTACTAGGTTGGACTATGACTCAACTCATCTGTCATCATAATTTAAAAAGAAGTGTCAGTCCAAAAGAGGTTGCTCAGATATGGAGGTAAGGAGAAAACAAAACATCAGAGGAAAAAGAAATCATCCCTGAATGTCATTCAAGCCTGCCCATGGGAGAGGGGGTTTTGGCAACAGATTTGAAGTATGATGACACTGCTGTCAAAGTTATGTGTACACTGGAAAAGAGTTCTTCAAGCTCTCTTAGGTAAGGATCATTTCTTAAGAAAAACTGACTCAGATTGTTTTGAGTACAGCATGTGATTTCATGTGCAGGCTTGCCTAAAGGTAAGGAATGTGTACGTCATGCTGGTGCTGTTATAGCAGTTGATTTGAGTGTTGGGTTTTCTCATTCTATGGTAACAGCTGCCTTATACCTCAGGCTTTGTAGGCTTAGTTAATGAGTGACAACCTGTGAGAGATGTAACAGAAGGCAGTTAGCTGAGCCAAAGCCTGATGCATTCACCAAATTAGGTGCCACCTCGTGAAGATTCTTGCCAATCAGCTGACTGGTCTTTCCTGCCTTATCTTTCCTTCCACATTCTAAGTGTGAAAAACAAAAGTGGATTGCACAAGAGAGATGGAGAGAGAGACAGCAAAGCTGAGAGGTGACTGATTGAGATGACAGCAATGGTAGGTAGAAATGGCAGGGAAGGTATGAAGATGCTGAGGAGAGAGCAGTGGTACTGAAGGAAAAGAAAAAAAGAGATGTGCATCTAATAGGAAAATTAAAGTAGAATCAATCAGTTCAGTTGAAGAAAGCAGTACATAAAACATATTTGGCAATAAATACATTTTAAAAACAGAACTATTGGTATGTGGAATTCAGGACAGTTGTACAAGGAACAAAGAAAATACAGGAAAGAATGTTAATTTCGGTGTGCACAACTCTGTTTCCAGGAAGCATTATTAATAATTATTGGAAGAAATATTTGTACCCTTTGGAAGTCACGATAGGTAAGCTTGTGAGAAGAAGGTAAAGCCCTCTCACTCTGGTTCTTCCAGTTAAAGTCAGAGCAATTTTTAATTTTTCTTCATTCATCCTAGAATTGGCTAAGGAAAGCTCTAAGAAAACAGCAGGTTTTCTTAAATAAAGGCCTGACAGAAAGAAGCATGGTAGAAGAGAGAATATAAAAGAGCATCTCATCTTTTCTAAGAATGAGCTTGTCCCATAGTCACACAGAAACTTTATTCCCCACAAGGAAAAAACATTTCAAATAAGATCTGCCATTTGTTGCAACTCTTTTCCCAAGGAGAGAAGCAAACTGTGATGACTTCCGGTACTAGCCTGCTGATAGGGGTTATCAGACTAGACAGATTGTATTTTATATACTTGTTTCTGTTTACTCCAGTGTTTGTGTCCCCAGATCTCTCCTATGTTTGGAAACAAAATTAGACATGAACATATGAAACTACATTTCAAAAGTGGGCATATTCAGTAATCAGGTATCTAATTTTTCTTTAGGTGATAGAAAAATGGTGAGCTTTCCCACAATGTATCTGAGCATCTTTCTTATTGCTCTAGGCAATAAGAGATTACAAGCTTTAGTAAAAGTGAAAATACACTTTAAAATATCAGTATTGATAAAGAAAGGCATTTGGAACATTTGACAATGAAGCCACAACTAATAGGCAAACTCATTAATTCTCAAAGCAAGTGAGAATTCGACAGCAAGAGCTCCTTTCCTGATAAAAGTGAAAAGAATTATTAAGTCATTTGCTAAGTCCAACTGAATCACAGTATGGCATATACTCAATACAATGATACAATTATAAATAACCACAGGGCAGAGCTGGGTCTGCACATTACTCTTTGCACAGGTTCAGAGGATGAGGCCCTGAATGACTGTTTTATTGGTGAAAATGAAGTTAATGGTGACAATTATGGTGTTGCAGATGATACTGCTCCACTAAGGCAAACTAGGCAGTGGATGTAGAAAGGAACTGCAAACAGAGAAACAAAACATAGAAAGTGTCATGGAAATGTTTATAAGCTTCTGGATTCAAGCCTTGATATAATATTTTTCATATTATAATTATTTCCATATTTTGTCAACCCTCATATCAAGATGAGTGCTAAACTGAATTTAAACATGGGCACTTATTCCTTTTCTAATTGCAAAAAAAATGGAGCTCAAATTTTCTGACCTGGTAGCATTCCCACATTTGATTCCCTCAGATTTGAATTTCTTGATTCAATAATAGGGCCAAAGTCAATTTGAAGTAACTTCTGAACTAATTAATGACAAGAGCAATCTGACTCTTCCCTTTGTTACAAGTAGCGTTTAAAGCTCTGACCTCTCTGCCTTAGGCTAAGAAGTAGGAACTGCATTATGCCAGTCCTCAAAGAACACTGGAAATGGTAGTGGTAATTTCAGGGAAGATTTGTTTCAATTTTCTATATTACCCACTTCTAACATCCACTTCAAAAATCTAGGCAGTTTTGCCCAAAATGTTGTTTGGTCAACCTTATGAGGCTGGATAAAGTGTGTTTCAAAGTAATTTCACTGCCTTTTATCTTTCCAAATATTTGTAATTTCTTCCAATCTTTACTTCAGCTGAAGCAAAATTCTCTAGAAGACTAAAGGAAAGTTCATTGAAATGTCATGAAGGTCTCTACTCTAAGACTTGAGCTAAACCAGCTATTCTAGGAGGACAAGAACCAAAGAAAGTGGTCTGGGGAGGACCAATCACTGACTTGCTCTGACACACCTTAGGCCCACTCATGCATTTGATATTCTGAAGGGAGGAATTCATCTGAGAATTGGACAAATGTACCTATAGGACTAAGAGACTTGATCCCAACATTTAGATCCTGTGTATCAGTGTGTTAGGTCTGCTGAAACTAAATCCAAGAATTGGATCACCTAAAGAACAGAAATTTATTGCCCCATGTTTGTGGAGGCCAGAAGTCTGAAATCAAAATGTTGGCAAGGTAAGTTACTTCCAAGGGCTGTGAGAGAAGGATCTATACCAGGATTCTCTCCTTAAAGTGTAAAAGGCATCTTATTCCTGCATCTCTTCACATCACATTCCCTCTGTACATGTTTATCTTGCTGTCCAAACGTCTCCTTTATATAAGGACACCACTCATACTGGATTAGAAGCCCTCTCTGTTCCATGTACGACCTCATCCTAATGTTATTAACTTAAACTAATTATATCTGTGATGACTTCATTTCTGAAGAAGATCACTTTTTAAGGTACCTGGTGTTAGGAATTCAATGTACGAATTTTGGGAGACTCAATTCAATCCATAATGTAATAGTTTCTTTTTCTTTTTTTATTGGGATATAGCTGCTTTAGAATGTTGTGTTAGTTTCTACTGTACAATGAAGTGAATCAGCTATACATATACATATATTGCCTTCCCTCTTGAACCTTCTTCCCACCCCCATCCCCCATCCCATTCCTCTAGTTCTTCACAGAGCACCGAGATGAGTTCCCTGTGCTATGAAGCAGGTTCCTATTAGCTGTCTATTTCACTCATGGTAGTGCATATACATCAATTCCAATATCCCAATTGATCCCACCCCACTGTTTCTACACATCAGTTCCTGATGTTTGTGTCTCTATTCCTGCCCTGCAAATATGTTCATCTGAAACATTTTTTCTAGATTCCACATACATGGGGTAATATATGGTATTTGTTTTAATAAGTCACCTTATTACCAAATGCATGACTTCAGGCATATGTAGGCATTCTCTTGAGCAAATTCATTTGAGGCATCTGAAGTATGGAATCATTGTGTTAGTGACAGTTAAAGGGAAACTTTTAAAACTCCTTGTTTTAATTTTTCAATGTATATTTTCTATAAAAATAGACAAAAGTTTCTCTCTTAACCTGTCAACTGGCACAAGAATGAGTTTCTGCTACCTGGATAAAGGTTTCCTTGGCCTGAAATCCTTTAATTTTACACAGCTTTCTGAGATTTAAAATTTATTGGGATGGAGTGGGAAAGTTGCCTGCACATGCTCTCATAGAAGGGGGCTGATCTGATCTGGGATCACTCCAAACCTTATGGATACTAATGAGTGATTTCAGCAAATAAAGCAGAAAGTTTCAAATCATCATGGCTCTTTCTTACTGCAGATGTGTAGCCATTCCCAGGGGGATTACAGAATGTCTAGAGTGGATGGCAAGCTTGCTTATAACATAGCACCAGACAATTCTGGACCATGCACCAGAAGATAGCTTTAAGATAATCTAATCCAGCATTTCTCAAACTGAATTTTGTGGAATGTTAGTTCAAGCTGTTGCAGGATAAGAAAAGGTGCTATGATCAGATAAGTTTGATGAATGCTCAGTTAAATAATATAGAGGTTTATTTCCAAAGGATTTTTTATTATTTTAAAATTACAAATGTGTATTTTGAATCTCCAAGAGAGAGAGAGCTGTAGTAGTCAGAATTTCCTACATTATTGTACCATACAAGCTTTTGCAATTTCTTGCATTATTTTGAGTAAGCCAATATTTAGGTTTTAATGAATTGGCATTTTTGTAGAAGCTAGTATGGATTACTAATCTGGTCTCATTCTCTCATTTGATATATGCAGAAATTTTGACTATGAGAGATAAGGTGTCATGATGAGGTCCCTAAAGTCTACAATCTTTGGTTATTTGGCTTTAATGAAGTTATATAATAAACCAGAGAGCCAGAACCCAAAGCTAGGATCTTCAGTCACAGCCAGTAAACTTTCTCACAGCCACTGGGCTCCTGGATGTACTGAGCACTCCTAGGGGGTTCAGTTAGATTTGATTTGCCTCTGAGAAGATCTGCTTATGCCAAAGAATTGGAAATCACTTCAGCCATCACGCTGCTTGGTTTTAATTGAGAGATTTATGCTAGTCCTGAGACATCCTCTAGCCCCAAGGTGTCAATTTTGAGGATATGTGACAGTAACCTAAGAAGCTTATTAAAAAGATTCAGTCATTTATTCTACCTGTTCTTGTTGGAGCATCTCCTACAAATACAGCCATGAAAGGACCATAGAAAAGTTCCTGCGCTAGTAGAGTTTCAACTTTAGCAAAAGAGAGATAGATATTAAATGTCAAAAATAAAGAAATAAATAAAATCTGGCATTGCTATTTTGATACAAATAAACTGTGTTAATGAGACAGGAACTCCTGAGCGACAGTAGGGGTTACTTTGAGGAATCAGCGAGTTCTGTTGTATAGAGGTAACAGTTGAACTGCGACTTGAATGGGGAGAAGGAATCCTTCATGGGAAAGTTGGGAAATGAGACATCCAGGCAGAGGAAGAGCTGTGTGTGGACTCTGAAAGTGAAAGTGTTAGTCACTCAGTCACGTCCGACTATTTGCAACTCCATGGACCTTAGCCCGCAAGGTTCCTCTGTCTATTGGAATTCCCAGACAAGAATACTGGGGTGGATTATCATTTCCTCCTCCAGAGGATCTTCCCAACCCAGGGATTGAACTCGGGTCTCTTGCACTGCAGGCAGATTCTCTACTATTTGAGCCACCAAGATCTAGTGGAAACAGATATGGCATGAGTCAGAGACCAAAAGAGATTGAAGTATAGGAGCCAAGAGGTAGGTAGAGAGATGGACATTGAGGATGACAAATTCCTGGAATTCAGCTCGAAGGATTCTGATCTGGGATAGATCAGACAAAGATCCTGCCTTTCAAACAAAGATTCAGGTGTTTCTAATTTAGGAAGTTCATGAAAAACGTGTAATGAATTTATGCACTAATCCTTTGTGCACACACTGAACTCAAAACTGAAATCCGTAGCATTTCCTGAGCAGAGTGGGACCAGTGCTCTCCACTCACAGTTCATACATCCAGGGCAAATTTGGAACAGTTCAACAACTGATCTGGAGAAATTTTAGGCCAAAGGGAAATTTTAGGCCAAAGGGAAATTTTAAGCGGCCCTGTAGTCATGATTTAAGTAAAGTAACTTACTATTTTTTTATTATATGCCAATTGATATACATTTTGATCAGTTCAGGTCAGTTCAGTCGCTCCGTCGTGTCCAACTCTTTGCTACCCCATGAATCGCAGCACGCCAGGCCTCCCTGTCCATCACCAACTCCCGCAGTTCACTCAGACTCACGTCCATTGAGTCAGTGATGCCATCCAGCCATCTCATCCTCTGTCGTCCCCTTCTCCTCCTGCCCCCAATCCCTCCCAGCATCACAGTCTTTTCCAATGAGTCAGCTCTTCACATGAGGTGGCCAAAGTATTGGAGTTTCAGCTTTAGCATCATTCCTTCCAAAGAAATCCCAGGGCTGATCTCCTTCAGAATGGACTGGTTGGATCTCCTTGCAGTCCAAGGGACTCTCAAGAGTCTTCTCCAACACCACACTTCAAAAGCATCAATTCTTCGGCTCTCAGCCTTCTTCACAGTCCAACTCTCACATCCATACATGACCACTGGAAAAACCATAGCCCTGACTAGACGGACCTTAGTCAGCAAAGTAATGTCTCTGCTTTTCAATATGCTATCTAGGTTGGTCATAACTTTTCTTCCAAGGAGTAAGCGTCTTTTAGTTTCATGGCTGCAGTCACCATCTGCAGTGATTTTGGAGCCCCCCAAAATAAAGTCTGACACTGTTTCCACTGTTTCCCCATCTATTTCCCATGAAGTGATGGGACCAGATGCCATGATCTTCGTTTTCTGAATGTTGAACTTTAAGCCAACTTTTTCACTCTCCTCTTTCACTTTCATCAAGAGGCTTTTTAGTGGCTCTTCACTTTCTGCCATAAGGGTGGTGTTATCTGCATATCTGAGGTTATTGATATTTCTCCCAGCAGTCTTGATTCCAGCTTGATTCCCTCCTTCCTCCAGCCCAGCCTTTCTCATGATGTACTCTGCATATAAGTTAAATAAGCAGGGTGACAATATACAGCCTTGATGTACTCCTTTTCCTATTTGGAACCAGTCTGTTGTTCGATGTCCAGTTCTAACTGTTGCTTCCTGGCCTGCATACAGATTTCTCAAGAGGCAGGTTAGGTGGTCTGGTATTCCCATCTCTTTCAGAATTTTCCACAGTTTCTTGTGATCCACACAGTCAAAGGCTTTGGCATAGTCAATAAAGCAGAAGTAGATGTTTTTCTGGAACTCTCTTGCTTTTTCCATGATCCAGCGGATGTTGGCAATTTGATCTCTGGTTCCTCTGCCTTTCCTTAAACCAGTTTGAACATCAGGAAGTTGATAAGTAAATGTAAAACCAAGTAATGCATTCCTCTTCAAATATGAAGATAAAGTAAAAGAAAATTGACAATGTCTATGAGAAATATGCTAAGGAGCTTATCCAAAACAACCAAGGAAAAAAATACAGAAGAAGTCAATAACTTGTAGTTTTAAATTTAATTATTTCTTATTTTGTTCCTTTTTTGTTCCCTTCAGAGAGAAAAATAAAAGTAATAGGTAAAATAAAAATGACTTTTTCTGAAGAAAAAAGTAGAATTTCAGTAGTGTCTCTGTTATTCTAACTCTATTTACTATCTTTAGACAACTATCCACATACTACTCACTAGTGACCAATACCTCTTCAAGATTCATTCCAGGTATGGAGTTGTATCATGTTGCCAGGCAACAGAGAAGTGTCTGGTGATGACAAAAGAACGTAATGTGTGAGCCAGAATTTGGAACATAGTTTTCAAAGTAACTGCAATCAAAACTTAACTTAAAAAAGAGAAAATAATACTTACAAAGTTATTTATATGTTCCAGGTACCTATCAGTACTACCCTCACAGAAACTCACAGTAGCAACAGAGATGAAATCAATCTCTTACTAATAGGGATCACCCTCACCAGTATGACAGGAAGCATTTTGACTCAAAACTGGTACAGGGCATGTCTGACTATGACCATTAATCAATCATTTACTACTTTTCATTCCTATTTTTTTTATTCTCTGGAATGATCATTCTTCATTTTATAGAGTTAACTGCCCTTACTCTAAATTTACAATCCATGACATCCTCTGGCTCCTTATATGTGGGTTCTTAAATTCTATGAACCAAGCATTCAAAGATATGTGGTAGTTAGAATAGTAGTCTATTGGAATTCTACTTTTTCTCTCCTAAAAGCATTTTCTTTTTACTCCCATTAGTCCTATTCTTTCTCAAGAAAAAAATGCAAAGAATAATTATACATTAAAATATAAATTGTGTAGTTTCTATTTTTTAATTGCTTTAGATAAATCTTCTTAGTATGTGAAATTGTCTATTTTCTTTTAGTTCTCAGAAACTAGAGTGCCTTATTCTTGGCATTTACATTTATACCAAACTAAAGAATGGCACACATGAATAGTTAGAATAGAGCTAACGGTCAGATATCTGGATTCTAGACCTATTTATTTCACTTTTTATACACATGACCATGCAATATGTTATTTAATGCCTTGGAGTCTTAACTTTCTCATGTGTAAATTGACACTAATACATATTCTCTGTTCCTGACATGTTTGAGGTAAATATCAAAAGAGATTTAAAATATTTGAGAGTGAGAGTGTTCTGAAAGTCATAAATGTGGCACAAAAGTGTCATTAAAATCATTTTACTTGAAATAAAAAGAAAACATCATGGCAGGTGATTTATGTATTTATGATATTTGTATGTGTATGACTTGTCAACATTTATTATATCAAAGAGGAAATGAATGCTTGCAAAATGCTTCAAAATTTATAAAGTGCTATATAAATATGTGCATTATTGCTAGAATATGATTATATATAAGAAAATATGCCTGGTACCATGGTACACAATGCAAAGAGCAGACACTGTAACACAGATATAAGTTAATTATCTTAAAAAAGGACATATGTAACAACATTAAAATAAACAGCATATCAAAACCTGCCCCTACCTAGCAGTATAAAACCAGAAGACATATCTGGCCAATGTCATTGAACAACAGATATAATACATCAAATGAAATAAGATCCCAGCTTTAATATAACATAGAAGTAGCTGGAATTATACAGTGTATCAGTGATGCCTATAAGCAATGACCAAAATTCTCTAGCACTTTTAGCTAAAACAACTTTATATGGAAATGTGTTTGGTCAATATTCCCACTAAAAAGATTCAACATTCTATACTTTTATTCCCGGTGTGTGTGTGTGTATGCGTATGTCAGTCGCTCAGCTGTATCTGACTCTACACGACCCCATGGACTATAGCCTGCCAGGCTCCTCTGTGCATGGAATTCACCAGGCAAGAATACTGGAGTGGGTTGCCATTCCCTTCTCCAGGGGATCGTTCGGATCCAGGAATTGAGCCCAGGTCTTCTGGAAATGGCAACCCACTCCAGTACTCTTGCCTAGAAAATCCCATGGGCAGAGGAGCCTGGCAGACAACAGTCCACTGGGTCGCAAAGAGTCAGACACGACTGAGCGACTTCACTTTCACTTTCATTTCTGCATTGCAGGTGGACTCTTTACCGTTTGAGCCACTGAAGTGAAGTGAAGTGAAGTCGCTCAGTCGTGTCCAACTCTTTGCGACCCTGGGGACTGTAGCCCACCAGGCTCCTCCGTCCATGGCATTCTCCAGGCAAGAATACTGGAGTGGGTTGCCCTTTCTTTCTCCAGGGGATCTTCCCGACCGAGGGATCGAACCCAGGTCTTCCACATTGCAGGCAGACGCTTTAGCCGCTGAGCCACCAGAAGGGAAGCGTAATTTACCGTATAAAACCGTTCAAATACTGTCAACTCAAATGCTTGGTGAATCTACAAGAGGGTGATAAAAAAAATGATCTAAAATAAAATCAGTTATCCTGACTTGCTTGGCTGATAATTTAAATCAGTGAATAGCTGAACTTTGTTGAACATTTCAGCATTTTATATTTAATCCTCCCACAATTGTTATACTGTAGTTATTATTATTCCCAGATGAGAAAACTGGAAGTTTAAGTCATCAGCAAGACAACAAGAGATTCATATCTGGGCTTCAAATCAAGTTTCATGTGACTATGAAATCCAGAGTCAGACATTAATATAGTCTTAAATATAGGCTGCAAGTAAAGATTTTATATAATTTAATAAAATAATTTATGTAAAATTATGTATAATAGACATAACTGAAATTAATAGTTGTGGAAGTCTGGATGGAGAAGAATGTATGGATTAAATGATAAAAAACTCATTTCTCCCCAAATAAAATTGACAATAATTTATATTCTACAAAATATAGACCAATTACAGTACTCAAATATTAGAGGAATATTTACACTAACTTGAAGTAACGTCTACTGCCATCCAACCAAATTAAACAGAGAAGCTATTTTATATATATTAAAGCAAGAACTTTTATACCTGATGAGTCTGGAAGAGTGTGTCATTATACAATCTTTTTTTGAAAGCATATCAATAACCATATGAATGTCTTTATGTTTTGATATAGCAGTCTATACTCATAGGTATATATCCAAGGGAACAATCCAACAAGAAAGAAGCACTATATTTCCAAAGATGTTCCTTGAAGTATTATAATAAGGAAAAAAAATAGTAATAACAAATGTCAAATGTCAAATGTCAAACAAAATAGGAATATCTTAGTAAATTATAATGCATCAACCCAGTGGCATTTTTTACAGTTATTAAAAATGATAAACATAAACTACATAAAAATGAAAGTTGAAAATAACATGAAGGAAACTTAAAAGAACATATATTGTAGGATAATATGTATTTTTAATCAATGTAGTTTTGTATACATTATTTCTTACTTGATAGTTAATGTTTTAAGTGAAGTTTTTATATGTTAATCCTATAAAGTAATTTTTCAATTCTCCAATTCAGTTTCCAGTGATTTAAATTTGGCCAAGAGGCACAACTGGATGGTATAACCCACTGTATTTTTACTGAGTAGGTGAGTTTGTATCAGGAGCAACAACACATTACTTCTAGACATTTTTACCTTTATGACACCATGCTTCAATATAGAAGATGAGATGGAAGTAAATTTATGCCATTGCTACTACCTGGGAGCTTAACATTAACCTCAAAAGTATCAATACAGTCATGATTAAGATGGTAAATGAGAAATCTCAGTTCAATACTTTGAACACATTTATAGAGTATTCTTTTATAAAAAAAAAAGTAAAAAAACTTTGGTATCCTTAAGAAGAGGAAAGAAAGAATTCTAGGAGTTCATAATCTAAACTTATCTGGAAAGATATATAAGCAATCAATAAAAGGATATGATGAAAAGACTAGAACAGGAAGGCAAAAATAGTTCCATGGTTGTATAGGAAGATAATGTCCCTATAGTAACCTTGGTAAGACTTCCAGTCTCATGGTTATCTTGAAAAATTTTGCATTGTGTACCAGGATTAGCCCAAACTTTGTTACAACAGAACATTCTTTAAATATTGGTGCTCAATTACACTAAACAGAGCCTTCGTCTCACTGCAGTCTTTCTGTAAGACCTTTCTTACTTATTAACTCTGTCTTATCTTCACATCTTTCCTATTCAACCTAGATTCTTTGAGTCATTTTTAAAATAAACTTTCATGTTTAATAATCCTGTGACCTTATACCTGCCGTATAAAATCTTCCTTTCATACTCTGAATCTCATCGCTTCCCATCTGTTGATTTCCCTCTTATGCATTTCTGATTTCTTCCTTTCTCTTAGATTATTCCATTCTATATTTAACATTCCCAAGTGTGTCTCATCAAACAAATAAAATCACCTCTCTGATCCCACTTTCTCCTTTAGTTACTGCTTTACCTCTTCCTCTTTGCAGTTCATTCTTCTGAAGGGTTATATGTATATTTAGTCCGCCATCCGTTCTCCATTCTATATTTTCACTTTCACTCCTTAATTCACTCCAATCTGACTTAATTCTCACCTGCCTTTGCCATTAGTTTATTAGTGAAACAACTCCTAATGTCACCGATTAATTAAAATGAATATTTTTGGTCCTTATTTTACTCATTTTTACTTGATTCTCAGGATAATTTGACAAAGCAGGTCACTCTGTTTTTCTTTGGCTTCAGCGATATCCCATACTTTTGATTTTCTTTCTTCCTGACTACTTCTTTTTATTTTTATTCATTTGTTGTTTCATTTGTACCTAATCCTTACATGCTGGGGTCTCTCAATGCTAGTTGCTAGGCCTTCTTTAGTTTCTCTCTGTCTTTATAAATAATTCCATGCACTTTCATAACTTTACTTACCACTTACTTTTACTTTTAACTGCCTATTGGATGGCTCACATATCTCGTAAACTCAAATTAAAAATTTCCTGCCAAAACTGTTTTATTAATCTTAGTGAAAAATGCCAATATGTCATCACATACACAAGCTAGAACTTGGGATCCATCTTTATAAGTATTGCATGCTAACCAAAAGCTCAGCTGAAGTTCCTGGAAGCCATCTTTAATATTCCCTTATCAATCATTCTTCCATCCAGTCAATCATGGATGAAGACAGTCAATGTCACAGAAAGCAGGAGGAGGTATATAATTCTTCGTGACACTGTATCTTATATGAAGCCAGATCAGTGCTGGACATGATCATTATGGGTCAATAAATACCATTTATTTGTTACTTGTAAACACAAGAGTCATGACCTTTTATCCCCTGACATTGACATTGTTGGTACTTTCTCTTCCCTTGGGTTCAAGACAGTTGTCTCCTGGTCTTCTTCCTATTTCTTTCCTTCTTCTTTCTAACTTTGTTGGCATGTTCATCTTCCTTCAAGCTGCAAGATGTTGACAATCTTCTAAAACTGCTCCTTAATTATCTTTCCATTTCTAACTTGATATTTTCTCCCTATGTGATCTCATCCATGCTTACAGATTCAATTATCAGCTAGTCAAAATCAATTCATACAATTATATCTTTAGGCCATAACACTCTTCTGAGTTCCAAATTTGTATAACCAACTGCTTACTTTACATCTACTCCTGAGTATTTCAAAGACATCTCAAACTCAACATGGTCAAAATTGAATGCATGAATTTCCTTCCCTCATGCTCCTAGAGTCTGGACTCTGTCCATTATTCTCTGTCTCAGTAAAACCTGATCACTAAAAATCAACTTTGGCATCTTTAACTTCTCATAGGAAATGTTTAAATTCCTGCTTAAAAAACTTTAAGTTGTTTCCTAGAAACTCCTTAATATGCTGTAGATGATCTTACATGCTTCAATCTTTACCAACCTTATCAAACTTAGATAAAGCCCCCCGTTTATCCTTTGAACTTTGATTACACTAGTAAATTGCTGTTTTGCTTATCCTTTACCATAAACCCTCTCATCACTGAATCAAGGCAATTCCCCCCACCTGCATCCCCATTTGAACTATGTTTTCTTCCCCTGTTTGCCTAATTACCAACTGGTCATGGTTCACATTTTAGTTTGTGTTATTTTCCCTGTGAAGCCTTCTCTTAACTACTTGGTGATGTCCAATAGCCCTATTATAGGATCACATAGCATGGATATCTATCTATCAGAGCATTTGTCTTCCCTGGTAGCTCAGCTGGTAAAGAATCCACCTGCAATGCAGAAGACCTGGGTTCAATCACTGGGTTAGGAAGATCCCCTGGAGAAGGGTGTTGCTATCCACTCCAGTATTCTGACCTGGAGAATTACATGGAATATATAGTCCTGCTACTGCTGCTAAGTCACTTCAGTCGTGTTTGACTCTGTGTGACGTCATAGACAGCAGCCCACCAGGCTTCGCCGTCCCTGGGATTCTCCACGCAAGAACATTGGAGTGGGTTGCTATTTCCTTCTCCAATGCATGAAAGTGAAAAGTGAAAGTGAAGTTGCTCAGTCGTGTCCAACTCTTTGCGACCCCATGGACTGCAGCCCACCAGGCTCCCTGGTCCACGGGATTTCCCAGGCAAGAGTACTGGAGTGGGTTTCCATTGCCTTCTCCAATGTATAGTCCATGGGGTCGCATAGAGTTGGACACGACCGAGTGACTTTCACTTTTCACTTTCATAGCATTTGTCATGGTTGTAGTCATGGACATATCTGTGTGAGTGTGTATGCATGTGTTTGGAAACTTGAGGAAGAAAGGACCTTGACTGTATTTGATCACATTATATCTACAGTACCCAGCACATGGTAAATACTCAATGCCTACTTGTTAAATGAAAGAACACATGAAGGAATGAATATGGGAGTGAATTTCTCTGCTCAGATATTGAGTATAGAACCTGGATACAAATCAGTAAAGTGACAACATATAAACTTAACAAATTGGCAAGTGGTCAAAAAGCAAATTATTAAAAAGTTAAACAGTATTTATGAGGGAAGATGAAAAGAAATGCTAATGTTTACTTGAGAAAATGATAGTGAAACATGAAAGGTCATAGATTCCTTAAGGACACATGTCATGGAAAGAATCATTGACTTGCAGAATTGTGCTCTTCAGTATAGCTTGGAAAACCTAACTGAAAATAAAAAAAATTAGAGAGACTAGCTTGTAGTAAGGCATATTTATCCATGATAGAGAATCAGTAAAAAAATAACTTGTCAAACCCATGTCTCCTGCTTGGCAGGTGGATTCTTTATCACTGAGCCACCTGGGCAGCCCTGAAATAAGAGAAAAGAAAAAAAAATGTGGGAATTTGGCAGTCTTTAAGAACTGTTGCCTGGAAAATCCCATGGATAGAGGAGCCTGGTAGGCTGCAGTCCATGGGGTCCCAAAGAGTTGGACACGACTGAGTGACTTCACTTTCACTTTTCACGTTCATGCATTGGAGGAGGGAAATGGCAACCCATTCCAGTGCTCTTGCCTGGAGAATCCCAGGGACGGGGGAGCCTGGTGGGGGCTGTCTATGGGGTTGCACAGAGTCGGACACGACTGAAGCGACTTAGCAGTAGCAGCAGCATGGCTCAGACAGTTAAGCGTCTGTCTACAATGCGGGAGACCCGAGTTCAATCCCTGAGTTGGGAAGATCCCCTGGAGAAGGAAATGGCAATCCACTCCAGTACTATTGCTTGGAAAATCCCATGGACAGAGGAGCCTGGTAGGCTACAGTCCATGGAGTCGCAAAGAGTTGGGCACGACTAAGCGACTTTACTTACTTACTATGTTAGTTTCATAACTCTGGTTGCACTCAATATATCAATATATAAATATATCACTCAGCTGTGATTACCCTGATTTGTCAAAACTTAATCCCATGGACAGAGGAGACTGGCAGGCTACAGTCCATGGGGTTGCAAAGAGTCAGGCATGACTGAGTGACTAAGCATGCATACAACCACTTTGTTATAGTAAATAGTCAGTTGATAAATATTTCTTGTGGATTTACCAATAGTGTATCAGGTGCTTGGGATACAGTAGTGATAACCAGATGTAGAAACAGTAGTGAACAGGATATATTATTGTTCTTAGGAGACTTAGTCTATAGTGGAATAAAGATAAACATGAGAAAATCAATCAAAATGACATGAACACAAAAATGCCACAAAAAAAAGAAGATGAAGGGTAATATGATAGATGATGACTAGAGTGAGAAGGAGTGGACAAGATGGTTAGAGAAGCCCTGGACACTCAGGTTACATGAGAAAAGGGCACTGGAAGAGGAATCAAAAGATACTGTCTCCAAAAAAAGCTCATACTAGCCTGTGCAACCTTGGGTAAGTCAAACACGCTGTCTGAATCTCTATTTTCTCATATTTTCAAAGATATCCTCACATATTTGTCATGCTTAGAAGAACTATTTTATACTTCTAAGTATTAGTATTAGGATATTTTCCCTCCTTGAAAATCAATTACATTTTCATTCTGGAACCAATATTATTCTATGGTTTACATAACACCAGATTGTCACCTTCTTATCATACAATAATTCTTGTCTTGTCATTCTCTCTGTCCCACAGCCTCTTTTCCAGTCAAGTATTCCTCACTGATTGGAAAGGACAGTGGTGGATAGTAGTGTAGGGGATCAAAAGGAGGTGTTTGGAGGAGATCCCCATTGTTGAGCCTCCTCCATTAAATCTCCATGTGAACTCATTCTCTACTTTCCCTGAATCCTCAAATTGGTGAGATAAAAACTAGATTATTTTCAGACCAAGGTATTTTCAGACCAAGCAAGAAAACAATGATGTATCTGAAGACAGTTGAAGGTGTAAATAGACTCATCTTCAGAAGAATGTACAATCCATTTCTATGATGCTGATACCATTTAAGATCCCAGGCTTGGATATATATAAATCCCATTAGCCAGTATTCTGTTTCTAGAAACATATGACCATAGGTCACCTCCACGTTTGAGTTCATTGAACCTAAAAATAAATATTCAGGGTGGCATGTGAGAAGAACATTATTGAGTCTTGAATCAAAATAAGAGTGGAAAACTGATCATTTATGATTTATGATTCATGTATCTAGGAAATGACAATGAGACTACAAAATCAAATATATAATTTTAATTATTATGGAAGGATAAAACATAAAATAGGGCCATCTTAGACAGTAGTGTAAAGTAAGACATTTCTCTTTTTATCAATATGTGTTACAGATTGTTCAAACTTTTAAGAATTGGGACTCAATCCTAAACCTTTCCCTGAAGTCCCCACAAAAGTTTTCACTTCTTTTTATCTTTGCTAGTATTTTATCTCTACCTTTTCCTAAGGATTTTCTATTTTTCCTCACCTTGAACTTTGATTTTGCTCAATCACTGAGTCGTGTCCAATTCTTTGGAAGCCTACGGACTGTAGCACACCAGGCTTCCCATCACTATCTCCTGGAGCTCGCTCAACCTCATGTCCATTGACTTGGTGATGCCATCCAACCATCTCATCCTCTGTCGTCCCCTTCTCCTCCTGCCTTCAATCTTTCCCAGCATCAGGGTCTTTTCTAAGGAGTCAGCTCTCTCCATCAGGTGGCAGAGTACTGGAGCTTCAGAACAGTCCTTCCAACAAATATTCAGGATTGATTTTCTTTAGGATGGACTGGTTGGATCTCCTTGCAGTCCAAGGGACTCTCAAGAGTCTTCTCCAACACCACAGTTCAAAAGCATCAATTCTTCGATGCTGAGCCTTCTTTATGGTCCAACTCTCATATCCACATGAATACTGGAAAAACCATAGCTTTGACTATATGGACATTTGTTGGCAAAGTAATGTCTCTGCTTTTGAATATGCTGCCTAGGTTTGTGACAGCTTTTCTTCCAAAGAGCAAGCATCTTTTAATTTCATGGCTGCAGTCACCATCTGCAGTGATTTTGGAGACCAAGAAAATAAAGTCTCTTACTGTTTCCATTGTTCCCCCATCTATTTGCTATGAAGTGATGGGACCAGATGCCATGATCTTTGTTTTCTGAATGTCGAGCTTTAAGCCAATTTTTTCACTCTCCTCTTTCACTTTCATCAAGAGGCTCTTTAGTTCCTCTTCACTTTCTGCCATAAGGGTGGTGTCATCTGCATATCTGAGGTTATTGATATTTCTCCCTGAAATCTTAATTCCAGCTTGTGCTTCATCCAGCCTGGCATTTTGCAAGATGTACTCTGCATATAAGTTTAATAAGCAAGATGAGAATATACAACCTTTATGTATTCCTCTCCCAGTTTGGAACATGTCCATTCTTCCATGTCCGGTTCTAACTTTTGCTTCTTGACATGCATACAGGTTTCTCGGGGGCAGGTCAGGTGGTGTGGTATTCCCATCTCTTTAAGAATTTTCCACAGCTTGTTGTGATCCACACAGTCAAAGGCTTTGGCATAGTCAAGGAAGCATAAGTAGATGTTTTTCTAGAACTCTCTTGCTTTATCTATGATCCAACAGATATTGGCAATTTGATCTCTGGTTCTACTGCCTTTTCTAAATCCAGCTTGAACATTTGGAAATTATTGATTCACATATTGTTGAAGCCTGCTGCTGCTGCTAAGTCGCTTCAGTCATGTCTGTGTCTGTGTGACCCCATAGACAGCAGCCCACCAGGCTCTGCTGTCGCTGGGATTCTCCTGGCAAGAACAATGGAGTGGGTTGCTATTTCCTTCTCCAGTCCATGAAAGTGAAAAGTGAAAATGAAGTCGCTCAGTCGTGTCCAACTGTTTGCGACCCCATGGACTGCAGCCTACCAGGCTCCTCCATCCATGAGGTATTCCAGGCAAGAGTACTGGAGCGGGTTGCCATGAAAATGAAGTCGCTCAGTCGTGTCCAACTGTTTGCGACCCCATGGACTGCAGCCTACCAGGCTCCTCCATCCATGAGGTATTCCAGGCAAGAGTACTGGAGCGGGTTGCCATTACCTTCTCCAACTGTTGAAGCCTAGCTTGAAGAATTTTGAGCATTACTTTGCTAGCATGAGAAATGTGTACAGTTGTGTGGTAGTCTGAACATTCTTTGGCATTGCCTTTCTTTGGGATTGGAATGAAAACTGACCTTTTCCAGTCCTGTGGCCAATGTTGAGTTTTCCAAATTTGCTGTCTTATTGAGTGAAGCACTTTAAGAGCATCATCTTTTAGGCTTTGAAACAGTTTAGCTGGAATTATAAAAATTTTAATTCTCCGCCAAAATCTAATTTCAAAGGTCAGGATTTGTGGCTTGTTTTACTTCTTCTCAATAGTGTTTATCTAGAGCCTTGTATATAGTAAGTGCTTAAGAATTATTTGTTAGGTGAATGAATGAGTCAAAATCTGAGGTCTCAAAAGTACATGTATTTTATAAAAAACACAAAGCACAATGAAAAGTCTTAGGTTTATAGCAAAGTTACAAAAACATACATGATAATCACATCTCTAAAAATTCAATGTTTATTCTAAATACTAGAACTGTTTTCTTAGGAATGAAGTAAATCTTTCATCAAATACCTTCCTAAAACTTTACAGTTTTATCTTTCAGCCTCTCTTAATCCTAATCGCATGATAAGACTTATTAAGTCTAATCGCTCTTTGAGCAGACTTGATTATTTACCCTGAGGCTACATTGCAGATTCCAAGTTGTTCTGCACAGTTGTAATTACCATATGTTTTGATTAATCTAATTCTTTTAGCTGGCTGTTTACTGAGTGGTCTTAGTGTCAATCAATTATCCTGCTAGCCCATGCATCAAAACAATTAGAATGGGATTCAGTTCTCAAGGTGTAGTCATTAGGGTATTTTATTACACATTTCCAAACTATTAGAGTATAACCAGAAAAAGACAAATAGGAGATTTTTAGATGTAGTTTTATCACTGATAATAAATACAGAACTACTGGGGAATCATCTATGTGGCTAATATTATGATCAAGGATAAGGGTCTTGGAAAACATTACTAAAGACTTGAAGAATGAAGCTCTGTAGCTCTAAGTAAATGGAAAAATAATCAACACAAATCGATATTTTCTTTCAAATACACCAGAAACTAGGCTTCTCTAGTTAACACAGAAATTGTCCTTCACCAGGTCACTGCATTGGATATGGTCTCCTACCAATATTTCTTCAAAGAAATGCTTAAAGTGTTTTTTAAAAAATTCAAAACATAATCTTATTCCTCAATAATTAGTTATTATGTTTTTGTTCAAAACTCTTGCAGAATTTGACTAATTCTGTATGCATTGCTCTGCACATTTTATTTCACTCTTCCCCCATTTCCTGAGTCATTGCCTCATGCTACTAAAGACATGACACAAAAAAGGAAAAGATGACACAGCTCCTGGGCTCACAGTCTTGCGGCAGGGGATTAAAACAATGAATCCAGGCCCTAAAGGAGCAAATATCTCAAAGCATAGCACATTAGATTAATCAGAACTACCAGGTGTTTCAAGAGTACTGAGCATTTTATTTTCCACAATAATAAGAATTTGTTTTCAATATACCAGAGACTGTTTTAAAGACTGAAGATGCACTGAGTCATATAGATCTTATAAGAATACTATGAAATGGCTGCTATTAGATATCTTAATTTTACAGATGAAGAACCTAATGCACAGAGAGGCTGAATAATTTGCAAAAGGCACTGAATTAACAAATGACTTTGCTCTACTGTAAACACAGAACCTTGCTTTTAAAGCACTCTATTTTACCAGGGTGGTTCTTAAACTGTACAGCCTGTGTGAGAATCACCAGCTGGGTTTGTTAGAACACAGATTGTTGGATTCTGTGCCTAGAGTTTCAGACTGAGTAGGTGTCACTGGGACCTGATAATTTTGCATTTTTTAAGTTACCAAGAGACGCTATGCTCCAAGTCTATAGACTGCATTTTGAGAACCACTGCAGTATTGTATTAAACTCTGAACCTCTATCATTTGCCTTGGTCTTTTTTAATCTACCCACCACTTTCCCACTATCTTAACTCTCAGCAGGAAGGCTCATCAATTCCCAAAGAAAATAGGACATTTCTTCCAACTTATTTCTGATCTCTCATCGCCTCCTTCAACTACATCTAACTGTTATTGTCCCTGCTTATCTCCTGTTCCACATATGTGAAAGCTTGCTGCTCAAGCTCAGTTTTCCCAAATGCGGACTTCATTACTCTCAGCCCCTTGGGATCTTATTTAACAACATGGACCAGTAAGCTGAATAAGCAAGACTTGGGCATCCAGTTATGACACAACTTATTTTTGTCTCCCATCTCTACATTTATTGAATGGAAAAGTCCCTTTCTTACACCACTACTGTGATAAAAATCCAAACAATTAATAACTTTTCCAGTCATTTGTAGAAAACTAATCACTTTAAATCACAAATTCTATATCTACTAAATACTAGTTGAGTCCTAAATAATAGTCAAAACTCTAAACTTTTATCTAAGCTGAAGTTACTTCTATTGCAGGCAGGCAGGCCACCAAGGAAAGGAATGTGGCAGACTGTGTTTCTTTCTTTTAAATATGGACCATTTTTAAAGTCTTTCTTGAATTTGTTACAATGTTGACTTGTCCATGTTTTATTTTTTTGGCTGCGAGGCATGTGGGATCTCAGCTCCCTGACCAAGGATTGAAGATGCACCCACTGCATTAGAAGGTGAAGTCTTAACCACTAGATGGCCAGGGAAGTACCTAGACTGTGTTTCTTAACTCTCTCCTCTCCCACTAGGAAAGGGAAAGTGGAATATTCTTACTTGGTTAATGCTGTTATAAGATGTTTTATGTTTTCTAGCCCTGTTGTATCTTCATTGGTTTGCTGTGTTTTTCAGAAGCTCCCCAGGTGGGCACTTTCCACTGTAGCTGTCAAATGTGGCCATGAATTGCTCCTTTCATGGCTCCTGATTTCCTGGAGGCTCACTCTCCATAGACCCCTCTACTCATTTGCACTTCAGGTAGTCCCCTTCGTAAAAGCCAATGTCTACCTGCCAGTTCTTGGCTGTAAACCATCCGGGTTCAGAGGTAATCCTAACACATCCTTAGCCCCAGCAAATTCTGGGAAGGGACTTTCTTACTAGATGTGCATAGGGAGGTTTGCACTTAGTGTTGAGTTGGGCACCACCAGTTCTCTGTGCCCTATGACTAAAGTGAAAGTCATTCAGTCATGTCCGACTCTTTGCGACCCCCATGGACTACACAGTCCATGGAATTCTCCAGGCCAGAATACTGGAGAGGGTAGCCTTTCCCTTCTCCAGGGTATCTTCCCAACCCAGGGATTGAACCCAGGTTGGGAAGATCCTCTGGAGAAGGAAATGGCAACCCACTCCAGTATTCTTGCCTGGAGAGTCCCATGGACAGAGGAGCCTGGCGGGCTACAGTCCACAGGGTCACAAAGAGTCGGACATGACTGAGTGACTTCACTTTCTTTCTTTCTTTCACTCCCACACTGCAGGAGAATTCTTTACAAGCTGAGCCCCAAGGGAAGCCCAAGGATACCAGAGTGGGTAGTGTATACCTCTCCAGCAGATCTTCCCAACCTGGAAATCTAACCAGGGTCTCCTGCATTGCAGGCGGATTTTTTTTTTATTTTTAACCAACTAAGCTATCAGGGAAGCCCCTGTGACTAAAGGGAACCCATGTCATGGCCTTAGAGAAGCCTAGGAAATCTAAGCTGCCATCTTTATGAGGGACGTGGTACCTCACTTTAGGATTTCACATCTACTGTTTCTCTGTGATCCAGGGGAAATTTCCAAATAAAATTTCTATTACCAAATTATTCACCACTTTGTATAATTATTCTCAAACAGCTCTTTCTTTCCATGGGGTGTGATAATCTGCTCAAATTAGAAAAACATATTCTTAACCTCTTCTCTCTCTCTCTCTATTTTCAGCCAAGTCTATATATTCTTTCTCCATTTCTTCAAGTTTCAATTACTTCCCATCATGTGGAAATTTGATTTTAGCCCTTTTCACCCTCTGAAAGTTGCAAGTGATTTCCTAGTTGCTCTTTTCTGTGGATATTTTTTCAGTTCTTATCACAGCTGACTTCTCATTGGCAATTCTTAGTATGAACAGTTCCCTTCCTGGAGTCTTTCTTTATTGACACTGCTTTCCCGTTCTTTCTTTATGGTCCCCTCTATCATTCAGAGTCTTCATCGTTTTTATTTTTTTCCACACTATCCCTTAAATAATAGAGAGTGTATCCAGGTTTTCACCATTAACATCTTGCTATCTAACTCCTATCTATAATCCTTTCTAGGCAATAGAACGAGTGGTGAATCACCATTCACACAGCTTTGCTATTTAATACACCACTACCAATAACTCACAAACTGATTTTCACTAGATGTGCACTCTCTGTCTCAAATTTAACATCTGAAACACCAAACTCCAAATCTAGTCTTCTACCTTTATTTCCAGTCAGCTATTCAGTAGCACTCAATCCTTCTATTACCTCTAGAATTTGGTTTTCAATTCTACTTTTTAAGAAGTAGCAGCTAGCATCACCAAACCTACTGCACAGTAACTCTAACTACACAAGTATTCTATAGATAAGGACACATGTTTAGAAGTTAAATAACTTGCCCAAGTCATTTAACTGTTAGCTGACAAGGCCAGGATTTAAATCCAGATCTAGGTAGGTCTTCCATGCTGTATTCTTCTAGTAGCTCCAGAGTCTGAAGGTGAAGTGAAAGTTTAGTTGCTCAGTTGTGTCTGACTCTTTGAAACCCAGTGGACTGTAGACCATCAGGTTCCTCTGTCCATGGAATTCTCCAGGCAAGAATACTGGAGTGGGTTGCCAGTTCCTTCTCCAGAGGATCTTCCTGATTCAGGGACTGAACCTGGGTCTTCTGCAATGAAGGTAGATTCTTTACCATCTGAGCCACTCCTCCTACAAATGTCCCAGCTTTAATGTTCACTTATAATTTTGAATAAAATCCAACTTTCTTTCCATTGCAAGCGAAGACCTAATTATTTGGCTTCTATGTCCTTCCTCCTTAATCTCTTCCTACCTACCCATAAAACAACTGGACTGCAACCATACAACTTCTTGCATTTGGATTCAAATTTCAGTGAAATGCTGTCCCTTCTAGCTAGAATGACTAACAGTGAAATAACCTTCAGGACTCAGGCTGCTGAGGTGACTTTCCTCTGTTTTTACAAAGCACCCTGGATATCTTCTCTCATAATACTTACCATAGACAATTACAAGCCTTTCTTAACATTTACTTGAATCACCCACTGCTAAACACATGTACTCTATTGGTCGTTAGCAAAAAGGATTGGGCTTCCTTTATCTTAGGAGCTAAATAAACTAGAGTATATTTTCTAATTGATATATATTTACAAAATACTAATCTAAATTGCTTCTATTATTTTAGATATCAGAATCTATGAAAAGTTAAAAAGAGAAACTCTGTCAGAAATTCAATACACTATTTTGCACCTACTTAATGCATTAAAATAACTGTATATGCTGCTGCTGCTGCTGCTGCTAAGTCGCTTCAGTCGTGTCCAACTCTGTGGAATCCCATGGACTGCAGCCCCAGGCTCCTCCGTCCATGGGATTTTCCAGGCAAGAGTATTGGAGTGGGTTGCCATTGCCTTCTCCAAAATAACTGTATATATGTCATTTAAAAAATATTATAGCGATATTATAAAAATAGGCCATAAAAGGTTCTATTTTATGGTGAAATTTTTTAAGCACAAATATCCATCCTCTCCATGGTTCATGAAGCAGAACTCTGAAATTTGAAATCAATTATTGTGCAATTACTTGGGATGAGTCAAAACTCCTTTTCGGTAACAATTTACATTCTACTTGAGGCACCCCTCTGTGCAAAAGTGGCGAGAAGACAAATCGAGTTCCCAGATTTTCATAACAAATGTTAGCTCTAACATAGACTTACATCATGTTTAACAATATGCATTACTATTGAATCAACAGCATAGAACACTGGCAGTTCAGACTCATTGCAGAATCTAGTCCTGTACTGACTATAGTTTAATTCTAAAACAAACTCATGTTAATCTATAGTATCTGGGACAGACTGTTCAAGGAACAGGCTAACTCTTGCTTTCGTTTTTTATATTCTGTCCATGGGCTAATTTAGAGTATAAATTATAGAACTTTTAGATAATCTCTGAAATATTTACTTGCTTGCTTGCTATGTTGCTCCAGTCATGTCTGACTCTTTGTGACCCCATGGACTGTAGCCGGCCAGGCTCCTCTGTCCATGGAATTCTCCAGGCAAGAATACTGGAGCGGGTTGCCATTCCTTTCTCCAAGGGATCTTTCCAACCCATGGATCAAACCTAGGTCTCATGCATTGCAGGCAGATTCTTTACTGTCTGAGCTACCAGGGAAGTCCTAAAATATTTAATAATGGTATTTAGTTGTTGGCTTTTATAAATGGGTGACATAAAAATATTGAAGAATATTTCCCATTATTCTTCAAAATTACATTGCAATTATGTTACTTTAAAACTCTCTGTAAGGATTCATTTAATAAAGTATGTAAAAATTCAATATTAGGAAGTAATTTGTTTTTCCAGATGAACTGGTCTGCATTCCTTTATCAAATAATTAAAATCATAGCACATGGCATATTGTCCCTGTGATTTTGATTACAGAAAAATGAAATTGCTTATAATTTAATTTTTATTCCCTATGTTTGGTCACATTTTGATGCTGAAATCATCCTCAAGTCATTTTCATTTACACAATAAGTAGGAAATAAAAATAAAGTGAAAAATACATATAAACCTATATATACATTGACAGTAATAAGCAAATTTTGTTTTTTAAGTCTCCTTATATATTCTTTTCTTATTCAATTAGGTCTAGTTAAAGATGATTTCTCAATAATTGTAGAGTGTTAGAGAACACATCAAAGTTCACTCTGTGATAACTTTCCAGAAAGCCTACTTCTAAGTCACTTCAGTCATGTCCGACTCTGTGCGACCCCAGAGATGGCAGCCCACCAGGCTCCCCTGTCCCTGGGATTCTCCAGGCAAGAACACTGGAGTGGGTTGCCATTTCCTTCTCCAATGCAGGAAAGTGAAAAGTGAAAGTGAAGTCACTCAGTCATGTCTGACTCTTCGCGACCCCATGGACTGCAGCCTACCAGGCTCCTCCATCCATGGGATTTTCCAGGCAAGAGTCCAGAAAGCCTAGGATTCAGTAAAGCTTTTATTGAATATCTTTTGACTATAAAGTATTTATTTTCTGTTTGACACACTTTATTAAAAACTTCCTAGCAGGTTTATGTTGAAAAAGTAAAAACTTAACCAGAGGTTATAGGGGAAGTTTAGGGTGACTTAAAAGTGAAAAAAAAAAAAAAAAAGGCCCTTATGAAAATGCCAAAGGATAGATTTTGACAAGAACTCCTTTTTAGTGGAAATAGTAGTTGTGTTAAAATTAGTACAATAAAGTATTTAAAGTATTTTTTAAGAGAAAACATACTATTAAACATCTCATCAGAGTCACCTTATTCCAGTTCAGGCAAGAGTCCTAGAAGGTGCCCGGCAGGGTTACAGGAAGTGAGGCTCTCAGGTTCTGCCTGCTGGAGGCCAGTATGGTCTGTTTGCTGCGATCACTGTCCGGCAGTCAGGAGTTCTGTCATATTGCTTGAAGGCCTTAGAGTACTTCTTTCGCCTACTGTGCTTACAATCACTTCATTTAAGCTAGTCTATCAGCTGCTTTGCCACCCTGCTGTTATCCATCTTCTACACATGTCCAGTCCAGTAAATATGAATCTCAGTGAGCTTTCCTTCCATGCTGACGTCCCAGGACCCTGCTGTTGTTGACCTTGTCTTGCTATTAGATGTTAAGTATGACTTGCAGGCAAAGTTTATAAAACTGTTCCAGAAACTATGTGATGTTTTTCTTCAGATATTCATTTCCAATTCATCTACTAAAGAAGTTTTGGCATTGGCATTATTTAGTTTGAGACTTTTCTCTTTGAATAAATGTAAAGCTTGGTTCCAGCTTTCCAGGTGGCAGTAGTGGTAATGAACCCACCTGCCAATGCAGGAGTCATAAGAGATGTGGGTTTGATCCCTGCGTCGGGAAGATGCCCTGAAGGAGGGCATGGCAACCCACTCCAGTATTCTTGCCTGGAGAATCCCATGGACAGAGGAGCCTGGTGAGTTATGGTCCATAGCATTACAGTCAGACACAACTGAAGTGACTTAGCATGCATGCACATAAAGGCTTTGTTCATGTCATATTTCTGTAGAGTAGTAGTGTTAGTCGCTCAGTCGTCCTGACTCTTTGCGACCCCATGGACTGTGGAGTGCCAGGCTCCTCTGTCCATGGGATGCTCCAGGCAAGAATACTGGAGTGGATTGCCATTCTCTTCTCCAGAGGGTCTTCCTGACCTAGGGACTGAACCTGAGTTTCCTGCATTGCAGGCAGATTCTTTACCTTCTGAGCTACAGGGAAGATCAATTCTGTATACTTACCTTGCAAAATGTACCCTATTTAATGAAATCACTCTCAATTTGGGGTTTAGCAAGGTCTATGCATGCTGTTGACACTATTTTAAGGGAATATTTCATCTATTTCTATAGTGTTCTGTTCAATTTTTGTCTTTTAAAATCTACCAGATTGTCATTGTTGATTCCACTGAACAAGCAAATAACAATTCATAAAGTCTGCTTATCACCGAGTGCAGAAGACATTAAGAAGAGGTGGCAAGAATACACAGAAGAACTGTACAAAAAAGATCTTCATGACCAAGATAATCATGATGGTGTGATCACTCACCTAGAGCCAGACATCCTGGAATGTGAAGTCAAGTGGGCCTTAGAAAGCATCACTCCACAAAGCTAGCGGAGGTGATGGAATTCCAGTTGAGCTGTTTCAAATCCTGAAAGATGATGCTGTGAAAGTGCTGCACTCAATATGCCAGAAAATTTGGAAAACTCAGCAGTGGCCACAGGACTGGAAAAGGTCAGTTTTCATTTCAATCACAAAGAAAGGCAATGCCAAAAAATGCTCAGACTACCGCACAATTGCACTCATCTCACATGCTAGTAAAATAATGCTCAAATTCTCCAAGCCAGGCTTCAGCAATACATGAACCGTGAACTTCCTGATATTCAAGCTGGTTTTAGAAAAGGCAGAGGAACAAGAGAGAAAATTGCCAACATCCGCTGGATCATGGAAAAAGCAAGAGAGTTCCAGAAAAACATCTACTTCTGCTTTATTGACTATGCCAAAGCCTTTGACTGTGTGGATCACAATAAACTGTGGAAAATTCTGAAAGAGACGGGAATACCAGACCACCTGACCTGCCTCTTGAGAAATCTGTATGCAGGTCAGGAAGCAACAGTTAGAACTGGACATGGAACAAAACACTGGTTCCAAATAGGAAAAGGAGTGCATCAAGGCTGTATGTTGTCACCCTGCTTATTTAACTTATATGCAGAGTACATCATGAGAAACGCTAGACTGGAAGAAAAACGAGCTGGAATCAAGATTGCTGGGAGAAATATCAATAACCTCAGATATGCAGATGACACCACCCTTATAGAAGAAAGTGAAGAGGAACTAAAAAGCCTCTTGATGAATGTAAAAGAGGAGAGTTAAAAAGTTGGCTTAAAGTTCAACATTCAGAAAGCAAAGATCATGGCATCTGGTCCCATCACTTCATGGGAAATAGATGGGGAAACAGTGGAAACAGTGTCAGACTTTATTTTTGGGGGCTCCAAAATCACTGCAGATGGTGAATGCAGCCATGAAATTAAAAGATGCTTACTCCTTGGAAGAAAAGTTATGACCAACCTAAATAGTATATTCAAAAGCAGAGACATTACTTTGCCAACTAAGGTCCGTCTAGTCAAGGCTATGGTTTTCCCAGTAGTCACGTATGGATATGAGAGTTGGACTGTGAAGAAAGCTGAGCACTGAAGAATTGATGCTTTTGAAGTGTGGTGTTGGAGAAGACTCTTGAGAGTGCCTTGGACTGCAAGGAGATCCAACCAGTCCATTCTGAAGGAGATCAGCCCTGGGATTTCTTTAGAAGGAATAATGCTAAAGCTGAAACTCCAGTACTTTGGCCACCTCATGTGAAGAGTTGACTCATTGGAAAAGACTGTGATGCTGGGAGAGATTGGGGGCAGGAGAAGAAGGGGACGACAGAGGATGAGATGGCTGAATGGCATCACTGACTTGATAGACGTGAGTCTGAGTTAACTGCGGGAGTTGGTGATGGACAGGGAAGCCTGGCATGCTGTGATTCATGGGGTAGCAAAGAGTCGGACATGACTGAGCGACTGAACTGTACTGAATTAAGAGTTAGTGTATGGAATGTATATATACGTTCAGCAGCCAGCAGGGTCATCTGAAAGTTCTTAAATTATAGGTTTCCAAATTTTTTATGTCATGTAAAAAATGGGTGGTACAAATAATTCACATACTTTCCTAGTTTATTATTTAATTATCTTTATATTATTTGTTTGATAACAGAATAATATTTGCTTCTGATGACAGTTCCTTCAAGACTGATGTTTTATTTCATATTAGTATTTCAAATCAAAACAAACAAAAATATATATCTCTTGGCATCTTCAGATTGGTTCATATCATACACTTTGAGATTTAGGAAAACAAGTTATCACCTACAAGGGGAATGCATGACAGTGTGCTTTGAAAGGCAGAGTTGTAGACTTTTGACTGGAACCGAAGAGTCTCTTGATGAATGTTAAAGAGGAGAGTGAAAAAGCTGGCTTAAAACTCAATATTCAAAAAACTAAGATCATGGCATCTGGTTCCATCACTTCATGGCAAATAGATGGGGAAACAATGGAAACAGTGACAGACTTTATTTTCTTTAGAACCAAAATCACTACAGATGGTGACTGCAGCCATAAATTAAAAGTCATTTGCTCCTTGGAAGAAAAGTTATGACCAACCTAGACATAATATTACAAAGCAGAGACATTACTTTGCCAACAAAGGTCCATCTAGTCAAGGCTATGGTTTTTCCAGCAGTCATGTATGGATGTGAGAGTTGGACCATAAAGAAGACTGAGCACCAAAGAATGGATGATTTTGAACCATGGTGTTGGAGAGGCCTCTTGAGATTTCCTTGGACTGCAAGTAAATAAAACCAGTTAATCCTAAAGGAAATCTATTTCCTGAATATTCATTGGAAAGACTGAAGCTGAAGATGAAGCTACAATACTTTGGCCACCTGATGTGAAGAGCTTACTCATTAGAAAATATCCTGTTGCTGGGAAAGATTGAAGGCAGGAGGAGAAGGGGATGACAAAGGATGAGATGATTGGATGGCATCATAGATTCAATGGACATGAGTTTGAGCAAGTTCCAGGAGATAGTGAAGGACAAGGAAGCCTGGCGTGCTACAGTCCATGGGATCACGAAGAATTGGACATGGCTGAGTGACTTAACAACAACAGAAAATATTGAGCATAGGAATGAGGAATTTTAAATCACTGGCTCTGTTGTTACAGAGAGAGACAAGAAACCAAATTGTGATGAAAATAATATGTATCTCAAATATTAGTTTACAGTACTCAAAGTTAAAAATGTTCAATTCTCAAAAAGAGTACAAGCTAAATACTACTGAATTGTATAAAATTGAAGTGTCCTTAAGACATGAATAAGCTTGGCTCAAAATAGATAGTTGTATTGATAGTCCCTTTCCCCAAACCTAACACACAAAATACACATGCATGCTATAAAAATATGTATACTTTTATATGTATATTTTAAGTTTTTTAACAGTATTATCAGTAACATTTTCATTTACTGTAATGAAGTGTCTTATGTTTTCAGCTAGTTTAGTAATTTCTTTAGAGCAGCAAGAGGATTTTTACTTCAAGTAAAGATATCATTTGTGTCCAATGATGTCTTAAAACTTGGCTACTTAATGAAAGATCCTGAAGGAAAAGGAAAAAAACACTAAGAAAAATATTTCCCATCTGTGGAATATTTCTATATACATTTTCACATAAGGGTAGCAAGAGGTTATAATAAAGTATAGCATCATTTATAGACCACAGACTTCTTAATTCAAATAACAACTGTAGATAATTCAAGAAACACAATTTGGAAAATAATGATCAAAAATATAAACCAAGATACACTGCTCTTCACAACTATACAACAGAGTTCTTTATGACTGTGTCTGTTCTTATTCAGATATGATATCTAGATAGCTACCACAAAATCCAAGGTCTTCTTTAAATCTGGTCTATGTGATTGCCAACCCCATCCTCATGCACTATTTCAAAATGTTAAGTATAACTCAAACAATATTGTTACTTTAAAAAAAACTGGCATAAAATGTCAAAAAAAATGTTATTTGAACACAAGGACATAAATGTATAAGACTATCATGGAAAATCAAACTGCCACATTTAACCATGCCCCCTTCTATCCATTTAGGAAGAATCATTATTAAAAATTTAAAGAAAAAAGTCAGAATTACTGCTGATTCCTCCATCTTTTACAAGCAGGGTAAGTTTAGAAAGCAAGAGGATTGTATTTCAAGCTTCTACCTCATACAAGGTGAATATGAAATGCATGGTGCTCTGTGAAGAAGTCCTTTAACGTTCTGCCACAAAAAGTATAAGTTTAAGTCTTTGTTTCCTGATCTAGTGGAAAGAACACTTCATGGGGAATCAGAAGTTGTATGGCTCTGCTACTGGCCAGCTATGTGACCACAGGCAAGTCCCATACCCTCTGAATGTGGTCAAATGTAACATGTCCAAGATTGCTGTAGAAGACTTTGAGGTACTTTCCAATGCTGACATTCTGTCATTTCAGTTGGGTAACAGGATGAACTATAGCAGCAGTCCCCAAAGTTTTTGTCACTTGGGACTGGTTTCTTGGAAGACAGTTTTGTCATGGACTAGGTGGGTGGTGGGAGGAGATGGTTTTAGGAGGCTACAAGTGAATTACATTTATTTTGCTGCTGCTGATCTGACAGGGGGCAGAGCTCAGGTGGTAACGCCAGTGATGGGGAGTAGCTGTAAATACAGATGAAGCTTTGCTTGCTCATTTATCCACCACTCACTTCCTGACATGTGGCCTGGTTCCAAACAGGCCTCAGGCCAGTACTGGTCCATGGCCTGGGAGTTGGGGATCCCTAAACTATAGGATTCTATGTTGTCCCTCACTAATCAGAAGTACATAAAAGAAGTATACCTGCATATGTATAACTAAATCTCTTAACTGTACAACTGAAATTAACACACTGTAAATCAATTATACTCCAAATGAAACTTTTAAAAAACAAGAAAACAAAAAAAGAAAATAAAATTTTGTGTGTAAGATGTATGAAAACACACAGATTTACTAATTCTTTGCAAGGGGCAAGGAACCCCAACCAAATGTTATTATCATGACAAGCAGATTCTACTTTGCTATTGTGCTTTTAAAAAAGTAAATACATTTCATCTAGATACAAAAGTATATGGTGGTGGTGGTGGTTTAGTCACTAAGTCGTGTCCGATTCTTACAACCTCCTGGACTGTAGCCTGCCAGACTCCTCTGACCATGGGATTCTCCAGGCAAGAACACCAGAGTGGGTTGCCATTTCCTTTTCCAGGGGATCTTCCCGACCCAGGAAATGAATCCATGTCTCCTGCATTGCAGGCAGATTCTTTACCGACTGAACTACGAGGGAAGACCTATACGGTAGGTCTATATGCTGTTGCTAATCATTTGTTTCTTTATATAGCTGTTCAAAGATGTTCAAATTGTGTGCTAAATTCTTGCCTCGATAAGATATTTGACAGTAACTGTTAAAATTGTGTTTGAATCTTGAAAGATTTTTTATAACATGACATGGAGAATTGAAATAAAAACAAAACTACCAGCTTCATGCTAATGGGGCTGCTACTAGGAAATACCTGTGCAAATTAGAAGTCAAAAAAAGAAGTCATCATTTCTGGGAGGATGAATTATAAAAGGTGTCCTTTCTGAGAATACTAAATCAAAAAAGCAGCCCCATTTGGACTATTAACAAAAAAGCACCCTCTGTTCCAGCTGATATGGCTGGGCAAGGAGGGATGGGCTGGGTTTCAGCATCTAGTCTTCCTTTCACTTAGGGCCCTATGTCAGTATCTGAAGCAGGCCTCTTGGGACATCCTGTTGAGAGGTATGGATCTTCCTTCAAGATCTTCCTTTGGTATCTTCTCTCTCTCTTATGTCCCCATATTTTCTCTTTCCACAAATACATGTGGTTAAGTCCCTCTAAATAAAACTCTTTTGTGAATTTCTAGCTACTGACCTTGTCATCTACTTTTCTGCACATGCTGGCTTCTATAAAGTTTCCACTAATTTTCCCACTAGTCACCTACCACACGCTCCTGAATAGAGCACAGAGCTCTCTGTCCACATCTTCTTTCTCACTTGCTAACCAACTGGCAAACCCACTAGATACCTTCAAGTTTTATCTTACTTGATCCCAGAATTCAACATTTTCACTATTTCTAGATCATAAAATCTCTCTTCTGTTAGCTTTGGTGTTAACTCCCTGTTTGAATGTTTAATTCTCCTAATATGTCTAATTTTATTGCTTTCTGAATATCAGTGTTTCCCCATGCTTTATCTTTGGCCTTTTTTTTTTTTCCTCAGTCTAATTTTAAATTAGCTTCTCCAGGACTTCCCTGGTGGTCCAGTGGTTAAGAATCAGCCTGCCAATGCAGGGGACACGGGTTCAGTCCCTGGTCTGAGAAGATTTCACTTGACGCGGGGCAACAAACCCCATGTGCCACAACTACCAAGCCTACACTCCACAACCAGAAGAGCTACAAGGAAGCCACCACAATGAGAGGCCCACTCACTGCAATGAAGACTAGCCCCTGCCAACTTGAGAAAGCCCTCACACAGCAACAAAGACCCAACACAGCACACACACCCCCCAAAAAAATCTTCTCCATACCTGAAACTTCAGCTTCTATTAACACTGATGACTTCCAAAACTGTAACTCACACTCTTTTCCTGAACTGCAGATGCCACCTAACTAATCCACAATCTCTCCTGAAACCCGCTAAGCATGTGGAGTGTGACACATGTGAGACAGAATTGGCCATTTTCATTTTCTTCTGTGTTTTCCTTTTATCTCCCACATTATCTAAGGTTCACAGACATCAGAAAAGCAATTTATAAAACTACAAAAATGTTGCTTATAAGATTTTAAATTTCTTTCATGAACCCCTTTTCTAACTGCCCCCTTTACCCCCTCTCCCCCACTTAACTTCATGGCTTCCATCTCTGTCTTAATTAAAACCATCCTCTTTTCTCACCTCAGCTGTTTTAATCATAAAATTGGAATAACTCACATAGCTGTGGCATGAGTCAGATGATATGATATATTTAAAAGGCCTGGAACACAGCAGGAGTGAAATAAATGAAAGAATGTTATTATTGTTGGAATTATTATTTTTATTACTAGTAGGATTATGAGGTTCCATAAATTGCAACTCGATCATAACTACTACAAACTTTATTTGCTATAGCAATAATAGTTCAGGGTTGAACTTGATCTGATTTACTAAATTAGTGTTTTTTCAACTGTTACACAGCAGTGAAAGATTATAGACTAATACAACATAAGAGATCCCAACTTAATTTAGAATTGCAGACAGATACGGTATACTGAGCATCAGCTTTCAAAGTTTTAATTAGAAAGTATCCTTAGGCTATTGGGTACCTGAAGGATAACTTTGTAGTTACTGAGACACATCCAAGAATGTATTTGTTAGTTAATGGAACTAACACATGCTTTTGCATTAACAGAGAATTTCCTAGTTTACTGCATAGTAAATTCTTTATCCTTTCAGAACTTTAAACTTTGGGACTGAATTTCCCACTTGAAAAAAGAAATGATTATTTAGGAAATATTTGAGACTTTCTAGCATCTGTTTTCGAATTGAAAAGTAGTTCCAATAATGTTCAAATAAAGGGAGAAATAAAACATCCATGTTGAAAGTTTTAACTAAACTGTGACAGTTCATGGTAGAACGTTCACCAAGAATAGACTTGGATGACTAAGCTCAGCCTGAAAAGGATGTTTGACTTAACACATTGTATTATAAAGACAGGATGAAATACTGTCTTCACCAGGCCTTCAGTTTAAGATGGCACTTGAATAAGAAGCTTCTTATGTGACTCCTTATAGTGATCTCCAAAATGCCTTCAAAGACACAGAAAATTAAACTACATATACATATAACTATATATATCTATATAACTATATATATATATAGTTCAGAATTCTGTATTCCGAACTTCGTTTTGTTGCAAGCTCACCTGTCTTGTGCTTGATTTTCAAAGTCCAACTTCATTTTTAAAAATGATCTTCTCAGTAGAAACTGTTCATGAACTGAGTACAAAGACTCAAGACTTCTAAAAACAGCTTACTACTTTTCTGTCTCCCTGTCACATTTTACTCAGATCAGCAGATAGTTAAGATACTGAAGACAGAAGGATGACTTCAGGATGAAGACTTTCATGAATGACAGATCAACTATAAGTCACTTTGGGGCCCAAGTTAGTAGACAATAAGAACTGCCATTATTAAGCTTTAAGGTCAATACTAATGAAACTTCTCTAATGAAATTCTTCTAATTTTCAGAAGGCTGAATTTAGATCCTCCATTCAGCATGGAGTCTATCCTTCCTCACCTGCAGAGGAGGAGCCATCATTATCTCCGCGGTACTGAGTCCTCTGTCTTCCCATATGGTTTTTCTTTAGGTTTGCAGAAACCTACATCCACCTTATATTCAACATCTGTATTTAATGCCAGTCTGTCTTCAACTTAAGCAGTATATGCAAGGGAACTAGGTATGCACATATCTCAACTACTACAAATGACTTGTCTACTTTATAACATTTTTAAAATAGTCCATATGTATAGACACTATTTTATAGAACTCCTAAATTGGCCCTGCAATGGAAGAGAAACCAAATTATAATCAGCTTTGATTAGTCAAGTTGGGAATAGATAAAGACATCCCAAACCCAAGAACTGCTACAAGTCTGCGGTATACATTCAAGGTAATAATTTTTTGAGCTCCCTTTCAATTATTTCCACACTAGTGTATTTCTGCTTTCACACAGAGCCAACAGTACTCAGAAGAAAAGAAAGAAAGGAAGGAAGGGAAAAGAAAGAAAGAAGAGGGCAGGAGATGAGCAGAAAAAAAGTAGAGATAGGTACTTACTGTTTATATTCTAGTTCATATAGCTAAGGGATGTAAAGTATACGGAGTAAACGGCAAGGAATCACAAAAACAGAAAATATAATATTAAATTGTTTTACAGTATCAAGTTCAAATGATATCCATGATAACACACCTAAAGAATGTGCTATAGGACAAGTAAAAATAAACAGACAGATTAGGAAATGACATCTAAATTTGACATGAAAACAGGAATCACAACAGTATAAACCTAAGTGATATTTCGGACATTGATGGTGTAACATTGATAATCTCTACAACATATAGATCAGGCATAAGCCTTCACAAAGTGAGTAATATTGTATTTAAACCAGAAAGAAACAAAATGTTTATAGTGGGTAGAAACTTTAGACACAGGAAAAAAAATAACTTGCTTCTGATTTTACTTAACTATGTAACTGACAAGTATATATAAAGATCTTAAAAATAAAATTAATACAATTGAAGTAATTATTTCTTTTTATATATTTGTAATTAAAGTCCTTGGGTCAGGAATTTTCCTTGGAGGAGGAAATCACAACCCACTCCCGTATTCTTGCCTGGGAAATCCCATGGACAGAGGAGACTGGTGGGCTCCAGGGGTCCAAAGAGTCACAACCGAGCATGCATATGCACAATATCCTATATCTTTGCTTCAAAATTCCACAAAAGTATTTTAAAATTATCATATATAAATACCAAAAAACCTGAATAAATTCTAAGAATAGATCGCTCTTAGGCCATCTGATCAGATATCAGCCTTTTATGTTCTCAGGTTTTGCAGCCATGAATTCAGCCAACCATGAATTTAACCAACAGCAGATAGAAAATATTTGGAAAAAACATTTCAGAAAGTTCCAGCAAGCAAAAGTTAAATTTGTTGAGCATCAGAAACTACTTACATAGTATTTTACATTGTGTATTTACAACTATTTTCCCTGGTGGCTCAGTTGGTAAAGAATCCATCTGCAGTGTGGGAGACCTGGGTTTGATCCCAGGTTGGGAAGATCCCCTGGAGAAGGGAATGGCTACCCACTCCAGTATTCTGGCCTAGAGAATTCCAAGGACTGTATAGTCCATGGGGTCGCAAAGAGTCAGATATGATTGAGTGACTTTCACTTTCACTTTTTTTGCACTGTATTAGCAGGAGTAGCAGCAGGCATTATAAGTACTCTAGAGAAAATCTAAGTATGTGGGGGGATGTGCATAGGTTATGTGCAAATACCACACCATTTTATATAAGGAACTTGAACATCTGCAGATTTTGGTATCTGTAGAGGAGGAAGAGGGTCCTGGAATCATTACCCATGGATACAGAGGGATGACTGTACTATAAAAAAAGTTAGAAATAAAATTGCAAACATTCCAAAATTCCCTGAAATTTAAAAGAAAAGGACTCTATATAACAACTGTTGGGGCCAAACAGAGGGACAAATTCCATTTAGATATTAGTTATAAAAATGACAGTAAGAATACTGCATATCAAAATTTCGAAGGCATAGTCAAAGGTTTAATCAGAAATTAAAATTTTATCTGCAAATGCTTTTAATATTAAGAAATGAAAACTAAAAGCAAATTGGCAAATCAGTTTATTCAGTTTTGCAGTGAAAAATTTAATGAGTTATAAAGCAGGAAAAAACAGCGAAAGCTATTTGGCAAAGGCAATCAAATAGACAAACTTCTGCCTTATGTAATACTGAGAAAAAGAGGGTGAAAAAAAAAAAACAAGAAATATCGCTGAAGAATAAAATAAAATCCAATTTTAGAATATCTATCTAAAATAAAATAGAGCAAAAACCAATATTTCAGAAGTTCCCCATAGACTGTAGCTACCTAAAATATAATAAGCTTTGATGTTCATGTACGCATTACAATCTGTAGAACTTAAGCATCTGTTTGGAGGCAAAAATTTTTCTGATAGTGCCCTTTTTGACTTAATGCAGGCAATGATTAATTAGAGTTGGTTTAACCCAAACAACTTATCCATACAGATAAATACCATATTTTTCTCAGAAAGACATACACATTTAATGCTAAGATATTTAAATTTGTCTTATAGAGTACTCTTCAAATTTGTTATTTTTTCAGTAATTTTATAGCATGCGTCATAGTCCTGCAGCTATATCACTAATATTTTTTTGTTTTGACAGCCTTTCACATGGATGCCTGAAATCACCATTTCATCATGCTCTGCATATTATTAACTCATTAAAAACTATCCAGGTTGGTAGGAATCAGTGAGTTCTCTTAAGAAAGTCCTTCATATGCTTAAATTAGTGGAGAAAATAAATTTTCTAATCCCCATAGAAATCTGTGGGCTATTTAATATGCAGGGTTTTGCAAATCTTCTTTAGGATTCATGGATGAGAAGATTATATTTAATGTTATATATCAATCATGAACAGTATCATCATACTTTATTTTGAAGAGAACATATAAAATTGAATACCACTCTTTCAGTGTATTTGTGTGTGTGTTAGTCATGTTCATTTGTGTCTAACTCTTTGTGACTGCATAGACTATAGCCCACCAGGCTCCTCTGTCCATGGAATTCTCCTGGCAAGAATGCTGGAGCGTGTTGCCATTTATTTCTCCAGGGGAACTCCCCTACCCAGGGTTCAAACCCAGGTCTCCCACATTCCAGGCAGATTCTTTACTATCTGAACCACCAAGGAAGTGTATTTAGTATGTTATAGGAAGTGTACTTAGTGTGTTGGAAACATTAAGAAACATTTCTTAATGTTAAACACATTAAGTGTAACTTAAGTGTTATCACATAACAATGTTAAATACATCAAGTGTATTTAGTATGTTGGAAATGTTAAGAAACATTCAAATACACAATCTGGACCACCATGGAGGAATTAATGTTTCATTTCGGAGAAGGCAATGGCAAGCCACTCCAGTACTCCTGCCTAGAAAATCTCATAGACAGACGAGCTTGGTAGGCTGCAGTCCATGGGGTCGCTAAGAGTCAGACAAGACTGGGCGACTTCACTTTCATGCATTGGAGGAGGAAGTGGCAACCCACTCCAGTGTTCTTGCTTGGAGAATCCCAGGGACGGTGGAGCCTGGTGGGTTGCCGTCTCTGGGGTCGCACAGAGTTGGACATGACTGAAGTGACTTAGCAGCAGCAGCAGCAGCAAAGTAAATTTTTTGGGAATGGCAAACCACTTCAGTATTCTTGCCTTGAGAACTCCATGAACAGTATGAAAAGGCAAAATGACAGGATACTGAAAGAGGAACTCCCCAGGTCAATAGGTGCCCAATATGCTACTGGGGATCAGTGGAGAAATAACTCCAGAAAGAGTGAAGGCATGGAGCCAAAGCAGAAACAATACCCAGTTGTGGATGTGACTGGTTATAGAAGCAAGGTCCGATGCTGTAAAGAGCAATATTGCATAGGAACCTGGAATGTTAGGTCCATGAATCAAGGCAAATTGGAAGTGGTCAAACAGGAGATGGCAAGAGTGAACATCGACATTCTAGGAATCAGAGAACTAAAATGGACTGGAATGGATGAATTTAACTCAGATGACTATTATATCTACAACTGTGGGCAGGAATCCCTCAGAAGAAATGGAGTAGCCATCATGGTCAACAGAAGAATCCGTAATGCAGTACTTGGATGCCATCTCAAAAATGACAGACCGATCTCTCTTTGTTTCCAAGGCAAACCATTCAATATCACAGTTATCGAAGTCTATGCCCCAACCAGTAATGCTGGAGAAGCTGAAGGTGAACAGTTCTATGAAGACCTAAAAGACCTTTTAGAACTAACACCCAAAAAACATGTCCTTTTCATTATAGGGTACTGGAATGCAAAAGTAGGAAGTCAAGAAACACCTGGAGTAACAGGCAAATTTGGCCTTGGAATACGGAATGAAGCAGGGCAAAAACTAATAGAGTTTTGCCAAGAAAATGCACTGGTCATAGCAAACATCCTCTTCCAACAATACAAGAGAAGACTCTACACATCGACATCACCAGATGGTCAACACCGAAATCAGATTGACTATATTCTTTGCAGCCAAAGATGGAGAAGCTCTATACAGTCAGCAAAAACAAGACCAGGAGCTGACTGTGGCTCAGATCATGAACTCCTTATTGCCAAATTCAGACTTAAATTGAAGAAAGTAGGGAGAACCACTAGATCATTCAGGTATGACCTAAATCAAATCCCTTATGATTATACAGTGGAAGTGAGAAATAGATTTAGGGACTAGATCTGATAGGTAAGAGTGCCTGATGAACTATGGATGTAGGTTCATGACATTGTACAGGAGACAGGGATCAAGACCATCCCCATGGAAAAGAAACGCAAAAAAGCAAAATGGCTCTTTGAGGAGGCTGTACAAATAGCTGTGAAAAGAAGAGAAGCAAAAAGCAAAAAAGGAAAGATATAAGCATCTGAATGCAGAGTTTCAAAGAATAGCAAGAAGAGATAAGAAAGCCTTCCTCAGCGATCATTGCAAAGATTTAGAGGAAAACAACAGGATGGGAAAGACTAGAGATCTCTTCAAGGAAATTAGAGATACCAAGGGAACATTTCATGCAAAGATGGGCTTGATAAAGGACAGAAATGGACCTAACAGAAGCAGAAGATATTAAGAAGAGGTGGCAGGAATACACAGAAGAACCATACAAAAAAGATCTTCATGACCAATATAATCATGATGGTATGATCACTCACCTAGAGCCAGACATCCTGGAATGTGAAGTCAAGTGGGCCTTAGAAAGGATCACCATGAACAAAGCTAGTTGAGGTGATGGAATTCCAGTTGAGCTATTTCAAATCCTGAAAGATGATGCTGTGAAAGCGCTGCACTCAATATGCCAACAAATTTGGAAAACTCAGCAGTGGCCACAGGACTGGAAAAGATCAGTTTTCATTCCAATCCCAAAGAAAGGCAATGCCAAAGAATGCTCAAACTACCTCACAATTGCACTCATCTCACACACTAGTAAAATAATGCTCAAAATTCTCCAAGCCAGGCTTCAGTAGTACGTGCACCGTGAACTTCCTGATGTTCAAGCTGGTTTTAGAAAAGGCAGAGGAACCAGAGATCAAATTGCCAATATCTGCTGGATCATCAAAAGAGCAAGAGAGTCCCAGAAAGACATCTATTTCTGCCTTATTGACTATGCCAAAGCCTATGACTGTGTGGATCACAAGAAACTGTGGAAAATTCTGAATTCTGGTATTCTGATAGGAATACCAGACCACCTGACCTGCCTCTTGAAAAACCCATATGCAGGTCAGGAAGCAACAGTTCAAACTGGACATGGAACAACAGACTGGACCAAATAGGAAAAGGGGTACGTCAAGGCTGTATATTGTCACCCTGCTTATTTAGCTCATATGCAGCGTACATCATGAGAAACGCTGGGCTGGAAGAAGCACAAGCTGGAATCAAGATTGCCAGGAGAAATACCAATAACCTCAGATATGCAGATGACACCACCCTTATGGCAGAAAGTGAAAAGGAACTAAAAAGCCTCTTGATGAAAGTGAAAGTGGAGAGTGAAAAAGTTGGCTTAAAGCTCAACATTCAGAAAAAGAAGATCATGGCATCTGGTCCCATCACTCTATGGGAAATAGATGGGGAAACAGTGGAAACATTTTTTGGGGCTCCAGAATCACTGCAGATGGTGACTGCAGCCATGAAATGAAAAGACGCTTACTCCTTGGAAGAAAAGTTATGAGCAACCTAGATAGCATATTGAAAAGCAGAGTCATTACTTTGCCGACTAAGGTCCGTCTAGTCAAGGCTATGGTTTTTCCAGTGGTCATGTATGGATGTTAGAGTTGGACTGTGAAGAAAGCTGAGCACTGAAGAATTGATGCTTTTGAACTGTGGTGTTGGAGAAGACTCTTGAGAGTCCCTTGGACTGCAAGGAGATCCAACCAGTCCATTCTGAAGGAGATCAGCCCTGGGATTTCTTTGGAAGCAATGATGCTAAAGCTGAAACTCCAGTACTTTGGCCACCTCATGCAAAGAGTTGACTCATTGGAAAAGACCCTGATGCTGGGAGGGATTGGGGGCAGGAGGAGTGGGGACGACCCAGGATGAGATGGCTGGATGGCATCACTGACTCGATGGACGTGAGTCTGAGTGTACTCTGGGAGTTGGTGATGGACAGGGAGGCCTGGTGTGCTGCGATTCATGAGGTCACAAAGAGTCACACAGGTCTGAGCTACTGAACTGAACTGAAAGTACATTTTAATTGAGAATACAATTTAGGATAGAAATACTTACAAATAAATTAAATTACATTAAATTAAATTAAATTTCTTTAAAAATCACAACATTAAGCTTACCACTAGCTTTTAAGGAATGAGGAGGAGAATGAGGAAATTGGATGGGAGTGGAGAAGATAATGTTGACAATGAAAGATCGTGTGGCCAATTTAAAAGGCTGTCATTTTCTTTTCTCAGTTCACAAGCTGGCTTTCACTTTTTTCCTTCGATTGCAGAATATTGTAAGAGGGAAAAATAAAAGAAAACAAAACTGGATTCTTATCTTAATTTACCACTGATATGCTGTATAACCTCAGGTAAGTCTCTTTATATTTCTCTGCTTAATATCCTTGTTTCTAAAATGAAGGACTTGGCCAGACCACATGACTCAAGTATTTAATCTCTGCCTTACCTACTGACTGTGTGCTGATAAATTCTTATTCACCACAACAGCCAGCAGGCTGGATTTTGCCAGCTATATAAACATAGCACATAGTTTATGGACCCTGTTCTAGATCTTCAGTTGAGTGACTGGTTGACAGATGATTATTTTATTATCATGCTTCATAATTTTCAAGCATGCTTAAATATGAAACATTAGATAATAAATTTTAAAAATACAATTTAAATATATAACTTGATACAATTGATGAAATCTGACAAAATCTGTAGATTAACTAACAATATTATAACAATGTTGGAAAAAAAATCTCATCATATATAGGTGTTTTTATTTTAATTTCATTTAAGATCTCTATACAGAGAAGGCAATGGCACCCCACTCCAGTACTCTTGCCTGGAAAATCCCATCGGCGGAGGAGCTTGGTAGGCTGAAGTCCATGGGGTCGTGAAGAGTCAGACACGACTGAGCGACTTCACTTTCACTTTTCACTTTCATGCATTGGAGAAGGAAATGGCAACCCACTCCAGTGTTCTTGCCTGGAGAATCCCAGGGACAGGGGAGCTGGTGGGCTGCCATGTCTGGGGTTGCACAGAGTTGGACACGACTAAAGTGACTTAGCAGCAGCAGCAGCATGTTAAAAAAGAATTTGTCACTAGTAAAAACATAACATTGATTCCATATTTTGCTAATAATTAGCACTAAACTATACTTTCATATGACAAGCTATATTTGAGTATTTAGAATGGTCTATAATTATATTATTAATACTGATCTATATAATAGAAATATATTCAAAATGAGCAAATTCATTAACCAATAAATTAAATGATATCAACCACTTTCAAGGTTCTTCATCATTAGATTAAATCTTGACAGTTATAGAAGCAACAATTTTAGGATATTCCTAACACATTCACATGTTAGTAATGTTGTCCTTCTTCAATTATTTTTAACTAAAGTTTAAGTCAAGCAATTATTTTCTAGTTTCCTGTTTATATTCCAACCTATCAGTCAAACTATGATTATGCCTAGACATGATATCACACCTATCTATAGCATTATTTGATTGGTAAGGAAGCTGGTTATACATGAAACTGACACTATATCTCCACATAATAAAGCATTCTTTTGACAGGGTATTTATCATGGACTCTTTTTGTAAAAACCAATTAGAAGCTGTTGTGATAGAATTTTTCCACTGTTATAACATTCTGTACTTTCTATGGAAATAAAAAAATTCAACTCTGTTTTTCAAAGCATTATACCTATCTTAAAGCACACTTGAGAAGTTTGTTGTGTGCCATACACAATTCTTTATTATTTTTTCTTTCTGACAGGGCACAGTGTTGATACTCTCTGACAGGGCTCAGCAAACTATGACTCACAGGCTAAATGTAGCCTCTTGACTATTTTTCTATGGCCTATGAGTTAAGATGGCTTTTATATTTTAAATGGTTGGAACAATTCAGAAGAAGAATTTTATTTCATGACTTGTGACATTTACATGAAAATAAAATTCCAGTGTCAATAAGTTTTGTTGGAACACAGTCACATTTGTTTTTAACATATGATCTGTGGCTATCTGTTTGCTACAATGGCAGAATGAAAGAGCTGCAGCCAAGATCATATATATGGTTCATGAAACCGAAAACCTTTAATATCTGCCCCTTTACTAACAAAGTTTGTCAATCTTTTCCTATGGTACATTGATACCTTAAAGAGGTTTTCATGGATCCTGCAAATACACAGTATTATATCCAGATTCAATGGATAGCTGTCATATTTGTGAGCCAGCCCACCATTCCTATATTTGTGTGCATATGTGTATGTGGCTGAATCAGGTAATCTAAATAAATGATGGAAGCGTATTTAAAAAGAAAGTCCAGGAAAAGCTGCTTTGGTTTTAGTTTGCCCACTGTGTCTGAACATAGTTTACTGTGGTTTAATATGGTTAATAATAAATTATAAATAATTCTAATCAATTAATGATTAATTTCTTTTATTCCTTCAGAAGTATTACATTTATACTAAAAGAATATACATGAAGAAAGTAAGACACAAAAGTGATTTAGTAAAATGCTGATTTCACTTTAACCTAACAGTTTATCCAGGAAGTTCTAAATGAAATTCATCTCGCAAAACAAATTTTCTATAAATTTTAAATGCAAGGTTCCCAATGAAAATGGTTATACTGCTATGCACTTTAATGATAATGCTTATAACAATAATAACATTTTACATTTATCTCAAGATTTAGTTTAGAAAGACTTTCCTGGTGTGACTACTGATGCAGATGATTAGTAAAAAATGCTTCATTTAGCACCGAGTTTTCCTATACAATGCACTGATGTAGACAAAACAAGTAGCTGGGGGTGACATTCAATTGCTGTTTTTCAGGAATATGTTATTGAAAGTTAGTGAGTATAGCAAAGTTCATTAATAAGCATCTACATTTCTTTCATTCTTTTCTTCCACAAATTATAGAATATAATGATGATAATATTTTAGATTTTATATATTGTTTCCATATATACCATTTGTAGTTATATCCCCTCATACTTCATGTATCAGCCTTTTCTTTTACCATTTGGCTATAAAGTATCTCTGATGGCTGTATCTGGGCTGACTATATAACTCTTCTCCAAACTGGGATACTTACAATATTAAAATGAGACCCCCGTTAGTAATTACCACAGGAAAACAGATGCCAACTGAAACAGATCAGGCAATCCAGGCCTGTCCACCATTAACCAGGACCTCACCTTGATACCTGTACACATCTGGATAACAATCAAGTTTAAGAGTCAACATAACTTTATTCAAAAAGTGACAGTGCCTTTTTTTTTTTAATGAAATTTCTTCTGCAAGACAATTAATAATGTTTTAGGGGAGTTTTAAAAAAGTGTGTCTTGTGGTAAATCACTTTAGGTAAAGATAATATGATTTGGGTATTAGTTAAGACAATCCAGTCAATAACCTGATTTAGAAGTGTGAATTTTTTTCTTTCACTGTCCTTTATGTGGTTAAATACAATTGATTGCTTTTATTAATATTTTTAAAAATTAATAACTCAAATCTACTATGAATTTTATAAATAGCAGAACAGATAATTAATCATTAAAAGATATAGAGGTTAAAAAGAAACTAAGTACATTAAAATAATATTTATTTAAATCGGAGGCTAATTACAATATTGTAGTGGTTTTTGCCATACACTGACATGAATCAGCCATGGGTGTACATGTGTTCCCCATCCTGAATCCCCCTGCCACCTCCTTCCCCATCCCATCCCTCAGGGTCATGCCAAGGCACCAGCCCTGAGCACCCTGTCTCATGTGTCGCTTGGACTGGCGATCTGTTACACATATGGTAATATACATGTTTCAATGTTATTCTCCCAAATCACCCCACCCTTGCCTTCTCCCACAGAGTCCAAAAGTCTACTCTTTACATCTGTGTCTCTTTGCTGTCTTGCATATAGGGTCAACATTACCATTTTTCTAATTTCCATATATATGCATTAGTATACCATATTGGTGTTTTTCTTTCTGACTTACTTCACTCTGTATCATATGCTCCAGTTTCATTCACCTCATTAGAACTGATTCAAAAGCATTCTTTTTAATGGCTGAGTAATATTCCATTACTCAATGGGTGTTCATTGGAAGGACTGATGTTGAGGCTGAAACTTCAAACTTCAATATTTTGGCAACCTGATGTGAAGAGCTGACTCATTTGAAAAGACTGTGATGCTGGTAAAGATTGAGGGCAGGAGGAGAAGGGAACAACAGAGGGTGAGATGGTTGGATTGCATCACCGACTCAATGTACATGAGTTTGGGTAGGCTCCAGGAGTTGGTGATGGACTGGGAGGCCTGGTGTGCTGTAGTTCATGGGGTCGCAAAGAGTCGGTCACAACTGAGCAACTGAACTGAACTGAAGGGTCTTAGCATGCACATACTATGGTTATTTTGTCTATAAAACGACTGGAGTAGATGTTCCATGATGTCCCTTTCTTGAATCAAAGTTTATTTTTATGACTACATAAACTTGGTAACAGAGAGCACATATATATTTTGTATCAGAATTTACCATATCTTTAGAGTTTTCCTTCCTTTTAAGTTTATCCTTAACAAAAGTGCTTAGTTTCTGACAAAGAATTAATCTCAAAAATATACCAGCAGCTCCTGAAGCTCAATTCCAGAAAAATAAACAACCCAATTAAAAAATAGGCTAAAGAATTAAACAGACATTTCTCCAAAGAAGACATATAGATGGCTAACAAACACATGAAAAGATGCTCAACATCACTCATTATCAGAGAAATGCAAATCAAAACCACAATGAGGTACCATTTCACGCCAGTCAGAATGGCTGCTATCCAAAAGTCTACAAGCAATAAATGCTGGAGAGGGTGTGTGGTGTGGAAAAAAGGAAACCCTCTTACACTGTTGGTGGGAATGCAAAGTAGTAAACCCACTATGGAGAACAGTGTGGAGATTCCTCAAAAAACTGGAAATAGAACTGCCATATGACCCAGCAATCCCACTGCTGGGCATACACACTGAGGGAACCAGAATTGAAATAGACATGTGTACCCTAATGTTCATCACAGCACTGTTTACAATAGCCAGGACATGGAAACAACCTAGATGTCCATTGGCAGATGAATGGTGAGAGCCACGGTACATATACACAATGGAATATTTCAGTAGAGTTCAGTTCAGTCACTTAGTCATGTCCAACTCTTTGCGACCCCATGAACTGCAGCACGCCAGGCCTCCCTGTCCATCACCAACTCCTGGAGTTTATCCAAACTCATGTCCATTGAGTCAGTGATGCCATCCAACCATCTCATCATCTGTCGTCCCCTTCTCCTCCTGCCTTCAATCTTTCCCAACATCAGGGTCTTTTCAAAAGATTCAGCTCTTCATATCAGGTGGCCAAAATACTGAAGTTTCAGCTTCAACATCAGTCCTTCCAATGAACACCCAGGACTGATCTCCTTCAGAATGGACTGGTTGGATCTCCTTGCAGTCCAAGGGACTCTCAAGAGTCTTCTCCAACACCACAGTTCAAAAGCATCAATTCTTCGGCACTCAGCTTTCTTCATAGTCCAACTCTCACATCCATACATGACCACTGGAAAAACCATAGCCTTGACTAGACCAACCTTTGTTGGCAATGTAATGTCTCTGCCTTTCAATATGCTATCTAGGTTGATCATAACTTTTCTTCCAAGGAGTAAGTATCTTTTAATTTCATGGCAGCAATCACCATCTGCAGTGATATTGGAGCTCCCCAAAATAAAGTCAGCCACTGTTTACACTGTTTCCCCATCTATTTGCCATGGAGTGATGGGACTGGATGTCATGATCTTAGTCTTCTGAATGTTGAGTTTTAAGCCAAATTTTACTCTCCTCTTTCACTTTCATCAAGAGACACTTTAGTTCTTCTTTTTCTGCCATAAGGGTGGTGTCATCTGCATATCTGAGGTTATTGATATTTCTCCCGGAAATCTTGTTGATATTTCTCCTGGCAATCTTGATTCCAGCTTGTGCTTCATCCAGCCCAGCACTTCTCACGATGTACTCTGCATATAAGTTAAATAGGCAGGGTGACAATATACAGCTTGACGCACTCCTTTTCCTATTTGGTACCAGTCTGTTGTTCCATGTCCAGTTCTAACTGTTGCTTCCTGACCTGCATACAGGTTTCTCATGAGGCAGGTCAGGTGGTCTGGTATTCCCGTCTCTTTCAGAATTTTCCACAATTTCTTGTATCCACACAGTCAAAGGCTTTGGCATAGTCAATAAAGCAGAAGTAGATGTTTTTCTGGAACTCTCTTGCTTTTTCCATGAGCCAGCGGATGTTGGCAATTTGATCTCTGGTTCCTCTGCCTTTTCTAAAACCAGCTTGAACATCTGAAAGTTCATGGTGCACGTACTACTGAAGCCTGGCTTGGAGAATTTTGAGCATTACTTTACTAGCGTGTGAGATGAGTGCAATTGTGTGGTAGTTTGAACATTCTTTGGCATTGCCTTTCTTTGGGATTGGAATGAAAACTGATCTTTTCCAGTCCTGTGGCCACTGCTGAGTTTTCCAAATTTGCTGGCATATTGAGTGAAGCACTGTCACAGCATCATCTTTCAGGATTTGAAATAGCTCAACTGTAACTCCATCACCTCCACTAGCTTTGTTCGTAGTGATGCTTCCTAAGGCCCACTTGACTTCACATTCCAGGATGTCTGGCTCCAGGTGAGTGATCATACCATCATGATTATCTGGGTTGTGAAGATCTTTTTTGTATAGTTCTTCTGTGTATTCTTGCCACCATTCTGCTTCTGTTAGGTCCATACCATTTGTTTAGCATTGTGCCCTTCTTTTCACAAAATGTTCCCTTGGTATCTCTCATTTTCTTGAAGTGATCTCTAGTCTTTTCCATTCTATTGTTTACCTCTATTTCTTTGCATTGATCACTGAGGAAGACTTTTTTAAATCTCTCCTTGCTATTCTTTGGAACTCTGCATTAAAATGGGTATATCTTTCCTTTTCTCCTTTGCTTTTCACTTCTCTTCACAGCTATTTGTAAGGCCTCCTCAGACAGCCATTTTGCTTTTTTGCATTTCTTGTTTTGGGGATGGATTGATCCCTGTCTCCTGTACAATATCATGAACCTCCATCCATAGTTCATTAGGCACTTTGTCTATCAGATATAGTCCCTTAAATCTATTTCTCACTTCCGCTGTATAATCATAAGAGATTTAGGTCATACCTGAATGGTCTAGTGGTTTTCCCCACTTTCTTCAATTTAAGTCTGAATTTGGCAATAAGGAGTTCATGATCTGAGCTACAGACAGCTCCCAGTCTTGTTTTTGCTGATTGTATAGAGCTTCTCCATCTTTGGCTGCAAAGAATATAATTAATCTGATATCAGTGTTGGCCATCTGGTGATGTCCACGTGTAGAGTCTTCTTTTGTGTTCTTGCAAGGGGGTGTTTGTTATGACCAGTGTGTTCTCTTGGCAAAACTCTATTAGCCTTTGCCCTGCTTCATTCTGTACTCCAAGGCCAAATTTGCCTGTTACTCCAGGTGTTTCTTGACTTCCTACTTTTGTATTCCAGTCCCCTATAATGAAAATGACATTTTTTTGGGGGGGGTGTTAGTTCTAAATGGTATTCTAGGTCATCATAGAACCGTTCAACTTCAGCTTTTCCAGCATTACTGATTAGGGTACAGACTTGGATAACTGTGATATTGAATGGTTTGACTTGGAAACTAACAGAGATCATTCTGTCGTTTTTGAGATTTATCCAAGTATGTATTTCAGACTCTTTTGTTGACTATGATGGCTACTCCATTTCTTCTAAGGTATTCCTCCCCACAGTAATAGATATAATGGTCCTCTGAATTAAATTCACCCATTTCAGTCCATTTTAGTACATTGATTCCTAGAATCAGTCCCTTCAGTCATGTCCAACTCTGTGACCCAATGTACTGTAGCCCATAAGGCTCCTTTGTCCATAGGATTCTCCAGGCAAGAATACTGGAGTGGGTCACCATGGTCTCCTCCAGGGGATCTTCCTGAACCAGGGATGGAACCCAAGTCTGCTCCATCTCTTGCACTGTGTGAGTTCTTTACCTGCTGAGCCACCAGGGAAGCCCCAATCATAAAACAGATTACTATATCAAACATATTTCAGTTGCAAGTAATATAAGTCCAACTTAAAAAGGCTTAAGCAAAAACAAGGGTGTGTTTATGTGCTTAATTGCATTCAACTTTTTGCAACCCTAGGGACTCTAACCCACCAGGCTCCTCTGTCCATGGGATTCACTAGGCAAGAATACTGGAGTGGCTTGCCATGCCCTCCTCCAGGGAATCTTCCTGACCCAGGCATCAAACCCATGGCTCTTCAGCCTCCTGCATTGGTAGGCAGATCCTTTACCACTGAGCCACATTTATTAGTTTAAAAATCCATGATAGTATTAGGTTAAAACTGGACAGGATCCTAGAATCAAAGGATGTCACAAGGACTCTTTGTAGGATATCTCCTTTTGAGGACAATATGGCTGCCAGAAGCTTGAGGCTTATATTTTCCATCTTTATGGCTCAGCATAAAGAGTTGAAGGAAAGTGTGGGACTTAAGACTATTGATCTCACTGGGGCAGGAGCTCCCTAAAACTATGTCTTGAAGGTGGAATAGACTGATTGGCATGTACACAGGTCAAGAAGAAACAGAACCAGATATGGAACAACAGTCTTCTTCAAAATTGGAAAAGGAGTATGTCAAAGCTGTGTATTGTCACCCTGATTATTTAACTTACATGCAGAGTACATCACGCAAAATGCTTGGCTGAATGAAGCACAAGCTGGAATCAAGATTGCCAGGAGAAATATCAATAACCTCAGATATGCAGATGACACCACCCTTATGGCAGAAAGTGAAAAGGAACTAAAGAGCCTTTTGATGAAGATGAAAGATAGTAAAAAGCTGGCTTAAAAATCAACATTCAAAAAACCAAAATCATGGCATCCTGTCCCATCACTTCATGGCAAATATGTGGGGAAAAAATGGAAACAGTGATAGGCTTTATTTTCTTGGGCTCCAAAATCACTGTGGACAGCGACTACAGCCATGAAATTAAAAGACACTTGTTCCTTGGAAGAAAAACTGTGACAAACCTAGACAGTCTATTAAAAAGCAGAGACATTACTTTTCCTACAAAGGTCCATACAGTCAAAGCTATGGTTTTTTTCAGTAGTCATGTATGGATGTGTGAGTTAGACCATAAAGAAGGCTGTGCGCCGAAGAACTGATGCTTTTGAACTATGGTATTGGAGAAGACTCTTGAGAGTCCCTTGGACTGCAGGGAAATCAAACCAGTCAATCCTAAAGGAAAGCAACCCTGAATATTCATTGGAAGGACTGATGCTGAAGCTAAGGCTCCAATAAAATTTGGCCACCTGATCTGAAGTGCAGACTTGTTAGAAAAGACCTTGATCCTGGGAAAGACAGACGGCAAGAGGAGAACGGGATGACAGAGGATGAGATGGTCATTTGAGTAAACTCTGGGAGATGGTGAAGGACAGGGAAGCCTGATGTGCTGCAGTCCATAGGGTCACAAAGAGGTGGACATGACTGAGCGACTGAACAACAATAGATTGATTGGCCTGTCCCAGCTCACATGCTTATCTATGTTTGTGTAGGAAGGAGGTTCTCATGCCTGAAGTGTATAGACTTAAATAGTGAGAAAGGTTATTTTTCCCTGAGAATTCTCAGCCCTCATATTCTACTCCTGCTACAATGTTATTTTACAGAAAAGAAAAGTAAATCACACCTGGTATGGCATCAAGTATGGTACTTGTCCACTAAAGAATGCTCTAGGTCACAGACACATATACTTTCTACTGCATGTGCATCAGTTATCCTGTGAAAGAATTATACAAGATGCAACATTAAACCATGGTGAAATTATGTGAGTATGTAAAGATATATTAAAATTCACAAAAAGGTCATAAGATATACAAAGATCAGAATGATACCTGTTCTTAAAGAGGTTATACCTAATAGGAGGAGACCAGATCAACTATGTGTGGCTTCGGTTATTATTAATATGCTAATCACTACTGTTACAAATGCCAAGCAAAAGTCTTAGCCATTGTCTGATTTTATCAGATTATGTGAATTTATCAGACTAATTTTAGGACTGCACAAAATTTACAAGGAAATTTTTTAAAATATTTATTTTCTCTAGTTAGATGGAGAAATAGCTCTTTCTAAAATCATATAAACATCTTTTGTTTTTACTTTTTAAGACTTCTTAAGCATAAGCTGGAATATGAATACATATATCTAAACCCTTCTTTTCATATAAACATTTATTTAATATCATTAAATTTATAACACAACGTTAAACACTGCAATTCCAAATGCTTTTGTAACTATGAAAAAATATTTTAAATTTTTCAGTAATTAATTTTTTTTTCATCAACTACTTAACTAATACTTATTATAAATGAGGCTAAACAGACTTGGCTAAATGAAAATCTTAATATATACAGAGACAAATTTTCAAAGTATTTACCACTTTTTCCCACTGAGTTACTGCAGTTTAAAAGTTTAACATAAATTATTCCATGAAATATTCTTTGGAACATTTTAACAAATGAAGAAAAACAATAATTCATTAAATTCCCTTCATTTTCTTAGTTATAAAATGTGGTCCCGACATTTGTTTAAGCCACAGTAACCACACAAAACCTATTTGTATCTTTCAATTGCTAACACTTAATAAGCACTCTGTTGAAGCATTTTCCAGGTCTATAAACGGAAATCTTTCCAGAAGCAGATGGTTAAACATCCATCAAAATCAGAAGGCAAAATTTATTAGATCCTGCAAAGGTAATTGATCTAGCAATGCAACACATAATGATTTCCTTCTGACATCTTAAAGTCTAGCAACACTTTGGTAAATCTATGGTAATAGATTTGTATAAATTCTAGTTTTATTTAATTTTCTTTTTTAGGCTTATTTCAATGTCATACTTCACTTTCGGACACAATATTATACAGATATTCTTTAGTATTTTTTAAGCTGAACATTTATGGATGACTTCAGTTTTAGGACTTGGTTTTACCAATGGAAGGTTATTTAACAATTCATCATATTTAGTTTCAAAGTAGCAAAGACAGGATTTCAAAAGCACAATTCAGATGCTTCTTTTACCTCAGAGTTTATAAATTGACATTTATAGCACTGGCTATTAGAGTTTTTCTGAAAATAAAATAAGGAGAAGTAGAACTTGTAAAATGCCCCAAGTCATATAGGAAAATAAATCTTTCTAATAAATCTTTCTTTGTAATGTTTTATTTACAGTTTTGCTCTTTTCCACCCTGCAGATTAAGAAGTCTTATATTTCTTAAATGTATCATTTCTGCTAGGAAAGAAAAATGATTAAAGGCTGGATCATATATAAAGCTCTCCTTTTGGCAGTCAATTATTGAAATAATTAAGAATATATTCAGAAAGTATATTTATACTTTGAGAATTTGCAACTATAATAAACAGCATCTGAACATGCTATCCTTACATAAAGGGAACTATAAGTGTAGAGAGAATGTATGAGGAGTTATTTTTCCAAATACTCATTTATATTGATTATCTAATTGTTTAGCTGTTTCTCTCTATATGTAAGTGCCATTTTTTACATGGGTTTACTATAGTTAAAAAACAGAGTGAAGAAAAATGTCTTCTCATTGGGCAAAACTTTTCCAGGGTATAAAATTATGATTCCTAAAAATCTAACAAACTGTCTTATATTTTCTTTAAAAAAAAAGAAAAAAAAACTGTTAAAATGCATCATTTATCAGTTTCTCTAAACTCTTTTATTCTGGCTAGGGTTTTTCTGGATAGCTAGTAAATTAGAGTTTTTTGTAATTAACTAAAGTTTCCAGATACATAATCACTTTAAAATAGAACTTTAGTAAGAATCAAGACAAAATACATTACTTTTTAAGATTTGTAAGCACAAGTACTGGAGTGACAAATAGATAAATATTCATGAATTCACCCACACTCATCTTTCACCTTCCCTCCTGTTGCTATGGCATAGACTTCCCTCTTTCTCTCTGTATAAAATATTCTCTTCCTATGTCCTGGGGCCTACTTACACCCAGTTTTCAGGTACCATCTTTTTCCTGAAACTGTTTATCTCTGTCTATATATTCACTAATGACAAACAAATGCATTTCTCACTGAGTTTAAGGCAACTATACCTACTTGTCTGCTGATCATCTTCACATTTATGTTCTGCAGATAACTCAAAATCAAATCTTGACACATCAACAGAACACATGTTGGATAATTCAGCATTGTCCACATAGTAATAATTATAAAATCAACAACTAACATTTACTTTAGTAATGTGCTTCATGTTCCAGGCTCTGTGCTATACACATAACATTCCTTATCTCATTTATTTCTCACATCAACTTCTGAGCTAAATATCTTCATTTTATAAACAAAGAAATTAGAACCTGGAGAATTTAAGTAACATTTCTAGTGCCAGCCAGCTTGAAGTGGCAGACTTGAGGTTTGAAGACAGGTTTTTCCATCACCAAAATGTGTGCTCATAGCCATATCTATGCTTCCTCCCTCTTTGCCTCATAGAGCTTTAAATGTTGATACTAATTTTAAAAGACACAGTCATTGAAGCAATCTAAATGTATATTGACAGAGGAATGGATAAAGAAGATACGCTACCTACCTACAACGAAACACTACTCAGCAGTAAAAAAAAAAAAAAAAAAAAAACAAACAATGAAATAACACCACTGCAGAGGTTGTCATACCAAGCTAAATCAGAGAAAAGACAAATATCATATAATATCACGTGTATGTTATATGTGGAATTTTAAAAAAATGGTACAAATGAACTTAGTTAGAAAGCAGAAATATAGTCACAGATGTAAGAAATAAAACTAGGGTTACCAAAGGAGGAAGGGGAGGGAGGGATAAACTGGGAGATTGGATTTGACATATACACAGTACTATACATAAAATAGATAACTAATAAGGACCTACTATATAACACAGGGAGCTCTCCTCAATACTCTGTAATGGTCTATATGGGAAAGCAATCTAAAAAAAGCGTGGATATATGTATATATAGAATTTATACACTTTGCTGTACACCTGAAACTAACACAATACTGTGAATCAACTCTACTATAAAACAGAAAAATAAATTTAAAACAAAAAGAATATCAGCAGAGAACTAACCAATTATTTTAAAGGTTATGTGCTTTTCAAATGGAAGTGAAGGCAGGTAATGTTGATTGCTTCTTCAGATGATAACATTGAACAAATTACATTTTTACATTAAAAAAATCTATATCGGAGTCTAGCATGATGTTTTGCACTGGATATTTGTTAAATAAATATTATCCTACAAAATGTGATAAATAAATAAATAAAACACACTCATATCCACCAGATGCCAAATATCAGGATTTTGAAGAATAAATGAACAAATAGTTAACTGTTTTATCTTTCAGTTTTTGAACTCTGATAGCAGCAGGTACTACATTTCAGTAAAATGGAGAAATCATTTTTTTTTGACTATCCAAATAAATTGCCTCCACTGTTCCAAGTCACTAAATGCCTATTTGATTCTACTCCATGTAATCTGTAGATTACAATTCTAACAATGAGTAAGAACACTGAGTACTGGCACTTGATATGTCAATATAGTGATATTACTTACTAACTTACTTTTTCAAATATCCATCCTTCTTATAATCTTGTCATACACTAAACAAAAAATGAATTTTAAATTATTGCTCACAATAAACTTCTGCACTGGTTATTTTGAAGCAATTTTATGTGGACAATTTGAAAATGTTTTAGTAAAATCATTTTTCATCCCTAAGAGTCCATGTATAGCACATGTTGTAAGAAAAGTATAATATTTACCAAAACAACAGTTAATGTTTATTGAGGGTACCAAGCATGTGCTAAATGCCTTATATGTAACTTTATAACATAGTAAAAGAGTTAACATATGTAAAGCACTAAAGACAGTGCCTATCATGTAGAAAGTACCATAGAGATGTATATAATATTATCATTTTCCTTATTATTATTATATGTAGGAATATATTAATCCTAACAGCTAGTTAGTGTTTACTACTGTTGCATTATAAAGATAAGCTAATTTCACCCAGGCCACATGACATGGGTGAAACATTGTGGAGAACCAAGCAATGTGATTCAAGGAACCCTTCTTTCAAAAATGACAGTAAGCTACTATTTAAGTTGGTTTTTCCTTCTAAATGAAATGAATCTTAAACATATGAGAACTGTTTAAACTCACCAATGTGAATATTTTTAAAAAGATTCTATATTCCAGTTGGCATATGGCAATGATTAAAGATAATGGATGTCCCATTGAGTAGAGGTCAGTTCAGAGAAAGTCTCATTCTTAACAGTGGAAGCATGAGAAGAGCTCATCTTTCTCTAGGGTAATTTGCAATAGATATAAAAAGATCCAACATGGACCTAGCCTTTGATTTGGTTGTTACTGTTAAGTCAATAAGTCATGTCCAACTCTTTGTGACCCCATGCACTGTAGACCACCAGGCTCCTCTGTCCATGGTATTTCCAGGCAAGAATATTGGAGTGGGTAGCCATTTCTATCTCCAGGGGATCTTCCCAATCCAGGGATTGAACCTGGGTCTCCTGCATTGCAGGCAGAATTTTTTTTTTTAATCACTGAGTCACCAGGGTAGCCTTTGATTTGGTAGTTCCATGTCTAGAAATCTGTCCTAAAGATATGATCCAGGAGATGCAAAGAGAGAATTTATGCATAGCAAAAACTTAAAAATGAGTTAAATATCCATTAATGGGGCAGTAGGTTAAGTAAATTCCTATACTGCCACATGACATTGTATAAAAAATCATACTGTAACAGTTACTGACATGAGAAATGTTCATAAACTATTGCTAATAAAAATGTATGTTACAAAATAATATAAAATGTGACCTTTTCTGCAAATAACAAAAATTTAAACATCTGTATATAAACACACAAATCCTACAGAAACTTTTACATGGACTCCAAAAGAAATGCGTCAAAATATTAAATTAATTATCAGTGTGGTGGAATAACAGGCTATTTTGGTTTATTCAATGTAAGTTGTGAGTTGTTTGCTTTTCTTCAGACTGAATGCATATTACTTCTACTATTAAAACAATAGGGCTTTCCTGGTGAATCAGATGGTAAAGAATCTGCCAGGAGTGCAAGAGACCTGGGTTCAGTCCTTGCGCGGGGGCTATCCCCTAGAGAATGAAATGGCAACACACTCCAGTACTCTTGCCTGGGAAATCCCATGGACAGAGGATCCCGGTGGGCTACGTTCCATGGAGCCACAAAGAAGCGGACAAGACTAAGCAACTAACCTTTCTACTACTAAAACAGTAGATGTTATTTTAAATAATTTAATGAAGGAAATAAAACACTGAGTGAGATTTTTCCTGTTATATGAAAGTGGGTCTGTGCAGAAGAAGCTGATGCCATCTCTAAGGAAAGAGACAGATGACACAGACACATAAATGTAAGCGCTCAGCATTGGTTTATGGCACCAGGAAAAGTCAGACTGTATTTGACTCAAAGCTGTGGCGTTAAGACCCACCCTGACAGCCTGGAGCTGCCTCCCTTAAGTAATACAGTCTACTTTCACCGGAGCTTGCAACACATCCCTGTCCTTTCTCTACAAATGCAACATATAGAGTGGAAGATTGACAGCTCGTTAAAAGCTAATTAGGAAGGGGAGGAAAGAAGCAAGCCTAGTACAAGCAAAGGGGTATATTTTCCTCCCTCAATTATGCTGAAGACCAAACCTCTTTTAAATGCAAGTGGGAAATAGTACATTTTTACATACTGAATGTATCATGTTAATACATTTCAAGAGTCAAAATCCTGGATGCAGAAAAATAATATATGTGTAAAATAAACAACTTTTCATTGGCATTGAAAATATGTGCATATTTCTTCCAGGGGAAAATGGCATTCTAGCTCATTAAATTATGTCAAGAATCATAGCTAAAAGTCAACACAGACTGTCACCAAGCATCACAAAAATAATGTGGCATGGGTTGGCAGCTGAATACTACAGACTGTGCAAATAATGACAAGGAAAGCCTGATTCCCAAACCACTTAGTACAGATTCCAGCCAGCTCTGCACACTCCAGAGGCACTAACATTATGCACAGGGAAATTAGGTTTACACCCACATCAAAAACTGTATTTGTTAGGATAGAGGTGTAGGAGGACATGCTGATAGCTGCACAGATGCAACCGACGTCACCAGGGAGAGATTTCTGGTTCCTGGTCCCACCACCCTCTCTGAAGGAAGCCAAGATGTGATGAAAAATACCATCTATTTCAGAATTTCTCAAAAAAACTCCTGAAATCAAGCAGATGAGGTATATATTGGAATCCTGCTATCAGATCACCTTATTGACTTTCAAATCAGGTCAAATGAAGCCCAGATTGGATGAAAGCAATCCAATCAAATTTCCATCTAAGGCTAGGTAAAGGGGGCTTAAGGATCTAAATTATTCACAAGTGGCCTCTGTCTCATTTTATCAAACATCAAAGTTTGTCAAATATAAAGTCACCCATAGAATTCTTAGACAGAACAAATGTAAAGCTTCGGTTGAAATTATTTTCTTTATTATATGTTTACTTAAATAATAAATCAATGTGAATCTGGCTTGGTCACTTCCTTCAAGGAGCTATCTGCTAATAATCTAGGAGGGGAAGCAAAAATACAAAAGAGATAATTAAAATACACTGCATCCAATCATCAGACTAGAAAACACAGGGAAGGAGCAAAGGAGTAGTCAAATATTCTGGGGATGACAGAGAGGTGAAAGATGGCCTTACAAGTGAGTCTCACAATTTTCCAGCTTTATCAAAACTGATAATAGGAGAGATCCATGAGGTCACATCTCTCTTTCCTCCTAGCTAGACTTGCTAGTTAAACTCCACACTTGGTAATGAATACCCTTGGTTTCTGAGAGGGATCTAATAACATTCCATCCCAATCACTTTCTCCAGGACCAGAAGCTGCTCCTCCCAGTTTCTCCCTACAGACTAGCATAGAGTGTCACAGAATGCTGGGGAACATTTCCACTGACTTGTGTGTAAACAAAGCTTTAGACAGAAATGCTATTTTTGTCTTTTTTTCATCCAGTATTTTTTTCTTTATGATCATTCATGATTCATTTTAATTGAGCTCAATTTGGAAATTAACATAAAATAGAATTAAAAAATACAGTTTCTTGCAAGAAATGATTGTTCTTAAGAAGGGAGTACAATGCTTTCTTCCTGCCATGTTTATAATTCTCCTTCCACAGGGACCAAAATTTTGGTAATATTAACTGGACATTTAAAATGAGGTTTTATTATAAGAAATGATAAAATGTTTCAGTTTCTTATTTTACATTTTGCTTTGTCTAATATTGGCTGGCACATTTGTCTGTCAAATAGTTGCTCATTATCTGTGTTTCTTGTCACTTCTCTTGGAAAATATAAGCAAACATATTTATTACTAATGATGTTAGGAAGAGATTGATTTTCCTCTGTTTTACTACTCAGTGAATAATTCTTTAGCAGCTGCAAAACATTAAATGTTAAGTAGAAATACAACGTTGCTTCCTGAAGTGGTTCTGGAATAACAAAATGTCACAGCTTCACACTTGGGAAGTTTTGTTGGGCTCCCTAAATGCTGTTCTTACTTTTATAGGCAATAATAGTAGGAGATGTGAAAATCAGATGGTGGGGAAGGAAATTTGTTTGTAAAGTACAACAAAATCAAAGACCCTTCAAATTTAAGAAGTTTAATTCCTCCAAAAGCTTCAATTATTGGCTCATTTTCAATTCTTAGAGTTCTCTGACAAAGCAGATAACACAAAATATTACCCAACTCAAGGAGGAGCAGAGACTCCAAGTACCTAAGGAAGCTGAAATGTAATTGATTGTGAATGACCTTTCACTGAAGTTAACTTCAAGCCTTCCATGCTTTCTTGATCTGGCTTGTATCCTGGTAAGAGTGATGGGTGCCTCACTGAAATATGAAGAACTGATTCTGAAATGCAAACAAAGGATGGATGGCTCAGCAAGGATCTTGCTGGGTTACAGTGAGTAAAGAGAATAAAGAGATGAAAGTAATTAATATGGAAGCATTTACAAAGAAAAAAATGTTTTAGAAAATGTTATGCCCTTTTTTACTTTCAGGGCTATTAATATGCTACACTGTCAACCCAAAAAGAGAATTAAGAGTAAATAAACTAGTGATGTTTCAATTATTTTTCCCCTAGTTCCATCTCCATATTCTTTGTTTTTTTTTTTTTTTAAATTTTAAAATCTTTAATTCTTACATGCGTTCCCAAGAAGGAGTGAAACAAAATAGGGAATATTATAATAAAATGGAGTGATTCTTTTTCCTTGCTTAAAAAAAAAGTAAATGTTTCCAATGATTGCCCAAAAAAAAAGAGTAAATAAACTGTACTTTTAATTAAATTAATATATGAAAATTTAGTTCTAACACTAATTCCCAGATCTGTACCTTTAATCCTTATCATGACTACCACTATTTTAATAAAGTATCAGTCATGCAAGGAAATATTTGAAGCTGTAATAAACCATGAAAGAAAGGGAAACAAATACAAGTCTGTTACAAGTCAAATACAAGTCCATGGGCACAAAAGTTTCATATCTCTTTTGACTGCATTTTGCTCTTAATAGATGGAAACTTTTTCCCCCTCCAAATTGAAAAAATATATATTCCTGTAACTATAACATTGAACTGAACATGTGACATGTTCAGTAATTGCTGGTGCTATTATGAGACTGAGATAGGCTGGAAATAAAGTAAAATCTGAACCATATCATAATCATCTGAACCTGAGATGTCTTACCTTCCTCCTATAATGGCTGTTAGGCTAGTCTTCAGTGAATGACAGAGGACAGTGTTACATTTTTTATTGTCTTTCAAACCAATACCACCAACTCTTTCCAGGGTTACTTCTGAGTTAATTACACGGATGTAAGCTTGACTGTGGTGTTGGAGAAGACTCTTGAGAGTTCCTTGGACTGCAAGGAGATCCAACCAGTCCATCCAAAAGGAGATCAGTCCTGGGTGTTCATTGGAAGGACTGATGCTGAAGCTGAAACTCCAATACTTGGCCACCTCATGCGAAGATGACTCATTGGAAAAGACCCTGATGAGGAGAAGGGGATGACAGAGGATGAGATGGCTGGATGGCATCACCGACTCAACGGACATGAGTTTGGGTGAACTCCGGGAGTTGGTGATAGGGAGGCCTAGCGTGCTGCGATTCATGGGGTCGCAAAGAGTCAGACATGACTGAGCGACTGAACTGAAACTTGACTGACCATATAGTTCTTAGCTCTAAAACAGAATACAGTCATTACAAGCTGGCAAAAATACAGACAGTGATTCATATATATTTTTATATATATGTCTATGTATAATATGTTTTATATAAATACCTACATATATATAATGTGTATTTATATAAATATAAATGTAAATATACATATATATTTTCCTCAATATTCTTGACCATGGTATTTCCCTGGAAAAACATACTCCAAACCTAAGAACACACTTATTAGTGGGTAAAGAAGGATGATCAAAGTTCTACAAATGTGGAGGACTGGGCAGCTTTTTCTATCAGTGTTGGCATCTGATTAACAACAAAGAGCCAGCATCCCATAGCATCAATGGACATTATTCATAAGTAGAATACTTTCACGGTGAAAAATGATAATGCATGTGTATTCATGGTATAGTGTCAAGTGGAAGCTGATCATTGTGTCTGCTGCTGCTGCTACTGTGTCTAATGAATGCCAAAATGGCTAAGATGGAAGAGAAAAAAATCTAAATAATTAATCAAATGCACAGTTGATTTCTGAATAATCCAAAGACTATGGCAGAAGGACAGTTAATTCTAACATCTTCTTGTTTTCCCTTGAAAGAAACTGAAGAAAAACTGTTGAAGAGTCAACAACAATAAGCGAATATAAATTTTTTTAAAAACCTTTCTCTCTATCCTTTCATCTGTCTAAACAAGCCCTCAAAAGCCTTTGGCTTTTGTTGATTGGAACATCCAGCATAATAATACATTCTGATGTGTTTAATGTAGTTCATGAAGTGAAAAGGCATCTCTAGTCAACCTTTTAAGTCAACTGTTTCTTTTAAGCTTCAAACCATGGGGGGCAGGGGGTCCAATAGGATGATCCAAACTGTCACTCTGAAACATTTAGTGATGCCTGATTCTAATTAAGCATATCACTGACGCCTGACTTCAGTGAGACAAAGGGTGCCATCAGTTTGATAAGACTTCACTAAGCAGGGCTTAAAATTAATTTATAATTTCTTTTATGTTTGTCATGTGTTGTGAAAATGAACTGCCATTCAATTTTTCATAAGCTGCGCACAAGCAGAAGATTTAATTTCAGGCAATGTTCTGGAAGGCCTGGGTAGTTTAGGAAGCAAATTATGATTCCATACTGTGATCTTCATATAATTGAAGCAGCAAGCAAAACTATCTGGTATGTGGATATTGACATTCGCTATCAAAGTCTATACACATTTATAGGCTAGACAACTTCCACTATTTTCTCCCTGTAATTAACCCCTGAAAGCGTCTCAAAAGCCCTTTTATTAAGCTGTACCAAGTGTAATGTTTAAAACTTTTAAATAAAATATTCTATAATTATGGAAAATGGGGTAAGAATTGTGAAGTTTCAGAAGCAGTGAAAATAAATGGTGGTAAATGATGATCATTAAAGCATCTATAGTCAGTATTCATATAATACAGTGTAAGTCAAGATTTATTATTATAAATGTATAATAATAAGCAGCTGGCTGGTTTCAAGAGCACCTGGTTGACAATGCACACAGAAATTCAATAATCTTAACCTGTTTATGAGAATTATGTCACTATCAAATAGCATCTGGGGAGAAAGTATAAGGATACTTTATGAAATCAGGAGGGATATGGTTATGGGAAGATCTCAAGGAATTTTAGATGAGATATTGTCTCCCTATGTGCAAGTGTTCTCAGAAGGGTCAGTCTCCTTCATTATACTGTTAGGAGATAGAGCAAAAGATTCATTTTGAAATTTAATTTGTTCATATTGGCTTTTCAGAATGGAGCAGATTAAATCTGTAGTTTCCTATAGATGTTTCAGGACAAAGCTCAGGAAAGAAATTCAGGCTGATTGAGTTAATAGGTTCCATTATTTCCTCCAATGGGAATGAGGTCTAATCTATACTGTAGACCAGAATCTACAAGATAGAAGAAATTTTTAAAGGTGAGTTTTAATTTAACCATGACTTTATTTACTATTCACAGATCAGAGCTTGAAGCATAAATTGCAATATATTTTACTTGATTATATACAATGTGTTTGTTGTTTAAGACCAAATAATCATTTTCGACTTGAAGAGGCACTGAACCATTTTCTAAGAACACTGAGATAAATATCATCCAGCTTCTCAAAAGATAAAAGCAGACGAGCGGATGATTCAGCAAAAGCCAAAACCAAAACCAAAACCAAAAATAACCCAATAATACTCTAAAGGTGACAAATGGCATGTTTCATAATTATTTGGGCAAAAATGTAAAGCAAGAATTTAATCATCTATTAATAAATTTTAAGTGATTTTTTTTCATTTGTAATATCATTATAGTGAGACAAGAAAAGTGGATATGGTAGCCAAATGTTTTAAAAAACAATGTTTCTGTCAGCTGGAAACCCTTATGTCTGTTTTGACAATCCCATCACACTTATACAGACTGTCACAAAGGGGAAATCTTTCAGTTTCCTCTCAGCAAGATCATTATGAGCCTTTTTTATTGATTGCTTCCTGCAGTATGTATAATCCTCTTTGTGGCTCTGTGCTATCCAGGGAAACTGTTGTGTGTAAACAACCACAGGTGATTAGCGATCAATGAGTGATTTTAACCTACAAGATAAATGTAATAGGACAAGGACCTCCATGTTAAGAGCTGTTTAGTTTTCATTCCCTACGGATTTAACTTGATTCTTTTCAGCAGAAGGGAGAAGAACATGGAAAATCAATGTTGCTGGTTGAGTTCAACACAGTTGAGCTCTTCTGCCCATAACAGTTAGATAAACATTTCCAGTTGAAATTTTAAGCTACCTCATGAACTGTAATTTTTCTAGTATTTGCACATTTGGCATTTTGTGGTATGCTTTTACAAAATATTCTGCTAATGACTCATTTCTATAAGCCCATTTTGCACAACCCACACAATGCTTCTCTACAGAAATGTGAAGTAAGGCACACAGCAGATCTAAGTTCAAAGTTATTTAATTGTCAAGACTAAATGACTGTGGTTATATGAAGAACCAATGAAACTATCACAGTTTTATTGTTTATGTGGACATATCATGGAATTTAAAACTCTTGGAGATAAAAGAAACCTTATCAATTACCTATTACAAAGTTTTCAATATGACTGACTATTAGAATTACCTGGTCAGCTTTTTAAATATAAACATTCCTGAGTTTTTTTGTCCGGGTACACTCAAGCAGAACCTATGGAGGCCTGGATATTTGAATTTTTAAAAGGTCCTCAGATGGGAATATATTAAAAAGAAAAAGACATGTATAAATGGTCTCATAAATAAATCTATTTCAGCAAAAAGATTAAAAGTGTTTACTGTATACATATTTTTCCATATGCTACATAAATATATGCATATACTGCAAATTTCTGGAGGCATACAAAACTAATTACATTAATATCTTCTTAAAATAAGATATACAGTCTAGATGGGGAAGAGATTTAGGTTCATTATCTTATAACATTGTGGTTTTGTTTTGTTTTGTGTTCAACTTTCATTGCTTAAAAAAAAAATTCAACTTTTAAAATAGGTTCATCCAGCCTTTGTGTTGATCAGCTAAATTCAGGAAATACTGATTTACTCATTTCACCCCCAAACATCATCCCTGAATCAGCTGAGAGGTAGAAAGTTGTGTGGGGTACAGATCACCATCCCTAAACTTTGCTTTTACGATCAAGGATACGTGTGTACTAAATTGTTTCAGTCATGTCCAGCTCTTTGCAACCCTAAGGACCGTAGCCCACCAGCCTCCTCTGTCCATGGGAGGAGAGCATGGCAAGCCTCCATTAAGGATATCTGTCATCAATTACTGATGCTGACTGCTCCTGAGGTGACGTCTTTTCTCAGTACCTCTCTCTGTAGGATTTGATTGAATGGGATGCAGAGTACAGAGAAAGAGGTAAGAGCCTCCCTCAATCTGGAAAGTGTTCTGGCCCTCCTATCAAGCTATAGCACTGCAAAAACCAAGCTAGTGATTAAATACTCATTTGTTCTCAGTTGTCATATCCTAGAACAATATACAGTTTCTAATTTGTCCCTCGTTGATATTTTATATACACTAGCAGTATCAGTCAAGACAGATAAAGATGGACAGTCAAGATGGACCACAGTCTCAAAGAATTCCAAAGTTCCAGTGGTTTAACAGGACAAACAAGTTTCATTTGTAAATACCCGAACACCTCTCACTGATAGGTGAATTATTTCATAAACTTATGAGACTGAGTTTATCGTTAAGAAAGAAACAAAAAGGCACCTGAGCAGCTAATATAGTCACAAAAGGCATTAATTGAACTAACATTATCTGTTAGTTATGTACTCATAATTAACAGCCCACGCCCTTACTTTGAACCAATGTATCTTAAATCTGGTCATTTTTCTAACAGTCTTGATGGTCTTCTTGCCCATTAAATGGTCTGAGAGCTGCAGCATGGAAATAGAGAAGATGGTAAAGGAATAAAATTATTAACTCCACAATTTGAAAGTTTGTGGTACAAGTTAATTCAGAATACTTGCCTTATATTTCTATGCATGTCTCTGTGTTCACCTGAGTTTTATTTTACGCGGTTTTACATACTACTCTAGGGGGGGAAAAAATCTTATTTCTGTAGCATTTCTAAACAATGAAAGGAAATGAACTAATTCAAGAAAGATAGAGTACAATTAGAATCACTTCAAAGTCCTTCAATTTGTTAATATACAAACCGCCTAACATGACAGTGAATGCTGATGCAAAAGCACCAATGTTAGGGTAAAAACTAAGGCAATAAAGTCTTGCTTTCCATGTTATAATGCTAAAACAATGGTGGTACAGCAAAACGAGGCATATATCTTGTAAACCTCAAAGAATGATAGAATCCATACACTGATTCATGAAAGGTTACACAAGTTGCTTCATTTTAAAGGCATTTTCCTTCAATCTTATGGTACCCTTTCAGCTGAGAACTTTAATTTAAAATATGTGAAAATGCAACAGTCAAACTTCAATAATAGTGTCCACAGGTTGCCAATCTGCCATTGTAATTCCCAAACAGATTCACCATGGTGTCACACTACTTAGATGTCATTACCGTTATAATGCTAGAATAAATGAGAGAAGTACTTTTATAGTGCTTATTAACCTGAAATGAATAAACCCATAGTGTGGGAACCTGAAATAATGCAAATTAAACACAATGTAATAAACATGAAATGCACGGTACTTATAAGGAAGTGTAGGAGGTAGACACCTATATGGCCATGCTTAGGATGAAACATGGTGCCCTTAAGGAAAAAGCAGATGCAGAAACTGGATTTATAAACTACAAAACCAGAATAAGTATTTGAAAGATTAAAAAATGCAACATTCAGGCTATTTTGTTAGAGCTGTTACATAGAATTCAAGATCTGATTTTTGCCTTCAGACAACAGACAGCCCAGCTAGCATTTGAGTAGACACAGAAAAAGATTAAAATACACTGACAATCTATTATAAATCAGAATAAATAGTACCCTGAAAACTTTATTTGTTTATAAAACTACATTTACAATTCACAACAAACTTATGAGGTTGATATAATGACCCCCATTTTTTTTTAATGACCCCCATTCACTGTATTAAGACTGATTGAATGCCCTACCCAGGAATTTGGGTCAATTCAAACTCTTTCAGTTATAACATAATCTGAAGAAGAATAACTTTTTTTCTTAAAAAATGAGATATCCAGGACCATCCTTTCAACACAGGCCTCTGTTCATAAAATATTCTCTCAAGAAAATATTTCTTGTAGTTAAGTTTTTAATAATCGTGATGGTTGACATGACCAATTTTACTGATACAATGAATATGCTAGGCCTTGAGAGAGACCTGATAAAAATATGTTAAAGAAGGCTCACCTTTTGGGGAAGAAAGGAAACAGATGTCTCCCACATTAAAAATAATTCTGGAAGACTTAAAAATTATTGCTTTAGATCAGGACTTGGCACATTTTTTAATTGCAGTGGTCCAGATATTAAATGCTTCAGTTTTGAGGCCATAGGGTCTCTGTTTCCACTAATCAATGCTACCACTGTAGCATGATAACAGTCATAAGCAGTAATTAGATGAATCAACAGGTCTGTGTTCCACAGAAGTTTATTTATGAACACTGAAATTTGAATTTCATAGTTTTTACATGTCTTGAAGGATCTTTCATTTGATTTTGTTCAACCAATAAAAATGTAAAAAGCATTCTTAGCTCAAGGGCTGTACAAAAATAAACAGCATGCTGGATTTGACCTATGGGCTGCAGTTTGCTGACACTTACTTAGATGACCCTGCTGTAGAAATTCTTGTGCCAGTTGCAAGTGAAAATAATAAATGCTTGGAAAACAATAAAAATAACATAAAAGAGGAAACTACTCCCTTTAAAGGGTTAATATTAATGTTCAGTTTAGTCGCTCAGTCCTGTCCGACTCTTTGTGACCCCATGAATTGCAGCACACCAGGCCTCCCTGTCCATCACCAACTCCTGCAGTTCACTCAGACTCACGTCCATCAAGTCACTGATGCCATCCAGTCATCTCATCCTCTGTTGGCCCCTTCTCCTCCTGCCCCCAGTCCCTCCCAGCATCACAGTCTTTTCCAATGAGTCAACTCTTCGCATGAGGTGGCCAAAGTACTGGAGTTTCAGCTTTAGCATTATTCCTTTCAAAGAAATTCCAGAGCTGATCTCCTTCAGAATGGACTGGTTGGATCTCCTTGCAGTCCAAGGGACTCTCAAGAGTCTTCTCCAACACCACAGTTCAAAAGCATCAATTCTTCAGCGCTCAGCCTTCTTCATAGTCCAACTCTCACATCCATACATGACCACTGGAAAAACCATAGCCTTGACTAGATGGACCTTTGTTGGCAAAGTGATGTATCTGCTTTTGAATATGCTATCTAGGTTGCTCATAACTTTTCTTCCAAGGAGTAAGCGTCCTTTAATTTCATGGCTGCAGTCACCATCTGCAGTGATTTTGGAGCCCAAAAATAAAGTCTGACACTCTTTCCAATGTATCCCATCTATTTCCCATGAAGTGATGGGACCAGATGCCATGATCTTCGTTTTCTGAATGTTGAGCTTTCAGCCAACTTTTTCACTCTCCACTTTCACTTTCATCAAGAGGCTTTTTAGTTCCTCTTCACTTTCTGCCATAAGGGTTGTGTTATCTGCATATCTGAGGTTATTGATATTTCTTCCGGCAATCTTGATTCCAGCTTGTGCTTCTTCCAGCCCAGCGTTTCTCATGATGTACTCTGCATATAAGTTAAATAAGCAGGGTGACAATATACAGCCTTGATGTACTCCTTTTCCTATTTGGAACCAGTCTGTTGTTTCATGTCCAGTTCTAACTGTTGCTTCCTGACCTGCATATAGGTTTCTCAAGGGGCAGGTCAGGTGGTCTGGTATTCCCATCTCTCTCAGAATTTTCCACAGTTTCTTGTGATCCACACAGGCAAAGGCTTTGCCATAGTCAATAAAGGAGAAATATTAATGCAATGATCCAATAATCTTCAGGAAGTGAGTGATAATTTTGATCAACATAATCTATATCTATGACAAGTTTTGGCAACTAGTTCAATATTTTCCATGAGGTGTTACCCTTGAAAATATGTTTAAGAATTTTTAACAAGCTCAGAATAGCAGTGCTGAAGTCTTTACACCATCCATGGGGACTGATATATGTCTTTGGAGACTAAAAATCGTATTAGTTGCCACCTTCCCTCATGGTATAATTCAATATTTCATTAGAGTTTATAAATCCTAATAATTTTTTCACCCTAGTTACTAAAAGAATGCTTTTAACACTAACAGTTGGTTAAAAACATTAAAAAATACATATACAAAAATTAAATAAAATCTCAGACAAACGGGTTAGAGTATTAAAATTCTAGTTTCTGATTTTACCGGATTTTTTTCCTGAATCACTTTTATAGAAAGTTTGTGTGTGTGTGTGTGTGTGTGTGTGTGTGTATACTCATGCCCTATGTAGATTATATATTCTCATAACAGATGGAACCAGCCACTTTGAACTTCAAGAGGCTGGAATTTGGTTGACTTTGTAGAGGAGTGGCTTTACTGGATTTTTCATTTATCCTGGGGTCCAATGAAACCAGCAGCTATTGACCTTCAGGGCAGATAGGAAATTCCATATTTTCATGTCACATTAAATAAGTTTTAGGTTAGATTTTTATTATTGATTTTTGTCCCAAGATTTTAACTAAGAATTGTATCTCTCATTCACTAAGTTGCAGCTAAACTTCATCTCTGATATATATATATATATATTTTTAGCTGTATGTTAGGCAAGTCTCTTAACTTCTTACAAGCCTCAGATGGTTTAACTGTAAATGATCTGATATGAGCAAGATCAAGAAAGGCTTCACAATCTAAAGAACTAGTTTGGATTTCAGCAAAATAATGATGGCCTGAACTAAGGCAGTCAAATTAAAAAGGAAAAGATTCTAAATTTCTCAGAAAGAAGGAACTTAGCATAGAATTTAAGAGCAATGGCTAGTCTGAAAAGCTAGCTTTATTTGTGAATAATGTTGAGGTCTAGGAAAGAACACGTAACCACCAAACTTCACTTTCTTCATTTATATAATGGAGATGTTAGGGAAAACACACTGATTGAAACTGCCCACCCTAGTCAGGCACGATAGAAACCATCTGCATGAGTTGTTTTATGATAGGAGGTCCTGCTAAGGAACATAGAACTAGTAAGCCTCCACCACTGGAAGAGTTCAGGAAAGGTCAAAAGGAGACACCACATGTCTGACCACTTCCCAGAATCCTCTCTCACATCCACCTTGGCTAAACAAGGCATGCACCACCAGGAAGGACTCTGAGTCAGAATGACTGGCTAAAGACAACCCGGAAACTAATTCCAGCATCATAAAACCCGAGACTGCGAGCCATGTGACAGAGCTGTTCTCCTGGGTTCCCTTACCCTACTGCTCTCCACCCGGGTGCCCTTTGCCAATAAAATCTCTTGCTTTGTCAGCACATGTGTCTCCTTGGACAATTCATTTCCGAGTGTTAGACAAGAGCCCAGTTTTGGGCCCTGGAAGGGGTCTCCCTTCCTGCAACAGAGATAACAATATTTACCTCACAAAGTTGCTGTGAGCACTTCATGAACTGAAAAGTCAATACCTACAACAAGGACTGGCCATACGTCTTCACTAAATCCTGGCTCTTTTATTGGAGAATATGCCACAGGCATGCATAACCTCTTTTATCTCCGAAGAAAAACATCTGAGATTTTAAAATTCAACCTCATCAGATATTTAAATAAGGACATGTTGGTGACAAAACTATGGACTCAACCTGCTCTGTGATTTGATCTTTACCTAAATAAAGGTTCATTTTCTGATTGAGACTGAATCATCAAGAGGTTTTCTGGGAAAGCAGTTTGAGAATGCAAACCTTGTTTTTAATCAAAAACAAGGAAATTGTAATTTATTTACAGAATGTGCTTTTTCAGGATATATAAGATAAGGGGAAAATCTTATTTGCTAGGAATAAAGATAAGGTATACTATGTGATCTCCATTGCAGAAAAGGACCAGAAAGCCAAGCAGCCCTATGAGAAGTGGATAGTTACAATAATTCTTACCCTTCATTTAAAAACTATCTCTATTTGAGTTTCATCACAATATCTGCTTATAATTCAAAAGCAAATCTTTACTATTCACTTTTTCTTGCAACCTCTTCATAAAACGACAAAGTAGAATGAATAGCTCTGATAATTTTTCATCGGCACAGAACGTAAACTATCCCCCAATTTTTGTGATTCTGGTAAACTGTTAGATGCACTTAAAACTGTTCATTCATAGCTGTTTCACTTGTGCATATGTTTTTTTATCTAATGATATTTTACTCTTAGAAAACAATCCAGTCTTTTGCACCTCCCGCCTCAATACTGGGGTCTTCCCTGGTGGCTCAGATTGTAAAGAATCTGCCTGCAATGTGGGAGACCTTGGGTCAGGAAGATCCTGTGGAGGAGGGCACGGCAACCCACTCTAGTATTCTTGCCTGGAGAATTTCACAGACAGAGCAATCTGGCTGATTTACAGTCCATGGGGTTACAAAAAATTGAACACGGCTGAGCAACTAACATATTCACTTTCCTCAGTAGTGATACAACATTGTGTATCTTCAGGTGTTAATATTTCTCCTTCGGTGAAGGGAGAATTTGCTTATCATATTATTTGGTAAATCATCCTTATTCAATTACAATACACATTTAAAGAAAGAACCATGATCTGAAAAATATCTTAAGAAAAAGAAATCTATCAGGGAATTCTCTAGAGATCCAGTGGGTAGGACTCAGTGCTTGCTCTGTGGGGACCTGGTTCAATCCCTGTTCAGGGAACTAAGATCACATGAGCTGCATAATGCTGTTCCCCTACCCCCCACCCCCCCCCAAAAAAAAAAGAATCTATGAAAACCATCTGAGATTTTGAGATTAGGCGAAATAGGTGAGATTAGCATTTCTGGAATGCACAAAGAGTCTGCTTGATGTTATTCAGACACAGAAACAATCCGGTCATTGCCTAATGGGATTTGCATCTACATTAAGGGAAAGTAAATAAAATATCACAAGAAAGTGCCACTGATTTATCTGATGGTCGTTATCATCTCATCACACATTTCTGAAAGAGGAAATGGAAAAGGCCAGAAGGAAAAATAGCTAATTACATCAGATCTGACCCCTCTTAAAGTGCTTGGGGTCTTCCCAAGCATCAGTGGGTCTGAGTTACCTGTAATTTTGTGGCAAACTAAATAAACTGTCTCCAACACCTGCCGTGTTTTTCAGCCCCCAAGAGAGCCACTTTTCCACCACTAACACATGGCCTTAACTGAAAGATGGCTTTTGTGAAGCATTCTTAATGGAGGCTCATTTTTACCTACTTGCAAGTCAGGTGATGGGAAGCACGTCCTTTCTCTGTACCACAATGTGTTCAAACCACTATCTTTCCATGTTCTTTTCTCCTGCCATTCACTGAACTTCTAGTTTCTCCCGGTGGTACCATCAGTCACTACAGACTTTGGCATCTGATTCATGGGTCTCTCCCTAATACAATTCTAAAACAGCCCTGGATGACTCCAGTGTTTTTCTGAATATTTAACTTGGTTGCCATCTCATCTCTTTGATGATTGATTCCTTCTTCCCCCATCTAATTGTTCCATAACTTCCAAGATACCCATTTTTGCTCATCACCAGTATCTCTCCTGGAGAAGGCAATGGCAACCCACTCTAGTACTCTTGCCTGGAAAATCCCATGGACGGAGGAGCCTGGTAGGCTGCAGTCCATGGGGTCACGAAGAGTCCGGAACGACGGAGTACTTCACTTTCACTTTTCACTTTCAGGCATTGGAGAAGGAAATGGCAACCCACTCCAGTAGTCTTGCCTGGAGAATCCCAGGGACAGAGGAGCCTAGTGGGCTGTCGTCTATGGGGTCTCACAGAGTCGGACACGACTGAAGTGACTTAGCAGCAGCAGCAGCAGTATCTCTCCTACTTGTTTCGAAGATTCCCAAGATTCCTGAGGCTTCCTGTTGTCTGTCCTTCTCAAGATATGGTTGCTTAGGACATCTGTGATTCTTTGAGCATCCTTCTAATAACTGGCACCACTATCCATCATACCAGCCACCTTTATGCTGATGTTAATCTCTCTTGATTTCAGGTGGCTTATACCAAAAGAACATTAGCAGATACTCCCACATTTACACATGAGCTGAGCCGCAACACAGTAGCTGCCTGAGGCAATCAGTGCCTGGGATGAGTCACAGCTACCTGGCTTGTCCTGCCTGCACATGAGTTATTCCCTGATCTTCAGTCAGTCACGTACCAGCTGGTCTTTAAAAGTGCTAACTCATTCATTCTCTTTAGCCCATAAAACATGTGATGAAACCATCACTCTAATCAAGATTAACAAATAAAAACTAGTTTAGTAATTCCAACAATTTAGTCCTCTCCACACCCTGCCACCACAAACCTAAAGAAGCTGTTCACACATACAAACTTCAGTAACCACGGGTGATGTCACTATCCTAACAGTTCCCCTGAACAATAACATAGGAGTCAATTTCTTTCTTTCTATTTTTCTCCCAGATTTAACTTTAGAAATAGCCTATCAATATTTTTTAAAAATTATATGAATCTTTCTCTTTTTCTCACTGATTTCCTACCTGAAGATGGATTCATTTTCTGACTGAACACAGTTCATTGCTCTTTAGCACACTGGAATTAATCATATTATATATTAAATGTTTATATATAAAATATTTATATATATATAAATCATATTATATATAAAATCAGCATTTTTTTTCTTTAATTCTGTAGCTTAGTAATAAATAACAACATAAATAACACAGAAAAAGGAGTTATAGCCTAATTTGTTCCTTATGAATCAACCTTTAAAAACACAAAACTAAGAACTAACCTATTGCCACAATAACATAAATCAACTTGAAGCAGTACCATTTCTTGTTTAAAAACTGTAGGAACAGGAAAACTCATACTGGTCACTGGTTGAAAAATAAGCAAGTAACTTACCTTTTACTGACCTTAAGTACTCATATGCTCACTCAGACACAAACACACTAAAAACAAACAAAACAAAACAAAAACTGCCCTCGGTTAACAGAAACCCAATTCTTCCATTTGCTCAGGTAATCCTGCCTGGTTTTCCTCTCACACCTCTCATCCAAACTATGAACAGATTGTATTGGCAGAACTTCAGACACACTGAGCAACTTCACTTTTCACTTCACTTTCAGACACCGAGAATCTTAACACTTCTCACCCCTCTTAGTGCTACTATTCTTCCCTAATCTACTATCTTGTTTCACTTGGATTATTACAATGTTCTCTTGACTGGCCACCTAACTCATCCATGCAAAAGTCAAAATAATCTGGTTAACGCATAGGTCAAATCTTGTCACAAGTCCTGTCAAAACTTTCCTTTTTTCCTATTTATGCACAAATAAAAGGTCAAATCATCAATGACCTTAAAGTCCCTATGCTATCTGGCTTTCTAACTCTGACACTATTTCTATCCATTTTTTCTCACAGTCCCTTTTTCCTAGTCCCTCAAGAGTTATTGATGTTCCTTGAATACCAGGGACATACTTCTGCCTCAGGATCTCTGCACTTTCTGCTTCCTTTGCCTGAAATGGTCTTTCCTAGATATCCACAGAACTTGCTTCCCCATGCACTTCAAAGTCTGGCTTTAAATATTTGCATATTGAAGGCTTCCATGACCAGTCTCTTTTGAAATTACTGTACCCAGCTCTTCTACACTCCTGCTACCCTCCATACTTCTTATTCCACCTTCATTATTTATTTTCCTCCAAAGTGCTTCTCATCTATAACAAACTTAATTTGTTATATAGTTATGTTAGATTTTTTTGACATTCCCTAGATAAAAATAGGCTTCACGCAGGTGGGATATTTTGTTTGTTTTGTTTATTGATTTACCCTGAGCCCCTAGAATGTTGCTTGCAATTTAACAGGGTCTAACTTAATATTTATCAATTAAGTATCTGAATTCACTTATTAATTCATCTTTTGCAAGTAAAGATAATACAGGCAATGAACATAAAAAGGTCAATAAAAGTAAGCCATCACTGAGGTTGGAACTAGGCTCCACAAGTATACTGAAATAAATACCAGGAAATTATAACAATAAATAGTTTCATGCTGCTTCATCATTTATAAAACACTTTCACATCTCCTTAACAAAACCATGCAAGTGAGGAAGTAGTGCTATGCATTTTACAGGTAAGACTTCCCTGGTGGCTCAGACGGTAAAGCGTCTGCCTACAATGTGGGAGACCCAGGTTCAATCCTTGGGTCTGGAAGATCTCCTGGAGAAGGAAATGGCAACCCACTCCAGTATTCTTGCCTGGAAAACCCCATGGACTGCAATAAACCTGGTAGGCTACAGTCCATGGGATAGCAAAGAGCTGGACAAGACTGAGCGACTTCACTTTCACTTATCTTTCTGCAGATCGTGACTTACTAGAGGCCACAGAGATTTTAAGAAGCAGGCCACCTTGAGTGTTTGAACAATGCTATATCCATCCAGAAGACTATGCTTCATTACCTCTTCCAAGAGAATGCCCCAGACTTTCAAACCACCTACCAAATGCAGATTATGTTGGATACAATGTTTAAAAACCTTGCTCCCTTTTATGAGGAAAACTGGGCATCAGAAGCACCAAGATAAATATGACAATTAGATTAACTCTCCATCTTCTTGGTTCATAGTTTGAAGTACAAAATGCATGCTCTAAACTCTATCCTAAAATAACAAAACAAAACAAACAAAAAGCCTCTATCCCAAAAAACAAGACAAAACAAACAAAAAACCTCTATCCCATTTTCTTAGATTATCTCATTCTATCCAGTTTCCTTCACTGAGGTGGAATAGCCTTTCACCTACTTGTGTTGCATTACCTTCAGTAGTTACATTTCATTTTCAATGAAACCCTATTTAATGAATATTTATGAGTATGTCCCTGCAGTGTTCATTCAATGTGTAGACTTCCCTTCACAGCAGGCTGCAGTTTTACATTTTGCTTTTTATTGCTAAAATGTTAGCCATACAAATTGATGTTGCTTAGGAAATATGAAAATAACAGTTCCTCTTCTAACTGTAACATTTCTACCAGAGTCACTAGGTACAACATTGATGGTGATAAAAAATAATAAACAACAATAATTAGAATAATTGGCCCCAACCCTGGGGTAATATGCAATTTACATTTTTGATAGATGACATTAAAGAGTAAGTCTCCCAGTAGGTGCAAAGTTTCCTAGCGAACACATTCATCATTTCTAAAAGCATCAAGTGCAGATGCTGGCATAGATATTCTCTTCTTACCTGAAAGAGCATCAACTAGTTCATTCGCTATCAGGTGTCATCAGGAGGAATTATAAGGGCTTCCCTGGTGGCTCAGGGGTTAAAGCATCTGCCTCTAATACGGGAGACCTGGGTTCGATCCCTGGGTCGGGAAGATCCCCTCCTGAAAGAGCATCAGCTAGTTCATTCACTATCAGGTGTCATCAGGAGGAATTATAGGGAGGAATTAATTTGAAAGAGCTCATTGGATAGACATATACTTTAAAAAGGAATTCCCAGCAGGTTCAGTGGTAAAGAATCTGCCTGCCAGTACAGGATGGGCTTCCCTGATGGCTCAGACGGTAAAGCGTCTGCCTGCAATGCTGGAGACCCGGGTTCGATTCCTGGGTCGAGAAGATCCCGTGAAGAAGGAAATGGCAATCCACTCCAGCACTCTTGCCGGGAAAATCCCATGGACGGAGGAGCCTGATAGGCTACAGTCCATGGGGTTGCCAAGAGTCGGACACAACTCAGCGACTTCACTCACTCACTCAATACAGGAGATGCAGGAGATGTGGGTTCGATCCCTGGGTCAGGAAGATCCTCTGGAGGAGGGCATGGCAATTCACTCCAGTATTCTTGCCTGGGAAATTCCATGGACAGAGAAGCCTGGTGGGCTACAGTCCACGGGGTGACAAAGAGCTGGACATGACTGAGTGACAGCACACATGCGCACACGCTTTCATAAAGAGCTTTGATCCTCCCAGAAAAGATACGGGAAATTAAGTTGCTCTGTTTTTCTTCTCTTTTTGTAAGTGACAGTGATTATCTATAAAATATTCCATTATAACTACAGAATCAAAAATCACATAATTCCCATCCACTCAGTGAAAAGGTAACTTCAATTAAAACTCTCAGTGGGTGGTCTGACATCTGATACTGTGTGGGCAAATCTGACAACCTGCCATATACTTCAAATTCCTTTAAGGTGAATGTACAACTTAGCTGGTAATTTACAAGAAAGAAAGACTATGCAGGAATGCAAAATAAATGACACCAACCATATGGTGCTCAGATTGTAAACCCCTGATGACAAGAAGATAGCTGATCATCTTGCAACTGTTACAAGTTTTTCCTCCATCTGAAGTCATTGTGAAGCATTGAATTATGCAAGGAGCACTTTGCTCTTCTCATATCAGGGAAAAGTAAGAACTGCATTAACTTTTGTCCATGAAACATGGATTAAAGGGATTGTATCTCATATGCCAAGTTGATATAAAACCTCTGGATTGGGTTTGTTTATAGAAACTGACCTTCACAAGAAAATTCAGATATTCTGTAATACAGAATTCTGTAAGAACGGTATCTATAATAATAACTGACCTTTCTTTTGAAAGGTTATTCCTTTCAGAAGTTAACTATACATTATCTATTGTGAGAGTGCTTCTAATTGCCACTCCATTGATGACAGGGGAAGAGAAAAACAGATTTCAAGTTGAAAATTAAGACAAAAGCCATCTTATTATCTGTGAAACTTCATTCAATTCGAACACTATTAAGTGCCTTATACGTGTCACAAACTATTTTAATTATTCCAATAAGTGTCTGAGATAGGAATAATTAATATCATTTTATTTTAACAGATAAAATCATTGAAATTCAATAGTTTGTCTACGATCGCTGAAGGTAATGTATCGCATAACTGGGATCCATAGCACACTTCACAAGGCAAACTGGAACGCCGTCAGTTTAACTGGCTCCCTGAAGGAGGTTAGACGCTGACCCTGAAGAACAGAGGCTCGAAAGGCTCTGTCCCAAGTGTGTGGCCCCAGGCAAAAAATTAAATTCCCGAGTCTCAGTTTCCACACATAAAAGAATACGAACACTAACCACTCCCTAAGGTTAATGATAGGTAACTCAAAACTCCACATGTAAAATATGAAGTTTTATATTAAAAGTTGTTTAGAACAACTCCTTGGTCATGTCAATAAAAACAAACAACAGAAATCTATCTATAGGTGTATTCCTGGAAATCTGTGTGTGACTCTGAATGTTAGGGAATTTCAAGGACTAAGAAAAGGGCTGTACGGCTCCTACATACAAGGCCCTGGACTGGGCATGACCAGGTCTTCAGAGAAGTATGAGACTTTCAGAGTCCCTCTTCCTATCACTGCAAAGGCAGGGTAGGGGTCCTACAAGGGGTAGGACCCCTTAGTAGCTGCTCCCTTGCTCAGGATAAAGAAACCTTTAATATTGTCTGTGGCACACAGAATGCCTAGATGAGAATGGAAGGCCAAGTTCCCCTCAATGGTCCTCACTTTTCCCCCCAATCCAAAAATGAGCCTACTCTTTGAAAATACACACATACTCACAGTTCCAAAAATGGTCTTTCTAACTTCATGCCCTCTCCTATTCATCCTCTCTTCCTCCAGCCTGGGAAGAGTCAATGGCAGTACCGTGAAGGGAGAGAGAGGTGAAGTAGGTGAAAAAGTTGTAGAAAAGACTGATCATGTCTCCACCTCTTCCCATAAGTTCCTGAGCCTCGGTTAGACCTGAGCTGGGAGAGGGGAGAATTCAAACCTGATGAAATATTTCAGCTTTGCCAGTATACTAGACTTTCAATATTCAAAATTTTAAAAATTAAATAATTCACAAAGTGTCCAGAAAAGCTATAAAGAAATTTTTAATTATCGGGAGAAAAAATGATTTGCCAGAACTTATTAAAAGGGGAAATGGTAAGAAAAGACTCAATTGGCTTTTTGCATATAGTCTACCAAAATCAACAGACAGTAAAGCTACAATACAATTATAATGATGTAAGCACTGTATTACTGGATTGTCCTAAGGTTTGGAAACACTTGGTTAAGGTTTATCCTAAAGTCAGAACTGATAATTCATTCAGTGCAGTTCAGTCGCTCAGTCATGTCCGACTCTTTGTGACCCCATGAATTGCAGCACGCCAGGCCTCCCTGTCCATCACCAACTCCCGGAGTTCACCCAAACTCACATCCATCGAGTCAGTGATGCCATCCAACCATCTCATCCTTTGTCGCCCCCTTCTCCTCCTGCCCTCAATCTTTCCCAGCATCAGGGTCTTTTCAAATGAGTCAGCTCTTCGCATCAGGTGGCCAAAATATTGTTGCTTCAACATCAGTCCTTCCAATGGACACCAGGACTGATCTCCTTTAAGAGGGACTGATTGGATCTCCTTGCAGTCCAAGGGACTCTCAAGAGTCTTCTCCAACACCACAGTTCAAAAGCATCAATTCTTCGGCACTCAGCTTTCTTTATAGTACAACTCTCACATCCATACATGACCACTGGAAAACCATAGCCTTGACTAGATGGACCTTTGTTGATAATGCATTGGGTGCTGCCTTCATCCATGCTCCCCAATACTCGGTTGTATAAAATTTATAACATGAGTGTGGTTCCCTGCCTTCATGCAGCATCTAATCACATATACATATGGGATGTAAAAGAACATTACAAGATTCAAATATGATGGGTAGTAAAGACGGAACCGGTAACAAAAACCTCATATGATCAAAGAAATGAAATTCTCTGTGTACTACTCTAGAGAAGGAATTGCTTTAACATGGATAGATTTTGGATGGGTGGTAGAGGATGATGGATGATGGTGAATACACAAAACAAGTGACTTTGTTTGAAGTGGATTATTCTCAGAATTTAGTGAGAAACAAGGTTGGGATCAGACAACAGGAATCCCTACAAAACAGACTCATATGTGCATGCTCAGTTGCTAAGTCATGTCCGACTCTTTTGTAGCCCCCTGGACTGTAGCCCACCAGGCTCCTCTGTCCATGGGATTTCCCAGGCAAGTATACTAGAGTGGGTTGCCATTTCCTCCTCCAGGGGATCTTCCTGATCCAGGATTAAACTCACATCTCCTGCACTGCAGGCGGATACTTTATCACTCGCCACCCGGAAAGTGCAAAAGCAGGCTCAGGTGCATTTTAATCTCTGTGGGAAGCTAGAAATTGATTTTCGAGTTTCATGATTAGAAAGGGAAAATAACAGAAGACAATAGTGTTATCTAGGGAAACTAGAGTTGGGGACCTAGATCTTTATGAGGTTTCATGGTATAATTCAGTTACAATTAGGGAAACTAAATTATGTTTTCCAGAATGTAAGAGATAACTCTTTTGTAGTTAGAAAGGTAGTCTTTTTTTGATCTAATTATTCATAGATAAGGTGAAAACAGAAAAAACAAAAATATACCATTTAAAGAATGAAATTATACTTTAAAAATGTATCTTTAGACCTGGATTTTTAGAAGTATTTCATTGTATGAGCACTTTAAAAAAATTTTTAAAGAGAACTAGATTATAGTAAGATCTTAGTGTTTTTAACACACCATGATTCTAATGAAAATGACAGGACTAAAATAGGAATGAGTGACAGTTAGAGAAGTTTTGAATGACACACAATTTTTGAAGATCTCTGCATCCTAATTGGAGTGGGAGAAATCAGAGGAATGACATAGATGTTACTTTCAAAAATAAACTTTTTTAACGGTAATGTTCTATTTCTTACTCTGGGTACTGATTTATTATGATGTAAACTATGAACATATATTTTTCAAACTTCAAATCTATGGCGTGTTTTAAAATTTAACATAATTTAAAAATTATGCTAGAAATATTTCAAATTGCTCTTTTTAGAATGTATTTACCAACATACATTTGTCAAATGATCTGTTCTTTCTAGGAAAAGTCATCATTATCTTCCTTGTTCTATAGGTAGGCTGTGCTTTGGCAGCAGGTTCTCCCGTTCTTTTACTCTGAATCTAGAAATGGGACTGCAGTTCTCCAGCTCCCAGGTTAGCACAGTGGTCCTGTGAGGTGGGCAGCTGAAGAGAACATCTGGACAATAATAGCTGTTACAATTCTACATTTTATCCAAGTCGATGTTTTTTACTTGTTCCGAATTGGTAACAAGCATCTGCCTCAGAAGTTTCTCTCCTCATTCCTGAAGGCATTGGGCTGGTTTGTCAGTCAGAGAGTTACTACTCTGAATTTTGTAAATGCACCATTTTTTCTTCAAAATGTTGTTAGTCCAAAACCCCTGTCAAAATACCAACATCCCTCAAAGAACCTCAATGGTTTACTTTCATTTTCTACATACAGCTCTCTGAAATGCCGTTTTTTAAATTGAGTACTTAAAATGGATTATATTGTTAACATCTATATAGGGCATTTTCTATCACAATAAACAGTGCTTTAGTGAATGTTTCTGGCTTCTGCTTCCCTCCTACTCTTCTCCCCAAACTAAGCCCAAAGGCCTGGCCCATGGTGTGTTTCTACTTGTGTTTCTACCTGTGTCTTAATCCTTTTTTAAATTTTAGGGAGACGATCAAGTTGCCAAAGAATTTCCACATGAAAATAAACATTAAAAATGGAAAATAGGTTTTGAAAGATTGTAACATTAAATATTCTTAAACAATTCTGGATAAGATTCCAATTAAAATTTTATTAAATGCACATAAATATTATTTTTTATTCAAAGTAATCATATAATCTTAGAACCAGATGATCCCTTAAGGAATCACCAGTTTGTAGCTTTTAGGTATATCTGCTCATATGCCTAGTTCTAAAGAAATATTTTTAAAACTATGTACTTTCATATATTTCACTTCTAAAATGTTTTTTCATAAATTTAACACTTGAAAATATATAATTCCCAATACACCATAAGTACTGGCAGCTTAAAATAATGTTTATAACTTTTATTTTTATCTGATTGATTCTAAATATCACATCAGTTTAATATGCACCATGATGTATTACAAAATATACTAAATCAACAACCTTTCCTGAAACAGTTAATATATTTTACATAGTTTTTTATCCTTGAATTTTTATTTGATTTCACATCTCCCTCAAATATGTATTTTAATAGAATTAATGTTTTACACATGAAAGACCTCTGTTGAGCATCCTCTTAAAATTTTCTGCCACAAAAATATGTGTATAAAAAGAAAAAAGCAAAAATTTCCTGTGATCAGGAAAATCTAAGTGGTAACATTTTATTTTCAGCTTTAACTTTCAGTATAATTATTGATTAAGACAAATAAACATCAGTTTTGATAATTACTAAACAAAATCAAAATAAAGTGGAAATTCATTTCTTAATGAGATGGATGGTTCTTGATTCTATTAATACAACCAGTCCTTGTACTCAAGGCTGAATATTTTTATTGCTCTAATAAGATGGTATTCAAGATAATTTTTATTGTTAGTTTTTATTTTTATATGTCAGTCCTGAGAAAACTAATATCCATAAATAAAAAAATGAGAATAAACAGTTTTGTTACAGAAGCATCATTCAATTCTTTGAACTCCTTCCAAATTATGTGCCAGAAATCACATAGTAATCTGTAATAAAAAATTACTGTTAATGATCTCAGCTGACAACTCAATTAACATCACCTTCAATTTTGTTGAAAAGAACTGAAAAATTAATTGACTGTAAAAGAATTTTTTTACTCAGCTATTCTCTTTCTCAATACAATTTTCTAAATTTTCTTTGTTTAAGGCTCTGAAGTTGTTTGAATTCACTTATCAGATATATACTGAAGATTCCACGAGCTAGAAGAGGGAAATCATACCATAATCATAGATCAATCAGAAAATTTTAAAATATTTCAAGATTGCTTCATCTTGGAAGATGTTTAACCCATCCCTGAGACTTTTAAACCACAGAAATCAGTGAACTTTGGGTAGCAAGAGATGGATATTGCTCTTTATGAAGTGCACTTACAGAAGGAGAAGAAACAGGACACGTGTGTTATCTCCAAAGCAGTCACATTCTCAGAACAATCCATCTTAGAGCGAAGTGTGCATCATCATTGAGGGTGGACAATGATTCCTTTAGAAGTACTGATTCTGAAACCTTTGGAAAACCTTAAAAGTTCCAGGATGTGTTACTTTAGCTTGAAGACCACAGTTATCAGGGCTTCGCTTGTGGTTCAGCTGGTAAAGAACCCACCTGCAGTGTGGGAGACCTGGGTTTGATCCTTGGGTTGGGAAGATCTCCATGGAATGTATAGTTTTTCCAGTCACTGTAACAACAGATTTTCATACATGAACTTATTTAAATCTCAGAACAGCCATAGGAGATGGGCACTATCGGTCTTTGCATTTTACAGATAAGGAAACTGAAGAATAAAGCGGTAAATTGACTTGCTCATGGTATTTAACCCCCAAGCAGCCTGCCTGCTGTGACTGCACACCTACTGCTATCCCAGAAAAAGGTCATACTCTTAGTCAAGAAAACTATTTTCCAGGGAAGACACATAGCATTGGAAAATAAGGGCAACGTGATTAGTTATTTTCAAAAAATAACTTCCAACTTCTTTTTTCCAATTCCCTTTGCCCCTAATCTGCCATTTTCTCTATTCTGAGAAGAAACTCTACAGTTCTTGAAGAAAGTTGCACAATTAATTAAAAAAAAATTATCTTGGAAAAATTCAGCCAACGCCCACTGGGATAAATTTAGCAATTCTATGAAAGTATAATAGCTTTTATAAAACATAATACTAAAGCATTTACCTATTTCCTAGAAATAACTTCTCAGTTTCAGAATGTGTACAAATGCGTTTGGATTTATGGAGAGAAAAGGCTTTTTTAAAATTTGAGCTATATTTCCTAATAAAGTTAATATTATATAAGAAAATTTGTTGAAAAATAATTAGCCACTAAATTGAGTTGATTGGTTTAAAGTGAATGATGTGGCATTCATAAGACATTCAATTTTCTTATTAATTTTAATTGTACCATATTTTTACATTTAATATTCATGTGGGAATTACGTGAAAGTTACAAAAGGAAAGCATTGTGATTTCATAGTCTTTTAATGGTTAAAAAATGTAGCTCCTTAGCATTTAACTAGAATTTTTATTTCAAAAGTACTATTAAGTATATAAAAACATAAAGTAAGTACAATTGCTTACGTAATTATGATATAGAATCTTTGTAAATCACTTTTAGTACTAATAAAGATTATTTAACATAGTAACATTTATTTTCATATATCTAAATCCTGGTTTCTATATGAATAGGTTTAAAAATTTGTGGGAGATGGTAAGGTTTATAAGATATTTATTAGTCAGAATTTTTTTTCTCACTCATCTATTCCTTTTACTAAGTTATTATATATTTTATCTATGAAAAGCATCAGTCATGATTAAAATAACTAGATAAAAATCTATGCCACTATAATAAAACATATTATGTGAAATTAAGTATGAAGGGGACCTTGCTAGAAAATACAAAGCTTTATTTTTTACTCATGTTTTGTCAAAGTAAAGAATTCTGTTTTTTTGTTAAATTAAATCCATAGTTTATCTTAAAAGGAAAACAATGAGAAACCATAGAGGGAGATAAGAAATACATAAAATCAAATTTGAAAATATATAAAACTTTAGAATAGTACACATAATTTTATACAATGGTTATAAAAGAGTTATATCACTAAAAAGAAAAAAACCAAAACAGAACTTTATGCTAATAGCACAAAAAATTCTCAAACGCAAATGCCTGCAGTGGACAAGAAGGTAATGTAAATACGCAGTGTGAAACGGAAGTTCCATGTTCTGTCTAAAAGGGAAGCCATTAGTCAGCTATGAAAAATGGTTGCCAGTGCTCAGCTGAAGACAGAAATTTTTTTGGCCACATGGTGTGGCACATGGGATCTTAGTTCCCCAAACAGGAACTGAATCCATTCCCCCTGCATTGGAAGCCTGGAGTCTTAACAACTGAACTTACAGGGAAGTCTCATGGATTTTTTTTTTTTTTTTAATGTAAAATCTTCCAGTTATTCAAAGTCAGCCATTGACTCCATTTCTTTTTAAACTACTACAGTTAGCTACTTCTAAGATGGCCATTATCAATTCTTTAAGCCCTGTATGCACATGACATTCCTCCACAGGGAGCAGCTCAAGTGACACTGTGTCAGCAGCAGACATACCTTTATATAGAGCCAAGGCCAGCCTCATATAGGGCCCTGTGCTTCACATGGGAGCCTGAATTTTCACCTGACTCTGGGCTTCACAAATTATATGTAATCTGTGAAGCGCTGAACAGGACTTGTCATCTCTGCTTCCTGGCTCTTGTTAAGAAGTCCATGCTACTCTGCTACAAAGAGTGGCCCTCACAGAGGGACACAGAGGCATCTGATGTGTGAGTGAAGAAACCGTTTTGGATGTTCAGCCCATTCAAATCTTCAAATGACTAAAACCAAGGAAACTGTCTGACTGAAAACCCATAAGACCCAAATGAGAAACACCCAGTCGAGCTCAGTGAACAACAGTATCACGAGACAACTCTAAAATATATTGTTAAGTCGCTACATTTGGGGTTGGTTTATATGACAGTGGATAATCAGAATGGCACTAAGTTGGCTATACAAACATGTGACTGTGGGCCTCTATAATTTTTGGTCCACTACCTGTGGCATGCATTAGCCACTAGGGTTGATGGCTATCTAGAAATATTCATCAACATATTATTTTATCTTGGTATTTTAAATGATTTTATAATCTTGATTACATTGTTTGAAGAGTTCAGACAATAGATTTTCCTTTTTTCTCATATTGAGCTGTTTTATCATTTAATCCAATATTAGACAACACAAATATTTAAATTATTTGAAAAAGTTGCTGTAATTTGTTGGTCAGTTTATGTACATTTGACTAGCACATGCTGCCAATGCAATGTTTTTGATTTTGCTCCCATATGAAGACAACTTGAATTGAAATGATTGTATTATTGAGTCATTTAGACACCTTTCACAAACACAAGTCTAATAAGCCATCAAATCCTCTCCCAAGTACCCAACCCCCCCCTAAAATCTTAAACTATTGCATTTTTCCAGGAGATAATTCCTCCAAAACTTTAGGCCATGTACCTTAATCATTAATTTGAAAGTGAAAGTGACTCAGTTGTGTCCGACTCTTTGTGACCCATATGGATTATACAGTCCATGGAATTCTCCAGGCCAGAATACTGGAGTGGGTAGCCTTTCCCTTCTCTAGGAGATCTTCCCAATCCAGAGATCAAACCCAGGTCTCCCACATTGCAGGTGGATTCTTTACCAGCTGAACCAAAAGGAAAGTCCAAGAATACTGGAGTGGTTGGTCTATTCCTTCTCCAGCAGATCTTTCCAACCCAGGAATCGAACCAGGGTTTCCTGCATTGCAGGTGGATTCTTTACCAACTGAGCTATCAGGAAGCCCTTCATTTGAGGTGTTATGCAAACAAATGATTAAATAATTCTCCTTGAATTTACCTTAGTAAACATGAAGATTTCCTGAACTATATTTATATTTTCTTTCTTCTATCACGATTGGCAAACAACTTATGTTTGCCTGATCCTATCCATTTGAACTTGAAGGAAGGTTTATTAATAAAAATTGATCCAAAATATTAGACATAAATATTAAGATGTTTTTTGGGGGGACAGGAAGATTCCCTGGAGAAGGGAATGGCTATGCACTCCAGTATTCTTGCCTGGAGAATTCCATGGACAGAGGAGCCTAGTGGGCTATAGTCTATAGAGTCACAAAGAGTCAGACACGACTGACTGACTAAACAACAACAACATTTAGTTTTTTATACACATTGGTTTTTATTACAAATCAGGAAGACAATCTGTTTCTATAGTCATCCTCAAACACTTCTAGTTGCATTCATCTGGATCAATGAGGCTGTTTCCTTAAGACCTTATTTTGTAATTGATATATTTAGCAATCATCAAGGAGCATCACTACCACCAAACTATTACATGAGACTTAGGAAGTGTCTAGCAGCACCCTGGTTGCTAAGGCCTTGCTATAGCTTTCAGTATAACATATTCAGAATGGCACAGAGGAAAATATTCTGCTTAGGACAGAAAGTGAGTGACAAAAACAATCATGTCCTAGGGGTCTGTTTTAGCCAATCAAGCAATTCAAATAATCCCAACTACTATATTTATTAAAGATCAACAGCACCAAATTCTTCATAATGTCAATTTCTAATTATTTGTATCATCAAAGTTTCTATATATAAGAGATGAAACATCATGGTGAGAACAAATACTAGTTGGTAAGACTTTAGTTTCTTTTCTCATTTTGATAATTACTTACTGTATAATTGGGACAAGTCATAGAATTCATATACACTTTAATTGCTTCCTTCAATGAGGACAATATAATCCTGTTGGGAAAATGCCTTGATAATCTCTTAAGTGAAGTGAAAATTCATCTTTATAAGTTCAATTAAATTTGAGTTGCTGAGAAATGATTATTTTCTTAGGGTAAAATAGATGAGATTTAATCACAATCAACACAAAATAAATCAAATCTTTAGATGGATGAAAGCAAGTCATTTTGAATGTCTAGATGCATTCCTAGTATCAATTGAATTTGAACACAGAAAAAAAAATCACTGCAAGCAAAACCATAGATTACTGAAGTCAATTGCACTGTTTCTACTGTATATCCATTAAATAACAGTGTAGTGAAATCAGTTCCTGTGAACTCCATGTAAGTTCCAAGCTTGCAGGGTGTTTCTCAGTTTAATTCATTTTGAGTCTCAAACTTGAAGCTAAATGTTAGTTGAAAAATAAGTCAATAGGTCCAGAAATTGAAATACATATGCTAAATTCTAGTTCACTTTTATATTACGGTCCTTGAATTTATAATTCAAAGTTTGAAACTACAAACTGTTAATTTTAAACTTACTAATGTATTTGTTAACCAGGTATGAGATGCTAGAACAGTGATTTTCTAACACTTCTCCCTCGTTCCATCTCTCTCTTTCAGTCAAAACAAATAACTGAAAAGCTCTGAGTGGCATAGGTTGAGAGGTCTGGAGCACTTAAGTCTTCCTTTTCTCAGCAATCCTTTCATCTTCATTTAGGTGGCTTCTAAGTGAATCTGTGAAACAGTTTAAAACCTATAGGTTGGGCTAGGGAATGGCAAAATTTTTATAAAAAATGAGATGAGCTAATGGTTTCTATTTTGAATCGGGTAGAGAATTATAATAAAAATGGCTGAGGATGAAAACAGCTAAATAAATGGGTTGGCAGGTATAATGGTAACATGGCTGCTTCAACTAGGAACAATTTTGCATTGTTACACTGGCTAACCTTTTTGCTAGACTGTTCCTTTTCTGTGTGATAAAATATAACACTTAGGCAAAATCTTAAGGAAACAGGTTAGTTTTCAACTCAAATTTGGAGTCTCTTTATTATATGTGTACTCTCAAGGGGGAAACAACATTTATATTTCTACTAGCTTTCTAACAGGACTTCCCTGGTGGCTCAGACGGTAAAGCGTCTGTCTACAATGCGGGAGACCCGGGTTTGATCCCTGGGTTGGGAAGATCCCCTGGAGAAGGAAATGGCAATCCACTCCAGGACTATTGCCTGGAAAATCCCATGGACAGAGGAGCCTGGTAGGCTACAGTCCATGGGGTCACAAAGAGTCGGACACAACTGAGCGACTTCACTTCACTCAGCTTTCTAACACGCTTGCTTTAGTAATTAAAGAATCATTCAATCCAAAAGGTCATTCATTTGGTATCAACTTGGGGGGAAATATCAGTAGACTAGATGACTACAGAAGTAGGATAGAACACTTGATAATTGCAAGTAATTATCTTATTTTATTTTCATTTCACTTTAGTGCCTTAAAGTAGTTGTGTTTAGTCTTTCTTATAAGACTGGAAGATCAATATTTGAACTGCTGAATTCATGCAATATAAGATTTGCTCTGTTTTCCTCAGTCTCACTGAGAAATACCTTAACCACTCAGGGCACTTTGCAATGTAGGACCCCTCCACCAAAACGTAAAAGATAAATAGCATCTCAGTACACTAATTTGATTAAAGTACAAAACTCTTCAGCATCCATGTTAACATTTTTGATACCGTTTCTTCTAAAATTTATGTGAATCTTTAAAAAAAATTATCCATTATGAAAGAAAAATTAATCTTTTTAGCAAAACCATTCATATTTAATAACTACATATGTAATAGAAAGATACTTTCTATTTGAATGTTTTCCATTTTTAGTTCAATAAAAGGTAAAACTACTAGTAAATATGTAAGCAATTAGCCATATAAAGTAATATACAAATCTTTAAAAAAACTGTTTATGCTATAGGAATACTTTTAACTTTTTTTAGTTAAATTACAATGATTTATAGACAGAGCATAACTCAGTAAAGAGTGTGAACTTTGGAAGTGGCCAGTTCAGTTCAGTTCAGTCGCTCAGTCGTGTCTGATTCTTTGAGACCTCCTGGACTGCAGCCCACCAGGTCTCCCTGTCCATCACCAACAACCGGAGTTTACTCAAAATCATGTCCATTGAGTCAGTGATGCCATCCAACCATCTCATCCTCTGTCATCCCATTCTCCTCCTGCCTTCAATCTTCCCAGCATCAGAGTCTTTTCAAGTGAGTTAGTTCTTCACATCAGGTGGCCAAAGTCATGGAGTTTCAGCTACAGCATCAGTCCTTCCAATGAATATTCAGGACTGATTTCATTTAGGATGGCCTGGTTTGATCTCTTTGCAGTCCAAGGGACTATCAAGAGCCTTCTCCAACACCACAGTTCAAAAGCATCAGTTCTTCGGTGCTCAGCTTTCTTTATAGTCCAACTCTCACATCCATACATGACCACTGGAAAAACCATAGCTTTGATTAGACAGACCTTTGTTGGCAAAATAATATCTCTGCTTTTTAATATGCTGTCTAGGTTGGCCATAACTTTTCTTCCAAGGAGCAAGCGTCTTTCAATTTATGGCTGCAGTCACCATCTGCAGTGATTTTGGAGCCCAAGAAAATAAAGTCTGTCACTGTTTCCATTATTTCCCCATCTATTTGTCATGAAGTGATGGGCCCAGATGCCATGATCTTAGTTTTCTAAAAGTTGAGTTTTCAGCCAACTTTTTCACTCTCCTCCTTCACTTTCATCAAGATGCTCTTTAGTTCTTCTTCACTTTCTGCCCTAAGGGTGGTGTCATTTGTATCTCTGAGGTATTCTCCCAGCAATCTTGATTCCAGCTTGTGCTTCATCCAGCCAAGCATTTCTCATGATGTCCTTTGCATATAAGTTAAATAAGCAGCGTGACAACATACAGCCTTGACATGCTCCTTTACTGATTTGGAACCAGTCTGTTGTTCCATGTCCAGTTCGAACTGTTGCTTCCTGACCTGCATACAGATTTCTCATGAGGCAGGTCAGGTGGTCTGGTATTTCCATCTCTTGAAGAATTTTCCAGAGTTTGTTGTGGTCCACATAATCAAAGGCTTTGGCATAGTCAATAAGGCAGAAGTAGATATTTTTCTGGAACTCTCTTGCTTTTTCGATGATCCAACGGATGTTGGCAATTTGATCTCTTGTTCCTCTGCCTTTTCTAAAGCCAGTTTGATCATCTGCAAGTTCATGGTTCACGTATTGCTGAAGCCTGGCTTGGAGAATTTTGAGCATTACTTTACTAGCGTGTGAGATGACTGCAATTGTGTGGTAGTTTGAGCATTCTTTGGCATTTCCTTTCCTTGGGATTGGAATAAAAACTGACCTTTTCCAGTCCTGTGGCCACTGCTGAGTTTTCCAAATTTGCTGGCATACTGAGTGTTGCACTTTCACAGCATAATCTTTTAGGATTTGAAATAGCTCAACTGGAATTCCATCACCTCCACTAGCTTTGTTTGTAGTGATGCTTTCTAAGACCCACCTAGCTTTACATTCCAGAATGTCTGGTTCTAGTTTGGTAATCACACCCTCGTAATTATCTGGGTCATGAAGATCTTTTTTGCATAGTTCTTCTGTGTATTCTTGCCACCTCTTCTTAATATCTTCTGCTTCTATTAGGGCTTGTTTCAAATTCTTGATTCTACCACTGGCTGGGCTATTTTGGATAAATTGCCCTAAAAGTCCTGTTTTCTCTTCTGTGAAATAGGGTAAGGCAACCTATCTAATAAAATGGATGTGGCTTAGATAATTTAATGAAATTGTGTAAATTAATAGGCACAGATTCTGTTACATGGTAAAAACCCAATAAAAGCTTCCTCTGTTATGTCCTTTTGGATATATAATATAAATTTAAATATGAACAAGATTAAACTTGAACATTTCTCTTAATGTCCGCTGTATGATCCCAAAGTAGCTTTCCTACTTCCCAAAGATATCCATGCCCTAATATCCAGAATATTGAATATAAAAAATTCATATTAATATAAGAAGGGATTTTGCAGATGTGACTAAATTTAGGAAACTTAAATGAGAGCATCCTGAATTATTAGGGTGGATACAACAAAATAATAGAAGTCTTTGCAGTGGAAAGGAGGAGGCATGAGACTGAGAATCACAGAAGTTATGATGATGGAAGCAAAGGTCAGAGAGAGAAAATGAAATTAGAAGATACTGGGTCACTGGTTTTGACGATGGAAGAAGGTGCTGCAAACCAAGGAATGAAGGCAAGCTTTAGAAGATGGAAAAGACAAGTAAATATATTCTTCACTAGAGCTTCCAAAAGAAATGCAATCATACCAACACCTTGATTTTGAGACTTCTGATTTCTAGAACTGCAACGGTAAGATAAAATCGGGGCTTCCTTGCTGGCTCAGATGGTAAAGCACCTGTCTGCAATGTGGGAACCCGGATTTGATCCCTGAGTTGGGAAGATCCCCTGGAGGAGGGCATGGCAACACTCCAGGGTTCTTGCCTGGAGAATTCCATGGACAGAGGAGCCTGGCGGGCTACATTCCCTGTGGTAGCAAAGAGTCAGACATGATGCACATACTAAAATCTTCACTTTTTGAAGATAATAAACTTAGGTTGTTTTAAGCCTCCAAATTGGTGGTTGTTATAGCAGCAATGGAAAACTTAAACAATTAGTGAAGACAACAAATGACTTAAAAGAGGCTGCCACTCTATACATTTTAACATTCTGCTTTCTAATACCCTCTAGAGATGTGTAGCAAGCTACAGAGACCTATGAGTAACTATTTACTATGTGTTAACGAGACAAGCACTTTAAAACACTATCTCATGTAAATCTGAAAACATCCTTGGAGAGAAGTGTTCATTTATCAGTTTTATAGATGAGAAACTATATAAATCTATTGATATGTTTAACTTGCAAAAGGACAAACAAAAAGAAAGTGAATGAATCTGAACTACAGTCTGTTGATTTAACATTCCATGTCAGTCACCAAAAATAAATTGAGATAAGGGACCAAAAATGAAAGGCTGAAGAATGTGAGGTTGCTTTGTGAGAAACATTTGTGAATAGCTTCTTCCTGACTTCAGATGATAGTATTTCAGTTTGTCATATATGTGAAGCCTCTCAAACAAGGTGGGAGTTATCAGGGAGACCAGTGCTTCTGCCTTACTTTTAGTTTGAATATCTTCCCTAACAGGGAGTAACGGTCTGAACATCACTAGAGAACTCAGGACTGATCATTTTAGGTCATGACAGATCTAAAGAGTTTAGATTTGTTTAGGTCATTAAACAAATCAAAAGGGCAAAAAAGAAAGTCATGTTTATATACTTTGTTTCATAGAAAATCTGCTTTTGTAATCAAAAGCCATTGCCATTGTCTTAAGAAGTGAAGCATCAATATCTATATAAGAAATTAAAGCCAAATTAATATTTAATGAATACTGATTCTGTACCTGGTCTTATACTAGTCACCTTAATATATTATACTTTATATATATATATATATATATATATATTAGTATTTGGTGCTGCTAAATATTAGTATTTGGTGCTGCTAGTGGTAAAAAAAAAAACTCTCCTGCCAATGCAGGGAGATGTCAGAGACAAGGCATCAATCCCCGGGTCAGGGAGGTCCCCTGGAGGAGGGCATGGCAACCCACTCCAGGATTCTTGCCTGGAGAATCTCATAGATGGAGGAGCCTGACCAGCTACAGTCATAGGGTCCCAAAGAGTTGGACACGACTGAAGTGACTTCTCATGCATGCATGCATTTCTATAAAAGAGGTACCTAATCCTCACAAAGTTTGTCTAAAATTACACAGTCAATTCAATTCCAGGCATGACTGATTCCAATAGTCATGATAAAATATTAACACAGAGAAATATGAAATAATCCAAAGGATAATTATCTCCCTTAAGTTTCCTTTAAAGTAAAATCCAAGAACTTCCTCCTCGTCCAGTAAAGCAATATCGGATTCTGTAAATCAGATCCTTCATCTCTAAATTTATTCCTAGTTTCTGTTATGTAAATTCTTCAAATCCCTTTGGAGTTCACTTATTCAGATTTTCTTGCTAGAACTAGTTTTTAAGCACTGTGTACCTCCTTCCCTTTCTAAGTCATTCTCACTCAATTAAGTAGTTGCTGGAAGTCAGCTTATTCTCCAACTGTGGAGAAAAGAAAAAAACAACACCCAAACTGACACAAAACAAGGTCTGTTTTTTTGTTTGTTTTTTGGTCTCTGCTTCTTTTGACAATTTGGTCCAATCACCAGAAACCATCCAAAACATTCATTTGCTCTTCAAACATTATTCTAATCGAAGTATTTAGATCTGTTTTTAGTATTCTCAAGGAGCCAGTGAATTGTTAGCCTCATAATACTAGGATATCCTTTAGGGATAAACTAGAACATTGATTCTATATTACAGTCAGGTCAAATTTATGCACTTTTATGAAAAGGTAGCCTCGTCTCTGTTATCCACACATTTTATGTAATCTTGACTAAACTATGTATCTAATTGGACTTTCAGTTCAGTTCAGTTGCTCAGTCATGTCCAACTCTTTGGGACCCCATGGACTGCAGGAAGCCAGGCTTCCCTGTCCATCAGCAACTCCTGGAGCTTGTTCAAACTCATGTCCATTGAGTCGGTGATGCCATCCAATCATCTCATCCTCTGTTGTCCCCTTTTCCTCCTGCCTTCAATCTTTCCCAGGATAAAGGTATTTTTCAATGAGTCACATCCTCGCATCAGGTGGGCAAAGTATTGGAGTTTCAGCTACAGCATCAGTCCTTCCAATGTATATTCAGGACTGATTTCCTTTAGGATGGACTGTTTTTTCCTCTTTGCAGTCCAAGGGACTCTCAAGAGTCTTCTCCAACATCACAGTTCAAAAGCATCAATTTTTCAGTGCTCAGCTTTCCTTAGAGTCCAACTCTCACATCCATACATGACCACTGGAAAAACCATAGCTTTGATTAGACAGACCTTTGTTGGCAAAGTAATGTCTCTGCTTTGCAATATGCTGTCTAAGTTGGTCATAGCTTTTCTTCCAAGAAGCAAGTGTCTTTTAATTTCATGGCTGCAGTCACCATCTGCAGTGATTTTGGAGCCCAAGAAAAAAAATCTCGCTGTTTCCATTGTTTCCCCATCTATTTGCCATGAATTGATGGGACTGGATGCCATGATCTTAGTTTTCTGAATGGTGGGGTTTACAAAATTTGGCTTTACAATAGTTAAAAATTACATATGAAGAGGTGTTCCATTAAAATTTCTACCTTGAATGTCATCAGTGATCAAGGTATCAATCCTTTATTGTCACTATTATGACAACATTTAAAAAGAACTCTTACATGTGTCCAATGATTTGATACTAAATATTATAATTACATTGCATTGCAATTATGTGCTTCCCTTATATATTTCCTTAATCTGGAGTTTATTATTTATTTGTTTCTAATATCACTCTACTTATAGTGATCAATATATCAATGAGTCAGTGAATGAATATATTATTTCTAGCATGCTACAAGTATGTTTGATCAATTGTGTCTGGAGCTTTGTAATATAATAGATATTATATCTTCAGCACAATATTAATATCTTTCAAAGTGTGGAATTTTCAAGTTTTAAAATATATCTTATATAAGATCTTAACTTTAGTTACTGTTTCATGATGTGTTGCAAAGGATTAAGTTATTAGATATCTTCATAGTTCTTCACAGCTCACTCATTAAACTCAGCAATAGTGAGGTAGCTAAAAGGCAATTGGACCCCATATCCCCTGTGTCTGATGATCATCAGATTAACTTGTACTATATGCTTGGACTGTACCAGTTTTAATAATTTGCCTATCTAATGCTGAAGCTGAAGGTCTGATATTTTGGCCACTTGATGCAAACAGTCAACTAATGGGAAAAGACCCTGATACTGGGAAAGATTGAGGGCAAAAAGAGAAGGGAGTGACAGAGGATGAGATGGCTGGATGCATCACTGAATCAATCAGTGGACATGAGTTTGAGCAAACTCTGGGAGATAGCGAAGAACAGGGAAGCCTGGAGTGTTGCTGTCCATGGGATCACAAAGAGTTGGACAGGACTTAACAACTGAACCACAACAATAACAATGATCTTGTTCTCCCAAGAATACTAAGATAGAGTGAATCTTTACTTAACCTTTATAGATTTGAAAACAGGTTCAGAGAAGTTAAAATCATGCTCATGGCATTCATGTTCTATGTTGCCACACAATGTAGATTCAGCCTAAAATGATACGTAATCCAAAAAAATTTTTAAAAAGGAATGGGAAAGGAATAAGGAAAATTAGAATAGGCATTAAACCATTAAACAAAGGGGAAAACAAGGTGCATGGACATTGGTGATAAAGGAGACAAAAGGGCATTACGGTTCTTTAAAAAAATGTAAAAGACTAGTCCAGACCTGAAGAGGGGAGCAGCAAATGACACATCACATGACTTGAGCTTATAAAATTGCAGTTCACCATAACTATGTCTGACACATTTACTATGTATCTGCATGGTTTAACAGATGAAATAGGTCTTTATTAATTTAAGATGACTGTATTACCTATGGTGAAAATAATTCTAGAAGTTACTGATTAGTTGTAAGATAAAGAATCATTAGCAGGAGAGTGTATACATATATATTATTTTTTTCCCTTTTTGCACGCTCCTCACAAAAGGTTGAAAAGCTTAAATGGATATTATTCAAGAGCAACAAATTTCATGCCTGCAGACACAGACTTCAGTCCACTGATCTGTCAAGAGCAAACAATGTTTGCAATGTAAATTTGTTTTTTCTTGACATGTAAATATCTAGACATTTGAAAATAAATGAATTAATTATGGCTTCCATATGCTAAGATACTGGTTACTCATAAGATGTAGGTCATAAAATTTGAGTCTTTCTCCAATTGGAAATCAATTTCCACTGATTTGTTCACATACTCTTACAAAACACCCCTTGAGACCGGAATGCATTTAAAACTGACAGGTTGAGGCTAGAGGTCTAATCTATAACCATGGAATGGAGTCAGGTTAGTCAGGTCCCAAGACATTCATGCCTGAAATCTCAACCCTGTTAATATGCTGCCCAAACAACCTAATCTAAAAGACCAAAGTCACAGTTAAGGTGTAAATGATTAAAAAAAAAAAAAAAAGTTGCAATTAATGTTATAGTAACTTTACTGATTATTAAAAAAACTCAAAATAAAAGATTATATATCATTCAAGATAAAATCTCATGCCACATTCAAATACCAGCTCAAATATAATCACATCATCTAATGAACAACCCCCCACACAAAGTATGGCACACTTTTAACTTTAGGTCAAAACATACTTGAAAGAGTTATATTGATTTCTGAAACAGTGATCTCTGGAGCTGACCTCACATAAGCATGAAGGGCCTATGTCAGAGAACTCAAATCATTTTCCCACTCAGCCTGGGGATCTTACCTTTACTGATTCATGTTTCTTTTAGTATTCCCTGTCTCCATGCTTCTATGCTTTCACTTTCATATAGCAATAAAACCACACACACGACTTTATGCTTTGTCCTGGACTATGAAGGTATGCATTTTGGTGGAGAATACTGCTTTTCCTCTCTCTGTATGTTATCCTTCACCTTTTTTTCCCAGTAGACAGTATGTGTCATGGCCTCTGGGGATGCATGAGGACAACCACAAATTAGGCAGAGCCTGTAAAAGCCTTAGTGGCTTTTGCTTTCCAAAAACCCAAAACTTTTGAAGAGGCAAAGGGGATGTACAGGCTGAAGTGGAGCAGGGGTGCCTCTGATTCAAAAGTGATCTTTCCAGGAATTTGAGTGAGGGGAGAAATCTGTGGCTAACAGAGCAATGGGAACTCAGCCATATCCAAGACAGAGGTGAGATCACAAACAGAGACGGATAAATGAGGGAGAGACGGATGAATGAGGGAGAGACGGATGAACGAGGGAGGGAGAATCACAGCCTAAAACTACGACCCTCATCCTAAGGAAGCAGAGGGCCACCAAATTTCAAAAGACCACTTGAGCTTGTCAGTGAGAACCACAGCGACACAGTGCTTGACAAGAGTGCGGTTTCCTTGTTTGGTGTCTACTGTATAAATCCACTGGAGTGTGGTGTGATCCTGGCCTTCAGAGGAGACCCTAACAATGAAGGAGACAAAAGTTACCAACACCAGCAGGACAGAATTCCAGTCTACATTTTTACATCTTTTTCAATACATATTCTGTTTTAAAGCAGCAACAGAAAATTCAACAGAGACTCTTCAGGAATCACCTCATGGGTTAGAATCAGAGCGATCTTGATAAGAATACTGTTAAAAGGCATCGTTCTTCTGTTTGACATACTTTTTGCATGAGGTGAAATGTGGCATGTCCTTGCCAGAGTAAATAATAGTACCTGGATACTCACCAGTTTAGCTAGGATGTTGAGAGAGGAAAGCATGTCAGCATTCACTGAGAGACCCACCCAGCTGCCTCTTTCAATGCCTTCTTACCTGTCTTCCTCAATCCTGTCTGGGCTATCAGCACCGAACCTGGCTCTCTAGGACCTGCTCAGCTGCTACTTTAAAACTCAGCTAGAAAATCATGTCTCTCAGTTCCTGTGGTCATTAGTGTGAAGTTATAATGAACTTTTAGTTCTATGGAAAACACTAGAATGTGACTTACAGCTGTTCCTTCCAAATGCTAGGATATCTCAGGTCAAAGTCCTAAATTCGAAAGACAGTGCATTCCAAACACGAACCACACCTTTTAATCAATCTTGCAGATTGCTTTCACGTCCACTGACTATCTCCGTGGTGCATACACTGCAATGCTTTCACACATGAATTCTTTCTTGTGAAGCCTTTTCTGCTTCTCACTTGAAGCAGCACTGCTCTGGGGACATAAAGGTAATGTTCAGAAGTGTTGGCAGAACCACATTTCAGTGCCTATATTGGAGTTTGGGTGAAGGAATCTTAAGTGAAAGAGAAAGAGGGATATGCAGAGGGCTCCCCAGTTTCTTTGGCCATTGAGGGTGCTCACTCTGCCACTCCAACCTCTACATTTTTCCTTTCATTATGCAATTTTATTTGAAAAGAGATTATAATACCTTAAAGGAGGTGTTCCACATTAATACAGTAATCACTTATCGTCCTAAGACCTATATACTATTTTCATTTGGCAAACTACCTTCTTCATAAAAGTCTGTTTCATATGATAGTGTATTATAAGGCCCATAATTTTACTTCTGTTATTTGTAATGTTGTTGTCTTTATATTAAGTCATAACTATTCCCTCATAAGTTCTATTTTTCAGTATGAAAATGTTAAATGTTAATTCCGTTGATATGCGTAGAGAATTTACTGACTCATATTTCTAATTCAGGACATATGGATTGTTTCCGAGTTTTTGCTTTACAGATAATGCTGTACTGAGAAGAACTGCATTGCATCCTGAGAGCTCAGATGCATAGACCAGGCACTTAACACATATGATTTATAAGGCTCCCAATCACTGTTCAGGATGGATACTGTCTAGCCTATTTTACAAATGAGGAAACCCGAGGCTAACAGAGGTAAAATACTTCCCTAAGGGCACTCAGTGAGCAAGTGGCAGAACCAGGATTTGAAATTCATATCTATCTGACTCCAGACTTCATTCTTTCTCCCCTATGTCACAGAACTCTTTATTGGAATTTCCTCAAGAAAAAATCCCAAGAGTGGAACTGTGGAATCAAAGAGTGTGACTATCTCTATGGCCCTTGTTACCTACACATCAATGAAAATCCACAGTGAAAAGGAGACAAGAAAAATTACGTGTAAATCTATTGTCTACCTTCCCTAAAGATCTCATGCTCTTTCTGGTCAGAGAGGAACACTGTCAAGCTCCATTTTTTATATTTGAGAAAATGATATGCAGGGAAATTTAATTATTAGCTCATTTTTCATACAACCAGATTTATTTTGATTTTATACAAAATATTAGAAAATGACACTCAAAATTTAGCACACTGTAAGTAAAATGTCATTAATATCATAATTTAAATACTTGTTTGCAACTCTATTGGCATAGACAGAATGCTTCATAAACAGAGGTACGCATATTTAATCTGTGAATTACTAAGGGACCTTTGTATAGCAAAAATTAGAGAGGTCCCTTTAGCCAGAATAAAAATAAACGTCAAGGAGACAAAGGGATGCTTTCATGGTTTGAGATACACTATTATTATTATGCCTTTTCAACAAGTATCAATGCTCTCTCTTCCCTTTCACTGGAAACAGTGGAACCTTTGCTGAACTGACAGTCAATTAGAGCCAGTCAACAGAAACTGCTTTGGGTCACATGGCACCAAGAACTGTTGTTGCCATCGCAACTGCACTATGATAAATTAGCCTGTCTCCACTAAGTATTTGGTTTGCCTACATGCCCTAGAAGGTGCCGTTTTGATATTCTCCTTGACAGTTTTGAGCTAATCTCTGATTCAACCTTTTCAGCAGGTGTGCTAACATTTACATATATTGGGGTAGAGCAAAAGGAAATTAGTATTTTTGACTCATTAGATACATGTGTCAGTGTTTCTAAATGATTACCATATTTAAGGAGTATTTTCACAAAGTTTGATCATTGTTTTAGAAGCCATTCTACACAAGGTTAATATGAATTTATTTCAGCTCTTGAATACTTACATATTAGCGTCACTTAGTAATTGAGATAAACTATTAGATCTAGGAAAGCTAGAGGAAAAAATACTAGGCATAGAAGCACTGGAGCTTGTAATAGCTTAAATAATTATCTCAAAAATTAGCACATTTTCATTGTTTAGAGGATTACTCTCAATAAATTCTGTATATTATAACAATTTGCTTCTTTCTAGAGGTGAGTTAGGGTGAGTTTAAAGCGCTTGTTTTTTTAATTTACTATCTCTTGTATAGTTACGTTTAATGAGGTTCATTGATATTGGCATGTGAAATGCAATAAAACATATTGTGATCTCAGACAAGGTATATGAAAACAATGAATCATCAATATTTAGCAACAATGTAAAATGTTTTGTTTGCAAGGTGTTTCATGTAAATTTTCTCTTTTAATTTCCAATACTCCCTGATAATGTAATGATACCCATTCTATAGATGATGAAGAACAATTTAAGAAGGTAAGAAAACTGCTAGTTTCAATGAAATGAATATAGCCCTAATTTATAATCAAGTATCTGAACCAATTACAGATTCTTTAAGCTGTGTCACTATCAAAATGATTATTTTTCCCCTAAGTGTTTACATAATATACATGTTAGTTGACAGCTTTATATATTATTTATAAAAATTTAGCAATTTAAAAATCTTAAATATAGTAATACATCTATGCTGAAGTTGCATGAAAATCTGCATACCACGCTCATGCTCAGTCACTTCAGCTGTGTCCAATTTTTTGCAATCTATGGACTATAGTTTGCTAGGCTCTTCTGTCCATGCGGTTCTGCAGGTAAGATACTGGAGGGTGCTGCTGGGCCCTCCTCCAGGGGATATTCCCAATCCAGGAATCAAACCCATCTCTCCTGTGTCTCCTAATTGCAGGAAGGTTCTTTACCCGCTAAGCCACCTGGGAAGGCCCCTGCATACTATACACAGAACTTAAATAAAATAAAAGGATACCAAAGAAATATGACCTATATTAAGGAATTATCTACATTACTTTTCCCCCATTTTTTTCCTGCATTGGGAAAAAAAAGAAAAAAGGAAAATCACAAAAAAGCACAATATAATAATAGCAAATTTCAAATTTTAGACTTAAAATGATCACATGGATTACTGGAAGGGAGAATGAAGGCTAATGCTATTTGTTGTAGGAAGACTGCATTCTCTCCTCTGTCTGTCTTTCAGGGTTTGGCTCATTTTTGAGCCCATGCTTCTCCAGTGGTAGCCCATGGATAAGCAACCTGCGCTACCTGAGGGAGCTGGAACTGCAGAATCTAAGGCATGACCTCAGTTCCACTCAACTAGAATCTGTGTTTTAGTAAAGTCCTGAGTGAACTATGTGGTGATCTATCTATGTGGCCTTTCAGTGGTAATCTATGTGGTGATCAATGGACATGGGTTTGTGTGGACTCTGGGAGTTAGTGATGGACAGGGAGGCCTGGAGTGCTGTGGTTCATGGGGTCGCAAAGAGTCGGACACAACTGAGCGACTGAACTGAACTGATGTGGCCTTTAATATTCACTGCAACTATTACCAACAATCAGGGAAAAGAAGAAAGAAACTGGGTATCAAGCCCAGTGGTTTCAAGTGCCTAGATTAATACTCCAGGGACCTAAGGATTTAAAACTAGGAGGCCTCTGGGTTAATAAACTGCTCACCCATTGACCTGACAGATGAAAAATGATATAATCCATCAGCAATAATCTGCATCTTCAGGTGAACTGATGTTCAGTAGTGGAGCTGGAACAAGGTGAGTCTTAAAATGAGACTGTGAGGTCTATGATGCCAGGGACTATATCTGGCATAGAACACACACACACAGACACACAGACACACAGACACACACACACACATAAACACAGAATCTCTTTTGAAAAAAATTTGTTACAGGAAAGACCCAAAATCTGCAATGCTTTTGTTTGGGGAAGTCCTATGATAAAGTTTGATCCCCTAGGGACAATTTATCCGCAGAAGAATCCAGACGGAAACACAAGAAAGATCAACAGCTTCCTAGCCTTCATAATGAGTCAAGCCCAGGGTTAAAATGAAGTTTGCGTTACTTTTTGAGATACCAAATGCCAGTGTCTGGACTTTTTTCTGTATCTTAACTGAGCTTTCCTGACTCCCTTCAATCAAATATTCCTTGCCTTGAATCATTCTGTAAGGACTTCCTGACTTAGTAACTAGCTAATATAATAAGATGCATATGCTAGTCATTTCCTACAAATGAATAACATTCATTTTGAGAGAAAATGTCTTAATCCAAATGTGTGCCAGTAATGGAAGACTGATCTGTTTTCCTATTCCACTGATAGGAAGAGGCACTTTGCGATACTTGACACATGGTGACTCTTAAGACAAATGGTGACTCTTAAGACACTGGGTTTAAGCTACTTGAGTCTGGCCGGTTGATGCTATTACTTGTAACCTTTAGACAAATTAATAAAGTTAAAATATATCTTTAGCCTGCCAATAGTTTCCATTAAAAAGGTTTGTATAGGCATTAAAATTATGTTAAAAGAATTCAAATGAAAGAAAAACAATTATTGTACAGTTCCACTATTTCAACAAGCCAAATCATTTTCATCTTTCTCTATTTCCTTCTGGTCTTTTACAAGCAGTTTCTTTTTAAAAAAATGTAATTTCAGTAATGACATCAATACTAATTGCCCCTGGCTTTGCCAACCCCACTAGAATCAGATATCTGTCACCAGTAGGCTGCATTCTGCCTGGTTTCAGAGCCAACTCTGCACTAGACAGGCTTTAAACCCAACATAGGCAGGTGGTGTTATACTGGTGGGTGTGGGGTGTGGGGATAGAAATTATCGTTGTCCATTAAATATTCAAGTTCTTTAAATTTTTATGTATAATAAACAACTCCAAATTCCTCTCATGTAGTTCTTCCCTTATATTGAATTATTTCTTTTTTAATTTTTTTAAATTTAAATTTATTTATTTTAATTGGAGGCTAATTACTTTACAATACTGTATTGGTTTTGCCATACATCAACATGAATCTGCCATGGGCGTACACATGTTTCCCATCCTGAATGCCCCTCCCACCTTCCCCCCAACACCATCCCTCTGGGGCATCCCAGTGCACCAGCCCCAAGCATCCTATATCCTGCCATCGAACTTGGACTGGCGATTAGTTTCTTATATGATATTACATATGTTTCAATGCCATTCTCCCAAATCATCCCACCCTCTCCCTTTCCCCCAGAGTCCAAAAGACTGTTCTATACATCTGTGTCTCTTTTGCTGTCTCGCATACAGGATTATTGTTACCATCTTTCTAAATTCCATATATATGCATTAGTATACTATATTGGTGTTTTTCTTTCTGGCTTACTTCACTCTGTATAATAGGCTCCAGTTTCATCCACCTCATTAGAACTGATTCAAATGTATTCTTTTTAATGGCTGAGTAATACTCCATTGTGTATATGTACCACAGCTTTCTTATCCATTCGTCTGCTGATGGGCATCTAGGTTGCTTCCATGTTCTGGCTATTATAAACAGTGCTGCGATGAACATTGGGGTACACGTGTCTCTTTCAATTCTGGTTTCCTCGGTGTATAATTTACCATAAGTGAGATTATGAGGTTTAGAAATGCAAACATTTTTGTTGCTCTTTAAATATAATGAAAATCACTTTCACAAAGCTTTTTTTTTTTTTGCTCCATCCCTAAAGGTTTGGGGTGGGGATGGAGACTGGCACTGGAAAATTGCAAGAACTCCCCAGGATGCTCAGATGAACTCCTCTGAGCTGAAATGACCAGGTAAGTGTGATGTTTTCACTGCACTCAAACTAGCCATGGTATTAACCTTTAAATATTTTTTTTTAAAAATTTAGAAGCTATAAATAGTTCCTTAATCCCTTATTGTTATAGTTTAAACTGACATATATTTGAATCTATAGAGTGCACTGTTTGCTTCTTTTAGCTCTAGAGTGTGTTGAAAGATAGTTGAAGAAATTGCAAGCAACACCATCTCTAGGAAACTTATTTCAACTTAGTAGTCTCAACTCTTCATAGAGGATAATAAAAGAAAATGACTTAGCTGGAGGACAGAAATGTAGGGACACGGGGAAGGAGAGTGTTTGTCCTTGACTCCAAAGAAATCCTCTGTGGAATATTCGACTCTGTAAATACCAAGAATGCATTGCTCTACACCAGTGAATGGGGCAACACACTTTAAATTGTGCCTCAGAGTCAGAGGGTATCATCTGACATAACACTTCAATCTGAATAAAAAGGGCTTGCTGGGGAAAAACTCTTGCACTTAAATATCCTTTCAGAAAGTGAAGTGAGAAATGCTGGTGGTGGCATTTCTTTATAATGAAGCAGAGCTATAGGCTTGCTGGGTTTTGAATCTTTCCTGCCTGCTGAGCCTGGCCAGGGGCAATAATAAGTAGATATTTCATGCCACCATTTCTTCTTCTTTAGGTTTTAACGATGACTAGGTCCAGATGATGGGAAAGACCTTCAACCGTTTCTAGAGGGGAAAAAAGCCAAAAGCTACAGGAGAAAATAGTTTACAATTTGCTTCATATTTGAGGTTTTCAAATACCTTTCCAAGCAGTTATTAATTAATCAAAGAGAATTGAGCCTTAGTAAAGTAGGCATTCTTAATATTTCATGAAAAGAAGGGGAAAAAGGAAAAGAAATCTAGTGTTACAGAAGAAGTAGATTTGAAATAGTCCAAAGCAGCATCCTCATTCATGGATCACAGCCCTGTCATGGCAAAGGGGCTTGCATAAGCCAGTGAAGCTATGAGCCATGCCATGGAGGGCTACCAAAGAGACAGTGAAGGACAGAGGAGCCTGGGGTACAGCAGTCCATGGTGTCGCAGAGTCGGACATGACTTAGCCACTGAACAACAACAACAAAAAAGAAACAGCCACTGTTTTAGCTCTGTGTTGGGAATGATGGAAAATGTACTTATATCAATAACTAAACCACAAATTTGTTTACTAAAAGCAATAGGTTGTTCAGATGTGCGCATGCATGCATGCTCAATCACTCAGATGTGTCCAACTCATTGCAACCTCAAGAACTGTGGCACTCCAGACTCCTCTGTCCTTGGGATTTTTCCAGGCAAGAATACTGGAATGGGTTGCTGTTTTCTCCTCTAGGGGATCTTCCCAATTCAGGGATTGAACCTGCATCTCCTGAGTCTCCTGCATTGGCAGGCAGAATCTTTACCATTGAACTACCTGGGAAGCCCCAGATAGGCGGCAGTGCAGTAACGCTCTGGGATTTTTCAGAGCAGGGTGGATTCTCTTTTCTATTCCCAGAGACTATCACAAAATAGGTATACAATAAGTGTCATAAGACATTGAGTCTTCCCAACACAAGTCATGAATTAGTTTATCAGGTGTTTACTAAGTCAAATGTATCAGAGATCAGATTTCAGTAGAATTAGATAATAGAGTGAGTAAATTGGATAAGGACAAGAATAGATGGGAAGAATAATAAGATAGAAAGCAATGTGATCTCATGCAAAGAGCATGCGGGCTTATGGGCCAGAAAATGTTAGATTTGAATTCTAAATGTGCTACTAACCTAGTTGCATAATCTTAAACATACTACATAAACTCTCTGCTTTCAAGTCTTCTGATCTATAAGACAGTTGGTAGGAGCTAGTGAATAAATACCAGTTTTCTTTCCCCTTGAAATGAATAAGAACCAGCTGGTTAGGTTGTTTCAGTGCCCCTGATGAGAAAACAGTAGAACCGGAATCAATGACCCATTGTTCCTTCTTACTCCAAGAGTTCTTTAATCCTACTACAATTTAGGATTTATTTATTACAATTCATTCATATAGTATATCATAGAGATATGTTCTCTATGATTAAATTTCAAGAAGCACCCACAAACTGATGGAAGATATTTTTATTTCTGTTAGGGCAAGAGTTTTCAGAACCTCCAAGTCCTACTGGGTCAGTGACATCCATTTTGCTTCAAGAAAAGATTATGTAGTAAGACTTTCTTGCAATTATAGAGGCAAATGCGCTAGAGAAAGTGCTTTTGGATCCATTCCTTCTGTTATTTTTACCAAATATTTCTGTGCTTGCTTGAAATGCACAAATGATGTATTTCTTATCACATCCATCGTCACTAGCAGATCTAGTAATATAATTCACGGACAGCATCCAACAGGCCAGTGTGTGCCCCAGGGTGGGCCACTCGAGAGGTCTGTCTTCCTTTCTCTTAAAGATTTAGATAGTGCTAGGCCAGGAATGGGAAATGTCAGGAACACATGCCATTATTGCCCTGCCTTGCTGATGGAATATATCCCTTGTAGAACAGCGCTCTCTCTCACTGAACCAGCACAAAACCTTGGCGTATTCCTTAACATGGTGCAGGCAGTACAAATTGGGGTTGGAAGTTAACATGAAATTTTTTGGCTCTACCTGCTCTAGAGTCATTTTACGATTGGGCTGAAGTTCCAGATTCAAACTGTGCAAAATAAGAACAAAGAAATCACCAAGGCATTTGCAGTGCCATTCATCTGTAGAAAATGAATAGAATCTGGAACCTGTAGGAATAGATCTCAGCAGGCCTGAGGCCTCATCCTGCTATGGAGATAGTCCATTTGGGAAAGAGAGCTCAAGCAAGCATGGAGAGAGATCCTGGAATTGTTACCAGTTATTTGCATCAGGCAGGTAACCTGAACTTGCCTTTATTGTCAGGAGGTGCCAAGGGGGTGCAAAACCCCATTTCCAAAGTTCTTATAGGATCCTCACCACAAGAATATGGCAGAAGCAGCAGTATTAGGGTTTTTCTGGGACCAGGAAAGACAGGACACCTTGTCCTCACTGGAAACACTGAAGGTTCTCCAGCTTTGTGCAGTCTGTATCGGTAAGACTATCCTTCATCTAATTGAGTGGAGCTCATTCTAGTCTACAGCTGCTGGCATTTTTCTGTCAAATCTTATTGCCATCACTTTGCTGCCTACCAAGCCAGGCCACAAACACAAATACATTTTTGTACTGTCAGATCTGGTCCCAAGCATTCCCTCCCGGAAGGAGAAGTAATCCAGAAGAAGAAATGAAAAGATGTACCATTCATGCCTTTTTCCAGCTGCCATGCTGAGGATGGAAACATTCCATGAACCTATATGCCATGTATTTGTGCTTGACCACTTGAAAACGGGGGTTTCCCTGCTGGCTCAGTGGTAAAGAATCTGCCTGCCAATGCAGGAGACTCGAGTTCAATCCCTGGATCGGGAGGAGCCCATGGAGAAGGAAATGGCAACGCACTCCAGTATTCTTGCCTGGAGAATCCCACGGACAGAGAATCCTGGCAGGCTACAGTCCATGGTGTCCCAAAACAATCAGATACAACTTAGCGACTAAACAACTTGAAAACTGAATGGGGCAAAAATGCTATCTACTCGCATACATACAAAAGTGTAGTCCATTTAGAAAAGCAGGGCAGGAAAAAATAGACAAGATGTATTTGGAAAAAAAAAAGGGGGGGGGGTGAAAATTAAAAAGAGAAAAGCAAGAAAAACGGGGATTTTAACCACCTGACAGTAGAAATAACTTCTTTTTGTATTTCCAGGGCTCCCACAAAGTTTCATAAGTATTAGTCCAAGAATAAATATTTGTTGGAACAAAACTGAATAGAGAAAAGGGAGATAGGGAGACAGAAAAAAAAAGAATTAAAATCGAAGATTTTTACATCAATAGCTGTTTTATTTTAAAAAGTCCATGCACTAATGAAAAAAAAATAATAAATAAGAATTTATATGCAGACTAAAAATCTCAGAAAGTTTGATTTTTCAAAAAACAAAATAAAATTGGCAACCTAAAGTCACATAAGATGGATATGTTAACGTTTAAATTGTACTGTCATATCGAAGACCTTCAAAATTTCTTGAAACAGTAAAGCTCCACTTCAAAAGTAAACTTTGTAGCTACTTGAAAATGAAAAAAAAAAAGAGAGAGAGAGCCTTCTGAGTCTGTGCTGGGGAGAAAAAAAGACTACAAGTATTTTAAAGCCAACTTCTAGAGGGCACATCAGGATTTGAAAGGATATAATAAAAGATCCCCTTACAGCTGCCTGAAATATATGACAGTATTTCAAGGAATTTGGCTAAGACAGACACTGACTCTCATTTGAGACTTTAAAATAGAAGACAAACTGTCCCAGCTTTCAGCAAATGCTTCATTGTTTCAGAAGGTATATACCCACAGGTATAGTTTCCTACCTTCTCTCCAATATCCCGTACTCAAAGGCAACTGCCTTGATGAGGTAACCCTGGCTTCACCAATTGATAATTTCCACATTTTAATCATCTCTTCCCAGTCTGCGGCTGCCATCTGTCTCTTCTAGAAGGGAAATATGAAACTGCAGTGGTAGAGACCTTTGTTAAAGAGTTTAAAGAAACAATTTTATGTTTTATATAATTTTTTTCATATTTTTTAAAATAGTGAAAGTGCAAAATTAAATCATCATTATACAAGAGCTATTAGCACATATATATACCTCTAGCCCAGGTAGCACACTGACAGAGTCTGTCTGCCAAAACAGGAGACACAAAAGATGCAGGTTCAATCCCTGGGCCAGAAAAATGCCCTGAAGTAGGAAACGGCGACCTGTTCCAATATTCTTACCTGGAAAACTCCATGGACAGAGGAGCCTGGGGAACTACAGTTCATGGGGTCAAAATGAGTCGGACATGACTGAGCAAATGAACACACACATATACATCCAGGGTAAAAGCTTCATCATCTGTTCAGGCCATGATTAATCCTGGCTACTCCATTTCCTTCCCTCATTCAATTGGTAGCCAAGTCAACCTGGTCTATTCTTTCCAAATCACCCTTTTCATAGAAATCCCTTTTCCTTAGATCTAATCATCACTCTCCTGGATGGCTACAGATTCAATCTGATAAGGCCATAGTCTTCCTAAAAGTCCATCAGTGTGGTGTCCTTTTCTCCTAGGATAAACTTAATAGAAGAGGCAATGTCCTTCCTGACCTGGCCATTGTGTACTTCAGAAGTCTCTCCTCCACACTAAACTTTTCTAGACATTTACATGTGTTGTTCATCCTGGGTAGAATGTCCTGATCCACTAAAGCTAAGTTAGGTGGAAAGCCCAAGAGTTCTTACAGTTTTTTCATCATCGTACTAATAGCACTTAATTTGTTTTTATCTGTATTACCCTATCAGTTCAGTTCAGTCACTCAGTTGTGTCCGACTCTTTGCAACCCCATGAACTGCAGCATGCCAGACCTCCCTATTCATCACCAACTCCCAGAGTCCACCCAGATCCATGTTTATCAAGTCGGTGATGCCATCCAACCACCTCATCCTCTTGTCGTTTCTCCTCCTGCCCTCAATCTTTCCCAGTATCAGGGTCTTTTCAAATGAGTCAGCTCTTCGCATCAGATGGCCAAAGTACTGAAGCTTCAACTTCAGTATCAGTCCTTCCAATGAACACCCAGGACTGATCTCCTTTAGGATGGACTGGTTGCATCTCCTTGCAGTCCAAGGGACTCTCAAGAGTCTTCTCCAACATCACAGTTCAAAAGCATCAATTCTTCGGCGCTCAGCTGTCTTTCTGGTCCAACTCTCACATCCATACACGACCACTGGAAAAACCATAGCCTTGACTAGACAGACATTTGTTGGCAAAGTAATATCTCTGCTTTTTAATATGCTGTCGAGGTTGGTCATAACTTTCCTGCCAAGGAGTAAGCATCTTTTAATTTCATGGCTGCAATCATCATCTGCAGTGATTTTGGAGCCTCCAAAAATAAAGTCTGACACTGTTTCCACTGTTTCCCCATCTATGGACCATAAGACCAGATGCCATGATCTTAGTTTTCTGAATGTTGAGCTTTAAGCCAACTTTTCACTTTCCTCTTTCACTTTTCTCAAGAAGCTCTTTAGTTCTTCTTCACTTTCTGCCATAAGGGTGGTGTCATCTGCATATCTGAGGTTATTGATATTTCTCCCGGCAATCTTGATTCTAGCTTGTGCTTCCTCCAGCCCAGCATTTCTCATGATGTACTCTGCATGTAAGTTAAATAAGCAGGGTGACAATATACAGCCTTGACGTACTCCTTTTCCTATTTGGAACCAGTCTGTTGTTCCACGTCCAGTTCTAACTGTTGCTTCCTGACCTGCATACGGGTTTCTCAAGAGGCAGGTCAGGTGGTCTGGTATTCCCATCTCTTTCAGAATTTTCCACAGTTTATTGTGATCCACACAGTCAAAGGCTTTGGCATACTCAATAAAGCAGAAATAGATGTTTTTCTGGAACTCTCTTGCTTTTTCAATGATCCAGCAGATGTTGACAATTTGATCTCTGGTTCCTCTGCCTTTTCTAAAACCAGCTTGAACATCTGGAGGTTCACAGTTCACAGAAGCTCTTTAATAAGCTAATGATTCTCACCATTGGTTTGGTTCCAACACCAGAAAACTCTGGCACACAATAGTTGGGAGATTAATCTTTGTAAATAGATGCTCCTGATATCATCTTTACACTAGATACTGTGAGTTCACAGAATAGCTATAGTCTAATACAATTATAATTATGTTCTCAGCTGGCTCAGAAACAAGTCAAAATTCATTATTCCATGTCTATTCCAAGCTTCCTCAATGACCACCCACCCCCCAAAAAAGAGTAAGGCTATGTAGCCTGTTGAAAGAACCAAAAATCAAATAATAGATTATAGTTGCTAGAGGCTTGCCAGTTTAAAAACAGTTTGTGTAGCCCTGGTTACTAAAAGGTCATGTGTAAGAATAAACACAATCTTAACTTAGTCCATTTTGTAAAAAGTAAGTTTATGTTACCATTAGAAAACATTGCTATGTGAATCAAGTTGACCTGTAAATCTGAGATACCACATTTTTCTTTATTCTTATACAAAACTCTCTGAAAATCACATGTTTAGTGTCAAGAATTAGCTTTCTTTTTTTTTTTTTTTTTTTTTGGCCACATCAGGAGGCATGTGGGATCTTAGTTACCTGACCAGGGATGGAACCCATACCCCCTACAGAGGAAGCACAGCATCTTAACCACTGAAGAAGTGCAAGTCCCAAGAATCAGCTATTTCTACTCCTGAATCTTCTAATGAGGAAGGTGAAGACACAGACCAGTCATGTGTCCAATCCCTAAGAGGACTGTTTCATGGGTCCCACCCAAGAAGAATAGGAAAATTGTGGGATTTTGAATAAGTTAAAGAAAAATTATACAAGCTAAAAGTAGTTGGGATATGGGGAAATGGTAGAAGGGGAGAAACTGGAGGGTTTCTTGAAAAAGTCTGAGCATTGATTAGGATAATTATTAACATTTTATTCAAAGGCTATCTGTATAAGCAGATTTTGGATGCCAAGCCAAGTGCAAACCTATCAGAAAAAAACCTATACCAGAAGATCTGATCATTAGTTTTTATACTAGCTTGTCATTAAAATGACTTAAATATAAAAGTTGTATTTTAGACAAGCAAAATGTATCTGAAGTTTCAATATATACTGTGTAATGTTGTGAGACAAATGGCTCCATCTCTGATACAGAAACTGCAATATGTCCTTTCAATTCAGTTCAGAGTTCTTGAAGGGCAGTGCAGTGATTTTCAAAGTAAATCAATAAAATTTCACACCATTTTAGGGCCTATTCTTGAAAAAGAAGTTAAACCCCCTGTGTAAATTCAGATCATTTCCCAACATAGTTTCCAATATGAAATGATCAAATCAAAATGTCTTGAGTACCATGAAGAGAGATAACACCATTTTATACTTGAGTTTTTAAAAATAGAATATTTTATTACTTTGCAGGGAATCTATGAAATAAGAATCTAATTTACCTAAGTTTTATATACAAAATATGCAAACATTGAATAAGCAAAATAAGGAATATTCCCTAGGGGGCAGCTAACAAATGGAATAAACTCCAAAATGATACTGCAAACAGATTTAACTGTAATTTTATATTATTCAACTCTAACATGCAATAGAGAAAAATGCCAAGCTGCTGAAAGAAAACACATTCTTTAAAAAAAAAATCACACAAACAAAACAACAAAAAATCATGCCAGCTTCCAAATATTCTGCTTCTATTTCTATTTTTTAGTTATTGGTTTCAGAAGCAAGTCTATGTAATTAATCCTGCTTCTTCCTTCTCCCCTCCCCACATCATGATGGGCCACACAATATACAGGAACATCTTACAGAGAGCATACACATGTGAATTCCTAATGCATTTCATGATGCCATGTTAAAAACTGGAAAATAGTTTTTCTGGAAGGTGAAGGAAAAAATATATATATTAGCTTTTGCTAGGCTAAATTATAGCAATGGGATATTTTTTATTAGATGGTCAAAATGTCCTAAGAGAGCATTCTTATGTGGTTTTGTTAAGTTCTATGCTGTTTTCCTTGAAGAGCAGTTGCAAAAGAGAAGACGCTGGAGTCAGAAGTCTTGGCCCTAAAACATGGCTATGTTAATTATTGTGTTTGTGACCTTAAAACAATTACTTCATAATTAGCTAGTTTTCTGTGATGCAGTATAGATGAAATATCACACCTTTCCTATCAGGATAAAATGCTGAGCAGAAAATAATTAAGCTTGAATTGTTTTACTGATTTACTAGGATGACTTTCTTGGTCAAAATAAATGTTGCTCTCAGTGCCAATTCTGTCTCTGAATCTTTGAACTTTGCATATCTGCCTTTCTCTGAAACTCAGAAGACCTCAAGATGGTTTTGGATTGGGACAGGTAATCCTAAGTAAGCCCTGCCTCTTAACAATGAGAAGTTAGATTCCCTCTTTTGCTCGCCACAACCTCTACATAGTTATGAAAACCTGCAGAGCAGAGAGATAAAGATAGGGTTATTCAAAACCATATTTAGTTATAAGGAAAGTAATAAAAAGGGCTTCATGGGGAGAAATCCGTGAGTTTTTAAAATTCATTTTTGTTTTCATTTGGCCAGCCTTGATCCAGAGGTAATGACTTCTTTCCCTGGTTGGTTACCTATATTTGCATATAAGCAGGACAATGACATTAAGGTATATACACATCTACAAGGTAACAGATGCACCCAGAACTATGGTCAGACTTTGAGAAGGACCATTCCCATCATCTGGGGGCTCTTCATTATTAAATAAATGAAGTAAAGCCAAAATAGAGTTAACAAAGCTTGGACACATTTTAAAGTACATGTTTGAGAAATCAATGTTTTCAGCATTTAGTAAAAAAGAATACAATATAATTAGGAGGTATTTCCTTATTTTCTCTGTCTTGACCATTATCTTTACTGACCTCTTTTTAATATTTCCAAAAAGCTTTGCCCTTTTATCTTCTGTGTTTTGGTGAGGTGAAAACATGAGGAGTGGAAGATCCGCCAGCTGCTCAAGAGTCATCGGCTGGAGACATCTCAGGGGAAGAGGAAAATCTGAGCACATAATCTGCTATGAACTCAGTTGAATGCATATGCATCATTTTATTTCCATGCTTAGACATTTCATAGTTCTTTGGTCTTTGAAATCCTTAAGAAAATTGTTGATTTTGTTAATTTTATTCAAGTAAAGGAGTGGAAATAAAACATCAAATAAAAATAAGTATAATTTAGTCTCAGCTTAAGCAAATGTCTTCAGTTAATTTCTTCTGCTGATTTCTATAGGTAAAGGGTCATATAGTAAATAAATTAGGTTTTATAGGCCATATAATCTGTCACAATCACTCAACCCTGCCATTATGGCCTGAAAGTGACCATAAGAATATATAATAAGAGAATGGGCATGGTTATGTTCCAATAAAACTTTTTACTTATGGAAATTTAAATCTCATATAAATTTTATGTCATAAAGTTATACTTGCTTTGATTTTTCTCAATTGTTTAAAAATGGAGAAATCATACTGAGCTCAGTGGCTATCTAAATCAGGTGGTAGGCCACATTTGGCCTACCAGGCAGAGTTTGCCAAGCCTGGTTTAATCTCACTGTTCTAGTTTAACTAACAGCTGTACAGCAGTGGCCTAGGGTTACTCATGTTCTCAACTGAGAAGTTTCATAGAGGTAACATCTTTCAGCCTTGTTCAAAATGTTCCTGGAAAAAGTTAAACGAGTGTAGTCTACTCATACAAGTCACAATTATTTTTTTACCAATTAGCTTGAAAAATGTCACTGTGTTAATTTTAATCACAAAAATCATTAATGCATACTCTAGACTCTGTATCAAGTCTGGTAAAATTTTGTTTTCTAAGATCACCCTTTAAGTTTTGAAGCTTATGTACTCCAGTACCTCAAAGCTTTTTGCTTCTACTAACGTAAACAAAGCCCACAGTTTCATGGAGATTGAAATGGGAATGGTGGAAGGAAAGTAGAAGGAATGGAACTGGCTTCTTGTTTATTTTGCTAAAAGATTCAGAGAAGTATATGTTTATCGTTCTTTCTCTAAACTGAATTAACACATAATATTTTCAAATAAGTCTGTTATCTTTAGAAACAACTAATTTTTCACCCCACTGATCAAACTTGATTTCTTTATTGCTATTATCAGTTTCTACGTTCTCTTTAAGCTCTACCTGAATCATCCACAGAACAATTTCATTTTTTCCTTTAAAGTTCGGCTTGCTCAACATCTTTGGATCTCTTTGAAAATGTATTGATGCTGTGGCTGATAGTCTGTTTATTATAGTAACTATTTATTATAGTAACTATTTGTGGTTGGTGCCTTGTCAAGGAATGCACATCCCTACTACTAAAAAATGACTCACAGTTCATACTGACAGCTTTACTTCATTATTGGATGAGTCCCTAGTTAACTGTTAAAAAAAAAAAAAGAAACTAAAAAACAAACCACAACCACCACACAGATGACAACAAAAACAAAACAATCCAATTAACCACATTATCTGGCTCCTCAGATCTACCAGCTAAGTATATAAGGGAGGATATCCTAGGGAGGGATTGAGGGAGGAGGAGAAGAAGGCAACAGAGGAGGAGATGGTTAGATAGCATCAGCAGCTCAATGGACATGAATTTGAGCAAACTCTGGGAGAGTGAGGACAGGGAAGCCTGATGTGCTTCAGTCCATGGAGTTGCAAAGAGTCAGACATGATTGAGCGACTGAACAACAACAATATACCCTAACATCAGTGGCATGCTGGTTAATACTTAAGAACCAGTTGTCTGGAAAAAGAGGCCCGATCTGTAGCTTTTGATGATTTCTATGATGTGAATATTCCCACCATGGTCCATTATAAGTTCTCAGTGTAACATATTTGTGTCCAGATTTGGGGAGAGATGGATGCAATTGGCTTTTATAACCAGTAAGAGCTAGCTTCAGCACATCACTGCCTGCTACTGTACTAAAAAACTATAGTAATTTCTCCCCATATCTAATAGAGAAACTGTAAAGCATAACTTCTTCCTATATTTGCTTAAGCAAAATGTAAAGTAAAAAATGTACAATGAAATATAATTGCATAAATGTACAGCTATAAAAATAAAATCCTCTAAATGATTGAAATATGGATAAATATTAGACTTTAAAAATACAGGCTAACTTACAAATAAAGATCTTGATACTTTATATCTTTTAGTAAAATTTAAAATTGTTACATATTGTTACAGAAAATTGTTTCAGAAAAATGATCATTTATGTCAGTAGAGGATTGCCCTATTCAGGCTCAGTGGTAAAGAATTTGCCTGCAATACAGGAGATGCAAGTTCAGTCCCTGGATTAGGAAGATCCCTTGGAGAAGGAACTGTCAACCCACTCCAGTATTCTTGCATGGGAAATCTATGGCCCGAGGAGCTTGATGGCTGCAGTCCATGGGGCTGTAAAGAGTTGGACATGACTTAGTGACTAACCAATAACAAAATATCAGTAGAAGCTAATTTTTAAGACAAAACCTTTCATTAGATATATTTTCTCTTTCAAATTATGGCAATTCCAGTATAATCTCAATATGCATTTCTCTTCTGTGTGACTTTTAACTTCTTTTTTTCCCAAATATTAACGTTTTACAGTACACCATGGCATTTACAATATGATTGATTGAAATGACTCGTGCAGCCTAAAAGGAGTGAGAACATCCTGCTATTTTATTGTATTGATTTGTAACATGAGTGATAGATGTTCATGGTATGGAGAGAAGAAATCTATGGCTTCCTTGTAGAACTGAGTCCCTAAAATGTATCCAGTTCAGTGAACAAGACTCTTGTTAAGATATTTATTGTTTATCTTGCCTTTCACTACTTAGAACAAAAACACTTTACTGGTTTTACATTCAAACAAGGTTATCAGTATGACAGTATACATAACCTAGACATGAGATCAAAATGTAAATTCTCACTGGATTTCCTAAGGGGCACACTCTAAAAGTGAAATCTCTTTATAAGGATGAACCAGGCCTGTTGGTGACTGAGACTATGTTTAGACAATACTTAGTAACTTAACAATTTATCCAATCTTAGATATTCATATTTGTATCCTAATTTCTAGGTTCTACAGAGCCACAGTGGGCCTCAGCTAGTATGTTTATTTAATGATTATATTGGTAGGAATTGAAAACGGTAGCAATGATATGGAAAAGTACTCTTTGAGGGAAAATACTAAATCTCACACTATGAATTTAACACAGTAGTTATTTAGGAAAATAGTAGGTTCTTAAAGATTTTATTACACGGCATCAAGGTGCTACATGGGTGATGATCTCTATTAGGATTGCCAGAAGGGGAAAGAGTGGGGCTGGATCTTGGGGAATCTTATTATGAGGCAAAACAAAAAAGTCCAGAAAGATCATAAGAGTTTAAAAATATATAAAACACAGAAAAGTAAAAAATCATGGGTTCAGTAGAATAGAGATATTCAAAAAGTAGCTAGATGGAAAAGGGAAGTAAGGTACTTGCTTGTGAATAACAGAACATTATTTCTAGCAAATAAGATCTTCGGGGACTCTGGAAACAGCATTTGGTAAGAGATAGGAATAGTTGACGGCAAAAATTTGACAGGCTGTATTTCCTAGCAGGACCAAGGCAGGTTGGGAACACCAGATGACAGTCCAGTTCAAGGAAAGGTAAAAAGGCGTGTGACAAGGAAGGAGGTATTTATTTGAGTGAAATGAGAATTGAAGTCAAGTTCTCTAGCTGAGGAAGATTATGATTAAGTGAGAAAAGGTGGGAGTGATGCCAGATAAGAAGGCTAGACTGAAAGAACTGGAGATTTCAGGGCTGAGAAGCACGTTATAATGATATATGCCAATGTCCATTTGGTGAATGGGAACTACATTCTGAGGTTGGAATGGAAACAAGAAAGAAAAGCATAGGTAATGTCAGAGAATTACCAATAGTGCATATTCCAGCTTTCATCCACATGCCAACTAAGGTCCTAAATACTAGTGAAATAAAATGCCTTCCAAGGGCATGGGGAATTCACAAAAGCCACCTCCAAAATTTGTTACACTGGAGATGCAAACCTATCTAGTCCTTTCAGATACTTTACAATAGGTTATACAGAAGACTTCTTAAAGGAGATATCTCGTTTTCCAGAACCAAAGATACTTTAAGGCTACATACCATAAGCTTTTCTAGTTCTCAGACAAACCAGCCTGACAATAATTATTGGGTTCTGTTCTGTGTATGTGGGCAGAATAATGCTCCCCAAAGATGACTATGCCCTAATCCTAAGAACATGTGAATACATTGCCTTCCATGGCAAAAGGAACTTTGCAGATGTGATATGCAGACAGACCTAATCTAAAATCAGTAGTTCGTAATGAATCCAGCCCCACTACTGCAAGAAACTGAAATCTGCCAACGACCTGAGAAAACAAGGAATTCGATCTTACCATAGAGCCTGCAATTACAAACACAGTCCTGCTGACACCTGATTTTAGCCCAGGGAGACTTGTGTCTGACTTTCTAATTTCTTGATTATAAGATAAAAAGAGTATGCTGTCTTAAGCCACTAAGTCTGTGGCAATTTGTATGGCAGCAACGACAGGGAGGCCTGGCGTGCTGTGGTTCATGGGGTCGCAAAGAGTCGGACACAACTGAGCGACTGAACTGAACTGAATGAAAAGCTAATACATTGTGTGACTCTGAAATTTCTATTAGAGTGTATCTTTAACAAACATCAAAGAAGAATGAGAGTCAACTTAAAGAATCTTCCAGGACAGCAAATGACTTGGAGATTCCTTCCCTCACCCCAGGTGGTTGGAAAAGTTGCCAGCTATCAAGGACTATTCCATTCTTATAAACTTGAACCTCTGAGATGAACTGTGTCTAGCAATGAACTCGCATGCTTTCCTTTTACCTCTTGGTAAGCCACCATGCTCCACAAGTTCCCCAGGCTTCTGCCTAGGTTCCTGTAAAATAGTGTGCTGGATGTAGGCATCCAGTGGGACCAGACTAACTATATAATGATAATCATCTTCAGTTCAGTTCAGTTCAGTTCAGTCGCTCAGTCGTGTCCGACTCTTTGCGACCCCATGAATTGCAGCACACCAGGCCTCCCTGTCCATCACCAACTCCCGGAGTTCACTCAGACTCGTGTCCATCGAGTCCGTGATGCCATCCAGCCATCTCATCCTCTGTCATCCCCTTCTTCTCCTGCCCCCAATCCCTCCCAGCATCAGAGTCTCTTCCAATGAGTCAACTCTTTTCATGAGGTAGCCAAAGTACTGGAGTTTCAGCTTTAGCATCATTCCTTTCAAAGAAATCCTAGGGTTGATCTCCTTCAGAATGGTCTGGTTGGAACTCCTTGCAGTCCAAGGGACTCTCAAGAGTCTTCTCCAACACCACAGTTCAAAAGCATCAATTCTTCGGCACTCAGCCTTCTTCACAGTCCAACTCTCACATCCATACATGACTACTGGAAAAACCATAGCCTTGACTAGACGGACCTTAGTCAGCAAAGTAATGTCTCTGCTTTTGAATATACTATCTAGGCTGCTCATAACTTTTCTTCCAAGGAGTAAGAGTCTTTTAATTTCATTGCATTATTATTGCTGCAAACCCTATGATAATGATATAATGGAACTCAATACCAAATCCATTGTGTCATAAGAGAGAAAGCAACCAGTTTGGGAATGGTAGGAAAGAGGACATGGAGGTGCTTCATGGGATTTTAAACAGTGAATAGGAATTTGAAAATTGGATACATTGACAGGATGTTTTACGCAAGAGTAAAGGTACAAGTAAGGGCATGTAAAGGGGAAATGACTTTGGTTCCTTCTCATTCAAACCCTGCATGAACAAGGATAAAGCGTGGAAGTGGCAGGAGGCCAAGGATGTTGCTGGATAAATATTCAGAGCTCATATCATGAAAGACCTTCTATGACATGAAAAGGAGTTTGGGATTTATAAACAATAGGCAAGCTACTACGGAATTTTTAGCAGAGGAAAACAAACTCATATTTATGCTTCTGAGGCAACATGAAGGACAAACAGAGCTGGTTTAATCAGAGTAAAGAAACAGGTTAGGAGCCCATACAATAATGTTTACACCAAAAAAGATCAAGGACAAAGGTAAAGTGATAAACATAAGGTGAAGATCCGAAAATACGTAGAGTTTGCAGGATTTGGTAACCTTTCATGAGGATGACTAAGGAAAGAGTCAAAGATCATCATTAATCATCACGATCACCATCAAGAGTAGTTTCTGCTGGTGCTTATATAGGTCTGCCTCTACGTTAAGCACTCAGCACTAAATTATGTCATGCTACTAGCACAATAAAACTGAGAATGGTATGACTGTTACATCCATTTTGGAGGTGGAAAAACTGAGATTTAAAGAGTCACACTGTTAGTTTGAGAGCCAACTTCCAAATCACGACAATTGACCTCAGAACCCATATGCTTTATAGCTCTTAACCACCATGTCATTGCCCACAAGGCTTATACCTAAGTTAATGGCTTGAGTGACTAGGTGGATGGGGGTATCTCTAATGAGAAAAGTCAGAAAAGAGAGATAATAGCTTGAGCTGGAAATAATTTCCATTTAGGACACGTGACTTTGAGGTGCTAGGAGACGTCTAGGTGAAGAACCAAAGGACTCGGATTTGGGGTCTGATTTCTCAGAGAGTTGTGGATGGGAGATAACTGTTTTTGTTCTGAATCTCAGTCTGGGTTAAGCATTAATGTAACTAGCAGGTATACAAGAGGCAGGGGACTAGGAATTACACAGCTATGATATAGATTCGAAAGCTAGTGGAGGTGATGGATTTCCAGTTGAGCTATTTCAAATCCTGAAAGATAATGCTGTGAAAGTGCTGCACTCAATAAGCCAGCAAATTTGGAAAACTCAGCAGTGGCCACAGGACTGGAAAAGGTCAGTTTTCATTTCAATCACAAAGAAAGGCAATGCCAAAGAATGCTCAAACTACCGCACAATTGCACTCATCTCACACGCTAGTAAAGTAATACTCAAAATTCTCCAAACCAGGCTTCAGTAGTATGTGAACCGTGAACTTCCAGATGTTTTTAGAAAAGGCAGAGGAACCAGAGATCAAATTGCCAACATCCGCTGGATCATCGAAAAATCAAGAGAGTTCCAGAAAAATATCTATTTCTGCTGTATTGACTATGCCAAAGCCTTTGACTGTGTGGATCACAATCAACTGTGGAAAATTCTGAAAGAGATGGGAATACCAGACCACCTGACCTGCCTCTTGAGAAACCTATATGCAGGTCAGGAAGCAACAGTTAGAACTGGACGTGGAACAACAGACTGGTTCCAAATAGGAAAAGGAGTACATCAAGGCTGTATATTGTCACCCTGCTTATTTAACATATATGCAGAGTACATCATGAGAAATGCTGGGCTGGAGGAAGCACAAGCTGGAATCAAGATTGCTGGGAGAAATATCAATACCCTCAGATATGCAGATGATACTACCCTTATGGCAGAAAGTGAAGAGAAACTAAAAAGCCTCTTGATGAAAGTTAAAGAGGAGGGTGAAAAAGTTGGTTTAAAGCTCAACATTCAGAAAACGAAGATCATGGCATCTGGTCCCATCACTTCATGGGAAATAGATGGGGAAACAGTGGAAACAGTGTCAGACTTTATTTTTGGAGGCTCCAAAATCACTGCAGATGGTGAATGCAGCCATGAAATTAAAAGATGCTTACTCCTTGGAAGGAAAGTTATGACCAACCTAGATAGCATATTGAAAAGCAGAGATATTACCTTGCCAACAAAGGTTGATCTAGTCAAGGCTATGGTTTTTCCCGCGGTCATGTATCGATGTGAGAGTTGGACTGTGAAGAAAGCTAGGGCCAAAAATGGATGCTTTTGAACTGTGGTGTTGGAGAAGACTCTTGAGAGTCCCTTGGACTGCAAGGAGTTCCAACCAGCCCATCCTAAAGGTGATCAGTCCTGGGTGTTCACTGAAAGGACTGATGCTGAATCTGAAACTCCAGTACTTTGGCCACCTCATGAGAAGAGTTGACTCATTGGAAAAGACCGTGATGCTGCGAGGGTTTGGGGGCAGGAGCAGAAGGGGATGACAGAGGATGAGATGGCCGGATAGCATCACTGACTTGATGCACATGAGTTCGAGTGAAGTCCGGGAATTGGTGATGGACAGGGAGGCCTGGCGTGCCGCAGTTCATGGGGTCGTAAAGAATCGGACACGACTGAGCGACTGAACTGAACTGAACTGACTGAATATAGATTCACTTCAGATATTTAAAAAAAAAGGGGGAGGCTTCCCCAAATTTACTCGGCAGTACACTATCGCCATCTACTGTTAAGGCTGTCAAGAACAACACTTCTTCTGAGGCAGCTTGAGACCTCCCTGCCTGTTATGGCAGTAACTCTTTGGCACTCTTCACTCCCCTCCCCCTCTAACTGCTGCAGTCACCATATTCAGTCACCTCACATTTTCCTGCCTCGTGGTTCCTGAGCCATAACTGGGATACAGACTTGGGCAGGAACCCCACAATAGTGTAGCAATGTGGAAATCATAGTAAGAGTTCCAATCAATAGATGCTATTACTTATTTCTCATTTCTTAACTGTCATTTTCTTTTTTTGCTTTATCTTTTCCAAGTTCTGAATGCAGTGTTGACAGTGGGTAGTTATACACCTTTTGAAACTCATTTTTCCCGTCTGCAAACTGGGGCAACTATTAGTTACTTAACAGTGCTCTCCTGAAGGTAGAAATAAAACAATGTATACCAAACATGTACAGGAAAATTCTAATACTGTTTTGTTCCTCTCAACCTTCATCTGGCCAACCCACATTTAGAAAGAATGCATCATATGTGAAAACAGAAGCTGCATAAAGTGAAAACAGAGATGGCAGGAACTATTGGAGATCATGATATAGAAACTTATAAAGTAGCCCGTATTCACAGGTCCCAACAATGAAACAAAGGTAAATAAAAATGAAAATACATAAAAATAAGGCAATTGCAAAGAAATATATTTAAATATGTGTATAAAACTCTGTTGTAAAATATATTTAAAGTAGTGTTAATCGCTCAGTCTTGTCCGACTCTTTGTGAACCCCTGGACTGTCGCTAGGTTCCTCTGTACATGGGATTTTTCCAGGCAAGAATACTGGAGTGGGTTGCCATTTCCTCCTCCAAGGGATCTTCCCAACCCAGGGATCATACCCGAATCTCCTGCATTCCACTCAGATTCTTTACCATCTGAGCCACCAGGGAAACCCTTATTTAAAATAAGTAAATACTGATAAAGTGAAGTTTAAGTTTCAAGTATCAAGTTTCCATGATAAACAAAACCATTTCATCTCTGTGATTCACTAGAACACTGATGCAGGTGACTTACTTCCCCATGAAGCCTGCTTCCAAAACGTAATTGCTATGACCTTGGCTGTAGAATATTCTGCTATTTAGTGCACTTTCCTGCATATTCATTCATCAAGTATTTATTATTCACTGCTAGGTGTGAGGCAGTGTGCTAGAAGCAATTTGGTCTTTTCTGCATGATGGGCATTATTGTGACTTGATTAGGACAGAGCTGGAGGGTTTATTTAGGGATAGTATAATTAGATTTCAGTGGAGCACTGGGTATTAGAAAGGACCAACCTTTCTAAATTTGAATATGTTGGATTTCAGAAGAGTCCCCAGGATCCTTCAGTGGGGGCCACTCACAGTCACTGTCCTTGTAAATTTTGGGATTGTGCTGAGGAGGTTGGAAAATGGCCCTGAACATTGGCCAGGAGTAAATCATTCCTGCTGTTAAACATTTGTGGATTTTTCAGCTAGAAAAAATTGGATTTGGGAATTTTGTTGGAAAAGGTAAAGGTCAAACTAGGCATTAGTGGAAGAGGGATGTACTGGGCAAAGATATCATGTACAGAAAAAAGAGAAATTATTATAGGGCTGTGCTTTGACCAAACGCAATATTCTTCAGGGATTTGAAAGGCTTTTTGTCTATAAACATTTTAAATGATTTTTCAGATTATTCAGATAACTTGAACATCCAACAAAATACCACATCAGGTTAAAGAGGATCTTGGGAGATATTATTAGCCTACAATGCTTCAGGCTGGGAAATGGGAGATCAACAAATGTATTTGCTACTTTTGGTTATTTAGGCCATTGCATCTGATCAACAGCTCAAAGAACAAAGAGTGTACAATATTATTACTGTGTCCATAAGGTTTACAGTGCTTTACTGACATTACCTATCGACTGTTCGAACATCTATGTGTTACGTGGAACAAGTGGTCCTGTATCACCCTGTTGTTTCACAGAACTAGACATGGAGGTGAGGCTCTGGTAGGAGAATAGGTCCTGAGCAGGAGAAAATAAACAGAAAAGGGGCCATGCCTGCCTATCTCCACTCTTCTCTTCTCCAGTCTATACATGATCCATTTCAAAATAAATACTCAATGATGAAGGATTCAATATTTAATTTCCTTACAATTTTTTTCCCAAGGTTATTTATAATTTAACTCTCATTACAGGTGCAAGCAATTCCTTTTCTATCTGTAGCTGAAAATTGCTGTAGCACACAGAATCGGACCATATTTTAATGAAGTCTTTTATTTGTGCAGGGGTTGCTACTGCCATGTGTGAAGGAGCTCTCAGATTTTCCATTAGAGGCCACACTTTGGATAGGTTTATAACTTGAAAGTAAACCTTTTCGTCAGGTTGAAATAGGGCAAAAAAGGTTTTAGCCTTAAGAGTACTTTGTTATTTCATAATAATAAATCAATTTTCTTTCAGATCAGAGTGCAATAACAATTTTCCTCCAATGCTATCTCTGTGTATTTCTTCAGGTTTATATAGATGACCACCCTTCACACATTTATATCTCCAGAAAGCATTTATCTGGGGTCAGGGAAAAGGGTTCAAGAGTAAGACAGTTGAACATTTTGTGCACGATGCTAATGCAATATCCATAAACGTCAGTGAGATTTTGCACTGAGGAGCATCTCGCATCTCTGTATCCAAGGCACAGGCTCCATCTCTGATCCAGGCAGCCTTTTCACAAATGCATTCTGTTGATTATTCAAGAAACAGACAAGCATGTGTGGGTGGTTCTGAACAAACCTCTCACCATTCTGTGAAAATCTAAAGGGGTAGGTCCCAGGAATGAAGGTCAGTTTTTGGGTCTGAACACATGAAAGACAGTTTCCTGTGTGAATGGTAATGCTATCACTTTTAAAAAGGAATTTCCTCTCACAGTCCAGGTTAACACAGAATGCTAAAGGGGACAGCTTGGTTGCAGATTTCTAATCTATAGACCTTATAGCTAAGTGGAGTAACTGAAAATGATTACTTTGTCACCAAAAAAATGATACTGAGCCCAAATAAACTCTTGCAATTTTACTTAAACACATACAGACACATGCTCATGCACACATACACAAAAACAATGAACATTTTATTTTTGGCAAAAGCTCTCCTGATTTCTACAATTTGACACACTCTTTCTTATCTCTATGAGATTGAAGAATTCAAATTTTTTTCTTTGAATCATTCAGAATTGGAGTTAGTGATGGCGCTTTTCAAAGTGTAAATTTATACACCATATCTCTTTCAAAGGGCGTGTATTTTGTTGGATGCATCTGAATTAAACAGCTTTCTCAACCAGTACAACTAGTCCTTATTACTGCTACTGGCAGCCAAACAACTATCATGGTTGCTGCCAGACCTTATGTTTGCTGGGTTCTTTTATTCCTTTTCATGTTTCACTGTCTTTCAGTCTCAACCATCTTAGCCACCTTTTTTTAACATAAAATTGGCAGGATTTAAAACATCATTTAACAACAACAAAAAAAATCTTTTTACTTCTTGACAACCCAGAGAAATGGATCCTTCTAAACAGAAACAGATTTCTTAAAAAATTGGCACGTCACAACTAAATGGTCATGCCACAAAGCTTTATAATAAAACGTATTAAATTAACCCTTTGGGATTCCTACTCTGGCTCTATTATGCTTTCTTTGTCACAGTCTCCAGTAAAGCAGTGGCAGGTAGCTGGCTAGAGACTGCAGTTATATAGAAAAAGGACAGAGAAGCAAGATGGCCTCAAAGACGGGTAACTCACCTGTCAGCAACTCACAAACCTCCCCTCAATAACCATCTTGTCATGCTGCCTATAGTCAAAGCTCCTTTTGCTTATATGCAGCTCTGAAAATTATGCTTATTATTGCCATGATCTCAGAAAGGCAAATTATTATTATTATTCATCCCCATGTCCTACTTTCACGGTGAACAATTATGACTTCAGATGAGAAATAACTGTTTCATATCAAAATGCTCAGACATTTACGGAAATATATAGCTGTCATTCTGCACAAAATTAGAAGCCTTCAATTTTAGTTTCAAAATGATTCTACATGCAAATAGTGAATATAAACAAAATATTTCTATAGCTGTTGTGAAATGTAGTATTCTGCCCTAATAAGAGCATGTTTCCAGCCAGAGCAGTTGATTAACAACTAATTCATGACAACCCTGTCTTTGTGTATGTCTTGTAAATGATTTGCTGTCAATAATCCATGCACAAATGACAAATGAGGTAATGGAAGGAGGACTGACTTCTGAGTCTTGGTTTTAATTGGGACACTGCAGAGTTGAAATACTCCTCAAAATCACAAGGCCCTCTTCAATACCTGAAAAAAAAGTTATGTAGTAATATAGTGTAGAGAAAAACACACTTCATAAAAACTTTCTGCTATCTACTATTTTAGACAGAAGTTCTGAGGAATCATATTCATAAAATTTTATAGTATAATATACATTCACTATATATTTAAAAGATTAGCCTATATTGAAATGAGCATAATACAAAAATATGCTCAACACTATTTAGTTTATCTGTGATATTAAGAAGCACTTCAGGGTCTTATTCTGCTTTAGGATAGCTATTATTAAATCAATTATTATTGGACTGGGAGGTTCAGATATGCTGATAATTGAGAGTCTTGGGAATAGAATAAAGAGGGTATTGTGAGTCACAAAGATTTTATTCCGTGTCTCGTGTATGCAGATCACATACACCAACATGTTCCACTGTCACTGGCAATAAATATTTCCTACTGATGCTAAATATCTGCATTACCTAAGGAATGAGATAGAATATCAGTTAAAAAATCACTTAGAAAGTTCCAACTAAAGTTTATAAATTACTTCATTGAAAAGAATGCATATTTTGATGATGACAGTAGCGGTCAAAGTGTTTTTGTGATGTTGTTTTTTTTTTGTTTTGAATCTTCACAGTGACATTTTTATAAAAGCAGATTAATAATTAAAAAATAGTTATTAAGATAAAATGGGAAAATCTACTTTAGAGCTGGTTATTTTTAGAAATCAAAAAAATATGTTTCCCTAGTATATTTTGAAAATGATTGTGCTTTAAATCTAACCATGTAAAGCGTCTGCCTGCAATGCGGGAGACCCGGGTTCGATCCCTGGGTCGGGAAGATCCCCTGGAGAAGAAAATGGCAACCCACTCCAGTACTCTTGCCTGGAGAATTCCATGGAGGGAGGAGCCTGGTAGGCTACAGTCCATGGGGTGGCAAAAGTCGGACACAACTGAGTGACAACTACTACTAACTACTAAAATTAGAATTAAAATTGTCCTCAGTAGCAACATAAAGTGTTGGGTAGAGCACTGAACAGGAGTTGAGAGACTTGGGTTTTCCTCCAGAACATTGCCTCTAATTAGCTACGGTCCTTCAGTACGTCACTCAAAGCTTTCAAAATTTTAGTGAGGTGGAGAATGGGAACTAGGTGACAATTTTCATGACTTGTTCCAACGCTAAATATAAAATATTTGATATTTTAGACAAAATTCACCAAATAATTTTATCATGATTACTAGACCTGTTAAGTCCACATTTTGACTGGATTCTGACTTTACACTCAGCATTTAGCTCTAGTGGTGAAAGAAGATAAGGAAACAAAATTGAGAAAATATGTATGAGATGTGGATTTTGAACTCTTCAGGCTTCCAAAGCTACTGTGATCTAAGAAACAAAACTAGAGTCCCCCCAATTAAAGTTTCTTAAATGTGATCAAGTCCTGAGAATTAAAAAAGTATGTATTCCCACTCTTGGATGGTGTCTTTAATCTTTCCAAACAATATTGTTTAAAGATTATGAAGAAATGAATTTTGCCCGAAATGAGATGAAGAGTCTATGCCTTAAGAAATAAATGGTAATGATGAATTTTGACTATTCAACTTTTGATATACACACTGGATGGCTAATATCCCAAGACTTATTCTGGTGACAAAGTAGTGTGAAGATATTTTGTCTCTGAAAAACTGAAATCTAATCAGATAAAAGAGCCATACTTTTACAAATACATTTTTCCTTGAATTATTCTATGTTTAGTCTATTTTGCAGTATGAGGAGAATCATAAACATGGCATGACTGCAAAGCATGCAGGGGGTTGACGGGTATTTTTATTAGTTTGAATTGTCTCCAGTCATGCACATATTACTTCACTTACTGTGAAGGCAGGAGGCTACTTTTTTTCACAGGAATTTCCTGAGTTGAGACACCAAGTCTATATTTACATAGCTGAAGAATTTTGTCTGTCATTTTGATCTTTAGCCTTATCCATATTTTAGATTTTACTGGTAAAATGAATTATTAAAATTATTTTTGCTTCTGAAATATTTTTGCTGTATGTACAGTTTAAGGGGGATTCCCTGGTGACTCAGATGGTAAAGACTCTGCCTTTAGCAGGAGACTCAGGTTTGATCCCTGGGTTGGGAAGATCCCCTGGAGAAAGGAATGGCTGTTTATAATTTATGTGCTATGGAAATCTTGAGAACCAGAAGGTTGTCTGCACTTGCCTCCTGTTGAATACTCTTAGTCTTCATGAAAGTGAAAGTAAACATGAAAGTGAAAATCACTCAGTCATGTCTGACTCTTTGCGACCCCATAGACTATACAACAGTCCATGGAATTTCCCAAACCAGCATACTGGAGTGGGGAGCCTTGCCCTTCTCCAGGAGATCTTCCCAACCCAGCGACTGAACCCAAGTCTCCCACACTGCAGACAGATTCTTTACCAACTGAGCTGTCAGTGAAGCCCCTTTGTCCTCATAAGGAAAGACAAATAATAATTGGTAAAATTGATGAATCTATTAAAAATGTAGAATACACATTAGGGTATATCTGGTACTCAAGATGCAAATTTTTAAAACTGTATACTTAGCTGTTGTTTTCATAGTTAAAGAGTAATATTCAAATAAGAGTAAATTTGAGCAATAGAAGGGAGTAAAATATTACTCATGGTGTCTCCATAATGTACATAATTTTACAGTTTGGAGGTACTTACTTTCATTTTAAAGTGTCCTTCTTTTATATAGATATAATAATTCTGTTTTTATCATTTTATATGCTGATATTTCATTTTGCATTATATAATAAACAAGATACCATGACCTTACAGAGTCTAGTGACCATTATTTGTAATGGCTGCATAGGAGTCTATGTGGATGTACCATAACTTACTTGAATAATTCACTATTGATGGCTTCTAGTGAAAGTGAAAGCGTTAGTCACTCAGTCATGTCCAACTCTTTATGACCTCATGGACTGTACCCTGCCAGGTTCCTCTGTCCATGGAATTCTATAGGCAAGAATATTGGAGTAGGCTGCTGTTCCCTTCTCCAGAGGACCTTCCAGACCCAGGGATCCAACCTGGTTCTCCTACATTGCAGGCAGATTCTTTACTGTCTGAGCTATGGCCTCTAGGTGATATGAAATACTTCTGTCTTAAGTAACATTGAAAAAAAAATCCCTACAGTATATTTTTTTGCACATTTTAGATTCTTTCCTGTTAATGCATTCATTTAAAGGAAATCGTAATAAGTAAGGTTATTATGTATATGATTCCTGGTACAAATTTCCAATTACTCTCTAAAAAATTTTTTACCAATCACAATATACTGGATACTATATTATATTATTATTATTATTTAACAGTTATTGATTTGGGGACTGGAAATAGATCTTTAATGTTATTTCAATGTAAGGTTTTTAAATATAGAAGGGTTGAATTTTTCTTATAGATTAGTTACATTTTTAGTAGTGATTATATAATGTCTTTGTCCATTTATCTTCTGAGATTTAACATATTTCAGTATCTGAATGCTTTGGTAATGAAGATTTGTAGTTTTTTAATATTTGCTAAAAGTTATATCTCAAAAAATTAAATTTTTCTCTGCAGTTTATTTCTTCCCTGTGTTTTCTCTGTTTCCTGAGTTTTGATTTTTAACATTTTAAAAATATAAGTGTTTAACTGAATATTTAGTGAATTGACAATGGTGACATACATTTTATTCCCTTTAGATAATTATCCCTTAATCACTTATTGAATGACCTTCTTTTTATTAATGATTTAAAATTCCTATTTATCATGTATTTAATATGATACATATATCAGATTCTTACATGTAACAGGATCTATTTCTAGGCTAACCATATAGCATTTATCATATTAAGTATTTTAGCTTTTCAATATACCTTAAAATATTTCCTTTGCTTTCAAACTATAATATAGCAGTGAAAATAAATGCATTCTTTCACTTCTCAATTACATACTGTACTTAGTACAAATACTTTTACTTTCCTTTAAATAAAGTGCTTCAAATGAGCTGGATAGATATAATATATTTATGAAAAAATAACAGAATGCAGGGTATGAATATTGTTCTACATTGTGTGGGGAGTTGATTTTAAAAACCACTTTTAAGAATTGAATCGCCAGTCTATGTCCGATGCAGGATACAGCATGCTTGGGGCTGGTGCATGGTGATGACCCAAAGAGATGTTATGGGAAGGGAGGTGGGAGGGGGGTTCATGTTTGGGAATGCATGTACACCCGTGGTGGATTCATGTCAATGTATGGCAAAACCAATACAGTATTGTAAAGTAAAATAAAGTAAAAATTAAAATTAAAAAAATAAATAAAAATCACTTTTAAGAATAAAATTGAGGTCAGGGGAAAAGGCATTACATAATTTCACAGTAAAACATTATTATTTGCTAGATTCCACAGGGCCGATCTTTAGATTCCATGAACATTGTGACAGTTCAGCTGACTTTTATTGCATTGGTAGATTATATATGTGTTGATTTGATTTTAATTCATATGAGATAAAAATAAGTGTACACAGCAGGATCCTCTATGATCCACCTCCCAGAATTCTGGAAATAAAAGCAAAAATAAACAAATGGGATCTAATTAAAATTAAAAGCTTCTGCACAACAAAGGAAAATATAAGCAAGGTGAAAAGACAGCCTTCTGAATGGGAGAAAATAATAGCAAATGAAGCAACTGACAAACAACTAATCTCAAAAATATACAAGCAACTTATGCAGCTCAATTCCAGAAAAATAAACAACCCAATCAAAAAATGGGCCAAAGAACTAAATAGACATTTCTCCAAAGAAGACATACGGATGGCTAACAAACACATGAAAAGATGCTCAACATCACTTATTATTAGAGAAATGCAAATCAAAACCACAATGAGGTACCACTTCACACCAGTCAGAATGGCTGCGATCCAAAAATCTGCAAGCAATAAATGCTGGAGAGGGTGTGGAGAAAAGGGAACCCTCCTACACTGTTGGTGGGAATGCAAACTAGTACAGCCACTATGGAGGACAGTGTGGAGATTCCTTAAAAAATTGCAAATAGAACTACCTTATGACCCAGCAATCCCACTTCTGGGCATACACACCGAGGAAACTAGAATTGAAAGAGACACATGTACCCCAATGTTCATTGCAGCACTGTTTGTAATAGCCAGGACATGGAAACAACCTAGATGTCCATCAGCAGATGAATGGATAAGGAAGCTGTGGTACATATACACAATGGAGTATTACTCAGCCGTTAAAAAGAATTCATTTGAATCAGTTCTGATGAGATGGATGAAACTGGAGCTGATTATACAGAGTGAAGTAAGCCAGAAAGAAAAACACCAATACAGCATACTAACACATATATATGGAATTTAGGAAGATCGCAATGACGACCCTGTATGCAAGACAGGAAAAAAGACACAGATGTGTATAACAGACTTTTGGACTCAGAGGGAGAGGGAGAGGGTGGGATGATTTGGGAGAATGGCATTCTAACATGTATACTATCATGTAAGAATTGAATCGCCAGTCTATGTCTGACGCAGGATACAGCATGCTTGGGGCTGGTGCATGGGGATGACCCAGAGAGATGTTATGGGGAGGGAGGTGGGAGGGGGGTTCATGTTTGGGAACGCATGTAAGAATTAAAGATTTTAAAATTTAAAAAATAAAAAATAAAAAATAAATAAAGTAAGAATATTATAAGAAAAAAGAAAGCTCAACATTCAGAAAACGAAGATCATGGCATCCTGTCCCATCACTTCAAAAAAAAAAAAAGTGTACAGATAGAATGTATGGTCTTATGCATATGTATATATATATGCAGGAAACTTCCTTTCAGTTTCTTCTGTGTGTTATGGGTATATGTGGGTATAAAAATTTCAGCTCATGGAAAAGTTTGTCATTCCTTATTAAGTAACCTAAATCAGACTTCCTATTGTTCACTGTTAACAATATATTAGTAGACAGTACAGAAAGTGCTATATTTCTATTTTTTACCTGAAGATCACTATGAACAGATGTAGGGCAGGCCATAAATCTGAAACAATCTATATTCTAATATGCTGCATTACAAATAGCACATAAGGGTAAAACTTTAAGATTAGGACAGGTAGTTTTAGCATGCCCAGAAATAGAAACTGGGTTCAAGGAAAAAAAGTCATAAATCGAAGTTGATCTCTTCTGTCTGATTTTTTCTGCCTTATTTTTAATTTTTAAAAAATCTATTTTATAATTCTATCTCCCCTAGAGAATTCTGGTCAATTACAGAGCAGGAATTCTTTGTAAAGGCAATGCAACTTTATCATTTTTTAATGTTGATCTAATTTCATGAGAAAAAAAACCTCTTTGGATTATATAGGTTTAAAAATTAGAAAGAAAAAAAATCATATTTAGTTATAGACTATGGGTACAAAGTAATTAAATTTAAACAAAGTCTGGAGAATTTATCTATCCACTGATGGTTTGTCTGCGAAATACTATTCTAAAGTTCAAAGCATTTTAAAATACATCCAAAAAATGCTTTCAAGAATCAGTTCACATGGAAATTATGCTTCTGGCCATGGCCAAGTGACTCTTATTGGAATAACTATCTCAAATGTGACAACTATAAATTCTGGCAATTATAAACCACACAAAACTAATTGAAGACACTGGACAACATCTGCAAGGGTATGCATATCTTTGGAAGAACATAACAGAATCTGGAGTCTCTACAATATATCATTCATGACGTTCACTGATATCATCCAAATTATATTAAAAGAATAGGAAAATGTGATCTATACTCAATAAAGAGGTAACTAATGAAGACTGGAATTCAGAAGTACTGCAGGGTAAAATGAATAGACGAGGATTTTAAACGGCTATTATAACTCTGCTCAAGGATTTAAAGACACCATACTCAGCATTAACTGAATAATAAGGTACATCAGCTGGGAAGTAGATACTGTCCAAAATATGAACTTTTTGAACTGAAAAATATAATATCTAAGATAAAATTTCATGTTATTATATGATGAAAATTCAGTGAATTTTAAAATTGATCAATAGAAATCATTCAATCTAAAATCAGAGAAGAAAATATTGGAGAATCAATTTGCCAGGACTGTTTAAAATATTTCTGATTGTAAATTGCCACAACTTCTTTAGATAATAATGCGGCAAATCAGTCAAAATATGTTAATATCCATATAACTGTTGACTCAAAATTCTACTTCCAGGCATTTATCCTAAAGAATATGAGATCCTTAAAAGTAGAGGATAGGCTTCCTGGGGGGTTCAGCTGTGAAGAACCTACCTGCAACACAGGAGCTGAGGGAGATAAGGGTTTGATCCCTGGATGAGGAAGATGTCCCTGGAGGAGGGTATGGCAACCAACTCCAGTGTTCTTGCCTGGACGATCCCATGGACAGAGGAGCCTGGCGGGCTACAGTCCATAGTGTTGCAGAGTCAGGCATGACAGAAGTGACTTAGCACACATGCTAGGGTATAGAGGATAACTTCTTTTCTGTCTGCTATACTTCTAGCACATAGAATAGTGTCTGACACTAGTGTTAGTGTTCAGTCATTCAGTTGTGTCTCTTTGTGACCTCATGGACTGCAGTACACCAGGCCTCCCTGTCCCTTACCATCTCCTGGAGTTTGCCGAAGTTCATGTTCATTGCATCAGTGATGTCATCCAGCCATCTCATCCTCTGACACAGTCTTCTCTTTCTGCCCTCTATCTGTCCCAGCATCAGGGATTTTTTCAATGAGTCATCTGTTTGCATCAGAAGATCAAAATACTGGAGCTTCAGCTTCAGCATCAGTCCTTCCAGTGAATATTTAGGGTTGATCTCTCTTTACATTGACTGGTTTGATCTCCTTGCCATCCAAGGGACTTTCAGGACTCAGAGGTTAAAGCATCTGCTTTCAATGCGGGAGATCCGGGTTCGATCCCTGGGTCGGGAAGATCCCCTGGAGAAGGAAATGGCAACCCACTCCAGTGTTATTGCCTGGAGAATCCCATGGACGGAGAAGCCTAGTAGGTTACAGTCCACGGGGTCGCAAAGAGTCGGACACGACTGAGCGACTTCACCTTCTTTCTCCAGCAACACTGTTCAAAGGCATCAATTCTTTGGAGTTCTGCCTTCTTTACAGTCCAGCTATCACAACTGTACATGACCATTGGGAAGACCATAGCTTTGACTATATGGACCTTCGTCCACAGAGTAATGCCTCCACTTTTCAATACACTGTCTAAGTTTGTCATTGCTTTCCTGCCAAGAAGCAATTGTCTTCTGATTCATGGCTGTAGTCACCAACAACAGTGATTTTGGAGACCAAGAAGAGGAAATCTGTCACTACTTCCACCTTTTCCCCTTCTATTTGCCATGCAGTAATGGGGCCTGAAACAGTGGAAACAGTGTCAGACTTTATTTTTGGGGGCTCCAAAATCACCACAGATGGTGATCGCAGCCATGAAATTAAATGACACTTACTCCTTGGAAGGAAAGTTATGACCAACCTAGATATCATATTCAAAAGCAGAGACATTGCTTTGCCAACAAAGGTCCGTCTAGTCAAGGCTAGGGTTTTTCCAGTGGTCATGTACGGGTGTGAGAGTTGGACTGTGAAGAAAGCTGAGTGCTGAAGAATTGATGTTTTTGAACTGTGGTGTTGGAGAAGACTCTTGAGAGTCCCTTGGACTGCAATGAGATCCAACCAGTCCATTCTAAAGGAGATCAGTCCTGGGTGTTCATTGGAAGGACTTATGCTGAATCTGAAACTCCAATACTTTGGCTACCTCATGCGAAGAGTTGACTTATTGGAAAAGACCCTGATGCTGGGAGGGATTGGGGGCAGGAGGAGAAGGGGACGACAGAGGATGAGATGATGAATGGCATCACCAACTGGATGGACATGAGTTTGGATAAACCCCGGGAGTTGGTGATGGACAGGGAGGCCTGACGTGCTGCAATTCATGGGGTTGCAAAGAGTCGGACATAACTGAGTGACTGAACTGAACTGAACTGAACTGAATGGGGCCTGATGCCATGATCTTTGTTTTGTTTTTCTTTTTAATATTTAGTCTTAACCGTGGCTCTTTCACTCCCCTCCTTCACCCTCATCAAGAGACTCTTTAGTTCCTCTTCACTTTCTGCCATTAGAGTGATATCATCCACATATCTAATGCTGTTGATGTCTCACCCACCTTTCTTGATTCAGGTTTGTAACTCATCCAGCCGGGCTTTTCTCACAATGTCCTGAGCACATAAGTTAAACAAACAGCGTGACAGCAGACAGCCCTGTCATACTCCTTTCTCAATCTTGAATCAATCAGTTGTTCCATATAGGGTTCTAACTGTTGTTTCTTGACCCGCATATAGGTTTCTCAGGAGACAGGTTAGACGGTCTGGTATTTCCATCTCTCCAAGTGTTTTCCACAGTTTGTCATGATCTACACAGTCAAAGACTTTAGTGTAGTTTTAAAAATAAATATATTTGAAAGAATGAATGAGAAAAAAGATGAATGAATAAATGTATAGATGGAAAATAATAGAAGAAATTACAGCTGATCCTTTAGTAACATAAATTTGTAATTGTCCACATATAAACATATTTGTTTCCATTTCTACCACCTAAGCTTGGTTGAATCCACAGGTTTGGAACTTTGAATCCAGAGAAACTGCATATACAGAGGGCTCCTGCTGTTGCTGCTGCTAAGTCGCTTCAGTCGTGTCCAACTCTGTGCAACCCCATAGATGGCAGCCCACTAGGCTCCCCTGTCCCTGGGACACTCCAGGCAAGAACACTGGAGTGGGTTGCCATTTCCTTCTCCAATGCATGACAGTGAAAAGTGAAAGTGAAGTCACTCAGTCGTGACCGACTCTTCTCAACCCCATGGACTGCAGCCCACCAGGCTCCTCTGTGCATGGGATTTTCCAGGCAAGAATACTGGAGAGCGGTGCCATCGCCTTCTCCGATACAAAGGGCTAACTATATATTATACTTGATTTTTGACTGTATGGGGTGTCAGCAGCCCTAACCTCATTGTTCAAGGGTCAACTGTATGTATATAAGGGTCTTCATAGCAGTATTGTTTCTTAAAAAAATACCAAATATCCAAACCCATATACTTGATTATATGAAATCTAAAACATTCATAGGTTTAAATGCTTCTCTTATTGCAAGTGATGCAGATTAGTATTTATTGCTATTATATTTATGCTATAAGTTTAGTCAAAAGTCAGGTTACAAATCAGTATCCATGTCATGCATTTTATCAGAGAAAGGCGATCAAAATTAAATCTCTTTAAAATTTAAAAATAATACCCATAATAAAAGACGGCTGGGGTCTTCACTAAAAAAATCACACCTTACTTTTTATTTAAAACTACCTAGCTTAGTGACCCTAAATATTTTTTAAATACCAAAGACATTTTCAAAGTACAAACATTAGCTAGCATACACAGGTTAACTTTTTAAAGTGGTATAAACTCTAAAATAAATTCCCAAGGCGCTTAAAACAAAAGTGACACCAGTGAAGTAGCTGTATTTCTTATAGGTAAGTCACTTATCTTGGAGACCACTGGACAGTCGTTTAAGAGTACAGATTGTAGAGTTACAATCCTGAGTTGAAGTCCTAAGTCCACCATTATCAGAAAGGATGACTGGGAAAATGTATCCCCTCTTTGCCTCAGTTTTCCCATTTTTAAAATGGTTATGTTAATAGCAGTTAAAATATGTTAAAATTATCCAGCTAGTAAAGGTAAAGCATTTAAAATAGTGCCTGACATATATTGCTACATAATTGTTAGTCATTACCTTATACTTGTATAAGCCAGTTTTATTATAACAGCTTTTTAAAAAAAATTAAGATTTTAAAATTTTAAAAAAATAAATAAATAAATAAAAAAAAATAAAAAGAAAAAAAAATAAACACTAAAGGAAAAAAAAAAATCTTGTAAAATAGAAAAATGGGCAAAGGACAGGAATAGAGGACACACACGTGGTGAAACTCAAATCGTCAATAAATATAAAATATGTTAAACCTCATAAGTAATAATGAAAATGTAAAGTCAAATGAGATATTGCATACCTGTCAAAACAGTAAACAAATAAAATTTGAAAGCTAAAAAAAAAAATTAAAAAAAAAATTATATTGAGATAATTTTAGACTTAATAGAAGAGTTTCAAAAATAGCAGTTTCCTTATATCTTACACTCAAGTTCTGTTTATGTTGACATCTTATATAACCATAGACCATTTGTCAAAAATGAAAAATTAATCTGGATGAGTACTATTATCTACAGTACAGAATTTATCCAAGTTTTCCAGCTTGTTTCACTAACATAATTTTTCTTTTTTAGGATCCATTCCAAAGCCCTACATGGCATTTAATTGTCATGTCTCTTTAGCCTCCTCCCTTCTCTGACAGTTTCTCAGTCTTTCTTTATCTTTTATGATCTTCACACCTTTGAAGAGTAATGGTCAGTTATTTCATAAACTGACTGACTCATGAGTTGGTCTGTCTAATGTTTCCTCATGACTAATTTCAGTTTCTGTATTATTAGCAAAGATAACAGACAGGTGAGATGCCCTTTTCAGCGAGTGGAGTGGAGGCATGTCATATGGTTATGCACTGCTGGTGCTGTTAACCTTGATCACTTGGTTAATGGAGTGCAGTATCTGGCAGGATTCTCCATCATAATGCTACTTTTTTTCACTTTGTAATTTCACATTTGGTGAGGGGATACTTTGAGACTATACAAATATCCAGTTTCTGTTTAAACTCACCAAGTTTAGCATTCATTGGTGGATCTTGACTAAAGCAATTATTACTTTGGGGTTTAATAGTGATTTTCTTATTCATTCTTTCTACACTTATTCACTGAAATTCTTCTCTAGAAGAAGGTGTCACTTCAACCCCATTCATGCATTTACCTACTTATGTATTTTTATCAGTATGGATATATAGGTATTTATTTAAGGTTTTGGTTATAATCTAAAAATTATTCATTTGTTTTATATATTTATTTATGCTATTCATTTTGTTGGGTAAGTTGTTCTACTTTCAGCCACTGGGAGCTATTTCAGGTTAGCTTCTATGTCTTTTGGATAAACCCTATTTTTTTTAGAACTTTTTATTTTCTGGCAACACAAGATGCCCCAGGCTTATCTTATGTTTTCTTGACCTAGCTCTGGAATCATATAATACCTTTTAAAATCACACTATTTTTAGAAATGCTCTATATTTCTTTCATGGCAATGTAAATCAACACTATCTCACTAAAAATTTTCAATTATTGTCTAATTTTAGTCCTTTCATTAATTGTTCTAAAGTGAAAGGTACTATTTCAATTTTATACATGTAAACACCTGAACATTATTTTAATTAATCAGAATTAATTCTTGCTAAATTCTTAAATAAAATGAAGCTCCCCAAATGATTTAAACTGTGAGATGTAAATATTCAGTGATTAAGTTACAAAGAGGAAAAGGTATTTTGTAAAAGTGATTTAACCTGCTCTGATACAGAACCAACACAAATGTGCTGTCAAAATTACCCATTTCCACAAGTGTCATAACCTACTGTTCAAAAATAACACATCTTGTTTCCTCCAAGAACCCCTACCTACTTGACATTTCTTAATATGTTCCTGCCTTCCAGGGGAATCAATTTGATTTTTCAGCTCCTCAGCACTGTTACTATACTTAGAATATTATCACGTTTATCAATCACTATCTTCAGTTTTAAGTTTTTCTCAGGAATTTTTTGAGATGCTTTTCAGGCACTGTTAAGCTTTAAAACCTCTTATCTATCCCAGATGGACCTGCACTAAATTCTTTGTAAGTGTCTTCTAATTTCATACTGGGTAGTTAGATTTCATTTACAAAGTCATGTCTGAGTTTTTGCTTGCTAATCATATGAAAATAAGTCTGTCATTCCATTAGATAAAGCATTCAATTGAAATATTGGACTCCTGTCAGGATTTTAGAAAGAAGTTTCCTACCATCTAGGATTTCTAGCCTGTTTAATATCTTAAAACCAATTGAAAATACAATACTGTAAAATGTAGGACATTATCAGGAATATTTTTGGACTATAAAGGGTTAAAACCAAAGTGCTTTCTCATTAAAAAATAGTGACGCCATGTTTTTTGTTTAAAATTGTTTTGAATAAACAAAAAGTCTTGCTACATTAGTTTTCATTTGCAAATACAATGTTCAGTATGTTTATGTCTATTATGATCTTATTACCCATATTTGCATTGTGTTTCACAAGTTACAATAAATGGCTTTGTGTGCATTATTACATCTGATGCTTTAAACAAATCTTTTTAGAAGGCTGACCAGATTTTATAAATGAATAGTCCAAAGGTGAAGGAAATTCAGCATATACTGCAGAGTCAGGACTTAACTACAAATCTTATGAATGAAGGTTTCAGACACAGATTTTACCTGGAAAGTCAAATTTGAATGGAAGTGAGAGGGAGCTGAAAGTCACTGCCATATGTGCAACAAATAATTGTGGATTCGTGAATTTCTGTTGGTGTGTCTCAGCTTATTAGGGCTGCTTTAACAAACTGCCACAGGTTGTGTATCATAAAAAAATGACAGAAATTTAATTCTCACAGTTCTTGTGGCCAGAAGTCAGACCTAATAGGGCTGGTGAGGGCTTTCTTCCAGGTCACAGACTTCTTGCATCCTTACATGGTAGAAGCAGCTGGGAAGCTCTGTGGGGTTTCTTTTCTAATGGCACTTAGCCCACTCATGAAGGCTCCATCTCACCTAATCACTTCCCAAAGGCCCCACCTACTAACACCACCACCTTTAGGAGTTAAGATTCCAACACATGAATTCTGGGGGGACACAAACATTCAGTTTAGAACCCAGCTCAACCAAATCACATGCTCCAGCAGTAGCCAAACATCTTTTGCACTTTTCTTGTGGCACTCATGTCCTAGATGGCAAAGTCTGACAGGGACTGTGGAAGCTTGTGAAAACTCTGTGCTCTACTACGGAATACCTGAGAAGGCATGGCTTATTCCCCAGTACTCCTTAGTCTTTGAAAACCAAAACCCAATGATTTGCTAGAACTAGTAACCATGACTGTAGAGCATTGCCTGTAGAGCACGTATGCCTTAAACGCTTCAAATTCCACTAGTCAAAAAGGGCGCTGTCTTAGGGCTTGGGTTAGGTTTTCTTTATCTATAATCAAATGGCTCCCTCCTTTCATTATCTTTCAAAAACACTCTACTAGTCACAAAAGGGAATAATCAAGAGATGGGGATAGATCTGTGCAAATTTATTACTAAAAATGTACATCTTATTAGAAAAATTTGAGTAATAAAACTTCACCTTTTTACACACTGGAGATCGTGCTATTATTACTGCTCTATGACAGGGGTTTATAACTTAAATCTGTGAACTTGGATAAGGAAAAAGATTATATGTCTTTCATCACTATCCTCTAATTTGCAATTTTGCATTGTGTTTCATTTTGAATGCAGGCAATAAACCACAGCAGTATTAGAAGTACTGTAATTCTGTTATCAATAGAAAGCATCAGTAATGTCATATCACATGATAATCATTACAGATATGCCAAAATATTATTAATATTTATGCTCATCACAACTTTGAAATGATGGTTGCTATTAGACCACTTGTAGATGTCAGCCAAGCTTCAGCAATACGTGAACTGTGAACTTCCTGATGTTCAAGCTGGTTTTAGAAAAGGCAGAGGAACCAGAGATCAAATTGCCAACATCCGCTGGATCATGGAAAAACCAAGAGAGTTCCAGAAAAACAACTATTTCTGCTTTGTTGACTATGCCAAAGTCTTTAACTGTGTGGATCACAATCAACTGTGGAAAATTCTTCAAGAGATGGGAATAACAGACCACCTGACCTGCCTCTTGAGAAACCTATATGCAGGTCAGGAAGCAACAGCTAGAACTGGACATGGAACAACAGACTGGTTCCAAATAGGAAAAGGAGTATGTCAAGGCTGTATATTGTCACCCTGCTTATTTAACTTCTATGCAGAGTACATCATGAGAAATGCTGGGCTGGAAGAAACACAAGCTGGAATCAAGATTGCCAGGAGAAATATCAATAACCTTAGATATGCAGATGACACCACCTTTATGGCAGAAAGTGAAAGAGAACTAAAAAGCCTCTTGATGAAAGTGAAAGAGGAGAGTGAAAATGTTGGCTTAAAGCTCAACATTCAGAAAACGAAGATCATGGCATCTGGTCCCATCACTTCATGGGAAATAGATGGGGAAACAGTGGAAACAGTGTCAGACTTTATTCTTGGGGGCTCCAAAATCACTGCAGATCGTGATTGCAGCCATGAAATTAAAAGACACTTATTCCTTGGAAGGAAAGTTATGACCAACCTAGATAGCATATTCAAAAGCAGAGATATTACTTTGCCAACAAAGGTTGATCTAGTCAAGGCTATGGTTTTTCCAGTGGTCATGTATGGATGTGAGAATTGGACTGTGAAGAATGCTGAGTGCCAAAGAATGGATGCTTTTGAACTGTGGTGTTGGAGAAGACTCTTGCAAGTCCATTGGACTGCAAGGAGTTCCAACCAGTCCATCCTAAAGGAGACCAGTCCTGGGTGTACATTGGAAGGAGTGATGCTGAGGCTGAAACTCCAGTACTTTGGCCACCTCATGCGAATAGTTGACTCATTGGAAAAGACTCTGATGCTGGGAGGGATTAGGGGCAGGAGGAGAAGGGGACGACAGAGGACGAGATGGCTGGATGGCATCACCTACTCAATGCACATGAGTTTGGGTGAACTCCGGGAGTTGGTGATAGACAGGGAGGCCTGGCGTGCTGCGATACATGGGGTTGCAGAGTCGGACAAAACTGAGCAACTGAACAGAACTGAACTTAAATGTTGTTATTCAGTGGACTAATAAGAATGCCCACATAATCTTAAGCTTTACATTTAAAAATATTTTGATATTTTGTATTTCCATATAATTGGTTTTCCTTGTAATTTTACATATTTTATTTTATTCATTAAAGACATTTCGCTTTCCTGGTGACTCTGTGGTAAAGAATCTGCCTGCCATTACAGGAGACGTGGGTTGAATCCCTGGGTCAGAAAGTTTCACTAGAGGAGGACATGCCAACCCACTCTAGTATTCTTGCCTGGAAAATCCCATGAACACAGGATACTTGCATGCTACAGTTCATGGGGTTGCAAGAGTCAGACACAACTTAGTGATTAAACAACGACAAAAGATATTGTTCTGAGAAAAGAGCCACCAGATTGTCAAATGAGTCTCAGACCAAAGAGTGTCAAGGATCTTCTTTTAAAAGTGAAAAAGCTGACAGTCTACACACTCTGAAGGGGTGAGGATAGGAAGTCTCTTGATTGTCCAATAGCTTAAGATAGTCACTGTCCAAAGTCTGCAGTCCAAGAGATAGGATATGTAGCTGAAGTAAGAAAATATTATATCTGAAACCAGGTCATGACTGTTTAAGAAAACTAGGCTTTCACAGATGACCAGGACATTCTAATATACATAAAGACTACTTGAAAAACATTTACAATATTTGTAAGTATTTATCTTTTACTAAGAACAAAAACTACACAATAAAACAAAACATGGATGTTAAACAATGTCTTGTTCTATATAAATATAGAACACAAACATCTAGAATTATACATGACTCCATCATTTAAATAATTTATAATAAAATCTTTGAATATTATTTACTATGCTAATTTTCATTATGTTGATAAAATTTTTTAAAGCATCTCCTTAGCTTACAATATTTCGAGATCCATAATGTATACATTTTTCCAGTTAGCAAGTTGAGTTCCTTCATGTGCCAGGCTCTGTTGACCTCAGGGTTTGGGTTATTTCTTAGTAATATGATGTAACTGACATCATGTCATCAAGCTCTAAGATCTGGTTCACTTCCTCTTTCACCTACTTTCCTATATCCTCTCTGTCTCCCTGTGTGATAAAGAACCAAAGACAAAGCTTCCAAAGATAAAGGAAATTTCCAGACATTATTCAGGCAAAAGCCCTTTGTGCAAAGAAATAAACTAGATACTTAGTGAGATTATAAGCTTTAAAACCCACTTCAAAACTTTACTTTTAGAGAAGCCAAATAAAAGCCAAACACTAAAATCCTTAAAGCGAGCTGCAGGGCCTCCGTGGGGGAGTAAAAGTGCAGTCATTCTGCTACCCCTGTGTGCTCACCCCAAACACTGAAGAATCCTAGGCTGGACCCTCTGGTTGGCCTCAGGGAACTAAAAAGCTGCAGCATACTAACACACACACACACACACAATCTCCAAGTGAAAACATTCTTCTATAGCAAAAGTAGCAGAAAAACAAATTCCCCTTAAAAAAGAAACAAAATTTTGTTTAGTCAAGACATCATTGGACAAATCCAGTAATCACTCAGGCATTTTCCCAGAAATCCTGCCTGCCTACAGAGATAAAGAGAACATAGCCAAGAGAGTACAGAAGTCATTTTTAATTCTAGAAATTATTGCTTCATTTTAGTTCAGACTATAGAGCAGTGAGTCAGTGGTAAAGAATCCGTCTGTCAATGTATCAATGGAGAACTTGCAGATTGGATCCCTGAGTCAGGAAGATCACCTGGAGAAGGACATGGCAACCCAGTCCAGTATTCTTGCCTGGAGAATTTCATGGACAGATGAGCCTGGAAGGCTACAGTGATGGGGTCCCAAAGAGTTGGACACGACTGAGTGACAGCACTCATGCATACTGCATTCTTAATCACATTCGCTCAATCGTTAGCACAGGCCCACCCAGAAGACACAGTAAAGACCCTGCTATTGCCCATGTGTTCAATTCAGACAAAGAGCTAGCCAGTCAGTCTGTTAAATCAAAGCGTCATCCTGACTGTTTAATGCAGACCAGGGGACTTTCTTGACGACTGCCTTCCATGAGAGGGAGGCAACTTCCCATGCCCTTGGCCACAGGATCACAGTCCCCTGTTTCCTTACCCAGCCTCCCTGGCTGCAGCTGGCACTCCCTCACCTGGTGGATCTTCCAAACAGTCTTCATTTGATTAAAATATAAGCCAAAGGTTTTGTTCAGCAATTTATTTCTCGTGGATTTCAGTTAACTGCAACGACTATTTGAAAATAAAAAGTTCTAGAGATAACAAATATTTATATTTTATTTTAATGTCACCCAAGTTTCAAAATTTCATTTTCTAGTTAATGTCCCCCAAATTTCCAGCCAAAGCAAGACAATGATCATGTATTTCACACGTCACCTAAAGCAACAGGACATGTATGCTCTTGTGGTCTCTATAAAGACCACTCTTGTACCAGATGAAAAGTATTAACAACAGCAAAATGCAGGTCTGAAACAACTGAGAGCTTGTATCAATATATTATCAAGATGGTGGTCCAGACATGACTCTACCATTCCATGTTGTCTGGGATTCAGGTATCTTAAACATGTTTAGCTACTAGTAGGGCTTTGAAGAACAAAAGTCAGTGATCTATTTCCAGCTTGCTTTTTAATTGAGATTGAGATATTTCAACTCGAGCAGCATTTACTGAGATCTTCTTATATGCCAGGCATTTTGTTAAATCATAGGGAAACAATGGTCAGTATCTCTCTGGCTCTGGTGGCTCCTCAATGTAATATCCTCAGTGGGTAAACATCTAATTTCACACTATCCATTTTCACTGAGGGCTAACAGAAGAAAGAAGAAACATAAAAATTGTTTCTGTTCCTTTCAAAAAACTATACAGTTTCAACTATCTTCCAGCTTGACACATTCTTACATTCAGAACCAGATAAATCTCTCATCCTGAGTACTCCTTTCATTGGACTGTTAGAGCAAAATTAAACAGTTCCCTTTTTTGCTGGAATTATCAGAAAACTCTGAGCTAAGACAAAGGAAGACAAAAGCCAATGACCTCACTTATATGTGGAGTCTGAAAACAAATAAGCTAACAAAAACTCCAAGCTTGGAAGGAGAGGATCAGAGGAATTGAGAGAGTAGCACTGAAACATACACACTACCATGTGTAAAAGAGCTAGCTAGTGAAAAGCTGCTGTATAAAACAGGGAGCTCAACCCGGTGCTCGGGGACAACTTTGAAGGCATGGATGAGGGGGGTAGGAGAGAGGTTCAAGAGGGAGGGGACATAGGTATACTTACGGCTGATTTATGTTGTATAACAGAAATCAATACAACGTTGTAAAGCAATTATACTTAAAAAAAAAAAAAGCTCATGGTGGGGAAAGTGGTTGAGGAGGTTAGGCACATGGGTGAAAAATGTTAAAAGGCACAGACTTCCAGTTAAAAAATAAATAAGTCATGGGGATGTAAGATACAATATATCAACTCTAGTTAATAATACTGTATTGATATCTGAAAGTTGCTGAGAGAATACATCTTCCAAGCCTCCATCGCAATTTTAAAAAAAAGCATAAATCTACAGTGAGGGATGTTAATTAGACTTATTGTCATATACATTTTGCAATATATACAGATATTGAATTCTTAATGATGTGCTTGTTACTGTTGTTCAGTCGCTAGGTTGTGTCCAACTTTTTTGCAATGCCATGGACTGCAACCCGCCAGGATCCTCTGTGCATGGGATTTCCCAGGCAAGGACACTAGAGTGGGATGCCATTTCCTTCTCCATTAATAATGTATACCTGAGACTAATAGAATGTTGTATATCAATTATACTTTAATAAAATATATGTAAAAGTCTTAAAAAGAAAACACTGAGCTAAATGATTCACTAAAGTGAAAGTGTTAGTTGCTCAGTCATTTCTGACTCTTTGCAACCCCAGGCACTGTAGAGAGCCAGGCTCCTCTGTCCATGGAATTCTCCAGGCAAGAACACTGGAGGTGTCCTGCCATTCCCTTCTCCAGGAGACCCTCCTGACCCAGGGATCAAACCCAGTTCTCCCACATCGCAGGCAGATTCTTTGCCATCTGTGCCATCAGGGAATTTTATCTAAAACCAACCTCTAGGCCTATATGTTTTTCTAGTTCTTTTAAATTTCCTAAGCTGTTTCAAGCTAATTAAGTATTCATTATTTCAACAGGCAGGAACTAGGTGAGATGTACTTTATTAGGTTTTTCCAAAGATGTAGTCCCTAATTTCATGGAATTTATAGTTCTGGGGTTTTGATATACATAAATAAATTTATTTAAAAGTTTGAATTTCAAATGAGATAAATATAATGGCAAAAATATATTTAGATAACGTAATAACAGGCCTTAAGAGACACATGGTAATGTGTATAGTAAATACCAGCTATTTTTGATGGAAAAGTAAGGATATCTGCTAAAACGTAGGAAATGCATTCTGAACAGACTTTCCGATAATCCAACATGCTTCACAAACTGAAATGTATTTGTACTGGTCAGCACTTCCTCTCTCTCAGCCTCTGAATCTATTGCTGAACATCACAGCCAGCAATGAAGTCAGCCATGTCTAGAATAAAAGACTTTCATTCAAATGTGTGCTTAATTTATCTGAATCAGATGCCTCTGTCTGCTGGAATTCTCGATACAGAGTGAAATTGTAATTTGTCCTCTGTCAGGCATCTGATGCAAACAGCAACAAAAACACTAGTCAAAGAGACAATTAATTAGAGCTTTTGTGCAATATACATATATATTGTATATATACATATATTATATAATGCATACTATTATATAAAGGTATAATTTCACTGAGGCCAGTACAAAAATGGGAAGCATGAGTGGAAAAATGCATCGTCTTTCATGCTGGTTTGAGGGTCTCTTCCCACATGAAGGAGCCTGTGTTTCCACTGAAGTGGTCAAGTTAGGTTATTGACCACTCATAAATGCAGCTTCCTACAGACAGATTTTTTTCATCCATTTCCTATTCAAAAACAGAAAGTGTCTTAATGTAGGCTCTGGGAAGGGGATTTAAAGAGAACCTTCATTTTTCCTTACAATAAAAGATTATAGGTTTCTGGTGTCCAGGGAGTAAAACCAAACATTTTCCTTAAGCAATTAATTAGCATACATCTGCAATCTTAGATACCATCATCTGGCAATGTTCAAGATTACTTACCATTTTCATTAAATTGATGGACACTCTAGTAGCATTTTGATATGTGGAACTGGTTTTAAAGGCATATATTCATTTCTATGTTGAGGAAATCACTCATTTTTATCAAATATGAGGTATTACTAATTGAAAGGAACTGCTTTTATTTCATTCTAAATCTGAGAGCAATTTCAATAACAGTACATGATTCTGTCATTTAAGCTACAAAGCTCAGATTTAATGCTACTCACCATTTATCTGCACTTAAAAAAATAACGGTATAGCCAAATGATATCCTCTGCAGTTGGAATTAACTTTTTCTGATCTATTGCTATGTTCCTTAAAAATCTGAAACACCACTCAGTAAAAATATACTTAAAAACATGAAAAATGACATTTTAAGTCGAGAAGAGACAGTATCTTGTGCTCTTTCAGATTCTACTGATAACCTTTGCCTTTTAGTCCAACTGCAGGTATTTCCAAGGATTTTCTTTTCTTTCTGTTTTCTTAATTCTCTGTCCTTTCTTGCCTCCCTCCCTCCTTTTCTTCTTTCCACTTTTCAAATGCCTCATGAAATATTATGGCTTTAGGTCCAACTAATGACTGAAAGTGAAAGTGAAAAGTGAATGTGAAGTCGCTCAGTCGTGTCCGACTCTTTGCGACCTGATGGACTGTATAGCCTACCACACTCCTCCGTCCATGGGATTTTCCAGGCAAGAGTACTGGAATGGGTTGCCATTTCCTTCTCCAGAAGATCTTCCTGACCTAGGGTTCAAACCTGGGTTTCCCTCATTGTAGGCAGACGTTTTACTGTCTGAGTCACCAGGGAAGTCAGGTTACCTCAAAATATGGAATATGGTCAATGGAAACCTGCCTTAGACCACCTGAGGTGTTTGTAAAATGCAAGGGTCTTTTCCCACCAGAACTAAGGAACCAGTTTTCATGGCCATAGGACCCTGGGAAGTTCACATTTTTACCAGTTTGATATGCCTCGTGAAGCTTGACAGTCACTGCTCTAGACTTTCTTTTGTGTAAAGCTTGAAACAGTTAGATTCTGCCTGATTTCTGGTTGAATCCTTCTTTTTGCCATAACCAAAACCATGTTACTCTTGACTCAAAGATATGTAAGCCACACTTTATAGGGACACAGATGTACAAGTGCTGCTTTATTCACTAATCAGTGAATAGTGATCAATATAACTTTATAAATAACTTTGTAATTTATAGTATCCTAATTATTTTAAAACAACAATCCAAGGAAACTTTATGTGATGCCATATATACCAGAATCTCTGGGCAGCAAAAACATGATACTTTTCAGCCTCTGAATGATATCAATATAGACATAGGTATTAATTGAACTTACACGGATAAAACATTTAAAGTATTACTCTTTTGATATTTTTCCTTAACTTCTTGGGTGGCTCAGAGGTTAAAGCATCTGCCTCCAATGCGGGAGACCTGGGTTTGATCCCTGGGTCGGGAAGATCCCCTGGAGAAGGAAATGGTAACCCACTCCAGTAGTCTTGCCTAGAGAATCCCATGGACAGAGAAGCCTGGTAGGCCACAGTCCATGGGGTCGCAAAGAGTCGGACATGACTGAGCAACTTCACTTCACTTCACTTGGGTATCCAATCCCTGTAGATTCTCACATTCACCTTCTCCATACTCACCCACATCAACTATTTCTCCCTCCTCTCATTAATCCGACCCATAGGATTCTGTAACTGCTGATTAAAAGGTCAGGACTCTCCAACTGCTGCAGTTTTACTAACCATTTCTCAATCACTGATGTGAAGAGAGAGACATAGATATGAATTGCATGGAATTTATGAATGTAACTGGGAAATATTAGAAAGATAGAGTTTTAAAATTACATTAAAGTTTTAAGATATGTAGAAAATCTGGACTTTTATCCATGCAGGATTAAGGTTTTGGACATTGAGTTACTTTTTAAAAAATGGCAGTAAGTCACATAAGAACCTTCTCCAGGGCCACAGTTGGAAGAGCTAAAGCAAGTCTAACTCTTAGTTCAAACAAATGAATCATGGTTCCTTTACTTTGAAAACATGTATGTACCTCTAGATATTATTAGTAACTGAATTTGAAACCTCAGCCTATCACATGTCCCCATTATCTTGCTTCTTCAGGTGACTATTTTCTAGGAATCAAATGTGTGTACATTATCACAGTTCAAAGAGTAATTGAAGTGTCTTCCCAACTACCATCACCTAATAAACCACCTTTGGCCACAGTGTCCATTATCAGCAGTTGCCTGATAATTCAGCCTGATAATTAACATGAACTAATAGCTTACTAACAAGCCTTGAAGCAGAGAATACATGTGGATTGTATGTTCCCTTGAAAACTAGTATACTTGGTTTAACATCTGAAAGATACATTTGTAGCTTATATTGGACAAAGAATTATGGTAAAAAATTTTCCACAAAAATCAGTTTATCTATCAAAGATAGATAAAAGCCAAAACCACAATATAAATGACACAAATTGGTAGTTTCAGTAATCTTGTGCAAAAACATATAAATTAGCCAATATTGGAAAGCATATATTTCTTTTCATCTAAGACAGCCTGTTTAATAGATGTATGAACTCAAGCTTCTGGTCAAAATTGCGTCTACTTTCTGGTTCAATAGAGTAAACACATTTTTCCTAGGTTGAAACTAAATTTAGGAGGCACAACTGACCGATTGTTTTCCTGGTATCTAATATCATTTCTGCAGATTTTGATAAGGAGAGCAATGCATTTTAAATATTATTTGACAGCTTATATATAAATCAATTTTAAGAGTTTTTATTGATCATCAAGTGATCTTTCATGTGCTACTCAGATCTTCCTAGCAGTATAGACAGGCTGTATTGTTGGAAGATAGCACTGCGCATATAACATAAACATTCCATATTTATAGTTGGAAACTTACAGTTCTGAATGATGGAATTTTCTAAGTTTTAACTCGTTCATTTTTACTCCTCTACCCATAAAGATATTATAAACGTTGCATATCTTTCTGAAATAATTTAAACCCTATTATATCTAAATACAGGAGAAAGACTGGCCCCAAAAGGATGCTAGATAATTAACATCTCTACTGTATAAATCTCCACTGCCAACCTAATACATATTATTAAAGAAAATGTGGCCTTATTGAAAAAGTGATGCTTCCAGCGACTATGAGTTAACAAAGGCACAACATCTTCCATGAGATTCTTTTTTTGTCTAAACCCAGCAAATCAATTGAATGCTGCTGAGGTTTCATATTTGATATTGACTAAAACTTAGTTGAGAATACAAAATCAACTCTATGTAAGTCAATTTTCGAAAATTCAATTTCTAAAATAGTTTTACTCATAATAGATAATACCAAACATGACTGCTTTTTCAAAAACCCATCATCATTCTCCCATTCCCTCTCATTATCTATTCATTCATTCATTCACCCACTCATTCATATACAGAGAACGAGACCTTAGCTCCTACTAGTTATCTACTATAGAAAAATAATGACTCTCTGTTTAATTACTGTCATTACTGTTTTCAAGTACCTGCCCCCCACTATTAGAAATTCTCAAAGTAATAAGTAGCCTTATTATTTACTTGCAGAGTTTTTCACAAAAATATTCTTGCAACCAGATCTTTCCAAACTACAAAATTACCTTCATGAAAGAACAGATGTCAGGCTTAAAGAAAAGAAGCAGATGTATTCATAGGTATTGGGTTTTTTGGGGGGTGGTTCTCTCAACTGTGTAGGCCTAGTGCTATTAAACTAGTCACCTGAAGAGGGAGTCGACCACCCCTTACTTCTCAGACAAAGAGTGTAAGATACATATTTTTCTAATCAAGTTGTCAACTAAGGGTCTTATGTTTCCCAGATTCTAGCATCTCAGTTCTTTGTCATATTTCATTCCCAAGAACCATCTCTCTTCCAATGTCAAATTTATAATCATCAAAATTTTCTTTCCTTCATTCATTCTGAAGCATAAATAATGTCTAGAAGCCACATTAAAGGTCATCCTTGCAAGATGCGTCTGTATTTCAAAATATGAAAGCTCTATGTTTAAGATTCAGGATAAAGTCTGGAATCAGGCTACCTGAATTTAAACTTCAAAATTTCCCATTCCCAGAAAAGTTACATTCATCAAGTTTCTTCATTTCTCTGTGTCTCAGGCTTTCATTTGTAAGCTGTCAAATACAACAGGATTCTCTCTTAAGGATGAAGTCAGAAATAAACTTAGTGTATGTCAAAGCACTTAGAAAGGTTGTTGGCACAATATACATCCAATAAATTTTGGCTATAATCATTTATGCATGAAAACAGCACAGTCATTGAGGGTGGAACATTTTGGAGGTAAGGCAGTATCTTTCCAAAAGACATTGAAACAATGGTATATAGTGCTCATATAGTACACCATGATGCTAAAACTTTAGGAGATGAAAGGGATGAAAGTGAGTTTTAGAACTGAGATTTTTTTTTTAAGTGTGGATGAACTGAAATAAATACAAAGAATAAAAGTTAAGTATCAACACAGTTGGAATTATAGTTACTTCACATCAAGTCTCTAAAATAAAGCTAAAGATGTCTCTTAATATGGAGTAGCATCTACTTTTCACAAATATCATACTGAACTCACAGTCTTACTCTGGAGTTGGTACTAGCTAATTATACCATGTAATGGACTTTTTCCTGTGGTTATGTACGGATGTGAGAGTTGGACTGTGAAGAAGGCTGAGCGCCGAAGAATTGATGCTTTTGAACTGTGGTGTTGGAGAAGACTCTTGAGAGTCCCTTGGACTGCAAGGAGATCCAACCAGTCCATTCTGAAGATCAACCCTGGGATTTCTTTGGAAGGAATGATGCTAAAGCTAAAGCTCCAGTACTTTGGCCACCTCATGTGAAGAGTTAACTCATTGAAAAAGACTCTGATGCTGGGAGGGATTGGGGGCAGGAGGAGAAGGGGACAACCGAGGATGAGATGGCTGGATGGCATCACTGACTCGATGGACATGAGTTTGAGTGAACTCCGGGAGATGGTGATGGACAGGGAGGCCTGGTGTGCTGCGATTCATGGGGTCGCAAAGAGTCAGACATGACTGAGCAACTGAACTGAACTGAATGGATAGCCCACTCTGAAATAATTTAAACAGTGTCATTAGTTAAACATCATCTATATACACTTACTGTTATACTCCCAATAGAAGCTGAAGGATTGTCACCACATATCCAGTCAAAATTGTGTGATTTTTTTTCCCCTCAAAAGGCAATTAAGACTTTTTACTCTATTTTTTCCCATCTCCCTCCTCCATAACTCATTTATCCAGAGTTCCTCTAAAAATAACTCCTTTACACCAGTAGAACTCTTTTACTTTTACAGCCTTTTTATAGGTGCAAAAGAGTTGCATGTGCAGACTTAAAACCATACAGAAGACTCCTACCATCAGAGCTGACTGGAAGTGTTTAATTATACCTGCACTTAAGTTTCAGTTGTATATATATCAACAATGCCTTTTCTATGGCATACTTACAAAATTAATGGCAAAATAATTACATATTTAAGATAAAAATATGACTTTTTTTGAGAAGGTAATGTCACATTTTTACTAAAAATAAAATATTTTTCATTAGTTTTTTCAAGATGCCAAGTAGTCTGAAAATTCAAAAACTAATTGATTCCTATTATGGTTCCCTCTTGTATATAACAGTTTTGGTAAAATTGCCTTATGATAAATAAAGATTTTGCTTAAGGGAAACAAATTTGTCATCATGATGCAAATAGATTAAAGACAATGGAAGATCACATTCTAATTTAAAAAGTGACAGTAAATGATAATCTACTAAGCAGATTCCCAATATGTGCATCTATCAGCTGTCACATCGATGAACTAGGAAGAATTCATAAATGTTACTTATACCTCATTTCTAAAATGGAGACAAGAGGCTATTTTTCCTATCATATTATGCTTGTTAAATAAAGAGTATAATATCGTAATTCTTGAATACTATACTAAATTCTTGCATTTAAACAAGCCATTCAACAGTCTCTTACTGGATCGACAAGTTTATTTATACCAAAGCAGAATGGTTACATTTGTCCTTTCTGATCATGATTTTACCATTTGAGACATTTCCAATTTTCCTTTCACCAACATCATCAGAATATCAGAAAGAGCAATGTCAGGTTGTACTTTGAGTTTGAAGAGAAACATAACTTCGCCTGTTTAGAGAGATGGACCAGTTTCCCTTCATTAATATAAGAGGAAGACACTATGACAAGTGACCAAGTTCTCATCTGCCTGAAGACTTCCAGACCTCATCTTCTAGGTTACTGTGTTACGGATACTATCATACTGTGGAGTGCCAGTCCTGTCAGTAACTGAGTTAATTTAAGCTAAATCAGAGCAGTAAAGTACCTCTGGCATCTCGCATTTCACTTTTGCTTTCAGCTTTAGTCCAAAGCCTGAGGGAAATGGAAACTCATCGGAAGCCATAACCATCAAATTAGCACATGTGCAATTCTCCCTTTTCCTCACTCTGATCGTGACTGAGGCTTCTTGTCTATTACAGACATTCAGAATGACTTTATTGACACAAGTTCTAGCACAGTCACAATGAAATTAATTGAGGAAGTAAATGCCATTATATACTCTTGTACTCAAAGGGATTTTATTGTAGATAGAACTTACAAGAAAGGAGCACCAAGCTGCTTATCAGAATTCTAAAACCTAAAAGTAAGCAATGATTTCTGCTGCTGGTTGCTGATATGAAGAATGATAATAAAGAAGCTTTAGGTAATGTATTATCCATTTTAGAGAAATCTGGATTAAACATAATCTGTAAAGAAAAGCAGGTATATGCCACTGACAAAAATGTAAAGGTACAAATGAGAATGTTCTGTTTTAATCTTGAGTGAAAAGATTCAGAAGTTAACTTTTTAATAGCTCTATTATTTTAAAAATGAAATATGTATACAAGTAGATCATTTTAAAAATACACATCGGAAAATAATAGAAAAAAACAAAGTTTTCCATCAGCCATCACTCACATTGCTATCTGAATGATTTTTAATTCTTGAAAACTAATTATTTTTATTGGTTCATATAGGCTATTTAACAAAACAAGAGGTTTCATCTACTGCATACATATTATATGCAACATATTAAGCAATCTGCATTTATGAATTCATTCCAGATTGTATGCCTACCATATATCACATATTATATTAGCAATCTGATTAAATTTATGAATTCATTCCAGAAATATTTAAAGAGTTTCTATTATTTGTGACTGACCTGGTCTGGCTGCTGAGCAGTGAGGAAGGCACAAATAATTCCTGTATCTACAGGGTTGAAAATCTAAACATTGGAAGCACAGAGTAAACTAAAGTTAGATATGCTGTTAACTAAGTTATCTAGAATCTCCTTTACTCTTAAAATTTTACCATATAATCAATGAATTGTTTCAGCAAAAGTAATTTATTTAAATAATAAATATGTTGGAATAAAAAAAAAAAGCACTGCCCACATAGTCTCCGTTATTAGTTTGGTGTGTTTCTTTCTATTTCCCATGCATTGATTAATAGAAACATATATGTATCTTCTTCATTCTCAAACAATTAGAATACGTAATATTCACAACTGGGCTTCCCTGGTGGCTCAGATGGTAAAGAATTTACCTGCAGTGTGGGAGACCTGGGTTCAGTCGCTGGGTTGGGAAGATCCCCTGGAGTAGGGCATGGCAACCCACTCCAGTATTCTTGCCTGGAGAATCCCATGGAAAGAGGAGCCTGGTGGTCTACAGTCCATGGGGTCACAAAGAGTCAGACACAGCTGAGCAACTAAGCACAATATACACAATTATATGTAGTATGTTTTTATTTTACTTATAAAGATATTGTAGTCCGTTTTCCATATCAGTATACAGATATCAGTATATACAGATGTAGCAAGTTAATTATCTGAACAGTGTTTCTTTGCTTGTATATAGGATGGTTTCTTTGCCTGTATACAGGGATAGTAAATAGATTATTAAGTCATGCCCATAATTAAATATTTTCAACCATATAGAGGCTATAAAATTAAAAGTTCAGAAGCACACACACATACACACATAATCTACACTATCCAAAGTTTTATTTTTAACTTTTCTGTTGGCAGTAACTTTAACTTTTATTATTTTTAAATATTAAAAATATTACAGGTGTATATGAACAATTATATAAACACATGAATGCCATGAACACATAAACACATGAACTGTCAATTCAACAGTATCTGTTAACTCAACATTATGAAATATAAGAAATTTAGGAGACAAAAATGCTATCCCTCTCTTCTCTCCACCTCTCGATTCTGGATTCTGCTATTTCTTTTATTTTATCATTTAAGAAACTTCTAGTGGTTACCATGATTTATAGACTTTAAGATATATAGACATTCCCTGCTTGGGAAAACCATCTAAGGGTTGGAATCTGAGATATCTGCTCGCGTTTAAGGATCCTGGACTTCATTACTGACTCCCTCAGCTTTGCCTTGAGTCGGAGAGTCTGTCATCAACCAAGGACTTCTGTTTAGTCAATGGTGGGTTTTACTTCCAATTCCAGGGCTTTTGTCTATGTAATCTGCCATGTTCAATATGTTGCTACATTAAAAGCTCTGCCTATTATAATTTTATTTCAACAATTATTTGCTTTCAACATTAAAAGCTCTGCCTATTATAATTTTATTTCAATGATCATAACATTGGTTTAAATGTTAATAAAACAGTATACCTAAAAAAAAAGATATATAGACTTTTACTTCTTTCTTTTGACTTGCCAAAATTACACATCATCCATAGAGTCCATCGTATAAAAGAGGAAGTAGTCACTGTTCTTTCAAAATCATATCTTTTCCACCATCCAGTGTATGCTATTTTATAAATATTATTTGTATGCTTCCAAGGTTTAAAACACGCACTTCAAACTTTGAGATATAATAAAGTCTTTCCTGATGTTATAATATGTTAATTAAGAAAACCTTACAACAGATAATAGCGTTAAGAGTATAAGTTGTGTACTGTAATTGAACTATAGAAAAATATATACAAACCTATATTGTAACTCAAAGATGATGTCAAATACCCTTTGGCTGCCCATTTATGTTTATGTTGACTAGTACAGGCAAGTGGCATGCATTTCTTCGACAGTCCTAAGTCTCTGTCCCACAGGCCCGTCCCTCAATGTGCCCTTTTACTGAAGCAAGGCAGGCGACAAGCACTGTGGAAGAGTCTTATCGGTGGGATGATTTGGGAGAATGACATTGAAACATGTATAATATCATATATGAAACGAATCGCCAGTCCAGGTTTGATGCATGATACTGGATGCTTGGGGCTGGTGCACTGGGACGACCCAGAGGGATGGTACTGGGAGGGAGGGGGCAGAGGGGTTCAGGATGGGGCTGCTGTGTCGCTTCAGTCGTGTCTGACTCTGTGCGACCCCATAGACGGCAGCCCACCAGGCTCCCCCGTCCCTGGGATTCTCCAGGCAAGAACACTGGAGTGGGTTGCCATTTCCTTCTCCAATGCATGAAAGTGAAAAGTGAAAGAGAAGTCATAACATGTATAGGTAGACCAAAAATAAGATTTAAAGATGGGGGTTGAAATGCAATATTACAAATGCTGCATTTCTATAGAAGGACTTGCCCAACAGAATGATATACAGCTTACATAACAAGGTGTGGTTCTAGTTACACTAGGTTTTTGCCTTTCCAGATCGTGCCTGGGTAGTTTTTTACCACTGCTTCTGCCATGGAGAGAGGTTAAATGCTTTTTGAGGGCAGATTTGTGCTTGAAATCCATGTCACAACAGTGGCATTTGTATGGTCAATCCCCACTGTGTATATTCAAGTGGTCCTGAAGTGTGCTTTTCAGGATGGGGAACACATGTATACCTGTGGCAGATTCATGTTGATGTATGGCAAAACCAATACAATATTGTAAAGTAACCTCCAATTAAAATAAATTTATATTAAAAAAAACAGTTTTATGAAGAATTGACCTTATTTACATTTCAACTCTTTAGAGAGCATTTCTCTTTATAAAAAGGATAGAAGTTCGGATGCAAATATCCTTGCCTTTTGGAATCTTTTAATGAATCAACCTGGTCACATTGTCACAAGGGCAGTTTATTTACTCTTTTGAATGTACTTTAGTCTGTTGATGGCACTCATTTTCCCTCCAAGGTATCTGATCGTTGATTTACTAATTTGAGAAAATACTTTTGAATCTCTAGAATGAAATAAATAATATTTTTCTAATAACAATGGGTCACAAAGGAAAATTTGAAAAATACAAAATAATCGATAAGCTAAAAACCACACTCAGAAAAATCAGTATAATTAGAAATCAAAAAGTAGTCAACGATTCTCAGAAATTTAGAAACTCAAAAAAACATGTATATAAATAATGCATGGGTCAAAGAAGATATCATAATGGAAATTTCTAAATATGTAGAACAGAAGTTAAATATTACTTGTAAAAATATTTCAGATACATCTAAGTGTTAATGTTAAATATTAATAAAATATTTACTAATGTAAAAGAAAAAGTAAACTAAAATTAATAAATTTAAAGGTTCTAATAAAATTATAAAACATAACAAAGTAAACTTCAAAACATAATAAAGCAGAAAACTAATCAACTAATAACAAGAAAAATAAACAAAATAGAGGAGGGTAATAATACCAAAAGTTGACCCTTTGAAAGATGTATAAAACAAATAAAACTGGTAGGGTTGATTGAGAAAATAAGAAAGAAACACCAATTTTTAAAAATTAAGACTGAAAGGAAGTAGGAGTGACATAACTGCTGATACTCTTTTGAGATCTACGAATATCAGGAAAATAGAATAAACAATTTTATGCCAAATTTTCTAAAATTTGGATGAAATGGACAATGTTAGTGTATGAGCTCTATACATCTTAAACAGAATTTCAAATATGTAAAATGAGACCCCACTTATACATTATCCAGTGCAAGTTCCTAAATAAACAGATAAGAAACTGAGGCCTAGAGAAGAAAATTTAGTTTTTCAATGGGGGAAGGAAAAGAGCTAGTTTAATTACCTAATTTTATTTAGTGTATCCATGGATTCAAAGAATATTATCAAATGTCTCTTTTACTGTTATCTTGCTCATTCACATCACATGACAGAATTATTTCCTAAGGACTAAAATAACAGCCCTTACAAATATTTTCTCAGATATCTACATGAATAGAGATCTCTCTGAATATACTGAATGTGGCCTGCTACTGATACAAAGCAATAGCATAACAAAAAAAAACAAAATAATTTTGCTAGGTTACAGTTACACGTGTCTCAGAGGTGGAGAAAATAAAAAAGAGGCTCAAATGTATATTTTTTTGAGAAAACAAACAAGAAAAGAGTGTGTTTTTTTAAAAAATACAATTTTATTGTAAGCTCTTTGAGAGCGTAATGCCATTTTCATGGTGTTAGTTATTAGGAAGATGCTCAAAATACTTTATCACTTTACTGTCAAACTAGATAAAATACCAGAGCCCTTGAATTAGAAAGATTCACTTCTTTTCTTTCTCTTTCTTTTTTATTTTTTTCTTCCTCTGAAGTATTTCAGGCTTCATTGCTATGCAAAGTGAGACAACAACAACAAAGTAAAACTAAGCCATACTGAAACACTATATTAAATATATTTTTATTAAGGAGAGAAACACTTTTAATTTATATTATGATTTTCTCCAATCTAAAACCTTAGTCAGTTTTATTATAGACAAAAGCTGTAGAGATATTTTCAAGCTAAGACATGATCCATGATTTCAATTAACCACTGACATTACTAGTGTGGCTTCTATAGTTGTGAAGACATGAATAAATGATCTGAAAATCACTTTCAGAGCTAGAATGAGTACTTCACAGAAATGTTGTAGTAATGCAAAATCCAGAGCTACCTATACATGCAATTTAGTCCTAATGATGAATAAGGAGTCTCATATAAAAATTTCATTTGTGCTCAGTGCTTAAAAGTGACATTCCAAATGAAATTAAATCAAATAATGTATGAGTTAGGAATTATCATGGGAGCCATCTATACCCACTCCTTTCAATATTAAAGTTGTATGTTTACAATGGGATAACCGATGATAGAAATCATGACCCATTTTAATCAACAACTGGGATAAACAAGAGAGTTCAGAAATTGGAAACCTATCCAAATGGCAGTGCTCCCTGAGATATATCAAATTTTACCATTTTACCCAGGCCCTACATGGGCTTGATTACTAGATTATAACTTTAAAACAGAAGGTAACCATTTTTGTCAGACATTGAAAAAGGTGTCTGAAATCAAACATCCCAGAACAGAAAATGACAAATCATTCTATCCTTCTATTTTGTCTGGTGTATGGATATAGGGAAAATATATGACTCAGTCCAAAGCAGAGCAATCTGACAGAGCTCATTTTTCTTCACTCATGCATGTTTTAAATCCAGCACAATGTTGTCCTCTGAGATTTCAAAATGGAAAAGAAAAGGCTGGAAATCTCTTTTCAGGCTCACTGTGTAAGTGAAGTGTATAACAAAGAGGTAACTGCAAAATGAGGTCATATATATATACACACACACACACTTTACAAAGAGAAATGTTTTTGTACCTAGGGTAATACTGAGATTTAAACAGTTTTTAAAAAATATTCTTTCTATTATTAGCACTTGGTTGTTATTGATTTAATTTAAAAAAAAAATATGCTTGAAGTAGGAAGCAATGGGATCCTAGAGTTCTTGGGCAGTAAAGTAAGAAAAAAGTAATGTCCTACAGATACCCAATATAGCTCAATAAATGAAATAAATTTCTAAGGCTGCAGTTTTTAAGAATTTGATCCCATTTTTTTCCTTCTAAGGTAGTAACCCCCCCTTTTTTTTTTGCTACTTTTAGGTCAATTTTCAAAGCTTGTTCAATACTGCCAATTCCAACAATACTCATTTCGTGTCCACTTTGTAGAATTGGGAGGTAAGAGAGGAAGAAGAAAATAAGTTAGTTAAGAAAGTTGGAAGTTAACTGGGGTTTGGAAAACAAATGTTAAGATCTGCAAGACTGACAAGGGAGGAAGTCCTAGGTTGAGAAGACAGTGTTTCAAATCTTAATACTGGGGATATTTAGAACACAGAGGAAATACTGAGTAATGTTTTAGGATTTTGATCAGGAATGTGCCAGGTATTAAGCAGTCAGTGGGTTCAAGCTAGATCAACAGTAAAATTTGGATCAACTCAGATTACCATGGCTCTCTGCTTCCATCTGCTTGACTTAAGGCAATACCTCTGAAAGCCACCCACTTCAAAGCCTTTAGCTGTTATTCTTACATGTTTCTAGAATGTTAGTCAGTGATTCTTATATGAACTACTTCTAGTGATCAAGAGTGAGTCTTAAATAAAAACAGGAGCCACATGAAAGATCTTGTTTCTTATTTTACTTAGTTTTTTACTAATGCCCTGAGAAAATGCCAAAAGAACATCTTCTAGATTCCCAAGTTCCCAGTGTCCTCAAAGCCACAGCATTGTTGGATTCTGTGTGAAAGAATGGTGACACCACCCCATGTACTTTGTACTTCCCTGGGAATGTGGGCTCTAAAGTTCATCTGACACTGAGTCTCACAAAACTCGTCATGAAATTGCATATGCCAACGTCTGGCTTTTCCAGGGATATTGGACCTCTTGTCACATTTGCCGTACACTCTAGTCTTATAACACTCTTTGGTCTTCCACATACAAACAACTCTCATTTTCTTCTGATTCCCTGTGGAAGGGTCTGCATGCATATGCATTTATGTGGATAGATTCCAGGAAGGATCTTCAACCTCTGTTTTTGCACAGCTTGTTTTGGATCTAATTTAGATGGAACTGTCACACCTATAGACAACAGCTCCTGGTTATAAGTTACATTTTCTGTGATAGGAGTTATGTATGCTACTTTCTCTTTTTCAACCTCTGGCAAATACAACTGGTAAATGTCAAGTGTTTTAAAAATGTGTATTCAGATAGTTTTTATCTGAGAGAGATCTGCCTTGTATTTCCATTTCAACTATGTGACTTAGACAAAGACAGCACTCTCTTTAAAATTCAGTCACGCTCAGTTGGAAAACAGGATTAACACCTCCAGGACACAGGTGGTTTAAGGATTAAATGAGATAGGCTAGCAAGTAGATAATGTATAATGAAAGAGCTAAAAAATGCTACCCATGTGTGGTAATGTTACCATTGCTACTTATGGCAACAGCATAAACATGCTACAACTACATTACACAGAAGTGAAGAAGTCTCTGCAACATGAGGAAAGCAGTTTTTTTTTTTTCTATTCACATTAAAATAAGAGGTTGTACACTTGACAAAGTGCCCAAGAGGAATGCCTCAAGATCCTGATATTGGACACAGTTGAGTAACAGGAGAGAAATAGCATCTTTCCTTCTTTTTGCTATTTGTAGGAAAAATAAGATCTGGTAATGAAAATTCAGGGAGAGAGAAGATTCTGGACAGCACCACTATTTCATCAAAAGTAACAAACATGATTTAGGAAACATGAAATTAACTTTTTAAAGGCTCATAGTGCTGTGCCAGTACACGCTCCCCATCCTTCAGTCTGGGACCATAATAATATAAATTATAAGATATTTGACATATTTATTTATAGTGTTGAATTGGGATGTTGCCTTGCCAATATTGAGGATGACTGGCAATACTCAGAATTATCTAGAATTCCATGTTAAATATGGTTACAATATTTCTTGACATGCAAGCCATGTATGTTGATTAACAGAAATTTGGTAATTGTTAGTATTCGCAACTCTCTTTGAACAGTCATGGTCATTCTTTACTTTATATACAGCAGGTCTCTTGATTTGTGACTCTTAGGAAAGATTACAAAGTCTTCTTCTTGGAAGACTACAAGAATGCGTTATGCTGCCATAGACACATCTAAAATTAATGTTTCAAATATGTAGGGCTTAGTGTAGAAAACTCCTTTGCCAGGCACATGCACATCTCAATTTTAAAAAATTAAGAGTATTTTGTCATTAGTTAGCTTCTTGTTAACTTACCAAAACAGACATTTACTAGACAGCATTTAGAGTACAGTTACTCTTAAAAATTATAAATATTTTCATGAGAATTTTAAATGATAAGTTTATTTTATTTAGATATACACACTTGAATGACAACAAGCAAACATCCAGAAGAAACAATCTGAGCAAAGAAAATGTTTTCAAATTAACTGTACTATAATTATTCTTCCTTGGACATGAATTTGAGCAAACTCTAGGAGACAGTGAAGGACAGGAGCCGGATGTGCTGCAGTACATGGGGTCGCAGCGTCAGACATGACTTAGCAAATGAACAATTATTCTTCCAAAGAGTCAACTTTAGTCAATAACTTGGTACACTAATAGGACTAATTTTAAAATACAAGTTTCTTACATTACCTCTCTTATGAACATGGTCATCACTTGTTAATTATAATGATTCTAAAAGAATTCATCCACATCTTGACAAATACTGTTTATTGAAGCACCTAAAGTGATAGCCTATGTTGTATTTCCTTTTAATTCCTTCTTTCTAATAGTGAACAAACGTGATAGTGTGCATTAATATACAAAATACCAGGATTGACGCATTTTGCTCTGTGAAGAATAATTCTTCATGACTTTGAACAAAATATCTAGTCTCTTCTGTTCTGATTTTTTGGTTTTATAGTATTGTTAAAGAAACAAACAAACTAGCCTGGCAAAGACCTGAGCCACTAGGTGTAAGTAAAGTGAAAGTGAAAGTTGCTCAGTCGTGTTCAACATTTTGCCACCCCACGGACTGTAGCCCACCAGGCTCCTCTGTCCACCGAATTCTCCAGCCAAGAATCCTGGAGTGGGTAGCTGTTCCCTCCTCCTTGGGATCTTCCCAACCCAGGGATCAAACCCAGGTCTCCACAATTGCAGTCAGATTCTTTAGCATCTGAGCCACCAGGAAAGCCCAGGTATAAACAGGGAGGTAACTACCTTGCAAAATCTCATCTTGGAAAAACAGCACTGACATCTTTCTCCATGTCTACCTCTATTTCAGGACTATACGTCCTTTGAGCTCCAGCTGGGTTTCAATTACTCCATAGTATTTTCCCTAAAGAACATAAACTTTAATGGCATTTCATTCCCTGTACTTCCAAACTTTTTACCACTCAATATAATTTTGAATTTCCCATACAGCTTTCTTCTTTGGCTGTCATTATTATAATAAAAGAATGAATGTATATATTGATTTGAAAAGAATTAAAGGTATTCATGTCCAGTTCTAACTGGACATGGAACAACAGACTGGTTCCAGATAGGAAAAGGATTACGTCAAGGCTGTATACTGTCACCCTGCTTATTTAACTCATATGCAGCGTACATCATGAGAAACTCTGGGCTGGAAGAAGCACAAGTTGGAATCAAGATTGCCGGGAGAAATATCAATAACCTCAGATATGCAGATGACACCACCCTTATGGCAGAAAGTGAAGAGGAACTCAAAAGCCTCTTGATGAAAGTGGACGAGGAGAGTGAAAAAGTTGGCTTAAAGCTCAACATTCAGAAAACGAAGATCATGGCATCTGGTCCCATCACTTCATGGGAAATAGATGGGGAAACAGCAGAAACAGTGTCAGACTTTATTTATTGGGGCTCCAAAATCACTGCAGATGGTGATTGCAGCCATGAAATTAAAAGATGCTTACTCCTTAGGAGGAAAGTTACGACCAACCTAGATAGCATATTCAAAAGCAGAGACATTACTTTGCCAACAAAGGTCCGTCTAGTCAAGACCTTGGTTTTTCCAGTAGTCATGTATGGATGTGAGAGTTGGACTGTGAAGAAAGCTGAGCACCGAAGAATTGATGCTTTTGAACTGTGTTGTTGGAGAAGACTCTTGACAGTCCCTTGGACTGCAAGGAGATCCAACCAGTCCATTCTGAAGGAGATCAGTCCTGGGTGTTCTTTGGAAGGAATGATGCTAAAGCTGAAACTCCAGTACTTTGGCCACCTCATGCGAAGAGTTGACTTATTGGAAAAGACTCTGATGCTGGGAGGGATTGGGGGCAGGAGGAGAAGGGGATGACAAAGGATGAGATGGCTGGATGGCATCACTGACTTGATGAACATGAGTTTGAGTGAACTCTGGGAGTTGGTGATGGACAGGGAGGCCTGGCGTGCTGCGATTCACGGGGCTGCAAAGAGTCGGACACGACTGAGTGACTGAACTGAACTGAAAGGTATTCATTATCTTGTAGATAAGAAGTGAATCCTGGTTATGATATGAGTAAATATTATATATACACAGAGAGTTAGCACAAATTCATACTCACACTACTCATGCCTTTTTTTTTTTTTTAACCAATTTTTACTATTTTCATACATGCTTCAAAGGCAAGGGTCTTCCTGGGCAAAGCCATAATGAAGTAGAACTTTCATTTGGCCTAATTGCACTGGTTCCCTTTTTGTATACTCAAATTAAAGAGTGTTTATAGGGTATTTAAATTAGGTAGCAAATGTAATTTGATTACTTTAATTAAAATGAGTTCCTAAGTCACTATGTTTTTTCAAAAGCTATACTGATGTACTTTATAAAGGAAAATGGATATCTGAAATATGAACAGAGCTTTTCCCCTATATTAAAGGTGTATTTGGCTTTCAAAAATATCTGACGCAAAAATCTATAGCATAAAAATGGTAAAATGAAAATAAATATAATTTTTTTAAAGAAAAGAATAGGAAAAGAAACACTAAAAAAAGTGAATGGTGGATCAATACACTAATTTTCAGAGAGATTTAAAAAAAAAAATCCAAAAATGAGAACTAAGGTATCTGAATGGTAAAAAGTTACCTACTTTGTTTTCCATATTTCTTAAGTGTTTTATCAGTTTTTACAAGTAATCTTTATAAATACATTAAAGATGTTACATATAATCAGTAAAAATGTTTGAGGTATAACCTATCAATTGTATAAAACAAGGTACATCACCATCAAAAGTATATACATTTTCGCAACTAATTTGTAAAATGACTATCACAGTAATTTTACTTAAAATTCAAAAAAAGGTACTGTCACTATTACTGCTGACCATGAGTTCCTAACATACTATTGGGCTGATTTATTTTGATTTTTAAAATCATAACATTTGGCACAGAAAAAAATCTTAAGAAAATATGAAGCTGAAATACAATCTGTTAAGTAATGCAAGTTTCTAAGATTGTATCAGTTTATCAAAAGACATGTATTCAGTACAAAGTCAAAGACTCTTAGTCAAAATGCACTCAGTGGACACATACAAGAAATAGTTGATGTACCAGTTTATAATTCAATTCATTTGTGAAATTCAGCCACTCAGTACATTACAGTATAAATATGAAGTTTTCCCTGTGTTAGACTTTGGGGATACTCTATATTTGTTATATTTTTTTTAGATGGGATCTAATGTCAGATGTATTGCACTATATACAAAAGTACTTATTCTGCAAAAGGAACTGGGTTGGTAAGAAAAAGTTATTAAGGATATTATTTTTTAAATATATCCAGCATTGTTTAAGATTCAGTTCAAACTGTTTCCTTGCTTTTTAGAGGTGCTGAACCTCTAAGTTCATACTTGAACTCAATTCTTTAAGCCCAAAATGCATCAGCAGTGGGAACATCAAGAGAGAGAAATATCTCTTCATCTCACAAATAATTTACTACCTGACCAATTTATGAAGGAAAGGTGTCATTTGTTGCTGTCCTTTCTGTGGGGCTTCCCTGGGGGCTCAGACAGTAAAGAATCTGATTACAATTGGGGAGACCCAGTTTCAATGCCTGGCTCAGCAAGATCCCCTGGAGAAGGAAATGGCAACCCACTCCAGTATTCTTGCCTGGAAAATCCCATGGACAGAGAAGCCTGGAGGGCTACAGTCCATGGGATTGCAAAGAGTTGGATACGACTGAGTGACTAATGCACTATGGCAGCACCAATGTGTTTAAAACATACAGTTAAAATCTGGGAAGACATTTAAGGAGTTGACTAGTGAAGCAGGTTACATGTGATTATGGTGGTGTCTTAAAAGCAGAACAGTACACAAAGTGAAGAAGATATGGGTATAATGATGCGGAAGACTTGCTGTATTTCTGGTAAACAATTATATTAAAATAGTAATAATAAAGGCAGACTGGATCACAAATAAACTTACTCGAGACTATCTGTAAATATCGTCACCTTCTTGCTCTCTCCACATCAGTTTGATGGGATAAAAACATGACTTTTTTTTCAAATTAAAATGATATTGTTCCTATTATAAATGTTTCTTCATAGACCTCGTCAAGTTGTTATTGATCATTTACAAGTATAAGCAACAACATTAAGCTCCACTGGAATGTGAAAACTACAGAGAAAGGAAAGGACGCTTTTCATTTGTTTTCACAAAACATATCACTGATTTAAAACTTTATATATAAATCCTGAAAAAATGCTATAAGACAATTTCATATAAATTTTAATAATTTTAATTAATATCAAATAGAATTAAACAAGATATCTAATGAATTATGCCATGATCAGTTAGGGTTCACCTCAGAAACAAAAGGTTATTTAAACATTAGAAATTTGCTGCAATTCACAACAACATGAATTTGATGAAGCTTTTATTCCTAGAGAACTCTTCTATGGCAGCTTTTCTTTTTTCATTCTAAATAAATGTTCACTTTCACAGTCAACTAGGCCTTCACAATTTTGTACCCTTTCTTAAAGAGAGTCCTTTAAGCTGTGTAAGTTTTAGCCTCCGTATCAACTAGAAACACTCTAATTTACCACATTAATATGTGAAAAGAAAAAAAAATGCCAACAGATATCAAACTGCATTTGATACAATTTAGATTCTATTTTAATAAGACTATTAGCATGTAATAAATGAATGAGTAGTTAAGATTTTAACATGAGTATCTTGTGACTCTGATCAAAAGACCAAGTCTGGTTTAATGGTAGAATTTTTGAAGTATTCCAGAAATTAAGCAAAGTGACAGCTACTCCTTCTCTTGTTTAAATCCTAAGCTAGAACCATGTAATCAAAATCTTTTAACAAACTCAGAGTTATTTATTGAGCATCTTCCAGGTTCCTAGCACTGTTAATGAAAGGACAGTATTATTAGTAAACAACTTGGATCTAGTCCTCATCCAGTTAACCTAAGTATAAAAAGACATGGATAACATTATTAATTTTCAACTACTTAATTGTTCACTTAGAAAATTTAAGTTATATGAAAATCTATAAAGTATAAAATCATTCTTTAGGGTGACTATTTAGGAATCACTTCAGAAAAGTAATTATTTATAGAATATAATTTTTAAAAAATCTCAAATGTACCTTCACAAAACCCTAAAATATCAAGTAATATATATATATATAATTACAAATGTATGTAACCTAGACATATGTATTATTGAAATAAACATCAAAGATCTGGAAATAGAAGAGGCCTTATTTGTGGGAAAAAATAACTTGACATTGTAAAAAGTGTTTATCTTTTTAAAATTAATTTATATATTCACTACAGAATTAATTACAATTCTATAATGTGTTTCAGGAGGTTAAATCTGATGAAATGTTCTAAAATTTGTCAGAAAAAAATTAAATTTCTGAACATACTTGGGAAAGTACATGAACAAAAAGTAGTGAATGTGTGTGAAGTGGTCTTGACCCATCAGATATTAAATCATAGTATAAAGCAAAGGTCCCAGGGAGAAGGAAAGGGCAACTCACTCCAGGTATCTTGTCTGGGAAATCCCATGGACAGAGGAGCCTGGGGGGTAACAGTCCATGGGGTCACAAGAGTCAGATACAACTTGTGACTAAACAACAATATACACATAGATATATAGGTATATGCATAAAAAATGCAGTTTATATAGAATTGTATATTACCTTAATATGCAAGGATTAATGCCTTAAAACAAGGATTCATGTTTGGAAAGATGATTATCAATCTATTTTTACTGACTGCTCATGAGCAGTAAAACTTTAGGGCTTTTTACACCCTTTATATTTTTTGTATCATTTGAGTTTTCCACAGTAAGTAGTACACTTATATGAAGAAATATGTATTGGTGTGTATGTGTGTGTGTTAAAACAAATACATTAATATAGACAAAGCATTATGCTTATGTTAATATATTTCTTTTTATTATATACGACTCTTACATTTGAGCTCAGATATACTTGGTGATATTAAAGAACTATGAGTCACACTTCTAAAAGAACTCATCTATTTATTGAATGGAAATTTTTCATAGTCATGGGATCTGAGAATTACATCACCATAGAGGAACACAGAAATCATCTGGTTTAATCACCAGTCATAATTTTATATTTGAAGAGGGAGCCTCAGATAGTTGAAATGAGTTACCAAAATTCACACTAGAGGCTATCGCCAGAGTAGGGATGGTTTCCTAATCAGCACCCTTTTTACCATATCACACTGTTTTCTTTCCATGTTCCTAACATTGCCCTACAGTGCTTGACTAAGGACAAATAATTAGCATTGGCTTTAAAGCCAATTTTAGAACAGCATGAAACTCATACCTAAATTATGCTGAATTAAAAATCTTAAGAAGTATTTAATATTTTGCACACTACAGATTTTTATTAATAAAATAGTATTAATAAATAAATAAACTAAATTAGAATTTTCAAACAAGCTTCTGATAATATGTGAACACTTGATCATATTCAGATGAAGGAGCTACTGTCACTCTGCAGTCTCTTGCTTTGACTGATTGGTCTTAAGGTGTTTCAGATGACTGGGGACAACACATGGAGTCAACTAGAGGTCAAATTTGTCATTTTCTGTCTTATCATCTATGAAGTTCAGTAGAAACCTAAGTGACTAACCAATGGGAATTAAAATTAAATACATATTTATCTGGCATAACATATAGACTATTTAAACAAAAGAATATTAAGTTGAAGGAAAAAATATAACCCTTTTCCCAATGAAAAAATTATCTTTTAATTATAGGCTAGCTATTGTAAAGTTAATATGTATTAAAAAAAATCATCTATAGTCCAAGGAGAGTAGGTGATAAGCTATACAAAACATTTATTAGAAATATCTTATGGATTTCTTGCATTTTAAGAAGTTATGAACTCTTGAATTCCTTTATCATTTCATGTGCAACTTGCCACCCACCCACCACCTACTACACACACCTTCTTTATGCCTAGAAAACAGCTTTTCAATTCTTTATAAGTGGTTTAAAAATACACCTATTGCAGTTAATTATAGCTAATTGTTAATGTCAATAGATACTGTTTAATTCTATAACAGCTAGAAAATAAAATACTTCAAATCTCATTAAAACCCAATAGGAGGTAAAACAATTCACATAAAGATTAAATATCTATTAAAAATACAAGAAAAATTGGCTGAGAAAATTGACTCAGTATTCCAAATTGGAAGGTGATTCTCTATACTTCAGTAAATGCAGATTGATATTCTAGAAGGTCTATTGCTTACTTCAAATCTTCTCTTAGCATAGTAGTTCAGGGGAAAATGGCATTTATATATATAAATTAAATATATAAAAATTCATATATATTATAAATATATATAAAATGTATACATATACTTTATACGTACAAGTAGACACAAACGTATACACACATATTTTTAATGTTAAAAACAATGAAATAAGACACTATACCATTCACAAAGATGACATTTGCGGTAAAAATAAAATATATTGGGGCTTCCCAGGTAGCTCAGATGGTAGAGAATCTGCCTGCCAAAGAGGGAGACCTGGGTTCAATCCCTGGGTTGGGAAGATACCCTGAAGAAGGGAATGGTAACCCACTCCAGTATTCTTACCTGGAAAATTCCACAGACAGAGGAGCCTGGTGGGCTATATAGTCCATGGGGTGGCAAAGAGTCAGACACAACTGAGCAACTCTCATTTCACTTTCATACTGTTACTATCTTGCGAGGAACATGACTTGAAGATTTTTTCATTAAAATTAATTTGAAAACCAGTGTGAAGACCAGTGGAATTGGGAGTCTTGTGATATGACATGGGACTAATTCACGGCTTTGTCCTCTCTAGGGTACAGACTTGGAAAAGATTTAATGTAACTAAGATTCTCTGTCAGAGATTATGATACCTACCTTGTAGCTGTGGAATAAGGATTCAGGTTGCTGTTTTTTGTTGTTTAGTTGCTAAGTTGTATCCAGCTCTTTGTGACCCCAGGGACTGTAGTCTGTCAGGCTCCTCTGTCCATGGTATTTCCCAGGCAAGAATACAGGATTGGGTTGTCATTTCCTTCTCCAGGGGATCTTCCTAACCCAGGGACCGAACCCACATCTCCTGCATTGCAGGTGGGGTCCCATTACTGCTGAGTTAACAGGGAAGCCCAGGAAAGACTCGATGTCACCAAAGTTCTCTGTCAGAGATTATGATACCTACCTCAGAATGTGGAATACTGATTGAGGTTACTAATAGCTAACACTGATTTCATGCTTAGGGTGCACCAAGCACTTTTCCAGGATCTTTACCCTTATCAATTTATTAAATTATCACAACTACCTTACAATTACCACTATTTTCTAGAAAAGGATAGAGGGGTTAAATATCATGCTCAAGGTCTCACAGATAGTAATTGGACAATCTATAATCTAATTCCAGATATTAAGGCTTTAAAAACCATGCCTTGCCATTAACAAGATGTATGGCATAGAGAAAATTTTCAGTACAGGGAAATCTAACAGACCTGTTTGTTCTTTACTCTTTTCAATAGATGGTAAGCTTCCTGAGAACAGAAAACATTTGTTTACTGAATAACTTTATTCATCTCTTTGACATTATATCCACCTAGCCTGTTTCAAATCTTCAATAAATGGTTTCTTACAAGTACACGGCATTGAATATAAGCTTTTATTCTATTATATTACTGATTACATGAAAATATTATTCTTAAGGGGAATAATTTGTGTGGTTAACTTTATTGCTATTTTTTCAAAAACATCTCCATATAATCAAAGCTGTATTTTAGAGAAATATAAGTAGGAAAAGGTGCAAGTGGATGAATTTCATAATATAAAAAAGTTTTTTCTTTTTCTGTACATTCCTAAAATCTAATTTTATAATGAATATACTTTTTTGGAGTGCCTAAAGTAATACACTAATGTATTTTAAAAACTTGCCTTTGGAATAAATCACTGTTTTTAAAACTAACATTTCTAATATAGCTGGTAGCAGTCATTGTTGAAAACATTTATTTGCAGAATTGAGGCCTCAATCAAAATATCTGCTTTCCCTTTGTGTTTAATTTGCATTTTGTAAGTAATATAAAAACCCTACCATCTTCAAGATGTGAGAAAAATGCATTGAGAGATCTAAGTAATGTATAAAAATCTTTCTGGCATAAAAAGAGCAAAACAAAGCTATTCATCAGTTGTCATCTCAGAATGCAATCACAAGATATCTTTTAAACAACCTTCTCATTGGAGTGTTTCTTTTTTAAAATAGGAGCACATTTAACTGTCTTTTGCAGGTTCATCATTTCAAACAGTTGCTCTTTAAACATTGAATCAGATAAAGGAAGACCTGTAAGAGAGGCACTTTTAATATATTTTTAAGACAACTATTCTGAAATATTATTAAATGTCAGGGGCAATTTAACATCTTCCTCTCCTTTCTTGTGTGCTCATGAAGCAGTGGTAGTGGTGATGGCCGTAGTTTAGTTGCCAAGTGCCACACCGTGAACTGTATATGGCCTGTAGATCAGGAGGCTCCTCATTCCATGGGATTTCCCAGGCAACAATACTGGAGTGGTTTGCCATTTCCTTACCAATGGGTCTTTCTGACCCAAGGATCGAACCCACGTTTCCTGCATTGCAGGAGGTTGCCTCTATTGCCTGCGGATTCTTTACTGACTGAGCCACCAGGGAAACCTCATATGGAGCCCTCATGGAGCAGTAGAAAAGAAAACATATTAATTACAAAGGAAGGCTTTAAAATGTTTGAAACTATTAACATTTCAGGGAGATATTTACTAGAGGGGTTCCTTGATTCATTTAGACACAAGGACAATGTCCACTGTTCATATGGTTATTAAAAGAAAAGCTTCCATTTAATTTAGTAACTCATTGGAGAAGGCAATGGCACCCCACTCCAGTACTCTTGCCTGGAGAATCCCAGGGCGGAGGAGCCTGGTGGGCTGCAGTCCATGGGGTTGCGAAGAGTCGAACATGACTGAGCGACTTCACTTTCACTTTTCACTTTCATGCATTGGAGAAGGAAATAGCAACCCACTCCAGTATTCTTGCCTGGAGAATCCCAGGGACGGGAGAGCCTGGTGGACTGCCGTCTATGGGGTCGCACAGAGTCGGACACGACTGAAGTGACTTAGCAGCAGTATACTCATAAACGGCATAGCTCATGCCCATCAAGAAAACTACCATCCTAAATGTAAGTGATACCAGTTTGAGGTCATTGATGCTAATGTGTGGAAAGGGGGGTATCAGTCTGGTGTAGTACTGTGAGCACACATAATTCATGTTACCCTTGAGCAAATGAGTTAATCTTTCCAGGTTTCAATTTCCTCCTCAGTAAAATATCATCATTCTCTCCCCAACAGGGTTCTCTCCATTCAGTGTATTTGTGGAAATGGGAGGGGATGACACACAGTGAAATTAGATTTCCTGTCTTTCCAGGTCAGAGTCAGGGTTGTGGTATCCAGAGAATTAAATGTGCGATGTTGATGGGATCTGAATAAGGATTCCTCAGCTTGGGTCCTTCCTATCATCCTCCCATCTTCTCTGATTTCAGACACTCAAGGTAATCTCCAGATATGTTTCTAACTTTCATTCTAAACTTCTTGGAAATGTTCCTAAAATATGAGTGCTAGATTAATTTATATGAAAGCACTGAGCTCCGGGTCTCCTGTTACCTGCTGAGACCATACCCTTGTAGGCCAGAGAATCTAATGGAGTGAGGGAAGTTTTTTCTGGTCAATGAGACTTCATTTGGCAACATGGATGGAACCCTGAGTAGAGGATTTATAAATATCCATTTTAGATAAGATGGCTCATTCATTCATTTCTACTAATATTTTCAAGCCACCAATTATGTTCATGGTACTTGTACTTGGGTAATAAACAAGCAAAGCATAGCTCATGCCCATCAGGAAAATTACTATCCTAGGGGTGATCGATAAAGAGATGACTAAACAGATAAGTGTTGAATACTATGATATCAAAACATTTTAAATTAAAACTAAAAATGAGAGTAAAGAGAACTAGATTCCAGCAATATATTTCCCTCTAATATCTCACCTCAATTTTTAACCTATAAAGAGCTGGACTAGATAATTTCTATTTCAGTCCCTTTCAGTTCCTACTAAATTGTATCCTACTAAATTGCTCCTGGATTAAATCAACTATCTATCAGGTATATTACTGAATCTTAAAGATATATTTGAAAAGAGTATTTTTCTATATAACAATATAAATTTCTCATCTTAATAACATTAAGATACTTCAGAATTTATGTGTTTATGTTTTGGTTTGTTTCTTTGCTTTTGTTAATAGAAGATAATTAGCCTAGAGTTTTAGAAAGTAAATATATGAAAATTCTTGAGAGTCTCTTGGACTGCAAGGAGATCCAACGAGTTTATCCTAAAGGAAATCACCCTGAATATTCATTGGAAAGACTGATGCTGAAGCTGAAGTGCCAATACTTTGATCATGTGATGCAAACAGCTGACTCATTGGAAAAGATCTCAATGCTAGGGAAGATTGAGAGCAAGAGGAGAAGGGAACAGCAGAGGATGAGATGGTCAGATAGCGTCATGGACTCAAGGACATGAATCTGAGCAAACTCCAGGTGATAGTGGTGGAGGACAGAAGAGCCTGGCATGCTACAGCCCATGGCATCGCAAAGAGCCAGACATGACTTGGCGACTGAACAGCAACACAGATATTAATAGGATTTGGTCTTATGTCTCACAGCACACAAGCTATATATTAAGTTCCAATAAAGCAAGCCTTCTTTTGTACTGATGCTATAAAGAAATTGTAGGGTTTGATCATTAGGGCATAGACTTATTTTACACTGCTCCATCAAAACTGGGGACTTCCCTGGTAGCTCAGGGGTAAAGAATCTGCCTGCCAATGCAGGAGATGCAGGAGACACAGGTTCAATCCCTGGGTTGGGAAGATCCCCTGGAGAAGGAAATGGCAACCCACTCCAGTATTCCTGCCTGGGAAATCACATGGAAAGAGAAGCCTGGTAGGCTACAGTCCATGGGGTTGTAAAAGTGTCAGACATGACTTAGCAACTAAACAACGACATCAAAATTATATGAGTTCTAACATAAATAACCATACATCTGTTAATAAAAGAGAATTTGTTCAACTAATATCATCAGGAGTGGTGGGAGCATGGAACAAAATAAAGAGTGAGATACCATTTTATGGAAATTCACTATCTTTTATGATCGCCAAGAAACCTGTTTTCACATAGTCCAATGTCAGTTTTTTTATCCCCTCAAACCCTTTTCCTCCCTAGAGATGCCATCTTGAAGTGCAAGGTATTTTGCCAATTCAAAGAATATCCACAGATCATAAGATAATGCCTTTATTCCTATGTCATAACCTTCTTTGCTTTATAACTCTTGGTCATTTTAAACTACTAGTGAATTCCTTGAGAGTGGCAACAACTTTGTCTATTGTCTTTTCTGATATAGTATATAATCCATACTATACACTCAATAGGGGGAAGGCAATGGCAACCCACACCAGTACTCTTGCCTGGAAAATCCCATGGACAGAGGAGCCTGGTGGGCTGCAGTCCATGGGGTCGCAAAGAGTCGGCATAACTGAGCAGCTTCATTTTCACTTTTCACTTTCATGCATTGGAGAAGGAAATGGCCACCCACTCCAGTGGAGAATCCCAGGGACGGGGGAGCTTGGTGGGCTGCCGTCTATGAGGTCACACAGAGTCGGACATGACTGAAGCGACTTAGCAGCAGCAGCAGCAGCAGCAGCAGCAGCATACACTCAATAAAAGTTGTCAAATGAGTGCAAATGTTGAATGATCATGCCAAATATGTCTAGAACTATGTTTACTCTGTTAAAAAATTTCTAGAATGAAACAATGAAAAACATTATTATTCACTGTTCCTTCCTTCCAGTATTTACAGCCAAATTCAACAAATTTAAATGTAAAAGCAGATGACACAAGCTGGAAACTTCTCTTACTCTGCTGCTAAATTTGCAGAAAAGGTACTCTGATTCCAGCCTGAATACCTCAGCCTGTCTCTCATGTTTCAAGAACTTGTTGCATCAGACTTTCAGTCCCCCATCAAAACTCATTCTCCATTGTTTTGGTTTTCATATTTAATTTTCCTTAGATATGTGCAGGACAACCCCTCCAAACACACCTACCCACATGCAACCACACCCACACACTACATCAACACATGAAAAAAACAAATAGAGCACTTTCCTCCACTCTACTTTCCCCTCACAATACCTTCATTACGAGAGTTCTTGATACAGCAGTCTACAAGGGTGATCTTTCCACCTTCCCAACCTCAGGTAAGTACGTGTTCCTTAGCCTTTTGCCATTTGAACTATGACTCTATCATTCTTTAAAAATCATGTTCCCTAATGCATGACCACTAAAGTTACCAGTATTTTTCCATTGCCTTCTTGGAGCATCAAGCATTATTTTTCATCATGTTTTATTCTTTGGATCTCCTTTCACTTGAGTGCCTCTTCCTACCTATGCCAATTTGTCTTTGTTGTGATTTCTTCTATGTAGAAGTTTCCCAAAGTTTTTACCTTCAACATCTTTTGCTCCCCAATATTTCTCCTTTAGAAATTTCATTTGCACCCAAGACTTCAGCTATGCCCTCTATGGAAACCATCCAAATGTCTATCTCCACAACAGGTGCCTCCAGAACTATAAATCAGTGTTTGCCATTGCTCATCAGGCATCTCCACTTCACTGTCTCACTACAAACCTAAATCAGCAAAATTGTAAGTGACTGAACTCATCCTCCATTCCCTGAACAATTTTCCCTCGTTCCCTTGGAACGCCAAGACAATCCTCCAATTTCATCTATTTTAGGAGCTCGGTTCAAAATTTTTCTAAAGCTGCCTTAATGGGTAAATATACTCTCATTTCAGTGGAATGGGATGAGGTCACACCAGATGATCTATATTTGAGGAAAACTCTACAGTGGAGATAATGATCCATTTATAATACCACAACAAACAATTTTGCCACATTTGACTGGTATTTGATTTGGTATATATAGATGCAGATATAGATAAAAGGATAGCTTGATAGAATTAAAATTTTTCCAAAAAATTTAGAATTGCTTAGACACTACAGAAAAAAGTGGGAAATAATGACTATAATGCTAGTAGCTTCTATGCTTACAGTGCAAAATCATCTGCAAGTTTATAATGGTTAGTATTCTGCATGTTTATAATTCTCTTCTCATTGTGAGGTCACAGCAGTAATATTCACAGAGATGCTGGAGGAAGGGAAGCTGCACAGGTAAGTTGAAGTCAGCTTGTGAGAACATTAAAAACTGGGCAGGCATATCAAAAAACACAGCCTCGTCTTTTGACTCTTCCTCCCTTCATCCGTTCATGAGGTGTCCTACAATATCTCTCACTAACAACAACAAATCCTCTTTCTTTTCATGCTCATATTTTTGGTGAACAAATTTGCACCTCACATTCTCCTTGCTATGTAGGTACATGGCCTTCTATTTACACTCTCCTACCATTATGTACCTACTTATTATCTACCACTATTTCCTTTATTATAGTCCAGGCTTATCTTTTTACTTCAAAAATGATCACTAAATTTCCAATCCTAATTTGTCTGTCAAGCTGAGTATAAAATACACCTTCACTCAAGTTTTCCTTTAAAATATCACAGAGGTTAGGCTGGAATCCCTGCTTCAGGTTGTCTCTGGGTTCCAATGTACACAGCAGTCACTTACTGGCAGAGTAAATATTTCAAGTTACTTATATTTTCCTGTGCCTCATTTGCTTTATTAAGAGAGAACACAAATGACAGGGCTGTTAGGCACATCCATAATAACGTATTTCCCTTCTGACTGTCACAACTGTTTGGATGATTTAAGTAATATCCACCTAGTCTTCAGCATTTGTTAAGAGCCGTAGATATGTTAAGTGGTCTTGTCACAGTAAAAAAAAAAAAATTCACAATTTTTTGAGAGACCCTCAGAGGATCTTCAGGGTCTCACTGTGCTGACGACCTGACCTAGATCAACACAAGGGGAAAACTCACTGTTTAAGAACATGACAGTTTTATATAACAGGTAAATTCAAGTTTTACTTGAAACTAAAAATAAAAGAAAAGGAACAAAATGACAGACAGGGTAATGACTTTGTGTTACATGATTTAAGCTTAATGAATTAAGAAAGGCTGATATATATATATATATATATATATATATATATTCACAATAACTAAAGATTAAATAAGTTTCTGGCCTGTATCTTAATCTCTAAAGAAAAAGTAGTCACGCAATTCAAAGAGTTAAGAAAAACAGTAATGTGAGTATCTCATTTTCTGTTCAATATTTGATTTTTGATAATATAAAATTAAACCAAGAGAATTAGTTTCATGAATAAAAAATAATTCCTACATTCTAACATCTTGAATATATACAGAAGGAAAATATAGTTCAATATCAGGGAGACTTTTCATGCGAAGCATCAGTCAACCTCGACTGCTTGCACATCATATTTTTCTTCACACTCTCAGGATTCCAAACATAGAGACAATTTCACTCTATGAGTATAGAACCCATTGCCTCAGCAATAATAAGCCCAATTTTTTTCTCTCTCTAAGCAATTCAGAAGTTCTTGGAAATATTCTGAAACTCTACCAACATCATTATCTACTTTTTTTTTACAAGTTCTGTAGAAAAGCAGCAATGAATCACACATTCATTCAACAAATATTTCTGAACAGTCTCTTTGTGACAGGGAGGGATTTAGGGCTGAGAATCCAGCACTGAAACAGGCAGGCAAATCCTGTTCATATTAAACATACATTCTAGTGGGATGACTTTAAGACTAGGGTTGGTAAAGTTATTTATCATATTAAAAAATAACTTTTCAAGGAATCCAAATTACTAAGTAAGTTCTTACTTGATAAATGTGATAACTTAAATCAGTAATTGAACAAACCATAATGTAAAAGCTAAAAGTTAACTTTCAAACTAAAACATGTCATAAATATGCAGTTGGTCAAACAAGATATGACATATTTAAATTATCCAAAATATGATATATAGAAATTATCCAAATTTTGGGAGTTATACTTATTTTGCAAGGCTATATATTTGGCTAAATCTGAAGTTAAAACAGATACAAATAAAATGTTGTTCTTATATAGTCAATTACCAAGATATATCTTTCAATTTTTCTTTCTTAAAAAGTCAGACTACACAAAATTCTCAGGTTAACCATGTTACAATGTAAAAGAACAAGCCTTGACCCAGACACCAAAAAAATATGGTTCTAGACTCAGTTTTATTACTTTATGTCACTTACCTGCATAGTACTGTTTCCTATTCTGACCAATCAAAGTAAGACTATTTTTTTTTCCAACTGCAAGCATGCCATTTATAAAATTTCAAAAATACAAATTTTCAGTGAAGCACTATTTACAACTGTCAAGTTATGTAAGTCACCTAAATGTCCCCCAACACATGAATGGATTAAAAAAGGCGGGATATATGCACCTAATGGAATAAAAAAGAAGAAATCCTATCATTTATCACAATACAGATGAACTTGGAGGACATTATGTCAAATTAAATAAACCAAACACAGACAAACTACTACATGATTTCCTTTATACAAAGTACCTAAAATAGACAAACTCATAAAAGCAGAGATCATTATGGTATTAGCAGGGACTGGAGAAAGAAGAAGGAGAGTTGTTTTCATTGGTATAAAGTTTCAGTTATATAAGAATTATTTTTAAATATCTGTGGTACAGTATAGTGTCTATAGTCAATAATAGTATATTACACACTGCAAAGCTTTTTAAGAGGACAGTCTCATATCAAGTGTTTTTACCACAAACAACAAGACACAAGGAGACTTTGGAGGTGATGGCTTGATACTTTCATTAATACCTTGGTTGTTGTATGGTTTTTGGATACATTCATATGTCAAAACTCATCAAATTATCTCCATTAAGTATACCCAGGTTTTAATATATCAATTATACCTCAATAAAACTGCTTAAAAATACAAACTGGCTATTTTATGACTTGAAATTATATAAAAGCTTCAGATAACGAATACCCATTGTCTAGAGGTATATAGTCTCCACCCTTTCTTACCTTCCTCCTCTGCACAGAACCTAACCATACCATATATACACATTTTGGCTAGTTACAGAGGTCAGTTATTTCATTCCAATCCCAAAGAAGGGCAATGCCAGAGAATGTTCAAACTTTACACAACTGCACTCATTTCATATGCTAGCAAAGTAATGCTCAAAATCCTTAAAGCAAAGTAATGCTCAAAATCCTTAAAGCTATGCTTCAACAGTATGTGAACCAAGAACTTCCACATGTACAAGTGGGAGTTAGAAAAGGCAGAGAAACCAGAGATCAAATAGCCAACATTCGTTCGATCATGGGAAAAACATACTTCCGCTTCACTGACTACACTAAAGCTTTTGACTGTTTGGATCAAAACAAACGATGGAAAATTCTGAAAGAGATGAGAATAGCAGACCACCTGACCTGCCTCCCGAGAAACCTGTACGCAGGTCAAGAAGCAATAGTTACAACCAGACATGGAACAACAGAATGGTTTCAAATAGGGAAATGAGTATGTCAATGCTGTAATTGTCACCCTGCTTACTTAACTTCAATGCAAAATACATCATGCAAAATGCCAGGCTGGATGGAGAACAAGCTGGAATCAAGATTGCCAGGAGAAATATCAATAACCTCAGATATGCAGATGACACCACCCTTATGGCAGAAAGCAAAGAGGAACCAAAGAGACTCTTAATGAACATTAAACAGGAGACTGAAAAAGCTGGCCTAAAACTCAACGTTCAAAAAATGAAGATCATGGCATCCTGTCCCATCCCTCCATGGCAAATGGAGAAACAGCAGAAACAGTGAAAGACTATTTTCTTGGGCTCCAAAATCACCGCAGATGGTGACTGTAGCCATGAAATTAACAGACGCTTGCTCCTTAGAACAAAAGCAATGACAAACCTAGACAGCTTATTAAAAAGCAGAGACATTACTTTGCCTGCAAATGTCCATACAGTCAAAACTATGACTTTTCCAGTAGTCATGTATGGATGTGAGTGTGCAAAGGTACATATAGTCAAAATTATGGCTTTTCCAGTAGTCATGTGTGGATGTGAGAGCTGGACAATAAAAAGGCTGAGTGCTGAAGAACTGATGCTTTTAACTGTGGTGCTGGAGAAGACTCCTGAGAGTCCCTTGGGCAGCAAGGAGATCAAACCAATCAGTTCTAAATGAAATCAACCCTGAATATTCATTGGAAAGACTGATGCCAAAGCTGAAGCTTCAATATTTTGCGCACCTGTTATGAAGAACCAAGTCATTGGAAACGACCCTGATTCTGGGAAAGATTGAAGGCAGGAGAAGAAGCGGGTGGCAGAGGATGAGATGGTTGGATGGCATCATCGACTCAATGAACAAGTTTCATCAAACTCCAGGAGAAGGTGAAGGACAGGGAGGGCTGGCATGCTGAAACCTGGCATGCTGCACTTCATGGCGTTGCAAAAGTCAGACATGACTTAGTGACTGAACAACGACCAATTGTTTACTTATTTATTTTGGATATGCCACAGTTAAAAAGAAAAATAACTTAGTTGTTTATTATTAAATATGGTAGGAAAATACTCTGCAGTAGAAAGAATTAATTAGCATTTTAATATAGAGATACACTTTAATATACAGATATAAAAGAGAACTTTTTAGAGTGCATTTGAATTTGAATGCTCAGCATGTCACTGAGTTTGCCTTTCTGTTCTAAGACTCAGATACCTGGAGTCTATCTCAGGAAACAGCTATTCCTTTTGCTCAATATATTGTACATTAATGAATATAATTATGGAACAAAAGGCTTTTCAATCTTCAGATAATTTTATAACAGACTTTCTTTTAAAATTCAGATTGTGTCATAAAGAAAGGAGACTTGTCTATGTCTACTGTCCTAAAGCAGATTTCCCTTTATTCTATAGTTTCTATGCTCAGTTCAGTTCAGTTCAGTTCAGTCGCTCAGTCATGACTAACTCTTTGTGACTCCATGAATCACAACATGCCAAGCCTCCCTGTCCATCACCAACTCCCGGAGTTCATTCAAACTCATGTCCATTGAGTTGGTGATGCCATCCAGCCATCTCATCCTCGGTCGTCCCCTTCTCCTCCTGCCCCCATTCCTTCCCAGCATCAGGGTCTTTTCTAACGAGTCAATTCTTCACATGAGGTGGCCAAAGTATTGGAGTTTCAGATTCAGCATCAGTCCTTCCAATGAACACCCAGGACTGATCTCCTTTAGAATGGACTGGTTGGATCTCCTTGCAGTCCAAGGGACTCTCAAGAGTCTTCTCCAACACCACACTTCAAAAGCATCAATTCTTCGGCACTCAGCTTTCTTCACAGTCCAACTCTCACATCCATACATGACCACTGGAAAAACCATAGCCTTGACTAGACGGACCTTTGTTGGCAAAGTAATATCTCTGCTTTTCAATATGCTATCTAGGTTGATCATAACTTTCCTTCCAAGGAGTAAGCGTCTTTTAATTTCATGGCTGCAATCACCATCTGCAATGATTTTGGAGCCCCCCAAAATAAAGTCTGACACTGTTTCCACTGTTTCCCCATTTATGTCCCGTGAAGTGATGGGACCAGATGCCATGATCTTCATTTCCTGAATGTTGAGCTTTAAGCCAACTTTTCACTCTCCTCTTTCACTTTCATCAGGAGGCTTTTTAGTTCCTCTTCACTTTCTGCCATAAGGGTGGTGTCATCTGCATATCTGAGGTTATTGATATTTCGTCCACCAATCTTGATTCCAGCTTGTGCAGCTTTGGCCACATCATGCAAAGAGTTGACTCACTGGAAAAGACCCTGATGCTGGGAAGGATTGGGGGCAGGAGAAGAAGGGGACAACAGAGGATGAGATGGCCGGATGGCATCACCAACTCAATGGACATGAGTTTGAGTGAACTCCGGGAGCTGGTGATGGACAGGGAGCCCTGGCATGTTGTGATTCATGGGGTCACAAAGAGTCAGACATGACTGAGCATCTGAACTGAACTGAACTGAACTGAATATTGTTGCTATATTCAAATAATTACTAATATAATATTGTATGTAGTAATAATAAGAATAGTAGCTGTAGTAATATGATGCTAACCTCCAAGAATAATTAACTTCATAGTATGAATAATATTTCAAAATTCCAATATATTTCTTACTTATAATAACATTTTAAGACTCTGAAGTCATTATAGAATTGTCATTATGTTTGGGACTTGATATATTATGCATTATAAAGTTAGAGCTATATTCCAACACATTCTAGTGTCTTTAATAGCCTCTGTAGTCATGATGGTGTAGATTTATGTTACAGACTTATCTTAACCATTTTGAATTTATGTTTTAATCACAAATGAGTACCTGGTAGCAAGTTCCAGCCTGGCTTGTAAACCTATCAGTATAGCCATCCCTGCTAACATCTCTGAGCCCCATGTATTCCACATACAAACTAGAATTATCAAGACATACCCTGCCGAATTTACAAAGATCTTATGAGGATCAAATGAGAAAAGAACTGTAAAAACAATTCATAAATTTCAAACTTCTATGTATATCAATATTTTTCTAACTGCCTTTAGTCTATTGAGCTATATTCATTCTTTTGTTCTAAGTTTTTCTTTTTCACTAAGAGTAAGACAGGTGACCACTTCTTCTTTCCTACCAGGAAGGAAGCATCTGGTATACTTGGATTGTGTCTCAGGACTTTAATTCAGGATTAAAAACTTTCTACATATCTGTGGTAGCCAAATGTTATTTTAAATCTTCTTGGAGATAGAGATGGCATAGATGAAAGAATCTGTTTTTGTACATGTAATATTGAATACATTTTGTTGTTGTTTAATCACTGAGTCTTGTCTGACTCTTTGTGACTCCATGGACTGCATGAATACATTACTATCTATATTATTACATATACTAATAATGTGTATTATTCAAAATATACATCTATTAAAATGAATAACTTGTTGACTTAGATTATTGACAATGATATGTGTTTCCAAAGAAAAAATTGGGGGCCTAAATTTTACTGTTGCAAATTTAAATTATCATTCTAGGAGAATTTTAACAAAAAAAATTTTATTGACTATCAGTTGCAAACAAAACATATCTTTTACTGAGAAGTCTCTCTCCTTTTTACAAATAATATATACCTAAAACTAACATAGGCTGCTTTGTGTTCTAGAAAGTCATATTTTATTTTTTCCTAAATTTTAAAAAGGCAAATATTACAAAAGATATTTTTAAAAATAGTTGGGTTTCATTTGTGACATGACTGAATTTCTATGACCCTTCCTAGGAGAAGGCAATTGCACCCCACTCCAGTACTCTTGCCTGGAAAATCCCATGGTCAGAGGAGCCTGGTAGGCTGCAGTCCATGGGGTTGCTAAAAGTCGGACACGACTGAGCAACTTCACTTTCACTTTTCACTTTCATGCATTGGAGAAGGAAATGGCAACCCACTCCAGTGTTCTTGCCTGGAGAATCCCAGGGACGGCGGAGCCTGGTGGGCTGCCGTCTATGGGGTCACACAGAGTCAGACATAACTGAAGTGACTTAGCAGCAGCAGCAGCAGTATGGCATCATGTTAAAAAAAAATAAAGCAACCATGTATTATAAATAGATGGATACTGCCACACTGTTTTGTTGAAAGGAAAATAGAAATGAGGTTAATATTAAAATAGCTATATATTTTCAAGAGGTTCATTTCATAAATAACTTGCCTGTTGTGCATTAGAGTTGATGCTGTAGGCATATCAAGCACTAACCTATTGTTTATTATAGACCTATTTTGTCATTTTGATGGTACAGATTCAAGTATGGCAATCTTCTTTCCTTTCTCTGCTTCACTGGCTACATGACTTCCCTTGGCTAAAACCATCCCAAAACATATACTTGAATGTCATAAGTTATGACAGCCTGGGAGCTGAATGGGAACCCTATTAACTGACCTATGAAATTAGAGAATTATAAGCCTTGAGGAGACAGGTGGGACTATATGCATAGTTACTATATTAAACAGATATCTCCTTAACATGCTCAGATAAGTCCAAGTAAAAATAAAAACATCACATGGAAACATATTGATAAACTGATTGAATATATATATTCATATATACACACATATATATTATACAAATATATATATGCATATGCACACATTCACACATATCTATACATATAGACACATACAGCAACTCTAGTAATTCTATAACCTACTAAAAGTCATCTTGAAAATAATAGTATGGCCACTCAGTGGAACAGCTTAGGTTCAGTTAACTATTTGCTGTAGGTAAGAAGGAAACATCACAGATGACTTTTAAAACCATTAGCTATATAATTATGCTCAAGGCCAAGTGCTAAATAAGATGAGCTGCATGTTAACTGCTAGAATACAAGAGGGCAGAAGAAAAAAATTAAACTATGAATGAAATGGATTAGAGAAAACAAGTCAGGTAAATCTTATAAAGGAATACAAACCCTGGAATTATGATTATTTGGATTATGAAGACCCACTAATTTTACCAACTTTTTTTCCTAGCTGGACCTCTCCCCTAAACTGCAGAGTTGCATATCCAATTACCAGGTAGAGACCCCCCACTTTGATACCTAATAGGCATTTCCAGAGCTTTCCAGGTGGTGATAGTGATAACCTGCCTGCCAATGCAGGAGACAAAAGACATGGGGGTTCAATCCCGGGATCGGAAAGATCCCCTGGAGGAGGGCATGCAACCCACTCCAGGATTCTTGCCGGGAGAATCCCATGGACAGAAAAGTCTGGCAGGCTACGGTGCATACCATCACACCGAGTCAGACACGACTGAAGCGACTTAGCACGCATGCACACAGGCATTTCCAATTTGCTATCCAGCCCTGAGCACCTGCTGTACCACCACCAAGTTGTTCCTCCTGTTACCTTAGTTTTCTCAGAACATGGAAGCTCCCTGTCTCAGTGGCTAAGGAATAAAAACCTTAGAAACATTCTTGTCTCCTTTAAACCATCTTTCAAATCCTATTAGCTCTACCTTCAAAACACTCAGAATCCAGCCACTTCTACGGTTACTATTTCAGTCTGAGCCACCATCATATTTTACCTGGATAATCACAGTAGCCTCCCACCCATTCACCCTACATATACTCTTGCCCTCTCTCCAATCTATTCTCAACACAGAAGACAATGTATGACAGTTAAAAAAGTAATTCATGGCATGGCATCATTGCTCAAAACTCTTCAAAGTCTTTCCATATTACTCAAAGGGTAGGGACAGGGGTGGGTGGGCAGGGAGCAGCTACATTTCCTCCAACGGCATCTCTGCATCATCCACCCCATCCCAGTCCCAGGGCTCATCTAACTTACTTGGAGGCTGATCTGTCCCTCTTGCAGCTCAGTTCCTTTGCTTTCCTTCTCTGCCTAAAACCTTCTTCTCTAGATATTTAGAGGTGCAGACTCTCCATCATATCTTTATTAAAAGCCTTCTCTGGCCACTCTATTAAGATTCACTACTCCTTTTCAAATTTCCCACCTACATTCTATGATGTATTTTTTTCCTCAGCGCTATCACAATCTGACATACTTCATATTTTACTTACTCATTTTTTTTATTGTTTTCCTCTTCTCACTTGAATCTGAGGCACAACAAGGGAGAGAATTTTGTTACTTGTTTGCTTCTGTGTCCTCAGTACCTAGAACAGTATCTAGCATGGTAGAGTCATATGTGAATATTAGCTGAATGAATGTTGAAGGACTCCTACCCGAGAATCACCCATCTTTATCAGACAGAAGGGATCTTTATTTCTGGACATAAACTCTCAGCCTAGTTTTTCAAATCTCATAAATTTCTGAAAAACCTTCAAAATAGTTTAAGTCCTGAAAATCATGGCAGAATTCACACAAGAAGAAATCTGCAATGTCAAAATTAATAAGCATTTATATAAGTGTCTACATAATATGACAGTGACTCAAATCATTCTATTATATATTCATATAATGAAGAAGCTTCAATCATAGGAATGATTTTGGCAAATTGAAGATTATAAAAACTATAAAACATCCTTTAAGTTTCTTTTCTTTAGATAACCAAAATGTTAATGTGGAAAAGGGTACAATTTTGTTTCATATTTTCTCAGGGTCTATAAAGAAATACTCGAAGTCTTCAGTTGCTGTCCTTTTGCCATCCACACCTCCAAATTCTGGGCAGTCAGATAAATTTTTATGATCCCCCTCCTCTAATTTTCAGTTTTAATACTAATGAGCAGCTTAATGTTCCCTGCATGTGCTGACCCTCAACTCTTCTGGACCAACTGTTTCATATTCATTCTTTAAAATCCAGCTCAGGCACCCTTTCTCCTCAAACAGTTTTTCTCATTGATCCCCTGCCTAGCCATGAGATAAGAACCAATTGCGTGCCCCTAAATAGCCTAAGCTTATTTCCATCTCTTCACTAGAACGCTCATCTAATCTTGCAGACCCTATGTAACTTAGATTTTGCATCCTTGTCCAAATTCTATTTCTATCAGTCTACTCTGATATGCTGTGCTCCAGTGCCACTGGTCTGTTTTCTATAGACTTGTTCCTAAGTCATTTCTGATTCTTTGAGACCCCCAAGGAAGATCCTCTAGAGAAGGAAATGGCAACCGACTCCAGTGTTCTTGCCTGGAAAATCCCACAGGTGGAGGAGCCTGACAGGCTACAGTCCATGGGGTCGCAAAGAGCCTGACATGGCTGAGCAACTTCACTTTCTTTCCATGGACTGCAGCACACCAGGCTTCCCTGTACTTCACTATCTGCTGCAGTTTGCTCAGACTCAAGTCCATCGAGTCGATGATGCCATCCAACCATCTCATTCTCTGTCACCCCCTTCTCCTGCCCTCAATCCTTCCTAGCATCAGGGTCTTTCCCAATGAGTTGGCTCCTCCCATCAGGTGGCCAAAATACTGGAACTTCATCTTCAGTATCAGTCCTTCCATTGGCTATCCAGGGGTGATTTCCTTTAGGATAACAAATCACAATTTGAGGAACTTGATCCTTCTTGGTCTTTCTGCACAATGCTGTGTCCCAGGATCTTGGAATGGATGGCACCTCAGGTCTCAGCAGGAGTAGCCCCAATCTGCACAGTCTTCAGTCACCTAATCTAAAGCAGCTTGTCAAACTCCATCTCTGAGCATCATCATGTTTTATCTTTCTCACAGTACGTATTGCTCTCTGATATAACTACCTAAATTGTCTATACGCTGTATTTATTCTCATGTAGAATATAATCACTATGAATCAGAAACTTTGTCCTGATCCCTATTATAGGACCTGGTGTCTAATAGGTGATAACTAAACACTTGTTGAATAGGTGAGAGGAATTGTTTACCAATAGAATTTACAAGTTTAAATATCTTTTTCACAGATCAGCAAGCTTCTCAAGAGCAGAAAGATTATATTTCACTCCTCTTTGTATCCTCAATATCTAGCTTAGGATAAATTAACTATTTAATTATTGTTTTTCAAAAGAATGAATCATCATCAGTATTTTCTCCAGAAGCCCTTATTTTCATAACTGCAAACTAGCTTTTTAAAGAAATATACTCAGACCGAACTTTAGAATCAATCTCTGAGAAGTCAGACACATAAAGTTTAAGTGTTGCCTTAAATGACAAAAGCATCATGACTGAAACAGTAATGGCATATTTCTTTGCTTCCTGATGTGCACCAACTCTCTTGCAGTTAAATGGAGGCACATCACTTGTTGTGGCCAACACCATCAGCTACTTTGACCTGAGGCAATGAAACGGCTACGTGCAATTCTATGATCTTTAGCTGGCCTCGGAATAAAAGAAGGCCATGTATAGCGGTGGCAGAGACACAGATTGAAATTGACATAATCTGAGTTATAAAAATGTCACACAGAGGACAGATGATCAAGAGAGTTGCCTGTATCTGGAGAAGAATTTGAGTGAACAAGAAAAAAAAAATAGTATGTCATATTAAGTGATACTTTGATTTAATTCCTGGAGCAAAACTTAGCCTATTTGGAGGAACAGAGAAACACTCTTCTATTTAGACACACACATAGTGAATAGTCAATGTACTTTTTGTAATAAAAAAAATACTCTGAAATTAAATTGCATGAATTTGTCAACTTTTTGAATTAATATGTCTCATGGGTGCAATTATATAATAAATTTAGGAGCTGAGTGCATATTTTCAGTGAGGCGGCTTAACTTTGCCTCCTTCCATCAGACCCTTGACTCAGAAAGCATTGTATTTTGCTCAAGAACGATGACCTGTGTAATGAAGGAAAATCACAGTTTAGCATTAGGCTCTCACTTAGCTATCTACAGAAAAATTATCTTAGAGTGGGAGGTTAGTAACCTTTTACCTGGGAAACCTCAAGTATTTGAGAAATAACAGGATCAATGAAATAATTTGATAATTTCAATAATCAAAAGGAAGCAAATGGTGATTTCAATTTTATCATTTCTTTGATCTAATCTTCATAAATCTATTTCCCATTAGTGGAAAAGAACATATCAAACACCATATTAAAAAAGATCATTTTAAATGGAGATGAGCATCCGAGATAAATGTGGCTGCAAAGTTCCTGAGATTTGGAGAGAAAGGTGTAAACACCAATTATTTTTGACTGATAAAAGGCCTCACATTGAGGAGGAAATAGAATAAAAAGAAAAATATTAAATAACAGAATACATTTTACTGATATTAGCCACTATAAATATGATATGGCCAAGCAAAGGATATAAAAAACCCAATCAAGCTGAAATTTTTGAAAAATGTCATATGATTATGTTTTCCCACCATGAAATATGAAAAAAAGATCTTTTTAAATGTTCATTATCATAATGGCATTTGCAAAGAAGTAGACTTTATTTTTAAAAATAAATGAAACTCAAACTTTCAACATGTTGAGACATCACTTAAAAAGTTTTTTTCTTTTTTGACTAAAAAGCTTTCTCAATTCCTTTCAACAGAGCTTCATAATCTGAAGTGCAATAAAGCCTAATTTGAATTTTTATAAAGTGAGTGAAACGAGGAATATTTTTAAAACAGAGATCCTAATTCCACCACTCTTGCATTTGTTCTTTGGCTGGCACAGTTTTCTGTGCTCTTCTCTTGGGCACAGTTTGAGGAGGTTTAAGTGGCTACTTGGGTCCACTTTAAGGCTGCAAGATTGCTGGATGGAGTTTTTATATACTCACAAAACTGAAAGAACCCATATAAAGTTTCTAGTCTGCTTTAAGAATACCATGGGGCTCACTGTTAGACAATGAAAGATATTTCTAGTTACTTATATTAGATATATTGAAACTACTAAAAATGGTCAGTAAAAGAAAAACATTCAAACCGTAATATCAGTACATTATGTCACTAAAGCATACTCCTTATGATAAGGAACATTTAAACTTCTATCAGTAGTCTTCATAATGGGAAGTGCTTGCCTAAGGGAGTCACAGTGTAATCCAAAGGATTGGAGGAAGAAAACAACAAAACATATGTTTACGTTAATCTTTCGTAAAGGAAAAAGAAATCTAACTTTTCTGATATTCAGGATGACACTGAAGCCTTCTCCCTGGGTCTGTAGATCAAACACACCAGGTAAGGGCACATGTCACGTACACCTGTGATATACAGTGCATGAAGATTCCTGAGGGCAAGAAGGATATTGCTTAACAGTCTATTATGCCCTTTTAAATTTTGTTGTTCTAGGGCATACTGCACATTACATCAGCTCAGTTAGATGGATTTATTGTTTACATTATCTAATTGTAACAAATCTAGCACTCACAAGGGGCAGGTGGCTTCAAAGGGTTCCTACAATAAATATCCACAGATTGAAGGTGTTACAAGTACAAATAAGCCACAAAAGTGACAAAATGGCACTTCTTTTTCTGTTAAGTGAGAGCCTTAGCCAAATACATTCCAAAGCAGAAACCATGACAGTTTAAATCTAATTAACCAAAATTCAGTCTTTACATACAATTATCAAGACTATTGTATGGATTTAAATATACTATGATTAGTAATGAACTGCTACTTAAAAGTACTTTGGTGTCTTTGTGAATCATCTTTTTCAGTCCTAACAGCCATTAAAACTAAGCATTAGACTAATCCTAGAAATAGTCTTCCAAATATCTGCATGACAAAGTATGAAACTAGTATTTTAAACATCACAATGATTTTTAAGCACATGGCTTTTAAAATGCATCTAAAAATGAGTAACATAACCATTCTTTTAAAATGCCATTTCATCTTTAAAATTTGTCTTTTATATATTTTTATGATATAGATAATATATTAGGACCATAATATATGCATATAGTGGAGAAGGAAATGGCAACCCACTGCAGTGTTCTTGCCTTGAGAATCCTGGGGACAGGGGAGCCTAGTATGCTGCCGTGTGTGGGGTCGCACAGGGTCAGACACGACTGAAGCAACTTAGCAGCAGCAGCAGCAGCAGCATATGCATATAGATTACAAATATAACCATGAGCTGAGGAATCTTGCTTCAAAAATGTATCCTAACAGAGTATAATGAAAAAGTAAGGAAACAACAGTCCAGAGTAATAGTACCTAATGTGGTAGCCACTAATGACAAGTAACTAATGAGCACTTAAAATGTGGTTTGTGTCACAGAACTAAATTTTAAAATTTTATTTAATTTAAAAAACAAATCAGTGTCAACAGCTGTTTTCTGTTAAACTCAACTGTACTATTTTGGTAGGAATACCTTTTACTTTATCTGTTGGAAATAAGCATATGAATTGAGATGTTCTGTAAGTGTAAAATATACACTTTATTGCAAAACAGAAAAAATACATAATGTCCATTAAGATTTTGTTTATTCCACCTAAATATCATAGCATTTTGATTGAATAAAATAATAAGTTGAATGAAAAAAATTAAATAAATTTTATCTGTTTCTCTGTAGTTTAATGTGGCCACTATAAAAGTGAAAATTATATATATTGATTATATTATAATGAAAATAGTAATTTTCTCATACAAAACAAATATCCATTAGAAAATTTACCTATATAATGCATATATACCTTAAGAACCCATCTCTCTATATGCTTTGTTTTCAACATCCCTTGTCCTGACCTGCTCTGTATTTGGAAGTTCTATTTTTGCTGGCTGTAGCAACAGGTCTCGAGGATAGGCAACCCATGGAGCAGATGAATGTAGGTTAGTAGAGCACACCAAAACAAGATACACGATTAAGCCTAAACTATAGGGGTTGGGCTGTTTATTTTTATGTTTTTTACCATAGAATTCTATTTATAAAATTGTCCTCTGAAAATGAAACAACACATGAAAAGCTTTTTTTGAAAAACTTAATGCCTAGAATGTCTTTGGTTTCTCCAAATAGTCATGTTTCACCATCCTTCTGTTATTAAGAACTAAAGAAAACTTGGTAGAGTCCCAGCTCAGAGCCCAAATTATCAACTCTGGAAATGTTTTGAGACTATGTCTTTTCCCCTTTTCCATGCCTTCTATTTTTGATAAACTCAATTCATTATTTATATGTAACCATATTTTATTGTATATGCTCTGATAAGCTATCACAAATACTTTCTAAAAATGGAAGGGTAAGGGTAAAAATAGGTGTTTATTTAATATGTAGCTAATTACCTTTGTAAATATCAAGATTATGTAAGTCATGGTAAAATATTACTATGGAAGTATGCATTTACTATTCATTTCAATGTGGAGTAGCCTGGAATTAGGGAACTGTTATATAGATTTGCTATGGTCCCTCTAAAGAAGTTTTTCTAGAAAATTAATCCAAATATAAACGGTAGACTATAAATAATCTGCTTTGGTAAATATTACATATTGATCCTAAAGCAGAAGGGTTGAACATACACTCTGAAAAAAAGAGTTTCTTATGACTTTAAACATGTTTAAATTACGGCATGTTTCAAGGGAAAACATTATGTAATGAAGCAATGTTTTTATTCATGTTTAAAAGGAATAATAAATATTTCTTAAAGTTTATAATATGAAATGAAAAAAAAAACTTAATTCCAGCACAGTTAGAAAGCTTAAGAGTTACATATTTTCTATCAGAAAAACTGTTCCTAATTATGATGATATTAACACAAAAATCCTTCTAAAAACTTCTTTTTGTTTGATTGTGTTGTATATTCTCTATGAGAACTAACTTTTCTGGAAAATATGTTTTTCAAAGTTCAGATACAATAAGCTAGCACATACCGGAATAGAAATTAATATTTCTCTTGGATCTGTCTTATCTCAGGGATATGCCTCAGCTCTTTAGAAAGAGTTTCTAAATGGTGACTTTATTATCGGTTGAGAAATATAACTTGTCTCGTATATGCAAATTTTTTCTAAGAATAATATCTAAACCTATGGTCCTAATTGCACTTTTATAAAAAAATGGATCAGGATGCAGTTAATCAATAGTTAGTTTATGATCTCTCAAGCCACCACTGTCTGCTCTTGACAATAGTTGAGTCCCTGTAAATCAATTCAAGATAGGTAAAGTATCAAAAGGCAAAGTCTAAAAAAAATTACAAAAAATATTTTCCTTTTGTTTCCTCTTGCATTTACAAAAGAGCAACTCAAATCTGAGTTTAAAAAAATTTATATAGATTGCATAGCCTATTACACACACAGAGTCCATAGTTACCCTTTCTGCCATTTTTATATATTTTAATTCAAAGACTGGTGTTTAATACTGTTTTTATGTTTAATGCTCAGGAGCACCAATCTTTTTACTTATTCCAAGCTAAGCAGGAAACAGAATAAAGCAAATATTAAATGCAGGGTAAATGCAGAAATTGAGAATCCATCATGGCTCACCAGTAAAGAATCTGCTTGTAATACCACACAGGCTCAATCCCTTGTCAGTAAGATCCTCTGGAGAAGGAAATGGCTGCTGCTGCTAAGTCACTTCCCAAGCAAGAATATTGGAGTGAAATGGCAACCCACTCCAATATTCTTGCTTGGGAAATTCCATGGGCAGAGAAGCCTGGCAAGCTATAGTCAATGGGTTCACAAGAGTCAGACATGCCTTAGCGACTAAACCACAACCACCAAATGCAGAAATCACTTACCAGTTTCCAATAAATTACAGCTTTCATGTATTACAGTACCAATACACAGTGTGCTTCTCCAGAGGATACTTTTCTTGCCACTGCTCCTGGGGGCAAAATACCATTTTGCTACCATTAACAAGATCTAAGTCCATTCTAAAGGAGATCAGTCCTGGGTGTTCTTTGGAAGGACTGATGCTAAAGCTGAAACTCCAGTACTTTGGCCACCTCATGTGAAAAATTGACTCATTGGAAAAGACCCCGATGCTGGGAGGGATTGCAGGCAGGAGGAGAAGCGGACGACAGAGGATGAGATGGCTGGATGGCATCACCAACTCGATGGACGTGAGTTTGAGTGAACTCCGGGAGTTGGTGATGGACAGGGAGGCCTGGCGCACTGCGATTCATGGGTTCGCAAAGAGTCAGACATGACTGAGCGACTGAACTGAGCTGAACTGAACCACATTTATATACACTAGACACAAGGCTCATGTATGCACATAAGTAGTACTCTTCACTACCTACATCCACCATCAACCACCTTTACCACCTCGTCTGTACCCTACGATATGTATATCCCAAGAAGAGGAGACAGTGAATTAATCTGCATGTTTATTAGTGAGTTTTGAATTATATATACAGAGTACTTACTAGTCTGAAGCATATTGGAAAACCAAATAACACAAATTGTTTATTTCTAGTTTGGGTTGCAAGGCAGCTACTATATTAAACAGTTATTACATGCAACAATAAAAAGTAGGATTGGCTTTCTGCATGCCGAAGTGAAAGCTATGGAAGCACAAAGAAGAGACAGATCTGGCCTGGGTTAGCTCTGCAGAAGGTACGGTGATAGTTGAGTCTGGGGGATTGGGCAAAATGTGGCAAGTAAGACATTGGAACTGATCCTGGTAAGCTATGAAGAATTTAGCCCGGATTGTGTGGACAGGACTTTCCAGAAATGAATAAAAGATACAGTTTGCTGAAGAGAAGAGCAACATTCCTTAGCAGACCTGAATGGCAGGAAATATCTGGAATGGATCCTAGAGTTAATAAGAACCATTTGGAGACGATGAGCAGAGGAAAACTAAAAAACAAAAATTAAAACTGAAAAAAAAAGCAAAAAATGATACTTATATTTATAAGCTATTTTGCCTGCCTGTGGTGTGGAATGAAATTACATATAAACTTGAATCTAAAGGCTAGAAGTTCAGCTGGAAGACCCGGGACCCAAGGTGAACAGTCAGTAGCAATAGAAATAGAAAGATGGAAACAAATGTAAGGAATTTAAAAAAAAAATTAAATTGTACCAATTAAAAATAGGAAGACAAAGGAAAAGGAGCAAAATTTGAATGTTTATGAAGTAGTTCAAGAAAATACTTTAGAAAGAGAAAAGAAAGAAAAAGAGGAAGACCTCATGAGATGCTCCAGCGGATGAAGTTGCAGTATGTGTTAATTGCAAAGCAGTGAAAGTGAATGGGATTTCAAGGACCCTGGCACTAGGTCACGGGAAGGGAATCCTGACTTAGTCTCATACTGAGGACTCTTCAGAGCAAGGAAAGGATCATTTGCTCCTTTAGCAAACTAAACCCCAAAGCAAAATCCAAGACCAAGTTATTTGCTTGGAACAAAGAGAAAAAAAAAAAACAAACTGATACTGGATGAAAAAAAGAGCACATTCCATTTAATAATAATAATAATAAAAAACAATAATGGGACTGCCTTAGTACTTTGCATAGACTATCTCAGGGATATAAGGCTGATGAAGGAGGACACTTGAACTGTCTCTGAAAAGAACAGTGTCCCGCTCTCTAAGGATTCAGTAGCTAAGGGCTAGTCCCTCCGGTGGTATTCTTTCCTGGTATATTTGCATTTCACAAACCAATTTTGCTCACTCAATTCTGATAGAGAACTTTGCCTGATTAATTGTGGGTGATCTGTTTGTTTGTTTGGATTTTTGTATTTTTAACCTAGCTGCTTGTTCAAAGGACTTCTTTTGCTTCTAATTATCTTACCTCTTTTAAAATTACTTCAAAATATTTATCTATCTTCCAATATTTAACTTTGAAAATACATGGAGAGAAACACAAACCAAAAGCTACAACTGTACTAGCATAGAGGCCTTTCCAGAATCCTTCAGTCTACATTTTACCACAAACTTTTTTTTTTTCAACAGCCTATTCTTTTTGGAAATACAACTCAACAAAATTTGTGCTAATAGTTTTATTTGTTTAATGGCATTCTTTTTACTCACTGTGAGGTTTAGAAAGGAAGGTTTCAGTCTGACTTTTTCTAACAATGTAACACAGACCCCCAACAACGAGGAACTGATAGTGGGCCGTAACTTATGTTCATGGAATAAGTTCATGGAATTAAGTTCATGGAATAATGTTCATGGAATAAGTCAATAACTGAGTTAAGATTATGGTCTCTGGTCTGAAAAGGAAACTCACTATCTTTTTGTTTATGGACTAGTGAGTTGCAATCCTTGTGAGTACCAGAAAATAGTAGTCCAATTCTAGTCGCAGACCACTGTAACTAGAAATGAGGGAAATGTTTCTTCTATGTTCTAAGGTCTTATTCCAAATCACTGGTTTTAATGAAATCATAAACCACATGCTTCCAACCTTGTCACGGAATTTTTTTTTACATCTCTTTTTTAGGACAACCAAGAGCTTCAATGAGGTCATATTAACAACACAGAAACTTAAATAAGAAGACAATATTGGCTTGGGAAAAAAATTCTTTCAGGTTTTTCCATAAACATCTTAGGGGAAAATCTGAACAAATGTTTTGGCCAACCCAATAATTTATTGCATTTTCTTGTACAGGCCAGTCTCTGGAATAATATCGATCATATTAATTCATATTCCTCAAAGCAGGAATTCAGTAGAATTCTCCATAATGATGACTTGATTCTTCCCATTATCAAAAAACGGAGGCAAAAGCAGCAAACCCCGTGATGCTCTTCATATAAAAGACAAATTCCCATACTCACCTGAGTCAGGCAGCACTCAGTTTGTGCGTCAATCCTTTATGAGCAAAATATCTGTCTCATTCACAGAATTTACCAAGCATGTCACTTTAATGAGGCACAAGACATGGTTGTTCTTTTTTTTTTGTATCTATAACAGAATGTCAAATTTGATCAGGGTCTAGGCCTACTCAACACAGTTTTTTAAATGCAAATCTAATCACCTATCTGCTCAATGCCCTATCATTGTTTCTCATTGTTATTGGAAGTCCTAAATCTTTAATGAAATGCTGCGTGACCTGCTGCCTGTATTTAGCCTTTTTTTGACACTGCTCACCCCTTACTCAAAGCATTCCTGCTAGCCTTGCTCATATCTTTTAATATATGAAGCCTCTCTCTTCCTCTGGATTTCACTCAGACTCTTCTCTCTGCCTCAAACTTGGCCTCCCCCACCCCATGACCACATCAGATCACCACTTATTGACTCTTCAGATCCACTTTACATTTATTTAACAAATCTTTTCTGAGAAAATACCATGTGCCAGGGATTAAAACAGGATCCCCAGGTGGCTCACTGGGTAAAAATATCCACCTGCAATGCAGGAGACGCAGGAGACGTAGGTTCGATCTACGGGTCAGGAAGATCCCCTGAAGGAGGTCATGGCAGTCCACTCCAGTATGTTATGCCCGCAGTCCAAGTCCCCACAGCTGAGAGAACAAGACATCCAAGGCAATGCAAACGCAAAAGGGAATTTATTACTAGCTCGAGCCAGGGCCCTGGCTACATCCAACACAGTGGAATAAGGCCAGAGCCCCGATCCCTGTATTACAGTAGTATTTACAGGTTTAGGACAAAGACAGGGAATTGGCAAGGTTGGATTGGTTACAAGGGTTTCTTTGCATCTACTAATTGGCTAGATTTTCGCCTGCGCGGGCTTTCTTAGGAGATTTCTATCCCTGTCCTGATTGGCACAGACCAGGCTACGGGGAGCATACTGATTGGTCGAGTTCTGGTGCCAGCGGAGGATGATCTCAGCTCCTCCTTGGCAATAACTCAGCCCCTCTGTAAAGGAGACTTAGGCCTACCTTGGCCCCCTGAAGCCTGTCATGGCGCTTGTTTGGTCCTAACAAGTATTCTTGCCTGGAGAATCCCAAGGACAGAGGAGTAAAGGTTTGGACATGACTGAAGCAACAGAGTACACAGCACATGGGGACTAAAAGTAGCCTAAAGAGATTTCAGAGTGCTAGAAAGTAAAAAAAAAAATTAAAATTCAAATATAAATAGGAAGTAACTGGGTATGGGCTTCCCTATTAGCTCAGTCAGTAAAGAATCTGTCTGCGGTGCAGAAGACCCAGGTTGGACTCCTGGGTCGGGAAGATCCCCTGGGGAGGGAAATGGCTACCCACTTTAGTATTCTTGACTGGAAAATCCCATGGACAGAAGAGCCTGGTGGGCTACAGCCCATGAGGTCACAAGAGTCGGACATGATTTAGTGACTGTTTCATTCATTCACTCACTTGGGTATGATTGATCAATGCAATAGAGAGAATTTTAAAAGGTAGGTGACTTGTAACATGCTGACTCTTTTTAGACTGGATAAACATGGACAGTCTCTCCAAGAAGAAGACATTTTAAACCAAATCAGAATAAGCAACTGGCCCCATAAAGATCTGATGCAGAGGGAACAGCAAGTATAATATCCCTAAAATGGGATGAGTTTGGTGTGTAAGAAGAACAAAATGTGATTGGCATAGAGAGGAAGAGCATTTTGAGACAAATTAAGGGATACATATACAAGAAGTACAGATACTAAGTGATACATATACTTCTTCACACAGGGTTCTGTGAGACAGAGCAGGGACAGAGTTTGTATTCTATTCTCAGTGAACAGTGGGGAAGCCAGTGGAGGGTATTAAGCAGAAAAGTGAGCTGGTATAATTTATGGCTTAAAAAGATAATTTGATTTTGCTGTGTGGAGAATGGATTATAGGTAGGGAGCAAAAGTGAAAGAGATAAATAATATAAGAGTCTCAAGGAGAACTGGCTTAGTTTGGCAAAGGGAGAAATGGAAAGGAGACAGATCCAGGATGTATGTTGGAACAAGTCACTGAGAGAAGTTGATGAATTGGAGGTTCAGCCTAAAGAAAAGACAAATTGGCAAAAGTCTGCAGAGGTTTTCTTTGCTTGTCCAGATGGATGGCAGTATCAATGCCATCCATGCGGGGTTGTGCTCAAGAGAAGACCATCTGGGCTAGAATCCTGGTTCTACCACTTAACACTCTTTGACCTGTATGAGTATGAACTAGTTACTTAACCTCTCTACTCATTTTTTTTCTGCATTTATAAAATCAGGAAAATAACAATCCTACCTCATAAGGTTATTATGGGAATTTAATAATCAAATCCTTGGATTATCCAATGGGGAGCCAAAATAAAAAGTGATCTATGCAAACTGCCCAAAATAGCTTTTGGAATTTTTCAATGAATGTGACTGTGATTGTTATTACTGTTGCTGCAATAATTACTATAACCTAGATGTAAAAGACAAATATGCAGACCTGAGAAAATCAATATATTTCAGCTATTAAGTTGGAGATTTTCATTAATTGTTAGAAATCTCAGTGGGTGGAAGTACATAAGTCTGATGCTTTGAGGAACAGTCAGTCCTAAAGATGCAGTTTGGAAGTCACTATTTATAGATGGTATTTAGAATCACAAGAAACACCTGGAGAAACAGGCAAATTTGACCTTGGAGTACGGAATGAGGCAGGGCAAAGTTAATAGAGTTTTGCCAAGAGAACGCACAGGTCATAGCAAACACCCTCTTCCAACAACACAAGAGAAGACTCTACACATGGACATCACCACATGGTCAACACTGAAATCAGACTGATTATATTCTTTGTAGCCAAAGATGGAGAAGCTCCATACAGTTAGCAAAACCAAGACCAGGAGCTGATTGCGGCTCAGATCATGAACTCCTTATTGCCAAATTCAGACTTAAACTGAAGAAAGTGGAGAAAACCACTAGACCATTCAGGTATGACCTAAATCAAACCCTTTATGACTATACAGTGGAAGTGAGAAATAGATTTAAGGGACTAGATCTGATAGACAGAGAGCCTGATGAACTACGGATGGAGGTTCGAGACACTGTACAGGAGACAGGAATCAAGACCATCCCCAAGAAAAAGAAATGCAAAAAAGCAAAATGACTGTCTGAGGAGGACTCAGGGACTTGGTGATGGACAGGGAGGCCTGGTGTGCTGCGATTCATGGGGTCACAAAGAGCTGGACACGACTGAGCGACTGAACGGAACCGAGAACAATGAATAAATTCCCCTATGGAGACATGGTAAGGAAGGGAGCCAACACATCTGCATAGCAGCACTTCGATATTTAGGTATCAGGGTAGGAAAGAGCAAAAGGAGCTGAGAAGGAGCAGATAGTTAGGCAGGAGGAAATTCTGGCATCACGCAAACAAGCATACACGAAAGGGACTAGCTAACTGTGTCCTGTGCCATAGAGAGATGACCAATGGAACTGACAACCTCTAAAGCTCCTATCTATCTAAAGTTTCTTTTTTTCCAAAGGACAAACAATATCTCTACTTCAGGAGATCATTTAAGCACTCAAACTAAAATTGATTACCATCCAGCCCCTATTAAAACTCAGTTAGCACAACTGGTATTTGAGAGAAGAAATCTATGGACCAAGTTAACTATCATTGCTTTATATTGGTTTTTAGTTCTAGTCTATTAAATGTGAAACCACCAAATGTCTTACTTGAACTGCATTTGGTTAGTTCTTTGCTAAAATGACACTATAAAAGTTGTGGACATTTATCACGATGTCTTTGGCTTTCACAGAGGGTTAGCATATAAACATATGCTGAGAATATTTCTATGTCTTCTAATGGCATAAAGACTATCACAGGATTCCTATTTTTTTTTTTTAGTATTCCAATTACATACAACTCATGATAAATTTCTCTGTAGTATACTGTAAAAACAACTTCTGTGTATTTTTCTGATATACACGTTTCCTTTATCTCATAATAAAAATTATGAGATTCAATCCATTATCCTTTTTACTTTGCCTCTAAGCAACTGGAATATATATTTATGCTCAATCCCAGTATATTTTCAAAGCCTAAATTTCTGAATCTTTTCTCTATAATATATGCATTCATATTCAGTATGGTTTTATCAACCTATGTACATGTGTGTGTTTGTCACAAATTGCTTCCAATTTTTTGAAGGAGAAAGAGTATAAACAAATACAAATAAAAAGAATGTCCTTCTTTCTTCATTTAATCTCATCCTTCACAGTTTTGCTCAAATACTACCAAGTCCATGAAAATATCTTTCACTCTTCAAGGACAGATTGATTCCCTCTTCTACCTATTAATAACACATTTGGATGACAGTGTGATATTAGTATCATAATATATAATATTTTATTATATTATATATATATCAAAAATATAAGGTCATATTTAGAGTTTGTTTCTTTCAGGCTTCAGAGTCAAACAAATTTTAAAAATGCAAAAAATAATGACAAAACATTGAGTCACTTAAATGAATATATTTTTCTTTTTAAATCATGATCATTACCTACACTTTAGCATATCTGCTAAACTTCTCAGATTCAAATAAGAATCTCATCACGGTATCATGTTGATCCATCTGATATTCTATGTTTTCTTTCTTTGTTGTTCTGAGTTTTTATATATCAAGTGACCATGTACATACAAATCAATTAATAAATATACGTTATTATAAAATATGAAGTAGAATATCAATATTCTTTATTGATTGCCTATTTCCTCCCTCGAATAGATTGAAAACCCTTTAAAGACAAGGATTGTACTATTCTTATACTTCTTAGAAGATATACAGTGCTAGAAACAAGTGTTATATATTTGATGACCAACAACTCCAAATTTATATTTATTTCTTTCATTTGTCTCATAATACTTGAAGCATTATTATTGCATAGACATTATACTTATAAGAATTAACAGGTCTCACAACAATAGAATAAATATCAACTTAGGTGTTCATTAAAATTTATATTCAGTAATGTTAATAAAAGTTTGTTTTAATTGACTTAGTCTTACATGACATTATAAAGTTAGCTAAATATACTTCTTCAAATATAGCTGGTAAATGAACTAGCACTTAATTATTTTTTCCATAGATGGGTAGTAGAGACATTAGATTACTAAGCAAAATATTTAATTAGACCCTTTACTAAGAGGTTGCCAAATGTCCAGAATTATCAGTAGCTCTGAAATATTTAAGAGAATTTTTTCTAAAATAAATCACGTGTTTGAATTATGAATGCATAATTGCCTCTAAAATATCCATATCAAAATAAAACTATCTTATTATATTTCCATCAAATAAAAATCTTATATTTGTCTAAGATCTCCACAGAGATAATTTTTAAATTATTTTTCTCTAAAAAACAATAAATTTATTCTAAATTTAGAGAGGGGGCTGAAACACATTTTTAACACTAAATTAGTTAATGTATGCTTCCATTTTTAAGATTTGAAAATATATTTGGATGGTTTCTATTTTCAAAAATTATTGCATATCTCCTCTTTATACAGAAGAATTTCTTTCATATTCTCTTTCGATGCTTGTCCATAAGTACATATACTTATCCTATGTAAAATAAAAAATTATTTAATACTACTTTCCTCTCTTAAGACCACTTAACCAAAGCATTTCTCACTGTTTCCAACATTATAATTTTTATTCTGATTTTTTAACCATATACTATTGATAGAACACTAAAAGTAACTATTAATAATTATTTTAAAAACATTTTAAAGAGCAATTTATATAATATGTATTAGGTAACAGAGGACAAAGAGTTAAAATGAGGACAAAGAACGTATATAACTAAAGTCTAAATTTTTACTAAAAGAATGTGACACTGAATAAGATGCTGTTGTGGAGAACTTTAAGAGAACCTGAGGAAGTAGGTTAGCAGGCAGAATCCTCTATACACTAGGCTTTTTTTCTTCAACCTTATTATAGTTTTCTTATCACCACCAATATAGCATTTTCAATGCAATGATAGAGATAGTCTGCATTACCATTTCAAAGAAAACGAGGACAGGGTCTTGGTTGGGAAACAATGCTATCATTGGAGGTATTTTTTTTCCTTCTATGCTAATTCTACTTTGCAACAAACTAAATATCTTTTTTAATATAAAATACTTTAAACTGCGAACTTGGCTGCTAGATATCTGTATGAAATTTTTGACTGAAACATTACCACATTTTACTTTTTGCTAAAACAAACTTGTAATAGTTTTCCTTTGGGCTGGCAAATTCAAAGCAAAACTAATTACATTACCTGTTTCAGGCAACTTGATATTTTTTGTCAATCACCTGAGATCAAGTCTCATAATTAGCCAATGTATACATTGGACCCCAAAATTCATTTCCATAACACCAAAACTTGAAATCAAAACACAGCTCAAGATATATTCTGACATGTGATCAAATTTTATTTTCTACTTAAAGTCCCAAACTCTCCCAAGAGCCAACTAAATAGCAATACTTTTGGATCCCACACCCAAGAAAACTTGGCTTACCTTGTTATTGTTAGACAAAGTATTAACAACAGCTAAAACCCTACAGTCCGTACTGTTGCAGCCCCCCTGGTAGATCAGCTGTTGATCTGGTTGTGGTATAACACACATGCGAAGTATGCTGAAGCAAATGTTTTGATAATATACTCTTCATGAATTAATTCACTTAAATACTTTTTCTAAGGCCCAACATATATTTTAGGAAGTGACCAGAAAATATCAGTTCTAGAGCTAAGGTTCCAAAACGCCCCTAAAAATGTTTCACTAACAAAGTTTAGTACTTTATCATGTTGAGAGGAGATCTATAAAGGGCAGATAAACATTAGGGTATGATGTCTCTTAGAGGAACAAAGGAGCCCACTAAATTTTAAATCCTAAATGTAGCAGAGTCAGAACAAATATTTAACACTGGAAAAATTATCCATTATCAACCGAACACTGCCTGCCATTATACAGATCAAGTTCTTCATTTTTTAACTGGTGAATCTTTTGTCCTGAAATCCAATCATTTAGAATACGAATTTAAAGAGGATACAAACAAAGATCAAAGTCACGTCATAATCAGTTCCAAATGAATTTTTAAAAATGGGCGAAACTTGTACTAGCATAACAGCACAAGTTATTCTATGAGATCTGTATGTGAATATAACCACTCATAGGCAACATAATGTATGGCCAGAAGATTTTTTAAAATAAAATCACTGTATATAACTATGCAGATGTTCAAGTCCTTGAAAACACTATTACCATAATTTGGCATCTAATTTTGAATTTTCAATTGGAAAACTAGTCACTGCATCGATTTTCAATTTAAGAAATTCAGAAAAATATGAGAATAATAAACATTAAAGACAATTTAGCTATAAACAGTGCCATAATTAAAGTTACATGCATTAAAGATAGTGAAGATTCTCACATTCAAATCTTGTCTAAGAAACCAATGACAACACTATGATATTTAAGATTAATTTGAGAAGATTATTAGTAACAACTCTTTATATATCTTCTAACATGGAGAGTTTTCATTGGCGTGAGGTCATTCACCCCTATGTAGTGAAATTATAATAACATCTGAAGCAATGCATGATTACACATGATGGGTACTTGAACTGATGTGTATTTGAACAATGCTACAGAAATATTTTATACCTACATTGCTGGAGTGTATCTATTATATTACCCACCATACTCCAAATTCAAAACAGCACACTAGAAATAGATCAAGTCTCACTTTGCTTTGCTAACACATCCCCTTCCCCAAAACACACAACCTTGATTGACAAAAATTATTCCTTTTTATATTTTGAGATTGGCATAAACATAGGATTATGATTACATACAAGAGATTAGAATAATAATAATTAACACTGATGAGAAATATAAACTGATTCCCAATGTGGCTAAAATAAATGATATTAACAATTATTGTGAAGGAGAATATAATTCAAACTTGTCTTTCAAAATGTTTCAGAGCAAAGAATGAGTATAGTATCTCTTTGTGCCCAAATAACAGAAATTATAACTTCTAAGTGCATAGTAAGAGATAGGACTTTGATCAATTAAGATTTAAAAAACGACTTCTTGTAATAATTGTACTCTTAGCAAGTATCTTTAAAACACCACAAATAGAGGAGTTTTATTAAGTGATACAGATTTTTTTACTCCTTAATTGTGATAATACTATAAAAAAATAAACATATAAGTAGAACAGCAAGTTTATACTGATTTCAGGGTACTTGATAATTTATTTTAAATAATAACACTGCTGTATAATTTTCTTCAAGAAACAAAAGATCTACAGTTTGATTTTGTTTCACATGCATATTGACACTTTGTGAAATCAATGAATGTTTTGCAAATCAAATAGTTCAACAACTGACATCTAAACAAAATATTTCTAATTGCATGTGATAAGCTAAAAACAAACAAACCTACACAGCAAAGGCAATCATTTTCCAAAGCTAGTCCATACACATATTCTTGAAGAGAATATAAACTAGTTTCTACGTTCCTGGCAAACCTCAGCCAATTTTATAGCATTGTAAAAAAGAAATGCAGAAGAGAGAAAAATCTGCCCAGAGACTTAATTCTTCTTAAGAAAGGCCCTGCCATTGCTACTTTTCACATTTCTATACAGCCAAGCTAAGAAGAGCATTCCTCAACAATGTGAATAATTTCATTACCTTTTATCATTAAATATCAAAACTAACCCTAGCTGTCTTTTGTCAAGTAATATATGGACATTTATAGAATTAATTGAAAATATAAAAAAATTTTGCTTCAAAATCAGCAAACATAGAACAATGACTGAAAGGAAGCAAGGCAAAACAAAACAAGTCAAAACAAAATTATCATATCTTCATGGAATGATGCTGAAAAAAAAAACCAAGAAACTTCTTACCGAGTACCCCAAGTCGATAGTTGACTGTGATGACGATCACATTGCCATAACTTGCCAAGACACTCCCATCATATAAATTTCCAGTCCCTTCCATATATGAGCCACCATGGATGTATACCATCACTGGTTTGGGACCACCACTGTCCCGAATATCTGAAAAACAAACAATTGGCAACTGTTCTTATCCTCTACATGCATAATGAAGCAGAGAATAGATTTTCCAATTTAGAAACAAGAGGGCATGATTTTAAAATAATTCTTTAAATTGTTGTCTTCGTTAAAGTGTTTCTTAAGCAACTTGTATTAAGATCTATTGCTGAAAAAAGCAATAAATATTTGTTGTTTTCTTTCTAAAATTTTGTTAAATATTATAAAACTGAATTACAAAATTTGGAATAATTGAGAGTAGGTGTGAATTTCAGTGCTATTTTTAATTGATTTTTGATGTGACAGTAGAATTAAAGAAATAATAGAATGATAATGATTCTTAAAACTTCTTTTAACAATTGTTTAGACTTCCTATGGAATTTATGAGCCAAAAACTAAGGACAATGCTATAGCTGCTATTATGAATAAAACACTCTTTTCCCCATCTTAATTATTGTAAAGATTCATATTGAATGCATCATAATTACATTGAATAACTTATCCTCCAATTTGAGAACATAATTATAACATTATTTTACTGAATTTGAAAGAAATATCATTTAACTATTCAAGTACTATCAGATGAATTGTAGGCAATAGGGTGCAAAAATCTATATTTTTATCTTTGTTGCATTTAGGGGACTTTCATTCAAATGATACTTTTCAGTTCCATTCAGGTCATCTGTTCATTCAAATTATCCTTATCCTTTGAAAGAAGAAAACCGACTGACACTTTGGCTCTATGATTTTGTCATGTAGACATTAGAGAAAATACAGCTAAGTTCAAGTGAACAATTCTAAAGTTTAGAGTGAAGTTGAAGTGATTTCTATAGTTCTAAATTTTAATCAAATGTATTTGCTTTTCTAAGATATTTACCATGATTATGTAGCTTTCAACAGGGTCTAGAAATAATATATAAGGGAAACACTGGATAATTTTAAATGATAAAAAAGTACTAATTTCTGGAGACAAAAAATGCTAAATTGTATATTGGTTAACATTGGAAGTGAAGTCACTCAACCTGTCTGATCAATGGACTGTAGCCCCCCAAGCTCCTTTGTCCATACTATTTTTCGGGCAAGAATACTAGAGTGGGTTGCCATTTTCTTCTCCAGGGGCTCTTCTTGACCCAGGGATTAAACTCAGGTCTCCTGCATTGTAGGCAGACTTTACCATCTGAGCAACCAGGGACCCCATATTGGTTAACAAGGTTTTAACTGTTATATAAATTGAAATATTATATGTGTACATATATCTGTATGATTATGAATATGTACATACTTGAAACACTATTATATAATAGCCTATGATCTCTTCTATCCACAATTGAAACCAAATTACACCGTGTGTAATCTTTCTTTTTTAATGTTAATAGTAATAAAGTGTCATTTAATATGGCTTTTTTCTTTGCTTTTGACATATTTTATCAAACAAATCCCCTACATCATAACAATTGAGGTTTCAGCTTTCAAAATAGACTAATATGATACGAACTCATTGAAAAAACTAGTGATAATTTAGAGGCTGCTTTACATTGTTTTTTAAAAAGGTGACAAGTAGAAATGTGTTGATTTTTTGACTGTAATAATAATTTTTTTCAATGTAAATCATTTTAAAATCAGGAATTGTAGCTCAACTTGTTTGTCCAGATTTTCAAGTTGGAGAAATAGCTAATTGCAGAATTTAGAGACATTTTTAAATGTCTAGTTTAAATTTGACTTAATATCTAATATCACTATGAGTTTATCATACTCTCTCCTTCTCCGCACAAATGTGTACTTGAGAAGTGTCTTATTTTTAAGTGGTGAGAGGAGGATACTCTGACATAAAGACCATCTACTAGACACACCCTACATTTAGTGAGAAAACCTAAATGTATTTTCTCCTTAAATCCGTGAGAGGGAAAATTATATTCATTCATTTGTAAGACTTGGGGAACTCATAGAGATGTTAGGCTTATAGAAAGAAACAATTCTGAAATTGTCAAACTCTGCTCCTTAAATGCCTGTTCACTGCACACAGTTTTAGCTTATTTTTCTAGTATGGCTGGCACTGAAGAAGCAATAATAAATTATTAAATCAAAATCATTAACTGACTATTCACAGCAGACACTGTACTTTGCTAATTGTATGCTTGGAGGTAGCACAGAGGGAGGCTGTTTCAGAATTCTTCTTTAATTAAAATTACATAGAATTACAAAGCACCAACTGTGAACAGTAATGAAATCTTGGTAGAACCATTCTGTTCACCTGGAGAACAATACAGGCACACATTGAGAAGACCTGCCACATCATATACACCTAATATAGCAGAATGGAGTAGACAGTGCCAGAATACACTGAAAATATGACAGTAGACTCTAGGAGGGATTCTAAGCGGCATCTCTCTAGTTTTCTTTGAAAATTAGACTTGAAAGGATTACTGATTGATTGGGCTGATTCTAATTTCCAATTTGTCTTTCCAAACTTCTCAATGATTTCAACTTTGCTTAAGTACTTGAATGTGTCCAGCAGTTCTTTTCCAGAAAGTTCTATAACATTCTAATGCTGTGTTCTAAACAATATTTATTTTTGCTTGAAATAACCCTGAAGTTACTGCTAGATAGTATATTAATCACCAACATAGGCAACATTCTTGTACATAAAAACTCAGTACTGCTAATAAAATTTGGGAAATGCCATATTTATACTATAGAACAATTGCTAGCTTTTGATAGTGCTTTATCAGAGTGGTTCACCTTTAGTGGTTCATTAAAAACTTTACTTTTGATAGCATTTTATCATAGGGTTCATCTTAGATTTTACTTTTCTTCATAGTCTACAGGTCTTTTCTGATGTAAATATAAATAGTAAATTGTTCAACTATAATAAAGATAACAACAAAACAATAAAGGTAGATAGCGTAATATAAATATAAATTTTGATTTTATAAAGAACTAGACTCTATAAATGAAATTGATATACCAGATAACCTACTATTGAATACTATCAACTAACGCCATCATTTTAATAATAAAATTTGGAATAGCCATGTGGTCTTTAGTGCAAATATATTAGGTGTAATAATTTATAATGAATTTATTAGAGCCATATTGTCCCTCTACTTTGTCTCATATGTTCCCTTTGAAATTAAGTGCATTTCACCTAAGATATCTGACTTTGCCTGAATAGCTGCTACTGACCTCACTAAACTCAACAGAATACTCTCAGAGACTAAAACACTAGCTCAGGTTTAGTAAAACTACAAATATTCCTAAAGTATGCTTATATTTTCTGTTATTTACAATGTCTTAAAGTTTTGCTAATCATCTAGGTCTTTAAACTAAGTGGGAAGAAATACTATACACTGCTGATTATTTTTATTCTAAAATTTTTACAGTAAAAAATTTCTTTTTCAAGTTATAAACTAACAAACTGGAAACTGAATAGGTATTTTGATTTCAAATTTTAGTAACTATTTTATCTTTCTGATAAATAAAAAATTTAGCTAGTGCCAATAGCTCTGCTGCTGCTGCTGCTTCTGCTGCTAAGTCACTTCAGTTGTGTCCAACTCTGCGCGACCCCATAGACGGCAGCCCACCAGGCTCCCCTGGGATTCTCCAGCCAAGAACACTGGAGTGGGTGGCCATTTCCTTCTCCAGTGCATGAAAGTGAAAAGGGAAAGTGAAGTCGCTCAGTCGTGTCCGACTCTTCGCGACCCCATGGACTGCAGCCCATCAGGCTTCTCCCTCCATGGGATTTTCCAGGCAAGAGTACTGGAGTGGGGTGCCACCGCCTTCTCCAGCCAATAGCTCTAGAGCAGTCAACTGGGATTTATTTTTGCCTGACAACCAATATTTGAAGTCATAATTCCCTTTAACAGTCCTGGTGAATAATTACTAGTCACATAACTCCTTGAACATGTTTACTGGTTTCTTTTTTCTTAAAGGACTCATGAAGTTTTTAATTTCCCATAATTTACAATTTGGGGGCCTCTAACAAATTTAAAATTGGAGGGTATTGCCTAAATCAAATCTTTCCCTGATACATTTAAAGACATTTCAAGAAATTTTTTGCCCTCTACTCATTTGATGAACTTCAGTTATTATTCAAAGGTTTTTATCCTGGAGGGTATTTGAATTTATCCTTATCGTCTAAACAATTACCCAAACAACACAGAGGAATAAGAACCTGGATTGATTTCTTGGACTCTACACTTATGAGTATTTAAAAATATTTACTGATTTGGTAACTCTTAGGATGACTGGCTTAATACTCAACCTAAATACTACCTGCCAATTTAAGTTGGGGTTTAGGATATTATTAATGGTTATTTGAAATGTTAAGTATGCTTCAAATTATGTCTATGAGATATATTTACATTTACAGAGCTTAGTTCACTGTGGTTGCTCAGAGGTATCACTTGTAAACACGTAAATATCTTACTTGATGCTCTTTTACCAAAAGCAAAAAAAAAGCAGCACATAAAATCAGCCATCAAAATATTTTTTTAAATGGGATATGATGTAAACAAACATTGTGAGTATTCTGGGAAAATTTGGAGTTTACAAAGTTACACACCAAGCAATCTGATAACAAATGTCTAAGATCTAAGCATTTTCAGAGGATTTAACAAGTCTCCAGGTCCCCAAGTGTAAGCTGTTTTCATAGAGCACTAGGAACAACAACCCCATGTCCTCACAGTGAATAAATGTCTTTGATGTTTTAATTTAGATTTCCACCAGGGTTAAAAAAAATCAAAAAATTTTTTTGATATTATAAATTTATTTTTAGCTATTTAGCATTCACAATGCTAAATTTAGCATTCAATCCTGGGCAGCTATAAAGACTTATTTCAAGTATTAATGACTGTGTTGTATTTAACCTCAACCCACTGGTAGTATTCATGGCAAATGAATATTTAATCAAATGTCATAAATTTCATTTAATCAAAATAATTCTTAAATGTTATAAAAATATTAACATCTAATAAAGTTTTTAAATATTTAATAATTTGGTTCTATAATTTTCTATTCTGAAGTAGTTTATTAAATATATATACTTTATGAAACAATTTCAATTGTTTAGTAAGAACACATTCATAGTTGTTCCTCATGGAACTAGCACTTCTGCTGGCCTGTGTGTGGATTATCTTGTTTTGGAAAATCTTTCTTACCACATTATTGTTTTTATGAGATTTCATTTCCAAGGTTCTGGGAATTATTTTTAAACCTAAGATTATATTAGTCATCTCTATAAGAATCATAACTAGGGTGGCATTAAAAAAGAAAGAAAACTAATTGGAGGCAAATGAACTGAAAGTCTCACTGGGCCTCTCTAGACACTCCATTTAATACCAGGTAAAGGTACATAATGGAATGAGAAATCTCAAATCAACCTAGTGAGTACTTACATGTACAGAGTATATCAGAATTGTAAGTCATAAGAAAGTTGGAAAGAGAAAAGAATTTTTATATTAGTACAGTATCAAGACATTATTACTTATAGTTAGCAACGATCTGAAATTCAGAATATTTTACTTGCCCATCTTCAAATTATGTGCCTTTGATATTAAAAGATATTCATTTAATCTTCTCATGGTTCTTAAGTGGTTAAATAAGGTTTACTACAATTATCTAAATAGGTGTATGCCTTTCACATCCATATGATTGTATTATTGATGTAATATTTAAGCACACAAACAGAAAACAGTATTTTTTTAACCTAAACTATATTGCTCAAGAAACACTTTATATCAGCTTTTAGCTTGTCTTTCACTTTATTAGGTGTGGTTTTTTTTAAACAAATATAAAATGTCAAAATGAAACATTTTGTATTGGGTAAAATATTTACATAGATTAGAAAACATGCAAAATGCATACAAAGAGACTACAGGGAAGAGATTGTTAGTTCAAAGAATGTGGACAAGTTTCAGTCAAAATGTGGAATGAAACATATCAAAAGTCAGTTCAAGAAAACAACAACAAAAAATGCCCCTCTTTTCAAAACGTTGTAATGGTTGGCATCAAAATCAAAATTTAACATTCATTTTTTTAAAAATTAAAAATGTATATTCATATGTAACAACAAGCAAGAAGACAAAACACATCAAAAACGGGAATTAAAAACAACTCTTCAAAAAAAGACAAGAAGCAAAAAAATAGAAAAGGGTGGAAAAAATGATTGAGGCCCTTGTCATGCAAATAGGTTGGTGGAGAAAAATACCTTCATCTTCAGCACCGTCATTATCACCTAAATCATCTGTCTGTTTCTTTGTAAGGGGACCTAGGATTGAGAACGGAGAAATGGAGGGAAAAAAAAAAAGACATTTCAAGAATAAACAAGACTGAGGGGAAAAAATAAGTGCAAATACTAAAATTCTCAAGGATTATTTCCAAAAAGCGTGGGGGAGTGATTACATCAAAGTTGGTTATCTATTTTGCTTGAGAAAAAAAAAAATTCCCTTTCCCCAAAATATCTCACAGATTTGGCTTGTGAATATATCCAGCATAAAAAATACATATGGTTTGAAAGTCACATCATAAGCAAAGGAAATGATTTTTTTAATACCAACTGCATACAAAAAAAGTAAACAGTTTTATTAGCTGAAAGAACTTAATTTATTCAGTGTCTTTTCTAATTTGAATTGGTGACAACAATAAAGAAAGTAGGCCAAACTCATTCATTAATTTGGGACAATAACATTAGGGAAAACAGAGATATAAAAATTTTTAGGGTTTTTTCTTTTCTTTATTTTTTTCTTCTGTTTTATTGTAAAAGCATTAACACTTAGGTTTTACGCATTTTTATGTCACACATTTTTCAAAACTGATTTTTTTTAAATTACTTGTCATTACACAAATATTTCCCCATGTGTTTTGATTAAAAAGTAGCCATGGATTTAAAACCTTTGCAACTTGCACAAATGTATGAATAAATCATCTCATCACTTGTTAGAGCAAAGGTACCACTGTAGACGTCAGTGTTGATAATTAAGGTAGTTACAGAGTCAGGGCTTATATTTCATAATCAATTTAGAAATATAACGAATTATGCCCTAGTGCAATTTCATGCCCAGTGTAGTTATTTATAAGGGGTCATGTTTTAGGATAGTAATTGTATTAAAATACTGTGAATGTTTAATAAATGTTTTATTATTCTTAACAATATCAATTTGCTAAGAATAAAGTAGGGGAAGTCAAAGGCCATATGAAAGTAATTTTAAGCATCACATAATTGACATATTCAGCACACAAAAATGCATGTGAAGCCCTGCATTTCTTTTTGTTTCCACAAACATTTAATTTGTATGGCATTTCATAATCCTCATGCAAGAAGCAATCATTACAAACACATAACACTCAAGTTAAAAGACAGCCAACCACATAACCATAAGCAAGAGAATTTTGTCATGCATAAAATAACAGTTATAGAAAAAGGAAGGAAAAATGAGGACTGAACGCCATATGTCGATTTTAATAATATAAATAGTAAAGAAGCAGGCATTAATTCTAAGCACACTTGATAGGAAGGGACTGTTAAACATTTTGAAATTTCTAAGTCTTTTCAGCAATTACTATGTATTGTTTATAATTCAAAACTACATTTAATATCACAGCCTTCAGAGAATAAAAAATACCATCCCAGAAAACATAAGGGAAAAAATGAGACGTATGTGAGTATCATCAGCTCAGAAGGACAGCCTTGAAAAATAGTAATAACTGGCAAAGATCAAAGACTGGACATAGAGAAATTGATGATGTAACAGAAGGGACCCATTGATTACTCAGTTGTAAGGTGATGGTTTCAAGGCCATTCCCAATACAGAGGAGCTCTACACAGTAAATTAAATGGTAAATTTCATAGTCCTGCAAGTAATCATTCCATTGAGAAGAAAAACTAGATGAAAGCAACAGTTTACAAGTAGCACTCCTTTGCAAGTTCACAGAAATCAAAATTTCTTGAAATAACCCTGTTTAAATGAAGAAATTGTCCTCAGTATTATATGATGTTCATGCAACAATGTTGCTGCATTTCTGAAAAATAGAAAAACATTAATTTTGATTTTAAAATTACTGTATCAGAACTGTATTTGAAATATTGAATATCTTACATCATGTAAAATATTAGACTTAGAAAAATGTTTAACTTTTCTGTAATTACCTAAAGGAATAAATCAATAAACCTCAACAAATATATTTTCTTGCATTTCTAGTTTCAAGGACATTATATAAAAGTTATGGTTTTATTTACTAGTTAACAACACAGATTAAAGTACAGGATAGTTTCTTACTGATGCCAAAACACATCTGTTTTCCAATTTTAGCTATATTACTTAATTTGCTTAAGTCTTGGCTATATTAGGAAACCCTTAATGTGAGCTCAAGTTTTTCTTTGCTAAAGTGTTATTTCAATAATTTTCGGAGACAAACGTAAACCCTATCACAATTACATTAAGTGTGTGGCTATATATCTCTCTTGGAAGATATCTTTCTTTCTCCTCTTAGGGTGCCCAAGGCAATTTACACGATTCCTTTGGGAAATCATTCAGGTTCTACAGCCAAGAGTCAGTGGTTTTACATACTTTGCTGCTAAGTCACTTCAGTCGTGTCCGACTCTGTGCAACCCCATAATGGCAGCCCACCAGGCTCCCCCGCCCCTGGGATCCTCCAGGCAAGAACACTGGAGAGGGTTGCCATTTCCTTCTCCAATGTATGAAAGTGAAAAGTGAAAGTGAAGTCGCTCAGTCGTGTCCGACCCTCAGCGACCCCATGGACCCCTTCCAGGCTCCTCCGTCCATGGGATTTTCCAGGCAAGAGTACTGGAGTGGGGTGCCATTGCCTTCTCCTTTACATACTTTACACACATACAAAATTGTTAGCTCCTGGTCTACATGAGATAAGATAGCAAAAAAACTAAAATTTATTAACACAATATCTCCCAGTTGTCTGCATGGCGAACATAGTTCTCAGTTGCTATCTTGCCTCTGGGTCTATATTAGTAGATAAACCAGGAAAACGATACTATGTCTGTGGGAGAACTTTTCCACACAGAGAATGGCTAAACCAGCTTTTTGCTACATTATTTATAATCACTTGTCATATTCAGAAAGTTGCAATGATCTTAACTGATGTGAGATAATGATTACATACATACACTACATGGAACATCTTTTACTGTGGCAATTCTGAAGGGTTAGAAACATACAGGTACTGCTTCAGCATCATGAACAGATGAGGGCATCATTATTCAAAGGAAGGGTTAAGCCACTTTCTCAACTAAAGAATTCCATTTTTTGAATACTATTTGAGGAAAAAGAAAGTGAACTCAGTTGTGTCTGACTCTTTGCGATCCCATGGACTGTAGCCTACCAGGTTCCTCTGTCCATGGAATTTTCCAGGCAAGAGTACTGGAGTCGGTTGCCATTTCCTTCTCCAGGGTAACTTCCTGACCCAGGGATCAAACCCGGGTCTCCTGCATTGCAAGCAGATGCTTTACCATCAGAGCCACCAGGGAAACCCTTGTGAATACTATTTAGTAGGTTTTGTTTAAAATCTTGTTGGATGATATTAAATTGTTCCCACATTATGGGTTTCAGTAGCATTTCAGATTTTAGTGGGTCAAGTACAGTTGGGTTTTCTTAACATCAAGAATTTTTTACACATCTGATTTTTTGAAGGGTACCTGGGAAGAAGGGCTGATAATTTTCTAGCAAGAAAAAAAAAAAAGGATTATAAAAAGAAAGAAAACAGATTTCCTTTATCTTATGTGCCTAAAGGCACTAAGAACAAATATCTGAGAGGTTTTGGGTTGCAAACTGAGAAACTAGAGTAAATATGTTTATGGATTATAGAAATATCTCTACATGATCTCAAGATTCATCATTCCCAGGCTGGAAAGAAAACCATTTCCTTGATCTCTCTTCTTTCTAGAATATTAGCAACTCTGTCTCACTTTATTTCAATCTGTTACTATTGATGTAATTACTGATGCTTAAAAATTTAAAGTAGAAATATTTTAAGGGGTAATTGTCATTAATTTTCTAACAAAAATAGGCAACCACTATTTAGAGACTGTGCATTCCAGCAAGTTGATCACCATGATTTCCTCAAAAGGGCAGAATATTTACCGTTCATCATAAATAACAATCATTATCAACATTCCAACCACAGCTTATGCTTCTTTTAAACTACAAATAGTGCATCTTCAAAACCAGCAGTTTAAATGGGCATCTTAAATCACCAAAGTATAAAGGAAATGAGTCCTCTACAACCTGAGTGTGGAAGTGATTTATTCTATATTGAAACTCCATAGGGTCTGTCTTCCTTGAGGAACTCACTCATAACTCTTATGAGAGTTAATAAGAAAGTAGATCGCATGTCTTTTTGAAATGAAGTGAGAGTAATTACTATATTTTATATCTCCCACAGCCAATAAATAGATTCAGTGGTGAAACAACAGAACTAAGAAAGGTACAGAAACTCCTAACCATGAACTTTGAACTCATTTAAATCCAAAATAGTTCCTTTTCCATTAACATAATTCAAAGTATCATCCTTTACAAAAGATGCATGATGCATTCTTACATTTCAGAATCTGACCACAGTGCCTTTTATATTTTGAAAAAGGAATAAAAATATCAGCATTTCTCTGTAGTTAACTGTAGATAATTATGAGCACTGAAATAATTACTATCCACCCACATTAAAGCTGCTTTTTATCATTCCCTTTGATGAAGGTCTAATATACTTTAGGTCTCAAATACATTAGAACTGATTATAAATTCCTTCATTACAGGTTCAATTCAGCAGAAATTATTCATACTTTGTGTCACACAAAAAATGGCAAGTAGGTTGAGGGTGTCACTAGCTTCTGATTCAGAAAGCTGTCCATGAGAAATGTGTCCTTCTTAAGAGAATCCACGTGGAATTTTTGGAATTACTGAGAGCTCCAGGCTCCAGTGAGTGCCACCATCATGGAGATGGAGAACCCTGGCTAAAGACAGTGCTGCACTCTTTCCCTGCCCTCTTTACCCAACAGTGTTTGAGGTAAACTGACTGTAAAAGGTTCCTAAGGCAGTTTCCACACAATGGGAAAATCTAAGAATGTTGTCATTGTTGTTTTGGAGCCACTGGAAGCAGGCTAAATCTTTTCAGGGATGTTGTTAGGACAAATTTATTTACAATACTAAGATCAAGGATGTAAAAATCTATGTCTGAAGAATATATGGAGGACAACACTAGACTTCAATACAGTTTAAATAAAAACAGAAGTATATTACTATATCTGATTTTTTCCAAATTGATAAACATTTAAATACAATGACTTTAAGAAATCAAATATCACAACAACTGGTGTCATTGAAAAGGTATTAAATTTTACCCACTGAAATTTATTCTATTTAATATAACTGTAATATATATCTCTTAAGAATGTAGAAATGCATGAAAGTAATTGACTTGGAATAATACTCATTAATTTACTAATATTATACTACCTAAAGTTATCACACTTCTTAAATAATCGATTATATGAACATTTATGAAAATATTATACCGAAAATACTTTTCCTGAAAATTTTTCAATTAAAAATATTTTTTTAATAATGCCATAAACCCACATTATGATAAAATTAAAATGCAATGCAAACAGCTGTAATAAAATACTAGAAGCAAACTTTGGAACAACTGATAGTTTTCAAAGAATCTATCTATTGTGCAAATTTTGATGGCACTAATATTTCATTCATGACGTTTCAGTATCCTTTAGGTAAGCTGGCTGTTTACGCTAGTGGTTCATATGTACAAATGCTATGGAAATTGATTTCCAAGGTTATGAAAGCAGCAGCATGCTCTATATTTATCTTTGTGTTTGAAGAAATTGCCAATATGAACACAAAACATATTCCCTCAGACAGTTCTTTAGGGAAGAATACAGATGTTTGGGGAAAATACATGACATTTGGGAAAAAAAGAGACACTGTTATTAGAATCCAGAAAGAGAGGAAGAACAATTTTGGGTGGTGCCAGAGTGTTCTAAATAGTGTTCTTAGTGTTTTAAATAACACTGAACTGAAGAAGTACTTATTTATATTTATATGAAAAGTGAGTTTTTTCTTCATAAAATTACTTTGACTACAACCCTTTAAAGTCAAAATAAAAATGTCTAAGATCTGGGGGAAAATTTTTAACTAGATAAAAAGTAAACTAAGTTAACCCCTAATCTGAGCATCACCAAATTTATACATGCTCATTATTTTTTAACACTATATTTGTTTGATTTTTTAAAAAAATGCAGATGCAATATTGCATAGCTTGAAGAATGTCAGAATAATGTTCCTTTCCCATCTGGGACAATGTGGCTGTCTGCTATATAAACCCTTCAGTACTTTGAGGATACATTCTGTACTGCCCTAGCTTTCCACATATTATCCAGAGATGTACTTGGAGTATGATGAGGATACAAGTGCCATCAGATGCTCAGAGATATCTCAACTTGGCTAGATGATTGGGATGGCATCAATAGCCTAACTTCCCTCTCATGGCTGCCAATATTCAGTCATTCAACAAATGTTTAATATACTATGTTCTGTCCTCTAGATATACAGTGGGCAAAAAAGCAAGACATTTTCCCTTATGAAAATTTCTTTTGTAGAGAAAGAAACAATGAATAAATACTCACACACATAAGTGCATATTCAAAAACTGTGTTAAGGATATTAAGGCTTGATGTTACCAGATGTTATACAAGGGGATCTGGTTGAGCCCAGGCAGTTTTCACTGAATAAGTGCAATATAGCCCAATTACTGAAGGATAAGGGAGTACCAAAGAGTCGGACACGACTGAGTGACTTCACTCACTTCACTCACTCACTCACTCAAGCAGGAAAAAAGGCTGCAGATAGGTAAGTAGGGTGGGAAGCTGTCAATATAGCATGTGCAAAGTCTTAAAATGAGAGGGAACCTGAAGGTCAGTGTGGCTGCCATCTACGGTGCAGAACAGAGTAGTGGGTGATGACAATGAAGAGACAGGCAGGCATCATTCCAAGCATGCAGCTCTTTCAGTCTGGGGAATTTTTTCTTAATCCTAAAAGCAACACGAAGCCATTTAAAAGATTCAAGCACAAACTGATAAATTCTGCTCTATTTGAATCTTAAACAGAAAATCAGAAAGAGGCAAAGTCATTCTAATAAATATGACAGAGGAAATTTTATATAGGTTTTGAATTATATTTTTTATTAGACAAAAATAGCTATATTAGAAGAAATTAGATCAGGAAAAGGAGTCTACAGTATCTTATTCTATTACTGTTTGCAAATATGTCACCAAAAAATGAAATCTAAGACACTAGCATATCTGAGATTTTATAAATATCTTAAAGCTTTCTTTTAAATCTATACTTGGATTTATTTTGCCTGAAAATTAACATACAGAAAATTAATATATCCTAATTATTCTTATATTCATAGAAAAATATAGCCCACAAGCTATTCCTTCTTGGATATTTCATTCCCATCTCAGTATATCAGGGATGTCCAGCATGTCTACCTCAAAGTCTGTTTTAACTCCTATCATAGGTTTTGCTTTTTCTTTGTTTCTAAACTATAAATCTAGAAACAATCTTGAACCATTCCTTCTTCCTCCCTTTTGCCTTAACCAGACTTCATTAATTTTTCAAGAGAAATTTTGTTCCTGTCACTTTTTCCCCAAACTATTATTAGCCTGGTCTGCGGCCACCGTTACCATATGCTTGAATTATTATAGTAGTCTTATAGTTGCTCCCACTGTTATCCAGACTCTAGACCATCTCCCAAGTCATCCTGTAGTCCATAAATTTTTGAAGTAGTAGATTACAATAGTTGTGAACCAAAAAAGAAAAAGATTTAATAATCATCGTCAACTAAAATATACACACATTCAACTCTTTCTAAGACTAAAATTGCAAGCGCTCCAAGGGAATGGGAATGTAAAAGCATGTATAACAATTTTGTACTGTGAGTTTTAAAATAGTTATAAAGACAGATGAAAACTAAATATAGTTTAACACTCATTTTGATGTTTTAGAAATTCGTGAGCAAAAATAAGATTTTTAAAATTCAAAATGGAAACAAATCATGTAAAATATGTTTTTTTAAATACAGTTCAGATTAGTGTTTATTAAACACTACTTTTGTTGTTTCATTACTCTGTTTAAAAATGTTTACTATCTCATTATTCTGTATTATCTTAGACTAAATGCCCAAGACTGAACCATAAGATACTCCTATTCTTTCTAGATTTCATCTTTTCATTCTACTGCTTTCCAAAATAAATCACATCTGAATTCTAATAAATATTTAAAGAGGAGCTAACACCAATTCTTATAAACTCTCAAAAAAGATAAGAGAAGAGAATGCTTCAAGATTCATTATGCGAAGCCAGCATTACTCTGATATCAAGATCAAACAGACTACAAGAGAAGAAAATTATAGGAATATCCCTGATAAATGTAGATGCAAAACTCCTCAACAAAATTTTAGCAAACCAAATTCAACAATATATTAAAGGAATCACGTACCATGATTGAATGGGATTTATTCAAGGATTTATTGAACCATTCAAGGATGGTTCAATACTCACAAATTAATGTGATGACACCACATTATTAAAGTAAAAGATATAAGTCAAAGATCATCTAAATAGATATAGAAAAAGTACTTGGAAAAATTAAGTATCTTTTCATGATTAAAGAAAAAAAGAAACCAAAAAACTTTTATCAAATTTTAAGTGGGAAGGTATCTCAGCTAACAAGAGTTCTGTATAACAGACAAGTGTATAGCTAAAATCATATTCAGTAGTGAATTACTGAAAGCTTTTCCTCTAAGATTAGAAACCAGAAAAGGATGCTTACTTTCACCACTTTTTCCAACATAGTACTTGAAGTTCTATCCAAAATAATTAGCAAAGAAAAAGAAATAAAATATATCCATCAGATAAGAATAAGCAAAAACTATGTATTTGCAAATGACCTGATATCACATATAGAAACTGTTAATGTTATTAATAAACTGTTTCAGTTAAGTTTCAGAATACAAAATCAATATATAAAAATCAGTTGTGCTTCTATAGCAATGAAATATGAGAAAGAGAATTTATGAAAACAATCTGATATACAACACCATCAAAAAATTAAAATTCTTAGTAATATATTTAACCAAGGCAAAATATTTATATAGTAAAAATTATAAAACATTGATGGAAGAAATTGAAGAGGACCCAAATAAATGGAAAGATATCCCATGTTCATAAACTGAAAAAATATTTTTTAAAAGCCCATACTACTTGAAGGGATCTACAGATTCAGTGCAATACCTATCAAAATTCTAGTGTCATTTTTCACAGAAATAGAACAAAAAAATTCTAAATTTTGTATGAAACCTCCAATACTCCAAATAACCCAAACAATTTTAAGAAAGAATATCAAAGCTGGAGGTGTCACACTTACTGACTTTAAACTGTATTACAAAGCTATAGTAATCAAAACAGTATGCACTCATATAAAAAATAGATACACAGATCAGTAGAACAGAATAAAGACTCCAGAAATAAAAACATGCATAAATGGCCTATTAATTTTCAACAGTGGAACCTAGAATATACTATAGAGAAAGGATAGTTTCTTCAATAAACAATGTTGGGAAAACTGGACAGCTACATGCAAAAGAATGAAATAAACCCCCATCTTACATCATACACAAAAACATACATACATTTTTTACTAAAAAAGTTAATAATTCATTAATTAAAACTCAAAATGCATTGTGACTTGAGAACAAAACATGAAATATTAAACTCCTAGAAGAAAACATCTTTGTCATTGTTCTTAGCAATGATTTTTTTAAAAATCTGATACCAGAAGTAAAACAACAAAAGCAAAAATAAACAAGTGGGACTACATTAAACTAAAAAACTGCACAGAAAAGGAAACCATCAATAAAACTAAAGGCAACCTATGGAATGGGAAAAAACAATTGTAAACCCCATATCCAATAAGAGGTTAATGTCTTAAAATATACAAGAAACTCATTCAACTCTGTAGCATACAGCAATAAAAATATTCAGAACATTGAATAGACATTTTTCCAAAGAAGACCTACAAATGATAAACAGGTACATGAGAAGGTTCTCAGCATCAATAATCATCAGGTTAATGTAAATCAAAACCACCATTAGATATCACCTCACATCTCTTAGGATGCCTCTTATCAAAAAGACAAGAGAACAAGTGCTGGAGAGGATGCGGGGAACAGTGAACGCCTGTACACCGTCAGCAGGAGTGTAAACGGGGACAGCCATCATGCAGAGAGTATGGAGGTTCCTGAAGAAGTTAAGAGTTAGAGTACCATATGATTTAGCAATCCCTCCTCTAAGTATACATCCAAAGGCAATGAAATCATTCTCTCAAAGAGATATCTGTACTTCCATGTTCATAGCAGCATTATCCACAAATAACAAGGTATGGAAACCACCTAAGTGCCCATCGGCAGAAGAATGGATAAAGAAAATGTAGTGAATATATTTACCACCCCACCCTTTAGTTAGTGTGTTAGTCATTCAGTCATGCCTGACTCTTTGCAGTCCCATGGACTGTAGCTTGCCAGGCTCCCCAATCCATGGAATTATCCAGGCAAAAATACTGGAGTGAGTTGCCATTTCCTTTTCCAAGGGATCTTCCCAACCCAGGGATTGAACCCAGATCTCCTGCACTGCAGCCAGATTCTTTACCATCTGAGTCACCAGGGAAGCTCATATATACACACAATAGAATATTACTCAGCTTCAGAAAAGAAAGAGTCTGCTTTGTAGTAAAATGGATGAACCTGGGGTGGGGGGCATTATGGTAAGCTAACAAACCAGAAAGACAAATAGACAAATATTACATGGTGTCAATTAACACATGGAATGGTTAAAAGTCAAACGTATAGAAAAAATATAAAAATAAGTGGTAGGGTTTGTAAGGACTGGGAGTGGGAGAAATAGAGAAGGGTAAAAACTTCATAAGATGAAGACAGTCTGAGGATCTAATGCACAACATGATAACTACAGCTACAGGTGATAACACTCTACTGTATAATTGAAATTTCTAAGAGAGCATAAGTTACATATTCTTACCAAACATATGTGAGGAAAAACCAAATAATAAAAATAGAATGCTTTTCTTCCCATTGTAAGTCTTGTCACTATTTCATAGAAGCATACTCTTGCACTCACACCTTGTGTGTTTTATCTCATAGCATTAATTCCTTAAAGTTCTATTTATAACAAACTCAGAGAGGAGAAAATAAGACGGATAATCATAGGGCATCTCCTCAACAATAATACGTAAAAATTTTTTACCCTGAAAAAAGGAGTACTACTGTGTGTTTCTGCCTCAACTGCTATATTCAGGATATGAAGAAGATGTAGTTCTATATGCCTCAGCAAGACCTGATTGTGAAAATACCTTGATTCTTGGACATCACTCTATTTTAGGTCCATAAGTTAGATAAATAAATTGAGCCAGTAATTATTAAGATCCTATTATCCAAGTGGGTCTCACAGGGAAATAAACAGTGAAGACAAGTTCTCTAATGCTGAAGTCCTAGGTAAGCCTAGTGGCTGAATGTGTGTTCCTGAGATGACTATGTGAGTTTCCAGTCTCCTGCATGCCTGTCCTTGTTAATCATCTGTGATCCCCAATGAAACAGTTTTACTCTTTCTACTCCACGTACTCAAGCCCATGTGGGTTGACTCTCTCTTGCTATGTGAGCTTGAATCTGTTGGGGACACAGTTCTGTGCTCTTTCTCACCTGATGCAATGAATGTCAAATTTACACTGGATACTGTAGAAACACTTTTGAATCCAGTGATCAAATGGCCAGATTCATAGGGCAGACACTAGAGCTGGAAAGGGACCCTAGTGAGTGACTATCAAATCCTCTTGCTTCACAGGTCCTCAACAAGACAAAAGTAGAGCATGAAATGACTTTACCTGGCCCCAGAGCTGGTCAAAAGCAGAGCTAGGTCAAGATTTCAGGTTTCTTACTTAGTTAGCTCCTTTAAAATAAGTCACATGGCAATAAAGGACAAGCAGGAAAATGGAAAAACTGAGTGTGGAAGTATCAGATATAATATAGATCTTTTTAAAATGAACCACAAACTGATAGACTTACCATAATTATATTACAACTAAAAGCCTTTAGGACTTCCCTAACCAGTATTTCATTTAGAAGTAATCGAAATTAAACTTTAAATAAAAATGAATATTTATAGAAACACCTTTAAATGGAAAAACTAGAAAAAAATATTAAAAACAAGCCAATAGACTAGGAAGGATGAAGATCACAGAATTTAAACAAAATAAGTAATGTAAGTTAAGAGTAACAACTTCCTCACAGTGAATATTATTAGTAAACTAAATTGTTATGGAATAATTTAAGTGCAGATAAATGAAGTAGTCAACCTGACTTAAAAGAAGAGCAAGAGGCCTTGCAGACACCACCACTCCACAGCCTCCCGTGCTGTCTAGCCATGATCAACCCCACCATGTTCTTCAACATCACTGTCAACAGAGAGCCCTCAGGCCACATCTCTTTCAAGATATTTGCAGACAAAGTTCCAAAGACAGCACGCTGGTGACTTCACACGCCATAACGGTACTGGTGGCAAGTCCATCTATGGTGAGAAATTTGATGATGCAAATTTCATCCTAAAGCATACAGGTCCCGGAATTGTCCATGGCAAATGCTGGCCCCAACACAAACGGTTCCCAGGTTTTCATCTGTACTGCCAAGACTGCGTGGTTGGATGGCAAGCACATGGTCTTTGGCAAGGTGAAAGAGGGCATGAATATTGTGGAAGGCATGGAGCGCTTTGGGTCCAGGAATCGCAAGACCAGCAAGAAGATCACCATTGCTGACTGTGGACAAATCTAATAAATTTGAAATGTGTTTTACTTAACCACCAGACCATTCCTTCTGTAGCCCAGGAGAGCATCCCTTCACCCCCATCTGCTTGAAATATCCTATAATCTTTGTGCTCTTGCTACAGTTCTTTGGGTTCCATATTTTCCTTACCCCCCTCCAAGTTTAGATGGATTGCAAAGTTATATTTATGCTTATGAAATAAAAACTAAACAATTTAAAAAAATAATAAGAGCAAGA